>NC_083798.1:1883443-4283443 GCF_015708825.2 Lethenteron reissneri | reverse complement strand
TCCCCCTCCTCCTTTCTGCGTCCCATTCGTTCGCTCATTCCTCCTCCGCGTGCTTTCTCTCTCTCCCTTCTCTCTCTCGCTCTCCCCTTTTTTTCTTCGTCTTCTTCTTCTTTGGAAAACAAGGCGCGGGCACCGGGCATGAGAAAATGGCCACGTGAATGGTAAACTCCTGGCGGCCTTTTGATGGAAGGGTGAATGGGGGCCACTGAGTCAGGGCGTGGAGCTCAGAGGAGGCCATGTGGAACCTGCCCTGGGTGGGCGGGGTCGGGTCGGGTGCGGGGGGGGGGCGCCGTTTCTAAAGGGGCGAGCGATGATGATGATGAGCGTGGGGGGTGGTGAAGAGAAGGGTTGGTGGGGGGGGGCGGAGTGGTGAGGAGGGGTAAGGTGGCGAGATGTTAACTACCTCGTCTGGTATACAGGAGGTCATGGGTTCGAACCCAATCCTGAACACCTGTGTACTTGGAGTTTAATCTCACCGTGGTGGCGTGGGTTTTTCTCCGGGTCTTACGGTTGTTCCTTCAACATTTAGCATCAACGTGCGTTTGGAGTATTTGGCTGCTATACATTTCCACGTAATAAGCCACTTCGTTGAGCTTTCATTTGTGGCCAGTTTACTTCTGAAAAAGAGCTATGCAGCTCTGTTGTCTGTACCTGGTAAAATAAAAATATATATAGTTTATAGGTAAGATAAGTGGGGATCAAGCACTAGTAACGAGTTCTTAAAATCAAAACATGTTCAGTGAGCCAATAGCTGGGGCCCTCACTGCAGACAAATTACATTTGCAAAGGGGTTAATAAGATCTATCTGTGGGAAATAATTACTTGTGGCACTTACGTACCGATGCTAATAGGTTCTGATGAAGGCCTCCTAACTGGTATTGTACAGTACACATATATATGTTACACATGCCCGCACATGCGTTATAAAATTACTCAGAATCGTTTTAAAGTAGTGCTGTTGCCAATAAACAGATGTGTGATCTTGATTACATAATAAACACATATTTGACCTATGTAAACTCTCAATTGTTATTAATAGTATGCAGCATTGCCGTATTGTGCCTATTAAGCTATGTAATCATTGTGACCTGCATCTAAAATGCTAAATTGACATTATTTTGGGAATTTTTACATGTGCATAATTGTTTGAAAGTTAATAGAATGGTACTCTTCTCAAAAGCAGTTCATTGCCAACATTGGAGGCATAATAAATATAATTCGTAATATAGAGCACACCGCTTTCCCGCATGTCCTCTTGTGTTCTGCAGCATTGATTTAAACCGAAGCTTTTATTACAGTAACAATATAAATCATTAAATCACGTGCCACTGCTCTTGAAACATGAAGTACTAGCTGCCCATTCTGGACCGAAACACCATATGCACAGTTGTCTGTTAGATCAGAAACAATTATACAAAGTTATTAACCACGGTGACAATTACAGCTCCAAAGACATGCTCAATTTTGTAACCATTACGGCAGTAATTGTGAATATTAATAGTACATTAAAAATACACCCAGAAAAACATCAATATTTTTGGCATCCACAGTAGCCGTAGCTCAAGTTATCTGTTTTGTTAAAGGCTGTACTCGAAATATATCTCTTTTTTTTTTTTTAAAGGCAAACTGCTGCCAGCCTGCATCATGGAGGGGTGATGCGTTGGGCCTTTCACAGCGCGTTAGCATCACACGCTGGCTCTGGCCAGACCCCCAGGACAATCAATGCGTGCGATACCGCCAGCGGAGCCGCCCCCACAATGGGGTCCTTTCAGAGCTCGCCAAGAGAGTGGCCCCCCCTCTCTGCCCCCACCCACCCGTCCCCCCCAAACATTACCACCACCACCAACACCACCATCACCACCACCACCACCATCCTCCCCCTTGTCACAAGGTGTTTACGCATCAGGAGTCATCTGAATCATGGAACCAGCCCAGCATAGATTTGCCTTTTGCAAGGCAGCAATGCAAGACTGCCTAACACATGCATACGCGCAAGTATTTAAACGCCGTGGACATTCATGATACGCGGGCCGCTGTTTTGACAATTCCGATGATGTGTGCAGGTTCATTATTTTCTTACCTTTCCAGGTGGCAGCATTTATTTGAGAAAAGCCGATTGTAACTTCTGATCAGGCAGCGATCCATTTATTTTAACAGAGAGCAAACTGCCGGTTGTTACACTATATTTTACCTCGTCATTGGCACCTTGACTACAGGGTTATTATCGAATGTGTCGGGTTCGTTTTAATCAGCAGATGAATGTCATTCAACAGAACAAGTTGGGCATTCACATGTTTCTCCGTATCATAGGCACATGGAGCTTATCATCTTCCAAGACTTGAGAGCGACCAATAACTGAGCCAGACCTCATGACATTACATCGCAGCGTGATGTACACTGTTTACAAAATACCAATAATAAACTTAAATGAAATAATTAAATGCCATTCAAAATAATAATAAAAATTCTCCCTACTTCTTGTTAGCATTAGAGTGCCGTGCTTGTCAGATCTCATGTGATGATGCCAAGGCTTGGATGGAGAGACGCCCACAAGCTCTAATGAGCCTCGGAACATCAGATGCACCTCCTGCTACCGTCTCAAGCCCGCCTTCAAAGGCATTCCACCCCGGTGCCGCAAATAGCGCACAAACGTCAACCAGGATAGCAATCACATCAGCAGACTGCAAAAACACACACACACGCCAGCCAGCCAGCCACCCGTGTTGGCAGATGGCTCATGAAAGTGGCTTCCCACCTCCCCACCACCTCACCTTCCTTTCCACACCAACTGTCTGTCTTTGTGGGGGCTTGTAACCAAGGGAGGTTCGCACAATGGCTGCAGGCACCTTCGCTATTTCTCCTAAAATGTTCCAGTGGCTCTCTCCACTCGCACCCCCCCCCCCTCCTGCTCCCTCTCTTGCCTGGGTCCCTCTGTCAAAACCACAAAACCAAGCAAACCTCAACCAGCGTCCATCCTAGCCTGACCCACGCTGCCCCCAAACTCATGCTCTTGGCGTGTATTTTTGTGGCCAGACTGTAGGTTTGCAGGACTTTGCAGTCGAACCGATGATGACTCTGATTTTGTCTTTAGTTTGCTGTCCTTCCCCCGCACCTCCGATTAGCACGGTTGGTTACGTGCGGTGCGAAAAAAGTTCAACATACATTCCGAAACCATACTGAGTAAAGTTCCCACATGCTTTGATTTGAAAGTTGTCGAACAGAGGACACTATATTTTCCCCGAGCCAGTGTTAAAGATATATTGAATAAAAAAAAACAGACTTATACATTTGAGAGAGTGTAAAAAATAAACTCATTACACTTAATTTGAGCCATACAGTAATAAAGTACCCCTTCAGCAGCACTCCCTATTACAACACTTTGAAATGCAATTTAACTTGGTTGAATATAATATCAGTCCTTGTCGACACAATGACATGCTAGGTTTACAGGTTGCCATGTGTTCAACGCCACGCATATATATTTGTATAATCCGGTGTGAAGTTACTGCTCACATGTAGTCAAAGCTCATAATTTATTCCAACGTTGCAATATTGCAAGGAAGATGATTGAGCAAGGATGACAACAGCCAGTAAAAGAGGACACTGTTTTGCAGCAGCTCTCTGCTAGGTCTGTATGCTGGACTATTCACAGCGACCCTAAACTACACACAAGGTTCTCTTGAATCAAATCTCAATCGAACCGTATTTGAATTCCTAAAACATAATGTTTGACCATCTCGTAATGTTGTATTTGCTCCGCGTCACCCAGTGGGATTTTCAGATAGAATGAGGAACATTCTCCTAGATCAAGGGCAGCTAAAACAAGTGCTCACCATGTCATCCGGATTTTAATCATTCGTTGTGCGGTGAGCACACATTGCACCCACTCGGATATTAAAGGGGCACGGTTGGCGAAGGGATCACGTAGACAAGCAAGCATACCCATGAGACAATGCATACCCACGCCACAGCTCTCATAACCCCCATAACCCCATGCCCAAGACCCCAGACTGCCTCACACACAAGAGCTTGGGAGCTAAGCAGATCATACAGCCACCGGGGATTATAGCATAAGCTTATGCGCGCTGCGAGGCAACGCTGATTTTTTTTCATCCGAAGGCTACACCTGGCCAGACCAAGGGTATAAAGGAGATCAGGCTCCAAGGCTTAGCACAGGTCACAAGGCATTGCCGTGGCATTCGTTGGTAGGCACGCAATGTGTTCGCGGTCGAAAAACACCATTGAATGGACGCAGTTTTAGGTATGAGGATGCAGAAAGCGGTGCGTATGTGCGGTGATGCACATACCGCATATCAATACTTAAAATTAACATGGATGCCCTGAAAAAAATGATGGGGTCAAAGTTTATGATCGAGATACATGGCAAACATTTTTTTATACAATCCCCAAGGAACGTTTGCGTGAGAGGAATTGATGGTAATATGGGAGTTGCTTCTGAGTTGAAATGACAAAGAGTTACAACTTCCTTCCGTGGAAAGCCGGCCCTGGGATGATAACAGGAATGGCCATTGAGGTGAACGGGGAGACGGCGTGACAGTCATTACGAGCCCATCCTTCCATGGAAACATTCTAATTCCTTGTCACTCAAATGTGCGTTAGTGAATCATATTCCCAAGAGATTCAAAGTGCCCATTTTTCCAATGGCGCTACGAAGAACGTCTGATATCCATTCGTGTAAGTTGTTTAATGACTCATGATTTGAGTTTGTTTTATTGTCATTACGCGAATACAAATGCAAATACATGACCCACTAACACACTTAATAATAAATATTACTTAAGTTGTATTATTTCGCTAAATATCCACTCAGTATCACCATTTGCACAATCCTAAGTTTATCAGTCCTTTCCCCCCAAAAAATTCAAGCAAAAGATAATCCTGCTTGCGACAAATACAATTTAATATACATATACACACACGCGTGGGTCAAATCCTGTTGAAAGTAACACACAAATAAAGAACACAACGCAAAGCACAGCATGTTCATTTGCAGTCTCGCCTTTCTGGGGCTGATCATTCTCAGTGATAAAATTAGTGCGATTGTATTGTGCATTACTACAAAAGCTAATGAAATACGCATGAGAGCATGTCTGATATTGCGTACCGTTATCCAATGCTTTTCACGAATAATATGAACATATGTATACAAAAAAAACAAGCGCAGCAAACTCACTGACTTATTCTCGAGTGCGTTCGAATACGTGGGACAGGTGACAGACTTGACGTGCATGGATTTCACTCTCAAACATATTCGCGTAGGGAAATTGTGCTCGTGTTAAAAGTTCGTATATAGTACGACACCTGACCTCTGATCTTAGCAGCACACAAAATAGAGATGGCCACGTAAGTTAAAGCGCGGTGCTATTTGTCGAAGGACGAATGTTTTATAATTTAACGAGTACTGCGTCCAAAGAAAGACACACTGTGATTAAAATACTCGTGTATTTCTCCACCCATACACTAGCAATGCCAGTGGGAGCAATGCAACGCACCGGTACCTCGAAATGCATGCAGCTCCTGCCATAATCAAAGCGCACACTCACGATTTGCGATGAGCGTAACGTAATGGCAAGAAACATTTAAACGCGTTTCAACTCCCAGCGTGTCCACAATCATTACGTTCTGCTAGTACCCATTTCACACACGAGATATGTTTGTAATGAACGCGTGCAGTTTTGTGAACTTTACACGTCCTACTAAGATTATTTTAGAATGGACGAGAAGAGAATCCGTTGCTCTGCAACGGAGAATAAGAGACGGCTGTAATTGTCATCCTCATCTCACAATCCTCCTGAAAGCAATCTTCTTCTTTTACGTAATAAAATGCGAGGTTAACATTTCTTCATATTCTCTAGGATTTGAAGAGTATTCTGCCAAAATAATTACATTAACAGCAGCACAATTTGAAAAGTGAGAGCTGTTTTAAATGAACAGCAGGCAGTCTTCTGTTATAGTTAATCCCACGTCTTTCCATGTCGTTATCTATGAAATGTTTTCCGAACTTTTGCCGTCGTTTCAATTCAATGCTTATTTGTTCCATGGAAAAATCCCGTGCAGCCAGTTACCCGGCTAGCTTTGGTGGCAACGACTCGCAGCCACTCACAACAAGAGTTACTGTTGGGGTGGAGAGAAGCCGAGCCAGCAGCAAGTCAGAAAAGAAAAGGCATTGTTTGTTTTTAATAGGAGTATGTAAAAATGGCACACGCTGAAACAATGCACATAAAGGCTAACTACTGTCATTCAACAGTGCACAGGCGTAACAATCGCCAATCGGCACACTCATTCCTCTTCAGATAAAATGTTTTAATAAGATTCGTACAAACATGCTATAGATGGTGCATATGAAATCGTGGGCATGTTTACTTATCCACAATATAAAATACACAACACACATGCGCTGCACATTGCGTACAATCAGCATACTTCTGTATAAATCACTCCAATGTCACGTCCCTACGCCGGGCTTTTTATACTCCCTTTGGACAAAACTGCCGTAGGCCAACACTTGCTGTAGACTACGGACAGCGCTGACTTGTGCATCCTGTTAAAGCACACGCGTTCACACCCACTAGACCCCACTGATGGCACCGCCCGATATCTCACCCTCCCGGGCATATAAGTTCGGACCCCCACCCCTGGCTTCAATGAGTCTTCGGCGCAATGGGCGGCGATGCGGTTTTTTGCGTTATTCGAGGAGCGCCTCTTCCTACGCCGCGCGCTCTCGTGCCACGGGCCGGGCTCTCCGCGGCAGAAGCAGCACGTGGCACGAACCCCTCTCGCGCACCTGCCACGGCTACACACGCTGTTTCCTCGCCCACCCCAGTGCGGGCCGCAAAACCATGAGTTTCAAGCGACACACACACACAAAAGAGACGCGCAAAAAAGCACTCAGCCTATGTGCATTATGCAGGGACCGCTGATGGTTTTTGGTATGATACATAACGGCTGAGTGCTTTTTTACGCGTTTTTGTGTTGTTGTTTAAAAATATATACTAGCGTTCACGACTGCGACTGAGGAACTTCTACCAAGGGTCTATTAAAGTGTCTTACGATAATCGTTACAATCTCAAAACGCCTGCTCTATTTTTAGTTAAAGGAAAATATGAGGAGATATGCATTTTGTATCTTCCTATATAAATACAAATACGTTTTAGTTCATCACCATATTAGTATATTTCCAGACCAAAATTAACAATCAGTATTTGTTTAAAGCAAACTCTGGAACGGTTTTAACTTTCTGGGTCTCATCAGCAGTGTCAGGATTGTTAACCAAATGCTGCTGGATTAGCAGATGATATTGGCAAGCTCATCTCTATTTTAAAACACGGTTCCTTGTTCAATGCCAAAGAAATTCCGGACATACGTATATGTTTAATTGCGTGCTTTAGATTAGATACATTGCGCATAATTGCATTTTATATTAAAGCTGGCATTAATGTTCGGTGTACTGCATACGAGGCCCACTCTTTTGTTTAAAGCCACCATACACACACACATTCTCCAGTTTTCTGAACAATGCGCTAAATATGCAGCGCAGGTAGCCGATAAGAGAAATTCGTGAATGTAATCTGATGCTCAAGTGTTGTATGTGTGCATATGAATACAGCAATGCAATGCACGCCAGAGGGACGCTCACACATGAAACCCGCTCCTCCTGACTTATTGAGGCCATGCAATGTCCACCTCTGGTGGTGTAGGTAATGTCTGTAACCACACGCAGCACGCGTCCGTGCGTACGGATGTTTTTGTTGATCTAATTGGTGAGATATGCACTGAACATGGAAATTTGACCAACGAGCTCAAAATCTGTTCAATATTACGATCACAGCACCGTGCCCATATGAGATTAGATTAGCGTGTCATAATGTGCGATTCATGTTTTGTTTGTTTCAATGAACGTGGAGGCAATCATGAGCACAACGCACAAAGAGACAATCGCCTTACAGACAGCCGCCCCTTTCGCACTAGCCTCGCTGCAAAAACGCACGTCCACAAATAAAGCGAGGACAACAATTGCAATAGAACACATTTAATGTGACTAAAAGTAAACCGGTTGAAGTTGTAGCTTGCCAAAGACTCAGCTGGGTACCTACACGGCCGTCTTCCTCAGCCAGCGATCCTTTCTATCGACGCTGTCGGTGTGTCTTTCGGGAGGAGAGAGGGACGCGCCTGATAATAAACTTTAGTTGACCGTCGTCGCTTCATTGCCAAGCATTGCGAGCCTCCCTCTGCTGGCGATATTGCTGGACAGCGGGGGGTTGTGAGTGTTGGGAGGCGTGGCATATTTACAGCAACAGCAGCAGTTGTATTATTACGTCTACTGCTGTGGTATTACATTTCATCGCATGGCGAAACGTATTTACCGTAGTGGACAAAAACAATTACAAAGTACACCTATTTAAAATGTGTCGCCAGAAAACCGCGTTTCGCCTGTACGGATAATACTGACGAGTAACCTCGCGAAGGTAAAAACAGAAGTGTAACGGCACTCTGTGAAAGCTTGCTGCGAAATGTCACGTTTACGTGTTCACAATAGTGCGCCATGAAGGCTCCCTTCCGTTTGTCGCTTCTGCCAGGGGCTAAATCCCTCGCAAGTACAAATTTGTGCAGCTTGCATCACGCGTCCGCGCGAGACGTTACAGATCAACTTTGCAATCATCGATCGGGACAGGTTGGGCACAAGAGGCTCTTGGCGAGAGTTTGTGTACGCCACGCGAAATTCTGAAGACAAACATGTCACAGGCGGGGTGGTGCAATGCACACAACTCCGCGTTCGGGGGGGGGGGTCGCCCTGGCAGAAATAGAGTGCACGTAGACGCGTTACAAATATACACGCAGCCGGTTTGTTCGTTAACAAGTTGCTATAATTAACGTCATTTAAAATAATCACTTGCGGATCACTTTGTAAAAAAAAAAAACCCGAAGGGTGCTTTTAGCACGGCGGACCCACTTGTGAGAAAAGAAATCACGGGACTTTTTTCGTGTGTTTTAAACATCCTAGCATTCATGTCCACTTTAATTCCATTCATTGTACAGTGCAGCAACATCACTTACTCGTCGTTGCCGCCGTTGATGATGTTTGGTTAATTCCAATCAGAGCATCACATCGGATTGTTTACACTGGGCAGCAACAAGCATTAAGCGGCGGTCATCACTTTTGCCCAAAAAAGGGGGCTTTTATTCCTCCTTGCGTGGCACGACAACAACCACTGTTATTTTCGTGTTATCTGATGCCTCGCTCACGCATACACGCACACACAAACACGCAGCGGCAGACACAAACAGTATCAGACACATGCACACGACGCACATTGCACACACACACACACACCGTGCATCTTGCACTGCGCCACGAGGCGTGATTGCAAAAGTGGTGTCCGCTTGGTGTGTCTGCCTGCGTGTGTGTGTGTGAGAGGTGGGAGCGGTGGCGCAGTGGTTCGCGCACTGTGTTGCGACATCAGGCTGCCAGAGTTGGATTCCCGCTCACGGCTGAAATCAGCGGTGATTATCGGAACCGGTCCTGGGCATCCCCTAGGTTCACTCAGCCTCAAATGAGTACCTGCTGCGCCGTGTAAACATCGCCACTCGGGAGACAAAGGCGGCCGGGCGTGGTGCTGACCCACGCATTCCCTCGTGCGCCGTGCCCGCCTTCATAAGGTGCTACTCGCTAGCAGCACTTGCTCCCAACAGCCTGCCAAGGCTCTGCGGGGGATCTTTGTCTTTGTGTGCGGTGCCCACAGAAGCTTCGGGTCCCCGTCCCTCCCGGGGTCTCGGAGACCCCTTTCTCTCCCCCCTGTGTAACCCGAGCCCGAGCCGTCTCCATCACACATCTGGTTCGCTTCAATTGGCGCTGACAGCGCCCCAACACTGCCGGGACGGCAACTACAAAATAAATAAACAGCGTCCTGCCCGGAGCGATCGTGGGGATATATTTTGTGTTCTTGTTTTTTTGAGTGCTTTGCTTCGGCCCAAAATTTAAATTGGTTTGTCGCGAGGAGCTGCTGCGGGTGGCTTTGGGGTGGGGGGGGGAGCGACTGGTTGAAGAGACGCGGGGCATTCAGAGATGGAGACAGCGCAGAGGTATCCGGTTACCCGTGGGCTGGATCGGCAGAATGTACCCCGCTCCTCCCCTCCCGAGAATTAGGGGACCGCTATTCGCAAGTGGATAGCGGCTCCGAGCCTGCGAGCCGGCTCGCGTGGTCCCTTCACGCGCATGTCACACGCGGAACGTACGGAAACAAACGCACTTTTGGCACGCACACGCCATGGCTTTCGTACGTACACGCGTGCCCCTATATTGTAGCACGCGTTATAAGATAACGTGGCTATGTCAAAGATTCGTCTCAATTATTTATTATTAGGCTACGCATATATGTGCGCACAACTACTCGCCACAAACTTACATCGCCGATTTGAAATCCCGGTTCAAGAACGTGCGTATAGCCGCACACTGAAATACGAAATGAAATTACAAAGGGAATTAATGCCACGGTACTTTGCACGTACGCGCACCATCGCTTCGACACACAAACAGCGGCAACACCGCACAGCGTCACCCGCTTCTCGCACAACATCATCTCTAACTCGGAGGGTTTTTTTTTCTTTTCCCCCCGTGACGCTGGGGCTTTAAACGTATGGAAGAGCAATTGGGTACATAACGGGCACTCACCGCTCCGCTATCCGCCGTTGGGAGCCAACCCACCCGCAGCGGAACACCAACTTAACACTTTACTAACCACAGCGACGCAACTCGAATCAAAACTTTTTTGAGTTTCTTACCCGCGTTCGTTTGTTCCTGCCCGTGGCACTTTTTGCGTGTTTTCAACACGCTGCCACCTCGTTCGTAGCGAAGCGTGGGGTCTCCCCCCACTCTCCCCCCACCATCACCACCCACCCACCCACCACATCTCACCTCCCGTCCCGTTAGCGCGCGGTTCAGGCCGTGCGTGGAACGCTTCGGCGGCGGCGCTTCGCAGGTAACGGCGCAAGAGCAACAACAAAAAAGCGAGCGCTGTACGTCGGAGAAAAGCAAAAAAAAAGTAATAAGCACGTGCTCGATGGAAACTCACCGTTTTTTCTCTTCGGGTTGGCTTGCTTTCGTCGCTTACACC
Organism: Lethenteron reissneri; assembly: GCF_015708825.2. Classification (NCBI taxonomy): domain Eukaryota; kingdom Metazoa; phylum Chordata; class Hyperoartia; order Petromyzontiformes; family Petromyzontidae; genus Lethenteron; species Lethenteron reissneri. The sequence continues at coordinate 4,272,311 of NC_083798.1, read as the reverse complement.
TCGGTCCCTCCGCCATGATCGGCTGTTGCTTCATTGATAAAACTCGGAGCATTTCTCAGCTCTCGGAAGCTGCTGCGCTCGGTGTTCCCAGCACACAGCTACCTCCAACCACCACCACCAACCACCTCAACCACTAACCCTCCCACCCACTCGCCCACCTAACCCACCCCTCTCGCCCACCGTTGCTGCCGCCGCCCTGCAGATCACTCGCGTTGACCGCGCCCCGCTCCGCTTGCCAAACTCATTTAAATACAGCAGAGCCTCGGACGGGGATGCGTCCGTGCTGTTGCCCTGCCTGTTTTGTACTCTCCCCCGCCCGCCTGCCCGCCCCACTATAGCTCAGAGTTACTAACACCAACGAGTATCCTTACGTTACGCTCGCTCGCTAGTTCGCTCGTGATGAAGCCGGCTCGCACGGAGGCCAGCCGCGCACTATCAACACGCACGCAAAGCAACCCCGAATAATTAATGAACAAAATAACAACGGTACAAAAAAGAGGGCAGGCACGCTTTCGGAGCGAGTTAATTAAGCTGAGCGGTAGCTCACGATGCGTTCATGTTTAGCGTCATCTCGAAACAGACCCGCGCAGCCACGCACGCACGCACGCGTGGGTGCGCGCACAAGGGGGGTGAAGAGAGAGGGGATGCGTAGAGCGGATACACTAGCGGAAAGTTTTCTTTTTGTGTGTGTTTTAAGCCCTCTGCCTCGCACGCACGCACACACACACACTCGCTCTTCTTCTCTGGCTGTCTCTCGCTCCCCCCCGCCCCCCGTCGCCTTTCTCTCTAAAGCGAACTGTGGTAACGGCTACCTCCGCCCGGCACCGTTACTCGTGCGCAGCTCACAAGGGCGGTCGCCTCCCCGTGCGCGAGCGAACTGCGCGTCTGTGATGCGGGGCAGCAGCGAGCGACGTTTACGCACGGAGCGTGGTGGATACGCGTCTCGCACCGTGACTCCACCACCAGTCGATACGAGCGCGCACTCCTCCTCGCTCTTGCTGCTGCTGCTGCTGCTCCTCCTCCTGACCCCTCTCCTCCTACTCCTTCGTCTGCTCCCGCTGTTCGCTGTACGTGCCATGGGACTTCTGGAGATGACAACTGCTTCGCGAAGCCAAGAGGGGAAGCCGCGCCAAAGGAATCCGTGGAATAGTCGCTGTAATATTCCGTGTCGGGCATTAATTGTGCATTTATTTGGTGCTAATAAGCGAGCCACGGTAGGGCATTGCGCACTGATTTTTTTTCTGCACGTGTATCACGGATACATTAATAAGTGCAATTGCAAACAGAATTAAACTATGTGAGCTGTACAAATACGTTTAAAGTGGCTATTTGGATTGTTAACATTAAAAGTTTAATTCTGAGTGCACAACCATTGTTAAGTGATGGTTGGTCTTTTCGTTTATAATCTTCCTACTTGGAAATCACGCACTAGCAAATTGTTTCTGTCTGTTATTTCAAGCACGTTTTTGCTTATTTTCCGTGTGAGATTGTTGCAAGCTCGTATAGCCTAAGGCATTAATAACAGCATACAGACGCGAGTGTATTTTAGTCGATGTGCTTTTAAATGGGTCAATCCCTTGCGAGTTATCGTACATGGTGCGTTGCACAGATATATCGCATTTGAGGGGTGTCAACACGACATTGGCAGCGTGTCTTCGCTTGTGCTTTTATTGACGAAAACTTATTTTAGTCTCATTTTGAAAGTGCCGTCGCAATGTACTCCACCGAATGCAGGATTCTAACATGTTTTAGCCCAAGGTCTGAGTGCATATTTTTGCCTTTTTTTAAACATACACGTCCTTTCCTTCTATCAACATCGTTTTAAATGTATCATTCTGTATATATGCATCTCAAACCGTGGACACATATGGTGTATTAAAAAAAAACTTTTTAAAATTTCTATATACATGGCAAGTAAAAAAAAACATCACCAAAAGTTACAACTCGATCTGGAGTGAAGCGGTAGCGCAGCCGTTAGAACACTGTTCCGTGCACCCTTCGACCCCAGTTCGATTCCCAGACACTGATCAGCTCGAATTACGGCTTGGGAAGCCCTTCATCCAACAGTGGACAAACAAATAACTGCGCATTATGACTGTATTGTCGGGATTAGAAGACACACTCCCCCCCCCTTAATTTAAAGTAAAATGTGTGAGTCCATCTTATAATCCGGTAGATGTGTTTATGCGTCGGTCAGATTCGAACAGCTCTAGTTACACACACACACACATTTGATGGATGCGTCTTTCCGGGACGGCTTATGCTCCGGTCCAGACGATGCGATGTGTATTTAGCGTAACTCAATGTGACGCAGAACCCACAAACCGGGGGTATGAGAATATTACTCCGTGGAAACAGTCCCAGAGTTTATTCCAACGCTACTCTTTCGAGTCGCGTCATTTCACGGGGGGGTGGGGGGGGTGGGACTCGTTTTACCCTTCAGCGTGAAGCGCAGAATAAGCCACTCGTGGCATTTTAAAAACATTACGAGCGCGTTAAGTCACCCAACTGCCCCTCAATCCTCCACTCGCCCTCTCCAAAGACATTCAACAATCGCTATGTTCGCACCAACGCACGTGACTGCGAGAACGGCCGTCCATAGTTTGAGCTTGCGGGAGGATTGTGTGTATGAATTATCCTAGCAGGAGGTGTCAACTGTGGATATAAACCTCGCCTCGCTGTCACGATGTTGCAGTGTGGTAATCTCACGCGTCGTATTTTACATGTTTCCAAAATCGTGCAAAAGAGTGAACGAGCCGTCGGATAATGCAATAGAAGAAACTCTTCAAAAACCTCTGCAGTAGCCATAGACCCATTGCGCACAGCTCAACCGAGATTAAAGCATGCGCGTTCATTGATTATAAAGTCGCAAATGTTAAACTCGAATTGCAACGGGCATATTTCTACGTTTTGCATTGCACGCTGTGTAAGAAAAAAAACGTATATAGAGGTGCGCAAATTCGTCCAGTCCGAATACCATCATAAAACGTTGCCCTATCGTGCATTGCAGTAACATTCCCAGAATCTGTTCTTTAATTCGATTCTGGCCGAAACAGATGTTGAAGGGAGCGTGCTTGATATTGCATTGTTACTGCTGCTCCTGGAAAATGAGAAGCATTCACTGCAGAGTGCATCGCCAATTGTTTCATTCGTTCGAGTATTGGTGCATTGTTTTTTTGTTAAATGTGCAATACGTACATTATATGGTATGTACCTGAGAGCTGGAGAAACGCACACTACTCGAGCAATTGTTCGATTAAATTTAGTTTGAGCCAGGACGGAGCCCATTGAGAGAGTTGGACAAATAAATGGAGCACAGTAAAGGAGAGGATCGTTGTGAATAGGTTCCACTTAAATATAATAATTGACAGTCATTTGTCAATCCAATGCTGAATGAAGGGCTCCATAGGCCATGCCAGTCATGAGTCTTACTCGACCAAGTTGGTCAGTGTGGATTGGTGAAAGGGGTAGTTGACCCAAGACCGGTTCGGATATAACTCACCACTGATGTTTGCCGTCCTGGGAAATCTAACTCGCGACGTCCATCGCTCACTGTGCTAACCACTGCACCACCGTTCTACTTAATAATTGTAAATAAACACTGTACATAAAAAAGACTACAGTATACTGTAATATTCCCAAATCTAACTTTCCACACATATTTATTAATGTGACGATATGTTCGCACGGCTATTTTTCAGCCGCAGAATTCATATCCCATGCCCTTGCAGCTAAGAATGCTTGAGCGTTCATTGTTTGCATTTCTCGTAAATCTGAAATATTTACTGTCAAAAATTTGGCAGCCCACACAGCAGTTCATCAGATGGGGCATCTCGTGGCCATTGGGGCTCGCGACGGTGAGGCGAGTAACTCACGTTAAAGGGGGCCGTCAAACCCAGCCCCGTGTTGTGCCATTGGATACGCGCGGGGCGTGTTACACGAGCGGTAACCAAACTCCAGGACGTTGCGGCCCCCTCCACGATGCGCGTTTCCATTTCTCGCCGTGCGCTCAGCTCGCACGTCAATTGGATAATGTGCCTCGCGCGTATCTGTTGAGTATTGATTGGTGTACAAAATGGAAAGCTTTGAACAGGAGTTGGGCGGGAGGACGAGGAGAGGTTGGGAGTAATGGGGGCGGGAGGTGGGAGGTGGGAGGTGAGAGCAAGACATTGAGGTTGGAGACAGCTGTAACGACAAAGAGAGAGAGAGACAAAATCTCCCGTTTAGCCTTACAGACTGTAGGAGCAAATGCTGTTAGCAAGTACGCATTTAGGCTGGCATGGCACGCGAGGGGGTGGTGTGGCCAGTGTCATTCCTGGACACCTTTTATCACTCGTGTCGATGTTCACACACTGACAACATGTACTTATTTTAGTTTCGAGTTGATCTAGGGAAGGTCCAGACAGCATATGGTACTGTGGAGAATTCCCAGACTTTAAGCATGGATGTACTAACCGCTACGCCACTGCTTTGCACCCACTACGAACAACAACGAGGACAAAAACTACACCATCAGCAGCATGTTCAGCACAAGCACCAGGAGTACAGCAGAATCACATCACCATCACTGCCATGCACATCACCACTGAACCATCATGTTGCTTAAGTTACATTCGGTCCCACTATTGTATTGACAACTCGGTCTTATCACAGCGGATTAGCCGGTGAAGTGACATGCAGTGCTCTGACACTTGACAAGTATGACACACTCGCGGTGCGGTGTGTCCGCTGTGGATGGAGTCATAAGACACAGTGTCGTCAGTCACACACCGGCTGGAATGTGCCAACTGAATACTGTATGTGACACTTGAAAAGGTCGACTAATGAGAGTCTGTTACATAAGCTCGTGGAGGTTAGAGTGAGCTTGTTGTAGGAGTGTGTGGGTGATGGGAGTCAAATGAAAGCGTTTCTACGGCGGTAATAACCTACCATTAATACATAATTCAGTTACCGCCAGTTAATGATCACTCCAGGTGAGAAAAAAAAGTATGTATCATTCGTTTTCCTACTTTTTTTTACGTGAACCTCTTCTCAAGTAATTTCTCAGTTTTCAGAAAAACACGGGGATATGTTTTTTATCCGCGGGCTGCCGAGCGCCGAATGCTACCAGCGCTTCCAGCGCTCCCTTTCCGCTGTATGAAAACATTGTGGAAATTATTGTGGCCTATTCATAATTCATTGAATATCACACATCTGTGTGTGATTAGGCAACTGCTGCAGTGTCATGCAAGAAGCCAAATATTGGTTGTGTTATGCCACTCTAGCCACTCCTGTGGATTCCATTTGTAATGTCTCTACCGCAGCCTGAAATGTATCAACATTTTTTTAAAATATCTGTCAGTCCTTAGAACAGGTGAAGCTGTAAAGCATTTTTCAAACGTGTTGCTCTCTCCCATGAACTCAGCTAACAAGCCATTCTTTATAGTGCTGCTCACCACGCCGACCCACGCGTTTGTTCAACTACCATACCTCCCATCCATCGTGTAATGTGTCCGCACATACACACATACACATGGAAAAATGTGTTTGGCTGACAGAGAGGCATGCATCTCGGACACTGGCATTACTGTGGACTTTCGAATGACCAACGTAACCAGGAAGGAAAGAAAGGGGGCATACAAGACACTTTGCTTTGCTGTGGAGATTCGTGATGTAGAATATGTTGCTTCAGTGAAAAGGCAAAGCAAGCCACTCACTCTAGAGGTCGTCAGACTTTGTTGACATGCACCTTTCCCCGGTATTGGGAATTCAAGTGGTTTGCAACGATGAATATATATGGCATGTCGTGTAAAATGTTGAAATGCCCCCGCTACATAAAGAGAGCTCATAAGGAGTGCAAGCACTCACAAGTGCTCCATTGACACATTTGATCATGAAGCCATCGTTCAATGTCAGATTTAGCATTTCCATTGGCAAGATGTCCAACTTAATACAAGCGTGCTTTATCTTAATCGCAATACGCGTTTGGAACACAGGAAAGGAGGCACAAGTAAACTTTTTTCCTTTCAGCATAGTTTTCTCAGTGTAGCCCAAAGGCACAAAACATCAGGTGACCAGCAACAAACAGCACTCTCAAAGTTCATAACGACCAAGTTGTTTGGCTTGAGTAAAGGTATAAGATCCTGGGAAGAGACGATGGGAGGTAATGAGCGGAAAGCGAAGCGTTGTGACCAGTTGTGTGGTGGTTGAACAGAGTACGGATTGAACACCGAGTCTTAAAAATAGGTGAAGGAATCGATGAGTGAGGTTCACGGAAAAAGGTAACCACTGCGGTATGTTTACGAAACCAATATTACAGAAAAGTGATAAGGGACTGACCGGCTGACTGGAGTGAATTAGTGAGTGCTGGATTGTTAACTTGGGAATGGACACCAGAATGGTAACATCTGAGGCTACGGGGGTTAGCTGCCTAAATCCAGTTTGGCTTCGGCGGCAGGAGAAGAAGTCCCACGTCAAAACCCCTGCCTGCTAAGTGCTACCACATACACATGCCAACAGTCATCAGGCTCTACTGAATAGCAATGAGGGGAATCTTTCATGTACACATGCGAGTGACAATGCAACAGAATGATGTGAATTCACTCGTGGCCTTTTCTCTCTCTCTCGTTGTTGTTGTTGTTGTTGAAGAAACCTCCCAGTGATGTCCTTATACGGCTGAGGTGGGGGCGAGCGGTGCGCTCGGAATGTCTCCTCTGAATTCTGTAGAGGTGATAGCAGCACTCCCAGTTCGTGCGTGTGTGCGTGCTCACCTTATCTGCTGGAAAAAAATGTTTTACGAACGTTGGGGAAGAAATATAAACAATGGGATCCTGAAATTGCATTTGGCGCGTTGGTTCAAGGTCATTTATTAGTGGCCACCTGAACAACCCGGTGAAGGCATGTTAGCAACAACGTTGCCTGCAGTGACTTATTGCGATGCTATTTATTCGTTTATTCTTACTTTCAACGTCAATTTCATTTTACGTCTATAATACCAGTGCAGAGGCTGTGTACAGGGTCTCTGCACAAGAGTGGATGGATTACCTGTACTGGACAGGAAGCAAAAGGGGCACTTTCTCAACAAAGTTAAACTTAACACAAAGGCCGTCGTGGCTTGCTTTGGTTGGGAATATTTAATTTGGAATGTTCCAAGTCATTGCAGGAAACAATACCTCTTCCACACCCTGAGCGCGCTGTAGGTACACACACGCGCGATGGCAGGGCTGTTTGCTTATTTAAGAACATGCGTAAGGTTGAATAACTGTACCGCGAGAGGCAGAAAGTGGCAACCCCACTTCTTTCCCTGTGGAGGAATGCGATAAATTAAAGGAGGGAACTGCCCCAATCAGACCTATCGCTGTGTGCCGCGGCTCGATTCACTGACAGACCAGAGGCCTAACGCCTGTTCATAATCCTTCCAGGTTCGAGTAAAGGATATGGACGAGAAGCGGTCAAGGTGTTTTTGGGGGGTTTTGAGAACGGTCTTTAGATTTCAATTAGCTAACAATAAACACGAACACACTTGTTCTCTCATAGAGAGTAAGTCATAAATAAGGATGGGATTAAAATGTGAAATTTGGGTACTTGCAATTGTGTTTTAGAAATATGTGCTTGATAATATAGTATTAATATATTAAATGATAAAAACATTAACTTTTAGACACTTTTTTTCTTAAAGTAACCTCCTTCCCCTTGAAAAATATCTCAATGGGCTCACACCAGATATTAAATGGCACTTATTCACGCGTGTGTATAAATCCACTGCTGGATGAGAACCTCCTAATGCCATACACATTTACAGGGTTATTTGACTATACGTCACCGTGCTGGTCAGTCTGGGTTGGGAAAGGCAGGAGAGAATAGACGTACAATACAACTATGGATGTTTCTGCACTGCCTTCAACCGCGTGTGACATAGCCCCAGAGCCTATGACACCTGTTGTGCATGGTGATTGCTAATCCAAGCACTATCCAGGCCTAAAAACCTGCTTGGCTTTCAAGATTTGGCAACAGACGGCAAATTCGATGTTGTCAAAAGCTACACACAACACATAGGCACTTGCAAATGGATGCACCACAAATGCATGCATGCATATTCTATACTTAAACAGCGTATTATTATGCTTTATTTTTATTTTTTATTACTTCCCTTCTACGTGACTTTACCGAAAAAAACAAGAAGATGAATCCCTGCAGTCACGAAAGCTTTAAATCGAAATTAAACAGCGTAATAAAGAAACGTCGTGATATATTATTATTTTTTATTTTATTAAATTTTTCCACCGACGTGACTTTACCGAAAAAACCAAAGAGTAAGCATAATAAAGATCATGCTATATTTGAAACTAAAAAGTGTACTAAATATCATAATGCTATTGTAATAAGTAAATGATCTATCCTATCATCCTGTGCATAGCTGGATGCTTTACAGCAGTGTCGACTGTATTAGCATTAAAATAAGTCTTTTATGTTCGTCTGTGACTGCCAGTATTTTTGCGATACGTGTGAAGGTACACCACTGCGCACAGCCTTGATGGCGTGCGGGTCAGATGGACTGCATTTGAAGGAGAAAAAATAATAATAATGTGAAACGCAAGGACAGTCTGCTAGGGCGTAGATAAGGCGAAGTTGTTTTCCACGTGATACTCCAATGAACCTGCAGTGCAGGCAAGAGCTGGCAAGGAATTCCTTTCAAGTTGTAATAGGCAGTTCACTCCCAATAATAGTCCTTTGATATGTGCAGTAATTACATTTAACTTCATTATTGAACCAGTAGGAGGTAAGGAGAGAAATATTACGAGTTGACGTCTCATATTGACATTGTCACATTGAAAAATCAAGTAGCGTGGGTTTCTTTTTTTTTACGGTTGTTTTGTTTTTGTAGACGTGTGCACTTACTTAGGTTGTTCACTTAAGCAAAGTCATTTTTTTCTGTAAGTTTTTAAATGCACTGCCAGCAATGTTGAAACTCACTTTCATAAAATCTGGGTTACGTGACATTTTATAGCAATGTAAATACGTGCAAAAAAGTGATGTATAGATGCCACGTTGCCATTAGCTGAGCTCCTCCGCAACCACCACATTTCGGTGGCGTAATGATCTGCAGTGACTTCAATTAATAAGCGTCCTTCACTATCGAGTGTCTGTGAATAGATTGGTATACTACACAGTGGCGGATGTATCGAGAGGGCAATTGTGACCGATACATCTATAAATAAAGGGTGCACAACACATTTAACGTGTCACCCCTGGGCTGCATCAAAAAAAGGTGTGAGACATTTATTGTGAACTACACTGTTTTAAATAAGGGTGTCTCGCTATGACCCCCCCCCCGCCCGCCCCCCTGAAGACCCACCGCCGAGCATAAAGGGGCTCTTCAATTGTCACTCGTATCCTCATCCATCATGGTGAACTTGGAACGTGCATTATAGGCCAGTGTATAGGTTAAGGCCCTCACTGAGAAACAGTGGTCGGACTTATTTTGTTATTGAATTCAAGACGGTCAATCAACTTGTAGCTATTGTTTGCTAATTGAAGACTATAACACGCAAATTGCTTTTTTGTCCGATGGGGCTTTTATTTATAAAACACGTATGCTCTTTTATACATTGCCCAAATAGACTTCAAGTTTGATCGCTTCGTACATTGCACCGTAACAGCCATATTTGTGACCAAATAACACATTCAGTGGCTTTGTTGTCACTAAATCACAGTGAAGGCCTACACATAATGCACGACCAATGGTGATTAATACTGGTATAGGTCCAATTTGCAGATGCTATGGGGATGCTGCCATTTGACAATGGTTAGCACACTGGACTTGCAATCCAGAGGTCGCAGATCTCCCAATGGGCATGTTTCTTGAATGCCCCACCTCTGTACAGCCAGCAGCCGGAATGGTTACTCCGTCAATCGGCAGGTTCTGTGCGATGGGGTAAGGTGCTCCGTACCTATTCCACCATGACATAGTTGGCCAAATACACCCTAGGTGGGTTCTCAAGAGCTCCTTCTCGTGGAAGCGTTTCGTCGTGTGAGCGAATATTTGCAGGTTTGCACGTTTACTATGACAGATATAGCAGGCGCAGTACTCGAGATTCGATTGTGTTAAGCTGCGAGTGGTGGTCAGTCGCATGTTACAATATTCCATGAGAAGTCAATGTTCGTTTTGAATTGTTTTGTCCTACTCGCAAACCTTCATTCTAAGCAGCCAAACAAGTCAATGGTGGTGTGCTCGTGTCCATTCGTGACCCTGGACCACAATAGTGGGAGTTAAACGTTGCCATGACATGATCCATTCTTCCCATAAGATGGCCACCCTTGAATTTCCGCAAAGCGATCGTGGAGGAGTGGATACACTTCATGCTAAACAGGTCAATGGATAACTGCAGTGTTTAACGGTCTCTTTTGAAAAAAAAAAACACGGTGGACGTGGCACCCAGATGTGTACAAAAGTTACTGTAGAGGCACGTAACTTTGCAGTAACGGATAGCCTCCTCGGGCAACACACGGCATGATAAGCAGATGAGTTCCTAAGTTTGCCATGGTGATGCTGCATTTCCCTGCCGACCCCCCCTGCCGCCCCCAAACCTCCCACACGCCTCCTCCTCCTCCCCATCCCTCCCTCCCTCCCTCTAGACAAAGCAGTGCTCCTCTGCATGCCTCTGTGTCTCACGGGCCCCGAACACAGTCACCGGGCGCAAAGGAATGCTGTAATTCGCTAACAGCTGACATAAGCAGCATTACCACATCCATTACAGAGTGCGGTCAGGTAACCTGCCCCGCAGAAGCTTCCTCAAATAATCCCTCCGGAGCTGGTTTCTCTTAAAAGCGATAAAGTTCTTTTTTTTTTATATACACGACGCCTCGTTGTCGTGGCCAAGCTCGGTAGAGGTGTTTTCCCAGCACGCAAGGGAAACGGCAGTGTCAGCGCGAGCATTGTGTTACCTTGCAGCGAGCCAGGAAGAAAGGCAGGAAGCCCCATCACTCATCCTAACGTGCTCGGGAGGGGAAGGGCAGGTTGAGTGAGCCAGTTTCTCCACAGGAAGGTCGGGGCTTTGGGTTTTCGTAAAAAGGGGGGGCGGGGGGAGGGATAGAGCCCCGTGCAGTGGTTGATGCTGTGGGGTAACTGGATGACAAGAGAAAGAAAGAGTGAGGGATTGGGGATGGGGCGAAGACGATATGGATTACTGTTCTCATCGGATGAGTCCAACCAATATTCCTGTCATGCTATTGATCGAGGTATCATTGGCGAAATGTACATGGTGGTCCAGATGTCTCGTGACACCCAATTAATTGACCTCTAACATTGTTTCCCCCTTTGTATATTCATTTATGTTTGAAATAAACGTTACTTTCAAAAATATCAAGTTTTCGAGAATTAAATGGGGGAGTCACAAGACATCTGGACTAGCCTATACTCGAACACGCTGCAACGAACCCAATGACCTGAGTGTGATTGCTGGCCATGGGTTTATCACCAGTTCAAGAGTGAGATCTGAACTTGTCCTGAGATCAGATGTCCTGAGCAACACCACACTGACCATGGTCAAACACCTCCATCCAGCAATGAAGAGACGACAATCTGTAACATTATTAACAATACTTTCATTCTTGATTTGTTTTCTTTTATTATTTTTTCTTCTATCTACGTGACTTTACCGAAACGAACCGGAGAGTAAAGACATCCATTGTTCGTTGGTGTTGCTGACCGTGTGCTAAGTGCCATAGCACGGTGTCTGGTTGCAAGTTTATTCTTTCATTTAATGCGGCTTAGCCACCATGGACATATATATGAAACATCTCAGATAAGCAGCGGATGATCCAGACCTGCAATGTATACGTAAGGGTTGTCGGATTTAAAAATAATAATAATAACTTTTAACTTTGATTTACTATCCAAAACATGCCCATTTAACTAAATCTTACACAACATTCATTGCTTAATTGTAGTCATGTTTGTAGAATAGATGTATTGTAGCATGTATTTTCCGTGCGCCACACTGTCCAAATTATTACCTAAAATGTCATGTTAAAGAGTTTGAGAATCACACAATGAGATTGTTTAATCCAAGGGAAGGGGATAAATGCATGTTCGTTATGGATAAAAATCACATTGTAAGGCATAGCATGCCAGAAACAATGGGATATACATTTCAAAAAAATATGCTCCATTGCTATTCTTTCAGGCTTAGTAAGTCACTTAACCTTGCATATATTATTTATTATGCGATGTCGTGTTTACATAATGCATCCAGAATATATCCTATGAGTCATGTCTAATGGCACATGACCTAACGTTACTACCATTACCGCACTGTAAACAAAATGGTGCATCTCACGTGTGGACTCTGGGAGAATAAGTAGAATAAACAAACAGATAAACAAACACAAAACTCCTCACGATAGCAGTGTTTTTCTTATTATTGTGACATTGTCAACATCTATGCTTCTGAAGTAAAGCGCGGACATGAATTGCTCAGAACAGAGAAGACGAGAAATATTCGCTAAGGGGTTACATGTCATGCCAATTTTGTGTATTCCACATCAGATGTAAGAAGCAAAACGAAATATTTTGACATTCCTGCAATTAAAAAATAAATATTCCTTGAGCTATTAAATAAACTGGGCACAACGAGGCTGACCTCTGCCACTGTGTATGTCCTGCTGTTATGAAGTCCAGAGCAAACGCAGAACATTTTCTAAACAGTTTTATTTAGATGAGGCATTATTTCATTCATTCAATATGCAATGCACTTTCAAATGCATTTAATTCAACGTGCTTTTTTTTAAAGCAAAAGCCTTATTCATATTTTTGACGAATAACGGTTTCTGCTCATATTTGGCCCAATCAGTAATATTTTCTACTGATTTGTGCATGTTTCCACCAACATGTAAACATGAATCTACCCACGGCTTGATATACAGGATGTAACATTTATCCACAATTTAATAATAACATTTAAATTGAGCTTGACTTATAGAAGCACAGTACTGTACGCTATTAACAAGGATGGCGCAGTGGGAATTTTATTTAGACATTTTTTTTGCCGATACCTTTGACAATGCAATAACCAAATGTAATAAACATCACCATGCATTTGTTACTATAATAATTACTATTTTAAAAGGTTGCATGCAAGATAATTATCACAGTACCGCACTGCATATATTATCGCTGTGTCAAGTTTATTGTGCTCTTACTCACAGGCAATGGTGTTTCACAGATTTGGAGACTGTTAAGGAACATTTTCTATATTACAGTCCTGAACGATATTTATCTGATGATTATTTTTGTTCATCGTGCATTTTTGTTGTTGTTGTACATTCTTAGTAAAAGACACAAGTACAAATTTATGCTTACAAGGAGATATTTTAGGCGATAATAATCAGATTTATGGTGAGTGAAGTGCCGTGCTATGTGGACGGCTGTTTATTTGTGGAGACGAGGTGAGCGGGGAGGGTAGAGACACCACACTTTCTCAGCTTCGACCCTGGGGTATTCTCAGAATGACCAACATTTTCCCAAGCCTAAATCTCTCTAAGCGAGTATGATTTAAGTGGTGTGCATTCGCCAGGTTGGCAGCACGACAACACTGGCGTGCACGTGCGTGTGTGCTCGGATTCTTGACTGCCTGACGGCCGGAGGTGGTTTGTTTTCTCGCTGGGAAAGTGAAACTCGTGTACGAATGGGAGACACCGATAGCTTTATGCACGGGGAGACAAGATCTGCTCCCATGCAAAGTTTAATGGGTCGTTCCATTTTTGTCTGAACAAAAAAAAACACAGCCCCGTTACTCTCAACTGTCACAATTGGGGTATATATAGCTATCAAACATGGAATGGAAATAAGATGAGTTTAGGAAGTTAAGATTCAATGTTGGCTTGACAGTATGTTGGTCTTGGACTTCAATATGGGTTTATAATATTTCCTTGTGTTGATTTAATTTATCCCCAATGCCTGCTATTTGATAATACATTGTTTTCTGAAGAGGCTTTTAACTGCTTATAAGGTTTTGTACAGTTCGTCTTTTTCCATTGCCAACAGAATGAATGCCATCTTCAATTAAAGTGTTTTCGGTCTCAATCACTTCATACACTTTAGGGCCAGGCACGTGCAGTTTGAACGTGTGTGGCCCTCTCTACTCCACACACGTTCAACCCAAGGGTCACTATGAATGCATCAACGTTGCCAGGATTCATCGCCGTAGCTTAGCGATGAGGACGTGCGGTCCCATCTCGGTACATTCTCTGCAGAGAATGACTTGCTGTGGCAAAATCAGCTTTTGTTTAAAACATTCAACCTGACAGCTGTGTTCATGTCATCAACTTTGGACTTGGCACTTCTGCAGCTACTGTGACGAAGCCAGAATAACTAAAGACGTTTCTAAAGATATGCCTTTGAGAACATATTAAATGCTAATCATGTATTATAAATGTGCATAACGTATACTTGGAGTGGACGGGTGGTGCAGTGGTTGGCATAGTGTGCTATGATCCCAGGGGCCCAAGTTTGATTCCTGACCACAGCTAACATCAGAGGCGAGGAACATCTGAACCAGTCCTGGGCCCCCCTTCACCAACCTGAAATGACCAACTTGGTGAAATATGGTTAAGCAACCACCATGACTGACACGGCATGGAGATGCCTTCATCAGTGGAATGATATTGGGTTGTGAATGAATGGATGCTTTGGTAACATAATAATGTATAATACGTATCATATCAGTGATTATTTACGTATGGTATCTCTTCGATTAGTCCCTGTCATATGAATCTGGAATGTCCACAAATGGCTCTGATTGATTGAACAATTGATTGCGCATGGTATTTCAAATGTGTTACAAAATGTTAAATAATGACCAGAATAATCATTGACTATCTATTTATATAAATCTTTGTCTGTGAGAACTTGGAAGTCTGATTTATAGTACAATATGTATAGGGTCGATGGTAGAGAAACCTCTCCTAAACCCGGCTTGCAGAACATTTTTGGCTGACCTATTACTCTTCTGCCCGTTCCCGGTGATCATTGCGACACAGGAACGCGCGCTTTCAAAACAATACGAGAAGATGTTTGTGAAAAATTGGAGAAATGAATGCATCAACATAAATGGGGAACATATTTGCCATCTCTTTTTTTGCCAATCACGTAGTGATTATCACAACCAATAAACAAAAAAAATGAAATTCAGGAAAGGATACATTAACTTCTTGGAGAAAGAAGGCTTCAAAGTTGGGCTGAAGATAATTATGGGCAACACAAATGTCACGTGCAACAATTTGCTCAACAAAGTATGCCAAGACTCATGGACACATGCACGCTTGGGCTGACACTGAGAGGACGAGAACATCATGTTGATATCATGTTGATATCCTGCGACTGTGAAGAAAAGTTAGCGGGCTTGGGCAGGACAGGTCACTCGAATAGATGATAGCCGTGGGTCGAGAGTAATGTTGGAGTGGAAGACAAAGGCCGTACACTGCAGAGATGGAACGATACAATCAGCTCGTGTGTAGGAGCTCGACAATCCGTTATATCACGAGATCATGAGATGTAGCGGTGACTTGGGGAGGCCTTCGTCCAGCAGTGGATAGACTCTTTCTTTCTTATGATGATTTATATATATACTGTACAAGCGCAAATGAGAACTTTTGGTTGGTGGTGCATATTTCTTTAGACCTTTTCGCTTCCATTGGCAAATTATGCCTAAAGAGGCAGGAGGGATGGAGCTTATGAAAAGCCATTAAATGTGCAGTTGATGTAAAAGGCTTCTATTAAACTGCATAATTGAACCAGCCTTCGTTAGACCGAAAATGTGTTTTTGTACAGATTACATTCAGGTATTTCAAACCTATTTGCTAAGATCTTACTGAATACGAAACCTTGGTAGACTACATCTTACGTGTCAGATTGTTCTGTTATACGACCCTGCATGTTACACTTAGCAGGTTGGCTGGCATTCGCACAAATTGTAGTTCCTGCCGCCTGACCTATATAAAAGATATAATTAACTTGTAATATTTGTAACTAAAAAAATATTCAGGTCATAACTTTGCGATGCACAGCTGTTACAAAAACACTGCGACTGCACGGTTTTGTTTGTTTTAATTAACGATTAATATTTTAGCAGCTGCATCAGAGTGAGCTTTGTACAAGGATGCTATTTTTGTTAGTGGACATGATTGTGGGTTTACCATTCAAAGTGAACCAATTAATTAATTCAAGAACATTTGAGATCCAATAAAGATATCATTGGCAGTATATATATGCACACACTCGTGTAAAGCTATAACCACATGTGGTATGCTAAAGAGTGCACATCTATATTAGACGCGGTAAGGTATTAGTTGTATATAATTTTAATCAAGTGAAGATAACAATACTCTTGAAGAGATGAACTATGGACATGGGTACAATTTCAAAAGTGAAAATAAATAATGACTGCAGGAATTCATATTCTTTGGTTCTTTCGTTAAAGTCACGTAGATAGAAAAATAATAATACAAAATAAAGGGTGAAAAAAAAGCACTGATGTAGACTGTAGCCTGGTTCTTAATCGGAGCGAGTGTACTGGCAGTCTATAATGTAGACTGTAGCCTGGTTATTCAGTTTGGTGAGTGTACTGGCAGTCTATAATGTCGACTGTAGCAGTGGTTATTAAGTTTGGTGAGTGTACTGGCAGTCTATAATGTAGACGTATTCTTGGTTCTTTCGGTAATAAAAAATAAAATAAATAAAAATGAAAACAAAACCCACGACGTTTTGATCGCAACACAAGCGGTCGTCATCAGGAAAGGGGGGTTAGCCTCTAAAGGCAAACTGTTTATAAAGGTTTAGAGATGGGCGTAGCCCAAGTGTGTCAGCAGCATGGGCGGGGCAGCTTATGTTAATGTAGAAAACAACGATACCGGCAGTGGGTCTCCACCAATCAAATGGACGCTAGGCAATCATTGCACCGCGCTCCACATACCCACACTGCTGACGGTGGAGGTTGACAAGAAAACATAAATCAAGTCATGACCCAAAGTGCTTGATGACATCTTTCCAATGATTGCTGAGTTCATACCCATCCTCTCGGTTGAAATTGTGTCTGTGTCTGTATATATGGATGGCTTCATAAACGAAACTTTGTTGATAGCCAGTAGGCTTGCAAAGTACCTTCGTCTTAGAGAAATAAATTTCATGTGAGCCAGCCGCATTAAAATAATTATCAGCCACGGCAGAAGTATTGGTCCTACCATGTTTCAAATCTGCCTTATGCTCACGAACACGGTCCGAGACATGTCGCTTAGTTTCCCCAATGTAATATAATTGTCCACATAAATTAATGGAAATATTAAAAAGATAAACAAAGAAGGCTATACTACTCAGACTAATCATTTACGAAATGTTGTCATCCATTATTGGGCAATGTTGGTCGTGAGGGTTGTATTTATCATACATCACCACGCTGGTCAGTGCAGATTGGTGGATCAGGGGTGGAGGAGGACGAGGAGGAGGAGGAGGAAGGTGACCATGACCAGTTCAGATACCAGTCACTGCTGATCTTATTCATGCCCAGAAAATCTAACGCAGGTGACTGGGTTCACAGTCCAACATGCTAACTGCAACCATCACTCCAACCCAAATAAGCATACCATGAATACATAATTACGGCAAACGCTATTATGCGGGTAACAGTTGAAACAAAAAACGAGTGACACATGTACGTACATTTGCGTGTAACGGAACGTGCAGGCACGTGTGTGATGAGAGAGAGAGGGTAAACTTGTGTAGGCACGTGCGTTCAACTGATGCACTTTCTCCCCCCCCCCCAAAAATTTTTTTAATGCTCTTCTCCGCAAGTTGAGCTTGATACGCGACACGTTGAAGTCGATTTCGCGTGGCATTTTTGGAAGGCAGGGCATGCGGAACAAGCACTTCGCAGTGCTCCTGCAAATAGCGCTTCACGCACTCCACAGGGCCGCACAGTCCTCGCACAGAGACGCTGCTGTTCAGCGACGCCGAGAAATGCCAGGCTAATATTTATCAGCTGTTGCTGGCAGAAATGAAGAAGCTTTATCGCCACTCTGGGAATCGGTGCTTTACAAATGGCAGGCCAAGCAAACACCTTTTGGACTCGGGCCAATCATGGACTATAAAGGGCTCCCGGTGCGCGTGCAAGTTCAGTGGTCACATGAGCTTACGCCTGGATTAGGTGTAGTGGGCATAACCAGCTAGGCATGTGATGGAATCAGATGTCACCTGATTTTGCAGGTGTATGGGGAAGGCCATTACGCTAATGAAGGAAGTGGCAGCGCACCATGAGGTTCATGTCAAAGCGTGGCGCGCCCATAGGGCTATCTAGATGTGCAATGCAGTTTCTCTGCTAAGACATAGGCTTGCTATTGTCCATCCACTGCACAATTTAATGACACTGATCAGCAACGTCTCCCTCCGCTTCCTTGTGTCTGATACAAGCCAGATGATGAACTCCATTCCTGCGACCAAAAGGAGGCTCAAATCCCCACCCACAGTGGAACGAACATTAAACAAAACATACCCTACACGTCGTCCATAACCTGTGCAGACTAAAGTGGCTTCTTGGGCATTTTTTTAATTACTTGTCATGATTGTGTTCTTTTTTTGTAGGTCTGGAATGGTGCAACACTCAAAGTTCGTGTTTCTCACCCCCAGTAAAACGATTTGTGCTTGTCGAGTAATAGACACACATCACGTAATTCGCAAGTACAGGCTTGAATTTTGAAGTTAGAGTACATATCTTTTATAGCATGAGTTATTCTTGGTTCTTTCGATAAAGTCACATAGAAGGGAAATAATAAAATAAAATAAATTAAACATATTATATTATTACTTTATTATGTTTTATTTCTATTATTTTATTATTTCCCTTTTACGTGACTTTACCGAAAGAACCAAGAAGATGAATCGCTGCAGTCACGAAAGCTTTAAATCGAAATATAGCATGAGTTGTAGAACGATACGGTTAACCTAAATAAACTCTTGATATTTAAGACAACATACCCCAGGACAGGACTGAATTAAATACACAGACGTATTCTCATCATACTGTCTTATACGCTTCTAGAATGATCTTCCCTGACCACAAACACTAATGTTGCTGTGCTGTGCGGCTCATCCTATTTTGAATGCAGCTTCCTCTGCTCGCCATGCACCCTCCCTTCCAGGATCCAAACAACCAACCTCCTAGATTTGAAGCTTTCGTGACTGCAAGGATTCATATTCTTAGGTATTTTCGGTAAAGTCACGTAGGTAAAAAATTTAAAATTTTTACCTACGTGACTTTACCGAAAAAACCTAAGAACCAACCTCCTGATGACGTAGCCCAACTACTCTATACTAAGACCACTACACTGCTCATAGTTAGTGCGTGTGTACGATGAAAGGTTC
Organism: Lethenteron reissneri; assembly: GCF_015708825.2. Classification (NCBI taxonomy): domain Eukaryota; kingdom Metazoa; phylum Chordata; class Hyperoartia; order Petromyzontiformes; family Petromyzontidae; genus Lethenteron; species Lethenteron reissneri. The sequence goes on along the minus strand of NC_083798.1, from coordinate 4,252,921 downwards.
TGAGATTTTAAAATGCACTGGTCTCAAGACAGATTCAACCAGATTATAAAAATAGACATTGCTCAACCAGATTATAAAAATAATAAATGTAGCATCAACCATGGTCAATCCACTGCTGGATGAAGGCCTTATCACGATCATGTGGCATAATAATCCACCTCCTGTAATTCCATATATGTAACTATAACACAACTTAGTGGCCGGCATTGAGATGGGTTAATATGAGGGGATAGTAAATTACATGATGGCATATGATATTGCTTTCTTCACTAATTATATATGGAAATGTAAAATATGGCAGTGATTTAAGATGTCAAAGTCAAAGTGCCTCATTGCTCAAATGAGCATGAGGCAGTGCTCATCTTGGCGCCACGGTGGCTAGGAGATGTTAACTACCTCGCCTGGTATACAGGAGGTCGTGGGGTCAATCCTGACCCTAACGCCTGTATATTTGAAGTTTGCATGTTCTCCCCATTATTTTTTTCTGGGTCCTCCGGTTTTTCCCTTCACCTTTAGAATCAGCATTCCTTTAGAGCATTTGGCTGCTATGAATGTCCACATTATAAGCCACTTTGTTGAGTTATTATTTGTGGCCAGTTCGCTCTGAAAAAGAGCTATATAACTCAATGGTCCTTACCTGGTAAAATAAAAAAAATAGTTTACAGTTTTATAGTTTACAGTTTATCTCTGCTAATGGCCCCAATCCATTGGTGGAAAGTCCACATTATAATGAGACGCTCTCTCCACCGCACTACCCATGTTGACTGCCTTTAAAAACAATCATGGTCAATTTATTACAGGACTGTGAGTGGCATGGTCCAAGCATAGCACGATTGACTGTATAGTGACCCTGTATATACCAATTGTTACTTCTAATTTACCCTTAATTCTCAGCCATGGATAACATCAATGATGAGTGATGTCTGGACCAGTCTCGGGTGCACCCAATTCACCAATTCGCACTGAGTATTGTGATGAAGTACGGTTAAACAACGTGGCATAACCAACAGGGTGAGAGAATGAGGGCTTCATCCAGCAGTGTAATGACATGGGGTTTAACAAAAGTATGACTATTTTAAACAGGTCTAGGGGGTAAAGGTGCAGCACTACAATTGGTAAATCACGCCACTGCTGGCAGAATGACTTCCACTAGAGGGAGTTTCAAAGAGCCCTTTTGGGGGATAGTTTAGCCTACTCTTCTACACTGACAAGACGTCTTATTATTGTAAATATTTACCCTTAAAATTTTACTTGCCCAGACACACGATCATTCACTTTCATTGAGGTAATGTATGCACCATTACTTTGGAGTGTCTTAGAGATGCAAGCTTTCAAGATACAGTGTCTGCAAACACATACACAGTACCTTTATTTGACAAATTGCATTCTAATACATTTCAATAGATGGGACACATAATAAAACACATTATCATTGCAACGATGTATAAACAAACTACCATACAATAATTTTACAATATCACTGTTATATGAGAACTTTCCATGTTTCCCTCTAAATAAACTATATTAAACATTTTAACAGCAAACATGGTTCCATACTAAACAGTAGTATACAGAACATAGAATTCATAGCATTAGCAGAGTTATTACTGGGATGGAAAAAATCTGCTTAGCCTAATTCACTCGGGCCCATAACACATGTGTGTTAATATTGGAGTAACATGTTAATTTAGTTTCTGGAATCTCAGTGTTACTGATGCAGTTAAAAAATTAACCTAACATACAGCAGATGTATTGGATAGGGTTTTTGCTGACTTTTCAGACACTTAGAATTATGTTTCTCATGGAATTTTTATGCAAGCTCTATTGGTAACATTTCTCATAAAGACTACGTGTAACGTAAGCCAACCTGATGCATAAATTGCACCCCTCAATGTCAATTATACACTGCCATTACTTATGCCCAGGAGTTAATTGAATTACCAGCAGGAGCAAAAGAACTGCGGTCTATTTAGGTTTTATAGCAATGCTATTTGTTTGCAGCTGAGACAGTGAACACTTGTATCAGCGTGAGTGTGTGCCTACGTACGCGCGTGTTTGCATATTAGTTTGTTTTATTTTTCAAAACTCTTAGGTTTTCACCGTCGCCACACTTTCCATGGTAACTACCTCTTCAGTGGTGCGGTGAGTGTAGTTGCGTGAGAACGCAGCGAGTGGAATGGCATTCCTGAGAGGGCTAGCATGTGCCCACTCCACTCTAGGTGGGAAGTGATGGCATTTTTCACAGTGGCCTAATAAGCCTGAGTGATAGTTTGGCGCGTCAACGACAGAGCTCCCTCCACACCTACCTTGTTTTGTTTTATAACCTCCCTTCAATTTCACCCCCCACCACCACCATGCTCATCTCACCCCACCACCTCCTGCCACCCCTCCACTCCTACCCATGTGCGATACCTCCAATCACCATACATGGTCTTCTCACGAACCTCCCACGTACGCATGCGTGCGCATGCACGCCAAACATGTGACAGAAAATCTCCTGTTTAGTCCTGTATACTGCCAAGGAAAGTACTGCTCGCAAGCACCTATTAGTGCAGGAATCTCACGGTGGGGCCATCATCACGCCAAGCTGCCTTGGTCTTCCCAGTGGTGATTTTTGACACTGTGCACCAGCCACCGACGTTTAAGCCAAGCTGGTCGAGAAGAGGCCCGGGGCCTGTTTTGAACACAACGTGGTAATGGTGTTCTGCACCGTGGCCATTCGTGGAAACTTGAGTCTTTGGGATTACAGTGCAGCGTTCGAAGCTCTCATGAGCTTACACACACACACACACACGCATTTAAACATCTACGTTAGTACACGTACAGCCACTTGGTGACTTAGAAAAAAAAGAGTCCAATATTACAGAGGCCAAATTGAGAACTGCTGCCATGCTTAGAGTTTAGACACATTGAGGCAGCAAAGGTTATTTTTACCTCCTCTAATGTTTGCTACCAAATAACTCAGGCACTTGGCGAGCTTTCACAACCTTGGGGGTTTAAACTGCAAAGGTTAAGCAGCGCAGCATTTAGGTTATTGGCATTTGGCAGAGTGGAACATCTGAATGTACGAACAGGGCCAGATGGAAGCATTTAAATAAAATATTGTGCAATGGTAAACTCAGAGAGGATTGGATGAAATGAGTATTGCAATTTCGTATTCGTCAGTGGTATTATGCAAAATTGGAAATTTGTTAACTTTGAAACTATTTCATTAATGTAATTAAATTGTAAAGTGAAATTAAATAAATCATTGCATTCAGCACATATACATTGCACTTAGTTTCACAGTGTTTACTGCCCGATTAATTGTTCGCCATATATATTGAAGAGTGCACAACTGAAATGCAACGTCTCCCGGCATCGCTATACCCCAATACATTGAGAGTTCCACATCACTACGGACATGTGTACCACAAGCTCTCGCAGGTTCGAAAGGGGCGCAACCAGTTTCAGAGGAACAGACAGCTCACAGCAAATCTTGTTTGCTGCAACAATGAACCCTAAGCACCCGTGATGGTTTGAAGATTGGCATTGAAGTTGTATTATTGTGTCATTTGTTTCAGCCAACGTAACTGTACCAAGAAATACTGAGAGTGCTTTTCAAACCCAGGTGGCATCTGCCTCACGTGAAACATAACTTAAGTGGAATTGAAAGAGCCGCATAATACCGGGGAAATAAACAACTAGTAAGGGGGTATTAAAATTGTTTAATATATTGGTTGTGATTTGTTGCCACTAGTGTTACAAGAAAAAAAATATATAATGCTATATGTCTCTTATTTCAATGCACAAAGGTGAAGGCCCAGGGGGAAGAGTCTTTTGTCAGCAGCATAGCTGCAGGGGATCATGATGCCATGCAATGTAATCCCCTGAAAAATGTATTTCTTCACAATCAATTCAAACACCTGCATACATGCAGCAATCAAGCTTTATTGTGGGGGCATCACAGGTGTTGGAAAATTGCGCCGTTGTGCATTCAATTATTGTATGGACGATTTAGTGTTAAATCTACTTTACCTAAACCGCTGCTGTTAACCCAAAAAAAAAACACTCGGGGGAATTTTTTTCTTCTTGTTGTTCTTGCAAGTGGATAAGCGTTCACGTTGAGCAGTATTAAAACGACACCGTATAACGACTGCGAGAACACGCATATTCTGTACAAAGCGCCGCGTGATTTTAATAATAAATGGAGTTGATAACCCTCTAGAGAGGGCCAAACGAACAGGCTTACCCCCAGTTCTCTTAAGGCAAAGGTGGGGCATTTCAGAACGCGCTCGGTTCGAGCCCCTTTGCAAGCAAGCAAGGAGCTCTTTCACCTAACGCTGGCGGTTTGCACTTAGCATTTCACACGCGGGCGCGAAGGCGTGCTGGTGAAGGTGTGTTTGTCTGCACGCCCGCTGGCACCAGATGGTTTCCATTAACCCCTGGTATGGCTATCCCACTACTCCACACCTCCTCGAATGCACGTGTGCACAGCGCGCCCGCCCGCCCGCACACACACACACTTGCTGTAGACTGAACAGACTGTTGGTGGCGAGTTTGCTGTTCGTGAGCGCCCTATGAAGGCCGGCGCTGTAGCACGAGAGGGGATGGGTGACCAGAGACACGCCTGGCCGACCTTTGGCGAACTTTGTTCTACTGATCGCACCGGGTACTCATTTGAGGCTGAGTCGACCTAGGGGAGGCCCAGGACCGGTTCGGATAATCGTCACTGGTGATGGCAGTGAGTGGGAATCGAACTCGGGTCGCTCCCCCCCCACACACACACACACTTGCTCTTTCCCACACACGCACACACGCCGACTTGAACACAAACGTGCACACTTGTCCGCATGTAGGGTGAGACGCATGCACTTGCGTACGTGCCCAGTTTATTTGTGGTTGTACACATACAAGCTACAAAGACCACACGCATGGTAGCATTTCAGAGTCTTGCGGCATGTGCGGTTAGCGAGCACCTATTAAGGCCAGCTTGGCACACAAGAGATTGGTGTAGCCATCCGCAACCCTGGCAGCAGTGATGACATCGACCGCACTAACTACTCGTTTTAGGTTGAGTTGACCTATAGGAAGCTCGAACAAGGTTCAGATAGCATTTGCCTGTTGTGTGCATAGCCTGGGATTGAACCCAGGTTGGTGGGACTTAAAAGCAGTGCGTTAACCACTGCACTATTGGCCCCCACACAAAGGCACACACAAACGTGCACCGTTTACACACACACACACATCAACACACAGTGACAATGACTCTCTTGTTAGCATGAAGAGACTGTTTGGGGCAAGTGCTGCGATTGACCACTCGTTGCCAGCAACAATGCACAAGGGGGGGACGGTGGAGCCAGAACCACACCCAGCAAGCCTCCATCTCCTCAGCACTCGCACAACAGGTACTCGATCAATTTTAGGCTGAATATATACATAAGAGCTGAACGCGCAAGAGCTGTTTAATCACGTTGTGAGTGATGTGCATTGTTCAAACGAATTATGAACAATAATAGCCCTTTATGTACCCAAGAAAGAGCCTCGCTGAGTCTCAAGACTGTTTTTAGGAAGGTCCTCCAATTGAGTTGTCTGCTCAGTTCCTTAATGAGTATTTTTTTCTTGAGTGTGGGAGGAAAACAAAGGGCATCCTGAATAAACTCACATATACAAGGAGACAATGCAAAAAAAATAGCGACTCGCTATTCACTACAGGTTGTGAATCGCACACAATATTCAACATTTAAAGCATGAAGACATGTGACAATATGCTCCGTTTGCAGAGATTGTAGCAACCTCGTCACCTATACCCCACGAAAGCAAAGGCCAGCGCTGTTAGCGAGCACCTATTAAGACCGGCATGGCATACACTTAACGGAGCGCCAGAATCAGTTCAGAGATTTGTCAGCGATGTAGACTGAGCAGGAATCGAACTTGGGTCACCAGGTTCGTAACTACCACTCCCTTCACACATGTGGACACATATATAAAGACAAATATCCCCCATATAGCCTTCACAGACTGTTGGAGCAATCGTTGCTAGTGGCACACGTGGGGGTGGGTGGCCAGCACCACGCCCAGCCACCTTTGTCTCCCCAGTGGCGATGTTTACACACCACACCAGGTACTCATTTGAGACTGAGTCGACCTTGGGGAGACCCAGGACTGGTTCAGCTAATTGCAACTAGTGTTGGCCGTGAGCGGGAATCGAACCTGGACCACTGGGTTCGTAGTGCAGCACGATAACCGCAACACTATCGCTCTCCACAAAAAAAAAGACAAAGATCCCCACAACACACACATACGCCCACACATACACAACCACCAACCTCCTACCAGTACCTGATGCAAACCTGGGCCCTCGGCCAGGACAAATGTTTGCTTGCCATGGAGCCCTAAGCCCAGGAGAGCTATCTCACAAACAGCTCACAAACATTAACTTGATTTTTTTTGGCCTCATGAAGCACTTTTATAACTCAGTGGTCTCTCAATGAATAAGCCCAGGCTTTAAAAAAATATTGTGTCTAAAATACAGACGCAACGCTATTCAAATAAAACAGTGGTATAACAGTCAAAAGATCTTAATGTGACAATATTTATTCTCTTTTGGCTTGCGCGGCTATTTTTTTCCTCACAAAAAAAAGGAAAAATTTGTCGATTCAATAATTTTTAGAAGGAAAATAAATGAGGTTCGTGTGTTGGCTGATACGAATAGGGACTGGTGAAAGACGACGACCTCAAGATGCCAAAATAAGTTCCTCACCAAGCAATAATTTCATACAGGGCCAATGCAGAGGGAGGATAGTTTAGTTTCCTCCCACACAAATGTGGGTCTTGTGTGTGTGTGTGGGAGTGCAGTGAAACTACTGGACATCTTTGAAAAAAAGAGCTTGATCGCACATCGGATTCCTCCAGTATTAATACATATCTTCTTGGTTTTTTCGGTAAAGTCATGTAGAAGGGAAGTAATAAAATAATAAAAATAAAACATAATAAAAGTATTTTAAAAACTTTGTTTTTAAACATAGTAAAATGATTTTATTATGTTTTATTTTTATTATTTTATTACTTCCCTTCTACGTGACTTTACAGAAAAAACCAAGAAGATGAATCCCTGCAGTCACGAAAGCTTTAAATCGAAATATTAATACATATTCTGATTATAATTCTGTGGTGTAGTGGCTAGTACAGCGCCACTGTCCACTAAGCGATATTCAAATCCTCGTCAAGCACATCAGTTAAAAACGCTTCTCTTTTGCTGGTCACCTCTCCTCGGTTAAGTTGGCCCAGAACCAGAGTCTGGTGGTGGTGTGTGGTGTCCATATCAGCATTCGCTGGGACAACAATGAGCAGACAGGCGTCGCGCTTGCCACAACTACCACCCTTGTGTGCAGGTTACCGTGCAAAAGGTGCTCGCCAAACAGCGAGTGCTAATCCAGACCAGTAGCTACAATTCTGCGCGCTGAAATACTAATCAGAAATATATACAGAATATACTTGTTGAAAATGCAATAGTATAAACGCTTGAATCATGTGTAATCATGTTGATTATACTGATAACAGCCAATTAGTTACATTTAATGCCTGTAATGACGACAAAATTCAACTCGTTTTTCATTTAAATTCCTCAACACATAAATAATTTTATTGGAGACCTTGATCTTGACTCGTGGGTGCAATTTAAAGCACTTTAACAAAACAATCCTTTGTAGGGTTGTAAAAACATTACCTTTGTTTCAATGTCCCTGCTAAATGATGTATATAGTTTGGTATTTCCCGATTTTAAATGGAACCAGGTTGGACAATATCAATTTGATGAAACACAAGGGCAAGGAAACACTCAGCTTTTTTTTTACGAACGAATGCTTGTACACGAGCCTTATCCACCTATCAGAAACCAGAGTAATTTACACTTGGGTTAATGCATATAACGCTATGCATGTGCTGCACATGTAGCAGCAGTTTATATAATTTTCATATGGAAATGTGTCTCTCAACAGACAGTTACTAAGGAAAGCAAAAGTTCGAAAAGAACTTGTATTCATGTCTGCATTCTGTCACTATCACGTTCAATTTAGTATTATCACTCATTGAATCATGCTCAGCCTCAGCATTGCTGGTTTATTTTCATTCCCACCAAGACTCTTTGGTCAATAGAGTGTGTGTTTGTTCCATTTGTTTTTTTTCTTCTTCTGCTGAACTAATAATACATCGTGGCCATAAATATTCCAACAATCAGGACTGTCACATTAGGAGATTGCTAACATGCTCTGCACTTTAAGATGCATCACCAACGCATGTATGGAACTGTTTTGTTACAGAGTAAAGCAATAGTTCTTGCACGAGTTTATAGAAATTCCCAATAGAAATTCACACAGTTATTAGCACGAATTCACATTTTGCAATATTCCTCCAAAACTGCTTCGAGTAACTTTGGCAGTGGCAACATTGTAGGCAACACTTCACCACTGAAGTGTTGCCAATTTCAGAATCAATGTTGGTCATCTTAGGCATGGCTTTAGTATCTGCTTGTTGTGAATTTATAATTTACGACTTTAATTGTGATTATTGAAACCCCTTCCTTTATGAATTCGTGCTCCAGAGACCTTGATTTTTCAGCCTTGAGTCTTAGCTGAGTATTGCATAAAGCGTCTCTTTTGGTCCTCTGATAATATTGAGAAATGCACAATGTTTCTTATAGCCATTCAAATATCGCATTGCATTTTTCCTGAGATGAAGCTTTTGTGTGCCAAATTCATGACCAAAATGAGTCCATCACAATATTTTTTTCACTTGCCAAACAAAAAAAGTGTCAACATTGACTGTAAAGAATCTGTATGCAGCATATTGGAACCACACAAATATTTCTAAATTAATAAGTTAAATATTAACATCTGCTTGCCCTGTTGCTGTGCTAACGCAGAATATTCCTTACCATAAAATCCACGTGTCCTTTGCGCGGGTGGAAACGGTGTTCACGAAAGGAAGAAAAATCCGTAGGATCACTTGGCATTGCCCAGAGGTGTCACCTAACAGGCGAGTTGGGGTTCCCAACGGCGGTTTGCGACCAGACTGGATGCTGGGGGCAGGTTAGAGTGGACCAGGGGGCTTTCAGTGGATGTAACGTGTCTGCAATTCTTCGAGCTTTGTAACTCAGTCCACCCGGGCATATATTACCTATATTGAGGAAGGTGTGTGTCGGTGCATGCTTGTCAGCATGTGTTGGGGGGATGATTTTTTTTTACAACTGTGTGGAATGTGTGTGTGTGTGCAGAGACGTAGCCATACAAAATCATGATAATGCAGACCATCCAAAATTCCTGAGCTTCGTTGTTGTAGCATCTGTCTATATTATGCGCACGTTGGCTTTAGGAAACATGCAGAGGAGAAAAAATATGACATAGACTGGAACGAGTTAAGCAGGTGTCGAAGAGATACCGGCATAAAGGATATTTGTGGGGAGTAGAGAGAAGGAGGTTGTATGTTTTGTAGCGTGTCGGGCTATTTAAGTACATGCAGGCTATCTCAAATTCTTCAAACTTGTAAGTGTGTATGATGGGCACGTGTTACCTATTGGTTGAGTATAAGGGGTGGGGGTGGGGGGGGGGGCTCTGCGATAACCTGCCAGCAAAGTTCGTCCACACGTGGTTTGAATCGGCCCGTGTTCCTTCCTGTGCCTGTGGGGGCCACCTGGTTCTCATACAGCGGCGTTTAAATGGACACGAGTGTTCCCAGAGCTGAGCAGCATATATAGACGCACACAGCGTGTAAACAACAGCCAGTCTCTCTTACTGTTCACGTGCTTTCAAACTCAGCTGTGACATTTTAGAAAATTCCTTCTCGTGCATTCGTTACGGCCTATTTGCCGTGCTACTGGCAGTAAATTTCAGCCACAGAAATATATAAAGTGAGTAAAGAGCAAGACGTTATAAAATAATTCAATATGTTTGAATAAGCTTCATCCGTGGATTATGACAACAACACAGCACCTTCATCAATGACACTCACTTAAAAGGATAAATGTATAACCAGCGACGTTTCGGGCAATCACCCCTTTTTAGGACGTAAATGAGATGGTGAGAGCGATAGAGTGCATTACAGTTGGAGGCTATACGGTACACAAAGGGGCATTATAAATGAATAGGTACTCTTTAGTAACTATTGAAAAGCATACAAACCGTTCACGAATCAAAACGTTTTTTCTAAATAAACGCATTTGTATATAAAGTAAACCTATCTCCACTGTCGTAGTTTTATTTCATGTTGTACATAGCACCTATTTGAATGTATATAGCCCACTCCACATTGTAGTGGCTTGATGTTTATATTTTGCTCGAGACTTAAGTCAAAATACTAGCCTGACATAGCAGAACGTATACTTTATTGAATATAATATGCAGAAAATATTTTCTGAATTAACATTACTTCAACGAAAGTTGCACAAATGTATTAAACAATCGATGCCACCATTTGTATTATTAACGATCTATTTACTTTTAAAGTGGCAGAACACAGGCTTGTTTTTAGTTCGCAGAGAGTCTCAGACCATTTCTTTCAACAGTACATGGTATCCATAATAAAGGTTTTTGGGTTTGATCGCGTAAGCTTAAATGTGTCGTAACCCTCCACCAACCAACACAGCCAGTAAGGGTTGTCAAGTAAACAACGCGCCAATTAGTTACTACTTCGGCCTACCAGTGTGTAGGAAAGTAAATTCGCAACATTTACAATTTGATTACGCCGTTTCGCTGCTAATTACATTAACCAGCATCATCGGGCGATTTGCCAGAATAGTGAAGCGATCCACCTGCTGCAAAGTCTGAAATAGCGCGGGATGACGTCATCAATGTGGACTAATCAGGTGCAAGGTGTGCAGATGTCGTTGGGGTGTAAAATGGCCGGATTAGCTGTAAACGGCCATTTCTGGTTCATGAAATTAACAACAGTGATGATGATGATGATGATATTTTAAACATCAGTTCAGTGCATTTCAAATAACAATCTAATAAACACAGGTCAACTCTTGTGCTTGAAAGCAAAATACAACTGTTGAAAGCATGTTGCAAATTCCTCCACATCTAATTCGTGTTGATGTTATAATGGGTCATAATATGGCATTGTTGATTTAAAATGTTGCCAAAAAGCACGATGAAGAATTTATTTTCCAGCTCAAGCCAGGACATTTCTATGCATACACGGTAGTTGAAATTAATTGGTAACAGTTCAAAAGCAACAAGGACATCCGACATTGTAAATGTCCAGTTAATGACGTTTCAGGTACTATGGCTCTGATCAAGTACTTAAACGCTGCCTAAATATGCATTGGCACACACGTGTGCACAAAAGCATGGACACAGTCACACGTGTGCCCAACAATTGAGGAGTGAGTGCATACCCCTGGTCCGCACGCTATGGGCGCGAGCCTCTCGGACTGGAGAACTGATCGGTCGGGATGCTCTAAGTGAGAACATTGGACGGATGTGGGTCATCCATTATGTTCACTGCCCTATTCCGAAATAAATTAACGAACGCGAATGTTTCGCACACAGGTTTGCGTAGTTACAGGTGTGTGTCTCGTTCATTTATATACGGCGGTGTTTTATGCAAAGCTTCGTCACTCACATCGATGCATGCGGTGCGCTACAAACAACGGTATTTAATGTGGAAACAAACTCAGTGTATATTGCAAAGATAAATAAATAAATAACCCCGAAGCACCTATTTATAATCCCGAAGCAAATTCCCAATGAAATGTGAACAGTTGGGAAAATAAATATTATCCCCTTAATTTCATTATTTACGCACCCACATTAATTTAGCAAAAAGGAAAATGCAAACTATATTTCTATTTAAGTGGGACACAATACGGTGAAGGCCCCTATTGTAAGCACGTTGCAAGATATTTGCACAATGCAACGTGTCTCTCAGCCGGTCCTCAAATGATGATTCTGTAGTGGAGTGATTTTTTTTTCCAGCGCAGGGATAATTAGGCGAGAAGCCTTGTTAGACTGGCCGCGTCACGGCAAAGCAGCCTCGCTCAATCCCATCGAGGCCTCGTTACAGCAACAACATCTGCTGCTCGATGCGCGCATGTTCAGGAGTGGGGGCAGCTTGCCCTGGGATCAGCAGCGAGTTGTGCCGTTTATGATGTTGTGCTCCTTGTAGTTTGGCATATTCCAAACGCCCCCCCCCCCGATGCACACAATATACGTGCAAGGCATAAGGGGCAGAGATAGCATGGATCAGGTGTGATTGTGCAAGTCAAATCTGTTTCAATACCAACCAGCTTGCTCGAATCTTAAGGTCAATTGGCAAGCTACGAATTGCACTTGGGAGAAAAAAACAGTGCTGTCTGTTCAACTTGAAAGTTAACTATCCACGTGGCGTGGCCCAAGTCACACACATCAATTGTTGTCGATGGTGATAAAACGCATGCAGTGGATGAACATTTTTGCAAGCTAAGCTATCGCACTATTAGAGATGCTGGTCCAATTTGGCTGCAAGTCAGAGGAGAGATGTGGATTTTGGCATAGCTTCTGATTTCATTCACATTCGTGCATTGTCCAATTCAAAATCCCATCATTATTGACAACTGCATGATAAACTGTCAATATGTCATGCAAAATCAAAACGAACGTTACAGGAATGTCCATTGCTGAGCGGAAAAGACTGACATTATTTCTGACACTTTGCTAATGGCTAGACAGTATTTAAATACAGTAGTGAGGGAAACATACTTAAATGAATATTCTCATTTAATCTATTTGAGAGTACCCTTACCCAGGTTATTGTCACACATATGTAGTGTATACATATTTTATTCCTAATCCAATACTTGCTGGCATGGCTTATCCATTGATCAACAGACCATGTGGCATTTCTGCTCGAACTGTTCATCTTTGGAGCCATTTAGAAAATTGTTGGTTTGGGAAAATATTCTCCAAAGCAATAACCAACAGAAGAGGTTAAAATTTGAGGTGGGATGGAATGGCATTTAGAAATCTAGGGAGAAAGAAATGCCCCTCCAGACAGGTCAGGCAAAAGCTGTAACCAAACAGCAGTCACTGTATTCATGTGTAGTGGGCTATTTGACATATTGGCATGCACATTCACTTTCTGCACAATGACCCTGTGATTCCAATCATTTTCACCAGCAAAGCATCTTTAGAAATAATAAAATTCAACATCGTATGCAGGCCAGACAGCTTTGACATATCCAAACTCATGCTTCATCTGATTTATTTTCATTCATTTTAAATTTGCTTTGATTTAAAATTATAATCAGATTTTGAATGATACGCAAGTATTTTAAGCTGGGGATTCCTTTTTAGTAGGCTTATTTGTTACCCTATTTAGATCCTCTCTGTTTTATAAATATATTATTAACCGTACAATTATTACTCTTCAAAAATGTGTAATTTAAATGACATTGTTCAATAGCATTAAATAAAAAGGTAACCAACCCAAATTGAGGCCTAGATGGTCAGAATCGTATGGTGTTCATTGCAAATACACAGCTAAAATTAAGTAATTCATCATTTTTAAGTACCCTTGTGTATACGCATATACGTAAAGTCATTCCCAGGGCTTTGAATGTGCATTTTATAGGTAATAAGGTTGGTAAGAAGTGTTCGTTTGGGAGGTAGTAAGGCATTAGTGAATGGAATGAATAAATGATAGTGTTGTGTGTTTTTATAAGGCTTGCCATTGTGCGCTTTAGAAAGGTTGCTGTTGAAGAGCTAGTATTTTCTTTGACTTTCAAACGGAAAACATTAAAATTTCTACAAACCATAATCCAGCTTATTTTGTTTAGCCTTCTGATCAGATACGGACAATGTAGTTTCATGTTAAATCTGCTGCCATATTACGTCAGTGACCTTTCGCGAAGCAATAAGTGAATACATATGTTAACAAAATGTGTCGATGTTATTGTTGGGGAGGTCACTCCGAACAAGGCCCTCTTGCAAGGATAATAATATTTATATCATAAGAACGTTTCCTGGATCGGGGAGTACGAATCAGCACCCATAGCCTCCCATACAATTCGAGCTAGGGTCACTTCTCTCAGATATTCTCTCTTTAAATGTAAGGCATTTTCTCCATAAGTAATACTATGGTATCTTCCTTTTGTGCTGGCCCTCCTTTTGAGGTAAATAAGTGGCTGATTTTAATTATAAAAGACTGCAATTGCTAAACTGCACACAACACATGCATTGCAGGGGAGAATCATGGGTTAAAGCAAATATAATCAGAAACCCATTCTATGTCTCAACATATTAATGCAAAATAAACATATATCTCAGTCTATCAGCCCCTTGGCTTTCGAGACCAATGTTATCAAGCAGCGTTTATTTAGACAAGGAAACTTTGGACCAGTTTTGACAAATGCTGCTTGATAATACGAAAAAGAATGTGAACATGCTGATTGACTGAACAGCATATTTATTTGTGTATGTGGAGACACAAAATGGCGTTATGCTTATGTATTCCTCAACTGCTCAAGAACGGCGTCGGCTATGAGAATACGATCAGTCCCTGAAGATGTTTCCGCAAGGTTTGAATTATTTCACTTACCTGGTCAGTGATGTGAGTAGTATCAAGATAAAACTCCATTTAGGAAGCTACAATGCGTCTTTTATTCCTTTTCTGACTGCAACCACTTCAAAGGAGACATGCAGTTTACAATTTGGATTGCATCAACCTTTAAAGGGACCATACCCTAACTAATTCTATCTTAAGAAATCTGACAGGTATAATCTAATCGTATTATATTTCTACAAACATAAAAGTTCCGAAGCTCCAAATTTTTGTTAAAGTATTTCATTTTCATTAGACGTTGGATTGGTGATACAAAAATTAGCAAGTGGGGATTTTTTTTAAATCAATTGCTTTTGTAATGCTCGAAACAGCATGTGTCCTATTTAATTTTTTATGCCCTTCCAATTAGTGCTCTGTCCCATGTATCTATTGTGTTGTGAAATCAAATTACGATTTCATTTAATTGTGCGCTTCACAAGGCCGTTAAATACAACATCGTCCGGGCCACGCGTACACACATACATCCGTGCATGAAAGCACTCCCACACAAATGCCTTGAAGCACTCCACACCGCACAGCGACAAAAAAAAACTCCCCAGCACCGCTGAACTGCTCAATCGTGGTGTCATCACCAAGGCATCTGTGCAATGGCACAGTGCTTACAGTACATATGAACATGCATGGGTGTACACACACATGAAACTAATCTTTGCAAGAGAAGAATTCGTGTTGTAGAAATAAAATATATATAATAAAAAGAACGGCTTGGTACGCCTGAGAACAATTACACTTTATTTTCTAGTTGTGTATAAAAACAGACCTGGCAGAAACATAATGTGTGTGTGGGGGGGGTGGTTACTCCACATGCCAATCTGCATGTGTTTGAGCAAATGCAATCATTTTATTCTGAGCAATGTGGATCCAATGAATACTGTAAACCCAAACATGCAAGTTATTGCAATGCTGAAAGGATTTGATTTTAAATTCTGATTAATGATAATAATGTTTCTCTCTTTGTGTAACTTTTGTAATGCATAGGAAATATTGTCATTGACAAAGAAAATTGAACAAAACTTCAAAAGGCACACACTCACGGATGGAGCTGCATGCTTGGAAAATAATAGTGTGTATGTTGAATTGCTTTCGCGCCGTAAGTAGCCACTTCGTGCTAATCGGAGAATTGAGACACATCAAGAGGAAGACAGGGATTAGAGAATATGCACAAAGTTAAAGACGTTCGAACTGTGAGTGATTTACAGTGAGCATCAACAACAGCCAAGGAATGGGGCGAGTCTGAGAGAACGTCGACGGAGAGAGATGGAGCGATTAAATTAGATCTGGTGTAGATGATAAGTGGATTCATCATATCGCAGAATCATGAGAGGCGGTCACAGACGGGAGTGGCCTTTAACCAGCAGTGGATTCATCACGGGCAATGATGATGTTTATGTAATTTATGTATTAGTTTAGTTGCAGTGCAAGAACATGTTCTCCAATATATATGTTTGTATGCACGTATGTATGATATCTACATTTCTTGCCGAGTTAAATACGAGGTTTAAAAAAATACATTTATAGGGAATATATTGTCAAGTTACAAACACAACACAACATTTATTTAAAATGTTTTTTTTAATCCACATAACTAAGCACAACAATGTACATACAGAGTACAGAATTGCAGATTTATAAAAACAAAAATGGAAAAAGTATTGTGTTTTATACAAAAAAAAGTTAAGTTTTAAAAAAAGTATCCATTGATGTAGACACATCTTGGATCATTAAGAGGAAATCAATATACGTGGAGGCAGACACCAACATATGAGCTTGCTTTGCTTTTAATTAAGACGATGCTTGTCGAGAGGTCTACAGATTTACCTTTCAAAGTGCTCCGACACGACAAACCAGCCCTGTTTCAGCCACCTGTTTACAAAGCAGCTTTGCAAGCCATCATTTGGCTCAATGTGCATCCACTGCCACACTAGGCAGTCAGCAGAGTCGGTCATCTCTAGCTTGCCTAAGTAAATATATTTATCCTTCTCCAATAGCCTCTTTGGCACATGCACTCTATTGTCTTGTTTCCATAACTCTCCTACTATGCAAACTGTATGCCAAGACATATTCTGTCTCTCGGCTAGGAATTTTAGAAGAGCATTTTAGAATATTGTAATATTTAACGATTTAAAAAAAGAAATCTGCTACAACTTGCCTCAAATATCTTGATTTTAAGCTTTCGTGACTGCAGGAATCCATACTCTTTGGTTCTTTCGGTAAAGTCACGTAGGTAGAAAATAAAATAAATCACGACGTTAATGATGGACGCTAGTGTTGCGCCCGAAACGTCGTGATTTATTTTATTTCATACCTACGTGACTTTACCGAAAGAACCAAAGAGTATGCCTCAGATAGTTTTTTTTACAGTCATTTTTAAAAAATATATGTTTACTGACAATTACAAGTTTATTTCTTAAATATTATATTATGTTGATCAAAAAATGTTCACAACATGTATACCTCAATTTATTCATAAGGAGATGTCTGATCTATGTCTGTGATTGATGTTAATGTGTTAAATGGTAAGCAAGCTAATTACTGTATTACCTATATCGTAATTGATCCAACCACATCTTGGCTCAGACCCATGGCTTAATTGAAATGCTCTTAAGGCAAGAAACATACTCTGCCCGGTGCCCTCTGCTCAACAATGCCACATTAATTGAGTCGATCGCAGCTGCATTATTAGACAGAATTGCACAAGTGTGCTTGCACCTTTCTTTATATGACCTCTGTAATGGACTACATGTGCTTATGTCCATTGCAACTCATTCAGTGTGAAAATTGTGTCATGTTAATGCATTGCAAAATGTTAAACAGAAGAGTAAGAAAACCCTTTGAGGTCAATGCAGAGCAAAGACTAATGTTATCCACTGAACAATTGCCATTGTTGTTATTTGGTATTTTATTTAAATCCACTGCTTTGTTCTCAATGTCCTGCAAGGTGTCTTGAATATTAATGCAAAAATTGTGCTACTGGACATGCCGCCATTCTTGTTTTTCCTTGCGATGCAAATAAATCACTCAAAGGACATCCAACGGTAATACAAGGCTGGTAACCTGAGGCTTTTGAATACTTTACAGGAGCCTCTTGAATCTCCATAGTGGAGGGGGGGTGTATTTGTATTTGTGGTGGCTGGATAGCCCTGGTATTCAGCATTATTTCCACAAAGCAAGTTCATAAGGAACTTGACAGATATATTCCAGAAACTGACCAGTAATCTCCGTGATATTGTCCTTTCAAAACAACTGCTACGTAGGTGGCTTTTACAAAAAAACACAAATAAGTACAAACATTCTCATCTTGTAAAATAATGGAGATACAAGAATAGATGCAAAGAAGAATCTTAATCTCACAAATGATCCCTTTGCGGGTTAATTTAGCTTATGTTTGACATCCCGTTCTTAAATAGAAATACTAAGGCAACTCTGTTGTTTTACTAACAGTCAACTGAGAGATGAAACTCAGTGTTTTTTACAAAAATATATATTATGTACAACCGTGTATATATTATCGTAGATTGCTTAGAAACGTTAACAGTGTATATGACCTTTTCTCTTTCGAAGCCAACACCATTCCCACCCTGAGGGTATAGTCAGCAGACTCTTTCATGCCACTGATGATTTTACTTTTTGAGTATTTTCTCCAGGAATAAAAGCAAGCCAAGCCAAACCACTCATTGGTTCTTACGTGCGTTACAACAATCGTGCTTTGGAATGAGAAAAATGCTGAACCGAATGAACTCATGAAGCACCTTCCCAATTCCAAAAAGCCTGCCTTGATATTCACCAACATTTCAGTTATTCCTAACTTTTCAAAATGAATGTTGAGTTTTATCATGGTATGTACCAATAATCATACCAGTCGTTTTTAGTCTTTAATATCCTACTGTTCCATTGTCAACCCCGTATTTACATAGGTGACTAGTTAGAGCCAAGTGATCATAGTACTTACCACGTTGCAGATCCTATTCACTTACCCGCAAAAACGTGTGGATGACAGGCTGGATCGGGGTACGGAAATCAGGATTTTTCATGGACCTTTTTAGTCCCTCGGATAAGAAGTCATGGATACTACTATTGTGGATAAAATATATTCTACTTTACAGTCCCATGAGAATCGGGTATGTGGATCTCTGTATTGACCCAGCACACCATGGAACCCTCCCAATCAAATACCCCAATGCGTGCAGCCGAGTCCTTGTGCGTTTTAATTTACACTGCCCCATTAGTTAAGTGCAACGCCAATGCTGTAGCAGTGCCCTGAGCTTAACTGCAGTGTTCAGCTGGTCTAGTGACGTATGACCTGATGACGGTTGCTTGTGTTGCGATCGAAACATCGTGATCTATTAATTTTCTATCTACGTGAATTTACCGAAAGAACCAAAGAGTATGGATTCCTGCAGTCACGAAAACTTCAAATCAAGATTGCAACAACAATCTTGGGGAGCGGGGTTTTTTGTGGTGGAGGTACCAGTAATGATGGTAATTTTGATGAAGTTTTCGGAGTGGTGGTCTTTGTGGTAATTTATTATTTTATCTTTAGACGTGACTTTACCGAAAAAACCATAGAGTAATTCCTGCAGTCACGAAAGCTCCAAATTCAAGATAGTAAGGAGAGAGCTTCCTGGGCAATCACAAGGTTGAAAACTATGTAGAGCTGGTTGAGACTGGTGAAGAACTAACGCACAATGGGCTGTAGGATGTCCCTCAAAGTCCATATCCTTGATGCTCATCTTGATGAATTCAAGGAGAACATGGGAGCGTACTCGGAGGAGCAAGGCGAGCGCTTCCACCAGCATATGCTGGACTTTGAATGCCGCTACCAAGGACAGTTTCACGAGAATATGATGGGAGACTACATTTGGGGGCTGATTCGTGGAAGTGATTTACAGTATAATCGTAAATCTCGAAAAACTACTCACTTCTAAATCTTTTGTAGTCATTTTTGTATTACTTTAGTATAAATACATGTTAATTTTGATTCATATGTTTTTTTCTGACTTTGTGAACGAAAAAACACAATTTCCCCCGTTTTTTCATTGAAAATAGATACATTTCAAAATATCACTGTCCTGCTCACAAAAGCAAAGTTTGTGGGGAATAATAGCCATTTTCTATACTTTTTAGGCATCAGCAATTACGAAATAACACTTAATACCCAGGAACAAAAATTGTATTACATCGTGTATTCAACAAAGAGATGCACACACGCTGCCAACTAGAACAAGCTCATCAACTTTTGCCGTCTATAAATGGCTGCACAGCTGTAGAATACGCAAAGGGCCACCCTGTATTTGACTCTGGTCAAATGCTGAGTTACTGTAGCCGGTGAGGTAGCCAGGCATTGTCCCTGCCAACAATTTTTAATTGTGAACACACCACGACGTTATATGGTCAGCACTACAGAGTTGGCAGAGCCAAAATGGGCAGAGAACATGGGTGTGTTCTCTCTCGCATGGGGAAAACTCTACAGCACTAAACAAGGATTCGCACGCGTGTGTATATATATTAAAAGCACTTCCCCGAAATAAGTTTGCTTCGTAATAATAGCTTCGCGTTGCAAGTGCACGCGCCATCTTTTTTCGGCTTTTCTCTTTGAAACGAGGCCATGCTCTTTCGCCGTTGTTGCTTTAAATGACTTAAAATCGGAAAAAAGTGGCTGTACAGTGGGTTATCCCCCCCCCCCCCATTGTTTTGTTTGCCTTCCCAGGCCACCACGTCGTGGAAGAGAGAAAGAGAGAGAGCTAGAGAAAGAAAAAAAACCCACTTTCGACGCACAACCACGGGCCCAGGTTTACCACAAAGCGCACTTGCAACATCCTCCGCACGTTTTGCATTTCGCGGGCTGTGCGGCCCTTTCGCTTTGCCAACGCGGGTCGAGGCGGCCGCATGACCGCGCGTCTCCCAGAAGAAGCACTTCTCCCGTTTCCTGCCCGCACGAAACCCAAACATCTCAACGCAAACCGCACGGCAGCCTCTGCCACACCGCGCCCCCCCCCCCCCCCGACCTCACAAAATACAAGTATAACCCGTAAAAACAAAGTTTTTCACTCTAAATCTTTTATATGCGTGGCGGCTAGAGTCCTCTCGTCCTCTGGCTTGAGATGGCTGCCACCTATGGGTCAGATGATTGTCTGCCAGTATTAAGCAATTGGTAATTAAAATTTAAATTTGTTTTCCCTAAACAGTGTAAAATTTTGGAAAAAAAATTTCACGAACATTAATTGTCTCGCACAACGAGTCTGTGTGCAAAATGTCAGCTCGATTGGATCACGGGAAGTGGGTTAAAAAACGACCGAAAGATTTGCACGGTCGTAAGCAAGCAAGCAAGCACGCAAGCACGCAAGCAAGCAAGCAAGCGAACTTAATATAAAGGATTTAAAAAAGTGTGGTTCTTGCTTCAATAATGCCACATTCACCCCCCCCCCACACACACACACCCCAAACGGAATCTGGCGAGGTACACGTAACGTTTTCCTTGCTCTGAAAAGCACATTTTTATTTATTTCTTAATTCGCACTTTGCAAAGCGAGGTGGGAGGGGCGGGGGGGTTTGTTGCGTTTTTAAAGCGGCCGACTGCCAAGGTTTTCCAAAGCCTTGCTTGGCACCTAATCTTTCCTGATAAGTGTATGTAAAACAACCGGCCTGTGTTTAACCTGAACATTATGCATCCGCCACCGCAAGGGTTTTCATTGCAGGGCGGGCATTCCTTGCGCCATTCGCGCAGCCACTGAGTGCAATGTTGTTAGAGTATCTCTACACAAAAAAATAAAGTGGCTGATTATCAGGGTGCGGGCAGGAAGAGAGTTCAAACCTTGGCTCCTTCCATTTTTTTGCCAAATTGGCTCTGGCTGCCTGTTGTTAATACCTCCATATCCTTTGCTAAAAAGGTCCTTTAGCTCAACCTAACAGCATTAACCACAGCATGCAGGCTGCATGAACCTCCATTTACCTCTCCCCTTCGGATCTACTAACTAGGTGTGCTATCTTTTAAACAAACATATGGATCTCTATATATGTTTAGAGCTCCCTGGTGCTGCCTTTCAAA
This sequence comes from Lethenteron reissneri, assembly GCF_015708825.2. NCBI lineage: Eukaryota > Metazoa > Chordata > Hyperoartia > Petromyzontiformes > Petromyzontidae > Lethenteron > Lethenteron reissneri. The sequence goes on along the minus strand of NC_083798.1, from coordinate 4,231,299 downwards.
GCCCAGTATCTCTCTGAAGATCCCATTGTTGATGATGAAATGCCACTTTGCTGCCGCATGCCTGGATGAGGATATGCTCTTAGGCACTCAAGTATCGGGTATTTGAAGGGGTATTGGCTCTTCCAAAATAAACACAAGAGAAAGTATGAAACTGTTGTATTTGTCAAACTAGCTCAACATTTTTTTGTGCATCGGTTACATGATTAGTTTGATAATATTACAGATATTATTTTTCGGATTATGATTCGTAATTTGACATTTTAGTTATAAAAACAGCATATGATAGTGTATTCCCTTGAATGCATTCCTCTATAATATTGGTAAGTCTCTTATTTCCATTTTGTAAGTGATTTTTTTACATATCAAGTGTATATATATATAAAATGTGTACTTGTTCCGTGTGTTATATGCTTGAGTACATAACTGACATTTATTTCCCCTCGTACTTAGTGGCATGGGCACACTAAAAGCATCCATATGCGAGTGAAACATGTGCATATGTATGAAGCTTATGTATGAGTGAATCCTTGTGAGTGGTTATCAAAATGGGAAATTGGAGAGGGTCATTGCAAAGGATGATGCATTTCAGAGATCAACAGCTGTGATAAAAATGGAAAACCACGGCAATGTTTATGCGGCAGAGGAGGGGTTAACAATGAAAGGTGTTAATGGATTGCAGCAAGGAACCATTAGTAATGAAACAAGGCTTCGTAACATGCTCTTGAGACGTTAAAATGCATCACAATAATGAGATTTAACACTCGACTTAAACCAACACCAATGCTGGGTATATCCTCAGACGCCTCGCTCGTGCTGACAATTGAGCACAGGTTTATGTAAGCTACAGCGATGTCATACATCAAGTAGATTTTATTGCATACACTATTTTTTTTTAAAGCAGGATTTCCCTATCACGTTAAGTAGATAGATGGTTTAAGGGCAGCACCCTGGATAATATGAAACTAACTTTAATTAGGGAACCAGCAAATGTGTGCACGGCATATACTCAAATACTAATAAGTGCCGGGTGTCTGTGATGCACAAGTGGACATTCAATGAAATGTGGTTTTATTAGAATTGTATCAGTACAGTCACAAAGAGAGAGTTCCAATGTTTGTGGGATTGGATAGCGATTGTAAAATTAAGAATTTAGAGTTGTCTTTTCACATGCATAAGACTGTTTCCACCTTATTCGGATGAAAATATGTACGTGTGTTGAACAATATTTCACACCGTACGTAGCCAATTGTGCTAATCGCAGGTGTGGAGGACAACAATCGAAACACAAAAAGCAGTTCGAAAGAAATTCGTTTTCAATCTAGATCATTTAAAAGCGTATAGCTCCGAGGGCTTCCTAATATCGGAAAGAAGAACGTTCCAGACAGCCGCAGAAGCAAATCGGAAAGCGCGTGATGCAGCGACCATCTTTGTTCATTCGCGAGCCAAAAGCCACTGCGAGAATGACCGGAGTTCATACACATTTTTGTGGGTAAATACAACACAGTATGGACAAATACAACAAATGTACGTTAACATTTCACATAATATGATAATTATGGTCCCCAGTATGATATACCTGGCCCACATTGTGTTGTCTTACAGACAATACACAATGCTAGCCGCTAGTATCAGAATAGTTACAGTAACAGTAAAAGAATATTCAGTATAAGGAGAACTCAATTCTGTCCCCACATGTATGATATCTTTTACAATGAGTTTGTATGCATTACTGCGACAATCCATGCAGTGAATTGAGTGGCATCTCTAGATTGGAAGTTGAGCACAATTGTAACCTGTATGTTTAGGCGTCAGGTTTGAGAGCCACATACCAGATTCTAAGATCCACTCCCAACTTTTGCCCTTAAACAATTGGAAAAAAAAATAGTGCCGCTTACAATCAGGAAAAATACGGTAGACACAGTATCCCACCTGTGATTTCAATGTGTGCGGTGCAAGAGTAACATCTAGTTACAATGCTTGACACATATTGTTTGATTAAATTCCTACATCTAATTCACAATAACGTTAGATTAAAGTTTTTTTTTTCACAGCGGAATATAAACAAATGCAATAGGACGTGTGCACGCATTTTATTCGTGTGTGTAAGTGTTTTCGTGCCTGTGGATGCTTGTGCTGTGAGATGTTATCTCCTGCGCCTGGTATTCTGACGATGTCTGCATTTTTGGAGTTTGCATGTTCTCTCCAACGACGTGTGGATTTTACTATGGGTCCTCCAATATTGCCCTCCACGTTTAGAAACACGTATTGATGTGATTTGGCTACTCTAAATTCCCACATATGATGAGCCACTTTGGTGAGCTTTCATGCGTGGCCAGGTCACCTCCAAAAAAAAGCTGGTAAATAAAATAGTTGAGTTTAGTGTGACTCCAAACACCTGGTTTTTTCCCAATGACCATCTTCCAGTTAGGCGTTTGTCACTTCACGTGGTCTACAAGTCGACCTCACCTGGCATATGCATAACGGTGACATCACCGTCACTTCGCGGCGGCTCAGGACGACTCGTGGTGGATTTGGGGGTGCTTACGTTTTCATCGACATCCAAAAAAGCAAAAAAAACCGTTGTAATCACCCCTGTTTGTGATACATATGGAATGATGGATTTTTCACGGTGAGCCTGGTAACCTCCCCAACAAGGGCGCGTGTCAGCCATTAGCGGTGTAATGTCACACTGGCCGTGGAGGGCCACTGCACCCCCCGTGTAGTGCCCTGCACCCTGTTAAACCCTTTATTATGCCGTGCACTCTCTCCACCTGCTCCCATTGCCACGAGGCTGACCCTCACGGGAGTCTTAGCGCCGCTCATGTTCTGCACATTTGTGTAACAAGCTGTGTGTGAACTACGGTTATTGTTTTTACTTCATCATATTTACACTCGACCCGATTGCCATGAGTTGTCACGGCCCTCGTGGACCGCAAAGAAACAAAAAATATCTTTAAAAATAAATGTTACGTTATTCTGCTATTTCGTTTTTCTTATATTTTGGCCAGTGAAAGATAAAATATAGATTATTGGGGGAAATATAATACCAAAAAATAAACACAAAGGAATAATAGTGAGACTTGAATGCAAAGTCTTGAATGATTTTGTTACACTTTATCCACTTTACTACAATATACTTACTCCTCTATTCAAGACAAACAAACAATGACAATTTCTGCCACTGTTACAGAATTTTTTGTGGTAAAAATAATATTGGATGTGGGAAACAGGATACCAAATTAATATTTTAAATCGTACATAATCTAACCCCCAATGAAATGTTTGATCTTTAGTATTATATTTCCCCCCCCCCCAAATTGAATCCCAATGCACAACTAACTTGATTTCGTGAGACGAAGTCTTCATCGGGATCTCTCACAGAGAAGTGCGTTCAATTGTATTAGAGAGTGGCCCAAAGAAGATGTCACAGAGCCACCTAGACCAATCCCTCCAAGTGACCTCTGGTTTGCACAGTATCGGGAAATACTTTCCCACTCACTCGCTATGCCATATAACAACAACAATTCTTGTCACATGACAAGAAAACCAACGTTTAATTTTCAGAGCTGGAATTTAACCTAATTAAATTTCGATTTAAAGCTTTCGTGACTGTAGGGATTCATCTTCTTGGTTCTTTCGGTAAAGTCACGTAGAAGGGAAATAATAAAATAATAAAAATAAAACATTATAAATAATTCTCACGACGTTTCGGCCACAACGCAAGCAGCCGTCCTCCCTTCTACGTGACTTTACCGAAAGAACCAAGAAGATTAACCTAATTAATTGCATCTCATTGTGCATTTATTGGTGACTGTGCTGAGACCATCACCTCACGACCCTTGAGCAGCCCTGTATTCCAGCGCAGGATATCAGTGGAGCCAGCTCAGCCCTCTGAGCCAACCAGCCACCTTCGGATCTTTTATACACTCAAAGTGCACGTAATGTACAATCCGACTGGAAAGGCTCTACCACCAGAATATGGAATTTCCACAACCAGTTCAGGGCTGTCCAATGGAGATCAGCATCACTGCACGCTTGTTAGACTATGGAGTCACCGGCTCTTTGACATCATCTTGATAGCACCGTGTTGTTTTACACACTGGTTACGCATTGTGATTCGGAATAATACAAGGCTTATTTATTTATAGAATTTTAAGACAACAAGTTTAATGGTGTCTGACTGTGAAGACTTTAGCTGACATATATCACGTGCGGCCACTAATTGGGACACGGATGGTGCGTTTGTAGCCATATGTGTATGCACAGTACACCTGGGCCCCTTTTGAAAAGAAAATGTTGTAAATTACAGCACCGGTAGGAATATAACGGCTCAATATTTATTTATTTACTTACACCACATTTTATTCCTGCTGCCATTTGAACCTTTCATAAGCAGCTCGCCTGAAACCATTTCTCTTTTTCAGCTGCCAAAACACTTGAAATGACCGCCACTGAGTTGCATCTGCTTGCACTGAGAATAAAAATTATGAGCTAAATGCATGAACTTAAAAGCTAGAGGTAAACTCTCTGTGAGGGTTGATGCCTAAAGGCTAGTTTTGGGCTGGATTATTTTTCATTTCAAATATATATATATTTTTTCTGTCCCCCAGTCTGATATAGGCATGTTTGCAAGTGCGCCATGATATCTTCTTTATTTTAAAACATCTTCCCAACGAGCAAGGTCAATAAAATATTATTAAAAATATATAGGTTGCTATGAAAACTGTTTTTCAATCACTTTCAATTACCAACTCGAGCCAATCCTAGTCGTCTGCAGTGCGGCAGATAATCCTGAAACAAACTGATGACAATATGACAAGTTCACAAATAAGTGATCTGCACAATACATATTTCACACTTTAGACATGCCATAAAAGCTATTTAAGGTACTTACACAAAACACCAGAATATGGGGTAAAAGGTTGGAGGGATCTGAGCATGTGACTTCACTTAGAAGTATTTTGGAAATTCTATGGTAACAGAATTGGTAAGAGAATTACAAACACACGGCAGGCAGCTTAGACACGTACAATAGAAGAAAAGGCCAATTTTATATATCACGTCAACCTGCTGTGAAAGCACATTGAGACAAACCATACTGATTGTACAATTCTTACTTATTAGGTTCTGTGTTTATTGCTGTAATTCCATTGCTGGGGAACTGACAATTTGCTTTTATGCTAAATCCATGGGGATAGAACGGGGACAGTTTTGGAACTGGTCTGATTAACTTGGGTTTCCACCAAGTCCAGATTACTCCACAAATAAGGGTTGTAGGAAAATAGCCCCTCCTGTGCTTATTCTAGCAATTAAATCATGTTGTAAATTTTATTTGAATTTCAATGGCAACAAACATATATAATACAGATCATCTTCCCAGTACATATTCAAAATGCATGGCCTTTTCTGTCGCAATGACATGATTTTAAGTATGAAGTCTTTTTTAGCGAAAACAAATCACACTGCATATATGGTGTGATGGTTGAGCTTTATTAATGTTAAACTTTTAGTTAAACCTATCTAAACAAATGATGAAAAAATATATAGGCAAAATAATGTTTTTGTGTCACAAAAACAAATTTTCCGTAAAATATACGTGACGCGGTTTCGCGAATCATGATGAATATTGCATATCTCATGGAACTTGACTTCATGTGTTTCTGGAACGGTTCAATACTTTAATAGTAGAAATAACCTGTTTTTTCGCAAAAGTTGCAATAAGAATGTCTCAGTCAAAGACGATTTTTATATCAAATTTAAAGACGTTATGTGAACATTATTAAAGATGAAATTACGTAATTAAAAATCCTGTCAAAGATAGATGACTGCAACACATATTGCACAAAAAAGCAGTTTTGGCAAATGCAGAAAACAATACAAGATGCTCACCCCGGGCTATCATTACTCTGATAGTGCATTGTCTTTGGGCTGCGCGCCTTTTGGCGTCCTCTGGTCTAACACCGTTTGAGACGAGGCTCAAACGAAAGCTGTCTCTGGTGTGGACCAATCAGTTTCAAGGACAATGCATATATTATCAGAGTATGTTTTCGCTTGCATTCTGACCACAAGTATTGCGGTTAATGCAGACATAATTCCTTGTAAAAGGTGTTTTTTTGTTGCTAGAAAAAAGGGGAAAAAACCTATTCCAATACAAGTTTAATTTATTGTAAAAATATTAATTGCTTCTAATTGACGGCATACATTCACATAAGGTTGATTGGGTTAGTGTCTTTATGGTTATTATGTATTTTCACATATTGCACTTGAGAGAGTATTGGTTTGAATCCAACCTCAGTCGCCTAATATTTGCTTATTGGTAAATTATAAAACAAGTGAAAAATCCGCCGATTTGTGTGGAAGAGAAATCACACACGAGGATTTATTTCACAAATGCAAACTTTTATCAAGACGTGTTTTGTTATGTATTAATGCAACAGTTATCATATTGCCGTTGATTTTCATTATTTCCAAAAAGCGTGTAAGGTTATTTAGTTGGACGGCGTAACTATGGTTAAAACCACAACAAATAATGCCCCTCTTCTTAATAATACTATAATAATAATACTATAGAATTTTTTTTATAACAGCAATACATTTTGTGAATTACTATTTGTTTACATTTACTATACACTGATACCTCAGGGTGGAATTTACTTTTCAAGTGAACAGATTTATAGCATGAGAACCATATGCATACCTCGTGGTGTGCAAATGTGTGTACACACACATAAAAACACTTAAGCATTCAAAGTGGCCCTTGGAAAGTGGTTATCTGTGAATTCAAAGGGAAAGACTGTCCAAAGCTAGCCGCAACAATATTGGAACAACACAGTTTTAGGAATTGGCCAAAGTATGATAGTAATGGATGCAAGAAAAAGGGTTAAACAGCAAGAATGTGGATGCCTTGGGGACAGGAAAGAACAGCTGATTAGCATGCCGCTTAGCCGGGTGCTCACTATCTCGCTGCTATTTCCCATCCTCTTCCCTCCCACTCCTGTCTGTCTGTCTGTCCATCTGTCTGTCTCACTCGCTCGCTCATTCACTCTCTTTTTATCTCTCTTATAACTTATAGTGTCCACCAATCTTTCTAACTCTCCTCTGCTCTTTTAATCTCTTCCTCGCGCACTCACAAGCAAAAAAACACACACGGCACATATGCGTCTTAGTGTGGCACATTAGCAATGGACCACTCTTTTAATTATTTCCACGTGCAGCAAGGGAGTAAAGTGTGATTTTGTGAAAGTCCGTATGTGCTGTGCAGTACATCAATGCACGTGTGTACACCAGCGTGTGATAACTGAGTTGGGCCTGTGGGTGGCTGGAAGGGTTATTGATTAAACGGACTTGTATACCAATCACGTGGTTAATGGCGACTCGGTTGAGGATTGCTGTGTGTGACACCACATCTTACAGATTTACCACAATAAATGTGTTTGCCCTCGATTTGGAGCACCTGCCCACGTCCTTCATTTCGAGTGTGCAACATGAGTATACTTGTTTTGCTTGTCATACAGCTTTTTTTAGCACTTTTAAACCACGTATCCACATTCTCGATATAATGTCGCCTCTTTCTCTCTCACTGCGGGCTCTTCTCCGCTCATGAAGCCTCTGGGACGCCTCCATCACTCGGGTTTCAACCCTTATTACTGTAACGCGCATATTAATGATCAGATGTTAATGCGCGTGTTGAGCCATGCTGATTAGCCTGCTGTGCGAGGTCGTGCCACACCGACTCCCCACCTCCCGTACATTAAGACTGCTGATAATAGCCTCCTATTGTTATATTTCATGTTTTGTTATTTTCGGGGGGGGGGGGGGGCGGGTGAGTTTATTGCACGTTATATATATATTTATATTTATGTGGATTGCTTTTTATATTTCTGCCAAGCACACGGCGCCTAATATTTTTTTATTGCGCGTATCATGCCGAGCGACAGGCTGCGTGGCGGATCCGTCTTGCTGTTGTGCGTCGATTTCGGTGAGGGGTAATTTACTTTGGATATGTGATTATGCGTATACCTGTTTGGTGGAGATGTACAAGTATTTATCGGACTGAAATGTCACCGGCAGATTTCACTTTTGGACGTCTACGCATTAGAGCACTTCATTGCTGGCAGAATGGCGTCTTCTGCTTTAGGGTATTTGGACTTGTCTTCTAAAGAGGGCACACTTCACCCCACCACACCTCATCATGCTGTGTCGGTCATAGTAAAAAAATATCTTCTTGGTTCTTTCGGTAAAGTCACGTCGAAGGGAAGTAATAAAATAATAAAATAATAAAAAAACAAAACATAATAGAATAATTCTCACGACGTTTCGGTCACAACGCAAGCAGCCGTCCTCAGGTGGAGAGCAGGTCTTTCTAACTCTGTCTACTCGACAGACCTGCTCTCTCCACCTGAGGACGGCTGCTTGCGTTGTGGCCGAAACGTCGTGAGAATTATTTTATTATGTTTTGTTTTTTTATTATTTTATTATTTTATTACTTCCCTTCTACGTGACTTTACCGAAAGAACCAAGAAGATGAATCCCTGCAGTCACGAAAGCTTTAAATCGAAAAAAGTAAAAAAATACTTACGTCAAAATGTACGTTTTCCATATATCACGTGGAATGTTACTCATAAAGTTGCAGCATTGCAATCCGTGCGGTTACTATGGAACTCTTGGGAGTAAGGAAGCAATGGCAAGGTGCATTGTGCCACTTACAGAATCGGTTGTGATGACCTCTGTACTTTAATTGCATTTGGAACTTGGTGAGAACCCTTTGAGAGATGTAAAATCTTGTTTTAGAAGTCTTGCCCATATGGGGAGTTGACTTGTGATCAGTAAAAATAGTTTCTTCCGATTTCAATTAAGCCCCCACTCTACACAAACAGAAACCATTACCAAGAACATCATGAAATATAGACACATATCTCTGAACTGAATTATGTTAAAATGAATATACAATATTATACAAAATACATGGCAAGTTGTGTGAATAAACAGTAGAATGTTCTTCTTGGTTCTTTCGGTAAAGTCACATAGAAGGGAAAAAATAATAGTAATAAAATAAAACATAATGAAAAATTATCACGACGTTTCGGCCGCAACACAAGCAGCCGTCCTCAGGTGAAGAAACAGAGCTGTCGGAAAGACAGCGCTCCAAATGTTTCTTCACCTAAGGACGGCTGCTTGTGTTGTGGCCGAAACGTCGTGAGAATTTTATTTTATTATGTTTTATTTTCATTATTTAATTTTTTCCCTTCTACGTGACTTTACCGAAGGAACCAAGAAGATGAATCCCTGCAGTCACGAAAGCTTTAAATCGACAGTAGAATGTTGTTTGAGATTACAAATAAAATAACTTTACGAACCCTTTCGAATTGAGAGCAGTTCATGCTTTGATACATTGACAGGGATTTGTGTGCTGATTTAGTGAGGTCTCTTGCAATTACTAAACAAAATAAATTATTCATAATATTGTAAATCATAATATAGTAAATCAAAGGAACTGCATTTAGTTGCAGACCCCGAGGAGAATGATACACTGTGGTGAAGAGAGGAACACACACACGGTGTTCTTTGCACGTACGCTATGTGAGGAGAATGTGATATCTTGTCATTTTGAATGTGAAAATAAGTCATTGCTAAATTCTAAATTAATATTTAGCAGAAGGAACTCAAACAGATGTTTTGTTGTAGTTACGGTAAATTCTAAACACGCAGTGTACATGCAGTATTCAGTATGGCTTAGGGGCCGTCCATAAATGACGTCACGCGATTTTGGACGATTTTTGACCCCCCCCCCTTCGTCACACGGCGTCACAAAAAGTCAGACCCCCCTCAAATATGACGTCACAAAGCTCTACCCCCCAAAAAAATATAAAACATGCTTCAAATCGCTTTAAACTATTGTCATTGTAGTGCGTATTTAATGCGGTGCTGCACTCTGATGTTGTAGGAGAAAACATTTATTAAAACGTCTATTTTATTAAGTATAACGTGTTGTCTATATTTATTTAAAGTCGCGCATTTTGATGTGACGTCACATTTCTAAAACCCCCTTCCCCCTCGTCACACATCGTCACAAATGTCTGACCCCCTGTCCCCCCCTAGGTGCCTGACGTCATTTATGGACGGCCCCTTACTGCATATAAGATAATGGCAATTAAGTTAATAACCGTAGATTATAATAAGACTATTAAAAGTTTAAGCCTGGCAGAGACATGTTACGAGCGTACATTGATGTACACGTTGAATGTTTGTTGATTTCAATACAGCTCCGTTGTGCTGTTAATCACGACATACTGGGAGGCCATGTCCATTAACTCACATGTGAGTTGTCGGTTAAGTGTCTTTATTATCTATCGCCATAGTATCCTCATATACATATTATTGATCATGCACAGCCCTTTGTCAATCCACTCCCGGATGAATACCTCTCAATGCTGCGTCAGTCATTTTGGGGGCTGTGTCTGACCATACTTCGCACTGAAATATATCGGTTAGTTAGTGAAGCTTCGGTGCTGGGTGGGGGGGGGCAGCAGTGGGTAGGAGCAATTCAGATGTCACTCGCCACAGATGTTAGCCGTGGCTGGGATTCGTACTCGGGTCACCGGGCTCACAGAGGGACGAATGTTTGTATGTATGTATGTTGAACTTCTTTTGCGTTGTGCGTAGCCGACTGTGTCAATCAGAGGTCCGGGGTAAGGACAACAAACTGAACACGAAAAGCATTTCTCAAGAAGTTAAGCGAGCGCACTTTCCACTGCTCGGCCCTGTTTCTACGTTGGCAGCATCTACATCTTTAACACGACTAGATTATGGATATATATAAATCATGCAAATGAATAATCTTCTGAATACCCATGCTTAATTAATACTTGCTGATAATTATTTAGCGTGCACCAAGCAATTTGAAAAGCGGATCTTGGACTTGACGTTACGTAAATGTTTCGGATAGAATAAAACCAAAACTCGCATTAAAATAAAAAAAAAACTTCAAGCGCAAGTGTTTAAATAAATGTTATGAAACATCTCAACGATAGTGCATGCTATGAATACCACTTAAAACTGCTCGCACAACGAATACCCCACACCTGAGCATGCTGGCACAGAACAGCAACGCTGTTGACATTGCCCATTACTTACGAGAGAACTGCGTCCCTTAACATCAACTACTTAGGAGAATAACTGAGAAAGATGTGACGCACAAAGTATAAGTTGCGCACTGATGGAAGAGACATGGGGTCAACCCATGTCCTAGATGTTTTGGCCATGGCTCCTAATGTGGCTATTTTATATCATTACACATGTTTTCCCCCTACGGTCACGGGTTATTGAATTCGAGGCGGTTTATTCATTAACCTGTGTGCCGAATATCTTGTTTAATGACTGTAAATCATCGTACGTGCCCCACGAGGGTTTATTGAGTCAATGTTTTGTCTGAGTGACCTGCATGTTGTTTTGTTATATAATTGTTCCCAGAACTTAATCACTTCAATGCAATGTACTTTACCCCCCTCCAGATATGTACAAACGGTCTTGTCTGTGTGTGTGTAATACAAAAAAACCACAATATAAATAACTAAATATAATACAAAAAAGAATTGCGTAATAACACTTTATATGCTGAAGTATCCTTATTCCAGCCCTTTGTCAGTTGACGGGGTTGTTTGACCATACTTCACCACACCGGGTTGTTGATAGGGAGAGGCAGGATCAGTTCAGCCATTACTCGCCACTGATGTTAGCCGTGGCTGGAAATAAAACTCCATGCACAGGGTACATAGTGCAGTGCGTCAAACAATGAGCCACCACTCCACATCAGCATACTGTATATTTCGGATAATATTAATATTTTAATTGTGTTATAAATTCAGAATGTATTTTAATTAAACTGCAGAGCAGAATATTTTGACAATGAATGAATGTCTATCATTGGTCCTCGTATTAAAGAGCGTGACGCAATGAGTGCACAGACAACTCCAGATCATAAAATAACAATGGCAAAAGGTGCATAAATGTAAACATTTCTATCACATGAAAGTGATAGGGAACATAATATCATTAACCTTATTGAGACAACCATTTACTCCATTTAAAATGTTCACTTTGTAAGCCCAAAATTAAAACGTTCACATTGAACCTTGAGACTAAGCCAGCTGTCTCCAGTCAGGGTTGCCTTAATGCTTTCAACATATTGAGGAATTATGCAGGAAAGCTGTCTTTCTGATCTGGCAGGGATACTACAGATGTTTATCCTTCCAGAAATAGCAAAACAAGGGATGGGAAAAATAGAATTAACAAATAAATGCCTCTGGCAGAGTTTTTGTACGCGGTTTTTTTTAATCAGCAGATGCACACAGCTGCTACTCGTTGCTACCAGGGCTGCGTGGCTAAAAAGGGCTCTTGGTGTTGCTGAGAATCTGTAAATAATAGTAAAAAAATGGAAGAACAAAACAATAAAAAATAAAAAAAATTAGTATTGACATTAGCAGGAGACTAAGGAGCAGATGCCAATGCCAGCGAAGATGCAAAATTTTGACGGATTAATGAAGACAAGTTTATTCTGGGATATTTTTTGGGGGTGAATTCAGAGTTTCTTCACATTCGTCTTGTCTCAGTAGCAGCAGACCCTTTTTAATTGGCACAGCAGTGTTTCGTTGTCATCAATTCTTCATTCAAGTCCCAGTCAATGACTAAGTCGACCCCAATGTTCTGAGATGAACGATGAGCTAGGGAATGGCACAGTTATGTCTAGACCTACGGTCAGCACGGTTGGGTACGTACGGTACGAAAGAAGTTCAACATACAGTACGTACACAAGCATGTGATTTCCTTTCATGTAAAAATCCGTATTAATCATTAATTTTACAGAAATCGTTGAGTGCAAGTTACTTCTGCAAGTACAGTATTAATATAATATTTATTCAAATGATTTAGTTATTTCTCCTGGTTTAATCAACCATGTGGATTAGCATTTGGCTCGATCAATGAATGCTGTGTATTGTTCATGTGTATGATAATATCCTCCCCTCTCCACCAATTAGATATAGCTGACGAAACGGAGCTGATAAAGATTAAATAAATACAACATGACCGCTGGCTTTAGTATTACTTGTAATACGTTACTTTGTTTTCCACTCCAATTCCAGAATTTGTTTGTGGTACCTTTGCAACAATTGCAAAGCAGGGTGCTCTCACCTCTTCCAATGTATCTGGCCAGCATGGAAGAATAGGCCAACAACCCTCAACAATCAATGTCTAGAGATACCTGTAGTAGAGACCCTTTAACCAATCAATTCCACAGCTGCACCTTAACATTGTATCTTTCAGGCAATTGTTCCCACTTCTTGAATTACGCTCACAGTTATACCATCTGGTCCATAGGTTTCTCCCTTTTTCATTCAACAAAGGACAGAGTTTTACTTCTTCAAGTGTGACATCTGGGAGCTCCTCCGCTACAACTGAGATGAACGTGTTCACTAAACGTTTACACATAAATTAAGAACTTAAGACCCATCAGGTTCTTCTTGCAAGTATATTCTTTTATTCAGGAAGATCTCTGAGAATATAATAATGGCAAATGTAGAGGCCAACCATCCTCAGGAGCAAGTAGGGTCTTGGAAAGGATGATCTCCCATCGACCACACATAACTATGCATAGCTATCAACCCATACGGTGTACCCGTATTTTTGTACATGGAAATTTAGTTTTTAGGTCCATACGACATACAGCCGTTGCAATGCGGACAAAAAAATATTTTGTATCTATTTGTTTTGCGTTTCTCCCTTGTGAAGGAACTTTGTAGGATGAACGTTGAGATGTATAATGGGCACGGGGTGACCAATAAGGTCTGAATTAGTCGGTAATAAGGTAGGCACTGATAAGGGGTTGACAGGTATGACTATGTATCCGATTCTGAAAACAACACATTTATTTCAAATACCATTGCCTTTGTAGAACACAAAAAAGTATTCTGACAAAATAAAAGGTAGATAAACAAAAACCTTGAGCCCCCCCCCCACCCCCGCCTGCTCTGATGAGTCCGGTTTGCCTGATATCGTCAATGCCCCTCATAATGCCTTCCAGAGCACCACGATGTCGCAATGTGAGTGAGGATGTGGAATTAAAAAATATATATATTTTATAATAGTGTATATATTCTTCAATAATGTTTTACAAAAATGGAACACGTACTGGGATTAGATGAAAATAGTATCAGTGAGACAAGGTCACACATTTTAGACAATGTTATCCACAGCGATATTGGAATTTTTTCTGAAAAAGACAGATTGTAGAAAAATGCATGAACATGAATGGAGAAAACGTTACCCATCTCCAAATTTGCTGATGACATCGTCATGATAACTTCCAATGGGATTGAACTCCGGGGAATATTAGAGGAACCTGATAAAGAAAGCTACAAAGACATTATCAATGAAAATACAAGCAAACAAACAATATTGCGCTAATAAAATTTGTATTTTACGAGATAAAGCCCACTGAGCAATGAGCTCTGTTTCATAGGTGATCTGGCCACACGTGATGGTAGCTTATCCACATGGTGAACACAAACTTAAAACTTTCGTGACTGCAGGAATTCACATTCTTGGTTATTTCAGTAAAGTCACTTAGATAGAAAACAAAAATCAAAATTAAAAGCAAAAAACCCACGACGTTTCGATCGCAACACAAGCGGTCTTCTTCAGGTGTTTTTTTGCTTTAAATTTAGATTTTTGTTTTCTATCTACGTGACTTTATCGAAAGAACCAATAATATGGTGAACACAGTTTGTGGAGGACTTCATCAAGCAGTGGATTGATAACGGGCTGACATTTAATATTTGTATTATCATAGCATTTAAAATATATATTGATCCTCAACATTGGTGGAAGGTAACAGAGGCTTAGGACAACCGGGAACAACATATGGACTGATGGAGTGGATGAGACATGAGAACGGAGAGGAATAACACAAAAATCTCACCAACAGATGGGATGTCACTGCCACAGCAGAGGACTGTTACTGCTGCCAAAAGTTTGTGGACCCAGCGACCTTTGTAAAATGGCTGAACAGGAAGAGAGAAACAACTCAGTTTATCACGAGATTGTGCACAGTTTCACCATTCAAACAAGAATTATTAAATTCCACTTTTTTCCTTGCTTCAGGGCTGTCTTATGAGCCAATTAAGCCAATTACAATGTTAATTTCCACTTTACACAGTTATTGTCGCTCGCTTGACTAGATTTAACCGCCATGGAATTTGGACGGCACATTTCTTACTATAAATAAATGTGAGTGTTACTTCATCGTAAAAGGCTGTGCAGTTTTCCAATGTGGCTTTTGGACCAGAGAGCAATGTGATACTGGTTAGTTGACATAGCTTCATTCAGAGGCATGCCATCGGAATATATATTGCTTCACTTTACAAACAGTTCCTTCTGCTACCTTCTCGAGTAATTGGCATGAATAAATAAGGAATGCGGCACATAAGTAGTTCTGGTATAGTCCATTGTTACATGGATTTCTGAACCACGGTGGTGAGATGTTAAGTACCTCGCCTCGTATACAGGAGGTCGTGGGTTAGATCCCAACCCTGACGTCTGTATGTCTGGAGTTTGCACGTTCTCTCCGTGGTTACGTGGATTTTTTTCCCTGGATCTTCCGGTTTTTCACTCCACATTTAGAAACACGTGTTTAGAGTATTTGGCTGATATAAATTTCCACAAGATAAGCCACTTCGTTGAGCTATCAATTGTGGCCAGATCACTTCTGAAAAATGAGTTATCTTGTAAAATACAACAATTTTTTTTTGTTTTAGGTTATATTTATGGGCATTTGAATTATATACACCATCATCGTCATTATAGGCATTGGTCAATCCACTGCCGAATTAAGCCCCCCCCCCCCTCCCCCAAATATGCCACTATCTCTCACAATCTTCGTTCGTTTCACTCGTTTCTCAATCTGCTTTTTCTGGTGAGGGTCGTGGCGGCAGCATGTTGAGTATGGCGGTTCAGACCTCCTGTTCCCTGGTGACAGACCCTAGCACTACTACACTATACACTGCTACACCACGATACACTACTATACACTCTACTGCTATATACAACTATACACATACTCTTGCTCTTCCTGGGGAATTCCCAGGCGTTCCCAGGCCAACCAAGTGACATATTCCCGCCGGCAGCATGTCCTGGGCCAGCCCTGGGGTCTTTACCCAGTGGGACGTACTTCTGCTTGGTAGAGTTCTAGGGGTAGTCTATCAGGGGGCATCTTTACTAGGTGCCCGAACCGCCTCAACTAGCTACTCTCGGAGGAGCAGCGTCTCGACTCTGGGGCTCTCCCGGATTACAGAGCTCCTCACCTGATCACGGAGAGTGAGCCTGGCAACCCTGCGGAGAAACCTCATTTTGGCACCTTTTACCCGTGATCTCATCCTTTCAGTCATTATCCTAAAGCTCACAACCATAGGCTATCACAATCTTGTGATGTAATAATGCACTTAACACCTATCCACCAACTGATTTCATCGCTCCATCTCCTAAGTGTCTATCCAGGAACGCATCATTAGCAACCACAGCAAAATGTCAGGGTTGGTGGCATCTAAGCAACCACCACCAAGGAGATGGAATCAACTCGCGTGCGGCGCTAGCTGGTTTATAATATTTCAAGATCGTGAGATATTTGTGGTAGATTGAGAAGGCCTTCATCACCCAGCAGAGAAATGACTTTAGATTATAATGATGCAGCATTGGTGAATCATGTGTATGAGACACCCACCTGCAGAACGATGAGGTGTCTGTCGGAGCTAGTGTTATGAGTAGGTGTTTGCAATATATCCATATGGAATTTCGAGTGTTATCACTCATCAGTGAGGGCTTTCTGTGATAATTCCAACTTTTTCCCACGTTTAAAAAAACACATTGAAGGAATTGGCCACCTGTCCTGGTTTGCCCAGGATGTGCTATTTTTAAGTTAGATGTTCTGGAAAGTGTAGTGTTTCCAAGGCAATAGCGGGCGGACGGCCTGATTTTCGCCGCTGCACCAGCGCTGGGATCTGAGATGCCTGCCGGAGATGCTGCAGCGTGGGAACAACGGGCGGACGACTCCATTTTCGCCGCCGCACCTGCGCGGAAACTGCGGAGTTCCCGAGGGAGCGGCTGCCATTTTGTCGCCTGAGTGGGAAATTTTTCCCGCATTTTTCAAGTCGCCACCAACGGCGTCTGCAGGGGCGCTGCCTCTATAGGGGCGCCTACCTCCCATCTGCGATTTTGGGGCGGCGGGAGGCGACGGGACTGCGTTTTTACGCCGCTTCAGGGCGTCCTGCGCCTTGCTCGGGTGACCCGACTGGGGCACTCTGCCTTGGCTGTGCGCTCGGATGGCCGCCAGGAGCAAAGCGTGCCAAAGGTTGATGCTGCGGGGCAAGGGGGAGGCCGTGATGCCTCTCGCCATCTACAGCGGGATGCTGGACTTGGCGGGAGCGCTGTTTGAAGTTTACTTTGGCTCCTTCATGACGCTCGTGGGTTGTGGCACGCCGGGGGTCATCAGGTATTTTTTTCTTCCTTGCGGACTGGGGTTATTGTTACGAGTTTTCGCCGGAAGTGTTGTTTTTGCGGGTTTTTGTTGTTGTTGTGGTTTGTTGTTGTTCGCCATGTTTGGGTTGTTGCGTTGGCGCGTTTTGTGCTTTTTGGAACTCCCCATTGTGTAAGTGATCGCCATGTTGGGGTTGTTGCGTTGGCACGTTTGTGCTTGTTATGCTCCCCATTATGGATATGATTGATGTCAGCCAGGACGGCTGTTTTCTTTTCACAGGGGGAGGGGGGGGGTGATGTAGTGACATAGAATTGGTCACTAAGTAGCATAGCGCTGGCTGTTGGCAGGGAAGGGGATCTGTAGCTTGTAGCAGCCCCGACTGACAGCAGGCCACGTGATAGACCCGAGAGGGATCTAGGGTAAAGACACGTCGAGAGCCTGCTAGTTCAGAATGGGGGCATGGCTGGGGCGGAGTGAGGCCACGCTAACAGTATAAGAAGGGTCCTGGGAGGGGCCCTCGGGGCTGTCGCTTGGAGTGGGATCTCCGTCGTCGTTGCTGCTGAAGATCGTTGCCATCACCACTGTCGTCTCGTGCCTTCGTCGCTGTCGTCTCCACTTGATATTGCGCTGCTAGACGTAGTTGGCTGTCTTAGTCCAGCACCGTCAGTGTCAGACGGCTAGCGTTGTGTGTAGGCTAGCAAAAATTGTAGAGTTGCATATAAGCGAAAGACAGAGTGTGTACAAAGTGTGCACGGTGTTTAATTAAATAATTGCCTCCAAGAAGTTACGTATCCAAGACAGTCACTATATATGTATGTATGTTGAACTTATTTCGCACCGTACATAGCCAACCGTACCTAGCCAACCATGCCAATCGGAGGTATGGGGGAAGGACAACAAACTAAACACAAAAGCAGTTCTATAGAAATGAGTTTTCAATCTAGATTTAAACGAATCTACGACAAAGCGCTTACTTGTAGTTCTCCGGTCTTCTGACACTGTCAGATATTCCGCATCCCTGTTTTTGTACCTCGGTAGTAGAAACCATTCTGGAGACTCATTGAGGTTTTCCAACTTGAAGACAATGAACGCAATGTAATTATTCCCTCACTGAAGCATCCTATTGTGTCGTTCGTATGACGTTCAAGTCTTGACTTGAAAATTTTAAGGGGTCTATGTCTGATATGGTGGCTCATATATGTCACTGCCTCCACAGCTGAAACTGGGTTCAGGGAACAGCCAGCGCGAATACACCACGAGGTCAAGAACTGCGCTGTGGATGAGGTAAAATGAGCCATGGAGTCTTTGTTGACTTCGTGAGAGTGGAATCCAGCCTACAAGTCCACACCGCAAACCTCTTCCTGCATGCTTATCTCCGGGATGGTAAGTACAAGGGCCTTAATCTGCTGATGGATATCAAGGCCAGGTTAAAGTTATCGTGAAATGTAGTTATTTTATTCTTTAAAATCAGAGATTACTGGGTTGCTGTGACATTTACCGTAAATCATGTTTGCTGCGTGCTGGCTTGTATCCTGATTACGAAAACTCAAAACGCCGTGTGCACCTTCAATTCACAGCTGCAGCAGATTTGTGGAAATCCCTGGATTCAGGCTTGACTATAGGGTTACGGTTACAATTCGCACCATTAAGCATCCAACACACACCATACAACAAGCAATATGGTTAATGAAATATGTGTCCGATCAACTATGTCTTTATAAACACTCTATTGTACGAAAAAAAACCACATTTCCAACGGATTATTTCCTTAATTGAGATACAGAAAATGTCGAATCGATTTGTTTGGAGAGAAAGTCGGCTCGGAGAAAAAGAGAACAAGCAACACTATGTACAGGATGATCTCAATGTCGATGTTCAGCTTCTCAATTGAAATAACCTGAGGTGAAATATATGACAATTGCAGCTTACAGCAGGGGCGGCAATGAGAAATATTCGCTGCTCAAATTGGCACCATCTCTCTGCACACATGTACAACATAAGCAGCAGCATTCTGCGTCACCAATTTGAGTCTGTTAGCCTCAAGGATATTAGCAAACAGAACACGATCATTTGTTCAGGATTGTGTAAATACAGTTTGTGATTACGTATGTAAACGTATACAACATATATACACTTGAAATCGTCTTAGCTAAAGAGCTAGTCGTGGTTTACTTATAGAAGCTGCCAATTACATTATACAGAATCACTAACGAGCAAGTGTTTGGTATGCTGATGATATGAAGTAGTTTGTTGACTTGCGTACCTACATAAATGGAAAAGTGTGCCTGTTTATTACACACACGCATTACAGATGTTGTCAATTCGATTGTTTTATAATCTCAAATTTCATGAACGTGTGTATGAGCACAGAATGTCAGTGAATTCATAGTAATCATATTTGTATTTTGTTGCACGTTATCTTCAGCTTTACCCAAAACGTATTTATTACACAATATCATATTTTTGGAGCAGCATTTGTTTTTAGAAGATTAACTTTGCCAGATGTTTAATATAGGAGGCATAACGTTGAGAAAAACACCAACTTTTTTTCACACCACAAAACCTATCTGGTTTTATTTTAAACATGTAACTATTATTGTTGTTTCCTTGTCCATTGGAGAGCACATAATCTTGATAATGGACCAAGGTAACACCATATTGCATTCGCTGCCAGAGTAGGATGTGATATTAGAGAGTGCCCTATCTAAATGAGGTCCACGGTACATAAAAGGTCCAATGGGAATTCCCAGTTCTGTGCAGCAAACCGTCAACCAGCAATTACTGAGAACTTGACACATCTGTCCTTATAGTCAACTGTTTCTCAATCATTATGCCAGCCATTGAGTGCTCCTGTTGGGGACAAGATGCATACCGATTACAAATCGTACACCCTTTAACCACACGGATCATCTTTATAAACTTCATACTTTTAATAATGAAATCTTGTGGACCTCATTAATACAATGTGTTTGAGAAACTAATTGCACCATAAGACCCAAATAGGTTTGCTTGTGGCACCTTTCAATTCGAAAATAAGTTTAATTTCAGCTCATTGTTACACGTTTGTTGTGTAGGGAAATTCAAGCGGACAATGCAATTGAACATTTTCTCGCTTTCGTTGTCTAGCTCGCTTTCTATTGGCATTGCACTGTGATGTCAAACCTGCGAAATGGTCCTTCACTCCCCTCTCTCTGCCCCCTCCTCCCCTTCTCCTCCCCTTCTCTTCCTCCACAACGAACGAACGCCCTCCTCCTACTCCCTCCACCAAGTGAGCGGGCAGCCCAAGCAGACGGGGCCCTGCCATGTGTGGCAATGATAACGGCCGCTGTGGTCTCGGTGGACACGGCAATCTGCACTTGTAAATTATTCAGGAAAAGGGGAGCGGATTGGCAAGTCCTGTCTAACCCCATATCTAGCCCGATGCCTATAACGCAACGCTCTCCCCACTCTCTGTCTTCGCTTGCCTTGCTCCAGATGTGTCCTGTGCAGCTGTGGATCTCCATTAAGCAAGCAAAAGCATCTTCTCTGATTTCCAACGCTGCCTTGCCCATTTAACGAGCTCCGTTTAAAAAAAAAAAACACCAAAGAGGATTGGAATAATAATGTGCTTTGCGCCAATTTCAGTGCCGTATCAATATTTGTGTTGCTATGCGCTGTGGCTCACTTTACAAGGAAGACAGCTTAGATGAAAAGCCCCATCTCTAATGGAGACTTAAAATGTAATTTGTTAATATCTTTATGATACAAGTCTTCTCCCTTGCATCTCCACCAACGATTTTTCAATGAAGTAGGGATTAATTAAAATCTACTTTTATTAGCAAAATATTCCTGCGCCCGTTTTACATGCTGCCCACTTCAGACATGACCAATGGAGTTAATGTGCATCGCATGAAACACTATCAATCATTCAATTAACTGCATTGGCCACAGCTGCTCTGGGAATCACAAGGAAACCTAGGTAGGATCATTGCGCTAAATCAAAGTGTGCATTAATTAATCTCTTAAATGATAAAGCAAAAGGATGGGATAAGGTGGAAATGAAGGCAGCTCCTCTGTCCACAGTATCGGTTTCAGAAGTGTAACACGTGGTGAGAGAGGTCCAATTGTAAGGAAGCTAGGCGCTGCTTGTGGACACGGCTGATGCAATTGTGATCAGGGGGGCGCTGAGGACCACACCCACCACCAGAGTGGCTTTGCCCCACTTAATCAATCAATGCCTTCAAATAGTATCAGGTGAGTGCCATTCGAGAAACATTTTTCTTTTTTCAACGCAGGACTGAGTAATTTAGCCGTGGGTCTTTTTTTATTGTATATATATTTGGCTTTGATATGAACACACACAAACGGCCTACTTTTATGATGGATGTGATAGAAACATTAAGGTTTACATGTGGAGGTTTTTCTATCGTAGCAAGATGTAACTGACTTCGTGGCAAGTGTACCATGTACCCTTCTGTGAGACATAGCTAATGAAGCAAGGTTCCTTCCACATGTGTGTCAAAGATCAATTTGTCACATCCACTCTTTAATATGACCATTGCACAATCACGGCCAAACGATATTTTTTTTATCACATTTATTTATTGACGTGATCAATTTCGGATGCAATAATTTTGTCACAGGCCCTTTTGTAGTTCTTGGTAGGGTTGGGAAACCATAAATAACAGTGGTCTAGAATGTCAACTATAATTTAAGAGGTTTGAAGTACTGTACCTGGTTGATGGCGTTTTATCAAATTAGCCCACTCTCATGTGTGCAAATGTGAAAATGTTTGCATACAGTGGAGAACATTTAAGGATGGGGGAAAACAGTTAACATTCGTCTATGTTTTTGCCGATTTAATTTTGTAATTTGATGTTGAAATGCATGCAAAACACGATTGTCCTGTTTGACTGCACAAGAAAAACTACCACACATGCACCATGAAACACAGCCAATCCCAAAAATGTGAGCGGCGTTTTCTTGACAACTACTCCCATTGTCAGCGATGTATGTGGATCACTGAGTTCGTGGTGACTCAGTTGCATGGCTGCATTATCCACGAACCTCAATTTACTATGTTTTTTTTTTATAAATAATATCTGAATGTTATTCATGCCTGAATTTTCTGAAGTGCCCTCCTGCACAATGTCGCAATGTGATATTTTTCTAATATTACGTCCAGGTGCTTATTAATGACCAAAGTTATCTTCAGATGCTTCCAATTATTCAAATTGATCAATACACTGCTGTAATTGAAGACGAAATATATATATGTATGCCACAGTTTTCAATTGACGCTAGCTCTACACAGAGGGAACATGCACAACGAGTACTCAAAAGCCATAACGGATGCAGGTTTCTGATAGAGACCGTGATGTAAGGAAATTAATGTGCCGATCGTCATGTGTACACATGTTGAGGTCGTTAACACCAGCGTATCTCGTTGACCTTAAAATTACATCAGCAGAAGCATGCATCCATGCCCTAACGAGTTATAATGGCAGAACAACGCATGAGCTTTTGGGATTTTTTTATTCCTGGATTTTTTTTGTTATTATACGTGTTGCATGCATGCTGTGCTAAGGGCAATTTCTGAACAAAAAAACTCAGCAATAATGTGTCTGAAAGATATTCGGTATTAGTGTAAGGCTACTAATCTCCTCATTACAATTTGTATTTTGTTTTTTTGTTGCGTGTGTTTTTTATAACATGCTTTTGTCTCTTCAATAATCTGACTTTGAAGCAATTAGCGCTCCGTTTATTGTGTGCATAATGAGGGTTCAATTTTTAAATGAACAAGCTGTGTAACCGGAAAAACCTAGGTAACCACTAATGCTGAGCGATAGAGACAATTCTGCCACCAGATTACAATGCGCAATCGTAAGCTGGTTGCCGAACTGTATTAGTAATGTACATTTTGCTATCACGATATTTAATACAATACCGCCGTTAAATGTTTGCATATACTAAAATGCACATATATGCATATGGTTATACATATGCGAATATGTAGTCGCATGTGCGTTGTCTGCAAATGAATGCTGATGCAGCCCAGGCATGTATTGTCATACTACACAGACTGTATGTGGTACAATGAAGACTAGAAAGCTACCCATCTCAGACGATCTTAAAGAAGAGAAGGAAACACATCAGAAGGAAGGTGATGACAGTGGAAGTACCATTGGGGGAGACAGAGGCAGGACTGGAAAGACGTGCTCGTCCTGGACCGTGAAAAACTGTGGAATGGATTTGCAGATGGCCTCGGACAGGAATGGGCGGAGATAATTGACTAAGATGACAGACCCTACATGACTGGGAATAATCCCAGGAATAAAACTGAGACTATATTCATATTTTGTTTGATACACAGAGAAAGTTGGACCACACCGGGCCAATGACACTCTGCCACCAGTCTCCCTCGTGTTGCCTTTTTTCCCCTGGCTATTACAGCCACCCCTACCCGCCACTCTGCTCACTGTTACGCGTCTACTCTCCCCATATAATCACACAGGTCATTCTGTTCCCGGCATAAAATCAATGCGAGATGTTCCATCACCCTCACAATGTGGCTCTTCAAACTCCACAAAAATATGCCCCCCCCCCCTCCCCGCATCAACAACAAAAGAAGCATTGCATTCTTCAAAACTCAAGACGTTCTTGTGACTCGTGGTATGCCCGTTATAGAATGTCCCTTATGACTTCCACGAGAGGGAATTCACCGTGAAATCAAGCACCGCGCATTTCCCACTCACGGGGTAACTTTTAAGTGCCCCATAATATAAATACGTGCAGCTTTTTGCTGTTTACGAAACTTTGTGATGGGGAAAAAAAGCGCGTATCTTATCTAAAGCGTGTGTACAATTGTTGGAAGGCAATGGAGCTTCATATTTGTACGAGGCAGAACATTTTTTTTACCACCACTGCTGTTACCAAACTCTGGCCTTTACATTATATATATATATGTCACCATTATATCTTGGGACTAGGCCTGCTTCATTGCTCTTTCCCAAAATGTTCGTCCGTCATGACAACATAGTTAAAGCATTCTGAGGCTCTCGACTTGTGGCAATGCAGGCACTGAAACTTGATCTGGAACTGTGTTGTACCTCGTGGTTTTTTTTTCCCACCACGATGTCCGACATTTCACTGCATGAAGAAGCTCTCAGCACATCGAGAAAATCGTTAGACAGGACGCCAACAACATGCCGCGCAACTGAAAGCACATCGGAGGGTCGTACAGGACAACCGCGAAAACCGAGGCAGTCGTAGTGATTTGTGCTTTTGTTTTCGTTTGTCAAGGAGAAGACATGGGGAGAAGGCTGGATTGAGAGGATGCAGGTTATCACTGTTGAATAGTTACCTCCTTAATTCCATCTGACTTTTGGATATAGGAAAATAATCACAATGTTGAACCCACTCGTGTTAATTAGTCAAATCTATTGGTGATTTCACTCACACGCAGTTTCTAGTTATTCCTTTACAGCCTTAAGTAGCCCTTCTATTCGTATCAGTAGAGTGATCCATTGCTTAGTTTTACTGCGGCTCATACGTGCTGACAAGCCCATTGCACGAGCATTGGCAAGTTCTCGTAAAAGTGCACAAGCGTGTCGTAAAGAGGCTTTAATTTCATTTAATGATTTGTTTTTATTAACAACTGTTTCACAAGTTATCTCCATTAATCCTGTTTACAGGCAGGCCATGTGTTGTGTCTGGTGAGAACCTGCAATGTGACTTTACATTTTTAAACTACCTCCGTATTGTCTAGTTGATAGCCATGTTGCTAGGCCAGAAACCTTCTGTAAGTTGAGTTTAAACGGAGAATTCCGTGCGGGTTATTTATATTTAACCAAGTTCTTTTATAATAGTATTTGTTGCAACCATTATAAAACCATGTCTACTTTCACTAAATTTGTTCAGAAAAAAGTACCAACTGTATGTTTTTTTTTATCTACGAGATGAACAAGAAACCTCCACCATGTCATAATTAACAACTCTGCCATATAAATGAATGTATAAACCTAAATACTTGCAGAGTGATTTTTTGGAAGCCAGACGGGTGGCGCAGTGGTTAGAATCTTGATTTGAAGCTTTCGTGACTGCAGAGATCCAAACTCTTTTGTTCTTTCGGTAAAGTCACGTAGGTAGAAAATAATAGATCACGACGTTTCGATCGCAAAACAAGCAATCGTCATCAGGTGTAGCAACCACAGCAAGAATCAGTTTATTCTTGCTGTGGTTGTCCACATCAAGAATCAGTTTATTCAAGAATCAGTTTATTCTTGCTGTGGTTGTCCCACCTGATGACGATTGCTTGTGTTGCGATCGAAACGTCGTGATCTATTATTTTTCTACCTACGTGACTTTACTGAAAGAACCAAAGAGTATAGTGGTTAGAATGTTCAACTCACAAACTGAAAACCCGTCCATGGGTCTATAACCCTTCAATACGCTAACATCAGTACCACCTAGTTAGAAATAAACAGGGGATGTCGTATGGATAGACTTCAAATGACTGTGGAGAACAGATTTTGATAAAGGCTGTGTATATATATCTTTTACTTTTAAGATATCTCTGGTAATATTTATTTATTCTAGAAAATACACATTTATTGAAATGGTGAACATAATATTTTTTGTACAATTAAACAATTTCTATTTTATTTTTGATGTCTATATGCATTTAACATCTGCCCAAATCATGAAGCTTAAAGCTGCATTATGCTGTTTTTTTCTCTCTCTCCTCCAAATGTCTTCATGTATTATTCGATTGTTGTATTGTTTTAATTTACATGTGCGTGCTAACGATGCCACAGAGGGAGGTGATGTTTTCTGGAAATCAGGATTTTAATTTTCAGTGACATTAATTGAGCGAACTGCAAACTTCAGTGGGTCCGTTGAAATCTTGTACTTTAGATTTTTTTTTTCAAACAAGGTGGAAAAACTCCCTCCTTGGTGAACGTGGACTTTATCAGGATATGGAAGCTCACCAAAACTCCCACGTTGATCTAAAAGCAACATTCCAGAAAGCAGTGTTCTTATTTCCCCGTGCGGCAAATGTGTCCCAAGCTAACCTCAAAGCAGGATAAACGGATTAATAAAAACAGAATGCTCAATTTGTGAAGTATTTGCCTGCAGTTGGCTAGAGGGCACATCAACGTGCAGAATATGAAATGCAGTACTATTTATTGTAATTTTACACTTTCTAAAGCCGAGCGCTAAAAAAAAGTATAATGTGCATTGTTTTGAGGTCATTAAATCCCACACTTCAACAAGCAATGCACTTTCATACCATACGCCTTATATCTGTACACCGCAACAGACTGGTGTGGCTGCATAGATTACCGTGCATTTATGTTGGAATGATCCATTTTCCTTGTTGAGGGATACACAAGGACTGAGGATTGTTGTCGAGAGACTATACGCACTCTGTTGCATGAGCAGTGGAGTGGTTATATCCGAAGGAATTGCTCAAGTGTGGTTGAAATTTATACAATCTAACAAACATGGCTTAGCACTGTTTTAGTTTATTCAGGAACATGAGCATGATTAAGTATATAAAATGACTTACATTGTAAATGAGGAGCGCATTCCCTGCAATAATTGCTTGGCGAACTACAGTTAAAGAATATCTCTCTTCATAGAAAAATCGAGCTTCATGTTTATCATTGGCGAGACACTGCTGATGAATTGGGGTTGGAATACCCACTGCTTCCTCCACTGCAAGGCAGTTCAACTTGCTGTCACTCACTGCAATCCACGCAACCATCTTGTCTCAGTGACTGACATAAGAATTAGAGAACAAGGAAACGTGCTCAAAGTTTCAACTGCCTAACCAAGGCCAACACAAACGGGATTAAATTCCTGGTGAAATATGTTCCAGTTGTGGAGGGGTGGGGTTGGGGTGAGGAAGTTAGAGAAATGAAGACAATAGTGTCATTAGCTGCAGGGAGGTCACAATAAAAGAAAACAACAGCGTGCAATAATGGGAGGTAATGCTGACATTGAAAAGGTGTACGAGGTTTACAAGCAACCATGCTACGAAATCGACCCATTGGGAGCACTGAAGTTGGCAGTGCATTTTTTATGATGACACTTGGAATTTCCAATGATGGTTCCTTAACAAATAGCTGTTACCAACACTCAACGTTCTTTTTTTAAAAAAAATGCATGCAAGGTGGCTCTGTTAGATCAAGTACTTGACTGACACTTGCAATGGTTATAGGTTTAAGTCCTGGTCAAGAGTTGACTTAGCCCATCATCTCGCTTCAAACAAAACAAGTAGCATCTAGTAGGATGCCAAAAGTGGTGATTGTTACGGAGCAACTGGCATCAACTATATGTTGTATTTCCATTAATTTCTCAGGACCATGAACAGAGATGATCACCAACCCATCCTTATTTCAGCAGGGAGACAATTTCACTTTCAAATTAATTTTTCATTTCAATAAAAAATGACAATTGACTCATTAAATCTTGACTTAAAGCTTTCGTGACTGCAGTAATTTATATTCTTTGGGTCTTTCGGTAAAGTCACGTAGATAAGTTCAAATTAATAAAAATAAAATAGACAAAAAACTAAGACGAAACGTCGTAGTTGTTAAAAATAATTTGAACCTATCTACGTGACTTTACTGAAAGGGCCAAATAATTGACTCATTAGTTCCTCTAAGAATTAGATTTTAAAAAAACATTTATACATAGACGGTAAGTAAGGATATTATGGATTTAGATGTGGTCACGTAACATTGATAAAATCACGTTGCACTTTGTGTAAACTTGCACCCTCTGTGGATCTATGATTTTTTAAGTCTGTTTTGCGATCCATTGCTGAACAACCCTGTAAATGTCATTAGGCCTCCTGATGCGCTGCTGTCATTGAAGATGCAACATTCTCAGAAGAATGGAGGCTCTGACGAGATTGATGGCATGAGAATAGGGGCCCTGTGATGGGTTAGACATCAACACCCACGTGACAGTATGTGCATGCCTTAGGAGCCACTGGAAAATACAATTGCAGTTTTTAAAACAGTCATGAATTACAAATCCCCAAAGGCCACGCCTCAACAGCTGTGGCCGGGTTCTGGCAGGTAGTACAACAGCCTGTAAAAAAGGACATTAAATTGCATAACCAACAACGGTCATCTTTTGGAACATCTGCTCCCCGTCAAAGTAATGTGGAATTTCCACCATTCACGCGTGGCCACCAACGTAGATGAAAGCTGGTTTGTTGCTTGCTTGACTTACATTTTATGGTGTATAAGTGTTCCATATAAACACACATTGTTCTCCGTACTATCACAATAACGCATCTACACACACTTGCAAGCTCAAATAAATGCCTACCAGTTGTGCTCTCAACGACGAAATATAGCATCAGCA
The DNA here is from genome assembly GCF_015708825.2 of Lethenteron reissneri. NCBI lineage: Eukaryota > Metazoa > Chordata > Hyperoartia > Petromyzontiformes > Petromyzontidae > Lethenteron > Lethenteron reissneri. Next base: position 4,202,414 of record NC_083798.1, on the reverse strand, counting down.
TTGGCCTTCAAAGGGCTGCCCAGTAAGGAATTTTAGCAGCACCAGAGATGTTTTAAAATTATTATTATTATTATAAATCTATGGATTGATTTGCTGATAGGACTTGCGCAATCAGAAGGCAGGAGATTACATTGATAAATGACTTTGTCAGTGACACGGCTGGGACATGTGTGTGCTGTGTTATTCAAATCAGTCTCTGGATATATTGCAGCACTCGGCTGTCATGGGACAAACATGACCCTGAAATAAAAGTCCAGTAAACCACCATGCCAGGATGTTGCCACGTGCAAAATGCTGACGTCCACATTTCATTTGGGGAATGTGTATAATTCAGCCATGTTGTGGTGCGGAATTGTGTTTGTGTTTTTAGTATTTTGTCTCTGCTGTTGCTGGGTTAATTGCCTTTCCATAAACGCCCCCTATGCATTATCGAGGCACCCCAGAATTGCAACTGCCCCTTTTCCAACTGTGCAGTCCACTCCACAAACCACCTCCACGTTTTCCAGAGATCCCCCTGATCCCCACTGTGGCCCCCATCCCTTCATTATGAACCAAACGAGCTCCACTGTTCCTAACGGCATGCGGCATCCGGTGTTGCTCAGGTGACATTGACCACCAAGCGCAGAATGGTTTCTCATTGGCTGCAGTTGCAGGCGTTGGGAGCAGATGGCAACAAAAGACGGTTTCCAGGGCTGGCCCTGAGGAATCCGTGAGCTCTGGCGACAGATTGTTTGCTCCAGGTTTCGCCCGCCGTTCGGTAAACACGGTCTCAAGAATACAGCCGGGCTGGCGATGCTGTAAAAGGCCACTCCAGTCATCATGTCCGTGGCTACCATATCATTGCTAGTTTTGATGTAACATATGCGAAGAGAAACACAAAATATTGAACGATCATGTTATGCAGTCATCCTTAAATACTAGCCCGATGTTATAATTTCAGTGATTCAAACATTTCTGTGTGTGCATGCAATCAAACAAGGCGTTGGTGGCTGTGTTGTTCAGATTGCTTAAATTGTAGTGGGAAGGTTGGTTGCAAATTCATTCTCAGTGGGGGAGGTTAACTCAGCCAATCCCTGCGGGGTCAGTAATAAAGTAACCACGTCGTGGGAAGTCAACAGCCGTTATTCAATGGCAACACTTGCCCTCCTCGCCCTGCACCGAACAGTCGGGGTGATATAGACACGAGATCAGAAACTGCCCACGTTTGTTTTAATCGGGATACCCCTTCCTTACTGGTTTTGCTCACCACTTATTTCGGGTTGTGAATGGGATGCGTGTGTCGCCGCTTTTGTTTTGACTCTCACTTTTGAGTCGCTCAGCATGACAGGGGGAACAAAGGAATGAAAAACACTGCAACAACGGCGCAATGGTTCAAGGTTTGCGTTATATGACGCGTAATACAATAACGTTAAACACTATATATATTATGCGACCCAATATAAAGCATATAAAGTATTTTTAATGTGCACATATACATAGGATAGATGTGGTTCAAGTGTTTGAGAGTGTGTCATAGTTGCTATGAAGAGAGCCAGACTTATCAGTTTATTTTCAACACAGTAACCCTTAACATCAATGGACGTATCATACGATTAGCACAAAATATGGGGCTTCAAAGTGAGCTTAAGGTTGGGTTCATGTGACGTTTTATTATGTTGTTTCAAAATGCTTTTAACTGCCCAGTATGTGTAGGTGTGCATGCATGTGTGTTTATGCGATTATGTGCATTTATTTTGAGAATATATATGGCAAGAAGCTCTACTGACATATAGGGATATCAAACATCTATTAGGATTAGGCAGCAAACGGGGGGGGGGAGGTGGTTTAGTCAGGCCAAGGGTGTTTTTATTATTAAACTGCAGTGGATGTTTCGCATGAGCAATGGAGATATGTTTAAATATTTAGAACGTGTTTGTGTGGTGTAGATTCACCGAGTCATTACAACACCCATGCTCTTCATGAAATAGTAACACGATGACTTTTAATATCTTACATTTAATGATACATATGAATAAGAGCAAAGCCAACAGTAGAGTATGCGCTACTTCCTTCCTGACCAGGACATTGAGCTGTGGTTCAGCCACCACCTCTTCATGCAAAAAGTGATATTCTCCTTATGGGCCCTCTTTCAATCACTAAACAGATTTTAACCTCGCTAGACATTTGCTCATTATGCGTGACAGTGGTATGGTGGCTATAGCACTGGTCAACACACTTTTTCTGGCATAAGGTATTCCAACGGTTTTTAAGGTAATTTTGGGGTGCTGGTTCCAAATCTGGCCTCAGTTTTTGTCTATCACATGAGGTTTTTGAGATATCAAATATTGCATTTTCAATAAAAACTGCAGAAGAAAAATATTAAATAAATGTGGATATCTACATAAAATGATATTATAAACACACTATCCTAAAAATACAGCACCATATTTAACACTAAAGCAGGCACTGACTCGCAACAACTTGCAATCATAAGTGACGGAGTTAATTTCGGGTAAAATCAATGAAAATGGGGTATGCCGATAGCATAAAAATGAGATGTGATAGAGCAAATCTGAGATCAGATTTGGAATCAGCACCCTGAAATTAGTCTAGAACAGCTGCAAAAGTCCAGGCCAGAAAAACATGTTTTTTGTTGTTGACCAGTGTAGTCCACTGTGCACTGTTCCTATGCCATGTTTCCATGACCACTGGAATGGGTACTGGCTCGGTTTGTGAGCCAGGCTAGTTTGGCAGAGCCCGTGTGCCCACGGCAGTCCTATCGAACCAACCCCACACCAAACAGGCTCAGGACAGAGGTCGCAACCGGGTACCCGATACCCGTACTTTACCCGATACCCGGCTACCCATACCCGGCCGGGTACGGGTACCCGTTTGCGACCCTGGTGCGGCCGGGTACGGGTACGGGTAGACCGTGAGTCACTGGTGATTAACTGTTTGTCGCTCATTTCCCAACGTCTTGTCTCTTCTCACAATTCAAGTTCCTCGAATCAACCCACCCGCACCTGCAACATGGCTTCATCCCAGAGGTCGCAATCAGGTACCCGATACCCGTACCCTACCCGTACCCGGCCGGGTACAGGTAGGGTACGGGTACGGCCGGGTACGGGTACCCGTTTGCGACCCTGGTGCGGCCGGGTACGGGTATGGAATCAAAACCCGTTTGAGACCTCTGGCTCAGGAATTGGACCCAGGAGCTTCCTTTCATTTGGAATCTGCGCGCTTTCACCTGTGCTCACCTCAGAACAATCATTATCTCATGGGATCAATGCACACAAATAGGGTGCACGGTCAATGGCATTCTTTGCTGACTTCACTTTAAGAGCCATGTTTTTTGTCGAAAGAAAAAACATTACAAAAAAACATTTAACAGTTTTATATATATGTAAAAAAAATTGCCTTATCTAATCCAAGCCAATGATGAACACCGTCATAAACTTTTGTTATTCACATTTCTCTTGGCTTATGAAGTGCCCAAACTCAAGGTGATTTCTTGCTTAAATAAGCATTGGCGTCGTGCTTATCTCCTCTTTACAACCCCTTTCCATCTTGTAGGAAATTCCACGTTTCTGTCGAGTGTGAAGACACCGTTCTGGGGACACGATGCCGATCCTAGAAGGAACCAGGGAAAGTCCTAGGTCGCTGATTCCATTTTCTTGTTGTCATACAAATGTAGCACCATATAGCCACGTACATTACCTTTAGTCACTGAATATGAACCTGGCTCAAGTTAATTGAACCTAAAATAAGATCCGCGTGTAGTGTGTGAGCAGCACTGGGATACAAATGCAGCCACAATACCCATATGCCATTCACTTGTACGCTACATTGTGCCTTAATCCTTGTCAACAACAATTTTCCCTTATAGTCTATGTGGTTAAATATGTATCAGTGTGGTTGCCCACTCATACTAGATATATCATTGTGCGGACAACTTTATCGGCAATGGAATTATACACCCAATCACAAATGATAGCCCTACAAAGATTCCCTTAGTTTCTAATGATCACAAATATTATAAAATAAATCGATGCTTACGTAAAACATGTACAAATGTTTAGCGATTCATATTTTTTCTTGTATACTGTTTTTAACATGTTCCGCCAATGTTATTCGCATCACGCTATAGGCGACATTTCATGAGATGAAATATCAATTGGGAACTCTCACACAACAAGTTAAGAGACAGGCCCACGCAAGGTGACTTGGCAACTACAGTGTTTCTGAGATCTCTTCAAGTCACCTCTTACCGCACAAGGGTCCACTGTGCTTCCCCACGCACCCTACTCTATAGATGTGTGTTGCATGGCAAACTAACATGCATTTGTTTTTGTTGTTGCTTAGAGCTGCAATTTTTGTTTTTGCCGAATTAGGTTAAAATATAAGTTCACGTGATGGTGTTGAGTCTGTGTATGTAGTGTTTGCCGCAAATGAACCACAATACCTGCTCATCTCATCAAGGCACATGAACGATCGTGTAAACTCCGGTTTTCCGCACAGCGTATTTTGGCTCGCCGTCGAACAAAGACGGTCACTGCACTGCGCGCTTTCAGGTGCGCCTCTGCGGCCGATTCGAACGCTCTTCCTTCCAATATTAGGAAGCCACTGGAGCTGAGCACGTAGAACTGATTTTTGTGTTTCCCGCACCTCCAGTTATCACGGTTGGCTACGTACGGTGTGAAAGAAGTTCAACGTACATTAACTTGATACGCTTAAAAACCAGATTTCATCAACGGTGCTTACCCAAATTCCAACCCAGGATCTCAGTGCTACCAACTTGGTGCTTTAACCCCCAATTGACCTGGCCACCTCGGTCAATAACATAGCTGGATTTATTTATTTACTTACTAGCTGTACTACCCGGCTTCGCCCGGGACTTGTATCTACCACGGCCGGCCGCCTTTGTCTCCCCAGTGGCGATGTTAATACGCTACAGCAGTTACTCGTTTGAGGCAGAGTCGACCTAGGGGAGGTTCAAATAATCGTCACCGGTGGTGGCCGTGAGCGGGAATCGAACTGGGTTTGCCGTGTTGGTAGCGCAGCGTAGCGTTAAGCACTACACCCACCGCTCCTCACACACCACACACGCACACACACAGACACACACACAGACACACACACAGACACACACACACAGACACAGGCAGCACGCTAAGCACTACACTACCGTTCCCCCTACACAACACACGCGCGCGCGTCCATAGGTACACATACACGCGCTTGCTGCAGACACACATGACTTTCAGGGTGCGTACGGCAGTAAACGACTGAAATAATAAAGCGGCAATGCTGTGTAAGGAACGCCTTAGACCCGCATTACACATTTGTGTAATGCGAGCGTAAACACACAAACACACACGAACACATACACAATACACACACACATACATGCAGACACACAGACAGACACATAACACACATACATACACATACATACAAACACAGAAACACATACACACACATACATAGACACACACATACACATCCACAGACGTACATACACACATACATACAGGCACGCAGACACACACATAAACACATACAAAAAAACCCACATACATACACACACACATACATACACACAAACACATGCACACACATACATACACACATGCATACAGACACACAGACATACACATAAACACATACACACATACACATGACCCGGCTTCGCCCGGGACTTGGATCCACCACGCCCGGCCGCCTTTGTCTCCCCAGTGCCGATGTTAATACGCAACACCAGTTACTCGTTTGAGGCTGAGTCGACCTAGGGGAGGTTCAAATAATCGTCACCGGTGGTGGCCGTGAGCGGGAATCGAACTCGGTTCGCCGGGTTGGTAGCGCAGCGTAGCGTTAAGCACTACACCCACCGCTCCTCACACACCACACACGCACAGACACACACACAGACACACGCAGACACACACAGACAGACACAGACAGACACACACACACACAGACACACAGACAGCACGCTAAGCACTACACTACCGCTCCCCACACACCACACACGCACACACACAGACACACACACAGACACACACACAGACACACGCAGACACACACAGACAGACACACACACACAGACACAGACAGCACGCTAAGCACTACACTACCGTTCCCCCTACACAACACACGCGCGCGCGTCCATAGGTACACATACACGCGCTTGCTGCAGACACACACGACTTTCAGGGTGCGTAAGGCAGTAAACGACTGAAAAAATAAAGCGGCAATGCTGTGCGAGGAACGCCTTAGACCAGCAACACATTTGTGTAATGCGAGCGTAAACACACAAACACATACAAACACATACACACACATACACACAAACACATACACACACATACACACACATACATACACACAGACATACACATACACACAAACACACACATACATGCACACAAACACATACACAATACACACACACATACATGCAGACAGACAGACACATAACACACATACATACACACACATACATACACAAAAACACATACACACACATACATAGACACACACATACATACACACAAACACATGCACACACGTACATACACACATACATAGAGACACGCAGACATACACATAAAGACATAAAAAAAAACCACATACATACACACACACATACACACAAACACATACATACACATACATACACACATACATAGAGACACACAGACATACACATAAACACAAACACACATACACATGACCCGGCTTCGCCCGGGACTTGGATCCACGATGCCCCGCCGCCTTTGTCTCCCCAGTGACGATGTTCACACACGACAGCAGTTACGCTTTTGAGGCTGAGTGGACCTAGGGGAGGGCCAGGTCCGTTTCAAATAATCGTCAGCGGTGGTGGGCGTGAGTTGGAATCGAACTGGGGTCGCTCAAGCAGCTTAATGACTGTTTGTACAAAGAACATATAAAGAATCGATTATAATAACCAGGCTACAGTCCACATTATAGACTGCCAGTACACGCAGTCAGCTTCATAAGCAGGCTAGAGTGTACATGATAGAGTGGCAGTACGCTCACCGAGCTTAATAAGCAGGCTACAGTGTACATGATAGACTGGCAGTACGCTCAGCCAGCTTAATGAGTATTTGTACAGTGAACATTAAAGTAATCGATTGTTGGCGCGTTGGGTTTAAAAGTAATATTAATAGCACACATTGTGGTGGGGGTGTAGTGAAGAGTAGGAAAAACTTTGATGAATTTACCTCAGAGTGGCGTGGTGGGTGTCGAGGCCTAGTAGCGTGCAAAGCCTGCGGCCTCGCCTAAAATTGTCGGCTTGGAAGAGGCAGGGTACGGGTGGCGTTCCTTCCCCCCCCCCTAGCGCTCCAACAATACTGTGTAATGGCTATTATTTAATTAAATACGGAGCTTATGAAAGTGGCGAAGGCGTGGCTAGCCGTTGGCAGGGGCAACCGCCGTCCAATGAAACTGCAGCCCTTGGCGAAGGCGTGGCTAGCCGTTGCCAGGTCCAATGAAAGCGGCGAAGGCGTGGCTAGCCGTTGCCAGGGGCAACCGCCGTCCAATGAAAGTGCGTATGGGCCGAAATACACACACACACACACAGACAGACATGAACGATTTTATATATATAGATAATACTTTAACTTTTGATTATCCTTCATACAAACTGACATCCATAATTTATGTTTTCAAGAGTGATTTGTTTTTTTAATGACATTCATGTAAGAATGGAACGCGATTCAGTTTGTACAATTGAAACTATGTTTTTATTTTTGCTATGTGAGTTCATGTATTTGCAATCTTAACACTGCTTTGTTCATTACATGATGCAATTTGTATGGGCTAAATGTACAGGAATCAAAAATTTTTTTACGGACAATGTAATATCATACAGTCAGAGTAATGTTTTTTTATGTAATAATTCACAAGGTGAAATTCCATTTTTATTTAAAAAATAATGTTGACAAAATATTTAAGCAAATACTGCTTTCACAAAAGAGTCACATGCATTGATACTTAAAAAAAACGAAGGTGATTCTTAAACTGTGCAATGTATCGTAAAAGTAGGATTATATCCCGAATCAATATCAAGTAAACATTAATCGAGTAAATAGGAAAATATGAATTTGAATCTGGCAAATTGTACGAAGTTTTTATATCAATAAGGTGTGGGGTTACACAATTTTGGAAGGTCTTACTGCCTATCAACCACCCATTGCAATGTTAGCAATTGATATTTAAATGTAACCTCACAAGGGATCATGTCAACATCTCAGTCAACAGGCCTTTGTCAAGACATCTTGACGTGTCTTAAAAATGCCTTTCTCTCTCCCTATTTCAAGGGAAATTGTACGCCGTTTTATAATGTAATTACATTTAGCCAACACACGCAACATAACACGTGAAGTTAATACGACACAATATCTTCCATTTGATTATGTAATGGCGTAGATGCACATTTAACAGTAATATTTATAATATTAATTAAAGAACACGTGTGACTGTGGCAGAATACAGAATATGTGTGCTCTAGGAAGGGGCTGCACCGTGCAACAACTGTGACTGTTTATATAACATGCACATTGGGACCGCTGGGTCGGGAGTTTAATTCTCTTGGCTAGCCTCCGTGCAGGCGCTTAGCATAATTGGTTACCAACTGTCCCCTCGCCTGCATCTCATTGCAAGGCCCTGTTCACATTAGCCGTGAGGAAGACACATGGGTCATGGTCCTGGGCTAGTCCACTGGGTTGCTCCATGGCTGGCCCAAATGTTCTTAATCTAAGCTGACCCCCTGTCGTTAACATATCCCACACTCGAGTCTCTCTCAGGCATCCGCCTCATTGCATTCTACCGTGTCTTATTTTCGCTCGTCCAAAGTAAATGTGTATTTTGCCTTATTTTATATTTTTTGTCTCGTGATACAGGTTTTAAACTTAGCTGAGCACACGTCATTGCGTAGTGTTGTATTAGGTTGTGCTGTATTATCTAACTGAAATTGTCATCTTCTACAGATGTTTTATGCTAATTTATGTAAGGTTATTTTTGTTTTCATGTTAACTCGACTTGCCTCTCATTATATTAACGTGATGTCTTGTTATTTATTTACGTATTCCATACAATAGGAGGTTATCTAATTTAATGTATCATATCACCTTTTATAAAACGTTTAACTTTGTCTGCTTTTTTATATATGTGCATGTTAGTGTTTTTTAAATATATGTATTTATATTTCGATTTAAAGCTTTCGTGACTGCAGGGATTCATCTTCTTGGTTTTTTCGGTAAAGTCACGTTGTGGCCGAAACGTCGTGAGAATTATTTTATTATGTTTTATTTTTATTATTTTATTACTTCCCTTCTACGTGACTTTACCGAAAGAACCAAGAAGATGTATTGATATGTTTGACCAATTATGCATTACGGTAATTACCAGTCCTTCATCAATCCACTGCTGGATGAGGGCCTCTCCATGTCACTTCGGCAATGTTTGACCATACTTTTACTTTGCTTGACCATATATTACCACGTTGGTCAGCATAGATTTGTGACGTGGGCGACAAGATGGGTTTATATATTACTCACTCCTGGTTTCAGCCACGGTCACGAATCAAACTCAGGACAACGGATTAGTAACACAGTGTGCTAACCACTGTGCCACTGATCCCCCTGATGAATGCATTGTACATGCTTGTATACATTTTCATAATAGTTGCATCTTGCCGTGCTCATCCGTTCACGTTCATACACTATGACACTTGGATATTAGGCACATTAACATACAACTAATTTTAGACTCACCCTTGTTTAAGTGCTAGGAGGCCATAGTATGGGAATTGACGCTACTGGTACACGTGGCTGTCAGGAAGCATTACAGCAGACTTTTGGAAATGCACGCAAATAATTTGACTTCATAGCTACTCACTGCAATTAATATTCCATACCAAAACAAAGCAAATCTTGATTGAAAAAAAAAACACTACTCGTGTTAAGTGTATAGTCTGGTTAAGCAGGATTTTTGCAATTAAATTGCCTATAGTATAGTATAAGCATGTCGTGGGTATAAACAGGGCATTCTCATTAAAAAGATACCAGACAGTCTAATAATAATATGAATTTACATGGACCAAGTAAAACGTTCTGATTAAACACACGCCATATTCAATTATCTTATATTTAATAAAGCAACACGAACTCCCGTTGTACTCGTGACGAATTGGCCACGTTCTGTTTACGTGACAACCCTTACTAGTTGGCTGAGTCGGGTGGTGGCGGGTTTAACGACACATTTATATATTTATGCGATCTAACCCAAAAAAAACCTCTATTGTGAATGATATTGGTCGCGAAAGCCTACGTGTTAAACTCCCGTTGTTTTCTAGCTCAATGCAAGGTGCCTTACTTTTAGGTCAACAGAGGCTGTCAAAAAAAGGCCGTGCAAATAATGCAATGGGGGGGGGGGGGATAAACAATTGGATTCTATCTCAAGTTCAAGTGACCATTGTGAACATAGGGGAAAAAAATGAGGTTTAGACAGAGAGAGTGTGGAGAATAAAAAAAACATCTTAGAAAAGGTCTGGCAAGTCACCGTGGAGGCAAGGTATTGCTTAATCTAATGTGGCTTTAAATTGGGATTGCCCGCCTTAGGGTTTGCTCTGCTTGTCGGTACAAACTGGGCTAGCAACAATGAAATGAAGTGAATACCGCTAATATGTTTTTGCTTGGCTTTTTACCTTTGGCGATTTTTATAGTTTTTTTTTTAACTGTCGCCCATAATAAAAAAAAAATTAATCGGACAGTTTTAATGAAATAATTAAGTGTCGGTGGATATGGGCTATGGAGTTCATCATGTTTGAAATCGCCGCGGGTTACAGCTTCTGGGAAACGGTAGTACAAACCTTCTGTCATAATTCAATAAGTCATACTCCGTAACATGTGGCGTACACTATGCAATGTTATTTTTTTTTTATGAAGCGTATGTTAAAACCTGCTTTCCCTGTTGGTAGTGGCTTGTGACTCGAGTCAACACATGTGTATCTCTGTTTGTGTCTTAGTTATACATCATTAATGAATATATTAATTATATACAAATGTACATTTTTTTTTCTCCCAAAACAACAGTTTTGTTACGAGCTGCTTGTAACACAATGGCCATTCAAAGCAAGGCTTGTGGATTACACAGAGGGCCAGCATTAGACACGCTTGCAGATGAGCAAGCTGTATACGGGAGGCAGTACAGCAAGTAGATGTTTGACCCATCTGTGTGGCATTTCAGCATTATCTCCATAGTGTATGATTTCATGTGGATACTCTGGTTTCATCCAACACATACGCAACTAGGGAATGTAAGAGATAATTATACGTGTCTATGCATAATATGCAATTACATAAGGCAACCTGAGGTTGATTCCTGTTCATGGCTAGTATCCGAGGAGCGAGTCCCGGGCGACAACGCAAACCACGGACCGACCAGCGTGGTGAAGTACGGTCAAACAAACCTGATCCGAAGAAGGGGTCTTCATCCAGCAACGGGTTGACAAGGGGCTGAACATTATTCCACGAGTCAGCCACAACCTGTGCTTTTAATGTTTAATGCACGCAAAACAAAAGCGGGGTAGAAGACGAATCGTTGGGCCAATAGGGCCCCATTGTGATTCGCAGTCAAACACAGTGAGCTCTTGTGTCATTTCGTTTTTTTTGGCTGCGCCCATCGTTCGTGAACTGTGGCAGCAGGGAAGGGTCAGAGGTCGCGGCGCCTGCCTCCAAGCTCTGGGTCCGAAGACAAAATCGCAGCTTGGCGCTTGCCGTGCGCTGGGCGGAGCCCGGCGTCGTATGGGGCACAAGCCCGAGCTGCATTGTCTGCACGCTGTTTAAAAACCCATGGCACTGAACACAAGGGTACACCATTGTGCGTGTGTGTGTGTGTGCCATGGCCAAATTAACCACAAGCTATTAATAATGCATTCCCCTGCCACACAAAAAAATGAGCATCGCATTCCTTTGTACCTCACAGATACTTGTAAATGTATAGTGTTCACTGAACAGATTTTGTTTTGTTTTGCTGGTGTGGGTCAATGCTGAAGTTGTTACAGAGTGGAGAGTGACTTTGCGCTCTGGTTGTGTTCCAGTGAGTAGCTTTTTATTTAGTGATAGCCGCACAGTGTTTGTGTTCGGCGTAAGAGTTGGCTCCTGCACTTGGAGAGAGAATCGCCGTTTTCCGATACAGAAATTCTAAATAAATAAATCCATGTGTTATGGTTGGGAACCGATATTGAATGACATCAAGAGTATAATGCATGCACTATAACGAACATGGCTATGTGCCATTAAAAATAATTGCTTGTTTACAATAACATTTCAACATTACATTTATGGCACTTATAATGTCCATGACATTTTAAACATTGCTATCAAATTATATTGAAATCCATAGTTTTTTTTTCGTCTGTGTGTAATGTGTTAAAAAGGGTTTTTAGAATGTAATATTAACAGCATGCAGGCTTGCACTTAACACAAATGCACACATTGCCTCCTCTGAGTAATACATCAAGATGCCGTGTCCAGATAGGCATGCGATTCGGTTCATGTGGCAATGTGTTTCCAAATGTTTTGACCATCCTTCCTAACACGCATTGCGTATCGCCCCACGGACTTTTGCAGTGGCAAGTGATGCGAGGCTTGGAGAGAGCACGATGAGGTGGTGTGGCCAACACCATTTCTCACCACGAACGACTGCTCAGCACAGCCCAATGACATGGCCATTTCAGGGTATTCACTTTAGGCTGAGCATACCTAGAGAGGCCCCCTCCCCCGCCACCACCAAGTTCAAGCACAAATGTCCCCCGGTGATTTGCCCCGATTGGACTCTAACCTGGGTCACTGTGATCGTAGCGTAGCACACTATGCCACCAAAAATACCGTCTAACATCCTACAGAATGCGACCATAAGCATTGCTCCTCACAAAACACACGCGCACAACGGATACAATCGCGGACGCGCGCATACGAGGCATCGGCGTAGCGAGTAGGTCAATGCATGAATAATAATACGCTGCGATATTACTTTGTAGCCGTTTGTGTAAGGGTGGCATTTGTATTGCCGCCCGTCCAGGGGTTAAAGTGAACCAGGACCTCGTGGGGCACAATTCTCGGCTGCTCCTGAGCTTTTGTGCCAAATGGTCCCAGCTGCTGTTATTACGGCTTCTATTGCCTTTTACTTAAAGGAGCCCCCGCACCCTGGCACGGCCTTACACCCCCCCTCCCTCCCCACCTTGCAACCCATCCCCTCCTTCGCAGCGCTCCGCTGGTTTGTTCGCAACCCCTCTCTGTGTTTTTCACTCGGCCTTAAAACCACAAGCCACAGCCTCTCCGACGCTCCCAGGTCACGCCAGCCGCTGGATCCACCGCGGGGGTCCTCGCAATGCCCGCGTGCGGCACCCACGTGGCAGGTTTCACCCCGTCAGGTTCTTATCGCAGAAGTGAAACGTGCAGACGCGGGCGAGCGTGCGACTTGGCAGAGCCGCGTGGTGGCAGATTGGAGGATAAACATTCCGCGGGGTGAGCCATCTGCTGCCGTCCCTGTCAGCTGTCGTTTCCGCCCTCCTCTGCCCAACCCTGGGGGGCCTTCTCCTGCCTCCCAAAAAAAATCTCGACAGGTGGCTCGAGACTACCTGATCCAGACCCGTAACCAAAGGAGAGGGTTGGAGGAAGGGCAGATTAAATTACCCAGTTCGCTCTTCGACCTACTCTAACTCCTGCCCGCCGCCACCCATCCTCTCTTGTAACTCTTCACACCTTAATGGAATGCTCTGAAATAAACATTGCGTACACCTGTGCAGGCATGCCAAGACTGTGTATGACGCGACAAGTACGGACTATTTACGTGATCATTCTTTATTCGGGGCAGGATGGGATGCAAGGTTTTTAATCCGTGGTTATGGATCTGAACTTTTGCATGACCCTGCTGCTAGACTGTTGAAGCGATAGACAAGTAAAAGGTGGTGTTGCTGGGTAGTTGAAGGCAAGCACCAATGTTTGATTCTAATGCCAATGTCGAGGTCTGCTAGCCAGGAGAGGGCATCAAGAGAGAGTGTGTTTCATTTGAGCTATTTCTTTGCTAAATGAGCACATTTACGAAATGGTCCATAGTTTTAGATTGCTTGGCCATATTCACACCGTGGCTTTCTTTTCATTTTCAATGAATGAAGGAGATGTCTGCATCGGTCTGTTGATGTTCTGATGCGGTTGATGGTTTACACCAGTGTCTTTGAGGAATGTCAAAGCCAGGAAGGTGTGATGTTTGCGTCTTGAATGGGGTGTTTATTCTGCACGTCTGTGTTGTTCCACTCTGTTCGCCAGCGTTCTTCCTGGATCTGGGAGAAATTCGAGGACGGTGACTGCGTGGTCACAGAAGGCGAAACGGGATTAGAGCCAGCGGTGAGATACATTGTAGAGGTCTTGGTTGATGGGAAGGTTGTCGCTGGCAATAAAACGTGTAAACTCCCTTGCAGTTTGCGCGTTTGTGTGGAAATTTCGTGGCAGCATGTTCACTCTAACTGAAAGCCAGGGGGATCGCTGTTGGTTTCAGTGTTCCGGTTATGGTGCGCATTGCGTTATTTAATTGCGCGCCTAGCAGGGTTGTGTACGAGATCCATGCTGGAGTGCACTCCTCTGCCACGATGTAGATCACGTCAGGGTGGCAGCGCAGCAGTTCGCATCACGTCGGCTGATGCGCCCCAGGTCGTTCCTGCAAATGTTGATGTTATGCTTGATGTTATCTACCAACTTACACGTGTGCATGCATGCTCCAGTATGTGTTCTGATGATCTTTTCAAAGGCATTGTTGGTTGATAAAAAGCACTTTCCCCAACAGTCTGTTCGGGGTACATGGGGATTTTAGTCCGTAGATATATCCTCATTAGCAACACTTGCCCCCATCAGTTTCTATGACCGCATGGAGGGAGGGGTGTGTGTGTGGGGGGATCTGTGTAATTGTACCAATGTGTGCATGCGCGTGCATTCTGGAAACGGCAGCACGAAGCGTATATGACACTTTATGAAACCGGACACCTGAGATTTTCCTTCTGACCTACTGGCCCTGACTATCCTTTCCGGAGACGCTCGTGCCCGTGGCACGCATTACTGTCTCCAGAAGCTCCTCATCCAGCCGAGCCGGATACGACACGGACCGTTCTGTGGAAGCTCCCTCCCGCCCCTCGCTCCCTACATCCCCCCCCGCACCTCGTTTTTCTTCCATAACACACATTTATATATTACGGTATGGATAAGGAGCCCTTAAAATTATTACATTCAATTTTCCATGCAGCTTGAACCAATTTACATCTTACGTGTTTGGCGGTGCTCCAATGTATGCATCCAAAATGTTTTAACACGCATTAGTTACATGGTGGTTAAAAAAACAGATGCTGTTTAAAGGTGTGCACTAATGTAAAACTGCTGACATTTTACTGTTCTCAAATATAAGTCTTAATAAAAATCCACGTACCTATCCTTTTAGTCTTGGTTCATATTCCCACAAATGTTTAATCTCCTCTTCATATGTAACTTATATGGCTGTGCACTGCACACAAGTCTTAAAGTCTAGCAGGAAGAGGCATTGAAGATAGAATTTCTGAATGTCTGATGCACCAAAAAGAACTATTCCACACAGTCTAGAGATAACATCCCATTTAAGATGCTATGCAAAAATAAATTGTGTTTCTGCTATGAAGTGAATTTTAACATCGAATAAAAATAGTCCTCAAAGGCATTGCATGTTAATAATTTTGCCACTGAAATTAACTGTTGATATAAAAAAACTGATATGGCATCTATCCAGTTAAAATCCATATATTTTATATTATTACAAAATTAGTCTTTCCGCAGAAGTTATTTATTTCATTATTCATCTTTTCAAACTATAACACATAAAAATATGCCAAATATGTCTATCATATCATCCATGCAACACAGTCTACAATTTAGCTTGATGCCACTGCTGAATGAGAATGCTTATTTGTCCATTCTATGAAATGAAATTGAATCCTGAATGACGGCACATTCTCCAAGCATCACGCACCAGCGTAGATTCTCGGTCCTGCCGAACTCTGGCTTGGAAATTGTCATGATCCTACCGCTGACGAGAAATAGTTAAGAATGACTGAGGCAATTAAAATATAGGGCATTGTATGAAGACCTATTTTTCATATTCAAAGTTGAAAGTCAAAGTGTCTTTATGTTCAAACGAGCATTGTTGTAACGGTCACACCCATTGGTGGCCTGGAGCCTGCGATGGAAATTCATCATTCCGATGGCAGGTGCCAGTGTCTCCATCGGATAACCAGTGTGGATTTCCCACCAATTGATGCTCATGTTATTTACCCCAGGGAGATGATGGGCTGAGCTGATCCACAACCTGGATTAAAGCTCACAACCTTTCCAATTATGAGTTAAAATATGGAATATTTTGTGGTACAAGAGTTATAGATTTTATTCATTCATGAACATTTATGCAGAAGTGCCAATTTGTGATGGTTTATAAATCGAAATTATTGTTACAATACTCATGCTAAAGCTGTACACATGTTATTCTCAATCCACTGCTGGATAAAATAACATCCATTATTGCATGCGTTGACTGATAACACACGAGTGACAGTGCTAAACAGGGCAGATCAGATGCCCGCACGAGCAGACTACTTTTATCCATCTACATTTGCAATATGGGTGATGCATTGTTGCCACCCAGTTTGCATTTTTTCCTTCCAGTGCAACTATTCAGCTCATGACACATCACTAATTCTAATCCTAACCCAACATTGTATTCAATAAGTTGTCAAATAATGCGATTACTACTATTATTAGATTTAATTCATACGTCTTACGTAAAATGTACAGCCCTTTCTCGATCTACTTCGAGATGAAGGTCCCCTTAGGCTGTGTTAAACATTATGATGGGGGGCAGTTAGCCATACTCCAACATGCTAGTCGGGTGTAGGTTGGTGAAGAGGGGGACCACACCCTGTGCAGATAATCCCACTTAGCTTGGGCCAGTTATTGAACTCGGGTCGCTAGGTTTATAGTGCAGTGTGCTAACCACTGCACCACCGCTCCTCCAACTTGTTCATGTATATATATCATACGGTGACATGGGTCATTCAGATAGTGGTGTGGTTTTTGCGGCTTCTGTGCATGTGCAGTGAAAACAACAAAAGTCTACTAGTCTCTAGTAAACTGCACATTTATTCACGTGTTAAAGATGGGAGACTGCTATGGTTATAAATGTGATTTATATGACAGCGATGTTTTGTTATCATTATGAAAATGTAATGTTTGGCTCTGAATCTCACACTTTTTTCACAATCTGTTAAGGGTCTTTGCAAATGCAACTCACATAATATTCAATGCAACTTTAAAATAAACTAAAATTCCCATAAGTAGGTTCACAACTTTCTTGGCTGAGAAGCCAGATCATTTTTCTCATGGGATATTATTTTTCCATACCAACATTGTGTGTGCTCACAATTAAAACTTACAGACCCCACACAATCATTTCACACATCCTTAATTAAGAATCTAGAGAACGCTATTCAACTTGTCAATGTGAAATATCTAAGTATATTTTCTAAACTGCGCTTAACTTATAAGGAGTATGTAAGTGCTTGAACAAAGTAAATGTATTCCATTATTATAAAATCATCGATTTTTGTTGGCAACAAAAAACAGCTTCTGCTGAGGTTATTTGTGACAAATTACCAAATCTGCAGATGATAGTGACATTTCTACTTTGCTTTCACCAAATATTGCTTATGTATGTATCAGCTCTATGATATTTGGTTATTTTAAATTCTTTATTACTTACCCCACACCACTTTCCTGTTCAAGTCTTGGGGTAGTACTCATTGATGGCCCTCACTCAGCAGCAGACATTCCATATTCCCATTGTGGGGTCAGTATTTCCATCGGATGACCGCTATTATTTTCACCATCATCCCCAAGATGATGATGATAATGACAGCCAGAGCTGATCCACAACCAGGATGTGAACTTGCTACTTTCAAATGTTACGTGAAGCACTCTAGGCACGGTTCCACCAAGTCAGATACAATTTGGACTTACTCATACCAACATTAGGGCGCCATGGTGACGAGATGTTAACATCCTCGCCTGGTATGCGGGATGTTCGTGGGTTCGATTCCGACCCTGACAACTTTATATATTCGGAGTTTGCATGTTTCTTTCCCCGTTGTCGCGTGGATTTTTCTCCGGGTCCTCCGGTTTTTCCCCTCCACATTTATAAACATGCGTTTAGAAAATGTGGCTCATATTAATTTCCACGTGATAAGCCACTTCGTTGAGCTATCATTTGTGGCCAGGTCGCTTCTGAAAAAGAGCTATTCAGCTCAGTGGACCTTACCTGATAAAATAAAAATAGTGTATAGTTTAAAAGGAAAAACATTGGTCACTTTAAGTTGCATAGTATATCAACTACCCTCATAGTTTACTAAGGAGGTCCCATGATATACCCTCATAGTTGTAATAATGTACAGCTCAGGGAGGGCCTGTGTAATTATTTACCATCCATTTAATGCGAGCACCTCATCCGTTGATTTTTTTTCTTCACAGAGCGGGCAGGTTTGCGTGACGCACATGACCCTCACCGTTCTTCTCTACGAGCGCAAGAATAAGTAGAAGCGACGGCAATCTGCATGCCAAAAACACACCCCTCTTCTGTCTCCAATGAAGGTAAAAGGATAATGATAATCGCAATAATAGCAAGAGCCCCCTATCCTGATTTGAGCTCTGCCCTATGGCGTGGGTGTTACAGTAGGGTGTGTGTGTATTGATCATTGAGCCCTGCAAGTTATAAACACCGGGTTCAAGGGGGCTTGTTCAGCAAAGGGCCATATTACACCCATCTCAAGGCCATAATTGTCCCTTTGAAATTATACAAAGGGGAGTGTTCTATATGTCACGGGGAGCCAAAAATTACGTGTTGTTTAAAATGAGCATCAAGACCTGACAGTAAATGAACGCTTATTAGTCCGCATTTGACACCTGCTTTGAATGGCCTGCCTGTTTTAGGCTGACCGTTTCCATTTTTTTTACATACCGTCTTAATATTAGTAAAAATGCATGCATATTTCTGCTCGCTATTTCATTTTTTTATGTCTTGCAGCTCCACATTTGCAGCTTCTTTAGAAAACGATACAAGCATCTGTTGTTGTTTTTGTTTTACCTTGATTTGCACAATAATAAGGTAAGGCACTCAGAGTGCTTTCACAAAACGAGGAGTGTGGGTGGTTGGGACTGCACGAAAGGGAGATTGGGGTGGTGCAGGGAGGAGGTTTTAGGGAGGGGGTGGAAGGGAGAGAGAGGGGAAGGCGGGAGAGTGCTGACAAGTGAGGGCCAATTACCAGGTTGACTTGTCTGTAAAAGCAGGATGTCAAGGCCCTCGCTTGTTGCTCAAGCGCCAGCAGGAAATTGGAATTCTGTGCTCAAGCATCGCTTACAATAGGAGGTCCAGAGCGTGGCATGATGACAGTAAAAATAAACAGCAATTTGAATGAGATAACTGCGACAAAAGAGAAGGTCAGAAGCTGCAACTGTAGAGTGGCTTGCTGGTTATTTTCTTTCATGCACACGGAATGCAAATATTAAAAAAAAAAATCACAGAGCCTTGACCTGCCAGCCTTTTGAAACCTAAATCAATGTTATTGTACAAGTAAATTACAAAAATTGAGTTTGAAATGAGACGGTCGAATGTAATCAAGGCTACAATTCCCTGCCTCTCCAAGGTTTTGTTCAGTGGCAGAAAGACCTCATGATTGTGTCTTTTGGAGATGAAATGCTTCATCAAATTCGGTGAATAAAGTGGTTAAAATATAAAATGCCAACTGGGCTTGCACACAAAGACACAAACACTGCTTGCCAGAAACATATTAACTGCAAATTATAATTTCTTTTGTAAATGCAGTTATGTTGCAGGCAAGTGTATATACAGTACATTTTGACGTGGATTATATTTATTGGTCTATGTAAATGCCTAGATTCATGCTTAAACCATACATAAATGCACTTCAGGTACACTGCTATAAACTTTGGTGGGGGGGGGGGGGGGGCAAAATTATCGTTGCTTTGCTAATGGGAATGTGTTTTGTTTGTTGGTAAACAGCGCATTTATATTTACGCGTAAATTTAAAATTCCTTTGATAGTAATGCTATTGATGTCATTGTGGATATCCTAGTGGTCAAAATGCTCATTGCATGAAGTCGGCAGGTCAGTGAAATATTCACAGCCACCCTAGAACACCGAGGAATCACTGGGCGTGAACTGTTGAAGCAGGCATTACAGACCCTGTGGCACCATTCACAAGAGAAGGCCACTGTGATAACAAAAAATTCCCTCTTTTCTTCTGCCTATGGCTGACTGTCTTTATCTGTGAAGTATGTAAAAATGTAAATAGTATGTACAATTGTAAACATGTTTTTTTATGTAAATATACTATACACGAGGACATCTGGTCATCCTCGCAGCGGCTTTTGGCTGGCCATTGAACAAAGACGGTCACTGCATCACGTGCTTTCAGATGCTTCTGCGGCCATCTGGAACGTTCTTCCAATATTAGGAAACCATTGGAGCCTTGCACTTTTAAATCTAGATTGAAAACTCATTTCATGAGAGCAGTTTTTTTTTATGTTCAGTTTGTTGTCCTTCCCCTGCACCTCCGATTAGCACGTACGGTGTGAAAGAAGTGCAACATATATTGCTGAATTTCAAAATAATGCAAAAAATATATGGAAAATGGGCCTAGATACATACGTATATTCCAGATTGATCTGAAAATGTGACGTCAAAGGAAGTGTGACGTCACTTCCAACGCATAATTTTATTGGTTTCCTCACCAAAAATTCCGTCTCATGGTGGGATTTTGACGATCCGTGACATCTCTTTTACTTAAAGTATTAAAATATTATAATGCTTACATTAAAGTTATTATTACTGATGGAACTTTAAGTAAAACATTTCAATTTAATTATCAATATTTTTAATTATTACAACAATTAAATCGACTGCATAAACAAATTGACTGCATAAACAAACATAGTTATGAGTATTTAATACATTTAAATCCAAACATATTATAATACTAAATTAATTCTTAAATTGGGCCTAATAATCCCAAAATCCCTTTCATTAAAACAAATAATGCAAAATTAATCCTGACTAAATATATCTCAGCGTATAATTGTGATGCACTTTCCATGCATTTTTGCACATCATCTCGTAACAGCTTCATATAACTGCTATAAAACAAAATACAAATTGTATCGTAGTGTATCCAGTGCTTGCTCAATTTGAAAATGTACAAAAATCGCGATGATGAATTCCTTGCACACTCCCAAGATCCCTTTGCAAATGAAAGACACCATCGTCTGCATGGCCTCTAACCTTATTCGAAGTTGTTTAAAAATTGTGCTGAAATAACATTTGCAGCGATGACAAAGAGAAAGCAAGTGTTGAAAAATAAGAGATGCCTCAATTAACATGCCTCGCGCTGTCATCAATGCATTCGTTTAGAAATAGTTGCAATTGAATTGCTAATATTGCACATTTATGTCACAGTGTGGAAATTTATTAGACTATTTTAAAAATGTCAATCACAATGCCGGCATTTGTAGACCAATTTATTCGTAAATTATTTGCGTACTTAATCACACGGTGTACTCAACAAAACAGGAGAACCACTTGCAATAATAAAATGTGACTTCATTTACTATCTTTGAGTATTTTACTGCGAGCACCAGTTGGGGTTTTAATGAGAGGACGAAGATTTACTCAACAAAAGGGGTGCGTTCTGTCACTCTATCTGATATAACATTGTAAAAGCAGGACTCGATTCAATTATTGCAAGAATACTGTGTAATATCTGACAATGCTGTTTTCCTATTCACCACTGGCCTTTGCCCCTTCTTAAGCAATAATATCGCTCTTTTCCACGCAATATCACATGCTAATCTCCATGTATTTCATGGCTGAGGTGTATTACGTTCCCACGCATTTCCAACACTAGTTTACAATATGCTTGTTTTTTTTCTTCCAAAAATGACAAGCTACGATTTTGGCAAGAGAGTTATGTTGTTGAGGCCGATATTAATAATAGTGGAAAATAAAATATTGTACGTTTATTCATGTAAGAGAGAACGAGTTTTGATTGTCGAGTCTCAGATGAAATGTGGGTATGTTGTTTTTAATAATTTTGATTTGCGTGTATGTTTAGTTATTTCGTCTTCCACCGCAAGTGTAAGGAGCCCAAGTCAAACTCTCAAGCAGGCAAATAATTGGCATCAGAATATAATCATATATATAATATTAAAATAACAAATCGTAGCATCGTAGATGGACACACACATTCAATATGATGGGTACGCAAATGAGGACATACTTTAATTGGGTTCCACATCAATCTAGCAAATGGAATGATAATACAAACAGGAACTTCTATTGGTTTCTTCATCTGCCAATACCGTTTCTTTTTGCGAGCGTCTGCTTAGAGCTCCGGACGACTTCCTGTGCCCAGAGCATGACCCTGAATGTCCGACCAGCTGTGCTGTCCCTTGACAGCTGAGCAGTCAGCATGGCCATGAGGTTTAACATTTCTTGCCGCCTTGCTGGTGTGCCTTTGTTAATGAGTACGCGTGTCGCTGTGTGTCTGTGCGTGTGAATGTTTTTCGGCGGTGGCGGTGTAGTTGTAAGCACTCTGTGCCTTGATCCCAGTAATCTATGTTTAATTCCTAGTCCACGCACACCATCGACACTCACTGGTGTCTGAACCTGGCCTCGGCTTCCAGTCGGTTGGCTCAGACTAAAATTAGCAGCTGATGGTGTATCACAATCAGCCCTTTGGGAAACAAAGGTGGCCAGCTGTGGTTCTGGCCACACCAGCACCTATAATGGGCATATGCTGACAGCATTTTCCCAAGCAATCCGACCTCTTTGGATAAACTGATATCTGTATACTATGTGCATGTGTGTGCAAGAGTGCTGTCGGGGTGTATATTTTCTCAATGCATTTTCATTAAGTGTACACACCAAGCAAATATTCTAAGCATACATTTTAATCGTAATAAAACATCTAGATCTGTATTATTCTAAAGGGCTATCCAAGTATTAAACATTCACCTTACTCAATGTAAGCAGTGGAATTGCGCTGTTTTTTTGAAACGTAAAGTATGAAATGTTGGATATTTATAGAAAAACTGTTTTAGGTATTCTGTGCAGGGTTTTAATTCCAAATTGCAAGCACCTCGTTGTTTTTCCATTATTATCACTATCATAATCACGTTACATATTTAATACACTTGTTAGATAATTTATTTACATAAAATAAAGTTTAGTTTCACACATGGTACATTATGCTGCTGCTCACAAGTATCCCTGATTTCCCAGGAAATGCAGTTGCAATGTTTACATTGACGTACCAAGTAGGAGAGACATGGAAATACTGTAATGGTGACTCCCATGGTTATGTGGCAAATAGGGTGGCCATGCCAATGCCAGTGAATTTTGCTCTGTGGGAAAAAGACCTTAAGTTGAGTTGAGCCGTTTTTTAAATCCTTTATATTAAGTTCGCTTGCTTGCTTGCTTGCGCGCTTACGACCGTGCAAATCTTTCGGTCGTTTTTTAACCCATTTGCCGTGATCCAATCGAGCTGACATTTTGCACACAGACTCGTTGTGCGTGACAATTTATTTTCGTGAAAAAAAAATTCCAAAATTTTCCACTTTTTAGGGATTTTTTTTTCATATTTAATTTAAAATACCAATGTGATAAAAATGAAACTCTTACTTAAGAAAATTTGACATGAATAATAAAATAAAACCGATGCCACGCATATAAAGGATTTATAGTGAAAAACTTTGTTTTTACGGGTTAATTTTTATCCGATGCTATGTACGGTGCAAAAGAAGTTTGTTTAAAGTGCTGTGAGAATTATAGCCTCAGCTTGGCTTGCGTAAAAAAAGGACATTCTCGCTTAACAAGTTCCAGGGCTTCATTGGCAAAATGCTTTTTCACATCTGGAGGAAACTAACCACCAAAGCACCCATCTACACTTCTGAAGAGCACATCCCCACAATGTGATGCGTTCCGGTGAACCTGACTGAACGATTTTGTAAATGATCAGCTCTAATGTGCTCTAATCTGTGAAAAAGAGCTTTATAGCTCATCGGATTGCTCCTGTATAAATGAATATTCTGATTCTGATGGGAAAACACGCAGCTATCTTTGCGCCGAGGATGTGAACATAAGAATGAATGTCATCAGAATTTCTGGGAATGGTGGCCACGGGCTGAAGTTTCTGTATCAGTGGAAACATGTATTTTGCCAATCGCATTGTGTAACGACAGACAATTCTTAGACATTCAAATTAATGGAGGGCACAATACAATGTATGAATATAAAATGAAAATGCTTGAACGCAACTGCGAAGTATATGGCTGGAATTATTATCCGAGTAACTTTATCCACTTAACATGCTACAACTGACAAGCGATCCAGATGGAAAGTTTGCAATTAAATACTGGTCTCACAGAGCAAAATAATTCAGTAAGGCTACACCGCAAGTTATAAACGCCCTGAAAAGAAGGACCAGGTGCTCGCTCTGACAGCACAGAGGAATGAACCTCATGTGTCATGCATGGCCTCTGTATAGATGCACACTAATGTACGTCACCTGGATGAATGATCTCTAATGGGCTGTGGAGCAGGTTTTGTCCATTGTGTATATGTGGGCGTTCACATTTGCTGTCGACCATATGAGCAGAGCGGCATCTGTTCGACCTTGGTGCCGGACTAACAGATGCGATGGGTCAACGCTTGTGCTGCGGCCTTGATTACAACATAAAGGAGTGACCCATCTGCCCTCGTGGTAATATATGGCTGGGATACTTCACTGAAATGGCCAGCTGAACGGTCCTTCAAAAGGAAGAAGAAAAAAACATCAACAATAATAGCCGCAATTTCCAGGCTTTTTCGGCATGCGACCATTACATGTCGAATTCTCCATCCGATTGTCATAATCTAAGAGCGACGTCTCTGTAAGAGGGGGGGTTGTGCGTGTACACGTTGGGCCTTCCCTAGGTTTACTCGGCCTAAAATGAATACCTGGAGTATTGTGGCAACATTGACAACCGTCGGGATGAAAAGGTGGTCGAGCATGTGTGTTATTGGTACCGCCACTACCACCGCACGTGCAAAATAATAGGTGATTTATTCAGGTATGACTGCATGTGTGACTTCATCACCAGATGTTGCTAAGTTGCCCTCCTTCCAACTGGTCTCCATCGACCATGAAGGCAAACAACAACATTCATTGGTCTATGGAGACCGGGTTAAAGAAAGGCGACGGAAATAACTCCTGACGATGAAGTCACACGTGCAGCCATACCCGAATTAAGTTTAAAAATGAGTTTTAATTAAGGCTGCGGGAAACCTCAAATCTAAATCAATGCGATCTAAAGCATTTTGCCTGACTATATACAATGCTAAGCGGGGAATGTGTGTGTGTATTAGTGAGTGTAATTACATGAATATAAATGCGAGAGTCCTTTTTGAAAGCCCAGTACTGTGGAGCTCTAGGAAAGGTGACTGAACAGTTAAAAATCGGTACAAATAAAAGCAACACCTGAAATGACAACATCTTAAATGCATCGCAACACTGGCTCTGAACACACACGTTTTGGTTCCGTGCTTTTGTTTTTTACAAAGGCCACTTTTATGAGCGTGATTTCAAAATAACTCCGAAACGATGGTCATTTCCAATATTACACACTTCGCTATGTTGAAAAACACAATCACGCAGATTAATTTAAATGATTCGGTCTAATTTTGTTGGATTTTTTTTTAAAACACACTTCAAACGAATGTCAGATTTGATGTAAAATCTCGAAAGCGGCATTCATTTTCCCTTTTCATTAACATGGAAATGATGCTGTTGAGAGGCCGTTGCTGAGCATGGGCACCCAACCTAACACCAACCACTCCCGTGGGAGTGTTTACGGCCCTTACAAAATTACACAAGCATGATTACATACATGTACTTTCTTATTCCGTTAAATTACTTATTTCGGTGCAGTCTTGCAGGAGGATTAGGTATCAGGTGCGCCAATGGGCTTCGCCTTTTATCTGCTCATTCACACATAACGGAGCATCAACAGACCTTTGCATTCTAATACAAATATTACAAGCTTGCAGGCGCAGCCGGTTAACATGCCACTCGGTGACCACGGCACCGCCTCAGATCCCAGTGGAGCCGTGAATCCTGCTCTCAGGAATTCAAGGTGGAATTAACATGGTTGGTCTGAGATGCCATAAATTCCGAACGAATCCCATGGGCAGTGGGCGAAGCGTAGGCTGCATGTACCGACCGTGGGTATTGTGTTCGGCTGGGAGAAAATGACTTCTTGGTTAAGAGAAAAAAATGACAAGTGCAAAGTTTGCATAGATTCGTGTTCAATTCAAACGTGATCACGGAAATGAAAAATTATATATCCCAAGTTTTTTGAAATATACAACACAAATTTTCCGCTGTAATTTTATATTTGTTTGAGGGGGGGGGGGCTAGGAGAGGTGGGGGGGGGAGGGCATTGCCAAGGTGTCAGGGAGTCTACGCTCCGCGGAACCACTCGCGTTCGTGTAAACGCCTGCCTGTGGGACGGCACATTAACAATTTAAAGTCAACTCCAAATGTACAATTTGAATGTAACCAACCGCGGGCATTCCGTCGCTGGCTCACAGAGTGGTGCACGTGCCGTGAAATGATGTTCATCAGCTGCGCCTGCACTTCGTTTAGCAGTTTGCAGTTTTTATCACCGTTATTTTACGAGTCGTAAAGTACAGATGTGCAAAGTCTAATCAGAGAATTCTCTGTCTTTATTTATTCATGTACCAAGTTTGGCTGAGCACGATCAAACAATGTAATGCCTGTTCTTATAAATATCTGAAAGTGAATGCGTGCACACACAGTGAATAATGAAAAGTGAAGTTAGTAATGTTGAAATATCTTCTTGGTTCTTTCGGTAAAGTTACGTAGGTAGAGAGCAGGTCTCGACAGACCTGCTCTCCACCTGAGGACGGCTGCTTGCGTTGTGGCCGAAACGTCGTGAGAATTATTTTATTATGTTTTATTTTTATTATTTTATCATTTCCATTCTACGTGACTTTACCGAAAGAACCAAGAAGATGAATCCCTGCAGTCACGAAAACAGGTCTCGACAGAGCTGTTCTCCACCTGAGGACGGTTGCTTGCGTTGTGGCCGAAACGTCGTGAGAATTATTTTATTATGTTTTATTTTTATTATTTTATCATTTCCATTCTACGTGACTTTACCGAAAGAACCAAGAAGATGAATCCCTGCAGTCACGAAAGCAGGTCTCGACAGAGCTGTTCTCCACCTGAGGACGGCTGCTTGCGTTGTGGCCGAAACGTCGTGAGAATTATTTTATTATGTTTTATTTTTATTCTTTCATCATTTCCATTCTACGTGACTTTACCGAAAGAACCAAGAAGATGAATCCCTGCAGTCACGCAAGCTTTAAATCGAAATTTAATCTTGAAATACTACGCTAACAAAATGACATTGTGACTAGTGCATATAAAAGGTGGGAAAGGTGCAGCCCTGCAATTCCTGGCTCGCGACACTGCTGGTGTGGAAGAGCCTCCACAAGAGGGAGCTCTGGAAAGCCTCTCCAGAGGGTATTTGGCCTACTCTTCCAAGCTGGTCAGTTACCTTTCGATTTAAAGCTTTCGTGACTGCAGGGATTCATCTTCTTGGTCCCACACGTTACCCCACTACACGTGACCTGCTAAGTTTACAGTACATATACACTTGAATGCTTTAAATCAGCCTGGTGATAAATATATTCAGGCCAATGGAAAAAAAAATCAACAACTAAATTTCATTGTATCAATATACAATTGGCAATATTTTACTGTTCCTGACTTGGAAATAACTTTTAAACAAAATACCCCTTGTACGTTGTGCAGTTAGCCTCAAATGAAGTGCCACATTCATCACCTAACCTTAATTCACCTTTAAGTAACCCCGTCCGTGTATAATAACCACATTACAGTTGGTTTTGCCTATGCAGATTGGAGCATTGCCAAGAGCTTACTTTTTTTCTTCTTCCAGAAAAAGAATATTTATCATGCAGAATGTACCCAAGAAAGTGACGATATTTATTTAATTTACTTAAGGGAATTCCTCTGCGAGTGCATGTGCTAAAGTGACCATTAGAATCATGATAATTAAAACATGTTAGCAACAGAGTGCCACGTTGTCAGAATGGATGATACTGCGAGTATTAATTTTTTTGCTTAGCAGACAAGCATCGCTGGGGACACGCTGCCAAAAAAACAAAATAACTAATCCCGTTCACTTTGGACCCTTCTTCTCGCCCAGCAGCGATGTAATAGGCACTGCCCTGTCCGTGCCTGATAAGCAGGAATTGAGGCAGATTTAAAATGTTGAAGTGATGGGGGAGTGGACCTTAAAAGAAGCGCCTTTGTTTCATGAATCGCGCAGCCCTCCCTATCCCGGTGGAAGCCAGTGAAGGAAGGAGTGTGTTCCATGCTGATAATTCACACTATCAACAAAAAAAAACCCCACAAATCTGGATTCTCAGCTGTAAGTGGTACAGGCAGGCAATTATATTATTATTATTTTACTCTTGGGATTGGTCTGGTTTCTTCTTTTTGGGGGGAGAGAAGTCGGAGAATGCGAGTGTGTTTTCAGACTGTTATTTTATAATCGAAAGTTAACATTTTGCCGTTCAGAAGCCTGTTGTATAGCTCTGCCCATGAGAAACTTTGCTTATAATCGCGACGATTTATGCGAACTAAGTAGTTCAAAATAATGGGGAGGGGAGTGGGGGACGCAAAGTGCCCCCTCAATCAAGAAATGTGCAGCGCACCACGTGGTCCTGAGTGAGTGGTGACAAGTTCACGTCCCTGTGGAAGTCAACGAGGGACATTGACGCTTCATCTTCTTGGTTCTTTCGGTAAAGTCACGTAGAAGGGAAGTAATAAAATAATAAAAATAAAACATAATAAAACAATTCTCACGACGTTTCGGCCACAACGCATTCAGACTCTGTCGCCTCGACGGACCTGGTTTTCACCTGAGGACGGCTGCTTGCGTTGTGGCCGAAACGTCGTGAGAATTGTTTTATTATGTTTTATTTTTATTATTTTATTACTTCCCTTCTACGTGACTTTACCGAAAGAACCAAGAAGATGAATCCCTGCAGTCACGAAAGCTTTAAATCGAAAAATTGACGCTTCAGTTTACTCAGCATCGCGAGAGCGACTGACGCGTTGTCATTGATTCGTAATAGAGTGTTGGGTTAGGCCACGCAATGATTTCACCAAAATTCGCGTCGTTAAGTCCCTCCACCACCCAGCACAGCCAAAAAAATTTTACTGTCGATCGTTTAACGTGCCAATTAGTAAGTTGAAGAGCAATAACCTTGGCAATTAGATAATTGGGTTTCATTTGAAACTATGTCAAACATCGTTAGGACACGACTCAGGAAGTCAGAATAAAAATACAGGAAGTTGTTCTTTAACTATGGGTGGGATGAAACAAAATATAATTGGCACCTCAAATCGTTGAACACAATTTCATTTGGTTGGCTCTGCTGGGTGGTAGAGGGTCCGAACGACACACATTTGGCCAGATCACTACAAGGACTAACAAAAAAAACAATATTCTGGAATATAAAATAGGCTGAAAAAGCCTGCTTGCTATGGTTCAACTTGTCAATAACGATGCATTAACCGCACATACCGGGCCTCAGAAACATCAACGTTGCGATCGCCGCGAGGCGACGACCACCGTTCGTCCGCGTCAGACAGACGCCGGAGAACACCGCACTCCATGCAGACCGACAGCTGCTACAGCTGTGTCCAGTCGAGGCGCGGAGTGAGACCGAGTGGCGACCACAAGAATCCATCTGGCGTGCCTCGGCGCACACCTGGCTGCGCGAGATTGAGACGGACGTTGACTTCTCCCCTTCAGAGGCACGGACTGCTGCGGGTGACCTTTTAAACGAGCAACGACGCCTATTTTTTTTTTATCTAGTCAAGCACAAATCGTAGTCGTAGGAACCAGCCTCCGCAGAGGGCAAACCGCATCTGTTGACGTTCCACAAATTAGGGACTCGTTTCATTGACCCCGAACCAATGATCAGCTGAGTCATCCGAAGACTCGGACGTAAATTCACCAACTTTCCACTTGTCAGTCAAGCATGCGCAAAACCAAACGTTCCCCCTGGCAGATTATTGTTGTTAAATTGTGGCGTTGATAATCTAGTGTTCTGTGCATCAATGTATCACAAAGGTATTGGTATTCGTTTCGTAAAGCAACATTACTATTCGGTCAATGATTCCTTCACTGTCCACCCCAATCAGAGGCCCCCTGCCGCTGACGCGTGTGGTCTGCGAGATGGATTTTATTTACTAAGTATAGCAGCATTGACAGCATAACTTGATATCCCTTGACCTATTGAATTGCTGCCTATGCAGACGGATGACATTTTTTTTGTTTAGATAAATGGTAGTTAAGCGCAGCGTTAGACATGCACCGAAGTGCATGGTTTGATTGATGTTTTCGGTTCCTCTCATCCAAATGAAATGAAAAATCACTTCACCTCATGTCGTTAAGCATATACAGATTCCTATTTCTCACGCGGGTATTTATGGACGTTATTGAAATAGGCAGATGTGTTTTTTTTCCTGACGAGCAATTAAAACGTCGACGTTTAGAAATGTTGTCCATTCAAGGAAAAAAGTAAAAAAATATGCTTCTTGAAAAACTTCACGTTGAACGTGAAGACTTTGGAAAGCAGAAGATGTTTTTCAACTTTCACACCGGGAAAGTGTCTGAGTCGCTTAAACAAGTACAGTCCTTTACATTTTATTTTTTTAAACCATAATTATTAAACAAAAATGTAATTAAAATATTTTCTGGAATTGTATATATATACAAAAAAAATATCAGCTGGCTTGTGAAGCTCGTTGTGATATAATGTATATGTGTATTAATTATTGCAGTGTGGAAGTAAATACAACAGTCTATGGAGTGTAAAAATATATTACATCATATGTAAATTGACAGACATCCACCGCGGAGACGGAGTGATGAAATCAGCTCATGTGCCAGTGCAAGTTGGATGACTACATCATAGGATTGCGAGAGATGGGGGCAAGCATGGGGAGATATTTCACCCATCGGTGAATTGACCAAGGCTGATGATGACGTACATCTAATTTTGTGTTAGCACATTGCATTGTGAATCCGGTGGCCCAAATTTGATTCCAAAACATGGCGAACATCGGTGGCAATTGATATTAGAATCAGTCCTATGCCTTCCCCCCTTCGCAATTCCCCACAACGGCATTGTGAAGAATGACCAAACGACCCCCGCGACCGATATGACACGGGGAGGCCTTCATTCGGCAGTAGATTGACAAAAAGTGCTGTCAATTATTCTCGTTAAATTATACATATAACATCTGCGTGAGTGCAATCAGTGTATTGAGTTAAATCAGGCTTCTGGTTGGATGACGATGTTACTGTCTGATATTTTCTCCAACATGTACTCCACCACGAATCCAATTTTAGATGTTTTTTGGAATAGTGTAGATCGGGTTAAGACAGTGGCAACTCTCCCGAGTAGAATGAATCCACGCGTGCGCCCTCGGGGAAAGCTACGAGAATATGCCACTCAAGAATGAAGGTGTAAAGTTGTTTGTGTTGTTGTGTCAAGATCAGTGTCATTGTGTGGACAGACACACAGTAATATATATATAAACAAATATCCAAAAATCTCTCCATACCAAAAAAACCCCCACTAAACCATGCATTATCGTAACTTTGTTGGCTGGTGCTTTGGGTCATTGGATTGCCGAGTGTCCAGCGTGCGCATCACTGAAGCAGTTTGAATGAGGTCAATGGTTCAAATCCCAGAGCCAGATAATAATTCTGTGATGCTGTTTGAAAAGAATGCAATTTTGCTGTAAAGTCCAAGATGCTGACATCATTTACAGACATGGCCATTGGCACGGCTCAAACTTAATAACAACAAATGGTTTACTCTAATTTTTGACTAACAAAGTGAAATAGTGTCCACCAAACAGTTCTGGTTGTTGCTCATCTCAATCACAGTTTTTTTTCCGATTCAGTGGTGAGAATTCCACATTCCTGTGGCGGGAACCAGTGCTATCCTTGAAAGAAGGGCCCGTGTATAAATTCCGCAGTCTCAATTTGAAGAGCTATTTTATCTCAATAGCAGAAAACATACATCGATCTTGGTCATTTTGTTGGCGCCATTAAGTAAAAATAAAGATAACGCGAGACAAACAGGCCTCGTGTACAAAGGGGATGAGATTTGAGCTGCTATTTTTACACATGACAATTCCTAACAGTCCTGACGACTTTAAAACTCCAACTGAAGGGAAGCTCTGTGGGTCAGACGAGGATTTTTTTTTGTTGTTGTTGCATAGTGCCTCCCAGGACGGTGACCTCTGTGAAAGGGTCTTTCTCTTCAAATCCATTGGTCTGACTGCCTGCTGACATTTGGGGGCGTTGAGTCTAAACCTGCGCATCAGCTGCTGTGAGGCAGGGAGGTCGTGACCCCGTCTCAAGCCGTGAAAATTTGACACCAGAAAACACCTCCGGAGTCGTGCCCATTCCCATTTCCAGGCACGCTCCAACGGTGTTGCACGAACAAGCAGAGGGAGGGAAAGGGGGGGGGGAAGAACAGAAAATCGGAGCATATCCTCTCTGTGGCCTATCACTTATAAATAGAGCGTGATGTGTGTTTTTACAATGCTAATGGACATTACAGATAAGAGCCATTTAGCAAAGCGTATGGCTTGTGTCTTCAAGGAAAGCTGCGCTGTAAATGTTTAACAAGCCCAGCTGTTCGGACATTAATTAAATAAACCTTACAGCATAACAGGGGGAATGGCTAACGTTACAACCTCCTTGCTCTTATCCTTTAGCTTTGCATAAAAAATAAGATTAGACGGGCGCTGAACTGCAGAAAGCCCTTTTCTCTGGTATTGTTTTCAGATGACTATTTGCACAGCAACCGAAAAAGGGCCCCATTTCTGTGAACATAGATAGAGGAGCAGATGGTTAATTCTATTATTCTAATTCCTTGGGGGTATATCTTACACAGACAATGTACCTGAGAAGGTTATAGAGAAGAGAAACGTATAAACATGACTTTCAATAATATTATTATTATTATAATGATCATTGAAATACTTGTTATGCTGTTTGCTCTGCAATGGCGTTTAAGATTATTTCATTTTATTTGTGTATTGCTTTCTTTGAGACGAGGGTTGTGTTTTAAAACGAGCCGACATGCCATATGATGTTTCCCGGTTCTTGCCACTTCTGTGCGGAGGCTGCTTGATGGATCATACGCGCAAGCGAGCTATGGTAACAGCTGCTGCAGGAAAGTCAACCCTTAAGTGCCCTAAATGAGAATGGGAGCTCAGGTATCTGGCTTCACAGGAACGTAATTCAATACTGAATGGCAGAAATCAGCATTTAGTCTAAAAGGGCCAGGGTCAGTTAAGATAAAAGGGAGATGTTTTGAAAAAATACTTCTTTCAGGAATGGATTTAAATTACAAAAATAAAATCACCTGCTGGAAAATTAAATCATTAATATTAAAAGCGTATTCT
The DNA here is from genome assembly GCF_015708825.2 of Lethenteron reissneri. Classification (NCBI taxonomy): domain Eukaryota; kingdom Metazoa; phylum Chordata; class Hyperoartia; order Petromyzontiformes; family Petromyzontidae; genus Lethenteron; species Lethenteron reissneri. Next base: position 4,168,681 of record NC_083798.1, on the reverse strand, counting down.
TTTGGGCCCCACTTAAGACTGGCAAATAATCACTATGCGTGTTTTTAAGCAAATGATGAAGTAGCAAGCCATCTTCCATTGTACTATTCACGAACATCTTTAATAAGAGACTTTAAGTGATTAAAATACGCTTCCATTATTATGGAGAGCATTTCTCTCCGAGTGACAGTGGAATACGTGCAGCCTTAGCAAGTGTACATCATTTGCAGTCTCATATTACAAAAAAAACAACACTCAATCACATACAGCGAGAGGAAGACAAGTGTTTCAGGCAAAGGTCTATTCATGTCTCTGAAACAAGTGGTGAAATTCCACATTTCCATGGCAATTGATGCTAATTTAAACACATTGACAAACAATTTATATTTCACCAAATGTTCGTTTGCAATCAGGAATGGTTCGGGACACATTTGTTTAAAATGTGGAAGTGCTGTCTTTGCCCAGCATCACTGATGTTTTTTTTGTTTCTTCATCGTTACGAGCGTGAACATTTGTCCAGGATGAAAGAGCGATGGGCCACCCACCGAAGCTTCGGCAGGTGTAAGAAAAAAGTGCTCTGAAGCCACAGCAGCGGCAGCAGCAGCAGTTGATGTGAAGCCCCCCCGAGTGCAAGCGGACAACTCGGGGGTGAGCGGCAGACGAGCAGGAGGGAAGGGGCAAGAAGAGCCAAGTGGACCCGGCGGGGGAGAAGCGCACACACCCGGGCCAGTTCTTGGCGCTCAGCATTTTAGGGTTTTTGGATGGGCAAAGCACCCAGGGTGAAGGATGGCAGAATGAGCCGTGACCGTGGCATGACAGGTGCAATTAGTGTGCTATTATGATTTATCGTGGCACAGTGGGGTTTGGGAGGGCCTGTTTATTGAGTCGCTGGCTGGCGCAGAGGGTGGAGTTATTGTTTTTTTGGGATGGGAGTCTGACTGGTCCACTTGTCTACCCTGGCACATCCTGCTACCACAACGGCCATTGATACGTTGTGCCTCCAAACAGCTCATTAGGGCCTGACGACAGTGCTGCTATTGTGTGGGCGAGCTCAATGGCCTGGCTGACAGCGGAATAAAATGCTCGGGGTATTGCGGGTCCGTGATTACGCTGAACGGAGCAAGTCCTTTAATGCTCCGAAGCCACTGAAAACAACTGAGTAGTGTCCTCTTCATTTAAGGAAACAAACCGAAAAAATTCAGTCTGGCACATTGATTCTGCACGGCAATGGGACTGGCTGGCTTTCTCTTTGTCTTTCTATCTGGTCGACTATGTGACTGTCTCCTTGCATGTTTGTTTACTATTGTGTCTGTCTAGCTGACTGAACGTACACATTCCAATCCCTCTGTCTATCTGGATATCTGTTTGACCGTCATTCTGGTCAAAATGTGTCTGGCTATTTGTGTGGCTTTTGCGCATGCAACTGTCATTCATCTACATAATGTCTGTCTGTTCTTTCAACAAGACGTGTAATTGTTTCCCATCACTCCTTGATCACTTAGCCTCTCAATTGGAGGACTCAACCAGAACCAAGGTGATTGCGTCTGTGCACGCTTAAATACAGGCAAAGTGGCTGCATAGATACAGGTTCAATTCGTGACCATGTGCCACAAACCATTGTTCCTTTGGGTCTGAACCAGGTCTGGGCATCCCCCTGGATTGACTTCGCTTGAAATTAAGTAACGACTATGTTGAAATCGCCTGCTATGCAGGGCATAACAAGCAATATCTAACAGCCATCGTAACAAGAAATGAATGACATGTACGTAAATATATCCTCTACAATAATTATTTAATGCCATGAAATGAAAAGGTGAAAGAGAGCCAGTTGGAGTGCTTTTAGAAAGCTGAAATGTATTATATAAAAAAAAGTTCATATTTGCCTGAGTAAACTTTGTAACCAGTGCAGCACTGCCTGCTCTGATACACGGTTCAGAAAAAAATGGTAATTTTACCAAAACAACTCGAAAACCGAAAAGTGGACAAAGAAGCAGGGACGGATGCACGCTTGGCATTACACTGAGCGACGGTGCAATGCCGGCATGAGAGAGCAATATGCACGTTGATGACATCGTTCAAAGTGTTAAGAAAGCATTTGGGCTTGGGCAGGACGCGTCGCTGGGAGAGATGGTGGCACGCGGTGAAGAATAATGATGGAGAGGCATACAATGATACAAGGAATGGAACGCGTCCAAGAGGACGTCTACGGAGGAGATGGAGGAATTAAATCAGCTCATTTGCAGGGGTCAGGCGGATTGTTACATCGCGTGATCATGAGAGACGCCGGCAGCTTGGGGAAACCTTCATCCGACAATTCAAAAAGTGTTGCATGTGTGTGTGTTTAACTTATTTCGCAGCGTACGTAGCCAACCGTGGAAATCGGAGGTACAGGGGAAAGACAACAAACGAAACAGAAAAAAGCGTATTAGTAGGTTTTAACCCTTTTAAACTGGTACAAAACTGACACCTTTATTCAAGGCATCATGTTTGCAATAACCACAACACAAGTAGTCAAAAAGCAAACAAAAAGAAGCAACTCTGATAAAAAAAAATTGTTTGCTTTTTTGACTACTTGTGTTGTGGTTATTGCAAACATGATGCCTTGAATAAAGGTGTCAGTTTTGTACCAGTTTAAAAGGGTAAAAACCTACTACTATATTTTGCCACTGGTAAAAGAGATCTCATAGTGAGAAAAAAAGCGGTTCTCAAGAAATTCGTTTTTAATCGAGATTTAAAAGTGTTGGTTGGAGGGGGTGGAAAAAACGCATTTTTTTTTAAATTAAGCGATGAACATTGCAGCCGTTGCTCATATTGGGAACTCGTTCTGTTCAGCATTTTTTTTAGTATGTTTAACATTGACTACCATTCTCCCCCATCACTTCCCCAGAGTTGTCGTATCCCGCTTCCTTTAAACAAGGTCACACTACGGGGGCTGCTGTGAAGATGAACCCACAGCATCACTGCAACTGCATGGGCACGCGGGATGGCTGTCTCAGTCTTCGAAAGGACATCACGATCCACGGTGATGATTTTCAGTGCTCAGAAATATGAGCGAAGATTGGATTTTGTTTTTCGGTTCAGTTTACTTCACCGGGTGAGCACCTAATGGGATTCGTTATCTCTTCAGCGAGGACGATCTATTTGAATGTGGCTATGTAATTAATTGTAGGTAATTTTTAAAGAAAAAAAGCAAGAAAGGAAGATGTGGAACTTTGTTGTTGTGGGAGGCCTCGGAAAACAGACTGAAGAAGACAGAAAGACAGAGAGCCATTGAGAGATGTTGTTGTTTTCAAAATACCAGCTGGTCAGATGATGATGATGATGATGGATTTGGGCTACGACAACATAAAATTACCTATCCTTTTCAACTATGTTCTATTGTCTTTAAAACTTACGCCCGTTTTGTTAGTTATTGGCTCGCCTCCGGCTTGTATGTATGTTGAACTTCTTTCACGCCGTACGTAGCCAACCGCGTTAATCGGAGACTTGATGAAGAACACGGGCCCTAATGTACATCACACAGCAAACGTCTGTGAATTCGCACAGAAATCAAAAGAGTGTTTTGACTGGAGTAAAATCGTCTTGGTTCTTTCGTTAAAGTCACGTAGAATGGAAATAAAAAAATAAAAAAATGTTTTTATTATTTTATTATTTCCCTTCTACGTGACTTTACCGAAAGAACCAAGAAGATGAATCCCTGCAGTCGCGAAAGCTTTAAATCGAAATGGAGTAAAATCGTCAAACCCAATGCAAACTCGCTCGGCTATCATTCCCCCCCCCTGCCCCCCTCCCCCCACTGAAAACGCCATATGATCCTGACAGCAATGAATAGTGGCCAAGACATCGGCCGTCCTTTGGGGTAATAGTGGTCAGGCGACAACCTGGTGATCCCGAACGCACAGAGAGCCTTCCTGTGCTGCAGCAGCAGCAGCAGCAGCAGCCGCCTTGTAAGCTGGCATGTGACACAAGTCCGGAAGTGCGGAGGTTAAGAGTTGGACCTCGGGGGTCCAGCATGCCATTTATGAGATTATGATGAATCTGTGTGTCACACGCACGGTGACATCATGCATCAGTAATCCCTGGTTAACCCCTGCTCCTGTTTTTCTAAACTGAAGCATTTCAGTCTCGCAAATAGTTTTACCAAGATGTTAGATCTAGCTGGAAACTTTTTTTTTGTTATTGTACTGTAAAAAAAAGAGCAAAACAACATTGCATCAGCGGTAACCATTTGACCTATCACATTCTGCACTTACAGTTTTTTTTCTGTTCAGAAGTTTAGAAAATATTAAGCACTTTTCGATATCCTTTATTTTGCACAGGCTCATGGAAGTTGCTTATTTCTTTTAAACAAAGTTAAAAGGGAGGGCTAGAATAGGAACCATACATTTGGTTGCTAGATTTTTGTGGCCGTTCGCAGACGTACTATATTTCCAGCAAATGTTCCGTAGTCAAGCACATGCCAGCATTCTGCAAAAATAACGACGAACGTCACCTCTTTGCTCCATTTGAAAAGAGAAGTGCTGATGAGATTCCACATTTAATGGTGGTGGTGACGTTTCTCGGCTTAACTTTGGGTTGACACATTTTTGTGGTCATAGATTCTTCCAAAGGCTCGTGCAAAATTAATACCTGGTGAAAAAAAAGTTGCGTGATTAAATATTAACGTTGGAGTTTACTTCGACAACGTATTAAGAGGAGTCTCTTGAAGTTGGCAGAAACAAAAGGGTGAATTTTAACTATTTCACTCGTTTTTGTTAGGCGATTTCTTTTTTTTATATATATTTGCGCATGTTTAATTGTCATCACCTAAAATGTACACCATGTTTTAACAACAAAAAACTAAAACGAGTCTGTTGGAGTCCCAATCTATCATAACACAGAATAAGTGGTGCATGCATTTTGTTTGCGGTTGCATATTTGAGGGATTCTGGGAACTCTGCTCGGCAAATATCTGAGATTTTGGAATATATCTGTTGGTTCAATATGATCGTTCAAATTAGCATTTTAATGCTGTCATTGTACTTGCGTTTAACCATCAGTAATACATTTAATACCAAACAGGGAGAAGGCATGCATCTTCACAACCTATACACTTGGGCTTTAAGCAATAGGTCAGCAATGAAAAAAAACGATTTATGGCTGATGATACATTGATGTTTCCATGTGAATATGCAAATGTAAATACATGTTAATACGATTGGACAATGGCATAGAGGGGATTTACCGGTGATTTATTCTGCAATGATCCTAATGTTGTACAACACAAGTTCCGTTACGTTCTCTCCGTGCAGAATAATTGCAGCTTTTACAATATTGGGCCCAGAGTATATGTTTAATGAAGTGTGCAGATTACCGCACTTTATCACACTGCTCTCTTTAAACGCTAATGTAATGTTGCACAAATGTCATAATGGACCCCACAAGGTGACCTTTTAAAAATAATAGTAAGGAATCCCTAAAGACCTGCCTGCTTATTATCCGATGCTATCTGTGCCGTGCATATGTATCACCTTTACATTGTTTTTAATTAGATGTGATTCCAGGAATATTTTAACCCGCCTTCGTACAAGTATCCCAAAAGTCTTATAAATAAGGGTTTTTTTTTCGTTTACCGGTCCTATTATATATATTAACACAATGCATCAATTATCCAAACTACAATCAAGCACTGTGCATCCAATGCTCGTTTCGCTCTAAACCATCGCATTAATCCGACACCTGAATCGCATTCTACGAAACACGGAATCGCGTGCACGTTCTTGCACACGCACCACCCTGCCCTTGGACACAATCTGGCCACTCACGGGTTAAGGTTCGTCACTGTTTTACATTCACGGTTGGCCAACAGCCGGTGTCACTTGGGCAATTTAAAGCTTATTAAGGCTCGCACTTGCGTTTTGGATGTTGTAAAGCATTTCTATTCGGCTCACAGCCCCGGCTGGCAAGCTCCGCAGTGCAGCGGGTGCCGAGGACCAGGGTCTGTGTGTGTGTGTGGTGGGGGGTTGGGGAGGAGGGGTTACGGTGGTGCAGTGTGTGACAGGGGCTCCTAATGAGAGCAGCTGACATTTGCGTGGTCGCCAAGGCCGCTGGGTCCCCCTGCTCATCCGCCGTCGAGAGGAATGGCACCGACGGGTCGTGCGCTCCCGCTTGACGCGCCCGCCCCGCTCCGAGGGTGTGCCACAGGTGCTGCACTCGGATCGACGTCTCGGGGCTGGCGAGGACACGAACCTTGCACGTCGCGGGCTCGAGTGGGAAGCCCGTGCACTAAGTGCGTTGAAAATCTGTCGCGCGCTGGCTGCATCGTGCAAGTTGTTTGTCGTGTCAAGTCAACGGGTCTCCCCACTCATCACGTGTGCAGTGCGGTGGAGCTCATCGACTCATTCAGACGCTGTCGCCTCGACAGACCTGGTTTCACCTGAGGACGGCTGCTTGCGTTGTGGCCGAAACGTCGTGAGAATTATTTTATTATGTTTTATTTTATTATTTTATTATTTCCATTCTACGTGACTTTACCGAAATAACCAAGAAAACGCAACATCACTTTGGCGTTACGTTTCGAACGTATTCGTTTGGTTTGACGCGCCCGAAGTATCCGCGACGCCGACGTCTGGAATCCACTCCCCGCTGGGGGTAGGAGGTTCGGTGCTTACCGAACCACTTGGCAATCTGCATCCGCGGGATGTTGTCGCTGCCGCTCAGACGTGACCGAGGATGTTCGGTGACTTGCTCGGCGTCACCACATCAGAAGCGATGCCATTGCCGCAATGCGACGCGAAACAAACACAGCCGAGGAGATTTGGAACAACGCACGTGATTTGTTGGGGACGTCAAGCATGCAACGACTGTACTTTGCCTCTCAAGTTTTGAAAATGAAAACGTCTTTTTCTTACATTTCCCCAGGAGAAAGCAATATCCGGATTACGGAATCAGATTTTGTCGTGGTAACGCTGACACCGCTTTGTGGCGAATTGTGTTTGTGTTTTGGTGTGATGCAGAAATGAAGATAGGAATACAAGATGGAGCCTCTAATCATTGTACACAAACTTTTTTAGTATTGCTAACATGACGCCCCCGTAACAAACATGCTCTCTCGTCTTCTTGGTGACAAAAAAAACATTCTAATCCACTTGGTGTATACACCTTTTAAGCAACGGTTGGCTGATATCCATTCAGTTACACACAAAAACACAGAAACATAAATAATTATAAAAAACGCATGCGTGCATGAAAAATGTAATACGACTCAGAGCTGCACTGCATACAAAGCCATGCTAAGAAAGTCAGCTGCAGACCTGAACGGGTTTCCACACTATTGCTTTGACAAATATACACACACACAAGCATACCACTGAACTATCTCACCACTACAATGCAGTCAGAAACAAAATGATCCCAAGACTCACAGATGTTAGTCGAGTAAACTGACAATAATCCACAATGTAAATCCCAGTGAAGTTAATGGGAACCTTTGCATGCAACGGAAATACGGAGTATTTCTAAAAAGGTTACACGAGGCCGCTGTACCTTTTCTTTTGGAGATGTTAGTGATTACGTTGGGAACATTTCCAGCCCTTCTTTATGACCATGCGCGTGAGCTGTACGCTGCATCTGTCTGCTTTTAGTAAGGGCTGACAGTTTCACTGGCACATTCTGGGCACGTGTGTTTCAGTGGCGTAACAATTGTCGCCCCCACCGCCTAACCGCGATGCAACTAGGGTTAGTTTGCGCGCGATTCTATTCAATAATCGATTACTTTATTGTATTGCTGTGAATGTAACAGCCTCCAGTGGCTGAAGTGGGGGCTAGGACGCGGTGGGTCACAATAACCCATTACATAAGACATACATGAATTTCAAAACGTTGACTCTTACGCAGATGATTCAATGCAGGTATTGTGAGGTTAACAATCAATGTTAATTAATGGATTGATGCATCATTACACCCCCATTGCTTTCATGGCTTTATTTTGGTGATTTCGAAAAGTGTATTGGTTTAGCCATGTTTGTTTGTTGTAGTACAGAGTTAGACTGATGGCCTTAATCTAAGTTGTCTTGTGGTTGTTGTTGGTTGTTTGACTTGCATCCCACCGGGATTTTTGCACACAGCGTTGGTGTACGGTGTTTTTTCTGCAATATTTTGCTGTCTTTTCTTGGATTTTCTGTTTGCACTTAGTCACATATTCACTTTAAGATGTTTTTTTGTTCATGTTTTTTGTTTGTTGCGGTTGCACCCGATTCAAGAGCCGAATGGCTCACAGGGCTATACCTAATAAATGAAACTTGAAACTTGATGTGTTTATTATTATTGAAAGCTTCACCGAGTCTCATCACTATTGTTCAAGTTGGTCTTGTCAGGTTTTCACATTCGGGGGCAATGTTGCTACATGTAGTCACAATTGAGTAATTTGCAGGTAACCTTTTTCAGCATTGCGCTGTTTTGTCCAAGAGCAGTTGCATTTGTTTTGTTTTCTTTGCTATGCGATGAAACTGGAGAACTCAGATGAAAACCTATGCAGAACAGGGGTTGGACGTACAAACTCCAGACGGAAAATCACCCGTGTCAGGAATCGAACCCGGGCCCTTATTGCCGTATTGAACAGGTGTCATCGCTGCACCACCCTCCCATCAAATATTAATCCGGGTCTAATACATGTGAGTATGAGACGTATCAAAGTGTTTATTGATAACACCTGTACTTACTTTTGAAAGTTTATGATTGATTCACTAGCAAAGAAGAAAACACTAGGCAGCGACCATATGCTGTAGCAAGCTATTATTGCCAATTTATTCTGCATTTAGTAGAATTATATCTGACCTATGACATAGCTTGTTCCTATTGTGGTTATGTAAGTTGGATTGACGGTTAGAATTTAGGTAAACTCTTGGGAAAGCCAACTGGCATATCAGCAGTAAAACACAGAACACAATGCAATCAGTTTGTAGTTCAATGATGTTTGCCAAGGGTCCTGAAAGTAAGAACTTGAATTTTGTACATTGTGCATCACGTTAATGTCTTTTTTCCCTAAAGACACGATTTTTTTAAGTTCTTTCAAAATGAGTTGCAAATAAAAAGAGGCCAATCTTCCAAAAAACGTGCACTCAATGTTCCGCATCGGACTGTTGCCATTCGTGAACATGCCTCGCTTCAAAGTTTTTTACTTCGCCGAACTTTGAGAGAGAAAGAAAAAAAAACATGTTGGCATCTAATTCAGTGTTTTGGCGAACAATAGTGAATTGTGTCAAAATATAATGCGCCTGCCTGTGTTGCTAAGGAATAGAAAATAGAAGTGAGAAATCTGGTCAAGAATAAAAAAAAACATTAAAGAAGAAATCCCTCACATTAGCATATGGCATGTAAACACCTAAAATACAACTCATTGCTGCACTGAAATTCCAATGTCACTCACTTTTGACAATGCACTCGATTAGTTTAATAGCACTTAGGATATTTATTAATGACAGTACCAGGGTGTTACTTCTATCATATGTTGAATTACACGAGCCACGTGCATGGTTTTCTTGTCGAGTTTAGAAAATGCTTGGCTTTTATTCTTGTAAGGTTATGCAGATGTGTACCGAATGCACATATTAATTTTGTAGATAGCCAAATAAATAACAAACATAGTTCGCATATAGGTACATCGTTTGACATCTTTGCTTTCCAACGATCAAAATACCGATAAAAAAATTAAGCTGGAGGAATATTTTTTTTGTTTTCTTTTTGTCTCCTTAAATAATTGAACACATATAGTATATCTGATACCACGACTAAAAGTATTTCATGCAAATGCCAGTAGGTGTGAAAAGTCAACAGTCATTAATAGTACGTGCATTGTTTTCACAACCACATTTAATTGTTTTTACAAAGTCTCTTTCCTCACCTTTACATTAGGTAGCATATTACTGGACGTGTAAATGTCAACGAATATTTATTTATACATATCCTTCTCCCTTCAGACGCTAGATCACCCCAACTCCTTATCCCCACGTCTGCACAACATCTCCCCTCGTCCACTATCTACTCACGCCAGCTGCCGCTGAGGCTCTCACACTCGCCTTCATCACATCCCGACTTGACTGTTGCAACTTTCTCCTCTACAGCCTCACCAAATCTCTCATCTCCACACTCCAGATGAACCGATATGACAGTGCCGGAGAACCACGACAGCTCGCTGACCTTGTTCAAGGAGCATTCACCATCAAGTGAACGCCGGTCATCCTCGCAGGCCTTTTGGCTCACCATCTAACAAAGACGGTTACCGCATCGCGGACTATCAGATGCGCTTCTGCGGTCGTCTGGAACGTTCTTCCGGTATTAGGAAGCCTACCGGCGCTGTCCACTTTGACATCTAGATTGAAAACTCATTTCTTTAGAACTGCTTTTTGTGTTTAGTTTGTTGTCCTTCCCCCGCACCTCCGATTAGCGTGGTTAGCTACGTACAGTAAGAAAGAAGTTCAATATACATACGACCCAATACCCTCTGCAGGATCCCAATCCTGCTTCAACACCACATTCACCATCTTCAAGATGCTCCGTGGACTCGTCCCCTGCTTACCTCTCCCAACCACCAATCTAAACTCCACCAACCCCGCACCGCTCCTTGAGCTCTCGTCGAGGTACAACGGTTTTCTGTCGAAGCCCCCAGTCGCTCAGTGGGAGGTCGCTCATTCTCCTCTGCTGCCCCCATTGTCTAGAACTCCCTTCTCCCAGCTCAATGATTGAACGGCTCACTATATAAAAATAAATATGCCCACTCTTTCGGCATGGCGTCTTGAGCCACGGGCACATTAATACGGTATATAAATACAACTTTCATTGTATTATATACAGGATATTGTGTACAGGAAATCCAACAATGTGATGTATCCCCCTGGTATCAAGTATCACCTAAGGTGTCATAAAGCTATAATAATTTATTTATGTTCATATTGATTCAATTACATATTTTAAAAACACATTCCAGCTCAAACAAGCTCGTCTCAGCTCAGCTCATCTTAACCACCAACACTGGAAATCACACATTGCTATGACAGAGGCTTTTAATGACATTTTATTTTTCCCATTCTCGTTCAGCTGCAAACAAAAACAACATACTCCACAAGTCGACTTAAGGACAAGTGCCCTGCAACGAGTATTACACAGCAAGAGGGCCCGCAGTCAGTAAACAGGAAATGATGTTCTCCACGAGATATCGAGAGACTTCGCATAAACAGGAACAACCGGTGAAAGGCAGAGCATGGGGTGGGGGGGTAAGACTGCCGCAGACAAAGCTTCTTGCGATCCACTCAAACTCCCACACCCCCCAATCCGCTCCCCCCCCCCAACCTCACAAGACCTCCACTGCCCCCCGCCATCTCACAGTTCCCGACATCCTCTCACCCCGTCCTTGTCAAATCCTCGTCCAACCTCCCCCCCCCCCCCTATGTTGTCCGCCAAGTCCACCAGCTCCCTGTCCACCACACTAAAAAAAGCTGTTTCTGAGTAATCCATGTACCTCTCGCCCCGCGGCCTCCGCCCCGCCTCTCTCCCCCTTCCCACTCACCCTCACCTCCTCCAAACCGATTGTTGCACGGCCGTGTTTATAAGAAAACATCGACTGTGGTTTGGAATCGTGGCTCGGTCCTTTCGTAAACAACAACAACAAAAACATCTCCCGCTTATCAGGAAATGCCAGACCTCATTCTCTGCGCAACACTTTATACGGCTTATTGGTATTTTGAACACAAAAAGTATAAAATGAGACCTCTTTGGCAGTATCAAACCTATTCTTATTTTTTCATAAAAAAAGTTGTTGTTTTGCTCAGACACACATTTTACCGTCTGTGTCTTTCCCATTGTCCTTAGGATTCTGGGAACTTTTGCGATGCTCTTTTGGACCCACTGCTGACTGTCCTAACAGAACAAGGTCACAAAAAAAAATTAACCCGTAAAAACAAAGTTTTTCACTCTAAATCCTTTATATGCGTGGCAGCTAGAGTTCTCTCGTCCTCTGGCTTGAGATGGCTGCCACCTATGGGTCAGATGATTGTCTGCCAGCATTAAGCAATTGGTAATTAAATATTTTTTAAAAATTCCCTAAACAGTGTAAAATTTTGGAAAAAAAATTCACGAAAATGTATTGTCACGCACAACGAGTCTGTGTGGAAAATGTCAGCTCGATTGGATCACGGGAAGTGGGTTAAAAAACGACCGAAAGATTTGCACGGTCGTAAGCAAGCAAGCACGCAAGCAAGCAAGCGAACTTAATATAAAGGATTTAAAAAACTGGATTCAAGTGCAAAAAAACAACAATCTGCTGTGCATTTCTATCAATGGCGTAACAGCTAATGCTATTATATCCAACGATAGCCTGCGTGCAAAGAAATAGCATACTACAGCATATTTAAAGGATGTAAATTCGTGTAAAAAAACATCAGTATTACATTTACAACCGATCAAGAATCTACCTGATACAGACATTTACAGGAACGATCTGCACATCAGCTGATGTGCTGCAAACTGCTGCCCTATCACTAATCTGGTCAGTGGCAGCGTTTTGTGCTTCAGCCTGGAATTGGACCACTGTAGTCTGCGCTGCTTCGACAACGGAGGAACAGCAAAACTACACAAACTCTCTCCTGAAACCCTCTCCCTGGCTAACAGATATCGACAGTGGCATTTATCTCCTGGACATATGTCCATAGGCAAGAACGGAATCATAATAATGTGTCGACCAGTTTTACACGCGAAAAACACCACCAGAGCGATATCGCATTTCCTCTTCCATGAAAATATCATTGTCAACAGTTTGACTTTAAGATTACATTCAACGCACATGTTTGTGCGGTGCAGTGGTAAAATCGAAGTTTACTGCTTGCAATCCTGACTGGGACTCAACTCAGCACATCATCCCTCCAGGTCGGTAAAACGTATTCCACTTTGTAACAAAAAAAGCATGAGTGGATTGCCTCGCCTCTGGAAACAAAAAGAGATAAGTGCTTATCTGCACTTGAGGGGCAATTACTTGACGTGAATGTGTACGTAAGTATGCATACAGACTTAAGTTAACGTGTATGTCCGTGTCCACGTATTTGTGAAGTATAATACTGGCACATATGAAGTGTGTGCATATCAACACCATCCATAGATTATCTTCGTCATCGCCAGGCAATGTCTATCTATAGCTGGATGAAGGCCTCAGCACACATTTGCCATCCCTCATGGTCCAGTGCTGCTACCATCCATCCCACCCCAGCACATGACCTGATCTCATCGCTTCATCTTCACAGTCATCAGCCGCTTGGAAGCATTCTCTACTTTTCCCAAACATTCACCAGGCATTCAGTAAAAGGTAATCGTGTGTACCACATTCATTGTATCCATGTTCATAGAAATGTGCACACTCTGTAAAACAAGTGCTAAAATATAGTTTGTATACTCAAAAGGTATTTTTCCCTTTAAATCATTGTGTTCAACGAAAGAAATGCATGCTATTTTAAAACACTATCAAGAAAATTGCTTGGCAGGAGGGCTTCCACATGAAGAAGCTCTCCAATGGGTATTTGGCCTACTTCATCCATGCTGTCCAGATGTCTTAGAAGAGGTGAGAGTCCCCACACTTTACCCCACCGCACGCCGATTGACGAACTCCGTGGTGTACCCGTCCACGCTGTCGGCTGGGCAGAGGCGGCGGGGGATATTGAACAAACTCGCCGATTGTTTCCACTGCCGTGCCGTGAGGTCGAACTTGTGACCTCGGGGTTTAAAGTCCAGTGCACCAACCGTCACACCACGGCATCGGCATCCCGACCTCGTGGTAGATGCGTGTAAAATGTATTATGTTTCGAAATTGTTCCTCAACACTACTAATTTCCATTCGCTCTCTCCTTTTCGTATTAGATAAAACGTTGTTCCGTTGAACACGATCTGAACATTTCCTCTTTTTTTCTGCAGCGCTTTCACTCGCGAGCTGGAGGCTATATTTATTTATTGCGCAATAGGGATTTTTTTTGTCTTTTTTTCTCATCCAGTGCCAGACCTTGTTCAAGTGGTTTTTTTGGCACTTTTTTTTGCCAAGGCCATTTACAGAAGAGCGCCGTTGATAAAGATCCGGGTTTCAGGATTTTGGCCCGCAGAGTAGAATGCTGTGTAAGTACCGTCTGGCATTAATTACCGACTCACGGGAGTAGTGACGACGGTGGGATGAGCCCGTGCCCAGAGCTCGCCTGGCTGCTGCTGAGAAGCACACAATCACCTCTGTGGGAGTGATCTCCACAGCGCAGGTGTATCCTGGCATTGTGAGAACACAGTTTGCCTACAGGGAGCACTGCCATACACCCTACACGCGCGCGCGCGCACTATCAATAGATGTGTCATTGAGACGTATTCCACAAGATACATTCCCATTGATTCCCATAAGATTCTGAATAATTAATTATACGTTTTGAGTGTGAAATGAAGTTAACTGTTTCATCTGTACATTTATACAATTACTGCTCTTTTAAAATAAATGCAATGCTTTATTGTGACGATTGTGTGATTTCACGCTGCTGTTATCGATCAAAGCCCAATTGCTACCGAGACATAAGAGGAGAAACAATGAGTTTATATAAAGCTTCTAAGTGGAAATATACATTGCTCCTCAAAGAGCATGCCACTATCGTTTGTCGTTTGACATTGTTTAAAGTTAACCAGAAAAAAAAATGTTATTGATCGTTAAAAAGCCATGAAACTACCTAAACATGTATGTGGGTAGTGACAAAATATTTATTATAAAAAATGGATAGCTTAAATTAAATATTGTTGTGAAAATGTATTTCATATGCAAGTTAGTTCCGTGAAATGTAAGGAAATAATTCTTTACATTATTGTGTGGAGCGTGAATTTTTGTCAAATATTGTAGGGGAATTTGTTCAAAAGAATAACTTTTGACTCGACGATGAAACTAAATTTGTTTTTTTTTATTTTACCAGCTAAGCCCACTGAGTTATATAGCTCTTTCTCAGAAGCGACCTGGGCACAAATGATAGTTCAACGAAGTGGCTTATCACGTGAAAATGTTTCGCAGCCAAATACTCTAAACGCGTGTTTATAACTGTGGAAGGAAAAACTGGAGGACCCGGAGAAAATGCCATGCGACCACGGGGAGAAAGAGACATTCAGACTCCAAATATACAGGTGTCAGCGTCGAGGATCGCACCCACAACCTCCTGCATCACAGGCGCGGTAGTTACAATCTCGCCACCGTGGCACCCCAAATGTAGAAATGCAACCGTGAAAATTCGTGCTCATGTCACTGCTAGCGGAAGGGCCTCCACTCGACGATATTGTGGCCAATTCTTTCACTCTGACAAAACGTTTTGGAAGAGTTTAGAGTACCCAAACTTTACCGCACCGCACCGCACGCGACCTGCCGATCGACTAACTGTGTTGTACCTATTTATACTGCTGCGTGGACTGAGCAGAGGCATTGAAGAAACGTGCCCATTGTTTAAACTGCCGCACCCGGAGATTGAATTGAACCAATGACTTTTGGATTTCAAGCTCAGTGTGCTAACGATTGTGTTGAACACGTAACTTCAATTTTAGCAGCGGTAAAAAAAAACACCTGAATCACATTGCTTTGAACTGAACCACGATGATTTCAACAAATGCTTGATATGCGTAGAGGTGTGTGTGTGAGACATCGCATGCCTTTATTCACCCTTGGGTGTTCGCCGAATGCCATTTGTAGTTTTTGTTGGCAACGTCTTTAGTTCGGGAACTCAGCAAAACCTGGAGCCCGTGAGAGCAAAACACACACTGTGAAAAGTTACTTCATCAGCATTTACTTATTTGTCAATTCCAGTGCTTAAAACATGTTTATTTTTACCAATTTCCTTTATTTATTTTAAGTCTGTGCTTTTTTTTACGTGAACACAAAGGGAGTGGGTTACCATAACAAAGCTCTAAGGAGGCTTGACAAACCGCTAGGCCGTAAGTTATGGTGCAGGATGTTTAATTTTAAGAGTCAAGCGTAAAGTAACTTAACATGTAAACATTTCTCTCACCTTAAGATATTTCCATTCACGTGTACAGTAGTGACATTCATATACAGGGCACAGGTTATTCCAAGTGTTTGATTTTTTTTCCTAAGGCATTTTATACTTTGCATGTGCGCAGACGTTTCATAATTCAAAATAAATTCAATGGTGGGTGCGTCTCCTCATTCAGTCGGACATTGTGGCAGCGAGCGTCTTCATTGGTGACCCTGAGCCGTTGATGGAAAATTCCACATTCTCATGGCAGAGACCAGCCACTGAAAGGAGAACGCTGACAGTGACACCAAGCCAGATGTTTAAAGGTACAGCTGCAGCCCGGCAATTGCTTGCTTGCGGCACTGCTGGCGAAAAGGTCTCCCCTCGAGGGAGCTCTAGAGGACCCCGCTAGAATAGTTTGGCCTACTCTTCTACGCTGACTAGATGTCTTGGAAGAGGTGAGAGTAACCCACCCGTCACGAGCTCACACGTGACCTGCCGATTGACTGAGGTGTTGCCAATTTATACTGCTCGGTAGACAAAGGTGGTAGAGGAGATTTGTCAAAAAAATGCCCCAAAGTTTCCTCGCAGGGAGGCCAACTGGTATTCATGGAGAAATGTACAAGAGCATCATAGTAAATGGAATACCACAGTGGTGGTATCTGCTTCCTGTTCGATTGTCACCTCAATGCTAGACTCAGCCGGTGTCATAGGTTGGAGCTCAACACGTGATGCTATTGGCTTATTGTAACATGGTGTCATTGCTTTTATAAGTCAGCTGAGTGTAGTGGATTGTCCTCTAATACCCTCCGATGAATAACTCATGGCTACTGTGTAAGTGTACCAGCATGTCCAAATATGTTGGGAAGAAGAATTTAAATAAGCTGTTTAGAATGCTTTGCATCTGTTACACCCAAGTATGTCTCATTTGCACGTAGCATAATGTATGTAGTGTACTGCACATGCAAGCTGAAGGCCCCTTCCAAAGGCCACCGTGTTGCTTGCGAATAGTATCGCAATCGTTGCTCGTAACGGTAACATTTAAAGCGTGTGTTGGCGAGCGCACTGACTGCTATTTCGGTGCTTGGAATCCCAGGCCGACGGTGATGTCGTCATGGGATGATGGGATGATTAATATCCAGAGCAATCGCGAGCGCTGTGCATAACTGTCAATCAACTGTCTCATCAGTGCGTTCTTCAGTTGCAATTTCGAGTGGCCTTGATTCATCGTTAGAGAAAGTCGCAATTAAAATGCAGCCTTCAAATGCATCGGGCCAAACCCTTATCTGGGTTGAAATGTCACCACTTAAATAAACAGGCCAACTCTGGCTGCCTTACCGGCAGGACGTAATTATTTCCATGGAATACGCCCACGTGACGTCAGAAATTTCTGAAAATGATCAGCTCTCGCAAGACCCATAACATACGTCATGATAATACAATGCCCTTATAACAATAATATATATAAAACTGTGATATAATTCTTCATGTAACTGATATAGTTTCTTGATGAATAGAGCTTTCAAAATTACCTAGAATGTTGTTTTTATTCACGTTGATATATAAACACCTACTGAGGGGATACATTATGGGGCATGTATTTAGTGATATGCCAACAAACATTTTTTTTGTATTTGTTTTTTTTCTTCGAATATTTTAGCCACTTAAAGCAATGGGTGGGGTGGAATAAATGCTCCTCTTGAGACTAAACTAACTCTTTGAGTGTTTTATTAATGTTTTGAGTAAGTTAACGTTTCATTTAAAACATTATTTTTCCCTTTCAACAAAAATTAGTTCAGAGTTAAAATCTACTAAAACTAATAGATGGGGGGTTTGTAATACAACAAAACAAAGTCTCAGCTGTACCAGTGTAATATATTTTCCATAAACATGCTTGAAATTGTTAGTTTTGGGAGTGTGCACATTAAAACATTACGTTCTAATTATATTTTGCAAGGCAATGACATTGTGCAATTTATATAAAAAAACTAAACGTTTTATTTTTCTATGGGGAATTTTTCATGCATGTCAGTGATAAAGCCATCGAGGTTGACGCCACAATACACCATATATTTTATGGTAGGGTGGGCTAAAATAAATAATTACACGTGTGTGTGTGTGTATGTAAGTGCGTATCCAGGATATCCATATATATAGCATCGATAACATTTTTAACTTATGTGGTTAGCACACTGCTCTATAAGCCCCATGACCCGGGTTTAATTCCTGCCTGTGACTTACACGAGTGGCAAGTGATATTTGAATTGATCCTGGCACCCCAAACCCCCATCCCACCCCCGCCACAATGATAAGTGGAGTGAACTGTGGTCAAACAACCTCCTTGACCATCACAGTGGGGGAGGGGGGGGGTGATTAATCCAGTATTGAACGGGCAAAATGCTACCGACAATTATCATTATTATTTTAATGGTGGGATACAGCTATGTTGTTAATTAAGAGCTTTGAGATCTTCGTAAAAATTTTAGTTGAAATCCAATGCAGGTTTGACTCAACCTATGAACTCTGTTTGGTCGGTAAAGGGACCATTCTCAGTGTGAAGCTGTACCACGAGTTCCCGTGTAGAATTTAAAACAATGGCTCAGGACAGCCAGCAGAGATACTGTCCAGTACCAACATACTCTATGTGCTCATGCACACATAGACACACAAACACAAAACAATCGCCACCCTAACTTAAAACATCATTTGTTGGGACACAAAGTTACAATTAATTGCGGCTGCCACTTTTATGATGCACAGAGTGCAAGCAAAACATTTCATTGTCGCGAGACTTGCGTGCACGAGACAAATGAACGCACCCAAGCCTCCGTGCTGCCTCCCTCCTCCGTAGCTATCTTGCGGCAGTGTGAAACAAATGAAGCATTCAGCATTAATAAAGCAGGGGGCCCTACGTAATCCTCCTTCCTGCCTCTCAGCGTGGGATTTGCAGCGGCTCAGACAGAAGCTTAATCAGCAAGTTCCAGCCGGAGAGGGAGACGAATGGAGGGGGGCAAAGGAAGCTGGGGGAGGGGGGGGGTGTAGGCAATGGGTAGATGGGTAGGGGGGTGATAGGTAGCCAGTGGGGGGGCAGGTTTAGTGGAAACACAGGAGGCTGTGGAGGAGGGGCTATATTGTGGGGAAGGGTTGAGGCAGAGGGGGGGGACAGGAGGTGTGGCTTTCGTTGTATCTCAACCACAATGGAAGGCACCACGTGTCCCTTTGTTCGACAGGGCAAGTACGTCTAGATTTAGACTCCTGTGAAATCTGCTTTATAAAAGACTTCTGTTTATATATAGACACGCACACATACTTTTACATTAGTGAAACCCCCGTGAAGACATGTTCTCTGCAGGGTGCTCTTAGTGTGCTGTGATTTGTACAGATGCACACGTGTTTTTAAAAGTAAAGATGCTTAATAAATCGTAGAGCCGTGTCACATAGAGGAATACAAAGGATAATATTCCATTGCTCACCTACTACACAGAGATTAAAGTTTAGAAGTAAAAAAAAATCTAAATTTTGCAAAATTCAAATACTAATCTTCAGTTATGTATTCTGAGTATACCTTACATATTTAAACGATCTTTCCTATCAATAGGCCGGGTGAGCTTCGGAGATGAGGGTATCTTGCCTTTGAACTTTGAACTCATCAAGACATTGGTGATCATCAATCATGAGCCATCAACCCTGCGAGGCATCACGAGAAGGATACAACCACCGTCTCCTCCTTTCGGCTTCTGTGCGTCCGTGTGTCATCACAGAGAAGTGAACAACAGCTTACGCACACCATTAAACTCACAGTTAAAATATGCCACGTTAGCTGCATTCATAATCCACTTAGACACCATTGCAGACGTAATTAACGTTATGATTAAATACACGCAAAACAGAAAAGCGTTTCTAAAAAGCAAAAGAATGGGTGGTGGGGGAGTTGCAAAAATATCTGTACGTGGCGAGGTATTGTGCAATTTAAAGCCTCTTTAGCTACCAGCATAATTATTTAGGTAGTCGTGTGTAACTCCTGGCACTTTTCCTCCACTCAAGATTTGCAACCCGGAGGTTGGTAGATCTAAGGAATGTTTTATTTTTTTTATGAAAGAATTAAAGAACTTCCTGAAGGTATCCATCTGTTATCCCAGCTCTGTGCATGGCTTTGAGTCCCCGCCTATTTATCCTCCGCCGTTTCCTTCGGGCTCTCGGTTAATTATTTACAAAGCTGCTTACGGCCCAGTATTTATGGGCGCAGGACTGGCTGTTCCCAGCGCCAAGATGAATGGGACGGCCGCGAGGACTTTATTGACTCCGCTCGGTGGAATAAGGGCCGTGTGGGCGTCCCGATCCATCACCGTGAGGCATGCGTGGGTGGATAAAGATCCCTTTTTCAGTCGGCAACTTACCTTTTTTTCACGTCGATGGAAAGGCTGCCACCGGTAAGCGCAGACGGTGGAGAGAAGAGGGAGAGAGAGAGGAAGGGGGTGGGGAGGAAGGAAAAATAAAGTAGAACAGAAACACTAGATGAACCCCATTACCCACATTTCTTTGAAGGCGCAAATTAATTTTAAAAAATGTGACACGGCAACGTTACACTTGTTTTTCCTGCAGCTTGACAGATACAATGCAGGAGCGCGGGGCACACGGAGGAATTCCGTCGAAGGAAGACTCGCAAAGAAGTTAAAGCGGCTCCTCGCCTCGAAAGAGCATGAGTTGGCACACACCTCTGTCGGTGAACCCTTGAGAGGGAGGTCCACATTTCTATGACGGGGATCAGTTTCTCCAACAGGACAACCACTTCTGGCTTCCCCGCATACTGATGCTGGAACTCGGGTTCCTCGCTAATTTTGTAGACGTGTCCAAAAATCAGTTTAGTGTTGGCAGCAGCAGTGCCGAAGAATGAAAACAACGGCCATGCGCTTTGTATTCCTGCGTTTCACATCAATGTCTCTGCGCGGTACAACTTCACATCCCTTCATCCTGGGTGTGAAATTAGGCTGCTTGTTGCGTCGCTCTGCGCTTACACATTCCGCACGTGAACTCCGTTGGCGTGTTCGACGCAACTCCGGCATTGGCACCGCGCGATCGAGTGTGTGTGGGTCTCTCACGTCACCTGTAGATGTCCCAAAACTCGATGATGTTTGATGAGTCGCGTGACCGTTCATCAAGCGGCGAGAAGGCCGTCGCAAGAGTTATGCGTTTGACCTATTAAATATTGAACAAGCGCTATCCCGTCTCTCAAATTAATTAACCTCCCCCCCACCCCACCTTACAACTTTAGCATATTATAAAATCATTTCGAGATTAATTCCGAAGAGCGGCGTAAACGCGGCGTCGCCGAGGGGCGAATCGGATGCCCCCCGCCCGTTAGCCGGCGCTGTTCGTTGAGACGGATCTCCACTTCGGTCACATGATGAGGCTTAGCACACCGCGATTGTAATTAATGCTGCCCCCTGAAATGAAGAGACGTCCCCTTGCGTGCCCCCCACCCCCTCCCTCTGTTTAATAATCCCTGGATACACAACCCGAATGTGAATGTAAATGATGGCGATCGCCGGGCGCATTAAATCACTTCTGGTGTGATTATACATCGCACTGGGCCATTGATCTTGATGGGAGCACACAACGTGCGCGTGCGGCGACGTGCTTGCGGCCAGCGGAAAGCACGCGGGCGCGTGGCCCTAAAGCGATGGCGCAGTGAAATTAATAAGCTCTTGGTGCTCGATTTAGCACGCCAAGTTTTTCACGCAATGCTGCGTACTATGTGGCCATGCACTCTATTATGTAGGCTCCGAGGCTTTATCTTCAAGACACTTTGATTGTCGCACCCCCCCCCCCCGATTCCACTGTCCCCCCCATCTCCCCTCCCCAAGGTCCACCAATCACCCCTTCTTCACTCACTTTCAAGCGTGGCAGGTGGAGTTTGTTTTGTGGTTGTGCGGGGAGTGTTGACACAGCGTCTCAAATGCGATTCATGCTTGGAATAAAATCCCGTACGCCTCCGACATGTATGCATTTGGATTTTTTTTGGGGGGGTGGGGGTGGGTAATTAACTCATTTGCATACGCTCGTTACGTCTCGCTCGTGAGCGTCTTAACGCGAGCAGAATTGTGGATCGTACGTCAGAATTGCATGATGTTGGGGATTTCATTTTGGACAATCGTGGTATATTTCGGATGCTAATTAGACATCGTGAATGCACGTGTGCTGAATCCCGCACCAGTCGGTATGGGGTGAAAGATATATATTTTCAATAATTAAGTTTGGCTAATTCCTTCGAGCTAAGCTTGAAGGTGGCTGAAGACTGAACTGAAATGAAATACTGTTTGCGGTTTAATTTAATAATGCACACCTACCCTGAGTGGGTAATAAATTTAATATGCGGCTGATATTTTGGGCTGCCAAAATGGGAGTCAAGTATTTGCCATTACTTGGTTTTCATCCAACCTCTTCATTGTCATTGATCTGACATCAACAAAGCTTTCAGTTATAATTACTATCTTGATTTCATCATGAGATGTGCGTAATTGCTATAATAAATAGAACATTTAGCCTTTCTTGTTTTATTATTAGTGGGTCAAATGTTAAAACAATAAATTAATAATTACATTGGGAATGCTAAAATGTTTTGAGAGTAAGATAATAAAAGTTGAAATATGGAAAATTATATTTTGTTTGTGTCTAATTTGTCATTATCTATGCTAATCTTTGGATAAAATAATTTCACTGATTCTGTTTAATAGGACTCATATATTATTGTGACAAATTATCTAAAGTATCATACTTACATACTACACGCATACATCCTTTTGATGTACGGTAGTGTTGATATCTCTGGAATTTAAGATATGAGAACTCTAACCTTACAACTGACTCTACTCTCTAATTCACTGCCACTACTAAACTCCAGATTCATTACTCAACTCTCAGTCACCATCCAATCCATATACATTACAGGGATATTTTTTCCAAACTGTGTAAAGATACTGCCTGATCATATTCTCATGTATTTTAATAATGTAATGAAACAAATATATAAATAAACTAGAAAATAGCATTAACCATTAAGTGCTCTATAGGCGGGTTAAAATTCACATTAATAGGGTTCATTAATGAAATTTTTACCATATCTTAATAAAGCCAATTAAGACAATTCTTCACTCATATTTGAGTATTTTAATGGTGAAATTATTCGTACAAATACATTTGTTTTGCACGTAATACATTTGCTCCGTTGCCAAACGAATGGATGAATGCATTTAACGTTAAGGCCAGTGCGATCGTGTTATTTAAATCATGAGCATGCAAAGGTGACACAACAACTTCTCAGCTTTACATTTTAAAAAATACCAGAAACCATTCAATATGCAGCTTATAGCCCACATTGAGTATACACAAACATCCAGGCCACAATATTCCCCCCCCCCCCTTCGTTCCTCATTCACGATGCGTTCACTGCAGGTAGACAATGACGGATGATGAAAATCAGAATCAAGCATCGTGTTGTCATCACATTTTTCGATGCCAGACAACACTGAACCAAAGGAAATTTACAATCGCATGTGAGCAGTGTGTGGGGACAATGCACCCATTGCGCGCAACAGTTAAGAGCGCGCTGCGGATATTTGTCGAGGCCCGAAGGACGAACCGCAGGTCAGGGCAGCTTGCGACTGCGGCGAATGAGGAAAGCGACAAGAGCATGGGCTTTTTTTTCGAAGCACCACCATGCCACCTTTGCACGATTGGCTGGCAGGTTGGGCGTCGGTGTGAGAACACGGGAAAAACATCCCTCGCGTGATCATTGGGGAATGAACAAGGTGGGAGCGTACAATCGGGTTCCAAGAATGCTGGCATGCAACATCGAAATGGAGCGTCGGATAGCTTCTCTTGACGCTCTTGACCCGACGAAGGAAATCGGTACAAGTTTTAGTGGCGACGTATTGCCGGTGATGAGACTTCAATTTACCACTACAACCCTGAGTGTAAACATCAGTCTGTGCAGCAGAACCATCCAACACCCAAGAAATGTGAGTCGTTGTGCTCTGTAGGCAAGATCATGGGCACTGCGTTTTGCATATCAACTTGACAAGACCCAAGGAGACCATCACAGGTCAATATTTCGTGTAGACTTGTTCCAATGATGGCATACGTTAAAGAAAAGCGCCATGAAAACACGAGCGCCTCATCCTCGCTTCTGCATAACAATGCCCCAGTGCACACTGCAAGAGTTGCAGAGGCCGATACCGTGAAGGTTTGCCACTTGTGGGAACTATTGCATCCAGTCTACTCTCTAAACCTTTGCATCCAGTGACTTTCACAGGTTTCCCAGATTGAAGGTGCCCCCGCATGGAAAGTGTTTAGAGGACAACAATGATGATGATGATGATCATCATCATAATGATGAGCTGAAAGAAACTGTACACAATGGCCTTGGAGAATAGTTCTGGAGGGCATCAAAAAAATGCAGGGACAATATGAAACATGCATGTACGAGTACAGAGGGTGACGATGTAAAAAAAGAAATGTGGTCCTTATTGATTGAACTTTGCAAATATGTTAGACTCAGACCTATTGAATAACCCTCGTAATATATACATACAAAAGATCCCCATTTGTAATTGTAGGTCAGGGCAAGCTTTGGCAAACACATATAGGTGGTCAACATCAGCCCTGGTGCGCCACGCATACGTAGGACACACGAACCGCACACACAATACTCCGCACGTGAGCCCATTTTTGGTTGTTGTTGCTGTTAAAGAAAATACATGAGAATGTTGCGCGGCATATTCCATCAAAATTGTTGCACACGTGCATAGAAACACAGACACAATGTGTGGGCGTGAGGTATTTTTACGAGGCTACACAGACTTCTGCTCGACGGCTGTGATCTCCCAAAAATGTTTTGACCAAAGTCACCGTTAACGTACTGTGACCTGGAGATGAAACCCAACCATGTCCTGTTGTTTTTACACCGCTTCAAGGCCTTTCTTATTTCCCCCGAGGGACCGCTCTACCTGTCCTGCCTGTTAGCATTGGCGGAAGCCTGGACACAGCAGGTGGGCCCCCTTCAGTCCCCGCATCAGAGCGCCGTGTGGAATTCCCATTGCTTCAAGCGGCCGCTATCAAGCCCTTTAAAATCTTGACTAATTGCGGCGATATAACGTGATCCTCTTCGATGGGTCGACGCACATTTTCCTCGGGTTTTTAGTGCAGAGCTAATCAGTGTGATATAGAAATGTGTTGATATGAAGCTTTCGTGACTGCAGGAATCCATACTCTTTGGTTATTTCGGTAAAGTCACGTAAGTATAAAATAATTTTCACGTAGGTATAACATTATTTTCTACCTACGTGACTTAACCGAAATAACCAAAGAGTGTATATATGTGTATACACACACATACACTTCCGATAGTGTTTGTGCATATGTAGAGATTCGTTTCACGTGGAATATTTTCCTGGGGAGGGGGGCAACCCCGCAACTGCCCAGGGCTGCCCTGCTCCTGACAGCAGTGAGGGGTGGGAGAGGAATGCTTTCCCAGAGCTTAGCCCCAGACAGCTCCTGATTAAATTAAGCCCCGTGAATATGCGTCCATACACACGGTTATCGTTATCTCGCAAATGCTTAGTACAGCATCTCAGACTTTGGTGGATAAGGTATTTTTTTCAATGAGCTAAAACGAAATCATCTGCAAACAGCATGCATGCGGATATCCTCGATGATACCCTCCGATTTTAATACAGCGTTCACATCGTAATACTTTCAAACCTGCACCAAAGGCATAATTCAGCCGTTATATTTGACCGTAATCTTTACCGCACAGAATTAGGTGACAATTTCAATAAAACAATCGTCAGAAAACTGCGTTTAGAATCTCTGTTAATGGGACGACACCGAAATGGCGCATGCCATCCCCGTGTGAACATGCGCACGGTGCGACACGAACGCCTTGCTAAAAGTCTCGCTTAAAAAAAGAGAAATTAGAGGCAGTTCTTAGCGAGCGAAGAAGCTGAAAAACACACACCTCTCACATAAGCGGGCCTGCTTTCCTGAGGAGATAATTTTGACGGCGAAGCTGTGATTAAAGCTGCCGGCTAGCTCTGAAATCCTGCCAAGCCCCTAAAAGCCTTCCAGGGCCCGCTGTGAGCACCGGCGGACAAAGACAGTTTGTTTTGATCATGAGTTTAATCACTTTGCTCCGTCGAGTACTGCGCTGATGAGCTCGTGTCAAGAAGATAAATTGTTGGCTGCTTCCATCGAATGTCCGTTTGTCAGTCTCACTTGCTTTAACAAGACATTTTTAAAGTGTTATTTTTTCTCTCTCTCCTCTCTCTCTCTCTGCGTCATATGTTGCATTGAAGGAATGCATGGTAGCCCACCGTCGACATTCATTTGCAGGGACCCCTTTTTTATGGAGCAGCAGAGAAAAAAAACATTTGCTAAAGTGAAGAGTGAACATGGAATATATTCCAGTGCCGTGCACAAACATGTGACAAAATGTGCCGCTCAAAATCTAACCGCCTACATGTGCACCAACATGCAAAGATAGCTATAATGTAAACATCTACAGTAATAACAAAAATGGGTCTCTTTATTAGCTGTCACCAAAAAATGTTGGAGTCTGAAAATACAATAACTCATACCAACTGACATTCCTACTCCCTAATTCTAAAATTTGCATCGACACTTAAAGTTACACTCATTCTACGAGGTAGGTGAGAGTTGTGATTTGACTGAATGTTCCTCATTTCAGAACTGTAATCTTGCAAAGAAATCATGATTTTATATATATCTCCATTTAGGCAAAACAACGATATAAAATATGAACCTATTATGCTGTAGTTCTTGGCTGTTATGTTTAGTAAGTGAAGAGAGTTAATTTCACTATTAAAATGGCATTCTGCAAAAACTGCAATGCCCCTATTTATGTAGCAACGCTCTATGTGCAAAGCGGCTTGCTTACGTAGTCCCCTATAAATGCTTCGTTGCCATGTGTACATCGAATAGACAGTTCAAGGTTATGTTCAGCTACTAGCCTCAGAGGTCATCTGTCCAAAGCCTCCTCAATATTGTGCATTTTTCACCATTTTGTTCAAGCATCATTTTGTCATAAAAGCAGCCAAAAACTTTCTTGGGTGAGTGCGTCCAACTAGCTGGAAGTATGCCAGCGAAAAATCATCTGCTTGCTGCCAAGCCAATGGATGTTGGATTCAGCATTTCCACGTGTGAGATGCAAGCCAGAGTGCAAGCCTTTTTGGCTCTCGTTCAATCTCTCACAACACCAGAGCTCATAGAGAGACGTTTGATTGTGTCTCCTCTGAAGAAAGAGAAAGAGAGATACGTGTGCTAAGCATTGAAGTGCCCACAGCCATGGCTGTTGGGAATGCATAGCTCTCTCTCTCTCCGGTTAATGCTGGATTCTGACTTGTTGAAGCTCACGTGTGGTGGAAGTGCAGAGACTGCAAGTGTTGTTTGGATGGACCGCAACAAATGATCCGGATGAGGAAGTGTCTGACGCACCATCAATCGAAAAGCAGCAGCAGCAGCTTCTAATTAATCCCGGCTGGTAGTCAATGAAGCCCATCACCCCTTACGGGGTTGCTAAAATTACTACCACTTTTGAGAAGTCAATAGTGGTTGTTCTCTGGAGGTTCTAGACCCACCTATGTTTGTGGAATTTCTCCCCACTGGGTCAGGGCTGCCAATGGAGATGAGTAACCACCCCCATGTCCACTGGAGCAGGAGCACAGTGGTGTCTTTTTACTGACACCATGTCTTGATTGTCTCCCGAGCACTGCTTATTAGATTTTCAAACAACACTGTGTTATATATGTTCAATGTTTTACTTCTTAATACATCCACGACAGAAGTTGATGAGTTTTGTGTTTAGTTTGTTGTCCTTTCCCCCGCACTTCCGATTAGCGTGGTTGCATATGTACAGTGCGAAAGAACTTCAACATACCTACACACGCAAGGTAAACTATTTAAACGGAGCTCACATTTAGCAAAAAATACCTAATGCTAATGACTAGAATGTGCCACTGCATGTAAGGAGGTGCTGTTTTTTTTCCACTGAATGTTCCACTTTAGCTTTCAAGAAAATTCGTGCGACTACCTGATCATTATAAAAAGTACCCCCCCCCCCATCCTCTCCCTCGCAAATATGTAAAATATAACAAATTGTATTTCTTTAAGACACCATGACATTCGTTATTTGTGGGAATGAACTTTTAACAAGACAAAAAATTTGATATTAACATCGCGTTTAGCCTCTTCTGCAAAAATTACCATATATGGCATATCATCAAAAACTTAATTCAAACCAACTTCCTTGGTGTCTCGTAACAAGTACATACCAGACACTGCCACTACAAAGCCTCTTTTGCTGACATTAAATATTTGAGCAATTAAAAAAAAATGTACACAATAAAAAATCCACATTTGTACGAGCTGTAATCGCGTGCCCTGATGATGAGGACTCGGTCCCGTTATTCTAACCTTCCACTCTTTTAGTGCTTCAAGAAATAATGACTTTCTGAGACTTTACTATCCTCGCGGTCTGTGCGGTACGGAGGCCATTAAATTAGAAACGGCGAGAAACATGTCGTTAGATCTTTTTATCATTGTCCCGACTCCAATTCACACAAAGCCAACAATTATTACGCCCTGTAACGTGAATATATTGGCACCCAACTGATGAGCCAAGTCCGCGAGCCAGCCATAAATGCAACGTTTAATTTATTGGCATGTCTAGCACTGGTGGATCTACCGTAATTCAACTCTGCACAATTGCTGCACCGTGAATGCATATTAAACATTGCATTGTAGCTGAAAATAGCACATGCGTATGTATTCCTATACATATACCGCACATATAATAATATACACGTACGGATTTTGCTGTGCGTGCGCGCGCGTGCTTGCCAAGAACACTGATGCAGCGGTTAACACACTCCGCTTCAATGCCTGGAGACCTACCTCTCATTTCCAAGTAGCATCTGAAGCCATACCGGGCGTCCCTTAGGTTGACGCATCCCTTAATAAGCACCAGGCGTAGTGAACAGCAGCACTGGGGAGAGAAAGGAGGTTCCTCGTGAACTGTGCCCACCCTAATCAGTGCTCACTGAGAGCACTTCCCTGTATGTCTATAGAGAGGGATCGTTGTCTTTGTGCGTGTTTCAGACAAAAAAATCCCCCCTATTGCCCTTTTAGACAGTCGAGGTAAGTGTTGTCAGTGAGCACCTATTAAGGGCAGCGTGGCACAAGAGCGAGTGGTACATGTGGCCAAGCGACGGTGAATGCATCTTGCTACACTCCTGGGGACCTGGGTTTGAGTTTCGGCCATGCACAACATAATTGGCAATATACATATATATCTGAAACTAGCCAGGGTGTTCCTTAGGTTCAGCATGAAATGTATGGTGGTGTGTTACCATCAGCACAGGGGAGACCCAGGTAGATGGCTGGGTGTAGTTTCTGCCACACCACCCTGCAAACAGCACTTGCTCAACAGGCTACTTTAATGCATGGATATCGTCGTCTCTGTGTGTGCACCACAGCGTTCGCATGGATGATGTAATCCCAACATTCATGCAACAGCATGTGCGCGCACGAGAAATGATGTGTTCAATTGGATTCCAGTGATTAGTATAATTCAAGTTAGCATAATCTCTGCAACAGATCACTCTAACCGAGAGGAACTGCCCTTAGGCTTTTCCAAAACGACTGCACGTGTTTCTGTTGCACTGAACGTGCGATAGTTAGACACAGCTATGTACATCACTCACGAATACGCTAAAATTATATTCGGTGCTTATTGTTGAACACATTTGTATACGCAGTATTTCTGCGCTAGGATTGGCTGTAGCCATCGCCATTTGATTCGAGCAGATGATGTAACAATCAGCTCGAAAGAATAAAACAAAAACTCAACACATTCGTTAATAAAACGCCGTTAAAAGTAAAATGACATAATAGGCAACATTTATATTCACGGTCCTTCTTCATAGCAAGGTTTGTTTTTAGCGAGATATAAATATGGAACGTCTTTAGGTATACGTCATTATGCCCCACTACCCACGAAGTAGCACAACCAAATGTTGTGGCCGTAATCCGAGCTTATTACCTATTGTTCTACTTATATGGCAGCGTTTATAACGGTTATTCAAAGTAATTTCAGTGTATTCCTTATCACCGTTCACACTGCGTTGAACTGACACTTGCAGGATGCAATGTACTGTATAACAACACAATTATAAACTAGGTAAGGGGATTTGTTTAAGTTATTAAATGAGACAGCATTAAATTTCGATTTAAAGCTTTCGTGACTGCAGGGATTCATCTTCTTGGTTCTTTCGGTAAAGTCACGTAGAATGGAAATAATAAAATAATAAAATAAAACATAATAAAATAATTCTGGTGGAGAGCAGGTCTGTCGAGTAGACAGAGTCTGACTCTGTATACTCGACAGACCTGCTCTCCACCTGAGGACGGCTGCTTGCGTTGTGGCCGAAACGTCGTGAGAATTATTTTATTATGTTTCATTTTTCTTATTTTAGTATTTCCATTCTACGTGACTTTACCGAAAGAACCAAGAAGAGACAGCATTAATTCTGTCAAATGAGGGACCTTGTAGATCAATTCATGCCACCAGTGTTCAACTGGACCAGTGTTAACTTCATCGAGTCTCATCAGCAAGATCTGTCTGCCCTGTTAAACAAATGCTATCGAGTACCCTGCTATTATGGGTTAAAGCCATCCGTACAATGTTACGATTGGGCTCCAGATTAAAATGCGACAGAGTGTTAAAGAAATGCTCATGTCAATTAAATATCCCAACAGTGAATTTTGGACAATACACAACCAATGTGGTTAAAGAAACTCCTGCGTATTTAGGGATCAGGACGATTAAACTGCCTGGCGAGTTGATACGTGATTAAATTCCTGACTCAATTGCTGAATCGGCCCACCTGCATTATATCACGGCAATGAATGATGCGAATAAATGCATTCCCATTGACTTCGGGTGTAAAAAAAACAAACCCACATTTATTGACCAGAATATACGCAGTGTCCATGATAGATCATCTTACGTTGTTCTCTGCCGTCTCCTTCACACCGTTTTATCTGGATTGAGAGGTGGCGATAGCCTTAATGTGTGCCTACTGGTCTGTGATGCCTTGTTTGTGCCTTCGAATTGTATATATATCGTCTCGTATGTGCTGGACTCTCTTGTATATTTTTTTAATGGCTTCTGTGTACTTGCAAGTCTTTTTGTACCATTTTCTTGTCGTGTCTCCGTTTGTACCGCTTTATATATATATACATACACCTTATATACATACACCTTTTGTACTGTCCATATTATTCTGTCTCCCTGTGATATATCAGCCTGGGGATTAAAAACAAAAGAGCATATTAGCATATCATATAAATTACATTAACATGATGAAATAATTGCACAAGTGATTCGATGCATGTACCTTCTTGTCAAGAATCATTACTTTGTTTTTTAATTAATGGATCGATTGATGCATCGTTTTGGCCCCATACTTTTAATCGGTATTGTCATAGACGATTCACTTAAGCAGCAAATGACTGAATTACAGTATTTGCAATTATTTCTACACGTTGCGATTCTCCTTTCACGTGTCGTTTGAAAGAAGCGGAGCGGCTACAAATCCCATGACTTTGTAAAACATTCCTCGGCATCCAGAACGTCGCTCGTTACTTCCCGCTTGGACCTGACGTGGCATCTTTGCAATAGTCCTGCAATTATTTTGTAAAGTAAAACACCCCCCCCCCATCCCCCCTCCCTCCCCCCCATCCCCCCTCCCTCCCCCCATCCCCCCCCCCATCCCCCCCTCCCTCCCCCCCCATCCCCCCCTCCCTCCCCCCCCAATCCCCCCTCCCTCCCCCCCCATCCCCCCTCCCTCCCCCCCATCCCCCCCCCATCCCCCCCTCCCTCCCCCCATCCCCCCCCCTCCCTCCCCCCATCCCCCCCCCCCCTCCCCCCATCCCCCCCCCTCCCTCCCCCCATCCCCCCCCCCTCCCTCCCCCCATCCCCCCCCCTCCCTCCCCCCATCCCCCCCCCCCTCCCTCCCTCCATCCCCCCCCCCCTCCCTCCCCCCATCCCCCCCCCTCCCTCCCCCCATCCCCCCCCCCTCCCTCCCTCCCCCCATCCCCCCCCCTCCCTCCCCCCATCCCCCCCCCCTCCCTCCCCCCATCCCCCCCCCCTCCCTCCCCCCATCCCCCCCCCTCCCTCCCCCCATCCCCCCCCCCTCCCTCCCCCCATCCCCCCCCCCTCCCTCCCCCCATCCCCCCCCCCTCCCTTTCCCCATCCCCCCCCCCTCCCTCCCCCCATCCCCCCCCCTCCCTCCCCCATCCCCCCCCCCCTCCCCTCCCCCCCTCCCCCCCCCCTCCCTCCCCCCATCCCCCCCCCTCCCTCCCCCCATCCCCCCCCCTCCCTCCCCCCATCCCCCCCCCTCCCTCCCCCCATCCCCCCCCCCTCCCTCCCCCCATCCCCCCCCCTCCCCCCATCCCCCCCCCCCTCCCTCCCCCCATCCCCCCCCCCCTCCCTCCCCCCATCCCCCCCCCCCTCCCTCCCCCCATCCCCCCCCCCTCCCTCCCCCCATCCCCCCCCCCTCCCTCCCCCCATCCCCCCCCCTCCCTCCCCCCATCCCCCCCCCTCCCTCCCCCCATCCCCCCCCCCTCCCCCCATCCCCCCCCCCTCCCTCCCCCCATCCCCCCCCCCTCCCTCCCCCCATCCCCCCTCCCTCTCCCCATCCCCCCCCTCCCTCCCTCTCCCCATCCCCCCCCTCCCTCCCTCCCTCTCCCCATCCCCCCCCTCCCTCCCTCCCCCTCCCCATCCCCCCCCCCCATCCCCCCCCTCCCTCCCTCCCCCTCCCCATCCCCCCCCTCCCTCCCTCCCCCTCCCCCTCCCCATCCCCCCCCTCCCTCCCTCCCCCCCCTCCCTCCCCCCCTCCCCCCCCTCCCTCCCCCCCCTCCCTCCCTCCCCTCCCTCCCCCCCTCCCTCCCTCCCCCCCCTTCCTCCCTCCCCCCCTCCCTCCCTCCCCCCCTCCCTGAGTTTGTTCACACCGCCATCCTCTGCGGCTCAGCGGCATCCAAGCGGCTCCCGACGCGGGCGAATCGATAGCGCGCCACGCGGGGAGCAAGCGGAGACACTTCAAAGCCAGGGAGAGGGGGGTACCTTACCTGACCCGTCTGCCTGTTATTTCCCAATTACGATAATCGCACAATCGTCAATTACCCCATTAGCTTTAATTATCTCGGTTACTCCGCCCCCCCCCCCCACTCAACTCACCCCCGCCCGCACCCCCCCCCCCCCAACTTGCAGATCGCGGATTTGGATAAGGAGCGTAATCACCTGCGCCTTGTCGGCTCGCGTTCTTTTTGTTGTGTCGCGCGCGCGCGCGTGTGTGTGTTTGTGGGTGCGCGCGCATCCACCCCTCGGGAGAATTAAGCGATAGTCATCAGGAGTGGCACTTGCACTCACTACCTGTAATCACGGGCTCGGGTTACACGTGTTCGCCCGCCCCTCCACCCCTCCACCCCTCCACCCCTCCACCTCACCCACCCCCTGGCCCTCTGTAAATGTCGGGCCGTCGCCCAACGTGTTTGTTTCCGTGTGACCTCACCGCTGCTGGAGCGTGTAAGCTGAAAACAAGCTTCCCCTCCTCCTCCTCCTGCGTCACACGAGCGGCCAGGTGAACTGAGCCGACCAGAGAGGCGTGTGCGCCGTGTTTGCAAAGCGGAAGCCTCGGGTCTTTGTGGTATTAGCGTGTCTACAAGCACTGCTGAACATCGCAATAATAACCAAACGCTGAGAGAGCGAGAGAGGGAGAGCTTACTCTTCCCCCCCGTCCCCCCCCCCCCCTGTGATGTTTTCACAAAATCAAAGTCCCTATTGACGACCATACACTTGGTCGAATGAGCAGAGCTTTGCAGGTGTATTTTTTTTGCAAAGTATTTGTGATAGCAAACTGTTGAATAGGCAACGCAATGGGTTTTTTTGTTGTTGTTGTAATTGCTGCATATATTGCATTTTATACGATAGTGTGTGATTCCTCATATATAAGTGCTCACTAAAGTGTGTATCGCTTTGATAATTCAGAATGACTGAAAAGATTTAGTTTTGGGCAACGATATAAACGGGTGTCGTCATCTGAAAGTGAGTAATTTGCTGGATGAGCACCAACAATATGTGGCAGCACAATAGTTTTATTGATGTGGCACTTTTGTGGTTTTGCACAACTTTTAGTGCATGGATCCGAATGTGCCTTGAAGAAATTTTGTAATCGGTGCATATCACCGACACGGTGATCCAGATGTCTTGTGCCCCCCCCCCTCCCATTTAATGATCTAAAACTTAATATGTTTGTACACCATTGGGTGTGAGAACAGAAATGAATAAGCAAAAGGAAATAATGTTAGAAGTGCAATTAATTGCGGATCACAATACACCTGGACCACCCTGTACAATGGAGAACTTACACACGTTGGCGACATCATATGGGCTGTTAATACAATGTCGTGGGCTTTAGAAGGACACGTCACTGCAAGGGATTGTGGCCAAATGGTCAAAAATGAAAATGCGGTGGCAGCCAATGACTGAAGCGCATCAAAGAGGGACGGCCACTGAAGAGATGGAGCGATTAAATCATCCCGTGTGTCGGCGCTAGGTGAAGCATTACATCACCGCAGGATTGCGTGAGATGGTAGCAGCATCTGTGCAGGCCTTCGTCCATGAATTGACACCAGCATCTCATATGCAGTAAGTTTAATTGAGTTAGTGGTCACATTAATTTCCAAGGAAACCTCCATCATCCGATCTGGTAATTATTTTTAATTTGACCAGGCGGATATCAATCTGTCTCCTGTCGTAGTGACCAAAATAAAACGGGAGACTCTCACGCACATATACAATAACGATTTTTTTTTTTTAAGAGGCTTATTGAGGAAGATCCCTGCAATATTTTTCCCCCATGAATGTGCCCCAACGTAATGTGTGATGCCGGCATTTTGAAATTGCATTTAAGCAATATGTGGCATGTTCCTTAAGGAAAACTAGTTTCCAATTAGTGAGTACAAATCTAAGTAAAACCGACGAAGTGAAACCAAACTTGATTTGAAGCTTTCGTGACTGCAGTAATTACTCTTTGGTTATTTCGGTAAAGTCACGTAGAAAGAGAATACATTTATTTTCTCACCCAGTATATTGCTCACTTTCTACGTTACTTAACCGAAAGAACCAAAGAGTGGAATTAAACCAGTGGTTTTGATGTTTCCCGCTGCATAATTATTCGGCAGCAAGCAGGAATTTTTTTTACGTGTGATGTTCACTGAACATATCATACAAAGGAAACAATTTTAAGTATTTTCATCACAATACGGACGCTTTCCTTAAAAAGAGTGTTACAGGGAAAGTGCTTAGAATATAAACGTAGTAATTTTACTGTTAATCAATAAAAGATCAGCGGAGCGGATAAGTGTTTATACAAGTGAGGATGCTAGTGGCAGTGAAAGTGGCTGGGCGAGTGTGTGGGCTGAGGGGCGGTGCTCGGTGTGTGTGTGTGTGTGCGTTAGTCTCTGAAGACCTGAGCAAACAGGTGAACACAGGGGGTTCTTTAGAAACGTGGCGGTCTTTAGAAAGAAATCATCAGAAGCAAGGGGCTTGGCTTTAAAGTAATCTGCTGCGCACACCACTTTCTCCTTGCCACCCTGGGAGTAAAGGACCTGCCTGTATTGTCAACTCACCTTCACCGCAAGTTAAACTGTGCACAGCATGCATTGTACTTTGAATAACAATCCAGTATTTAAGCTATAACATTCATAAGTCTGTGTGTTCATGTTCAGATAAGACATCGGGCGGTGCTCATCTGATTTGGGGGGGCTGACCGCCAGCGGTGAAATATTCACACATTTTTTTTTACGGTGGTTACAATTTGCCGCTCTTTAATTTGCTTTGAACGCGTGAATCCTAGTCCCCGTGAACCCTTGGATCCATGTTGATTAGTAATAACCCATTTTAGAGGACCTTGTCTGATTTATTTATATATTTAACATGCTGGCTTTTTGGTATCTATCCACACCGCAAAACAATGACCATCGGTGAATCGGAAGACTGTTAAAAGCGGCATGAGTAATTGCTTTTTCTGTATTGGCTCTTTCAAGTCAAGGGTGAAGCTCCTTGGTGAACGAGGATGGTGCTTCTACGGATTTCAGTTTGCGCAGGGAGGACACAGGTATTTGGGGAACAAAAATCAACTTGTTTTTGTTTCCATCCAGGTGAAGTCAATGGGGCATGTGAGTGGCTTGAGGTAGCCATGCCCAGGTGAATTAAGAAGCACGGGCAGAGAGGTGCGTGCCTCTTGAACAGCGCTTGCAAACACATGGAAATACCTCCACCCGACAGCAGTATGGTCTGTGTTATTGCGTTCACTTATGCGCCCAATATGAGCCAACGATCGTTCCTAAGAAGTTACATTCATGATTATACAGCCAGGTATCACAGTAGTGTCGGTCTCACATGTGGAAGGACACGAGTTTAAATGCGGGTTAGGGTCTTGTCTCAACCCATAATCTCTCTGTTGCTTGACAAAAAAAATGGGAAAGTAGGTACTATTTTGTATTCAAATGAACGATGCTTTGCATATGGAGAGACTGGCCTCTGCCATGAGAATGTGAACTACAAACTCTGGCTTGGCACTACCAGCAAATGCGAGTGCTGACACATACACATTTAAACGCATTGATTTTGACCGATCGATTACAATGGAGTTCAGCTCACAGTTTCCTGTTAAATCAGGTAAAGGTGCTGCCCTGAAATTGCTTCATGACCCCACTGTGGCAGAAGGACCTCCACGAGAGGGAGCCTTAGGGAGCCCATTCATAGGGCGCGGGGCCTACTCTTTTGCCCCGCCCCTACTGGACACCTGTGGAAAAAAAACGCTTCATAGCTCATCGGATTTCTCCAGGACAAATAAATATTCTGATTCAGATTCCGATTTCACCCTGACCAGGCATCTTGGAAGAGGTGGAGTGCCCACACTTTATCTCGCCGTGGTGTACACGTCCATACTGCTGGGTGGACAGAGGCAGGGGAGTTCACAAAGCTTGCCCATTGTTTCACCCAACCACGCTGAGAGATGGAACCGGTGACCTCCGGATTTTAGGTTCAGCGTGCTAACCATGGATATTACACGGACGTCTGTCATTATATGTAGATATTGAAAAGCGAGTCGCAGCTATCTGCAAGTATTTGCATTTAGCCTTCTTGACTAAAACCACTCACATTTGTGCAAATATATAGACGTTGAAATAAAACACTTGAGAAAAATATCTAACTGTGATATGACCACATGTCAGTCAAAGTAAAGCACGCAACGAAATAATGAGAGCGGTCATCTGAACAACCGCCGTTTAGATCGAATGTGGGGTTAAATGTATTCTTCTTCTACTTTCTAACGCTCATCTCCGGCCACTTGAAATCCCACGCCATTGCCGGTGCCTTAGAAAAGCGCGCAACCCGAGACCAGGTGAGGCGACGGGGCGGGGCAAGGTGGTGCGCTCACTGGAGCATGTAAGTGGCCGTCAAGTGCTGTGACTAAGCGCGGTTTAGACGCGGGCCGGCGGGCGGGCGGGCGGGGGGAGGGAGGCGGCCGTCACTTTTGCACGGTGGAAACCCGAGCCCCAAACGATCAAACGCAGGGGAGAGGAACCATTCACTCGTGAAAGTGACCGGTGACGGAAAGGAGGAGGGGGTTGGAAACACAAAGGGCAGGTGACGTGTTGTGACTTGCGGTGTCAGCGGTTGACCGCGGTGCGCTGACAGACGATCAAAGGTGAGGCTGCGCCGTTCGGTATTCCGACCTACTTGAGCCGTGGCGTAACCCAGGGGTAATTGCAAAAGAGGCGTAGCGAGGACACGCGCGTGCGACTCGGCAGGGCGTGCCTGGGCAAGGCCAAGGACACTTGGGTCACCTGTGTTGTTCGGTTGCTGCTGAGGAACACTGACAGTTCAAAGGCAAATTCTTTCATCTTATGTTGAATGTAATGGACCAGGTGGCGCTGCAGTTAAAGTGTGCTACTCACAATGAGAATCGCTTGAGTTTGAAATCGCTGTTCAGGGAGTGGGGGTTAACTCTGACCTTCATTTCTCCAAGGTCGATGGAATACGTGCCAGTTTGTGGGAACTCAACAGTAGGTTTTTTTTTTCCCCCCGTGGTGTGACTGGTGCTCGTGGTACAATTGTGGAAAGACCATCACTAGCTTTGGATCACATGCAGGGATAATTACAACCCCATGCACATTTGAGCTGGGAAATATCGGCTTTTGTGTATCACATGTAGCTTTGAGCGTGTTTGTATGGTTTCCCACTATGCTCCCCGAAGGATATATTTTTTTAAATAGATCAAATCGACCTCAAGCAAGTTGTCTCACTCACTGGGTGCACAGGTGTGTGCTGCTCGCGGAGGAGCAACGCTTGACCATTTCCCCAGCTGCCTGGCTGCATTCATGCAGGCAGGACCTAATTGCGGCATTCAGTAAACGTGTGTGGTCTTACAACTACCACCCACGAGCATGTGCACTGTCTTATATAGGCTTATTTGATATTGACTATAGCATTTACATTGCATGCAGCAAGCAATACAGACAGCAGCTTTACCAATGTTCCTCTATATCGTCACATAGAACCAGATGGCAGAGAATGTGTGTGTGTACTTGTGTGTATAAGGATATGCGTGAGGAATGGTAGTGTAGTGGTTAGCGCACTGCTCTTTGAACCCATTGACTAGAGTTCAATTCCCACTCGACCAATAACAGTTGAATATTTGCACAGGTCCTGAGCATCGCCTAGATTGACTCAGCCTCAAATGAGTACCTGGTGTGGTGTGTAAATATCAGAATTGGGGAGAGGAAAGCAGCCGGGCATGGTGTTGGCAGCTCTTCCCTTAATGTGCCATGCCGGCTTTCAGAGGCACTCGCTAACAGCATGTGACCCAACAGTCTGTTCAAGGCAATGTGTAATATGGGTTCGTTATCTTTTTATGCACGTGTGTATCACGAGTGGCAAATAATATTGGATCTTTCCCAGGGGCTTTCAAATGATTACTTAGCTTTAAATTAGTGACCGGTAATTGTGTGTATGTGTGCACGAAGGGCTAGATTGACAAATTCAGCCAGGATATTTCTGATTATACCGTGCAGGCCTTTGTAGGTGCTTGCAAACCTTACTTTTCTCCTTCAGTCTGTATGCATTCACGTGTGATCTTTGGCTCGGTGTAACGTGATGAATCTAAACCAGGGCAGCTCAAATGACCCACAATTCAGAAATGTGGCATGCATTTATTGCAGCAAACCTCTCAACCCACTGAGCCCCAATAATTAACAGCTACAAATTGGAACATCGTATTGTTGGGACAAATTGTCGATTATACTTCCCCAAATTGACGTTTTCAGGTGCACAGCACTGGGTTTGTAGAATCACATTTCACGAACAACTAGTCAAAACGAATTGCACTCCCCCCCCCACCACCATTCTCCACCACCAGCATCACCACCCGTCCCTTCTCCCCACAACTGCGGCCCGCAAGAGTGAATTGAACAGTTAGTCGAGTTTCCCCGATGCCTGGGTGGTCCAATGTCTCAATTCTAAAGGGTCGCAGGTTCAATGTTCCATTTAGTCCCTTCCCCTTTTAACTCTGTTGTGGAGACGCAAATGCGCAATTAACCAATGCACCGTCTTTGGGGGCAGCGTTAAGACCGCCGTCCCATTTGCATGCTCGAAGGCATAAAAACTCCCATGCGCACGTTATAAGAAGCACGTACTGGCGTAATGGCAATGTTTATCCATGCAGCTTTCCCCTATGATCCGGTCTGACAGCACAAGGCATCCTGCTTAATATGATGTAATACTGCTAAATATATCTGCCCTCTGCAAAGATATGCCAATAAACACTTAAATAGAAAGTAATCCTTTAAAACTATTCCCCCACTCCCCCCCCCCCCTCTAATAATTCCTTCCAATATAAATCCCTCCAACATATCCGGAAGGGAAACATTATGTATTACAGTGAAGAGAAGCAAGTCACATCTTGTTGGAGATGTCTTTATTTGGCGTCGGAAGCTTTTGAATACCACACATAGCCGGGAATTGAAACTGGATTGCTGGTTCTACGTAGACGCGAGCATATTGCCCCCGAATTTGAGCAAATTCAAAGAATTACATGCAAATTACTCAACAGGGACCATAAAGAGAAAGCATCGCCCCCTAATGTCAGACTAATGCCTCAGATCGCTCCTAGAAATGAGACCATTAAAGTCTCCCGAGTTCTCGTTACTCCTCTATTGAAAGCGTTGAGATTATCCTCTTTTTTTTGGGAGCAGGCCAAAGAAGACCGAGCAACATTATCTCTCTTGTGAGGGGTATCTAAGAAGGCCTACATGCCAATTATAAGCTAAAATCAATTCACTGCTGGATGGATGATTCCCCAAGCAATCTCCATCTCTCACAGGAGCGTTTCCCTCCCTTGGCCATCAACTCCGTTGTTAGTCTCAGCCACTGGCCACCATCCTTTCTTGCGATGTGTCCCACTCAAGCCCACTCACTCAATGAATGTGATGTCTCCAACTTACGTATGTTCCCCAATCCAAGTGCTCCTCTTTCCATTTCAAGTATGCACCTCTCCATCCTTATATGCACACTTCTCAGCTTTTGTTCTATTTTCTTTGTGAGTGTCTATGACTATGATCGATGGTCGTGGATGTATGTTGAACGTCTTTCACATCTTGCGTATCCAACCGTGCTTATCAGAGGTTTATGGGAAGGATAACAAACTAATTACAAAAAGCGGTTCTGAAGAAATTAGCGTTCAATCTAGATTTAGAACTGCATAGCTCGCACACAAAACAAAACAGGTTCTAAAGTGCATAGCTTCAGTGTCTTTCTAATATCGGAAGGAAGAGCGTTCATGCCAGCCGCAGAAGCACATATGAAAGTGCACGATGCAGTGACCGTCTTTGTTCGATGGCTAGCCAAAAGCTAATTCTAGATTTGAAGCTTTCGTGACTGCAAGGAATCATATTCTTAGGTTTTTTCGGTAAAGTCACGTAGGTAAAAAATTTAAATTAATAAAAGTAAAATAAAAAATAAAATAAAAATCACGACGTTTCGGATACAGCTATCGTGCTGTGACTGGTCCACCTGAAGACGGAGGCTTGTGTTGCTTCCGAAAC
Organism: Lethenteron reissneri; assembly: GCF_015708825.2. Lineage (NCBI taxonomy): Eukaryota > Metazoa > Chordata > Hyperoartia > Petromyzontiformes > Petromyzontidae > Lethenteron > Lethenteron reissneri. The sequence continues at coordinate 4,127,459 of NC_083798.1, read as the reverse complement.
GTCGTGATTTTTATTTTTTTTTAATTTTACTTTTATTAATTTAATTTTTTTACCTACGTGACTTTACCGAAAAAGCCTAAGAATATGTAGCCAAAAGCTAGCCAAAAGCTTCTGTGACAATAGCAGGTGATATACACTGAATAAAACGTTAGTCTTTAGGTTCATCTCTATTTCGATTTTCACTATTAAGATCAGTTTTCCGAACACACTCCCACCTGCTCACGTCTGCCTCTTTAGTTCAACATTTAGATTGACGTCCACCTTCAGTGACTGCCCCAGGTATACATTATTTGTGATGCATCTCCCTGGCAGATCTCCTTAATTGTCTAGCAAACTTATTGTAGTTCAACATGTAGGCATTCGCGAACAATATTTTTCGTAATAAAGGTTTTTGGGTTTGGTCGCGTAAGTATAAATGTGTCATAACCTTCTACCACCCGACACAGCCAGTAAGGTTTGCCACGAAAAACAAGGCACTGATTAATTACTACATCAGCCCACCGGTGTGTTGGAGAGCAAATCCACATCATTTACAATTTGAATACAATGTTTTCCTGATAATTACATTCAGCATCATCGGGCGATTTGCCGAAATAGTGAACCAATCCACCTGAAACGTATTGTACATGTCTGTTTTGTTTTGCTCATCATCTTGAGCCACACTTTTACATCATTTGCTTGGAAGTTCTTCTATCATTTCCCGCAGCATAATTTCAGGGTGATATAGGAATTAATTAGTGTTATAATTTACTTCCTACATATTTTCAAATATGGGATGTTATATTCTTCGGTCTTTCGGTAAAGTCACGTAGATAGGTTCAAAGAAAATAACAAAAAAAATAACAAAAAACTATGTGACTTTACCGAAAAACCCAAGAATATTAATTCCTGCAGTCACGAAAGCTTTGAGTCAAAATATGCGATGCTGTCTCTGATCTTACAGAATAGTGTTTTTGCTGTTGCCTTCATGCCTCCACCACTATTATCACATTCAATGATATGTTCATAGCTTAGCGGTGCAGCATTTAGGCAAGCAGAAAGGACGAGCATTGGAAATCACAGACGTGTCCCAGCTGCCAGTTAATTTGTGAATACCACCATTAAGGCAACTCTGGAGCACCAGATATGCGATATAGACAGCATCATATAACGTAAATTTTGAGTAATTGGGTTTAACATGTCTTGTCAACCTGCCATTCCTCCCAGAACTTGCAACGCTGTTCCCATGAAAAAAAAGCATTCGTATCGGTGCTCACTAAACTCCAGTTGAGCACAAAAAAGTGCTGTAAAGTTGGCAAAGAGGTCTGCTTGCATTTATTAACAGCAGGTGTGATGTTTTTTCCAACCGCTGGTACCAATTTGGCAACGACTGAATCCCACCAGGCCACACTTGGCAGGTTTCAACACCATTTGCTGTGGGAGAGATTTTTCATTCGTTTATTTAATTATTAATTTTCTCACACTGGGCTACAATAACAATGCATTTCATTTTTTTATTATATATTTTTTTCAACATCCCTTCCTACTCCCACCCTTCCTTTAACCACAAGATTACAATCAATGATGGTATCGTAAAAAAGCAAGACTTCATCTCAGAAGTGTTTCGTTCCAAATGAGCCTCTTTTTAAAAAAAATGTCTTGAAAAAAATTAACAGATGTAAACACGGAGTGAAATGCCTGTGCTGTGAATTCATACCAAAGCCCCCTTTTGGGAGAGCTACATTTGGGATTTGGGAATAGTGATACTATCCCAACCGGACCAGGTGTCTGCTCTGTATGTAACGGCATATGTTACAGTTTTGCAATGTGATACTTCCCCGTCTTTAGAGAACTGCAGTGTCCCTGGCAAGGCCAGTGGCTTTGCAAGAATGCCACAAACCCATTCCACTTATGTTGAAACGGACACACACATTGTGCACATATTTGCTCCCTTCTAAAACAAGCGTTGAAAATGATCAGCACAACCTGTACTGTCAACAGAACTGAAAAAGCACATTCTTTTTTTCAATGCTGCAGTTGATTAAGAAACAAAATATTATAGAAACGTATATAAACAATGATGCTGCTGCTGTGGTGTAATGGTTAGCGAGCTGCACGTGCAATCCAGAAGTTGCTGGTTCGATTTCCTGGCGCGGCAAGTTGAAACAGGCCAAGTTTCTTGAATCACCCCACCTCTGTCTGCCCGGCAGTATAGATTGGGTCACCACAGTTAGTCGATAAGCAGGTCGTGTATCGTGAAAGAGTGAGCCAGCGTGAAAGAGTAGGCCAAATACTCTCTCGTGGAGCTCTCTCAAGATGTCTGTAGTGATATATATATGAAAATAAGAAATTGGTTTAACTCGTAAAGTAATTCACCACAAGGTTTTTGCAAACATTTGGATTGAAAATATTCGAGAAAGAACGTGGTCATGGCAAGTGATGACATTATGCAACTTTCCGCTGCGAGGCATGAGCTGCGAGGCTGTGATAGAGCGAACACTGGCACCAAATCCATTTCCAAACCTATTCCAAATGTGTTCTTGGAACACGCTAGTTGTTCAGACTATGCATGAATGCCGCAGCACTATGGAAGCAAACCTGTAAAATGTCCGGTTAAAAATTCGACACGAGCGTCTGAATCTTGTTCACGATTAACGTGGCCGATTTCTTGCAAATATTATTCAAGTTAATCTTCCTTGGCATGTCCACATTTACATCATCATCATCCATGCTCTATCTGCTGGTCAATGAAAGCCTCTCCAAGCCATTGCCATCTCATGGTCTCACGATTCAATAACCTATCTAGCTCCTGTAAGTATGTTGAACTTGATAATTGTTTTTTTATCATTCTATCTGGCAACAAAACTGACACCTTTTTTACAAGGAGTCATGTTTGCATAGACCACAATACCTGCAGTCATAATGCAAACAAAAAACATAACTCTGTATGCACTGTCCTTATGTTTTTTGTTTGCATTATGACTGCAGGTATTGTGGTCTATGCAAACATGACTCCTTGTAAAAAAGATGTTAGTTTTGTTGCCAGATAGAAGGGAAAAAAAACAATTATCATATGTTTTACTGGCAAATGAGGTTCCAATGGTATGTTGAACTTCTTTTGCGCCAACCGTGCTAATCGGAGGTGACGTGAACCCATCTCTGCGGTGGACGTCGTCATGGGCACGTGACCTCCGTTGGCTGCCACAACACCGTTAGTCTCTCGATTTAAAGCTTTCGTGACTGCAGGGATTCATCTTCTTGGTTCTTTCGGTAAAGTCACGTAGAATGGAAATAATAAAAATAAAACATAATAAAATAATTCTCACGACGTTTCGGCCACAACGCAAGCAGCCGTCCTCAGGTGGAGAACAGGTCTGTTTTTATTTTATTTTATTATTTCCATTCTACGTGACTTTACCGAAAGAACCAAGAAGACCGTTAGTCTCGACTACTGGCTATGACCCCTGCAAGTGCCGCGTCCACTCCAAGTCCGCTTTCGCATCACGTGACCGTCCTTCGCCAATATTCACACGGATGTATTAAAATTAACCGTCCAAAGTGCATACAAATATTCCATTTATGCAAATAAACAATTAGCAGTTTCATTATATTACATTTTGTCAACATATTTAATGGGACGCATAATAGTTATACTTTCCATGAGTAAACAATGGGATACATATGTAGGAGCAACTCCTCTGTTTCCATCAGTACCCTAGCTTACTTTGTGGACAGTTCATAACAAATACTTTAATGATACCAATTATTCCTTGCCTGAAAGGTTGACCTACAAATGTATGCGACAAAAAACAAATGTCCTGATTTTGAAAGAATAAAGTCATTAAAGTTAATTGAAAATTAAAGTGGATAATTGTTAACAAGTCTTATTCTAACAGCCAGGAAGTCAAATGATTTATATAACGTACAGTAATCTCAGCAGCTTAATGAGTGATCATAACTCATCAGCTATTGTGCCTTCATATTTTAGAAGCTTCACTTTATTTGTACAGCCAAACACAAGGCCAAAAACCCTCATGAATAAAACAAAGACACATATCCCCCGTATAACCTTAACAGACTGTTGGGGCAAGTGCTGTTCGCGATCAACTATGAAGGCCAAAAAGGCACACGAGGAGGTAGGTGGCCAGCACCACGCCCAACCGCCTTTGTCTCCCCAGTGGCGATGTTTACACATCGCACCAGGTACTCATTTGAGGCTGAGGGGACCTAGGGGAGGCCCAGAACCGGTTCAGTTAATCGTCACTGGTGTTGACCGTGAGTGGGAATTGAACTCGGGTCGCCGTGTTCATAGTGCGGTGCGCTAACCGCTACACTGCCGCACACACACACACGTCAGATAATTTTCGTATGAGTCGTATAAATCAGGAGCGGGGGCATACATTAATCTATGATCACAGTACCTCAGTTGGATACCTTGCCATGGATCACAATATCTGAAGTGGTCCTAGATCTTCGCTTGGTCAACTCAGCCTTAAAACGAATACCTGTTGCTGTGTGTAAACATCAGTGCTGGGGAGATAAAGGCGGCTGGGCATGATGCTCGCCATGTCGCCCCTCGTGTGCTGTGCCATCTTAATAGGCGCTCCCTATCCGCACTTGCCCGAGCCGTCTGTTCAAGGCCAGATGGGAGATCTTTTGTCTTCTGAGATGAAGATGTTCATCATGGCCAAAGCCGTTGACACACCACCACACCTCGTCAACACTTTCTACCCTCTGTCAGATCCAACAGCTGCTGCACAGTAGACAGACGACCTCCAGTAGACACAAGATTTGCCCGAAGAGGCTCCCAACATATTGTCTAGGTCTACTTTTCCCCTTGGTCGCCGGACTCAGGGAGACCACTCCAGTGGCCTGTCTCTGCAATTGACCCTGCCCCATCCTGCACACATCCCACCCAGCCCAACCGTTGTTGTTTTTTGCCACTTCATATCCACAACGCTCACATGCCACGTTATCTTCCGAACTTCTGCAATCATCACGCTGCCTTGCCACGAAAAGTCCTGGCATCTGCCTCAACACCTGCCTGCACTCAAATGCCAACAACGTCTTTCCAATCTACTTATTGGGCATCTCTCATCAGTGTGGCAACACAGTCCTCGTCTTTGTGGAATAAATGGGGAGCGGTGGCACAGTCATGCATTTGACCCAATACTCTTAATAGATGAGTGGAACTAGTTTTGTTTTCAATTTGCTTTTATTTTTCTCCAAATTGAGATCATGGAAGTATGTGTGTATTGTGAATTTCTTTCGCACCGTACGTAGCCAGCCATAGTAATCGGAGGTGTGCTATGAGTGTCGTATCATGACGCAAAGTATGCATTTATAACTCTTGCAAAAGCAGTACAACAACGTGAAATGTTAAACACGTTACTTCGGAGTGGGCAGGTAGGAACTTGGTTGGACAGCGCATTCGTGCGATCCGTGTCACGCGGCGCAAGCTGCTGTCACGTGGTGCTGAGCCCGCCCGAAGCGGTCTATGAAATACATATCGAGGGTGTGGCTATGCACGACAGACAGACAAATAATCCCTGGTGGGCAGTGTGGAACTGTTGTTCCTACCTGTAAAACAGCCCACATGCAGATACGAGGCAGCACACGTTTACAGATACCTTGCTGCAGAGAAATGCCAATTGAATGGCAGTCAAACCAAAAAAATATATAAATTTTGGGAAAATAATTTCCTTGATGTTTTTCACAAGTGTACTCCACTTATGCTGTTGGCATCGGAAACGCTCTCAGTACAGTTCACAGAAGACAAGAAAATAAAATTACTTCTGAGATCTCTTCACGTGACTATCCACGCAAGTGGGTGTGGGGCTGCAGTTTCCACACGCTCGATCGTGTAAATATTTGGGATATGACAACTAAACCAAAAATTGTTTTTGTATTCACAGAGCAGAAATGTTGCCATGTTCGCTGGAAGTACCAAGTTTCATTGGATGTGTGTGTACAGTAATTGGTGACTGGGTTGAAACTTCGATTTAAAGCTTTCGTGACTGCAGGGATTCATCTTCTTGGTTCTTTCGGTAAAGTCACGTAGAAGGGAAATAATAAAATAATAAAAAGAAAACATAATAAAATAATATAATAATATAATAAAAACCAAGAAGATGGGTTGAAACTATCAACTCGTTGCACTTGATAGCCGGGTTTAAGGACACTTGGTTTAAGGACACTTGGCTACATGGATTTGAACCCGAGACTTCGACTATGCTGTCTAAGTGCTCTGACCCCTGAGCCAATATCTAACACAATTGTTGTATTTATTGTTTTTAAAGAGTGGATACACATATATATATATATATCTAAGTACCGTGCATTCTACACGTGGTTGTGCATTCCATATACTTGCATGTGTGGAGAATTGTGTGGATTTGTATTTGTCGTCATCTGTGGAGGTGTGTGCCAAGCATTTGGTTGTAGCTGTGTGTTTATGTGTTTGCATTTTTGCCAGTGTTTGCTCTGCGCGCTTGCACGCCCAGTTATAGAAGTGGACGTGACCTTCATGATCAAGAGTGGTAGTTGTGCAAAAGTCAAGCACAAATGGGGGTGTCTATGTGAAGGGGAAGTAGTGCAGTGGTTAGGGGAGCGGTTCTGTTGTGGTTAGCGCACTGCGCTACTAACCCAGCGACCCGGGTTAAAGTCCAACTCACCGGCAACATCGGTGATGAATTCATGAAAGGGTCCCAGGCTTCATCTAGGCTAACTTAGCCTGAAATTAGTACCTGGTGAATTGTGTAAACATAAGCATTAGAAAGGCAATGGAGGGACGCACGTTTTGCAGGCCACCCACCGTCTCGTGTGCTGTCGGCTTTGATAAGTACTTGCTATTAGCACTTGGCCCACCAGCATGTTAAGGCTATAGGGGTACTTTGTCTTTGTGAAGAAGAAGCAGTGCACGGCGTGAAAGTAAGTGTGTTGGGCTACAATCTCACCGTATACATCAGCGGTATTTGGTATCTTAACAAGGTCTAGGTCTCCCCATGGGTGACTTGGCCACAAATGAGTACCCAAAACAGCATAATGACATGAGCACTGTGGAGACGACAAGTAGGTGTGGCGTTTTTACAATCATTCTATCCAGCTGATATAGTAATCTTAGTAATAGTTTTTTTGTGCATTCAAAGAAACTACCAAATTATATATGTATGCATGTGTGTATACTTGTACTCCAACAGACGTGGCCAATCATTTGAGCGAGAATGTGTGCTCGAAATTTGTAAAACAATCAAAGTGGTTGGTTGCCCCTTGACCTTTGAAGACTTTTCGAATAGCACAGGTTTAGTCAACTTCAAAGTTTGCCACAAATCCCATTGCTCCCACTAGCAGCGTAATGTTTCAGTCATACATTATTTGGCATATTCTTATCCACTGAAGCAATGTGCTGGAGAGAGAGAGAGAGAAAAAAAAATACCACTGTCAGAATAAATTCATGAACATTACATTGTCCCTTCACAATCGGTGGATTAACATCGCATGTTTGTCAACAACTTGCTGGCATACTAGCTGACGGCCCTCCCCTCCCCTCCTCCATCCAGGCGACCAGGCTTTTCGCTCGGGGACGCACAAATCTCCACGCGCTCGCGAACGCGCCCGTGTTTGCGAATGTTCGAATGTTCTTTTTCACGGGCAGAGTGTGCGTGGCAAGCAAGTATCTGCCCCCGCCCCCGCCCCCCACACACAAGCGCGCTTTCGTTTCCCACAGCGCAAGAGGCATACCTCTGCTCGGCAGCTGTTTGTGCAAAACGCTCCACCGTTCCCAGCCAGGATCACTCCCAGCTGCTGCTGCCGTCGTCGCGAGCGCGAGACCACGACGGCGACGACGCGTTCAGCTTGCACACCCCCCCACTCCTCCTCCCGCCTGGCCCGCTGTAAACACAGCGAGCCATCGGCACGCACGCGGCTCACGCAACTCGCTCACGCGTTCAACTCACGCACGAGATCTCACTCGCAATCACACGGAGCAAAAGAACGCCCTCCCGTGCTAATGTTTTCTACATTTGAGCGGTTGGGTTTGTTTTAATTTTACCGTCGTCAAAGTGCACGTTGGGAGCTACACAGGCATGTCATATATTGTATGTATTGCGCTGATATATATGGATATAACATAGCCAAGCTCGGGTGAGTGAGAGAGATCACTGCCTCGTGCACGTTCAAAAAACGGCGTTGGTAATGTTTCGTTTTAACGTTTTTTTTATTTATTCGCATCAAAACGCATGCGTGAGCTACAACAGCGATGTAATCGCGACCAGATTAAATGCGCAAATTAAAAATCTGGCACAACTAAATTCTATGTATTGTGTACTTATATATTTAGATGTCATCACGGGTGTGTTTTGCGTTGCAAATTCAAATTTTGTTTGGTATCAAGCTTCAGCTCATCATCCCTCAAGGGTTGATCCATTTAGGATGACGGTGTTTGTGTGAAATCGGTCGATGTCCTCCAGTGGCAATGTGGAATTGTCCACCATCGGCTCAGGACTGCAGGCAGCAATAAGTGACCACAGAAGTATTTCTGAAACCTGGAGGTTCCGTGAATTTTGGAAGTAAATATGTCAGATTTTTTTATTACATTATTTGGCAATACGCATTATCTAAAAATGCTTCTTGGGGCTTTTAGCCATAGCATGTTGGTTAAAGGCATCACACTATGCATCCGTAGTCAAAATTTCCACAATGACATTGTTACATCTTGAAACCATTGTAAGTTTGTATTTTTTCCAAACGAAATAAGCAGACATTTTCAATTAAACGAGTGTGATGGGCCCATTAGTAATGACTACAAGTCATTTGTCAAGCATAATTTGCAATATTTTTTTTATAACAAAATGGGACTGAGATGTAACATTCAATGCGGATATTTAATGCACATTACGAAACGTTAAGCCCGTTCATAAATGATTCAGGACTCCAATAAGCATTTAAGAGCTACAACACAATCCGTACAAGGTGCCCTACAATGTCGGCTCTGGGCTACAATAAACAGAGGCCTACTGGGGAGATGATGTGTGATAAAATGCTTATGTCTTAGCAGCGGGTTTTTCCACATGGAGATTATATGAGTGTATCACTCATATTAAGAACCGTCAACCTTTCGGTATTTTTGGGGCATTATTACCGCTACACTACAGGACCAGTTTTATCGGCTAGTCTAATTAAACACAAAAAAAATGTCTTGTCTTTGTCACCACCAAGCTTTGCTTTACTCTTTACAAGTGTAATGAAAAAAAGTCAAACTGTGCTCTCTTTCTCCATTAGCTCGTCCTTAACTAGTGGTGGAAATGAACTGTCAACGGAAGGGACCAGTCTTAACATAGGTCAACTACTTCACCACAAAAATGGAACTCGTTTTTTAGCGACTATGGAAAGGAGCTGGGGCGAGTCAATGCTTGACCGATATTTTAACTCACCCACACAAGAATGTAGTATAGTCTATACATGTATGTATAGTATATATCATATCTACAGAGTACTGTACGCATATGTTGGGGATGAGCAAGATTACTTGACTTGGTTATTGTTTATCGTCATCAGCTGTGGTCAATCCACCAATTTCATCACTTCGTCCCCTTTGACCGGCATCCTTTCAGACGCGTTCCATACCTTGCCTGTTGTGTATGTTGACTGCATATGATCCACAAGGACCAGGCATTTGTGCAGGTGGCCCCAGCCAGTATTTTATACCAGAGGCAAAGGCATCTCTGTCACAAACGACTACACCACCAGATTGTAGTAAGCTTCAACTGGCAATATTGACGACAAAGCATTCCCCGTAGGTCAGTGTTAGCAGGAGAGAAGAGACTCAGCATATTACGCATGAGGGTATATGGAAGAGGAGATGGGGACAACAAAGAATATGAGAGTACTCTCGGTAATATGACATCCATAACCTTTTACAAACTAATAACATTTGCTTTTAAAATATATGTCAGTAACAATGACGGTGCTGGTCAAATGTGGAATGCCTCTCGGGTATGATCTGAGAAGCAGGTAAAGCACTTTGAGTGAGTCAATCTACAAAAGCCAATACCTGTGCTCCGGCATTACAGTAGGTAACTCCATGGTTCAATGAGAATCAGGTGGGGACTTTTGTCTGGCTTGAGTCTGTGCCTGGGCAGCACGCCACCACTCAAGACAGCCGTCACACAAATCTTCCCAAGTTTAGACGGCGGTGACGGCCTGCAATCTTTCTTGAAATTTACAGCATGCGGTAGGGGTGAGTGGTGCTCTCCAGATCATATACGATAAGTGAGGTGGGTCTTTTTTTCTTGATCTAGTTAAAACAACGTGTACCCTCCGCTATTTTACTGTAATGATTGTTTTTCCATCAATGCATTGTGCATACTCTTGTCACTCCTGGACATGTAAAGCACAACGATCTTATGGACGCTGGAGACAAGTGCTCTTTATTTTTGTGTGAAAAGCGATTAAGGCTGGCAAAGCACCCAAAAAGGTGGTGTGGCTAACATCATGGTCGTCTGTCTTTGTTTCCTTGTTGCTGATAATTCACACCCCATGCCAAGTAATGTATTTAGGCTGCATCGACTTTAGGGAGGCCAAGGCTCGCTTAAGATACCAAGTGTGAACGATATCCATGGCCAGAAACTGAACCCAGGTCACGAGGATTGTAAGTCCCATCGCGTTATCCACTTGATTTAAACGCACCACAGAAGAGAAATGCATTATCTATATTTGAATTGTATTTATATATGCGATATATATTTGAAAATGTAGTGTCGTGTAAAGGTCAAGATGTCACCAAGACCAATGAACGTTTTTGACCACATCTCACAGCTTTATTTGCAGCTATATCACAGCTTTAGGGATTAAACACATGATGGGATGGGAATTTGATTTATCTTTGCATAATTATGCTGACCTTACTTTGAACAATCATCATACATTTGAATGTATCTAACATGAAAATACCAAGGTATGTCTATCTTTACGGAATTAAATAAAACATGCTCATGCCATTGTGATCTGCAACATAGGATGCCGCCGCTGATGATGATTCTGAGTGTTTTTTTTCCACAGAATGATGCAACATTTAACGTGATGTATATTCTAATATTTAACTGCACAATATATTCCAGTGGCTAGAGGAAAGTGATATACTCGTGTTTGTGTCCGAGTGCTACATTCAAGAGTAACGGTTGTGGCAGACAAAACATATCTATGTTAATATAGTTCCTAAAACAACTGAACGTGATTGAAAATGAACTTGGATGAATTACACGCGAGCCTTCGTAAAATATTTGCGCGTTCAATCACGGGCCGCATGTCGCTACCGCATGGAGCAGCGCCACCTGCTGGCTGGCCCCACGCGTGAGTCTGCTCAGTCGAGTGGCAACACTGGTCGTCACCCTCGGATGATCATTCACACAAACGAAGAGACTAACAAAAATGTAAAAAAAAATGAACAACAACATGAAGTTAAAACGGCAGCACATCAAATTCAGCTTCTAGCTCAATTTTGACTTAAAGCTTTCGTGACCGCAGGAATTCATATTCTGTGGGTCTTTCGGTAAAGTCACGTAGATAGAACCAATAAAATAATAAGAAATGAAAATGAAAATATTATGTATTGTTCTATCTACCTGACTTTACCGAAAGACCCAAAGAATATCAGCTTATAGCGTTTAATTTGAAGGTAAAATAATTAATCACGACGTTTCGGAGGCAACACAAGCTTCCGTCTTCAGGTGGAACCGTCACAGCACGATTGCTGTATCAAGTAAAGATACAGCAATTATTTATATTATTTCTTCTATTATTTGTATTATTTATCTTATTTTTTTACCTACGTGACTTTACCGAAAAAACCTAAGAGTATGAATCCTTGCAGTCACAAAAGCTTCAAATCTAGAATTAACCTTCGTTTCCATTGAAGACCATTTATTTGAAAACGATATTTAAAGGTGACGATCTATGTACTTACATATGTTGAACTTCTTTCGCACCGTATGTAGCCAACCGTGCTAATCGGTTTTCACCATGGATTGTTTTGTTTGTGTAAGCACTGCAAACGTCCCACGTCATCGTACCGACACTGTCAGCCCCAAAGGCAAAATTGACTCGACTCAAGATCAGGATTCAAATTTCTGATCGAGAAACGAGTGCTTTAACCACATAACCACCTTGTCACGTTAAAATAATTACTGAATAAATTAGCATTCGGATTGTTATCATAACGGGACACCTTTACATCATGAGTAGTTTACTTAATCGGAGTTTCAGGTAAATAATTATTTTCATCAAAATTACATGAAGTCTTTAAAAAAGTGGCAAATGTCACTCACTGGTTTCCAAATGCATACAAAAAATTCCCTGTAAGTTACTCATGTCACGTGATACGATTCCCTCTGAGATGACAAATAGGACTTTCCTGTAAACTACCAACACGGTGTTGCCATGTTCTCTGGTAAACGTATATCTGCAACGTTGTCTTTTGGGTCAAAAGGTTACATTCACGGGTTGCCCTCGTCCTCAAAGCCGAAGAAGGCATGCTCATTTGGAAAGGAATGCCAGCCCCAAGAGGAGTCTAAGCCCACTGCTGTACAGGGCAGACGACGAGGCAGCGATTGCTCTGCCCCACTACCTGAACCATTTGCTGAACATTACTCACAGACGTAGCGATCTCCTATCAACGTTTACAAGCAAGTTTCCCACGTAGGAAAGTGAATTCCCATTTGTAAACTAACACAGTATGAAGAATAACATATGCTCAATGATGATGTTCAATGCATTCCTAAATGATTATGCTCACCACATGCTATGCACATTTATTTATAATTTCAGAAATGTTCTAGAGGTGGATACGTTGTTGAGCTTTGGGGTGGGCAGTACGTATGTGTGTGTGTGTCTGTTGAACTTCTTTCGTTCTGTACGTAGCCAACCATCCTGATCGGAGGAGTGATGCCTGGTTTAGCACATTGAGGTCCTGCCTAATCCCTGAGCTTCCACAGAGGATACGAACAGGTTCTGAAAGTGCAGTTGATATTGTTTTAAAGTCCATATTATGTATATATCTATGTCAGGTGATTATATATATTAAATATAAAAAAGCCAACAACATATTTGCATAATGGAAAATATTGCCTGTCATGATGAACCTGAGAAGGGCACATTGAGATGCCAAAAGTAGCTGCCTCCTCCACGTAGTTACGACTCTGCTGCCTGGAGGTAGTTCTGGAAAGGACACCCTTGTTATTAATGTGCATGCCCTGATGCCAGTTACACATTGGGATTATTTCTGACCCGTTCCGACTGGACATCTGTGAAAAAAGAGCTGTAGAACTCATCGGATTCCTCCATTACAAAATACAAAATTTGATTCTTATAATTGCTGATTAACGATGGAACGGTTCATTTGTAACGCCTGAGAACTTATACTAAAATATGTTCTAGATAGAATGCATATATAAGCACACACAATGCAATTGTAATCACCACTGTTTAAACATTATCTTTTTTGTGAGTTAAAGTTAAATTGTGGCTGGGATTAAGCAATAAATATGTACATATCAATGTTCATAGTATAAATGTACGAACATATGTGCATATCTAAGTGTGCACCATATAAACGTGTTGGAGCGGGTAGCACATTGGGTTACGCATCATGCTATGAATCTTGGCTAACACAGTTCAAGTCCTGGCCATGTCTAACAACAGTCACGAGTGATATCTGTATCCATCATGAACAGCACTGTTATACAACTCCTATGACACGGCATGTGGAAGCCTTCATCCAGCAGTGGATTGACAAAGCGCTGTAAAGTACTGTTCTTGTTATATGTGCATCTTTAATAACCACAACGGCCCCCATTTGCCACTAAGTGGAGGGGGGGAGGCAGTACCACGGCACTTGCGCCAGGCTAGGTGCACTTTGAGGCCATGTGAAGTGGTGAAGGCTTACTGTCAGGCCACGGGACGGACCTAGGTTCCATGTTTAGACTGACTGAGATGACTGAGATGACTGGCAGATGCACCACCTGGGCTCCGCACCACGGCAACGTGCCGTATTTTATCCACCCGGCGCTCATTGTTGTGAGCTTCGCTCCCCTGCCCCTCCACTGTTGCTGGAGCACGATTGTCTCCAACTTTCCAGTCGCATCCTTCACGAGAATCGTGAATATGCACACATGCACATAACATCATTATCCTGCACGTACAATAGGAGTACGCGTATATATGAAATATGATCGCTTGCATGTGACTGCGCGGGCATAGTGGCTGTCTTTAGATTAATACATTATTTTGGATCTGTTTAATACATTTTCTTTTTTACTGCGGATGAAAAAGAGCCACGGAAACAGCTGCGCTTGTTCCTTCATTATTTGCGTGGACTTTTTTAGCATCGTAAGCCCGGCGTCCCATTTTCATCTTTGCTTGGAAATGCACTTTCGACCAGACACCCGTATCGGCATCTCGACATTTTAAACATTAAGCCAGTGGTACATGACCAACCGGGACAGAAGGATATATAATACACATTATAACTCTGGGGCCTAATCAATAAATCGATAAAAACTACTGTAATGGCACACAAATTATGTTAGTCAGTTACCTTTTTTGTTGGAAGCAAATGTAAAAGAGTTCATAGGAAATGTAGAAAAGAGGAGATTTTTTTTGTTGTTGTAAGAGATAAGCAATTGATTTTATTTTTTTGTAAAACAGACAGTGACTTGATGTTGAGAAGCATTAAATTACTATTGCATATAAATGTTTGGTAACATGAATCTGATGGATCGGTATGCTTTAAGAGACATTTTCATTTTGGTGGAATCCCAGGACGAGACAGATGAGTGATACATCACAAAAAACTTAACAGACAATACATGTTTTCTATTTTAAAAAAATACATCGCGAGATGAACGATAATTTGTTACCTTAAGTGTTACATTTATTTCAGGAACATTATTCATGAGTGCACTCTTATCTGCAAAAATACATTAGATAAGCACAAGCGCATTTAACATCAGTGGGGACCTTACAAGTAAGTCGATGTTTCATCCATGCGCCTTCACCAGGCACACCGCAATACATGCTAAAGTGCCTTCATTGTCCCCTTCACTGTTACACACTCGGACAAAAAAAAAAGTCATTTCAAGTTTTATTTTCCCGTGTGTTCCAAAAGAAAGTCTTGTAAAGCGTGTCCAGTCGAGCGGTGAGAATTGGAGCAAGCGGATTTATGGCCTGCCTCGGGATAAGAGCACGGGACAAGCCAGGGTCTTTCGGTTGCCTGTATCGATCCCCTCCCTTAACAGCCTACTGTCCCTGAAGCTACCCAAGCCTTTCCCCCCAGTCTGACCCCTACACACAATCCTTCCCTTGCCTTTCCCCCTCCCGCCAAAGGTGCATCAGAAAGGTGTAATTGTGTGGAGGCAGGCAGCGAGCATTGATTGTGCCGCGAATGATGAATATAACCAACGATTCTGTGTGTCTGTACCTGCATATTTCTTTTTTTTTTCAAACCACTCAAAGCTTCAGGATGTTTTAGGTGCTGCCAGCATCTGAATGTGGGTGAACGGCTGAAGACAATTGTGCCGAACCGCACCATCTCGTCGATTGATTTTTCGCGCTTACATTTGCCGAAGAAGCTTTGCCATGGCGCTTAAATTATTTTAATTTTAAAAAATGCCTTTGTTTGTATAAATAACACCAACCGATTAACGGCGTATAATTGCTTGCTCTGCCTGTTGAGGCTAATTGCTCACCCGGCACGTAAAGTTACATTTCCACCGTTTGTTCGATCACAACGGTCCGATGTCGGAATTGTTGAATTCTCACAATTGATTTTTGTGACAGGGAACTGGTCATCTGAAACAGAACGTTAGTTGCTGTTACATGACATACTATCGGCTGTCTCAGACGAAAGACTTTGCGAGATAGTGCTCGGTGTGCAAAGAGGATTAAGCATTTTGATGCCCCATGTGAATTTTCTAATCTCGTTCATATTAGCCATCCATCTTAAATCGGTGCACGTATTTTACGTATGCATTTATTCATCCGTTTTATTTGTGTTCACACATCTGGGGCCTCTATTTTACAGAAGTGACACTTGGCAGTGCGTTGCCGCATGCCATAAAAACGGAGACTCGCGTTTCATCAGGTCACTCGCTCTCACCAATGTCCGCCGTGCGCTTATCCTCGCGTGAGTAAGGTGGGATGAGGGTCCCGTGAAATTCGTCATGTTTAGTGCGACTGGCAGGTTTTAATCTCGCCCCATGAGATCATGCCCTGCCTGTGAAGCTGCCTACAAGGTTCGCCGGTGTTCCCACTGAATGGTAGGGTTAGCTGACAGCCTGTTCTGTAAGAGACGGCTAAATGTCTAAATTTCCTCCCTGGGCTATTGGGAGTGACCGACTATGATTTATTGGTGCTGTCAACAGGCAAGCTACCCCTTGTCTGCCCCTCGGATCAAACTCGTCCTTTCAACTGGACCTGAGGAATAAATAAATATCTTCTTGGTTCTTTTGGTAAAGTCACGTAGAAGGGAAGTAATAAAATAAAAAAAATAAAACATAATTATATTATTTCATTTTATTATATTATTATATAATTTTTATATTATTATATTATTTTATTATGTTTTATTTTTATTCTTTTATTACTTCCCTTCTACGTGACTTTACCGAAAGAACCAAGAAGATGAATCCCTGCAGTCACGAAAGCTTTAAATCGAAATAAATAAATAAATAGAAAGTTGCGGTCCGTGTGAACATTTCAATCTTGAGCGTTCACAGTCGCTGTTTGTAATAGACTTACGGTAATTGGCGTGGCCACTCAGCGATAATTGGGACCATGAATTTCCTTGAGGGTTGGAGCTCCTCCTTCCATCCCCCATTCCAAATCACCCTCGCTGCACCTAAACAACACCGGCCTAAATGGAAAAGTTCCGTGGACAAATGTTTTGGTTCAAGATCATTTGGGGAGATTGATTTTCGCAAAAGTGTAAATTGGAGCGATTGCACACTTTTACTGCATGTGATTACGATAGAAAAACGCATATTTGTGCAATATATGACATACCTTTGTTTTATATGTTTCAATTGTGATGTTTCATTAAACTTTATTTTAAAAAAAAACTGTAAAAGTAAAACCATGAAAACAGTGAATTAAATGTTTTGGGCACAACCTGTTACCACTGATGAGGTGTAATATCATCAAAACACGTGCATATGCAATTGTTTTTCTTTGTTCACGAATGTACCTATTTGCACTATTGCACAGCCACTGCTGATGCAGGATGCACGAGCATGTGACTGGATACCATCCTTAGCATTATATATATATGCGTAGGAAACAAAAGTTGGAAAAAAATTAACCCGTAAAAACAAAGTTTTTCGCTATAAATCCTTTATATGCGTGTTCAATGGGCCACAACCCAGCCCACATTGGTCTTTGAAACGGGCGGCTAGAGTCCTCTCGTCCTCTGGCTTGAGATGGCTGCCACCTATGGGTCAGATGATTGCCTGCCACCATTAAGCAATTGGTAATTAAATATAATTTGTTTTTTCCTAAAAAGTGTAAAATTTTGGGGGAAAAAATTCACGAAAATAAATTGTCACGCACAACGAGTCTGTGTGCAAAATGTCAGCTCGATTGGATCACGGGAAGTGGGTTAAAAAACGACTGAAAGATTTGCACGGTCGTAAGCGCGCAAGCAAGCACGCAAGCACGCAAGCAAGCAAGTTAACTTAATATAAAGGATTTAAAAACTCTAGTGAACCGATGCGGACACAATGGCGCGGTGAAATGCGATTGTCACGTGTTATCACAAGCGAGCATAATAGGTCAAAGCATTGGGGGGGTGGGGGGGGGTATTCACGAGTACGATTCGCTGTGTATCGCTTTTCGCAGAAGTAATGACGTGCCTGCGGGGGGGGGGGGGGGGTACGCTTTAGTGTCACTTTTATTTGCGTCTGTGTTTGACACCCAAAAAAAATGTGCACTCATACCCCCACATAATGGAATGACACCGTTGGTTAGAATGTGTCACTGATGATGATGATGAGGAGGAGGAGGCGGTTGGGTTGTGTACCCCATGCATCTCGGCGATGGAGGGCAGGTGCGGTGTGCAGTAAGAAGGGCCGACGGGATGCACAACTCTCACTAATGTATTTCGGGTTGGGTTGATTGTAGCAGGCATTCATGCAGATACAGGGATATTTTAAGAGCACACCGTGAAAAAGCAGGTATCGCTCGCACAACCCTCATGGGATGTGTAGGCTAAGAATCAGTGACAAGATATGTATTCCGATCAGCACGGTGGTCTGCATGTGGTGCGAAAGAAGTTCAGCATGCAGATATAATCAGAGGCGGACACCTTGACCCCCCACTAAACCTGATCCATGAATGCTGTGCACTAACACAGGGCACAGCGCTCTGATGTGTTTACGGGATACACTGCGTGCTGTTTGGCATAATGTAAGAACTGAAGAAGCTATCAGCATGTGGTGCCAAACGTCAGACGTAATGCTGAGCGACACACGATACAACCCAAAAACACATCGGAGAGCCACACAGGACTACCAGGAAAACCTACCCCCACCATGATATCGTGGAGTTTCCACCACCAGACTCAGGATCATCCCATGCTCAGTTGAGCTGAGAAAAACTGACTTTTTTGAATTTTATATGAAGCTTTGCGCAGGTTTTTATGATTTCCCACAATGCTTCCCACAATGGCATTTTTCTTTTTAAATCCTTTATATTAAGTTCACTTGCTTGCGCGCTTACGACCGTGCAAATCTTTCGGTCGTTTTTTAACCCACTTCCTGTAATCCAATCGAGCTGACATTTTCCACACAGACTCGTTGTGCGTGACAATTAATTTTTGTGAATTTTTTTTCCATAACTTTACATTTTTTAGGAATTTTTTTAAAATATTTAATTACCAATTGCTTAATGGTGGCAGGCAATCATCTGACCCATAGGTGGCAGCCATCTCAAGCCAGAGGACGAGAGGACTCTAGCCGCCACGCATATAAAGGATTTATAGTGAAAAACTTAGTTTTTACGGGTTAATTTTATTACTGGATTATGTTACATACAGAAGTGGTGTTAAGTGCAGCCTGCACGTCGCTACTGGTGAAGAGGCCTCCACGAGAATATATCTCAAGGGGCCCTTCTGGGTCACTCTAGAAGATATTTAGGCCTAATCTTTCACACTGGCCTGATGTCTTCGAAGAGTTTTGAGTACCCACACTTTACCCCACCACACAAGACCTGCCAACCAATTGGCTGTGGCGTGCCTATCAATTAAAACTGCTGGGTGGACAATTGTGGGGGGCGTTGGTGGTGGTGGGGGGGGGGGGGGTAAGAAACTTGCTCCGTTGTATTGCAACTGCCGTGCCAGGAAATTGAACCGGCGACCTCTGGATTAAAAGTCTGGAGTGTGCCAACCATCACACCACGGAATAATAGATGACATTTATGTTTAACCAGGTGAGAATCCATTGTTGGGATGAATGGAATTTTTTTTATTAAGGATCATCTCAGCCTGTGCACGAATTGTTGAGTTAACATTTTCAAAACAAATTTTGCAATGTTGAATACAATGCCTCAATACAGACTGACTTGGTGTGAACATAATGCAGATGTGATATTGTTCCAAGCGTGGGGGAGCATCCGCCATGAATGATAACAATTGACCGAATGTAATTTGGACTGCTGGCACGTTCACCTACAACAATGAGCATCAGGCACCTGTGCGTGTCCAGGTGTCTTTGTTTGTGCCCTTTGTGGAGAAATTATCGGCCATTTGCCAAGCTTATTGGCATCGCTATGACTTTTAAACATTATTTGACACTGGATTTTTGTTTTAATGGACACATCCGCATGCAACCATTTTCACATCTCATCATCATATATTTAAGGAATCTATCGTACGGTATGTCGCGTATCCGACCGTCGCATGTCTATCCTGGCTAATTAACTGCTCACACCCAGTAGGGTATATGTACTTCGTGGTTCTGTCGTTTTCTTTAGATGTTCACGTATCCAACCTCCTTTTCATATATCTGCCTAGAGCATATCTTCAGTCACCTGTGAGTTGGATATATGACGTTGCACATCAAAACACCTCAAGTATCGCTTCGGATTTACCAACTTAAGAATTACATGTTTATTTATCACTTTCTTTTTTTAACACGGATGATCCCGATTAGCCAGTTTCCTGGGTTATTTTATAAGGGACATCTGTAGTGCGTGAGTACAGAAACAATAAAACATAGACAAAACATCAACATGGCAGAGAACGAGTACAGGGAATATTGCACAACTAACACACGATGCATTTAATAGCATGGTTGGCTACGTACGGTGCAAAATAAGTTCAACATGCATACAAATGAAACGCAGGCAAATAAAAAAAACGTGCAAATGTGACAGCAAGAGGCACCAGAAAAAGTAAGGTACACGTGCAAGTAAGCGCTTATATTTTAGTCTAAGTGTGACATATACACACGCATCGAAACAGACAGCGCAAAGATGTGGCAGCATGAGGTGCCAGAAACAAAGGTAGCTTACAGGTGCAAGCATGCTTTGTGTTTTGGATTAAAAAGAAGTAAACACTCATTCACGCATGCATGCATGCAGGCAAACGTGACTTTCTACACAAGGCTATATGTGAACGAAGGCGGTAAGGGTGGGTGGGTCATGCGAGGTGGGCAAGTCTGTCTTGGCCATGAGAGTTCAGCACCCTTACAGCTACCACCTGGGAGGACTACATTCCAGCCTCTTTGTGAACTGAAGATCCCACGGGCAGATAGCTTGGCCTCGACAAGGCGGCACGGACGTGGACTTCCTGCTACCCTCCCTCCTTGCAAGAAAAACACCTCCCAGGATATGCTTAGCCTCTTTCCCCCATTGGCATCGAATCGCCCTGAAAAGAGGGGGAAAAAGGAACACAAACAAACCGAGGGAGGTCGACAATAAACAATATGAGGAGAAAGAGGGCTACAACAACAACACAAAATCCCCAATCCCAACGCGCACTTCGAGGGCAGGCGGCAGCAGTGGGGCAGCACTGGCGGCATTGGCGGTGGCAGTGGTGGTGGTGGCGTTGGCAGTGGATGTGGCGGCGGTGGTAGTGGTGGCGGTGGCAGTGATAGTGGCGGCGTTGGCAGTGGTAGTGGTGGTGGTGGCCGTGGCAGTGGTAGTTGCGGCGGTGGCAGTGGTAGTGGTGGTGGTGGCTGTGATAGTGGTGGCGGTGGTGGTAGTGGTGGCGGTGTTGGTCGCAGTGGTGGTGGTGGCAGTGATAGTGGTGGCGGTGTTGGTCGCAGTGGTGGTGGTGGCAGTGATAGTGGTGGCGGTGGTGGCCGTGGCAATGGTTGTGGTGGCGGTGGCAGTCATAGTGGTGGTGGCAGTGATAGTGGTGGCGGTCGTAGTGGTGGCGGTGGCGGTGGTAGTGGTGGTGGCAGTGATAGTGGTGGTGGTCGTAGTGGTGGCGGCGGCAGTGGTAGTGGTGCGGTAGTCGCGATGGTGGCAGTGGCGGCAGCAGCGGCACCAGACCCTCCCCCCCCCAAAAAAAAATGGGGGAAAAAAGAAACGAAACGGGATGAAAGGCAAAGATTGGCTATTTTGATAGCTGAGTCATCATTATGGAATCGCAGCTGTTATTAGAAGTAGCCAGCGTGCATGAAACGCTCTCACGGCGGCACGCCGGTCGGGCCCAAATTAGGGGGCCTTTGATCTCGGCATCCCCCTGGCCGACGAGGCAGGAAGTTTTGACCTCACCTTGTTTTCTTGTCGGCCCTTCCCACAGGATTGGCTGACCTTTTGCCTCGCCCATTGTTAACTTTATTTGACCAACTCGCTTTTGTTTAAAGCGCAGCAGAAACCCGAGAACCCTCCTCTCTCCCCAAAGAGTTACACGTTCGCAGGTTACACCGAGGGCAGGTAAACCCGTTCGGTTCACACTTCCAGATACAAAGTTTATCCTTCGGTGTGTGCCGACGTGTCCTCACGTGGCCAACGGCAGGGAATACTGTGCTCATATGCGTCACACAGTGGTTAGTATCACTGTACCAGAACATGGTCTCTCGGCCTCGCTAAGGTCAACTCGGCCAAAAGTAATCACCCAGTGTCCTGTGTGACCCACCCAGTGTCCTGTGTGACCCACCCAGTATCCTGTGTGACCCACCAAGTGTCCTGTGTGACCCACCCAGTGTCCTGTGTGACCCACCCAGTATCCTGTGTGACCCACCAAGTGTCCTGTGTAACCCACCCAGTGTCCTGTGTGACCCACCCAGTATCCTGTGTGACCCACCCAGTGTCCTGTGTGACCCACCCAGTGTCCTGTGTGACCCACCCAGTGTCCTGTGTGACCCACCCAGTATCCTGTGTGACCCACCAAGTGTCCTGTGTGACCCACCCAGTATCCTGTGTGACCCACCCAGTGTCCTGTGTGACCCACCCAGTGTCCTGTGTGACCCACCCAGTATCCTGTGTGACCCACCAAGTGTCCTGTGTGACCCACCCAGTGTCCTGTGTGACCCACCCAGTATCCTGTGTGACCCACCAAGTGTCCTGTGTAACCCACCCAGTGTCCTGTGTGACTCACCCAGTATCCTGTGTGACCCACCCAGTGTCCTGTGTGACCCACCCAGTGTCCTGTGTGACCCACCCAGTATCCTGTGTGACCCACCAAGTGTCCTGTGTGACCCACCCAGAATCCTGTGTGACCCACCCAGTGTCCTGTGTGACCCACCCAGTGTCCTGTGTGACCCACCCAGTATCCTGTGTGACCCACCAAGTGTCCTGTGTGACCCACCCAGTGTCCTGTGTGACACACCCAGTGTCCTGTGTGACCCACCCAGTGTCCTGTGTGACCCACCCAGTATCCTGTGTGACCCACCAAGTGTCCTGTGTGACCCACCCAGTGTCCTGTGTGACCCACCCAGTATCCTGTGTGACCCACCAAGTGTCCTGTGTGACCCACCCAGTGTCCTGTGTGACCCACCCAGTATCCTGTGTGACCCACCCAGTGTCCTGTGTGACCCACCCAGTATCCTGTGTGACCCACCCAGTGTCCTGTGTGACCCACCCAGTGTCCTGTGTGACCCACCCAGTATCCTGTGTGACCCACCCAGTATCCTGTGTGACCCACCAAGTGTCCTGTGTGACCCACCCAGTGTCCTGTGTGACCCACCCAGTATCCTGTGTGACCCACCAAGTGTCCTGTGTGACCCACCCAGTGTCCTGTGTGACCCACCCAGTGTCCTGTGTGACCCACCCAGTGTCCTGTGTGACCCACCCAGTGTCCTGTGTGACCCACCCAGTATCCTGTGTGACCCACCAAGTGTCCTGTGTGACCCACCCAGTATCCTGTGTGACCCACCCAGTGTCCTGTGTGACCCACCCAGTATCCTGTGTGACCCACCAAGTGTCCTGTGTGACCCACCCAGTGTCCTGTGTGACCCACCCAGTATCCTGTGTGACCCACCAAGTGTCCTGTGTAACCCACCCAGTGTCCTGTGTGACCCACCCAGTGTCCTGTGTGACCCACCCAGTGTCCTGTGTGACCCACCCAGTATCCTGTGTGACCCACCAAGTGTCCTGTGTGACCCACCCAGTATCCTGTGTGACCCACCCAGTGTCCGGTGTGACCCACCCAGTGTCCTGTGTGACCCACCCAGTATCCTGTGTGACCCACCAAGTGTCCTGTGTGACCCACCCAGTGTCCTGTGTGACACACCCAGTGTCCTGTGTGACCCACCCAGTGTCCTGTGTGACCCACCCAGTATCCTGTGTGACCCACCAAGTGTCCTGTGTGACCCACCCAGTGTCCTGTGTGACCCACCCAGTATCCTGTGTGACCCACCAAGTGTCCTGTGTAACCCACCCAGTGTCCTGTGTGACCCACCCAGTATCCTGTGTGACCCACCCAGTGTCCTGTGTGACCCACCCAGTATCCTGTGTGACCCACCCAGTGTCCTGTGTGACCCACCCAGTGTCCTGTGTGACCCACCCAGTGTCCTGTGTGACCCACCCAGTATCCTGTGTGACCCACCAAGTGTCCTGTGTGACCCACCCAGTGTCCTGTGTGACACACCCAGTGTCCTGTGTGACCCACCCAGTGTCCTGTGTGACCAACCCAGTGTCCTGTGTGACCACCCAATGTCCTGTGTGACCACCCAGTGTCCTGTGTGACACACCCAGTGTCCTGTGTGACCCACCCAGTGTCCTGTGTGAGCCACCCAGTGTCCTGTGTCACCCACCCAGTGTCCTGTGTGACACACCCAGTGTCCTGTGTGAGCCACCCAGTGTCCTGTGTGACCCACCAAGTGTCCTGTGTGACCAACCCAGTGTCCTGTGTGAGCCACCCAGTGTCCTGTGTGAACCACCCAGTGTCCTGTGTGCACCACCCAGTGTCCTGTGTGAGCCACCCAGTGTCCTGTGTGAGCCACCCAGTGTCCTGTGTGAACCACCCAGTGTCCTGTGTGAGCCACCCAGTGTCCTGTGTGAGCCACCCAGTGTCCTGTGTGACACACCCAGTGTCCTGTGTGAGCCACCCAGTGTCCTGTGTGAGCCACCCAGTGTCCTGTGTGAGCCACCCAGTGCCCTGTGTGACCCACCCAGTGTCCTGTGTAAGCCACCCAGTGTCCTGTGTGAGCCACCCAGTGTCCTGTGTGAGCCACCCAGTGCCCTGTGTGACCCACCCAGTGCCCTGTGTGAACCACCCAGTGCCCTGTGTGAGCCACCCAGTGTCCTGTGTGAGCCACCCAGTGCCCTGTGTGAGCCACCCAGTGTCCTGTGTGAGCCACCCAGTGCCCTGTATCACCCACCCAGTGTCCTGTGTGACCACCCAGTGTCCTGTGTAAGCCACCCAGTGTCCTGTGTGAGCCACCCAGTGTCCTGTGTGACACACCCAGTGTCCTGTGTGACCCACCCAGTGTCCTGTGTGACCCACTCAGTGTCCTGTGTGAGCCACCCAGTGTCCTGTGTGAGCCACCCAGTGTCCTGTGTGAGCCACCCAGTTTCCTGTGTGCACCACCCAGTGTCCTGTGTGAGCCACCACCCAGTGTCCTGTGTGGACATTGACACCGGGAAACGAAGGTGGCTGGGTGGGTGTGGTGCTGGCTGTGCTCTCTGTTCGTGTCCTGTGATGACCCTAATGGGTGCTCACTAACACTGCGTATTACCCTGGCAGTTCATACAGAAGCATTAAGAATGCTTCGTTTTTGTGTTGGCAAACACAAATGGAGTGTATATCGAAGATATTCCAGTTAACCAAGCAAATATTTCAAATATTTAAATGTTTTTTTTAGTACAAACATATGTCTGCTTTCGATGTATGCAAAGCGTTCACAAGGGCGTGAATAAAAAGGTGATTCTTCTTATTTTATATTGAGTCGTGGATGTGAAGTTTATCAGCTCTCATCCATATGCACTCCATTGATTGTCTTCATTATTGAGACTACTCGAATTTCACTGACTCCTTGCTCACCTCTCCGTGCAGGTGTCAAGTAATACTCGTAGCTTAAATCATACGCGCTCTCAAATCTTTCTCACGTGCTCAGATTGTACAACGTGGCCAATGAAATCTCGGCGCAAGTGGCATATGCAAGTGAACTTCGCTTTAAATTAGCCACCAATTGGTGAGTATTATAAATACACGATGTCAGTTAATAAGTTGGTGCTCTACGGCTACAGAAATGAAAGAATGGCTAAAAATCCTGCACTTTTAAATGAAAACACTATTCATAATCTGGCACGTGACAGTACATGGACGGTTGTTTTTTCTCCGCACGCTGAGTGACTAGGCATGAACAACAAGTAGAGTTACACTTTTTATTGTCTGGATTTTAATTGCATAGATTATAGCAATTCTTGCAGGCCCAGAAGCCATAAAGCTTGCATGGGCCATCTTGAGTGATACAACTCTCAGAGTTTGTGGGATTCATTGGCAATGTACAAATCTCCGAGGGTGTTTTTTCTCTCTCTAATGAGATCCCATTCATGGCCATTAAATGTGGCTTGAAATTATAATACTGTGATAATTTGTTTACTTAAGAAACCTCAGCAAAGTAGCAAGGCTCATTTGAGGACGGGTCCGCCTTCAAAATATTAGGCAAATTTCTTGTTAGGATTATGTTTTGTCTTCTATGCATGTCACTTGCCTTGATTTTATTCAACAATTGCACAATTTTAAGCATGAAAAATATGTAAGTACAGTCAAACTAAATCCTACGTAGAAAAAATATGAAAATGTCACTGCAACGTAGAACAGTACGTTTAAAAATAATAGGTTATTTATATTTAGAAGCTCAATACGCATTGAAATATGATTCCGACAAGGGTGAACTACTCTACAGCATTAACAAAAACACAATTAAACAATTGTGTGTTGGAAGTGCGCGATTAAAAGCATAACAAATGTAATTGCAATTGGCTAGACCTGTATAAATGATTCCCTAGGAATTACCAAAATGGGTATGATGTTTTTAAACACAAAGTGAGAAGCTTAATTCATCTGTTGATTTAAATGTTGGATGAATGACTTGCGCAAGCATGGCTACAACCTGAAATGGCTACACATCCGCAGCAATGTGATTTCAAAGCCACGTCGTGATATGAACACTGCACTTTCGTTTGCTTTGTCTGTCTCCCGAAGAGCTGTGCCAACTTCCAAAGCGCTGAGTTGAGTCGGCCGACCGCTTTTATGCTCACAAACCTTTGGGGGCCACACAAGCTCACATACATTTGGCTGTGTTATTGCGTCGGG
Source organism: Lethenteron reissneri (assembly GCF_015708825.2). Lineage (NCBI taxonomy): Eukaryota > Metazoa > Chordata > Hyperoartia > Petromyzontiformes > Petromyzontidae > Lethenteron > Lethenteron reissneri. The sequence continues at coordinate 4,100,725 of NC_083798.1, read as the reverse complement.
TATTCATTACCGACCGAGGCCCACTTCCAATAATGGCACAGCACAGAGGAATGACAGCGGGACTGATGTGAACGTGAAATGATAGTGTGATGATAATTTTACGTGACAGTTTTTAAATAGAAGCAACTCGCGTATCTTCCCTTCTTTTTTTTGTCTTGACACAAATCGCCTGTCTTATGTCGAGGAAAAAGACCCTTGTAAAATAAAAAAAAATAAAAATAAAAAAGATTAGTACACAATTCAAAAAAAAATAATAAAAAAGATGTTACTTGTGCATGAAAGGTTATATATCCAGTAGTGCACATGAATTGATTCACTTTCACAACTGCGGTAATTTATGATCTGTGGAATCGTCTTCACAAGATCACCATCATGCTCTAAAGCAGGCTCACCAGTCAGCATTTAAAGGTGCTTGCTTTTCAATTCTACTTATTAATCCATCTAACCTATAAACCGAATTTCTCTCAAAGATGGCCAGTAATAAAAGTAATAAAATGAGCTATTAAGTCGAGAAGAGGCTCTACGCTGAGCATGAATGGGCTTAGAGCAGTATGAAATTAAGCCCAATGTGGAGAAGGTGCTATTTTATATTTCAACCAGAGGTGTTGGGGGGGGGGAGAGAAAAGGGATCATGGTGTTAAAACAATGTCCATCACAGTGTCGAGCCATGAACGAAATAACTATGTATGTGTGTTGAATTTATTTTGCACCGTACGTTGCCAACCGTGCGAATCGGAGGTGCGGAGGGAATGACAACGCAAACTGAACGCAAAAAAACAGTCGCAAAGAAATTAGTTTTTAATCTCCATTTAGAACATGTTGTGATTAACAATTACACCGCACGTCTGCCGGGGAGGGTGTGGGGCGTTGCTGACTGACAACTGCTACTGCTGTCAAGTAGTAATAGGGGACAGGAGGACAGCCCCACGCAATGAACGCACGGGCAGCTTCCACTGGCACCACTGAAGCTTCTTGGTTCTTTCGGTAAAGTCACGTAGAAGGGAAATAATAAAATAACGAAAATAAAATAATTAAATAATACTCACGACGTTTCGGCCACAACGCAAGCAGCCGTCCTCAGATGAAGAACAGGTCTGTCGGAAAGACAGCGTCTGAATGAACACCACCAGGCTTGGCAGCGTATATTTAAGCTGGGTTGGAGGGGGAAGAGCGCCTTGACAAAGGAATTTGCATATCAAAAGGAATTTAGCATATTTATGCGAAATGCAGATATGGGATTAGTCATATGGGATTAGTCATTTCTTGTGATGACCAAGAAGATTAATCCCTGCAGTCACGAAAGCTTTAAATCGAAATTTAACCAATGAAGCTTTCGCCCTTGCCTTGCTTTTGCCAAACAGGTCTGTTGGGCTTTTGAAAAAGCAGCACGTTTCAAACAACTGGTCTGAAAAGAACAAATCCAACACAATGTGTGGTTGCGAATATCACCATGGAAAATGGCAACAACAATTAGTGATTGCTTAAACACCTCCAAAGCAGGAATCTCCAGACAATGAGTCTTCTGACTCAGTGATGCTTTCCTTGATAAAGGATTATTCCGTAATTTAAGCGTGTATTGCTAATGAGAATATCCATTTTACAACTATGATGATGATGATAATAATAATAAAACGTTATAATTTAGATATTGACTTGGTGCCTCACCGAAAGGATCCAACTTCCTCGACACCAGCATCGATGAACACTCAAAGGTAAAGATACAACCCTGCAATAAATTGCTCATGCCACTGTTGGCAGAAGAGCCTCCACTGGGTGGAGTTGAGGGCCCATCGAGAGTTTATTGGTCTACTCTTACATGCTGGCTTGGTGTTTTCGAATAGGTGAGAGTACCCAGACTTTACCCCAACACACTCAACCTGCCCATCGACTAACTGTGGTCTTTCTATTGATGCTGCTGCATGGGCCCAGCAAGAGCATTCAAGATACTTGCCCAGTGTTTAAGCTGCAGTGCCGGGATATTGAACCACCAACCTCTGGATTTCAAGTCCAGTGCGTTAACCATTACATCATGGCAGGATCCCTTCATGCAGCACTATGCTGGGAATCTGAATGAACTTTGGCTCAGAGGGGAATGTCCTTCCTTCTGAACATCCCATTCCGCTCACCCAGACTGACCCGTTATTTTCTCAGTTGTCACCCATCTAAGCTGTATCCAGACCAAATTTTGCTTAGCTTCTGAGATCTGACGAGCTCAGACTGCAGGGTGGTATAATTTTGGCCTTGATCATCACATGTGTCTATTTAAAAAAAACACATGAACTGGGGTGACTTACAAAGCAGTGACTTGTTGAGATGACATATACCAAACGAACAGCATTGCTTTAGGACATTACACCGTCGCCACAGTCGCGTTAGATTGTAATTTCATAAAGCCACAGGTGTACATTACAGCAGTGTCAACATTAACAGCCACTATCTGTAGATGTTTCTACACCTAGACTAATACCATTTTTATTGCATTCATGTTCCGCGGTGCTCGGGATACGCAGCGGGCCGCTAACCCAAGCCACGTGTGTAACAAGCTTGTAAGTCAAACGGACCGTTCATCCAGGCCGCATGACATCATTCACTCTTAATCACAAACAGATCCGAGAATCACTTTTTTTTGTGATCAGTGCCGTATTTCTTTCGTCTTTTTTTTGACTCCCCCTCGCACGCACCCTCGGCTCGGGCTGTGAAGCACCAGGCCGAGCGAGCGCGTGTGCGAGAGCGCGTTCTTTGTGGATGAGCAGCTGTGCCCTCAGGCTAAACAGAGGCTGGTGGGACCAGACCTTAGGATGATAAAAAGGGGGCCCTGAGGCTAAGCAAGATATAATCGTTGGGGGACTCTCCAGTTGCACATCGAAGGCACTTAGGCTGATTGGGGGGGGCTTAAAATCTAGCGAAGTTGGACCCTTTTACCCAAAAAGATGAGCCATCAGCCTAAGAAATGGAGCCCATTTGATTATGATTTTCCTCGGGGTGGTAGGTATTAGGTTGAGTGTCACCATGTGGTCATATAAGAGGCTTGGTGGATATAGATTGTTCACAAGTTTCCAAATGTTGTATCAATCATGATATATATTTTATTTCCCTACTGCAATTAATATACAGATCAGGTTCGTAAAACATTTTTGGTGGACAAATAAAAAAAACATTTAATAAATATAAGATATTCTTAGAATTTTCCCAGGAGTTATGAAATTAAATCCCAAGACGGCTGCCTAGAGGATACTGCGTATGATGTTCGGCCCAATGTTGTGCATAATGGAAAGAGAGATAAATAAATGCATACATCTGTAAATGCACATTATTTAACTAGGTATGTGGCCTTTGAGGTGTATTACTCGGCAGGGTGGATAAGTGTCAAGCACAGGTATGCGTGGGAAATTATCTATATACTAGCCTTTTGCCCATCCTAGGACGGAAGCTGTAATATTGACGAAAAAATTGAGCGGGGTATAATTGTTTCTTGTGTAAATTTAATGGCAGTGATTCTTGCACAAAACTATGTCATAAAACACCTCACTTCATGTCACTGTAGCACTAGACATAACTGACCTCCAAATTGTTCAAATTCACTGCTCTGATACTTTATTCTCTTCTGCTTTCGGTCGCTGGAGTTGAAATTAATTGGAAATCGATACAATATCTGGAATATCACCGAGAAATGTCTATTTTACCATAATGTACAAGCATAAATTAGACTGAAGAAATAAATAAGGACACCAAATACACTTTGTTGCTGCGTATAATTATTTATTAGATTCACTTTCAATATAAAAACGTGAAACTTAAAGCGAATTTGCGAAAAAAATTATCCGCTCGACCTTCTGCGTGAGTGTAAAAATCCAGCCGCTCATGAATATTAATGACAGGGGTGCAGCATGTGGAGTGACGTCACGTGCGTTACACACAAACAGACATTCTTGGCTCGTGATTATCGTAGTAATTTAGACCTAATAATTAATAGTATTTAGTTATTTTTCCTATTCACAATTTTTACATGTGAGATTCATGACACCGGTAAGCATTGTTTCGAATGTTCATTTTAACACGGGACACTTTAGTAACATACGTAAGACGTGTATTGGCAGCTGAGTTAATCTAAACACTAACTTCGTATGATCGGCCCAAGTGGCAAGCAAACAACTTCAAGACTATTCAACTGATTATGAGGCTATCCCCATTTATATACAAAACATATGATTTCGATTTAAAGCTTTCGTGACTGCAGGGATTCATCTTCTTGGTTCTCTCGGTAAATCCTCGACAGCCCTGGTCTTCACCTGAGGACGGCTGCTTGTGTTGTGGCCGAAACGTCGTGCGAATTATTTTATTATGTTTTATTTTTATTATTTTATTACTTCCCTTCTACGTGACTTTACCGAAAGAACCAAGAAGAAGAACACATTATGTTGACTATCAATATATATATCTCACCATGACTATAATCAAACTGGGTTGTGGCAGAGGAGACGAATTACCACCACTATTTACATCACGGATGCACCCCGTGAAGTGCTCTTCATGGCTCTCCAGCTCAAACACGCACAGGTCTTCCGCTTACAAATTGACCATAGTCCATTAGCCATTCTGCCGTGGCCACACTGCCACCCGAAGGCGCCTGCCGCCAGTAAGTTCGACTTCCCTGGGCTGGTGCCACTGCCACCCCACAACCACACTCACACCAAAGACCCCCCCCCCCCCGGACCCAGCGTTAAAAAATAAGTATAACCCGTAAAAACAAAGTTTTTGACTATAAATCCTTTATATGCGTGACGGCTAGAGTCATCTCGTCCTCTGGCTTGAGATGGCTGCCACCAATGGGTCAGATGATTGCATTGCACCATTAAGCAATTGGTAATTAAATATAATAATTTTTGTCCTAAAAAGTGTAACATTTTGGAGAAAATTTTTTTCACGAACATTAATTGTCACGCACAACGAGTCTGTGTGGAAAATATCAGCTCGATTGGATCACGGTAAGTGGGTTAAAAAAACGACCGAAAGATTTGCACGGTCGTAAGCGCGCAAGCAAGCAAGTGAACTTAATATAAAGGATTTTAAAAAGTCCTCGCCAAAGGGCACCCAACGTCAAAACGGGGGCCGATTACATCCGCTGTCCGAGCGTGCCAACAACGACGACAACGACGCCTCTCGCCCAAGCGCCGCACGCCACGCATCTGTTCTGGGCCATTACTCTCCTGCGGGAACCCAACGAAAAAAAAAGAGGAGGCGAGGCAGCAAACGCCGTCGATTATCAAAATACATTTTGTCATTAACCAAGTCTGCGCTGCCGGGAGTAATGTCAGCCCTCTTGCCTTGATGTCTTTGCGGCCCCATTTATTTTAATTTTGCCTCCATTAACTTAATTCCTTTTTAATATTTCTATTTAATGGTCTGTGCCGAAGAGTGTATTATGCTGTCTGAGGGAAATGGGCTCGTGGAAGTTAGCGTCATGCTGGGTTGTGAAATGGAAGGCGTTTCGTCTTCCTGTCTTTCTCGGCTCTCCTCTCTTCAACAAAGACAAACAAACAAAGATCCCCCATATAGCCTTAGACTGTCAGGGGCAAGTGCTGTTAACGAGCACCTATGAAGGCCGGAACGGTATACGAGGGGGTGGGTAGGCCAGCACCACGCCCGACCGCCTTTGTCTCCCCAGTGGCAATGTTTAAACAACGCACCAGGTACTCATTTGAGGCTGAGTTGACCTAGGGGAGGCCCAGGACCGGTTCAGAAAATCGTCACTGGTGTTGGCCGTGAGCGGGAATCGAACCCGTGTCGCCGGGTTTATAGCGCAGCGTGCTAACCGCTACACTACCGCTCTCTTCGCTCTCGCACACGCACGCACACACGCACACGTACACACACACACACGTACACACGCACGTACACACACACACGCGTACACGCACGCACACACACACGTACACCACCTTACACGCCTCGCAATGCTGCCGTGGGTGTGGGCGACCGCAGGGGCCACTTCAGTACTGTCAAGTAGTGCGGAAAGCATTCTAATAAACCGAACGTTTTCCACTCAAGTTCATTTCAAGAGGCCCGATGACCCAGCCCCAACCCTGTTCACTCGTTGACCCCTCCCCTTAAACAAGCCCATTATGACGTCGCCGCACATCCATGAAAATTCAGAAAAAAAGGATGAAATTATTTATCCAATAGTGGAGAATAACACACACACACACACACACTTTCTATTAACAACTGTTTGGTGTGTGTATTTAATTGTTTATTGGATAAAGTTGGTATGCAATCAAGGTGACCTTATCGACAATTAGCATTTATATGTATGTAATTATATTTACATAAGCGTTTTATAATATGAGGAACTAATTACAAAACGTCTACATACAGACAACGTTCTGCCATATTATCCATGTTCGACCACAAGGGGTTACAGTTGGTAGATCACTGATAAATGAATAAAGAAAAGCAAAACTAAGTCGGCATATCGTGATATTAATTCCATTAAACACTACTTTTTATCATTAGGGCCCTAATGAATAATTTATCCAGCAATGGCGGCAATTTACAGCAGTCAGATCATAACATGTTTAAATGGAACACATTAACTTCAGTCAATTATTTTGAAAGCTTAACGCTAATAAAAACTATTTGCTCGTGAAAATCTAAACGTAAAAGTGTTGTCATTAGTTGTTAGGGTTTTCTTACGTTGCAGCGGGAGATGGAGCGGTGTTAAACATTGACTTGTACAGACATGGCAGGACTGCAAATTCAATGTGGATGATGAAACGATAAACTCTTACGGGAAAAATAGCCTCAGAGTTATTGAACTCGGCAGCGTGAAAATTCAAATCTAAAGCCTCAACGTGTCCATAAAAGGTATAAACCACTGGTGCAATTAAGTGAACGTTACAACATAAACTTACATGTAACGCATTTCTTAACGTCATGAAGTACAATTTTCACGTGGCCAGTATCCACCCTGACCAATTGACTGCCCATATCCAGCGCAGCATGTGTGCAAAGTGTAACCGTCATTTTCTATACATGATTACATACCATCTTTGAGGGGATATACGACATTGTACTTTGTATCTTGAAGTAGAAGATTAGTGCTGGATCCAGACACATTTGCAATTTGCGATTTCCTTTTATCCCTTACCTGTGTATTCATACATTGAGGGACTCCTGCTGTGTGGTGTTATTTTGGTGTGCTCTGAGACTGTTTTGTTGTTGTTTTTGCTGCCTTGCCCATGCTTGATAAATCAGAGTTTCTAATTAATTAATTTATTGGCCAAAACCCAGACAAAAATCCTAAAATCCATCAGGCCGCTTTGCCAGAATAGGTCATTGAATGCCATAATATTCACAACGAATGCCATAATATTCACAATGAATGCCAATTGCATATTGACATTAACATGTTGCTGGAACATATCGTGTCAAATAATTAATCATACTAGCGTATTTTTACTGTCAATATGTGCATTCTAATGGCGGTATCTGAAATGTGTTATTTGATCTGGAAATTAACATTTATAACGTCGGTTTATTAAATATTTACCCCGTGCATTTATTATATGAAGTAAAAAAAACTGCTCAGTTATATCTCATTGGCACGTAAAAAAACTACTTTCAGAAGGCTAAACATACAGATATGTGAACTTTACCTGATGAACGATTCTCCAAGTTAAAGTGTTCAAATACAACTTTAATAATAAAAACTAAAAAACTATCTGAAGCTAACTTTTCAGACATGCAAGTATTACCTGTAATACTAGAACAATAAAGCATTTTCCATTTACTAACCTTAAAAAAACATTACACTTAAACAGGCATTGAAGTATGTTACAGTTCTAGATTTGAAGCTTTCGTGACAGCTGTACTTACGTGATACAGCTGTCGTGGCTGTGACGGTACCACCTGAAGACGGAAGCTTGTGTTGCCTCCGAAACGTCGTGATTTTTATTTTATTTTACTTTTTAATGTTTTTACCTACGTGACTTTACCGAAAAAACCTAAGAGTATGTTACAGTGTTGTCTTGTAGGCTACACGTTTGGAATATCTTGTTCTCAAACTATAATTGTCAGGCCATTCGGTCCGCTGAATGAGAGCTTCCAAATACATTATCTGTCATACATATTTTGGTTGTCCAGACATACACACACTGGTCAGCGTGGGCTAGTGAATAGGGCAGCCGAGATCCAATTCAAATATCAGAGATGTTAGCCAGTATTGAAACCCATATCACCACGTGCATAATGCAGTGTGCTAACTGCTGCACCACTGCTCCATGCCCATAAGATAATTACCAAATACATTTCTCAATTGTAAAATATATTGTTACTGATGTATATTTTATATCCATACATATAACGTGCATTAAAGTTATACTTTGATAAGATTTGTTCTATGCATTGACTGGCCCCCACCATAGAATTGTGGAATTTACTCAACTGGCTCAGGGTCACTATTGGTACCTCATTTGCCAGTAAAAAATATGATAATTGGTTTTTTACCCTTTTATCTGGCAACAAAACTGACGCCTTTTGGCGTCATCTGGTCCAACCCATGTGAGACTCGGCTCTAAGGAAAGTTGTCTCGGGTGTGGACCAATCAACTTCAAGGACAGTGCATACATTATCGGAGTTATGTTTTTTGTTGGCATTATGACTGCAGGTATTGTGGTCTATGCAAACATGACTCCTCGTAAAAAAATGTGTCAGTTTTGTTGCGAGATAAAAGGGTAAAAAACCAATTATCTGGCTCAGGGTCATTAACATATATCACGACATTTATTTGAAAATAAGACGTTTGGCTTGATGTATAAGGCATCTTCCTATGATGAGCGTATACTGTACCGTACATACTTTTGCAGTTGCAAATCAATGCATGTGTTTATAATGGCCACCCAATATTGAAATAATCGATGAGCATTGCATTTACTTCTAACACCACCAATATCACATTGTTTCAAGCACCCCCTCACATTTCCGAACGAATACATTATAAGGTCGCCCTCATTACAGACACACTGCTCACCACAAATGAACCACAAAACCTCGCTGATCTCATCAAGGAGCATAAACCATCATGCAAACTCCGATCACCCTTGCAACGGTTTTTGGCTGGCCATCGAACAAAAACGGTCACCGCATTGCAACGCTTTCAGATGCGCTTTTGTGGCCGTCTGGAACGCTCTTCCTTCCGATATCAGGAAGTCACTGGAGCTATGCGCTTTTAATTCTCGATTAAACACTCGTTCTTTTAGAACTGCTTGTTCTGTTTAGTATGTTGTCCTTCCCCCGCACCGCCGCTTAGGACGTTTGGCTACGTACGGTGCGAAAAAAGTTCAACATACATTTATCTGGGACGTGACACACCACTGGTAGTAAGCTACTCGCTCATACTGTGCAGCCGCGGTGTCAACCCTAGTGATGCATGACCACACAGGTGCTGCTCGCACACGGAAACTCTCAATTTTAAACACATCTGGCTCGAAACGGGTTAAAGCTGTTTGGTGCAAGTTTTTGGCACCGCTGACGTATGAGCTGCAGTAGTGTGTGAAAATGTCGCACGTCAAACCATGAATCACTGCCCAGACTCCACGCATTATTCAGCCCAGGAATTGCAATCTGTTTTAATTCCTGATAATGCTAATAACCCGATTTGTCTCCTGTTAAATAATGCCGAGTGGGGGGCATGGATACTGCCAAAGTGAACCAAAAAAAAAGGAAGTCTCATAAGGTGTTAGGCATTTCCTTGGAGGCTCTAAACCATTATTAAAACTGTCATTGACAAATTACTACAGTTTATTTTTTTTTCTAACCATGAATGCCCGTTTACAAAAATTTATTTAATGTTACCTTTCTTAACAATGTTAATTGAGTCACTTAATTTCCAACTTTGGAAATTCTAAAACTTCAGTGTGCAAGCAAATTTCAAATCAATTGTGTAATGGCTTTAATGTGTGGTCGTTTTTGAGCATAACCATCTTCCACAGGCAATGATGAAAAAACAAATGTGAATATAATTATATTAAGAGGACAGATCAACACAGTTCACCCCGTTATATTGAAATGGCTTCATTAGCACTCATCAAGGCACTTTAGCCAAGCATCTGTTGTTTTATTAAGTTCCACTGTTGTTAGTTACCACACTCTCCCATGTGAATGGAAATGGACTCTACTGTGGTTAGTCCTGTGTGTGCGTGCATCCGTGCGTCCGTGTGTGCGTGAATGTACGAATGTATATCTGTTTCGTCCGTGTGTGTGTGAATGTACGAGTGTATATCTGTTTCGTCTGTGTGTGTGTGTGTGAATGTACGAGTGTATATTTGTTTCGTCCGTGTGTGTGTGTGTGAATGTACGAGTTCATATCTGTTTCGCCTGTGTGTGTGTGTGAATGTACGAGTTCATATCTGTTTCGCATGTGTGTGTGTGAATGTACGAGTGTATATCTGTTTCGTCCGTGTGTGTGTGTGTGAATGTACGAGTGTATATTTGTTTCGTCCGTGTGTGTGTGTGTGAATGTACGAGTTCATATCTGTTTCGCCTGTGTGTGTGTGAATGTACGAGTTCATATCTGTTTCGCATGTGTGTGTGTGAATGTACGAGTTTATATCTGTTTTGCCTGTGTGTGTGTGAATGTACGAGTGTATATCTGTTTCGTCCGTGTGTGTGTGTGTGTGTGAATGTACGAGTTCATATCTGTTTCGCCTGTGTGTGTGTGAATGTACGAGTTCATATCTGTTTCGCATGTGTGTGTGTGAATGTACGAGTGTATATCTGTTTCGGGGTGGAGTGGTGGCGCAGTGATTAGCACACCCTGCACCACGCACCAGACAACCTCGGTTCCAGTCTTCGCCACAGCTGAGTGATATCCGAATGGGTTTTGGACATCACCCCCCTCTTTCGTTAATCCACACTAACCCACATGGCGAAGTGTGTTCAGACAACCGTTGTGACTGATATGGCATTGGGAAGCGTGAACTGTTCATTCTGGATTTTGCATACGCACTCTATAACTGCCCGCGCTTACTGTGGCAAATTATTGAAGGGGAATGAGTACATACATGCAGTTCCCATACATCCCTTCTGCTTCCATCCTCGGCAAATCCACCAACCCTTGTTTCTGAGCAGCAGCATGATGTTTAACACCTTTCTGTGTGCTTCAGATGACAACAGAAAACACAGCAATTGTGATGCTGTGTCGATTGCACTGCCCTAAATATAAACATATAAACATATGTGTAACGTTTTAGGGCAATGACCCTCCTGAACAATCTTCTATAAACTAAAGTATGTATCCGAATCATCGCGCATAATATATTTTTTCCCCTTTTTGGCAGTGTTATTAATGAATGCGTTGAGTTTTTTTCTCTGTTTATGCAAACGCTGCTTTCGTTTAGGTATAGTACAATGAAATTAATGTTGTAACATTCGCATAGAACCCAATTTCTTCCTGCATCGTCTCGTAAAAGAAACTGGGGGCAAACGTGAATTTTAAAAAGAGCGATGCAATATTTATCTACCTTATTGAGACAGCCATTATCAGATGCATGTTGTTAACATTCACAGCATCCACATTAAGGAGGTTAACAGTTTTTTAATTGTCCATTTCCCACAAACACTTCGCACCCTGCTGGGAACCCTACGTCAGATGTGAGGTTCACGGCTGGATTTAATTTCTCACGGCTTCTTATTTATTTGTGCATTTTCACTTTCGCTTTTAATGCGTTTTGGCTTCGTGTTTCTGTACCAAAGTGACAGTGGTATTTATTTCCTTACCCAGGATATTCTCACCGATTCTCAATACTTCTTTTCGGGAGGGTCCTGCTTTTCCATGTTTGGCAGTTCATTTCGTTTTAAACCTGAGTGTGGGAAGAAATCAGAGGGTCTGGAAACAAAGGTCACCTATATTAAGGGACCTACTTGCTTGACTGACCCCTACGTCACATCTTCACCGTACATGTGGATATCTCATTCAGGTTCCATCTTTACATGATCCACCAACCCCTTTGTCCAAGTTTATTATTTTTTAAACAGATGGGTGTCACACACCACATGTTATTGCCTGTCTCCATACATACATTTAACATCAATACGCGTGCAATAATGTATGCAGTAATACTATATATCATATGCCTGCTCTGCTCTGAAGTGCTTAAGGCACTACAAAGAGACTCACAGTTCCCATATTTTTCCATGCAAGCCACGCACATCTGGAATATGTAGAAATACCCACACTTTTCTACACGACACATGCTCCTCTATTTATGTGTGTCGAACTTCTTTCACAGCGTATGTAGCCAACCATGCTAATTGGAGATCTGGGGGAAGGACAACAAATTAAACACTAAACGCAGTTCTAAAGAAATTAATTTTAAATCTAGATTTCAAAATACATAGATCCAGTGGCTTCCCAATATCGGAAGGAAGAGCGTTCCAGACGGCCGCAGAAGCGCATCTGAAAGCGTGCGATGCGGTGTCCGTCTTTGTTCGATGGCAGCAGCCTAAAGCCACTGCGACGGTGACCAGAGTTCGCGTGATGGTTTATGTTCCTTGCAGAGGTCGCAAACAGGTTTTTATTCCTTCCCCGTACCCGTACCCGGCCGCACCAGGGTCGCAAATGGGTACCCGTACCCGGCCGGGTACGGGTACCCGTTCCCTACCCGTACCCGTACCCTACCCGAAATGAGTGACAAACGGTTACTCACCAGTGACTCACGGCCTACCCGTACCCGTACCCGGCCGCACCAGGGTCGCACCAGGGTCGCAAACGGCTACCCGTACCCGTACCCGGCTGGGTACGTGTAGCCGGGTATCGGGTAGGGTACGGGTATCGGGTACCCGGTTGCGACCTCTGGCTCCTTGACGAGACCAGCAAGGTATTGTGGTTCATTTGTGGCAAGCACTTTGTGTGTAATCAGTGCGACCTTAACGATGTATTATTCAAGCAACCGGAAGCCAATGCAGCTCAGCGAGCACAAGCAACGTGTTGAAGCTACACCCGGGTGGATGCAGGTGATGGCGAAGGTTTTAACTGAATACATGTTGAATGGGTAAATGTGTTATATAGTGTACGCACATATGAATCACGTGATCACAACATATATTTAAAAAATCTCTCAATCACATCACACGAAGACGTGAACTAGAGACCTGCACAGACTCACCATCTGCTGGTTATGCCAGTGCCAACCCTGGCCTCCACAGTGCATAGCCATTGTTTCATGTTTTTGTTTTTTGTTTGTTGCGGTTGCACTCGATTCAAGAGCCGAATGGCTCACAGGGCTATACCAAATAAATGAAACTGAAATGAAAAACCACCGCCCTCACCAATAAATATTTGCGATTAAAAATGGAGGGCAAAAAAGAACTTTTGTATCACATATTGCTAAGCAATAACAGAATAATGTAAATAAAGGCATTATATATATATAAAGTAGTTCAAAAAGGTAACGCATGTGCATCAGTTCTTATTTTCACTCGGGGGCCCTAAGACAGTAGTGGAAATTCCATATTCCCATGGAGGGGCCCAGTCTCTCCATAGGAAAGCCACTTTACCCCCCGTTGACTGCCCACTTTCCACAAAGTGGCACATTATATGAATCACACGGAGACATATGTGTTATAGCATTATGCTCTGTGTGTTTCTTTAGTGCAGCTGATGGCCTAATGGGTAATAGCTTATGATTTGCCATTAGCAGGGGCTATCCTTGTTGGAGAGAGAGCACAAATGCCCGACAGGGTGACATCTCCAGCTGTCACATTCATGGGCACCCTGCAGGCAACTGAGCCACCTGCTATGAAACCCAATAAATAATGCATCACAAAAGCACACCAAAAAACTGTTAGGGGTTGTGGGGAGGCATCAGCGTTAAAAGTGGGGGTGCTCAGTGTATGAGAGTGCGAGAGTTGAGAAGGGCAAATGGTGGGTCAAATGGGAATAGCACCAACATGCAATCAGTGCAAGGTACAGTTTCACTTGATTTACCTACATCACTGCTTGCAATAGGGTGTCGCCGTGCCGAGATGATAACTACCTCGCCTGGTATGCAGGAGGTCGTGGGTTCGATCCCGACCCGGAAGCCTGCTGTATATTTGGAGTTTGCGTGTTCTCCCTGTGATCGCGTGGATTCTTCTCCAGGTCCTCCGGTTTTCCTCTCCACATTTAGAAGCATGCGTTTAAGAGTACGTGGCTGTTATAAATGTCCACGTGATAAGCCACTTCTTTGAGCTATCATTTGTGGCCAGGTCGCTTCTATAAAAGAGCTATAGCTCACCTGGTAAAATAATTTTTTTAAACGTTTAGTTTATTTGAGCCTCTCTTCATTTTACTATCGGCAATTCTACGTGTTACATATCGTAACATCTTGAAAAGGCTATGCTGAGAGTGTGCAAGGAATGTAAACACAATGAATGTGTAGTGACATATAATGGGTCACTACTGGCGCTTAGCGCCATCTACCGACAGAGAGGGAGGAATAGTGAGTATGGTAGCCCTCTGCTAGCAGAGTATATCATGTCATGGAAGAGGTTTCTGTGGGTGGCAGAGGACGTAGTAGTCCGATTGGCCGGCAGGGGTGCCTGATGGGATGTAGGTCAAAGGTGACAGAGGGGACACGTTATAGGGCCCAAAAACCTTCTGGTGAGTTCCAGAAGGAGGACGTGGCCAAGGGCGGAGCCAGGCAAGGGACACGTGGAAGGTAATCCAGAACCTTCTGGTGTGTTTTGGAAGGGGGCGTGTCCGAGGGCGGAGGGGCATAAAAGGGGGGTCCCGGGGCTACATCGGGGCTGTCTGCTGGAATGGAACCCTCCGTGCTACGTCTTTTCTTCGGTCTTCGTGCTCAGCATCGTGGGTCAGGCAGTGTGCCGACGGACTTGACCCGTTTGTGTAGTTACCCCGTTGTGGTTTATGTAGTTACCCCGTTGTGATTGTTGAATAAATGGTGTTGCCTCATGAATTGTTGTGTCTCTTAAGTGAACCCACTACAAATGTGAAAACCAAAGTGCTGGTTAAGCCCTAAGCTGGCTGTACTTCATTTGGCTGTCGTTTCGTGCATACTGCGTTTCAATAATTGGTGTAAATTGAGTACTTCTTTGTGGGAATGTAGCGATAGTTGGCCTATGGAGAGGCTGGCTTCCACCACAGGAAAGTGGAACTTCCTCCACTCGATCATTGCCATCAGTATAGATGAGAACTGCTGTATAATATTTCTTAAGTTTTACAAAAGCATTGCATATTGCACATTCAAATTCTAAAACTCTTAAATGACTGATATGGAGGCTCCATTAATTAACTGATGTTTGATCAGCAGTAACACCATTCTTCAGAAATTTGCATTCAAGCTAATGGCCTATAATTAATTCAACAACATAGTAAATCCATCCATATGTTTATTTTTGCAGTGGGATGCATAGTTCATGTGTAGCGAGCCATTAACCGTGGGCGTGCTCACAGTGGTGTCATAATGGCCTCTGCCATTATGAAGAACATTCAGTGAAGAGCAACATGTCACACCGTGCGTGCAGACAAACTGCACAGTACAGATATTTCATCATTAATGCAGAAAATCTGCTCTGCAATGGGTGTGCGTAAGATTCAAAGAATAATTTCACAACTCCCCACAGTTACCAGACAAGTATAATTAACCGTTTAACTTGGTTACTTCTCATTCACAAAGGTGTGAAATAGTATAAGGAAACAGCACAATACAGCCACTTGATTCTGCAGTCAATATCAGCAGAAATCACAACACAGTAA
This sequence comes from Lethenteron reissneri, assembly GCF_015708825.2. Lineage (NCBI taxonomy): Eukaryota > Metazoa > Chordata > Hyperoartia > Petromyzontiformes > Petromyzontidae > Lethenteron > Lethenteron reissneri. The sequence goes on along the minus strand of NC_083798.1, from coordinate 4,084,971 downwards.
AACAGTCTACCTGCTCAAGTATTAAATGGACTTTAAGGCCATTTAGTGAAATTGTTCATAAGCCTTTTTACTAAAGGGCTGGGACTGGTGTAATAAAATTAATGTCATTACTGAATTGGCTAATGGCCGTTGAAGCAGATGGATTAATGCCATTATTTATTTATTTGCTAATCACTTTGCATGGAGAATTGTACAGTCATCATTCATGTCTGCTCACACAAAAGAGCACTAATGTAAAGGACATCTATCCGTTATTGGATTAAATTACATGTTGCACACGTTTCACAGTAATGAGCAGATGTAATTTGCAATCATTTTGCACGCGTCGATCCTGAATAGAAGGTTTCTGTTGCACTGAACTTGCCAGCACCTGTGGTGATTTCAGCAGACAAAAACTTCTCCGAACGGTGGCACAGTTGTAAATTGCTACTGAAGACATAGAGACCCCCAGTTTTTTTTTTTAACACATTCCTGCGGAGGGAGCTGGTAGGAACGTTGGGTTGCTCGGTCAATGGCCAGGGTCAACGGCGGCGTGGTGTATTCCGCAAATATGCCCGACTGTGAGGGCGGGCACAAGCCGGCGTGAGTAGGTTAAACGTTGAGTTTTATAAGAGCACCACGGGGTGACCAGCCCCTCCCCACCCAGGCCCACCCTCCCACCCCCCACCCAGCCCCACCCTCCTCACCCAGCCCCTCCCCACCCTCCCCTCCCCACCCAGCCCCTCCCCACCCTCCCCACCCAGCCCCTCCCCACTCTCCCCTCTCCACCCAGCCCCACCCCTCCTATTTTGGATGCACGACGCACGGACGGACGGACACAATAAACCCCTGTGAGCTGGTATAACCAGGAGGTTCCGTTGATGAGTGCAGTTAGTGAGCACCAGTTAAGACTGGCATCGCACATACACAGGGGTGATGGGATCAGCATCAAACCAACTCCCTTTGTCTGCCCAGCACTCATTTTTACACATGTTGCCAGGCCGTCATTTCAGGCCGAGTTGACCTTCCGGAGGTCAGTGACGTGGCTGTCGAGTGTGCAGGCGGTGTAACTGCACCGAGGCCCACGGGTGTGGCGGTCCGAGGCACCGTGCTCCGAAGTGGAGGGAATTGGACAGGTGACCCCCTTTTAACACGCTTTTATTTAACTCACTCTGTTGTTGTTGTTGGCGTCGTTGTATCCTCAAATCTTGTAACTCAATTTTAACCCACTTCCCAATGTGGTATCGACTGCAAACTTGGTATACTAATGTCATACTGATGACAATACTATATTCTATCATACAAAATAAAAATAAAATGTTTAAACATTCTTTTTTATATGTTATGTTTCGGCTTGGGTCTAATTGTCCAAGGTCAACTGACGTTGGCTGTAATTGGCCACGGTCCCTTATGTTATGGCAAGCTTCGGAGCCACTTCCTGGAGTCGTGGAGTTCTTCCATTACTAGTACATTTCATAAAAGCGTGTTTTTAAAGAAGTTTTTTAAAAATATTACTTATATTATTTGCAGCAGAGCTCATGCCACCGACCAGGCTATGTCACAAGGGGAAACCAAGACGAGTCTCAGATGCCAACTTCCATTGGTGATATAAATAGCGAGGAATCAAACCTAGATGACCTTTGTACCATGGAAGTTAGGAAATAGATTTTCCCCCCCATCAGCATGAAAAATTGAACAGGAAAAGTCTCACCAATATATATTATATCTCCCATGACCACATATTCTACAGGAAATTACCTTTAATATATTATCAATGTGCAGTTGTTCTCTTGCCAAACTGATGTAAAGTACTGGGATAAATATGGTTTGCCTGCCCACCTATCTCTATATCTGTCCATATTTACAAAGTCATCGACAAGTTGCTTCTGGTGGAATAAAGTGGTACCCCCAATTTTTCGAAGAGATCAGGCCAATGATGAAGAGGAGGCCAAAATACCCGCTAGAGCTCCCTGTCATGGATGCTATTCTGCGAGTGGTGGCCCAGGTAGGTAATCATAGGGCTGCATCATTCCAAGTTAAACAATACTAATCTAGACCAATCTTCATTTGAAGCTTTCGTGACTGCAGGAATCCATACTCTTTGGTTTTTTCGGTAAAGTCACGTAGGTATATTTACGTGACTTTACCGAAAGAACCAAAGAGTAATCTAGACCACATTACATTGCCTCCTTTTTTAAGCACTGTGTGTCATAATGTTATATTACGAATCAAAATGTCCTGTGTTCATGCTAAAATTTGATTGTTACTCAAATAATGAAAATATATGGTGCCATTCATAATAGACGGTACTTAAAAGTGCAATGTATAAAAAAGATATGGACTAGGACATGGCATACGCTGTGATAAATTCCTTATGCTTGAGATCTGTGTGGTTGTTATTGAAGTTTAAAAAGCTTGTTAAAGTCATGATAGGGCACCGTGCCATGTCCCCATATTTACAGCTCTAGGCTAAGGCAGTTCGAGTTTGTGTCATCCATTCGTGCATACATATTTTTTCCAACATTTCCCACCTTAAGAGTAATTCGCCAGAAATGCTGGCAAAGGTCAGAATCTCCCAAAAGTATTTCTTTAAAAAACGCCACATGTACCGAGCCAATAATCTTAACTAAATGTTCTACTACCCCACCTTATTTCCTAATTTATGAATTACATACATGTAGAGCTACATCTGACCGAAATAGGTCAATAATGAAAAGTTTGTTATCTTGATACAGGCAAGGATGAGAGAAAAAAATCTCTGCAAATTACCAACAATCTCATACAGTGCAGTGGCATGTTCTTATTGCATTGTTGGGGATGCGGCAATGGCGTAATGGTTTTCCTTCTTGACTTGCAACCCAGAGGTCTCTGGTTCACTCTTCTGGTATGGCGGCGGTTGTAACAATTGTCAAGTTGCTTTGTTTTAATCTACAACGCCTCTGTCCACCAAGCATCTTACATTGATTGGTTCACCAGAATTAGTCGATCGGCAGGTCTGTGTGTGTTGGAGTAAAGTGCGAACACACCCACACTTTTCAAAGATGTTTGGTCAGCGTGGAAGAGTAGGCCAATTACCCTCTTCGGGGTGCTCTTTAGAGCTCCCTCTAGTGGAGGATCTTCTGCCAACAGTAACGTGTGAAAACATTTGCAGGGTTGCACCTTTCATCATTACATCGTTATAATGATTGCAGTCTCAACCATAATGTGCGTTGATGGCCCCATCCTAAGAAATCCCTCCTGAAAGCCCCCTCTCACCATGCCCCCCCTCCTTCTCATCGCGTTGTGCCGCACGGTGCATGATGGATGCATTTGTTTTTTATTCAACTCGAAAAACCAATTCACCTTTTGTTAAGCGAAACAACACGGTCCCCCAGGATCCATGAAATCTCTCTTGGTGGAACGTCACGTGTTTTTGGATTCCCACTCTCATCCGCTAGGCCTATTTGAGTCTTTCTTCTTCCAGAAACTTTGATCATTTTTATTTTATTTAAAGTTTCCTGGTGGTCTCCAGATGTGCACACGTTCAGCTGCACCTGAAGGGCAGTGGTTTTGTTTTTCGATTGCTTTAATTCAGATGTAAATTATCACTCCATATGTTCGCAGGAGTTGGGTGGCTCAGAACTTTTGTGCAGGTAACACTACAGAATTGTTAGGTCAATTTAGTTCATTGTTATTTGAATTTGATCAATATTTCTTGGTCGATTCATGTTTCTACTTTTTATTTCATTTTAGTTTACAATAATGCTGACTTTGAAGATTTTGTTGAGCTTACATTCGTGTTTTCGCTGTCTAACATTTCATATTTCGTTTCTATGCCATCTGACTCATGAATTCCAGCATTTGTTGGCCTGATCTGCTGCTGTGATCAAATGTGTGTCTCGTGAAGGATTTCTCCTCCACGAGAACAAAGTTGCACGATCGGTGTCTGGCCACAGAAGCAAATCTTACTTTCAGAACGAATAATGTTACACAGTATGACAACTGTGTCGAGAATATTTCACAATCTTTCACTTTTGACAAGACCTCGCTTTGCATGTTACCAAACCTCTCTTTTATATTCAATGGTGTTTACTTTCACTGAGCAAATTCATTATTACTTCCATCTCAATGATCACTGCGGTATCCTTGTATTTAAGTTTATTTACTTTAACACGCAATTGTTACTTTTCTGACCTTTTAATTAGGCACGATTAGTATATCGTTCGGACAAAGTTGAGCAAAATGTGTTTCGTCCTTAATGGAATGGCATACGACCCTCTTACTTGCTGATGTTGAATGTAACTAAACGTAACTTTGACATATAAATTCGGCTAATTTCAACCGCATCTCCAGACGCCAACGGTCACTCAATTAAAGTGGCTGGAGACTTTTTTTTCAAGAAATTACAGCATAAGCAAAGACAAAGATCCCCCATATAGCCTGTAACAGAATGTCTGGGAAAGCGCTGTTAGCGAGCACCTATGAAGACCAGCACGGGCACACGGCATGGTGGATGGCCGACACCACGCCCGTCCGCCTTTGTCTCCTCCGTGGTGATGTTTACACAGTGCACCGGGTACTATTTTGAGGCTGAGTCGACCTAGGGGTGGACCCAGAAGAGGTTCAGCTAACTGTCGCTGGTGTTGACCGTGAGCGGGAATTGAACTCGGGTCATCGGGTTCCTAGCGCAGCGCATTAATCGCTGCACTACCGCTCCCCACACACACACACACAGACACGCAAACAACACAGCTCTCTTGAGTTTGTCGCCAGTCTTCTCAGCCATATGAAGATGACCCAGAGCGCAGTGAGCAGCCAAAAAAAGGGGGCTGGTCTCGAACACCGTATAGGGGGGGCAGCTTCCCTGACGAGCCTGGCTCGGCAGCCGCGCATGTGTGCCCCAGCTGTCGCGTAATCCGTCGATGACGGCCGGCCGCGCTCGCGATAATCCTGACCCACGTCAAATAGCGGGGCACGGCGAAACTCGGGCGCCGGCAGAGCGGCGTCCGCGCACAATCAGAGAGGCGCAAACAGCGCGCGGAGCGGCAGAGAGGGCGGGCGGGTGGGCGGGCGTAAGCCGGCCGCATAATAACATCTATCACGGCAAACCCTTGCAAATTCTTTTAAAATTGACCGATGGAAAGGACAACAGATCTGTTTCTGTGACAGGAAATTTGCATATAAATTAAAATTATAACATTATTAATTTGTCATTTTCCCAGGGTCATTTTCTGCACCGCAGGATTGGAGAGCGTCCTGCGGCAGAAATTTTATTCCTTAACCGTTTCCTGCCCTTGTACGAAACTCACAACTATGACCGTCCGTCCGAAGTGCATCCACACGTGCATCGTACAGGGATACACCATCTAGCCGGGTAGTGTTTGCGAACAACTGGTAAGTTTGGCACAGCACACAATTGACACATAATGTCTCAGACTGTCATCCACACCACGGCCTCACACACAGGTGCTCTCTCTAGCACGTGGTCCAGTAACCATTAGTTTACCAGGTGACACCCCACTGAGATAATACATATTTTTTCAAGGGAGAGCTGTGAGACATAAAGAACAGGGAATCATGAACTCTGCCGAGGACTTCAGAAATGGCAATGGCCACTCGTCCAAGGGTGAAGTTGTCCCATTGTTTGAGGCTAAGTTGACCTAGGGGAGGCCCAGACCAGATTGATAATCCACTTCCTAATGGTGTTGTGCATTGGCTGGAATTGAACGTGGTTCTCTCAAGATTTTAGCACAATGCATAAACCGCAATACTCCCATTACTCAACACATGCACACATACACAAATTCACACAAATTCACGCAACATAAATGGAGAGTGCGAATACTATTCGTATATAGACGCAACGATTGCACATGTGCACGCATATGTAAGCATTGTCACATTTAGCATACACATTACAACGCTCAAGGCATCACATAAGTTGCTCGGGGAGCACAAGCACACACGGAACAGCTTCTAAATCTCTCCTATGTTAAGTCACCTCACCTTAGAAGAAATACTGGGGCTGATGGGGATTGAAAATATGCTTGAGAATGTCTCTCATCTGGCGCACTGTCAACCAGTATATCTAACCCTTCAGATGAAGATTGGAGAAGCCTGTTGTTATGCGTCGGTTCAATTTCATCCCTCTGAGATTTATGTGCATTCTGATGTGGCAACATCACCCAAAAGATAACATGGCAAAGGCTATTTCACGGGGGAATATTTACGAAAAATAATAATTATGTAATGTTGTACACTGGAAAATTGCTGGGAAATATGGTGTAACAAAGCGTGCAATTATGGGAAAACTATGTGTGTGATGACATATGGCTGTTACATACTGATTCATGCAAAACGCAAAGTCGGTTAAAACATGTATGTGTCTTGAAAATTATTATGGTTGGAATAACTATGTGCATTGTTTCAATCTTGATGATGAGAATGAAGCAAAGTGCTGTAGTTTAGCACTTAATGTTTGATTTGTCAACCTCAGGAGGAATATATAATTCTCAGTTTTCAGGTTCATTGTGTGATAAAACTAATGTCACCAGTTCCGAGATTTTGAATACTACATTTTCCGGAAAAATGATGTAATAAGTAAAAAAAATCATTAGTTTTGCTTGTCCTGTATTGAAACCATAAATGTCCACGAATCAGGGTTGATTTGGGCACAGAGACTTCTGAACATAGCAGAGGGCTTTGAGATATCCCGGCGAGAAATGGTTAACATCAATTAGAAATAGATCATTAAATGTTTCCAAAGGCATTAGCAACACGCTACACAGTGAAGCTGTTTTAATTAGGAAATTTAAATAAATAAGTAGATAATTACAAAGATAAAAATGTAGGTGGTGATGGAAACTAAATATGTATTTTCTGCAAATGCCTAAACACACAAACCAGGGCAAGCGTGTAGAAAACTTGTGAAATAATTTTCATTACAATTGCTGTTATTTTATATTAATATATTGTTTATCTGATTACAATTTTCTTCAGATTTGTGCGAACTAAATACGCATAATTTGTAATGCACAATCATTGCAATTATGTGTAATGTATGAACAATTCATAAAAAAAACTAAACATCAATATTTTCCATTACTCTCTAAAAGTTTTAACTAAATCTTACAAAACATTACCGAACAAAGTTTTTTGTCATTTCAACATTGTCATTGGAATTCCCTTTGTTTTTTTGTTTTCAGAACAAATACACAAAAAACATTTGCAGGGGTTTTGTTGACATTAATTTTTTCCCTCTCTCTCTCTCTAAGGTATGTCTAAAAGAAATGCTCGACGTATAAATACCAGGATTCCTGCTTTTAATGAGCTCCAATGGAACAATGGAGTCTTCCATATGCAAAGGCTTTGTTTACAATGGACTGCTCTCATTCATTGGTTCAAAAAAATAATCAAAATTCTGGCCCTGGAACTAAGCCTCTATTGCTCCCTCCCGCTCCCGCCCACCCCCCTTATGTGTGCTAAGTACAAAAGGATGGGGAGTTGTGGGGCAGCTGTCACTGACAAATACGGGCCATATGAAAAGGCCAAATCGCAGGCGATGGGGCTCCCACTACAAGAGTGACACCACTTGTTGTTGTCACCAGCACCTGCTGAGACTGAGGGCTCACGAGCAAGCTTTGGATGTTTGGGGCGGAAGGCAACCAATGTTTAGTGGAGCCCCCAAACCGTCGATATGCCGTGATAAAGGCAGGTAAATTAACTACTGAATTAGCAATTTCTGCCTTTAAAAACAAAAAATTATATTACCTCATCGGAGGTAATATGCATTGTCGCCTGATGATGCTGGTGGTAATTACCGGCAAAACGTCATCATGTGCTGAACTAGTCAGGAATTGGCATGTTTTGTTTACGTGACAAACCTTACTAATTGGCTGTGTCGGGTGGTATCGGGTTTAAAGATGCATTTCTATTTACGCGATATAATGTAAAAACAACCCTCTATTCTGGATAATATTGCTCGCGAAAGCTGACGTGTTAAACTACCTCCTACGACATAGTAATTGACAGGAATTGAAGAATAACTGAAACGTGCATAAAAAAATTATGGAAAAATGTATGGAATTACGTGAAAGAGACAGAAAAGAGGAACACGCACACGCATGGGGGGAACATACCACAGGCTAATGCCGTAATTCAAACTGCTCAGTCAACTAAGTTGGCTTGAGCAGCAAACGTCACGATGGTCAACAATTTACAATGGAGTGGCAGGCAAGGAATGGAATGCATACAAATAATGTATCGACCTAGGAGATGAAGAAGGGAAGTCGGCTCATGTGCAGGTGCTAATTAGCTTGGGACAGCCTTTGTCCAACAGCGGATTGAGCATGGCTGCCGATGATGAAACGATCTAGCTATTGGTTTCATTCAGAGCACGATTCCGATATAATTACTGGGTCACTATCTAAATGCATCGGGGATTACTGATGGTGATCAGATCTGACTGGGGTCCCATTCCTACGTAATTTCGTTTAATTGTCCCTTTTGTGTATGTTTTTGTTTTGTTTAAGCTTGTCCTCTTTAATGTTTGAAGCTCAGCATAGTGTCTGGTAATCCGTCACAACATTTCGCAAAGTAATCTTTGCTGTGACGTCACGTGCCAATTTGTTTTTGCCTGCAACCATCGAGTCGTCGTTATATTTTAATAAAAACCCATAGCTTTAGTTTTAGATAATACCTGTCATGAGATATATGTAATGCACGCAACATGTAACTACTGTAAATAGTGTTAATTACCACGAGGATAGACAAATGCCAATCCCACATGAATAAGAAGTAAAAAAAAACACATGCCAACAGTGGGAATTGTCACAATTGGTTCTGTATCGTGCTGTTAATGAATTGTCACAATTATAAGAATATTTAGTGTTCAAATAAGGTACGTACTTAATATCACATCACGATGTTAATTGAAATTCAGCAGTCCAATTGATTGGAGCTTGAGGATGATTTGGTGAATTTCCTGCAGTCCTTGAACAACAACACAAAACACCCCCATATGGTGGAACACATTTTTTCGTGCACGTTTTAATTCCTAAAATGACGTGAGTGTGTTCGATGTGTAACTGTAAGGGCATCCCCCCCCCCACCTCGCACTGCTTTGTAATGCATGTCCCGAGACATTTATGAAGACGTGTAAGGTTGGCCCCCTAGCTTGCCCTCCCTAAATCATTCGGTTTTATTTTCATTTGAAGTTCTCCCCATGCATTCATTAACCCATGGCAGGTGTTGTTATGTAAAACATTTTTTTACAGCCCCCTTTTGATGGCTTAGTTGTATTACGCAGACTTAATAGTAGGAAAAATAAATAAATACCCCAATGGCCATGTAAAGTCCTTTTTAATAGATTGTCCGTCCACTGTTTCCGACATTGTTCATTAACTGAGGATAGGGGGTGTTCATTGTCTAGGCTTACTCTGGTGGAAGATATAGAAGGTATGTTTTAGTCACCAAAAGCTATCAAGATGATTTCTCGCTGCTGGTGGGACACTGCAAAGCCAATGTCCATTTCACAAGGACTGCCTTCCTGTAAGTAAATACATCATTATACGAACAAACATGTGCCGTTGGTAACCGGTTCAAGAAATTCAACTACCTACAATTTCTAACCTATCTAGCTATGCATCTTGGAGTATTTTTACTTAGCAAATTTACTCGATATTTTGGTCGCATGATGTGAAATTGTACGCGTGCGTATTTTCTTCAGTTCATGTACTTTTATCATGGTTTATACGTTTAATAATTGTCCGTCAATATTTGGAAGATATTTTTGTCGCAGAGGTAAAGGTGCATGCCTGCAAATGTGCGCCCGTGCCACTGCTGTCACAGAAGGGTCTTCACGAGCCCCCTCTAGGAGGGTATTTGGCCTACTCTTCCCCGCCGGCCAGACATCTTGGAAGAGGTGGGAGCAGCCCTTACTTCACCCCACCACACACGTGACCTACCGACCTACTCGCTGCGACGAACCCATCCGTAACCGCTAAGTGGACAGAGGTAGTGGTGGAAGGGGGCGGGTTGTGCCACTTAAGAAAGTTGCCCATTGTTCCAACTGCCACGCCGGTTGATCTGATCTAACCGCTGACCTCTGGAATGCCAGTCGGGTCTGCTGACCGTTATGCCACAGCTACATTTTTCATAAACGTAACAATGTACATGTAAACTAATTCTAGATTTGAAGTTTTCGTGACTGCAAGGGATCATACGCTTTGTTTTTTTCGGTAAAGTCACGTAGGTAAAAAAGAGAAAATAAATTAAATCACGACGTTTCGGGCGCAATACAAGCAACCTTTATCGGGTTGACGGTTGCTTGTGTTGCTTCCGAATCGTCGTGATTTAATTTATTTTCTCTTTATTACCTACGTGACTTTACCGAAAAAACCAAAGAGTATACATGTAAACTAGTTTTACAGAGATTATATATATACCATGCGATTATAAATGTAATGTATTGAACAGTTACACGTAACTTATCACATTTATATGAATACCATACATGCAAATACACACACTGACCATCGTGTGCATGTCTCTAAGAGAATGCGGCATTGTGAGATTGAAGCCAACAACACATTAGAAGGGGGCGAGGATGAGTTAAAACAAGCAGGACTCTTGAGTAGGGCCACCCTTCCGTGCAAAACAACCACAATCATACAATCGGTTTGTTGAACCAAAAACAATGCACAAATGAGAGAAAGAGAGAGAGTTGTCGTTCTGCATAGGTGGACAAAGCACCTTGTTGCCCCCTTTATCCCAACGCGTCATTAAGCAGAGGCTCCTAGCGCAATGCCATGAGCCCAGGGGAGTGGAACACGCTGGTGAACACGCCAGTGAACACGCACAAAGCCCCGTCTTTGTCGACGCGCTCTGCGAGTTAAGTATCGTCTGACGTGCACACATCTCATGGCACGTCTTCTCGTCGTGCGGGCAGCATAGAGACTCTAAAAGTGGGTCACTCTGGTTTTTTTTTATTGTTGATGAACATTTTGTTTATTACATGGGCAACGCATGCAAGCTGCGCTGTGGTCGATGTACCTGTAACGAATCCGCGGAAATGTATTGTGAATGTCATACGTGCGTATTTGGGGGATGCTATTTGGACTTGAACATATCGGAGTTTAGGATTTTTGGAAATAATTGCGAATCGTTTTCAGGACTCTTCATGTGTTATACGAATGCAAAAATGTCTTCACGCTGACAAAAGTGGCGTCACCCAACGCCACGTGGCACCGCTTAGGCGTCGTTGCTATTGGCGTTCCTTTCGATGTTTGGATCAATCTGAAGTGGAAAGGTTTTTTTTTCGATTCATCTGTAATTTAGGAGCACGTCCCTTGTGTGTGTGTGTGTGGGTGATTAGACACAAATGAAGGCATTATGTATTGACAGTGGTGTGCAATTTGGAAAATTCGCCACATAAGTCGGAGAGACTGCGAGAGGAGAGGCTGGAGAGCAGACTGATTCGGAAATTAAACCTTCAACTGCGGCGCCCTAAACCTCCCCCCCCCCCCCCACCCCAAGGAGCAGTTTTGAATTGCCAAACGAGCGTGTTTCTATCCGTAGCCATTGAGTACCAAACAAACTCTCTGAAGTGAAACAATATGTGTATACATTGATTTAAATTCATAGTGGAGGAAGGGACTCATACCAAGAAGCGCTTGGTTTCCTATCGTGACTCAAGTGCCTCTGTATGTGGAGTTTGCATGGTCTCCCCCTGTTCTGCATGGGTTCCCTCTGGGTTCTCTAGTTTACCTCCCATCAGCTAACAAAAGGACACGATGCAAGCTGCTCTTGGTCAAACATTCCGATGCTGAAAAATGACCTTTAAAATTACTCAAATGGGATGAAACGGAGCAGTATCACACCTGTTATATCATCGCGTTCTTGCGTTCGTGCCGTGCTGTTCACTTGACAACAACAAAGCTTCCACCGCCAACGAAATAAATATAGTGGAGGTCTGTCTGACCTGAATGTGATTCTCTGCTATGGCTAACATCAGTGGTAAGTGATATACGAATTGGACCTTGGCCCCGTATTCACGAAACCAAACTGCACAACATAGTCAAGTATTGTCAAACAAACCCCACGATCGACGACTCTGCCTTTACCCAGCAACTGATTGAAAAAGGATTCCACAATTTTTTACATAATTAATAAAATACAATTGTGAATAACTTATATATCCATTTATGTACATTTATCGTCTATCTGAGAATGCAGGGAGTTGTGGTTTAGTAGTTCGCTACTGCACTGCGATCCGCACCTCCGATTAGCACAGTTTGGCTGCGTACGGTACGAAAGAAGTGCAACATACATACGTACTGTACATGGTCACCTGGATTTGATTTCTGGTTACTTACAACATCAGCAGCATCATGTGGTTTCTGAACCTGCCCTGGACCTCGCTGAGCTTCACTCCGCCATACATGAATATGGCGGTGTCGATGTATGCGAACATTAAGCAATGGGCAGTGGTTCATGCCCTGATAACCCCTTGTGTACCTTTCCAGCCTTAATTGGTGCTCGCTACCAGTACTTAACAAAAATGACAACAACTCATCATAGCAGCAACAACAACAACAACAAAAATAGTGCAGGCCTGGAAAACTATTATTTTCAACAGTTGCCTCTCAGTCGGTCCCATTTGCGCAAATGTATTTTGATGGTCACCTATAAGCCAAGAGGACCCACAATGTACTTCTTCAATAACTGCTGATGGTTTTTCTGCTGTATAATCTACAAAGGCTTGAGTGCGTTTAACACAAAAGAAGACCATGGGCCACTGGGGAGACAAAGGCGGCCAGACGTGGCGCTTGTCACGAAGCCTCCCTTGAGCGCCGTGCCAGCCTAAATAGGTACTCGCTGACAGCACTTGCCTCAACAGTCAGTTAAAGGCTATAGGGGGGATCTTTGTCTCTGTCTTCGTGTACAAAATGTATAATTAACAAGACAGTGGCTGTCCTTGAGTGCAGAGAACGTAGATTTCCTCCAGCAAAGATCACAAGATTAACCCGTATGTTTTGCTTCTGTATGTTGACTTTGTTTTGTTTAAAAAAAAAATGTTGTTTCATTTAATTTGAATTCTCGGATGAGAAGGCACATTTCGTGTAAGAGCAATGGGCACGCACGGTCATTCATTGGCTTGTTCACGTGAAGAACTTGACCTGCAAGGGCAATTGAGACCGAACATTCGTGCTCACACGTGGTTCTTGGCGGTGGCGTGGGATCGTGTTCTGTTATTGGGTACACACTGCAGCGGTCACATAGAACAAACATGACGTAACGGTAAATAACACATGCCGGGCAATTTACCTTACTCCGGTTACTTATAAGCAGAGGTGCAGATCATTACACGTTGTTTTGGCAGTACTGCTATTGTGGTGACATTTAACGATACTTAGTCACAGAGCTAAACACAAATTTCATCCAATTTGAGGCCTGATTTGGAGAAAATGAGCTCTACGGATTGTGCTCCCTACGCAGATGCAGCGGGCAATGTTTACAGCACGCGAAAATATTGTACAATTTGTTTTTATACAGTTTTAAAAAAAATACTAAGGTAGCTATAAACACAAATACAGGTTTTGCAATATATCTCACTCACAAAATATAAATCTGCCCAGCTGGCATGGTACTTTAGAGAACCTCACTCACAGTCGTAAGGCTGTTGGTTCAAATCCTGGATAGTGGTTGACTCTAGCTCCACTTTCATTCCTTCGATGTCAATTAAATGAGGGGGCACTTCGTGGGTCGTCAGCAGTGGTTGTCCTGCTTAAGAAACTGGGCCCCAGCCAGGGCATGGACACTGTGGTTGCTGTGGAGGGCCCAGACAACAATAACAACAACCCGTAAATCCCGAGACGCAACAACAACAACAACAAAAATCATGGAATTTTCGAGGTCCCGTTTGTCTCCCTTAGACAATGTGACATAAACGTTGATCGTGTTGATGACGACGCATGTAAATACACAACAGTAGTGCGTATTCGGTTCCGTGCGAAGTCAGTCGCCAATAGTTACGTAGATTTAAATATAATTAAATGGCTACCTCTCGTTTTATACGGTGGGTTGTGTTCTTGAAAAACGGCACGTAACTCAAAATCGCGTAAATTCAACTTAAATTTCGCATAACAAATAGAGGAAATGGTTGGGGTTAGGGAGACCACGCTGTCGAACCTCATTCTTACGTCTATATATTTCACTGGTTACAATACGTATTATATTTACAATACTACCACGTATTAAAGATAACAACAGCCTATTTAACAAAAATAGTTAAACGAAAAGATGTTCAACACGTACTGATATGCTTCCCAGGACATATTGGTAGGCAAATGAGTGCACGAGACAAAGTTCACGCTGACAAGATCTTCAAAATGTCGCGTGAGTCGGAGCTGCTGCTGCTGTTGCTGCTATACCCCGCTCTTGTGGTTGCCGTCCTGCTGCTGCTGCTCCTGCTGCACCTGAAGCAGCATCGCTGCTGAACTTTGCTTCCTGACGAACGGTGACCAACGCGCCGGAGAGCGTCGTTTCAATAAACAGTTAGGCGCATAACGGTAATGCAATGTCAATTAATTGAACGCGCTATTTCGAAATCTCGTGACGTGAACGCGCGTGAAAACGCTGCTGTTATGTGAAGAAGTGGTGGGTGGCCAACCTCATGGATCCGAGCTGTAATCTACCCAATAAACTAGCGGCAATCACTTTTACAGGAACACGTCCACAACTTAGACGGTGTGGCTTGCACCCCTGAGATCCCAGCCACTGGAACGTAGAATTTCCACCTCTGACTCAGAGCTACAAAAACAGACGAACACCACTTTGAGTCGGGGGAAAGGCAACCTTTTGGAACGTGTACATTTAAAAGCGAAATGGCACTGTGTACAAACAAGCTATGCAATCACCTTCAATTTCACACAAACTGTTATAATAATCGCTTATTAACAAAACATGCGTGCACTGCTTAGTAACATCATGTTAGGTAAACATGCTTATCCCCATACATAATGTTGCTGCTACAATTTTACGTGTCATGTATTTGTAACAAGTTACCTCACCTAACATATGTTGCTGCACACATAAACTGCTGATATACACGGGTTGACAAGAGCATGTGTGGTTTCGAAAACGATCTTTTACAACAAATATACACGCAGTATACATCTTGTAAGTAAAATAATTACGGTGCGTTCTGCATTTTCTGTGTTTTTTTTTACAAAACGAAAATGTATAAAACGTACATTTAACTCCTAAATTGAAACAGACAGCAATTGCTATTCAAACCGGGCATCTAATGGTACATAATGCTAATTAAGAAATGACAAAATTAAGTACCTAAATGGTAAGGGCATAAACTGATCTTGCAATTACGATTGCATTTTACTTCCGTTAATGGACAGTTCCTTGCAAAACAATAGGAAAACGTAATAAAATGATGTGAAGGGTGACTGGCAAAACTATATCGGTATTTCGATTTAAAGCTTTCGTGACTGCAGGGATTCATCTTCTACCGAAAGAACCAAGAAGATATATCGGTATTAATGTATACAATATTCTCGTGCCAATCTATACTCCTCAAACAATTAGAGAACATTGACTTCTGTGGCTTCTCAGGAATTTTTATTTTATTTTACCAGGTAATGCCCACTGAGCAATACAGCTCTTTTTCAGAAGCGACCCAGCCACAAATGATAGCTCAACGAAGTAGCGTATCATCATGTGCACATTTATCACAGTCAAATACCCTAAATGCATGTCTCTAAATATGGAGGGAGAAACCGGAGAACCCTGAGCAAAATCCACGTGACCACGGGGATACAGATATGCAAACTCCAAATCAACAGGTTAGGATCGAACTCACGACCACATCCATTCCAGGCATGTTAACCATTGCGCCACCGCTCTTAATCCTCCGTTATTATATATACAGTCCATTTAAATGCTCCAATTGGAGGGCACACAGAGAACCAATGCATTGTGTAAACATTATTTTGTAGTATAGATATCTCCAGACCACTAGTGGTCATGATAATACCGTCTGACTGTGTACATGCAATGCATATTTCTGCGTGTGTTGTTCACTCCATTTGTTTACTGGCCCACCCTAGTGTTTTTGTTGTGATAGGTTTTCTCATCATGTACAGATCTCAATTCTAAAATACTTATCCATTGTATCTGCTGTTACTTTTGCAAAGTTGAATTTGATCAATACAAATACAGCATACCCATGTGCATGGAAAACGACATTTTCAATCAGTGAACATTGCCAGTGTCACCAGTGTGATTGTGTTACTAATAAATGTCGCATATATTCGCACTCCAACACAATTAGTGTTTGTTAGACCTTGTGAATGTTGCTGGGTCACGGGTCGCTTTGGGATAAATGGGTGGTACGTTAGGCCACGCCCTTTATCAAACTCTCACAATAGGCAGGCACGTGATTCAGCTGCCAGCGTCACGTGACCGCTGGACGAGACATTCCCGAAGGATTTTGAAGACAGGGATGACCGGTATCGTTGGGCCAATCGTGACGCCAGCACGTCGCTATGACAGGGGGTCAGGTGGCCTACCTCTGTGTGCTGGGAGCAGAACAAATAAACAGATTTTGGACCCCCGTCAAACTCTCAAAGTCCTTGTGTGCACATGGCCGGTGTTGGGAGTGAGAGGGAGCCGTGTGACAGTTGACAAAAAAGGAAGATCACGCAGCGGAACCAAGGAAAACAACGCAGAGTGCTACCAACACTTTTATTTCATCATTTGTTCCTCATGGCGGTACTCCGGGGTACCAATTTATCCAAAATGGTCGAGGCAATTAAATATTTATTTCTGGGACACTATTTTTTTTCCAGGGGTGTACTTCACTCCGCGACTGGGGTACCAATCAATCCGAAATCGGTGCTACTCCGCAATGTCGAAACGCAGCGAGGACGATTGCGCTGAAACCCTGAACGCTCGCGGTATGCATAGTGCATCGTGTACAGCTCGTCGAGATGAGTCGATTGCCGCATCGCTGACCATCAACAGACTAAAAACAAGTAAACCCGTAAAAACAAAGTTTTTCACTCTAAATCCTTTATATGCGTGGCGGCTAGAGTTCTCTCGTCCTCTGGCTTGAGATGGCTGCAATCTATGGGTCAGATGATTGTCTGCCAGTATTAAGCAATTGGTAATTAAATATTTAATTAGTTTTCCCTAAACAGTGTAAAATTTTGGAAAAAAAATTTCACGAAAATTAATTGTCACACACAACGAGTCTGTGTGGAAAATGTCAGCTCGATTGGATCACGGGAAGTGGGTTAAAAAACGAGCAAAAGATTTTCACGGTCCTAAGCAAGCAAGCGAACTTAATATAAAGGATTTAAAAATATATTCGCCTGTGGAGGACGCGGGGATCGATCCCGCGACCCTTGGCATGGGAAGCGAGGGCGCTACCAACTGCGCTACTCCACCACGGCCTGTGGAGGTGTCACGCTCTGGGCTCCTACACTGTGACGTTCAACCAAAGCCAAGAATGAGTTCTATTAGAATATATGTTAAATATTTTTTTTTTGCCTAAAAAGTGTAAAATTTTGGGAATTTTTTTTCACGAACAATAATTGTCTGGCACAACGAGTCTGTGTGGAAAATGTCAGCTCGATTGGATCACGGGAAGTGGGTTAAAAAAACGACCGAAAGATTTGCACGGTCCTAAGCAAGCAAGCAAGCACGCGAACTTAATATAAAGGATTTAATGACTGCATCATGGACATTATGCGAGAGCCGGGGAACTATGGTACCCCGGCATATCACCATAAGGTTAATTTATTGATGACCGCCCTGTGTCCTCGATAACGACCACGGCCAGAGGGAACATCGAGAGGCTCAGTGGTCACGGGTCACACCAGCTATGATGAATGGGTCACAAAAATGGACAATGGCAGAGAATGTGAAACAAAACCCATGAAAGAGCATGGAGAAATGCATGTCAGTAAACTACACTGAGGGACATACATTGTAGGGGCACATTGATAAGGGAGCAGATGCAAACCAGAGGCATCGCATTGGCTATTCAGAAAAGTAACGGGACTTTGACAGGACATATTGATTGAAACAGTGATGGCCATTGGACAAGACTCGCTTTGCAATGGCTGCTGAAGGACGTAACATGCCTGGCAAGACGGCAATTGTGCAGAAGGAATGATTTGATCATCAGTGCATCTGTCGAAGTGAGACGGATATGTGGCATCATAGGACTATTAGGAATGGCAATAGCGTGGGAAGGCCTTCATTCGTGTAGTGGATAAACAATGTTTGATGAAGATGACAGAAAAGAATGTTTAGTATCCGTGAGTATCAACAATGGGGACTTGAATTCCTCGCACTGGAATGATCTCTGGATCTGCAATCCCCCGTGTGCTTATGTAAGTAAATGTGCTTTTAAAGCTTTGAGATGTAGTTATTGGTGCGAGTATGGCCAAAAGGGGCCCCGTGGACACATTGTGTGCTACCATTAGATTTCAGGGAAAGCGGTAATAAATAGCATGTTTATCAGATTAATGCATTTTTCCTCATGTACCCCCCTCCCCCGCTTGTTCTAAAATGGGAAACACCATAAAACTCACCTAGCTGATTTAGTTTGCAGTTGTTTAATTGAAATAGCAGTTCAGAATTTGCGAGCAATAACACATTTAATGTAAGTCGGGGGGCTCTTTAACATTTCCAGATGCACACCTGCCTCAAAGTATACGTTTGACCCATCGTAAAAAACACGTTTTACATACTGCGCCACGGAAATACACAACATATTAAGAGAATACTTTTTTTCATGAGTCGCATATTGCATTTCAAATGGAGATGAAATGTGCACGTAAATGGCCTAGGATTACACAACACCATTACGAACGGTAACTTCCAATGGAACTGCTCGGACATTTAAAAAACGGACAAAGAACTTTTAACAGCCTAAGTGAACGCATTGTGGTCAAAACACTTCGAAACAGTAAGTGGCTTGGCAGTTCAATAGACTAATGTTCACACCGTTACCACCAAGCTAGAACGTCTTTGAAAGCTGGGTTCAAACGCTGAGCACTGTGCGTACAAACACCGTAATGTTTGATCCCTTCAACATGTTTAAGTAATACGACAAAAAAAAGTCTCAATGCCAAAATGTGGATTTGGTGACGCTGGTTACCAATGTTGGACATGCAATGGTGCTGAAAATACCGCATTAATAACATCGTCCAACAAAGTTGTACCTATTTTATAGACCAAGTAAGAATGATGAGTTGAGTCAACCTGACTTTGTAACGGGCAGCCTTTTCTGATGGAGAAGCAAGCGCCATGGCATACACCAACCAGCGAGATCAACACGCAATTCAGTGTGACCATTAGTTATGGGATTTGTTCATGATCAATAAGGTAAGGCGTAGGTAAAAGAGTTGTGCAGTCAAAAGAGGTGGTCATGTACGAGAGCATTGAGAGACATACATTCCGCCTACACATTGATCTCAAGCAAGGGCTACTACGCACTTCATGCGTAGGGATGATCTAGTTCTGCATTTGATGGTGACATTAACAATGAAACGTTTTTAGAAACGATCCTCGCATGTCAAAACAGCAAAAGTTAACTACGAAAACATACAAAACACACATAGCGGCACCGAAAAAAACTTAAGGAATTCAATTCATGACACGATGGTTTAATTCATTAATAATATTTCAAAGCAATTTCTTTGCTGCTTTTCTTGCATTTTAGGGCCTAAAAAAAAGTTTTTTACTGCGTTTATTGTTTGCCCAAAGCAGTCATGAATTGTGTCGGCCATCCAGCTGGGAATTCATTGACGCCTGCATGGAAACAGGTTTTTCGTGAATTCCTGACCTCATTAGGGAATTTCTCGCACCCAACGTCACCACAACAACAGCTCCAACTTCCACCCACCGCCTCCCACACGCCGCCTTTGCCCATTCCTTCAATCTACCCCTCCGCTGGCTGATCACAAATTTGTCGGGAATGCATGCCAGCAAATCACGCTGAATTCGCCGCTTTAATTCCCCCGCGGTGGAAATTTATGACTCTGCCAGGAATTTAGTTGCGGCCATCGAACCGACCCAATCGCGGCCACATCAGTCGGTGGCTCTCAATCAATTCAGGGTGAAAGCCTGCACGCTAATGCAATGGATGCCTGTCAGCCAAATTGTTGATTAACTTTTGTATTTGTTCATCAACCCATCCCCAATTTTAATACCCGTCTATTGATTGCTAACTTCAAAATGCCAGTGTCGTGTGAGCTGTGGCTTTATCTGATCAGGGTAGTTTTGCAGAAGGCATCCCGCTCACGCGGCGTCGTTCACTTTTGCTTGACTTTGGAGCGGCTTTTAGTTTTGGGGGGGGGGGGGGGGGGATGTGGTTATTGCAAGGGCACCTGGGAAAAACAGACTCAGTGCCTACCAAACACAAGGCAGGTGGGGTGTTCGCTTTCACCCTCCGCAGACTAACCCCTCCCCCGCCGGCTGTCTGTACAATCTGCCCCCTCTCCTTCCCCAACTGCCACCACCACCGCCACCACCGCCATTCATGGTCATTTCGTGCGCGCGCTGCTCAATTCCAAGACTGAAAACCCTTGACGATGCAAAGTGAGATATTAAAATAATGTATGATTTGATAGTCACTCGTGGTCTCTATCTCTTTCTCTCTCCCACGGACACCGCCACCAAACGCAAAACTCAATCTAATTCCAAAGAAACAATCCCTCACTCATTATTGGGGGTAATTTTTAAAACGTACGTTCATTTAGTTGTTCTGTTGCAAATTAAAAGTGGTAGTGCTGTGGCGTGCTGCCAGGTTTCACAGTTATTTACCATGGGTTTTCTGCTTTCTTGTGCCAGGTGAGACCATTAGGGCTTAATTGAAGAATGCCTTTTAGCAGCACATGCTCGTTAACTCCACTTGCCCCACCTGGCACAGGGAATTAGGAAAAACCAACGCAGATCACTCTTCTGAAACTAGGAATGTGGCTTTGTTGCTAATGAAAGGTGCGCCTTGCTAAAATCACAAACACCAATAAGGCATCCGTTTTCTCAAACCCAGGGCATTGCCGATGCACTTTTACTTCAATGAATACACTGCGCAGCGATGGTGTTTGTACACCGCTTCAAAATGCGCATCAAAGTCTGTGCCGATCCTATTAAAGCAGACCAGAGCTGCACTAAAGAGAGAGAGAGAGAGACACACACACACATACAAGCGTACATCACAGACTGCAACTTCTTCCTTCCACACTGTCAGGGTACACGAAAGGAAAAAAAAGGTCACACCGTGTTTGTTGGGCTAACTCGGACGCCAAAGGCAAAAAACGCAAAGGGAGCTGGGAAGATTGCTGAGGCAGCATTGCGGGAGGTGTCTTGGCAGCATCGCTTGCGCCACATCTGGGAAAGGTTTGTAAGCCTAATCTGTGGGAATGTATGCCAAACGAGCTCCAGAAAACATGAAGTCGGCTGCCGCGTGTCTCTGGAAATAATCTAGAGGCACATCCTTGCGGTGACCTGATGTTACAATTGGGCCGTGTGCTCGAGGTGACCTCCTTGTGGCCTGTGGAGTCTGCACTTGAGCCCACCAGCTGATAAAATCCCGTGTGGCGTAAGTCCATCCGTGTGCGTCGCTGTGCAGGGATGATCATCAAGCACGGTAAGGTGGAGTGACCATTAAGCACACGCCCCAATGCAGTCATTATGGATTCCAGGGAAGGATTGATATTGCTAACTTATGACTTTAAAAAAAGTTTAATGGGGATTGAAATTAGAAACATTGCCGTAATGAAAAAATGGTTTTAAAAAATCCATTTATGCAAATGCAGTCATTTTACTTTGAAGATTATAGTTAGATGGTGCTGTGGTGGGTTATTAAAATCTAAATGAGAATGTTACAAGTTCAAAAACTGAACAAGCTCCCTGTGGGGGTAAATAACATCAGTATAATAGCTGCATGGGTCTGGCTCCTGACTTTGACTTGAACATGTTAAGAGCACTAACGTAGACAGCCTGATAGATTTTGAGAACCGACACACTTTTGGACGTTTCACCCATCAAGAGCAAATTGAAGAACAAAAAACGGTAGTTCATTTTGTAAACAAATGTAAGTAACGATATGCAAAGTCTGCTTACAAAAGCGTGTTGTCTTATTGTAAAGTTTGCTCCTGCGACAAAGACGCAGTGACAGCATGCCGAATCTAGGGCATTCGTATGATCCTGGCTTTTATGCGGTTTCTAGGATTTACGCCACTTGTTCTCAACGAGACTTACAAATCCCCTATACTCCGGGGCACCTAACTGTGGCCACACCACATTGAACAGAGATTTGGCAATGTCTTTTATTTTCATGGATGTCTCGTAACATTGAGCAACATCCTCAAAAATATCATTTTTTTTTTGTCAGTTAAAGGAGCGCCATGAATGTTTGACAAATCCCCAACCCGTTGATGTCATGTGAAAGAGACCGTTGAACACCAGACCACACTTGTCATCACCGACGCCTCTTGAGGGGGAACGGTAAGGGAGCGATTGAACGCAGTAAATAAATATGCCGTTCATGTAAGCGACTTCTTCAAAAGCCGTACGTTTCGGCGGATAACGCAGGTTAACCTAATGTGCCAGTGCGCATTAGGGCCAGCACGTTAGCGGTGATGTATTGCGAGGCTTCACCTTTGTGAGTGCCGTCAGTGCAGACCACGTTCAAGATTGATGATGTGACGTGGGATTAATGAAAAGGGCGGATCAGAAGGTGGCCTGGCTTGCACCCCCCCCCCCCCGTGCCCTGCCAAGCCTTGACACTCACATTCCTTCCGCCTTTTGAATAAAAAAATATATATTTATTTTCCTTTCATTTTCTATTTTGCTTATTTATTTTATTCTCTGCCCACCCCCACGCCCCCTGCCCCCCCTCCCTCCTTTGTTATTCTTGCCCTATATTTTATCGAAATTCATATTTCTATACGCACGTAAGCAAATATACAGTTAGTATATATGTGGGCCGTTAAAAGCCTTTGAGAATGTGAACGTAAGCAGATGTAACTTTGTTACTTTAATTTTCAGTACAATAAACCTGCGCCCACACGAACAGGCAGATTCACAATTGCACCCACACACTCGCACAGCTTATTCACACGCGAATTCCAAGTCTCAAATGACATAACTAACTGTTTTATGTTGTATTCTTAATCATTTTTGAGAATGCTTATGATACACTCTACATATACAGTTTGGCTTGGTGTCAAGGGTTAAGTGTCAAAAAACTAAACTTATGGTAACATCATTCACATAGGCCGCAGTTACTTGTCGCTACTAGGTTTGACATTTCCAACTGTAACGTGTGATTTCTTCTTCTTCTAGAGTGACCAATGGGGCTATAAGATTTTATTTTTCAGGGGTAAGGTGCAATGATCTTGCAGATACCCCGAGTTCAATGTTATGCCTCGAGCATGAAAATTGAGATGTGAATGAAGGAGAGACAGAGGTTCGGTGAATGGGTTAGAGGCTGGGAGCATTGGCAAGAGGGGACATATGGGATCATGGGAGAGCAGGGCTTTGAAAGAGAAGTTGTGCAGTGATTATGGAAATTCATGCGTGTCTGGATGCCAGGGGTCCAGAACGACATTTTTATTTCTGCTGTCGCGGCAAGCTGAGCCCACAATCTAGGGCAGAAAAGTGCCCTGCTGGAGTGAGGCGAGAGAGCTCTCTGATGCCTGGGGCGCCCTCAGACAGCCCTGTTAAAAGAGCAGCGGTAGTACCAACAAAAACGCGGAACCTTCTCATTGTGAATGTTCAGTTGACGAATGTCCACAGGGAAACTGTGGCGAGACGGTTAAACTCACCGTGCATGACATTTCTCAACGGTCATCGGAGCAAAATTCATCTTAATCCGACTTCCTCGGGTCAGCTTCGAACCAGGGAGGAACCCAGAGGTACCCTCGCTGCTGGTAATTATAAAACTAGTACAGGTTAAAACATCTACATTAGTATACATCTGTATGTATGAACAAGCATGGGCTGGACAACAAACAAGGTTAACAACGGCGTTTTGTGCCCATGAAGAAGACCAGCAGTTGGCGAAAATTTTACTTTCCTCTCGATGACAGATAAAAATTACAGTATATATATCTGCTAATATGTGTTTAACCTGTTACTTTAAGTACATGTTCATTGAAGCAAATATGTCAACAATTATGATCTATTTCTTAAAAAGTTTAATGTGGACCTGGTCACAAGAATTCAAGAGATACGTCCACTTTTGGTTGTACTAAAATTGGAACACGTTAGGAAATGAAGCAATGCTATCGTGGCACATGTGGAAACAATAAGGATTGCGACTACACGTACAATATGATTTGATTCAGCTGTGGATTGAGAATGACCAATGACAACAATGCAGGCATTTTTGTATGCACAAAAAAACCATGTATTACAACTCTGCATGTAACGAGATGCTTATAGAAGGCTTGACCTATTTGTATGGATTTTAATAATAAACTACAGTACTGTAATATTCTAGTTTTACTTTCTGGCATGACAGGATAAAATCCTGTCTAGGGGCTAACTTAGCCTATCACCCCCCTGGAGGGTATGTAAAATCAGTACTACGTTGTGGGACGTTAACCGTGATTGCATTCCTACGGCGTGCTTGAGCCTGCCAATGGAGATTACTGCCCAATGCTTGCTTGAGGATTGAGACTCTCTCACATTTCTGTCATAACATGCCCCACGCCAGGAATAACATTTCTCGGTATTACACTATCTGATGCTATATTCAGAGAACAACATATTAGTGATGGCGGTTTGGTTGAGTACGTCTGTTCATCTGTTTCTTAAATTTACTATTTTTTTCTCTCAAATAAACTATCTTTTTATGACATCCCCAATTCCCTTACCTCCAAATGATCCAAAAATGCCACAACGCCACTCCTCAGCCACATCTTTAATCAGGGCATGGCATCGGCCCAATACAGTACTCCGATCACACCAATGGCTCTCAATCTAATCCTCCACCAGCTACAACGATTGCCCTCACCATCTGCAGAAATCCTCCATAGGTTTGGCCCCTTTCTCATCCCACTCTACCCTTACACTCCTCCAACCAAGCAAATGACGCCTTCTGTCAAAGTCCCCACAGCCAACCTCGCTTCTCCTTCTGAAGCCACTTCCTCTTAGATGCTGCCCCCTTCTGTCTGAATCCCCCCCCCCCCCCCACACACACACACCCACGTATGGCGATCCACATGGCTGACTCACATCACTCTGTTCAAGTCCAGGCTCAAGACTTTCCCCTTCTTTTTGCCCTCGACTGACCATTTGCGTCTGCCCAAATTGTCATTCGGTAAGTAAAACCCACCTCTCTCTATAATGCCCTACTTCGCCATTAAGTTAAAACCACTCCTCTTCCCCCACAATCTCATACTATGCATATATTCTTCTGTGTACGACATCGTGACATGCGGTCACATTTGGAAGCTTTCTGAATTAAAATTGTGTTTGTGCTGTAGTGTGCTGTGCATTAGAGGTGTAAGGGTGCCATTCATCAATTAATATTGGTTCTTAAGCTCACAATACCCACTGAATTGTGTGTATTAGATCAATGTTTTTTCTTATTGTGTCTTATTGTGAGGAGTTCACATGCCCCTTCCTGCCACTTAAAGGTTCCACATTCACCGACACAAAAGCATTGATTCTCAAATCAAATCGCAAACCTAAAGAGTGACACTTAATCAAAAGGGGGCAACACATTACATCGCTACTGCGCATCAGGGTAAAGGTGTAAAGGTAATGGCTATTATAGACATTCCTTATGATAATTAGTCATGTACGCGCACTGCCTGCTAACCGTTCTGGTAAACCCATTGCTAGATGAGAGGCCCCATACTTCACCATACTTCACCTCCGCTGGTCATTGCGGGTGTGCGAAGATGTGGGGAATACAGAACAACAATGGATTTTGCCGAACTTCCGTCTGCTGCCAGTAACACCTATTTTTGCGCATGGTTGGCGCCCAAAGAAGCATTACTCAAACTCAGACACAATTCCCACTGCTGCACTTTCCAAATGCTTGCATGATTTGACAAGATTGGGTGCATTCTGGGTGATTTTGGTCATAGGCAGTTAGTTAAAACAAAACGTTATTATTGTGATTCATATTTCTACAGTGTTCGGCCACGGGTCTAATCTGCTCAGAGATTACTGCAGCCAACATGGCACAAATAAACACGGATCCGTAGTGTGGTTGTGATTTTGCCTGTAACCACACTCATCATTATAATTGTAGCATAGTTGCCACAAAGGAACAGGCTCCTTATTAAATTTTACATGGCAAACCATTGAAACCCTCTCCTTAATTATACAGCCATTCGACTCTATGACTTTCATACAGAAGGCACCTACTGTATATATATCGTGAATAAAAAAAATGTGGATGTTTATTAATCAAACACGTCAACCCTTAGCTAATGAGGTCAGTGATAACAATCATGCATTATTCCATATTAGTAATTTCAATTCGTTTATGGAGAAGTGTGTAAGGGGCATATTAAATTTAGTTGTGAGCGATGACGACGATAATTGCAATGATAATGGATTATGTTAACCTGTAATAAAGAAGGATACGGCCACTCTCCAATAGAGATGCTCATGCACCTGACAATTGCCCTTGCATTTCAATATTTGATCATTCTTAATGCATATCCATCCCTCTTGCTTAGTCCCCGAGACTGCATCTGGGCATGTTCTGTTAGCGAGCACCTATTAAGGCTGTCATTGCATGAGGACTTGGTGTCATCAGATATGTTCACATGTGGCAGGCTACCTTTGTGTCACGAGTGATGATAAGCACGGGTATTAATTTTTAGTCTGAGATGATCTAGGGGAGGCCAAGTGGTGTTGTTCATGGACGGGAATTTAACTTGGGCCACCTGGATTGTGCTCGTGTCCGAGTAACGATGTCACCACATTTTGTTGAAAACCACATGCGCACATACAGACCATAAATAACTCCTCGTGCATTCTTTATGTAGAGTTTGAATCCACACCTTTGTGTAATTTTGGTGTTAACCAATAATTACTCAAAGCCATTGTGCTAAAACCAAATATCCGTTTTCGGCCCGATTTGCCAGGCGGAAATGGGTGGAGCCCCAAACCTGCCAACCAATCCGAAGCTGGGGGCGTGTCAATAATAATGAATCGGAGACGTGCATGCCGACGTCAGAATGCTTGCCCGGCTCATGAACTTAACCGACCAATCAGCCTCATTCTCTCACACACACACACATGCTTATGTGTGTGTGTGTGAGAGAATGGTAAGGATGCAGATTACGATTATCATAGTGAGGACTATAATATCAACATAATGATTGTTACGATGATGAAGATTATGACGTGATAATCAGAGGTGCAGAGAAGGACAACAAACTAAACATGAAATAATCATCACCATTATCATAATGATTATCATAATGATGATTCTAGGGACAATTATTACGTGAACATGATGATGATGATAGCAATGATTATGATATGAACATGATGATCATAACAATGATAACAGTTATGCTAAATGAGCCTGATGATAATCATGTAAACAATACCAATGATTCTGCCAAAGCTGACGATAGTTCACAAACTCCAAATCCATCAACCCACACCAACCCCTCTCCTTTGGTGAACACACAATGCGCACACAAAGTGCCAGCCACCCATTTCAACTACGTCACCATAGTGGAGGCTCAAAGCTGGAGCCACTGGTGTTTGCCATGGCTGCAGTGTGTAATTGCTGTGATTCCACACAATGTCGGAAAGTTCCCGCATCTTTAAGAAAACATTTGCAGAAACATTTCACCATCATTGGCCATGCCCCTACTATCCCTATCCTAACCCAACCCACCCACGTTGGGCAATTGCACAATATAGGCATGAATGGCAGGGAATGGGTAATTATTTTTTGCGTGAAATTGGCCACACATGGATTGAAAGTGCAGATTTGGTCCGGTTTTCCATGAAAACACAGTCATTCCACAAATAAGTGGTGGAATTACGGGATAAAATAGCTATGTTGCCATTGCTACTTACATACCTGTCGGGCCTAAATTAATCTGAAGCTGTCTGGGGTTGAGTTCCAGAAAATATAGCCACCCCCTACCCCCACACAACTGGCAGGGGGAAATAAGTCTATAATGTTGGTGGGGGGGGGGGGGAGCTCCATAAAATATTTAATGAAATATTAAGCCCTGCTTACCTGTTTACCTGTATATTCCACCGGCCCACTTACTCGCGTCCCAGCACTGTGTGCCCTGTGATCTGTAAGGGACATATGTAACCATGAGGACCAGTTAAACATACGGCGAGGGATGATCCCATTCACAGTTCTCCGGGGTTAAACAATGAGGCAGCTCACACACACTCCGGGGCTTTGGAAAGAACACCGACGATTGGTATCTATGGGACCAACAAGGTCCCATAGATACCAATGATCAGTGTTGCAAGGGGTCGGTAACGCTTTCACAACTGTCACTTATTTCCTCCTGAAATGTACGGAAAAATGATCTTAATATTGGACGGGGGGAGCGGTATGGGAAACTAGAGTGTTTCTTAAGGGATGTAATTGCGCATTAGCTCTTGCGCCTTGTTTATTTCAAACAAGCACACGTCCTACCAGCGCGAAAGAAAAAGTGGTGAAAAAAATGTAAAATAAACAACGTTGCTGTTAACTTTAACAATTAAACACAGATGTGAGTTGCTTGGCGTTTCAAGTTTTGCACTAAATCTCCACCCCCTCAAACTAAAAGGCAGTCGCGGCTAAGGTAAATAATGTGTCCACTGCAGATATATAAAGGAGATACTGGAGATATATATATTGTGGCCTTGTTGCCGGCAGCTGTGTGCATGTGAAAGTGTGCTGCCATTGGGTAAGCAGAGCCTGGATTGGCTGATGCCCGTGGGAAAAGTCGCCACGGTGTGTGTGTGTTGAAATAACGATGCAAGCTTAATGACACTGACCAGACTCGCTTAGCTGGGCAGGTGACTCCATTGCAGATGGTCAAAATGCAAAGTCACTGGCTTCACCAAACGCGGGTCCTATGAAGATGTGTTATTTCTCATGTTCAACAAATGCTAATTCACCGGTTTTCTTTCAACACTTGGGAAAATTATTGGGATTTATGTTATAAAACTGACATGCAAATACCTACTGTTAAAAATGCCACCATATTTGACGGCCATGTTTGGTAGTTTCCCAACAAATCTTAACAGGCATCAGCAGGAAGCGAACGATTAACCATGTAAAGTGGCTTGGTGCAAACGTGTGCCACTTGCTCGACCATACCTGCCATACCTGCCAAGCAATAGAGCTGGGGTTGGTACATAGCGCTTCACCTGTGACTCAATATTTCCAACGAGTATTTTTTCCGACCGCGCGCGTGCACACGCGTGTAACGTCCACGTGTGTCCACGTGTGTCCAAGTGTTTACGTGCGAGCGTCTTCCCCCCCCCCTCCCCCACCTCTTCGCTCTGTCCGCACACAAGGAAGCCCTATCTGACAAATGGCCCCGTTTCGCTGAGATTGCGATTTTATTTATGGCAGGCGTTTTACAGAAATAAATAGGGTGAAGGGACTGCAATGCATCATGGAAAAAATGTGGAACACTCCGAACAAACTGGCACTTAGAGCACAGCTGTTTCCGTGTTTGCACTGTGTTTCATTTTAAGAGGCAATAGATGGAACGTGTCCTCCTGATACATTAGCTAAATATTATTCCAAAGAATATGTCCAAAACTTTCTAACCTGCTCCTCATCAAATGTTTCCATCTCTTGCACGTGTAGGAGCCTCTCGACCCTTTGCTCCATTCTGCTGTGGGAGTTCGATATTTGCATCATTACCTTTATTCACCTAGCGACAGCTCGTTGAGAGTAACATGTAACATGTTAAGCCCTGCTACGAGGAGTGGAGGAGGAGGGTACCGGGGCCATTCGAGTTTAAGCCAACAGTGTACAGTGCCGTGTGATGTGTACCAGCTGGTGTGTTTTAGCGGTAGGGCAGTGTTTGCTTTCATAATAATAACATCAACAGCGAGAGAAGTAAACCTCTCTAATGAAACTACGTGCCGGTATCTACAAATGCTGGGCCATTGTGGCATGCATCATTAAAAATGTGAACGAATTTCTTCGGTTAAAAGTACCCACGGAGTTTTTTTTATTTCGTGAAGGTTACACATTTTTAATATCTGAGGGCTATAAACTGGTCGCAAGAAACTTAACGGGCCGAAGGAACGGAGAATTACGCAAATACCGTACCACATGCGAGCTCCACACTTATTAAGGAGGAATGTATTTTTAGAAACACAATCGTCATCTACACAATTTCCTTGGATGACCTAAAACCTAATTGATTTTTACAAATCTATTCGCGGTCACATGTGGCATTGTCAAATACTATATTATGGTTTGTACAAAGAAGGTGAGGAATAATATAAACTTTCCCAACCAATAGCAAAGAAAAGAAATGCATATCTGTGTTAATTGCCCACATAAACTATGGCAAAGGTAGAATTTCATTGGTGATATTGAAAAAATAGTTGTGTTTAACAAAATATACAATGTTCATATGTTTATTAATTCCAGCACGTGAGGAAACCTATCAAATAAACTTTCCAATGAAACATTGCTTAAGTCAATAGCGTGTTTAAGTGTCTTAAAGTCAGTCAATTCCGCCAACCAGGATTGTGCGTGCCCACACGGTCATTTATCTAGGAATTTAGCTTGGAGAGAGGTCACTGTATGAAATTAAACGAAAACATTAGAATGTTCTGTGCTAAAGCTAACATTAACACGAGCATGTGTACAAAATGAAATTTGTGGGAACGTGGAAAACTTAATAGGCATCCACAAGTGCCGGCCAAGATAGTGATACTTTATTTGCAGAGATTTAAACGCGTATACAAGGTATATGGGTGGTATAATATCTCTTAAAAACACCCATTGACTCGTTTGTTGACGTATTAATCCCGTTAACATTTTAAAATACAGATTTGCCTTTTGACAGTTGGGTTATGTGCCGATTTCATACCAAAGTTTCCATCCCATTCCACTCCTACAATGAAAACAAGCAAGCAGACCCCTTCATTATTTGTTTAATTCTGAAAAATCTTAGCATTATCGTCCCAAGATAAGCCAGAGGTATCTACCAAGAAAATGCCCCATAATCTCGGCCTCATTTCTGACCGAATCCAACTGTTCACAGTGATCCTGCCAATAGCTCTCTGCACCAGTTCACCAACGCGTGTCCTCAAGCTACGCAAGTTGGAGACCTCTGATAATGTTAATCTCTGAACATTATGCGTACCCTGGATATGACCTAAAAGTGTGCTATGAACAGGATGGTCAGAGCAGTAGTGCAGTAGTTAGTGCGCTATGCCAAGAACGCAGCCACTTAAGTTCGACTCCCAATCACAAATACCATCAGTGGCGAGTGCTATATTATGAACAGGGCCTTGGTTCCCCCATAACCAACTTTCGCTCTCCGTTGTGACTGATGGAGCTTGGCGAGGCCTTCGTCCAGCAGTAGATTGATTATGCCCAGGTCAGCGTGCGACAGCAGAGCAACGTAAAGCAGTTATCTGCTCCGTTTTAACTTGTTAGCCTGAGAACCAACAATTTCACTGAGAACTTGCTCCACCAGAACAGATAATCTTAATTTTTAAAAATGTATAATCATACATTCCCACATTCACTCGTGTACTCTTTGTACCTACCAATTCTTCTTGGTTCTTTCGGTAAAGTCACGTAGAAGGGAAGTAATAAAATAATAAAAATAAAACATAATAAAATAATTCTCACGACGTTTCGGCCGCTTGCGTTGTGGCCGAAACGTCGTGAGAATTATTTTATTATGTTTTATTTTTATTATTTTATTACTTCCCTTCTACGTGACTTTACCGAAAGAACCAAGAAGATGAATCCCTGCAGTCACGAAAGCTTTAAATCGAAATATCTACCAATTGTTTAGTATTCAACTCAAAGTCAATACTCGTCAATGCTAAAGTGCGAATTGGGTGATCGTCACGTCTCATGTGAGCGCTGAACTACTGGGAGAACATTTTACATTCTTATGTCATGTTCAGTCTTTACATAATGTAGCTAATGATTTCATAATGCAGCTGCATCAACAATATTTAATTACTTTTGTTAACAGATGTAAACCAACTATCCATGCTATCATGTTTATTTCACAGAGGTATAGCCGCAGAGTAAAAAGCAGAAAACACAATACAAAAGTCATTAAAGGCATCATAGCAATTCGTAAAGAAGGAAGTTAATGACTGGTAAGTCATAGATAGTAGCTTAAAGACAGCAGGATGAACCCATAATGCGTGATTAAGGACACCGTGTGGGAATTTATTTTCTGACGGATTAATTTCACAAAAAAACATCAAATTTCCCAGGAAACAAATACTTTTTTTGTTTCAGGTGAAGAGGAGGAGGAGGAGGTTTCAAATGTCAAACTTGAGGAGGTATAACCTGCCCTTCACAGTATGAAAACAGGGAAAGCTCCTGTACTGGATGGAATAACTGTGGATATCATTAAAGAAGCAGCACCAGCTGTTGTAACAAAATTAGCAAATCTATTTACCAAGTGTTTACACAGAATTGGAAGAACTCAATCGTGGAATGATGCGTTAAATTATTATTCCATTCAAAAATAAAGACAAAACTCTGATGACCATTTAATTGACGCAGTGATTCAGGCTCTCAATAATGAAGCATACGTAATAAAAGTGTGTAAAAATAACATAGAATTTAACAAAACTACTGTACAGTATTTATATAGCTGTAACAGCTACGTTTATATTTCAGGAAGTAATGCAAACTTAACTTAAACTATAGGAAAAGGAGATACGCTCTTAATACATTTATTCACAGCGACATCAACATACACGCTGGAGAACTCTTATCTGTGGCTCTTTTACCGTAACTCCTGTTATCCATGGCAGCTGTAAGATCTGCTAAAATTCCTATTACCTGCTGCCCTATTTCTTCCAATTGTCCACGATTAGTCACACTTTTTTTAACCCACAACACATAGCGAAGCTACTTCAAAATACTATTTCACGGATAAGAGGAGTCACGTGGTAAATGAATCATATTATATGCGGGTTATCCATGATTTTTTTTCCCCTCCGTGTAAAAGAGGAGGAAATTGTGGATAGTCCCATGGATAATAGAATCCGCTATATTGGCCCTCCATATCACTGTGGTTCACAGGAGTTCTCTTGCATATGTTCCAAACATTGCAAAGAAGAGATGAGATCAACTCGTGTGCTGGGGCGAGGTACACTGTAGAATTGCAAAACCAAGAGGAATTCCATCGGCGTGGGTAGGCCTTCATCCAGTGCTGACACTACCCACGAGTGTACATGAAACAAAATTTCAGTCTTCAGCCCCTTCTCAATCCACGACTGGATGCAGGCTTCCTCAAGCTTAGTTGGTCATGGGGTTTATACTGGTAGGAAGCTCCTGGTTACACCAGCCCACAGGGGATTATTGTGTCCGTCTGTACGTCGTGCATCCAAAAATGGGAGGGGTGGGGCTGGGTAGAGAGGGGAGGGTGGGAGGGGCTGGGTGGGGAGGGTGGGGCTAGGTGGGGGGTGGGAAGCGTGGGGCTGGGTGGGGAGGGGCTGGTCACCCCGTGGTGCCCTTATAAAACTCAACGTTTAACCTACTCACGCCGGCTTGTGCCCGCCCTCACAGTCGGCCATATTTGCGGAATACACCACGCCGCCGTTGACCCTGGCCATTGACCGAGCAACCCAACGTTCCTACCAGCTCCCTCCGCAGGAATGTGTTTTGACCAAAATGTGTCACGCAGGACAATGTGGGTTGGTGAAGTTGGAGGAGCCAGAGCAGGTTCAGATATTATATTAGACATCGAACAAAGACGGTCACTGCATCGCGCGCTTTCAGATGCGCTTCTGCGGCCGTCTGGAACGCTCTTCCTTTCGGTATTAGGAAGCCACTGAAACTATGCACTTTAGAACTTGTTTCGTTTTGTGTGCGAGTTTGTTGTCCTTCCCCCGCACCTCCGATCAGCACGGTTGGCCACGTACGGTGCGAAAGAAGTTCAATATATATGCAAGTGAAATTAGTCGAGGCCCAGGAATCAGCCTCAATTCACCATATACTTGGAACGGTCCACAAATACAAAACCCACGTGAACAAGAACACGTGTGCATTACACAATGCAAGCGCAGTGCAAGTGCGGCTTTCATTTAACTCACTATGTCTGTTGTCATATCCTCAAATCTTGTAACTCAATTTTAACCCACTTCCCAATGTGGTATCGACTGCAAACTTGGTATACTTATGTCTATATTCTATAAAAAAATATATATATTTTTTTAATATATATTTTTTAAACAATCTTTTTTATATGTTATGTTTCGGCTTGGGTCTAATTGTCCACGGTAAACTGACGTTGGCTGTAATTGGCCAAACTTCGGGGCCAGAGTCGTGGAGTTTCTTCCATTACTAGTACATTTCATAAAAGCGTGTTTTAAAAGAAGTGTTGTTTTTAATATTATTTTGTCCTCACCTGAGACTAAAATTGCCCCGCGTAAAATAGAGACGCACATAGAAGGCGTTTGGAATATCAACCTCTCTGCGCTGCACGTGACGCTCAATCTAAATCGGGTGCGAGCGAAGTCGCCCGGCGCTGAACACGTCTGCAGACCACCACCGCTGACGCGTCGCTGGAGCGAGCGGGGATGGGGGCCCGCGCTGTGCGGCAGGCGATGAGCCACACAAGACCACGCGGGCGATGAGCCACACAAGACCACGCGGGCGATGAGCCACACAAGACCACGCGGGCGAGGCACGTCGTCTAATGGTGGGGTCAGAGCGTGTCAAGGCAATGTCTCAATATCCACCCCCCCCACCACCACCAAAGACAAAGATCCCCCCGTGTAGCCTTAACAGACTGTTGGGGCAAGTGCTGTTAGCGAGCAGCACCTATGAAGGCCACGAGGGGGTGGGTGGCCAGCACACCACGCCCGGCCGCCTTTGTGTTCCCCAGTGGAGATTTATACACAAGCACCAGGTACTTTTAAATTTCGGTTAAAAGCTTTCGTGACTGCAGGGATTCATCTTCTTGGTTCTTTCGGTAAAGTCACGTAGAAGGGAAGTAATAAAATAATGAAAATAAAACATAATAAAATAATTCTCACGACGTTTCGGCTACAACGCAAGCAGCCGTCTTCAGGTGAAGAATGAGACACTGCCAAGCTTATATATAAGCTGGGTTGGAGGTGGAAGAAGAGCGCCTCATTTGAGGCTGAGTCGACCTAGGGGAGGCCCAGCTCCGGTTCAGACAATCGTCACTGGGTGTTGGCCGTGAGCGGGAATCGAATTCGGGTGGCCAGGTTCGTAGCGCAGCGTAGCGCTAACCGCTACACCACCGCTCCCCCACAATACCCGCATCCGCGTCAGGAATCCTCAGAGGACCTTCCTTGCCGAATGCCGCCACCTATTGGGAGTTCACGTTGCCGGCATCGGCCCGGGCTACGAACTGTGTCTGCGTGCGGTTCGGGGTGTCTCCATCTTCTTGGCACGTCAAACAAGCGCGCCACCACGAAGAGGTTGTTTCTGTTGTTGTTGTTCAATGGCATGTTGGGATACTTGCATGCAGTAAATTCAGAATTCGCATGAACGGCCAATGGGCCTGCTCTTCTGAGACTGATGCGCAGCAGTTGCTCGAAAAACAAATACCCCCCCCCCCCCCCTGAAGGCCGTAATTATAATATTCAAATATGCTAAAAATATCCCCCCCCCCCCCCAATATATTGCTATAAAATAGATTTCTGTTTATATGATTGTGGTTATGGTAGTACTTTATTAATCCCTAATCTCTGCCATTACATGCAATGAAACAAGAAAATATAAAAAATATAAAAAGA
Source organism: Lethenteron reissneri (assembly GCF_015708825.2). Classification (NCBI taxonomy): domain Eukaryota; kingdom Metazoa; phylum Chordata; class Hyperoartia; order Petromyzontiformes; family Petromyzontidae; genus Lethenteron; species Lethenteron reissneri. Next base: position 4,049,043 of record NC_083798.1, on the reverse strand, counting down.
GCAATGTAATACATTCTAGATTTGAAGCCTTCGTGACTGCAAGGATTCATATTCTTAGGTTTTTTCGGTAAAGTCACGTAGGTAAAACATTAAAATTAATTAAAGTAAAATAAAATAAAAATCACGACGTTTCGGAGGCAACACAATCTTCCGTCTTCAGGTGGAACCGTCACAGCCCGACAGCTGTATCAAGCAAATGAGGGCTGTATCATTGTATCATTTACTTGATACAGCTGTCGTGACTGTGACGGTTCCACCTGAAGACGGAAGCTTGTGTTGCCTCCGAAACGTCGTGATTTTTATTTTATTTTACGTTTATTAATTTTAATGTTTTACCTACGTGACTTTACCGAAAAAACCTAAGAATATCAATGTAATACAATACACTATTAGACGTCATTGTTAAAATAAATAAATAAAGTCCATCCTATGTGTTAGTGAATTTTTTTTATATTTTAGGCAGGAAATTCGTTTTCAAATTTAGATTTTTTTTGTGGGGGTGGGGGGGGGGCAGACCCCCGGGAAGATTTGGTCCCCCCCCAATGTTGACTCCATGGCTACGGCCTTGCCCCCCCCCCCCCACCACTCAGCCTCCCTCCTCGCCATGGCTTCTTCACATCGTCTGTGATGTTTGCTAATGAGAGCAGACACTGCATAATAATGCCCTGACCCTCATCCGATTAGCACGGTTGGCTACGTACGGTGTGAAAGAAGTTCAACATACATACGCACGTGTCCTTGACCTTGCCTTACCATTTATACCCACTGCATTTCACACTTGAAACCCCCTCTCCACCCAAAGTGACCCACGAGGTGTATTTCATATTAAACAATAAAAAATGTGAAAGCAAAAAACACGACACACGCCGCATAAGGATTATAAACATATGTTGGTATTAACGATAAGTATCTTACTGAAGAAAAGTGTAAATCCGTTAATTCACTTCATATTTTGATACATGGTGGTACAAAGGGCATTTCAGCAATTTTGAAAGTTGTGTAAATCTCTTCATTCCAATGCACATGCCTTTATTTGTCAAGGCCTAAGGTTGTCTGACCAATCCCACCGTCATATAACCTCGCATGTCTACATGTATGTTGAATTTCTTTCGCACCGTACGTAACCAACCGTGCTAGAAAACAGCTCTAAAAAAAATAATTTTCAATAAAAAATTGTAAAACTGGATAGCTCCAGTGGCTTCCTAATATCGGAGGAGAGCGTGTTCCAGACGGCCGGAGAAGCGCATCCGAAAGCCACCGCGCGATTCAATGAGACCATGACAATGGTCGTCTCCTTTAAATCACAGCCCTTTGTCAGTTAGCTGCTGGATGAAGGCCCCCGCTTGCTTGTGTCAGTCGTGCAAAGTCGTTTGACGTTGCTTCGCCGGCCACGCGGTCAGTGTGGATTGTGAAGGTCTATCCCGGAGCAACTTCACCCATCACACGCCACTTGCTGGCAGCCGTGGCTGGGATTCGAACTCAGGTATCGGGTTTCTCGAGTGCAGTGTGCTAGCCGCCGTGCGATCACGCGCCACCTCCAAAGAGGCCACATTGGCCAGGGTTTAGTTATTTATGCAGAACTTGCAGCTTGCGCAGACACAGACACGCACACACATGGGAACAATTTTCAAAATCATATTGAGTATAGGCGATCAACTGTAGCTTCATTCGTTGTTAAGGTTTGACGTGCTCGTATTTATCTTATACGCATAAACAACACCACTGAATAAACTGCTAAATTAAAGAAAGCCCCACGCTATACCTCGCACGAGTTACATCCTCGTGTTTTGTCAAGTGTAGGTGTGGAGGGGTTGAGCAAATACGTTGTAATTGTCACGATGCACAAGTTAATGGCCACTGCTAATCGCAAGCATCCGTGTAACACTTTTACCAAGCAAAGGGATTTGCAGCTATGCACAAATGAGAGAATAATAGGATGCCTGCCCGCCTGCCTGAATTGCACTTTGAAGAATCCCACTCCTCGACTGTAATTACGCGTGTCGGACAATCACGAAAACAGATTAGGGGGCGGCGAGCGGGGGGGGGGGTAGGATTAGAGGAATTGCGTGGCTTCTTGTTTTAAGCGGCTGTCAACAGAGCGTGGCAATCACCTGCGCTAGGTATCCCACCGCAAGCTGCCCCGACGCTGCCAAGTCCACGCCTTGAGAGCGGACGTCCCCGCACGTGACCTGCACGCGCGTGACCTGCACGCACGTGGCCTGCACGTGACCTGCACGCACGTGGCCTGCACGCGCGTGGCGGCTTGCGAAGTAGGGCTGAACGATTTGGGGAAAATTTCTAATTGCGATTTATCTGACAGATATTGCGATTGCGATTTGCGATTACATTTTTTTAAGTGAAGCTTCAGTTCAATATTCACTGTGTAATAGATTTAAAACATGTGATGGAGCATTACCACACGAGACCATCAAAATATTAACTGCTCTATATATTCTAATGCAAGGATGAGAACTTAACAGATATTAATTGCTTTCAACATTTATTTATTAAAATGTTTTAATTGAAATAGAACAGTTTAACACGTAGGCTTTCGCGACCAATATAATCCATAAGAGGTTTTTGAGTTAGATCGCGTAAAAATAACCTCTATTATGGATTAAATAGAGCAATCAAACGTAGAACAATTGTTACGTTAAATAAAAAAAAAAGTTGTAATAATAATTTAAAAATAAAACAATCCCAATAAAAAAGTAATAGGACTTTGCAAATCGCAAAAAACGCAGCCTTTGCGATTTGCTAATCGCATTGTTTCAAATTACGATCTCCTTTTGAAATCGATTCATCGTTCAGCCCCAGTGGGAAGTGCGCGTTGCGTGTGGGGAGTGGTGGTGCAGCGGTTATCGCTCTGCGCTACGAACCCCGGCGGGTCCGAGTTTGATTGCCACTCACGGTGCCAACACCGGTAACGATTCATCTGATTCGGTTCTGGGATTCCCTCCTAGGTCGACTCAGCCTCAAGTGAGTGTCTGGTGCAATGTGTAAACATCGCCACTGAGGGAGACAAAGGCGGCCGGGCGTGATGTTGGCCACCCCACCCCCTCGTGTGGCGTGCCGGCCTTCTTTGGTTGCTAATCGCCAACAGCACTTGCCCCAACAGTCTGTTAAAGGATATACGGGGGATCTTTGTCTATGTACCCAGAAGCATAGCGCTGAGAGAACTCCGCTACGAACCGGGCCAACCAAGGTCAACTCAGACTTAAATGAGTACCTGGTGCAGTGTGTAAACATCAGCATTGGGAAGACAAAGGCGGCCGGGCGTAGTGTTGGCCGCCCCAACCCCTCGTGTGGTGTGTCGGCCTTCAGAGGTGCTGCTCACTAACAGCACTTGCACCAACACTCTGCTAACAGGTTATTTGAGGCCTCTCTTTATCTCTGTAGGGAGTGCAGTAATTCACGCCACTGCGCTACAAACACAGGTAACTTAGTTTGACGTATTCGCTTAGCTCGCCTTCTTAGGTTCTAAGAATATTTGACCCAACAGTCTATTTAGATGTTCAGTAGATATTTAGATGTTTTTTTGTGTGTGTTTTCGTGTACATCCATTCTAAGGTGCAATGCTATACTGATCAATACATCGGTGTTCCAATAATTGTGGCTAAGGTTGCAATTTTCTCAACAGCCAGTGGCTATTGGCGTCCGCTCTTGATGTGTGTGATTCTCTCCCAGGTTGACAGAGCCACGGTATTCAGCGAGGCAAAGGTGGCTACGTGCGCTGCTGGTCACACCGCCTTCCCTGCGGCCTCGCCAGCCTTTCCATGTAATGCTCGCGAGCAGCACTTGCCCTAATAGACAAGCCAGGCTCAAAGAAGAGGTCAATGTCGTTGCTGGCTGGCTGGCTGGCTTGGTCGGGTGTGCGTGCGTGTGTGTATTTTTGTCAGCGTGTACATCCCGGCCACATGCCTTAGATTAAGGTTTTGTCAGCACAAAAAGAAGTAGCTGAAATGAACAAAATATAAGTGGACGGATGGAGAGAACAGAGCGTGGCCGGAGTTACAACGATTGACAAGGTGACTTAGATCCCCCACCCAGTCTTCGCTTCTGCTCTTCGAGACAAGTTGTTTGGTGATACTGCATTGGCAGTGGTGCGCACGCAAATTATTAGTAAAAAAAACTTAGCACATTCGTCAATAACACTGTGGCCTCGAAAGAACAAATATATATACAGGCGCCTTGATACATTAGTGGAAGGCGCCTTTCAAATCAATGTTAAATATAATTGTTATAAAAACAGGCAGCAGTCCTTCCATGCTCTCATGCTCTATGAAGAAGACCCATTCCCCGAAACGTCCCCAATTACATATTTACATTTTAAGGCAGAGTTATAGGCGCGTGCGTTGAGTTTCGTTTTTGTATCCCATGCTAAAAAAGGCTCATCAATGTTGCTCCTGAGATTCATGATGTTAACTTCCCATTATTCTTCTTCTTCGCAATAGCTTTACTCAGAGTTGTTAAACTGATTGTCAATCACATTCCAACAACAGCACGACTCAAAAACATTCCACGTGCAGCACTGATAAATCTTATGGCACTCATTTTCATTTATATTACTTTACAATACAATTTGGCTTTCTGTATTGTCTGCATGCAGCCAGCAGCTGCACCTCAAGACACTGTACACAAAGCAGAACTCGTGCTTCACGGAGAACCACTGATAAGAGGAAGACAGGTTGTTGTTATTAGTAGTATTATCATAATCTATTTCACACGTCATAGATGAGGAGGCATTCAGTGATGAACAGGACAGAAGATAAAGGTCTTGAGCCCAGATCTGAACAGGGGCAGGGAGTTGGCCACATGGCTCATGAGCACAAGGCTGGACGGCTTGGGTCAGCAGTGGACTGGGTATGTACATACGTTGAACTTCTTTCGCACCGTACGTAGTTCCAACTATATCAGTTACGTGTTTATTTTATTCAAACATAATACGTGAAATAAATTAATATTCGTGTGGCCGAATGGATCATATCTTTATTTTATTTTTCACAATATGGCCCTTAAATGCTTAAAACGCACACCTTTAAATGAGTACTTTACTGCGCCACACATGGCGACTACAGACAGAGCAGTGGCAGAAAACTTTGCAGGTTTGTGCATCCTGTTATATCGCATTGGTGGCTGGGTTTCATAGATTGGGGGTTTAGAGGTGCGATAAATGTTTGAAAACAACATTGCGCCCGACGGATTTGCAGTTGGTGCCACTCGGTGTGACATCAATGTGCACTCTCGCTTCCTCCCTGAGTTATTCCTGAAGCCTTATTAGGTCCCAGGGCCTCACCCTCAGCATCAGCGAGGCCCCTAATCAAGGTTTCGGCAATAACACTGTTGCAGCACATGGTGCAAATGTGTCAATTGAAAGCCGCTGGCTAACCACCCTGCACCAGTGTCAAGGGGACGCCAGCATGCACCAACCACGGATGGCACATCAAATGGCGGTAATTCAGAGCTAGACGAAAACTTAGTTAAGCATTTCTGAAATAATGACTTGGTGGGGTTGCTCATGCCTCCAGAATATGAGATGAGGTGAACCAGAAGGTTGTGACAATTACAAACCCAAGATTAAAAAAGTATGCTGCAGGGCAAATGAAAAGACATTGTTAGGACATATTTCAGAAAGTGAACTTTGTCTGAGACTGGCCTTCATAAAATCACACAACCTGGACAAGCAGTACAGTGGCTTCTGATTTGAATCTGACATTTGCAATGTGATACTGGGTACGTCTAAACGGTGGAGCAAAGGGCAATCTGAATGTTTGCGATTCAGAGTCCTGGTTGGGAGTTGACTCATGGGGGTTGGCTCAGCCCATCATCCCTCCAGTGGTCATTAAAAACCGAGTACCACTTTCTTGTCTTTTGGATACACTCGCCCCCTTTTGAGTTCTGTGCACCCACCGTAGATGGTGGGGAGATGTTAACTCCCTCGCCTGGTATGCGGGAGGTCATGGGTTCGATTCCAACCCTCTCTGTATATTTGGAGGTTGCATGTTCATCCCGTGGTCGTATGGAATTTTTCTTCGGATCCTCCGATTTTTTTCCTCCACATTTATAAACAACGTGCGTTTAGAGTATTTGGCTACTATACATTCCCACGTGATAAGCCACTTCGTTGAGCTATAATTTGTGGCCAGGTTACTTCTGAAAAAGAGCTATACAGCTCCGTGGGCCTTACCTGGTAAAATCTAAATTGTTTGGTTTTAATAGTTTGTGCATAAGTGTCCCTCATTCCATGAATACGAAGAAACCAAATTCAATAGCAACAAATTACCACAATGCATGACGATATGACAGCCCAGTCATTACAAAATATTTCCATTAACTGCAGTATTGTATTTCCAATTACCTTATGTCAGATATGCGACCGGCTGTATTTATAATTGCAGGGCATGGGAACATTGCAATTTGGCAGTCAAAATAAGAGTATGTGTTGAACTAGAGCTAACATGTAAATAGCATGGTATACAGTAACATTAACAGCAACAGATCCGAGGTTTAACTTGGATTATTCCAGAATACTGTCAAGTGTGTTTTAATTGGCTCCACGTGCAATTTTACGCTCTACGGCAATGGCATCGAAATCAATCCACACTTGTTCATTCATTTTAAAAGTTTGTTTATATTTGTTTCTAATGGGTTTTTTTATTTTTGTAAATAAAATATAGTACTATTGTACCAATTACTTTTTGTGTTTAGTTGATGTCCTTCCCCCGCACCTCCGATTATCACGGTTGACTACGTATCATCGTCGTCAGCTATGATAAATCTACTGCTGGATAAAGGCTTGCCCACGCCGCCACCATCACCTCTCACAATCCTGTGATTCAACGTTCCATCCAGCACCTGCACACGAACCGACCTCATCACTCCATCTCCCCCATGGATGTTCTGTTCCTTGGCTGCCATTTTATTGTTAAACTATATAACTGTAAACTATTTTTTGTATTTACAAGGTCAGGCCCATTGAGCTGTATAGCTCTTTTTCAGAAGCGACCTGGCCACAAATGATACCCCAATGAAGTGGTTTATCATGTGGAAATTTAGAACAGCCAAATACTCTAAACGCATGTTTCTAAATGTGGAGGGAAAAACCGGAGGACCCAGAGAAAAATCCACGCGACCATGGACAGAATATGGAAACTCTAAATATACAGGGGTCAGCGTCGGGATCGAACCCACAACCTCCTGTATACCACGCGACGTGGTTAACATCATCGTTGTATTCTTGACCATCGTCCATGATCCTTTAGAGTGACGTGTTATGCCCAAGCCCTCTTACGTTTCTTAATAGTTTGGATAATGTAACTCACCCGCGTGTTGTACCAATGTAATGGAAATATTTAACATGTGCAATTGAATGTTGTTGATTGAGGATGTGTCTTTACATAATGCTGGGCTGGACTCGTCTACAGGGAAATCATGCATTTTCTCATTGAGTTAGTCCTGGAATTCACGTTTCATTCGGGTCGCCATAATATGGTGATTCAAAATACAGTCACACCTCGGTATACGACCACTTTGGAATACGTCGAATTTGGTATACGTCGTGTTTTGACGAGAGAGAAAAAATGTCTTGGGGATACGACGTCTTGCTTGGGATACGAGGCGCTTGCGAGAACTTGTATGGGTCGGGATGAGTCACCGCGTACCCGCGTAGACCCCGTTCACCACTCCTCCCCTTCCTCGCCACCATCCTCGTAGGCGATAAACTCCTCTCAGCAAGGTAAAGTGACTTTAAATTTTATTTTTATTTCAATTTATTTTATTTTATTTATGCATTTATTTTAATTTATGTATGCAATTTAGTAATAAGTAGTGTCTAAATTATTTTATACAACCCCATTAATGTATAATATGCCATATAAAATAAAATTTCTTATACTCTGGAAGGGATTATTTCCTTTCACTTTATTTCTTATGGGACAAATTAGTTTGGTATACGTCATTTTCGGTATAAGTCCTACCTTCTGGAACGAATTAACGACGTATACCGAGGTACCACTGTATCGTAATATAAAAAAATTAACGTTGCTCATTACAACATAAAAAAAAATTCCTGACAAAATATGTATATATATATGTATAAAAAACGCATCCGGTAAAGTGCAAAATAAATAGCTATTATCAATTAAAAAATGCTCTGGAAATGTTTTCTGCCATGTTTGACAAGCATGGACATATATGACGTAATCATTTTTGTAGCGCATATATTTATTTACTGTAGTTTTGCTCAGAGTAACTGACTGCACGTGTCCTATGAGTGCGTATCGATTAAAATAATTATAAAGATGTATAGCGGGCTCAAGTCGAGGCAAGCACACCTGGAGAACGTTTGAGTTATCTTCATCCGTACTGGAAGTACAGCAGCTTACAACAATAAAATAGAAAAACATTATTTCCAAAGGTTTTGCAAACGTAATATTTCGATAAAACGTAATAATGCGAAATGTTTTACATCGCATCATATCGTGAAAAATAATATCACAGCAACCCCAGTTTGCACATACTCGGTCCAACTTGTGAATAATGTTGTGAGTGATTAAAGCTGAGATTTTAGTTGGGCTCAGTCTGTGATGGCTCAAACCCAAGCACTGCCTTGCTGGACAAATTGCTGATCGCCCCTGTCCCGTGTTGTTTACAGCCGTAAAGCCAAGGCAACAAAGAGTCTAAAACTATGTACGTTGCTAGTTTTTGCCTATATAATTGCACCCATTGCGAAGAGCCATTTTTCTACACTGCAACAGCAGACAGTTTGGAATATCGTGTGAAAAGCAAGCAAGATTGTCCTTGCATTATAAATAAGAGCTTGCAGATCAGTAGGAAAATCTGAGCCGAGCGGAAATATATTATGCTCAAAAGCACACATCTGAATTATTTGCATATTCACGTGTGCCACTCTCCAATTACACACAGATGTCAGATCTGTTTGCCGTAACCAATGTCATTTATTTTTGTATTTGATGAGACTTTGACCAGTCTGCATGTGACAAAATAATAACTCGCCAATCCTGTGCGCTCGTTTGTAATTAGCAATCAAACGTGAAGAAACAAGTCAAAATAAATAATCAAACTCAGATGTTGTCAATATTATTAAATAATATTTAAGTTGAGGTTTACATCACAAAATTGGATTCATTTATTTGAGAAAGTAAACATGAATTTTATATGCAGAGCAATTTGACTTTAATTTGACTGCAACAATTATTTTTTACACAGTTAATTAAACCACTTTTGAGAAACTTAAGTTGTTTCTTTGCTTTGAAGAACATCCTTACCATTAAGAGGTCAACTCAGTTTATAATATTGAAAAAAAAATACTATCTCAGACAGCTAGGCAAACGAGTATAAACAGAGTTTATGGATAGCACTGGGAATGTGGTAATTGTCATGTGGTTTAACTTACGACAGCCATGAAAACATGGAATTTCCAAGATTGGCCCATGACTATAAACAGTTGATTATCCCTACCTCACACTCATTCCCACGGGAAACCACTTTAAGTAGGCTCAAAGACGCGAGCAAACGTCTCCACATACAGTAAAGTGCGCGTTTACATTAACAGACAGCTTACAATGCTCAAATACCTTCTCCAGGTTTCTAAAACCCCATCTAATGCCCTCGTAGTTGTTTCGACTGCAATAACACACACGCTAGGGTTGTCTGATAGGTGGAAATAATGATGTGTAAAGATACAATTACTAGGGGTTTTAAACAACAACAACAACACAACTCTATGATGGGACTCCACAACCGAGCGATGAATGTTATCTCTGCACTGCGTGGTCATGTAAACAGGATGCGAGCCAAGTTTAAGGTTCAGATGTCTGAGCGGCGCAGAGTTCACCGCGATTCCATTTGCTTTGGCATCGTGTCGGCATGTGTGGCTCCTGTAAGTCTTTTCCGGTGTGGCATGTTAACTGTGGCCATAACTGTCATTGATAATTGTTGGCAGTTTGAGTAAATTTCACGGCTCTGCCCCAGGTCATGGAATGTTTTGCCATCTTAAACCTTTCGTCTTCTTCGGGGGTTTTTTTTTTGTCCCAACTAGTCAACATCACTTTCGAGCAGGGTGCCTGCATTTTGCTCAAATGTTACACTCATCAGAGCTATGGAGAGAAATGAATGCCCAAGCATGGGTGGAATGTTGTCAGTTGGAGATGAAATTACGTTGGCCATAGGCATCGAGTGCGTAACATTGCAGGCGCTCACATTGAAGTGAATCGTGTAGGCTTCAAGTCAAAAAGTCACGTGGTCGCAATGATGAGTGAACACGTTCTGCTCACTGGGCCGAAAGCTTGAGTCAAATTGTAACTTTGCATGTATTCGTTGTGTGAGTAAACTGGTGTTGCAACTGGTGCGGATTAAGGTTGTCGACGCTGAGTAGCATCGTGTTCACAGCAGAGCTTACACAATGCTTTGGATAACATTTTTATATTAAAAAAAAAAACATAAATATATATGAACACTGCACTACAATAACAAGAACTAGCATCTTGAGAAAGGATATATGTGGTGAAAACGGACTGTTTAACAAGCCAGCGAATGAACGACCTCACGCCATCACGGTTCGGGCTACGCTCTGCGTTGATGGGGTCTTACGCGTCTGCCTGTCAGACTTGAGATAACCTGCACAGAGGCCTTGGATTCAGACTCGCGCACATGGCACACTCTCCACGTGACCACGTGGGGGTTCCACCTCCGTCTCCCTCACCTTTGGGTAGGTGCCATCGAATCCATCACACCGGTGCCGCACAGATTGGCGAGGGTACAGCAGTGACAGCAGCGAACGGTGCAGTGAGGCCATAGGGCCGTTACACTGGCAAGCGCCAATCAAGCACAAAGTCACCGGGGTTACATGGGGATCCTAAATATTATCATCATCGTCGTCGTCGTCGTCGTTATTCCACTTGTTTGCCCCGGAAAGTCTCACTGGGTCTCGAGACTTTTTTCAGGATGGTTCTGCCAATTCAGAATATTAGAATATATATTCTGGAGGGAATCCGATGAGCTATGAAGCTCTTTTTTCACAGATGTCCAAGTGTTGTGGTCGGAAGCGACGTTGCTTTGTGGAATCCCAATTTGGGGGATCTGCAGGTACATTTCAGCATTGGGATGTTTGGCCAATTCCGGTTAGATTTAACTTTTTTTTGTTTAGCTATGGAATGGAATCAGAAAGCCCGGAGGAAACCCACGCATAACATAGGGAGAACATGCAGACTGGACACAGAGAGGCACACGTGAGTTAGATATCGAACCCAGGTCCGTCTTGCTGGGAGGCACCGCCCTGCCACCTTTAATTGCAGTTGCAGCCATGAGCGCAATTACAGAGCGCCGATCTCCGTCCTTCCTCACCTCACTCGCTCTGAGTTATGAAGTTATGATCGTGTTTGACCGCCACTTCATTTAAACACCAACATTAGCCGTCCTGCGGTTGTGAACGAGCAGCATGCGTGATTTACATTGGTGGTGAGGTGCGAGGAAAACCCAATGCATTCTACCTCTGATGTTCATGAAACCAAAAACAATACGCGCAACCAACACATTTGCTCCAGACAAGCGTTATGAAACTGACTAACAAACGGAATGGTGGCTTGAGTTTACAGGCTGTGCAATTAAACAGGCACGCACTTTACACATATGACAAATGACGCCCACAATTACTCCACGTGTTTCACTGAAACCCTTTACATTATATATATACAAAAGACAAAGACCACCTGTATAGCCTAAGCATACATTTGGGGCAAGTGTGGTTAGCGAGCGCCTATGAAAGCTGACAGCTCACGAGAGGGTTGGGTGGCCAGCACCACGCCCGGCCGCCTTTGTGTCCCAAGTGGTCGATGATTACAAATGACACCAGATACTGATTTGAGGCTGAGTCGACCACGCACACAATTGCGGAGTAAAATGCAACATATTTAGGGATGTTTTCGTTTGCGCAGTCGAATCACTTTGCTCTGGAATACCATATTCACGTATTCCCAAATGCGTGTGCACCACAAGCGAGAGAGAGAGAGAGAGCTGAATGCGTGCCAACTCGGCTCCCTCAAAACAAGCCACTCTTATCGAGAGGCCAAACAGCTGCAGTTACAATGTACAAAAACCCGAAGAGGCATTTCTCAGAAATGATTGCCAAAGTTGTTTCCACACAGCGCTGTTTAACAGACACGATGGCGAACGCATCGATCCCTTTTGTGTGTGTGTGTCACCGCTTACCGATTGCATCACTGGACGTATGACCGGAGTACATTATGAAATGCCCCCCCCCCCCCCACTCAGGCGAGGCCGTGCGCTTTACAAGATGTGCTTGCAAATGAAATTTACATTACAATGAGCACTCAGACAGTCATTCGCCAACAATGTGAAGCAATGCTTACGCAGGGGCCTGCATTTTTAACCATTGCATATAAATAAAGGCGCAGTAAATTACGAATTTTTTTTTTCATCGGGGCATTCTTTTCGTGGCTTTTTTTCATGAAATTTACATTTTAACATTTTGAGCGCACAAATTACACACTGTAAACCAATGGTCCTTGCCTAATATCCTCTCCCTAATGCTCATTCCAACAGAATTGTTTATTTATTTCGTGTAAATCTTTCGCAGTGGTATAGCTGCTCCATTTTTTTTTCATAGACTGCACTCCACATGCAGGTCAATCTCAGTCTGTTGAGCTATGAATAAATATATACATTTTCTTGAACATGATCCTCAAATTGTTATTATAAATACCGCATTTGAAACATCTTGGTTTCATCCAAAATGTGTATCCTACCCTTTCAGAATAATACAAATATATTGTTTTATGTCATCCAGAAAAGTGTCCGTGAGTCTCAATACTCGTTTTAGGGGGGGTCCTGCGTTATGATGTATGGAAAGTTCATTTTTTACGCGTTGTTGAATGGAATAACCTCAGAAATTCCAACACTCAAACGTTCTGCACAAATCGGTTCACAAACCTACTTGCTGTGCTGTCATCTGCTGGGCACCTTGCAGCCAAAGAGGATGGCACTACCAGCCCTTGCCTCCAAAGTGCTGGATTACAGCATGTGCCACCATAGCTGGCTAACAGAACCATCGATTTACCCTCTACTACGAAATTACAAAAATTACTTTATGATAACAAAAGCCATAATTCAGTGAGCAAGTGACTGTCAATACTTGCGCCGTGCATAACATGACATTTAATAAAATAGCAGAATTACTGCTCATACACGAATTGGGTGGCTCAAATCTCCATTGAAATCTCACAATAATAGAAGAGTGGAGAACTGCATCTACGGTACGTGAATTGTCTTGACTGGTGAATTATTAAGCAAAGAGCAAAATATCGCCAGAAGACTTAGTGATTTTTCATGACAGCTACCTCGAAAAGAGGACGATCCTGGGAAAACCAGGACAGATGGCAACTCTGCTTCACGCAACCCCGAGTGGGATGATGGCCTGAGAAGACTCCAACCTGGGATGATTTTTTTCACTCGCAACTTCCCCATCGCAAGTTAAGCACTCCAATCACAGTGCCACGCAGCCGGAGACGCATCATACTACCATCTCGATGCATTTCAAATCAACTGCAAAATGCGTATGATCGCACTCGCTGCTTGCTATTGCCACATGTTCCTTCTTTTATTAGTGACTGCTCTATCTTCCATTCTGTCACTCCTTCAAGTGCATTCCCTTACATCTACTGACATACTGTCGTTAGCTTGGTTCATCGGCCGAATGTCATTCCTCGTGGTGACACAGCTCATGGCCGAGCCAATTTGGTCTTGCTTCGTAGTAATCGTGATGGTGCCAATTCGTAATTGTTCTCTAATCCACGTGTTTTTGTCGTGTCTGTTTGAGTTATCCCGATTGTGCAACTTTTGAGTGATTTTCGGTTTTTGTAACATTTCTTCTGGCAGACACCAAATTTCTGCTCCATATGCCAATGCCGACTGTATAGATTCGTGAGAAATGTTCCCTTCAGTGCACCGCTGTCACAAGAAGTTAACTACCTCGTGTGGTATATAGAAGGACGTGAGTCCGGTCCCAACCCTGACGCCTGTATCTTTGGAGTTTGCATGTTCTCTCCGTGGTCGCGTGGATATTTCTCCAGGTCCTCCGGATTTCCCCTCCACATTTATAATGGACGTTGAGCAATCATTTGGGGACTGGTCACTTCTGAAAAGGAGCTATATTGCTCAGTGGGCCCTACCCGGTATAATTAAAAAAATAAGTTAGTTCTGCCGCAATGGTTATTTGCCCTTCGTAATAGATTCAGTTTTAAATAAGTGCTCAACCTTGCACCTTCTCCAAGAGCACTCGAGTCAAAACTAGACGAGGTCTCAGAACAGGTATCCTTATACTGCACACACAATGCTCATACACGTACAATCCACTAACCTCAACTTACAGCCATAACACATGTCACGATGTTAATTTTGAGAAACAGATACAGCTACCGTATCGTTAAAATAGATGAAGGTACAGCCCTGCATTTGCTTGCTGATGCCACTGCTGGCAAAAGGGCCTCTGTTAGAGGTGAGCTGATATTTAGATATTTAGACTACTCTGTTAAACTGACCACGTGTCTTGGAAGAAGTGAGATTACCCACATTTTACTCCATCACACGCAACGTAGAGTAGCCGATTCATGTTGTTGTATGCATGTTGACCTTTAGCGCCGTATGTAGCTAACCGTTCCAATCGGGGGTGTCAGGTGGACAGGAGCAGGGGATTCAGGTCACTCCGTTGTTCCAAATGCCGAGCCAGAGGATCGAATTGGCAGCCTCTGGATTGCAAGTCCAGGGTGAAAGGAAATACACCATGGTGACCCTACTGCTAAAGTACAGCAGTAAGATAGACCTGCATTGCATATATATTTAAGTTAACAGGAACCTCATCCCAATTGCGGAAAGTCAGCTATTAGGGAAGCCAAGTCTAATGAAGACGTTAAAATCCATAAAGTTATGACTCTAGGAAATGGGGCACAATGGGCTTTGCTATAATTTTTCGAGTTGGTTAACGCCATGCTGGACATACAAGAAGTCGTATTCTACAAGGTTAACCAATTTCATTATCCTACAACCTTTCAATTGTGATTTGTCAATATTAGCTCGATTCTGTAGCAGTAGAAGCTCAGATGCAAAAATCAATTGGACAGATACACATTTAAGGTAACTCAAATGCGTTTCGTCTCAAATGAGACGCAGTGTACATGCCTACACGATTCATTCAATTGCATACCTCTAACGATCTGTTCCACAGTTTAGAAAAAAAACCACAACGATCCACACGGTTTGTTTAAAAATACGAAGTATACATTCAGTTCGACGGTATCATACTACGATCTCAGGCCCTCCCTTGGCAATGCCTTAGATTCTTTACACAGCGCTATTTTAAATTACGTTTAGTTAGATTTTGCTGTAGCTCTTGATATCTGATTTCATTTGCAGGGTGTGCAGGTTAGATAGATAGAGTGAGACAAGGCACCGTGGCGAGATGCCTCCTTCTAAGTCACAGTGAGCGGAGATGAGACACCTGACATGAACCTTTTTGAGCACAATATTGATTTGAAGCTTTCGTGACTGCAGGAAAGCATACTCTTTGGTTATTTAGCTAAAGTCACGTAGGTAGAAAATAAAATAAATCACGACGTTTTGGGCGCAACGGAAGCGTCCATCGGCACGTTTTATTAATTACAGTGTTGCGTTTTACCCATTGTTTTCTTTTATTGAACAGAAATACACAGCGAACATCTTATTTTTTAAAGCGCTCCTCTTTGCCGCAAATCTTAAACATTTGTTGTGCCACTCGCATGTATTCGGCAGGGGCCATAACTCCTCCCTCGTGCGAGTTTTCGAAAAAAATTCATCACAAACGAGAGGCGGTTTTTAATTGTTGTGTGTCGCGGATAAAAGGAAACATTTTTGTACCATTAACAGTCTGTATAAATCATGTTCATCATCTGTATTATTGTTCCAATAACCCAATGAAACCCTAATGTGTGATAAATGACGATATCGGAAACGCATCTCCATCGGGAATATGCTCTATAATAACCCAAAATACCGCTGATTCGCCTGGCACTCTCGTTTCCAGGCACGCATCCCCCGCACTGAACGGGGTATGCCTGCACTCAGAAACTAAACTAGCGAACACTCAAAGAGGACCCTGCTGACACAAATAGTCGGTGATTCAGTGGACATTTTTTTTTTACCGGCTAACAAAATAACTTCTCTTTAATGTCTTAAAATTTTACTTTTGATTTCTTTTGAAGCAGGTAAAACGACCTCACGGTTCAACGTTTCTTTCTCTCTCTCGTCTCCAAAGTTCAAGACGATCTCAGGCGTCTCCTTCTCAGCAGTCACGTTGCAAAAGTTAAATCTTTTAAAAGTTCCACCACGCTTCGGACCCAGTGCAGTGTGTGTGTGTGCGAGCGTTTTTAAATCGCAGGAACGACGGCACCGCACGTGCGGGTGTGCAAGCGACGTTCTTATCGAAAACAGCGGCCGAGATGTCCGCTCAGGGATATTGACCACAGAAAAACGCGCATCAAAACCATTTGCTCACACACACAGCGGGGTTACGCCCGAGCCAGATTGGTAGCCTTCAGCGATAATCCCGCCTCTTAAATATTTAATTTCTTATAAAGTCACTCACAGTTTAATCACAGCAATTGCTTGATAAGGGCTCGAGAGGAGGTACGTTATGTCAGTGATTAGTAGGATTCACGTTGCGTTCGCGCATTGCTCGTATTACTTATTTAAGAGGACGCTGCATTATTGATAGGCAGCCTAAGAACAGCATGAGGCGGGGGGGGGGAAGGTAGGGAAAGTGTGAGGGCACTGATGTTGCAGCCTTCAGTAAAGCCCAGAGTACACACTTGCGCACGCACACATTTGCGAATAATAATAATACGCACTGCATGCGGGCCTTGTGTACATGCTCATCGGATAAAGCGTGCGCAACTTCCGAATAACCATGCCCTTGCAAAGACATACACACAAATGTATCATGGGATGTACTTTGTGTTTTCCTTTTTGCACATGCATCTCATTGCAGCAGCATAATATTGGATTAAGGTTTTGTCGTGTGTGTTCAGTGTTACTAGCCACTATCAAGTAATGCTGACACCAGCAACCAATAGTTTGGCAAAATGACAGAGACAATTTGGAACTCATCACTCTTTCCGATGAAGCTACTCCCACAGATGAGAGAGTAGCTGTTATCAATCATCGATTGAAACACTCTTTGAATGGCTCTTTTGATAGCAGCAACAACAACAAAAAAACTAAACATTGTAGACTAGAAGTTTTCATGACTGCAAGGATCCATACTCTTTGTTTTTTTCGGTAAAGTCACGTAGGTGAAAAAATAAAAATAAATTAAAAATGAAAACAACTAAATTAAATCACGATGTTTCTGGCGCAACACAAGCGTCCGTCTTCAGGTGGGGACAACGCACCGAGACAAAGTCTTCTTCACCACTCCGCATCGCCGCGTGCTCAGCAATGTCATGGCGTGTGACGTTGCTGGCCACGAGATTGTGAACAAACCCACGTGACACACAAAGAACGTGCAGGTCCACTCTGCTCGCCTCCTCCTCTATTCACATTCTACACTCCTGGTTCAGAACAAGTAAAAGCACCTGTAATGTCTTATTGGTTCTTTCGGTAAAGTAACGTAGAATGGAAATAATAAAATAATAAAAATAAAACTTAATAAAATAATTCTCACGACGTTTCGGCCACAACGCAAGTAGCCGTCCTCAGGTGGAGAACAGGTTTGTCGAGGAGACAGAGTCATTCATTCATTCAGACTCTGTCTCCTCGACAGACCTGTTCTCCACCTGAGGACGGCTACTTGCGTTGTGGCCAAAACGTCGTGAGAATTATTTTATTATGTTTTATTTTTATAATTTTATTATTTCCATTCTACGAGACTTTACCGAAAGAACCAAGAAGATGAATCCCTGCCGTCACGACAGCTTTACACCTGTAATGTGTTCGCAGTTGTTCGCATGACACCGCCACTAAGGCATAACGAAAGAGGTGTCACAGTGCAGCCGTTTAAATATTAATGCTGATTATTTAGTGCACGATACGAGCATCAAATTACGACGAAACGACGGTTTTAAATTCAGATATCGTACATGGAATGGATTCATGTAACCACTCCAGCCACTGCAAGCCACTAAATTCACCACAATGTAACAACAAACAAAAAAAACTAAACCATTCTGAAATAATGTCATGACAATTGTTAAAAATGCATTCCATCGCTAGGGAGACAAATCATTACGTCTCGAGATAATAAATACTTTATGCGTCCCCACAATACCTGGGCCAAGCAATGTTTGCAATAAAAACCGCATTGCCTCCCAATGATGTCACACAACGATGGGATGCAATGTGACAGATGCAGGCAGGTATTGTGGTTGTGCAGGTTGCTTCACTGGCAGTTTCAACTGCCCACTGCTCTTATCTGTGTGGCGGGCACCAGACGTTCAACTCTTGCAAGTTAAATTTCGATTTAAAGCTTTCGTGACTGCAGCGATTCATCTTCTTGGTTCTTTCGGTAAAGTCACGTAGAAGGAAAATTATAAAAATAAAACATAATAAAATAATTCTCACGACGTTTCGGCCACAACGCAAGCAGCCGTCTTCAGGTGGAGAACAGGTCTGTCGAGAAGGCAGAGTCTGAATGCTGATTACTTAGTTTGCCTTCTCGACAGACCTGTTCTCCACCTGAAGACGGATGCTTGCGTTGTGTCCGAAACGTCGTGAGAATTTAGTCAAATTGATGAAGGCCTCAACCAAGCTGTGCTAGCCACGGGGGATGTTTGATCATCGTTCCTCGCCACTGACGTCGGCCACAGCTGGATGTTGAACTCAGGTGCCGCAACGCAGATACCGCTGCAGCACCGATGCCCACGAGACGGCAATGCAATTACAATTCTGAAAGGAATCTCTCCGTGGTCATGCGCACGCACACTCGCACCGGCGTAGTCACTTGTTTTTTGTGTTCATTTACCAGAGGTGGGACAAAGTCATTGTTATGCAAGTCCAAGTCGAGTCTGAAGTCATCAAATTCATGACTCGAGTCTGACTCGAGTCCAAGTCACATGACTCGAGTCCACACCTCAGAGGTGGGACAAAGTCATTGTTATGCAAGTCCAAGTCGAGTCTGAAGTCATCAAATTCATGACTCGAGTCTGACTCGAGTCCAAGTCACATGACTCGAGTCCACACCTCAGAGGTGGGACAAAGTCATTGTTATGCAAGTCCAAGTCGAGTCTGAAGTCATCAAATTCATGACTCGAGTCTGACTCGAGTCCAAGTCACATGACTCGAGTCCACACCTCAGAGGTGGGACAAAGTCATTGTTATGCAAGTCCAAGTCGAGTCTGAAGTCATCAAATTCATGACTCGAGTCTGACTCGAGTCCAAGTCACATGACTCGAGTCCACACCTCAGAGGTGGGACAAAGTCATTGTTATGCAAGTCCAAGTCGAGTCTGAAGTCATCAAATTCATGACTCGAGTCTGACTCGAGTCCAAGTCACATGACTCGAGTCCACACCTCAGAGGTGGGACAAAGTCATTGTTATGCAAGTCCAAGTCGAGTCTGAAGTCATCAAATTCATGACTCGAGTCTGACTCGAGTCCAAGTCACATGACTCGAGTCCACACCTCTGTCATTTACCGTCGCCTTGCAGAATAAGGTTCAACGCGTTGTCGTCCGCCGATTTTTCTCTCTCGTCCCGAAACACCTCGGAACAAAGACACTTTATTACATTTTTTCTCCTCCCAAGCATGTCCCACTGGGCACAGCCACTGCTGCTACGGCAAGTTGTTTTAACAAACCAGGCCCTGGCCACTGTTGAACAAAATCTCAGTGGACGGCTCAACTCGCATTTGACAAATGGCAACTCGGCGGCGCAGCATCCACCCACCCACCTTGGGCTTTTAGGAAACCTAATAACGCTTTTGGGCGTTTTTTCTCAATAAATCAATCAGATCCATTATTTATGACCAGGTGGAAAAATCCATGGAGACGCCTGCACGAAGGAATGGGTACAATGTCTAAGGAGAACTACATCGGTGAAACGTTCACAAAGTATTGTACCGTGGCCTAGGTTGCGAGTAATTCGTGCAATAATATTCATACAAATGTTGGGAATATGATAGGTCGAAATTCCCTCCAGTAAGTCCTTCATGTCTTCTACCTTTGTGAAAGTGACCAAGAATTTTAATTAATTTGTGTTAATTGCGACATAGAACACTTTAATACCAAGCATTGCGCGATTGGTCAATTAAGGACCCAAAACAAACTCCAATTAGACATACACAAAGACATCAATTATTAAACTGAAGTGTGTAAAAAAAATATTTTTGACACTTTAACACATTCACTACATTTTCAAAATTCCACCATGACGCTGGGACGTAACAAAAAATGCCATCTTTAACGTATTCTCCAGAGCGAACAACCACGCGTTCACAATTTCCCCATGGTACCTGTGGAGTAGAATTAGGATTACGGCCGCCCAAATGTCTACAAACTGCCACCGTATCGACGCGTGCGCGAGCAGCAGCCTGTCGTTACACTGAATGTCACAAAGACAACATCAGGCCGTGGCTGGGGACACTGCAACGCATTGAAAAGTCGATATAAAACGTGAGCATCCAAACGTGGGAGGCAAAATAAACCGAACATGTTGCGAGGAGGATTTTAGGCGAAACGAGTGCAGAGTTTTCAGCTCAGCCACTTCGATAAGAGCAAAACTCACACGACTAGATTGAAACCGACATCGACGTGAAACCCTGAGCGAGAGTCCAGTCGGTAGGAGAATTGCTCGCTCTGATGTACAAAGAGGGGGAACGTAACATGGGTAGTCGAGTGCCTCACAATACCCTATACAGCGTGGGGGAATGGGATTGCATGGTCTCTTGTGTGGTATTATTACGCGAATGACAACACACAGGAGTTTTGGTGTCCCTGGGAAGACTTACTGTAGATTTCCCTGGACGGCAACCTAAAAAAAGGGAACGACGTCTCACCAAATCAGGACGGGTGGCAATCCTTTTAGTTTTAGTTTATAGGTGTTTTTTTGTTAAAGCCCTGCAAAGATTAATGCGTTCATCAATTAAAATGGATTCTTACACTCATATTGTATGTGTAAGGATTATTTGTGATTTATGCACATTAATGGCCAATGCACCCTGTAGGATTACGGAACAGATTAGATAAATCACACAGGATAGAACATAAAAGACAGACAATACACACATTCACAAGGCAGGAGAAACGAGACAAAAATAGCACATTATGAATCATCAAGGTAGATTAGAATCATGGCATTGCATTGAATCGCACAGGCAGATGGTAAATCATGAGATGCTTCGTGTTACGTGAACAGCACCTGCAACTCGCAAAGGATTGCTCGTCATACAAATGCACGCACCATCGCTAGCACAATGCGAGATATTACATGGATACGTCCAACGATTAAACATTCCACAGCAACGGATTTATTCTGCAGTTCTCTGCGCCCAAACCTTCCACAATGCCTCCACCCCTATCCAATACCCATTCACCCTGATGCCCTCAAATTGCGAAAATCTAAAACCTCATTTTTTCTATTCCCAAACATCGGTAATGGAGCTAAAATAGTTCAATACATCAAAGCAGTCGGCCCACTTTACAGAAGGTGCTGATGCAGCCCGCCCCCCCTCCCCCCCAACGAATAGGTAATGTGAAGGAAAACCCCAGGTCCGGTGCACTTCGCTCGTGTCAGTGAGGAGCCAACTTCAGGAGGCCTTCCACTAAATCTATCGTTGTGTGTGTGCGCGCGCGTGCGCTAGCGTGCTGTGCACGAGAGCGCACGCGCGTGGCAGGAGGCACAAGCACGCCCGATCGGGTCTCTCTCCGCCCGCGCCTAGAATTTACGGACGCTGTCCAAGAACGTGGATATGGGCTGTGAGAAATGTTTGGCGATTAAATCGGCACCTTTAAATAAAATACTAGAGCTTAACTCGTGTGTGTGTGTGTTTGGAACTCGGGGAGAAATTTCTAGGTGTGTGTGTGTGTGTCCGCGCGCCTCTGAAAAGATGTATTGCTGTGATCAAATCTCCGTGCAGCTGCAAGGGGAAAAGAGATGGGAATGCGTAATTGCCAATACTAATTGTGTGTGCAAAGACAAATCGACGCGGGGATGTGTGTAGGTGGGTGTGTTTGGTGGGGCTGCTCGCGCTAAGATTTCAGCCATTCGCTAAAAGCTTCTCAACCTACCGAGACTTTTTTACTTCAAGTGACCTCATCATCCCTCTGCGTACCCACCGTATGGCCCAGCGACTTGCAGAAATCAACCGCCCTCAAAGGTCAATAATCATTGTGTTGCGATGAATATCGGTGTACGATTCATACAAACCACGGCACATCCGTAATGACAAATCTGCGGGGAGGTGGTGGGGAGGGTGGGGGAGCGGTTCTTTTTCTCTCTTTCAAAAAAATTTTGCCCGTGGAATCGTAAAATATGCGTGTGGCTGATTTCAGTGGATGCATTTCAGTTGAAGAACAGGGTGGAGCAGTGGCGCAATTGGTGAGCGCACTGCACCCCGAGACAGGCGACCTGAGATGCTGCCCAGTCGTGAGTGACGTGCAGTGTTTATGGGACCTGGCCCCCCTTCTCGTGACTGACAGCGTGGGAAGGACCTCCTCCGGCAGTGGATTGACGAAGGGGTATAAATTGTTATTTAGGTTTTTTTTTACTTTATAAATCTTATTCCTCCAAACGTTCATTCCCGCGTGGCGGGATGCCTTTTTCCAGTTCTCTCTCTCTCTGCATTGCTACATTCATTGCCATCTCTATTGAAAACTCTGCGTTCAATTTTTTGAACGTATATAAGAAGAATATTTAGTTTTATATTGATGTGTTTCTATATTAGCTTCATTTCAAAATATTACGCCATGCTTTCAGCTGGGACGTCTTTCTCAAGTCAACATTTTATTTGATTTTAGTCCAGTAAAAAGGCAAGGCTCTTATGGCTGTCCATAAAATAAAACGTTGTACGTATCAAAAAAAATACCCTGCCGTCAGCAAATCTAAAGTGGTGAATGTTTTTCTACATTCATATTCGTGCCTTTTGTCGCCAACTCCATCTTTGGGGAACACAATATACAAAGGGAATTAAATACACGATTCTTTACAACTTAATACGGAAAGTTGCAAAGTAGGACTCAAAGCTAAATAGGAGTAAAATAAAACATGTACAGGTTTACTGAAACAATTAAGAGAAAGTTGCTCTGAACACGGCTGAAAAACACCTCAGAATGGGCAAACCTTTGGCAATTATTGAATTCAGATGGACATGAATAGGATGAAATACAATGGTACACAAGTACAGTCTGGGACGCTTTTGAAAAGAAAAGAAAAACTCGATCATAAACAAGCAAAACACACCAATGCGTCTGACGAGCAATATTTGTATTCTCCATCATTGCAAACGTCCTATCAGCACTAACGAATCATAAATGTGAACACTGACAAATGAAAGGGAACAAATAGCTCGCAACGTGTGCACAAAAGCGTTGCTAGGAATTACAGCGAGAGACAGGAAAGTCAAACAACACGGATTGTGGGACATTTACGCCGGTTAAAGATACAATTTTGAGTGTTCAGAAAAAAAAACCGAAATGGGCCACTGGGCGAGAGTAACAACTGAGTGGCCGCCAAATGAGTGTCCACCGTGGCGACGGAGCGGTGAGCTGGTGTGTCGGTGGTGGGTGGATTGTTGCACTGCAGGATCGTGAGGGTTGTACGTACGTACATTGACCATCTTTCGCACCGTACGTAGCCAACAGTGCTAATGGGAGGCGCCGGGATGGGGGGGTGGTGGCGGTTGCTCGGGCAGACGTTCATCCAGCAGTGGATTCAAGTTCATTTTGTCTAACCGAGTAAGAACTCGAGAGGCCAGATATCGTTCCAGACAAGGCTTCAGCTTTCTACAATTACACCCATAACTCACAGACGAATTAAAGACGGTGCGGTTCCGTCACTCCTTCAAGTGACAACTTCATTTCATCGTTTTCATTCCCCAGCCGTCTTTATGGAAGAGCAACGACGGGGTCAAACAAACGCAACAACAAAAACATCGAAACGCAGATCGGCATCCGTTGACATCTGCTGCAAAACACAAAGGCTGGTGAACATTTTATTTCTCTCTTTTTTTCGTTGTTGTTGTTCTTCTACGGAGAGAAGCAGAAAAAGAGGCAGCCCCCATCGGGCTCCCACAAGAAGTAACGCAGAGCCTGGAGCTGGTTACAGAACAAGACGCCATGGGACCACGGCCTTCCTCCCACTTATCGTGTTGCATCGGTGTCAAAATTGCTCTGCTCTGAAAATGCTAATACAGTGAAAGCAGTCGTTTTAAAAGGAGAGGTGGGGAGGCGGTAGGGGGGAGGGTGGGTGGGGAGAGAAAGTTGGTGATGAATGAGGGCTCAAGTAAGTGTTGGTGGCTACGGTTTTGGTAAGGGTTAGCCTGGGTCATGTACACAGAGAGGTGGGCTGGATTTAACGTCCTAACTTTGTCCACCTCTGCCCTCCCGTGCTCAGCCGTGCACCTTTGGGTTTTGGACTTACACTTTCACATGCCGATAGGTTCGCTAAACCATCCTTATTTTTTTTATAGGCATCAAACGCTAGCTCTCGTGGGAACTTTGGAAGCCCACGTTCTTGAGAGGTGGCATTTAGCTGCGTTAAACTCTGCAATCTTCCCACTCCGAAATAATTTCGGCACTGGGGAGGGGGGAACGACGGTACCTTGAGACTTCGACGCTCAACGATACTTTAGGTTTTTTTTTGGTATGTTACAACAGCACCTTTCCTGCCTCCCTTTGCGAGTACACCTCTACCATTGCTCCACACGTCCCGTCGTCGTCGTATCAGCAGCAGCAGCGTCTCATGAAACCTCTCCACCCTCAATTCCCCCCTCCACACCCCCCCCCCCCCCAGCGCCTCTCCTTTTCCCGCACAGTCTCGGTAACATTAACCAGCTGTGTGCGTGCATGTGGTGTGGCTTTTTTTTTGGCCCACGCGCGCTGCGTGAAGAAAAGAGGTGGTGGTGGGGGGGGGGGGGGGGGGGACGGTACGGGCAGGGGAGGGAGGAGAGGAGAGTCAGTCCGTGCTCACACACAAACTATTTCCTGTTATTACACGGCCTGTCGGGACGCCACCCGGTTAATGGGACACATCCGTGGGAAAGCCACGAGAGCGGCCGAGCAGCCGACAGTGTGATGTACGATTCAGCGGAGGCGAAATTGACCACTGAGATCGGGGGAAGCCACCTTGGCCTGGCCACGATTTTACCCCTACCCCTCAAAACACCAATTTGTAAACGCCATTCAAAGTCACCATCACTACCATGTCGTACGTCAGCATCATGCCAGGTGGCACTGTGGGTTAGAGCACTCAGCTCGCAATTACAAGGTTCGGACTTGTAATCTTGATCAGGGTCGACTTGGCCCATCACATCTCCACCGTTGATAAAATAAGTAACTGCTTTGTGAAAGTCTCTCCTGCTAGGTAGTCCTTTGGGCTCGCCATAAAGATGTGGACTCTTCGCCACTGGCTCGGGAAATGAATTGAGATGATCGCCACCTCGTTGTTGATCGAGTAGGAAGACACATCGACAATGCAGTTAGTTTCCAAAATGATTTACAGACACGAAGCATCGTGCTATATACTTGATTCCTGTGACGTTTAATGAACTGTCGTGCTTTTTTTACTTCAAGATCGATGCAATGTTGCTGGTCCAGCGTTGCGAGAGACTAATATTGAGTCAGCAATTCTTTGATCCGATGTTCAAGGCCTGGGGGAGAAAAGGGAAAAGAAAATAATGGTTTCCGAGGTCTGAAAGGTTATCTTGTGCAGTTAGTATCACATCTCATCTCAGTCCCATCGTTCCGTTGCCGGCTGGTTCTCGGAGCTTATTGTCCACCTAAGAGGACTGAACCGGCATCTCCACGATCCTGGGTTCACGTCTCAGCGGGAAAAGACAACAAATTGACATGACCCTTTCGGGTGTAAAGGGGCTCTCTCCCGCGCTTCGATTTTTAAGGTCCCAGGCTGATCTGTGCCGTGAAATTGTTGCTCGCAGTTGAATTAGCGGTGCCTACAGTCGCTCTGAGCGTAACAAGAATGATGATCGAGACAGCCAGAGACTAACTCTTGCTTCCCACCGCTATAGAGCACTAGCTACAGGGCAAGTGAAGAGCTTTATCGACCAATAAACGTGAAAAAAGTGCCAGTGTTGTCCTCGCCACGCAGTGTTGTGCTAGGTCAACTGTGAGATCTGCCATGATGTACTGTCACCGAAATTGCATTTGCAAATATTTTTATACATTGCAACAAATGGGGATAGTCATTATGGCGTAATGCTCAGTTCAGCGAGCACAATTAGCGCCAGGTGCGGTGTCGATATTTCAGGCGGACATTCTCGACAACGTAACACGAGATAAGGGCTGCACCGGCGGTGCAACGGTAAATGCATTGCACTATGAGCCCAGCGACCTGAGTTTGATTCCCGACCAAAGGTAGCGCATCTGAACGTGTTCTCGGCCTCCCTTCAACAACCCAAACTGACCGGCAGGGTGAAGTATGGTGAAGCAATTCTAGATTTGAAGCTTTCGTGACTGCAAGGATTCATACTCTTAGTTTTTTCGGTAAAGTCACGTAGGTAAAAAAAAAGATTTTTAATATTATTTTATTTTTATTAATTTTTTTTTACCTACGTGACTTTACCGAAAAAACTAAGAGTATGGTGAAACAAGTCCCGTGACCCACATAGTGTGGGGGGAAGCCTTTGTCGGATTGACGGAGGCCTGAAAGTGATTATTATTTTAATTATTAAAAAGATATGAGTTTAAATAAGTCAATTGCAATGCATGGTGGGAGAGAAAAGGTGATGATTTAACTAAAAGTATTTAACTGTTTGAGGTGTTTGGTTGGATTAGAATTCAAAGCGCTGTGCTGGTACCCATCCTCGATCCTGGGTTTGAACTCCGGTCCGCCACCCGTGATTGAACCGAGTATTTATTTGTAGCGCGTTGATTATCTCGACATCATCTCAAAGCTGGTGTTTGTACTTGATGTTGATGAATTCCAGTTATTAATATGTTAATGTTTGTACTGTTTGACTGTTACGTGAAAAACGTCGGTCTTGTAGCAGCGGTGAAGTGTGACCCCTAATATACAAAATATGTCTTTTAAAGGCATAAACAATATACAGTTTGATTATTCGCTGAACGGATATTCTTTGAGCTACTGTATATCTTACCTCATATGCATGACCATTGCGTGTGGTTGCCAAAGGTGACAGCAAAATGTAAGCACTGCCTCTTCCGAGTACTCCGTCTAAAAAGAACATTCTTGAATTAGGATTAAACAATTGTTAAAGGGGGGTAAAAAAAACGAAGAGAGTGGGAGATTAATTTTAAATGGGCTCTGAAAAGTTCGTGTTTTCCCGTATCTTTTTAACACGTAGTCGTTCACGACCAATATTATCCATAATATTGTTTTTGTGGGTTAGATTGCGTAAATATACAAATGTGTCGTTAAACCCGCCACCACCCGACACAACCAATTAGTAAGGTTTGCCACGTAAACAGAACGTGACAATTAGTTACTGGTGCAACACACCGGTGTGTTGGAGAGCAAAAACACAACATTAACAATCGTAACATACTCTTTGTTTCTTTCGCTAAAGTCACGTAGGTAGAAATAAAATAAAACAAATCACGACGTTTCGATCGCAACACAAGCAATCTTCATGAGGTGGAACAACCACAGCAAGAAACATGCTGAAGTAGTTTTTTTGCTGAAATCGTCGTTTCCCCCCCCCCCTCCGGCTTCAGCTGTGATAAGAACCGCGAGACTTGTGCGGCCTCTGGCGGTCGGTTTATTGCCCTCTCCGTTCCTGCGAGGGCGCGCGGAGCGGTTGAATAAAAAAGGGGGGCCGTGTTTTTTTCGTGGGAAAAAAAAAACCCTTTGCCGGTAGTGCCATCACCAAGATTGTGTGACTGCACGCAGGCCAAGGTGTGTCCTCTGCAAAGTCACGATTCAAGAGCCGAATGGCTCACAGGGCTATACCAAATAAATGAAACTGAACTGAAAACTGAAACGTGTGTCCCTTTTGCTGCAAAAAGGTGTCATCTGAGGAATGCTGAAGCGAAGCAATATCTGCCATTATTTATACGGTGTATTATGACAAAGGCTATCCAAAATGATGAAAAATAAGTAAAG
Source organism: Lethenteron reissneri (assembly GCF_015708825.2). Lineage (NCBI taxonomy): Eukaryota > Metazoa > Chordata > Hyperoartia > Petromyzontiformes > Petromyzontidae > Lethenteron > Lethenteron reissneri. Next base: position 4,020,746 of record NC_083798.1, on the reverse strand, counting down.
GCCAATCAGTTTCATGCTCTATATTATCAGAGCATGTTTGTTTGCATGTTTTGCCACACGTATGTGTGGTTAACGCAGACTTGATGCCTTGCAGAATGCATCTATTTTGTGCTTTAACGTCTTACGACCTGTTTATTTGCCAGAAAAGGTAAAACGTATTTTTATTTTTCATAACTTCATGAAACAGGCTTTTGGTGGCCCAGCGTATAATGCATAACATCGTAATTTCGTCTTTTTCCATTACAGCAAAATAGCGACATTCTAACCACCGAACAAGCACATTCTTTACCACATTCCACCAGATACGGCGACAAAAATAAAGGGGTTCATTGTTTTAACGTCCGTGCACGTTCAGCTTCGTGTGTCCGCGTGTTTGGTCGCTGGAACACGCCCACGAACCCAGCCAAACTCGGTCGTGTCCACATAAGTTCCGGTCGCATGGTGCCCCAGCGAGTTTAAAGAAAATGCCCTCGTGCAAACTTTAATTGTTGGTTTTGCCCAATCAGCACTGTTGGCTACGTACGGCGCAAAAGAAGTTCAACGCACGTATAAATAGTCCTCCATGCCTCATGAAAGAAGTCCTAACAACAACAGAAAGTATCTTTGTGGAGTTTTATGGATCCCAATTGGACTGGGAGCAAGCTGCTGGCACGAAGAGGAGGGCATGAACATGCTGCAGTACTTTTTGTAAAACTGAACTTTGTAGTAATAAGCAAAAGTATTTTACCTTCAGTGACACAAGGATCATGAACATGAACACTGACATGGCGACATTTGGTGGAGGCCTCCATCCAGTTGATAGACCACGGCTGATTATGATAATGAAATCATATGCGTAAATAATTCGTGTGATTTGAAAAAAAAAGTGCCATAAACTGCAATTTTCTGCTCGCTCCTTCTGTCTCTCTCCCTCTCTTCCCTCCCCTCTCATCTTCACCCTCTCGTCCCCGAAACCTTGGTCCGGTCCTTCCTTCTTCCTCTCCTCCACTTCATGCTCAGTGCACCTTCTTTCTTCCTGCTGCTCATCTTGAGCAGTGCCGGATTAAGCTAGTGTTGTAAAGGGGCTCTTAATTTTTTTTTAAACACAAGTAAATGTTAAACACAATTTTTTACTTGCATCGTAAAGTTATTTTATTTTATCATTTGCTATTTAACCAGATAATACGACAAATCGCTAACCTTCAACACACAGTCGTTCATAAAAGTTGAACGCAGTATAGTACTATAGTAATAGAGAAAGTGCAGAATCACTGAACCGGAATTGATAGCTTGAAAGCATTTAGCACGGGGTCCTTGAAAGTGCGGAGCCCGTAGCATATGTAGCCACTTTTGCTACGAGGATAATCCGTCACTGATCTTGAGCTATGTAATTTTAGTTTTTTTTCATTAATTCATTACCTCCTTCACTCCACTCCCATCCCCTTGGTGTGCCACAGGTGAGAGGTCTAATACAGTGCATTCTATTGCCATTAAAACATATTACTTTCATTACGAGCAGAAACACAGCATGCCCCCCAGCCTAGCAAAGTGACATTTCCACAACCGACTCAGTGCTGCTCACACAGATAAGCAAAGCAGTGTAATTCTCGTTTGAGCATGGAGACTTTGACTCGACTTTCTGAGCTCTATAGCATTCTTTGGCGGCGTTATCAACGGCGCTCGTTTCGCACGGCACATACTGATGTGTGCACAGAGAGAAAGAGAGAGAGAGAGCTTTCGGATGAACGCACACTGCAATGGTGTGTGCGTATGCCAAAAATCCAGGTCAATTGCTGGAACAATGACTCATCATAAGACCCGTGGTGATTTTACGCAGGTCCACAATCTGGCTTACCCAGAGGCTGGCGCGCGGCTCAGCGACGACGTTTGAAGGCGAGGGTCTCTGTACTTGAACACTCGGGAGTCAAGCGCTGATGTGCTGCTGCTCCTTGATCACTAATCACCCAGCAGCGATTCTATAGCTCCATCGGCAGCTTGAATAATAGTCCCATAGTGGGTTTCTTTTTCAACATACAGTAAATATCACTGGGGTACTTTAAACCACAATTACAGCAAAGAATTTACTGTCATTTATAATTTAACACTTACAATTGGAAAACCTTGAATGGCGGCAGTATTTATTCCCACATTGGACATATTTTCTCTTCACTTTTAAGGTTACTGCAAGTGCATAAAAATAAAGTCATTTATTCCCTTTAATGCTATCAACCCGTCATATAAACCCAATCCCTTAAGGGTTAGGGTGGCATTGAAAGCCACCTGAACCATGTGCTTTTTCACGTGTTGAATAAGGGCAGCGATCACTGGCTTTTTGAATACGTGAGCATGCCCTAGAGCTATGAACCCTGTGACCGCAGTTTGATTCCTATCCACAGCTAACAGCAATGACGAGTGATATCTAAATTGGCCCTGGAACCTCCCCCTTTCACAAACCTGTACGAACCAGCAAGGTGAAGTATGGTCAAGCAACCCAAGGCCCATAATAGAGGGGTTTTTTTTGTTAGATCGTGTAAATATATGTGTCGTTAAACCGGCCACCACCCAACACAGCCAACTAGTAAGGGTTGTCACGTAAACAGAACGTGGCCAATTCGTCACTAGTACAGCACACCGGTGTGTTAGAGAGCCCAGCCACAACATTAACAATCTGAGTACTCAGACCTTCACTCAGCAGTGGCTTGAAACGAGCTGTAAAGTATTATTATTATTGCATCAAGACTCACATCTTCAGTACTTTTTGCACTTTTGTTGAAGAAGTCATATAATGGAGAATCGTGTTAAGTTTTAGCCAACGTACCCTTTGTTCCCCCTCAACAAATGATCGTATCGGTGTCTCTCATCCACGCCTCGTTATGAGCGTGCACACGTGGGGAATCGAGAGGAGAATGCTACATTTTCTATCAGGATTTCATTGAACATTTTATTGCACCCTTCTGCACACTGAAGTATACCCCCGGGGACAACAAATCGATACTGAATTTGTGGTTTAACCAAGTAGGTATCCGTTGAACATCATGGCTCAGTTTTAAGAACGAGGTTTTATGACGGACACTTACATGTGCACAATGTAAGGAGCGAGAAAGGCAACATGACAATCGTGTTCACTGTGATTCAAATAAAATTAGCTCACATTTCTTCAAAAATATATTTTTTAAATCCCATTGTAACTGAATTAAGGCCAGTTAAAATGCTTCCTCCAATTGACTTCATGTTAACTTTGACCATTTGTACCTTTAACAACATCGCGGTCAAGTTGTAATGGTTAACATTTATCAACATTCTACGTTTATTTAACAAGTACGTAACATCCAAACCGTTAAGAAATGTTATTTCGCTTGGGCAGGACACATCCCTGAAAGTGATGATCGTCCATGATCAAGAATAATCATGAGTGACAGCGAAGGAATGGATTGCATCGTAGATGCACGTCCACCGAGGAGATGGAGCAATGAAATGAGCTTGCGTGCAGGTGCTATATGGATTATGACTTTGTGTGATGGTGATGCGTGCAATTATGTTGAGCTTCTTTCGCATCGGAGGTGCGAGGGAAGAACATCAGACTAAACACAAAAAGCAATTCTAAAGAAATTAGTTTTCAATCTAGATTTAAATATCGGATGAAAGAGTGTTCCAGACGGCCGCAAAAGCGCAACTGAAAGCGACGAATGGAGGAGTCTGCAGGATGACTTTATCCAGCAGTGGAATATCTGTGGCGAATGATGACAACTAGTAATGTGTTTCAAACTTTACACATTTAGATTTTTAAGAACAATTTCGGATACATTGCCTTTTCAGATCACTTACATTATGCAGAAATGTAAATTGTACTTTTTGCCAACAACAGTGATGTCACCCATGCCACGTCACCATTCGTGTTTGGAAAATAATGGCAGTGACGTCACATTCATGCCGTCCGTTTTGGGATCAATCCCAAACCGAATTAATTTTGTCACAAATGTCAAATCCAGGCTGGGTTTTCAGATGTTTCTAATTCATCTGAAAATGGGGAACACATCCCTAATGGACACCCGAACTCTCACGTGCAAACCTTTCCACATCAGTGTGCACTATCCTAAGCACGACACGTATTCCCCACTCCACTCACGTTCGTGAACACGTTATCTACTGCAGTTATTGGGTTTGCGCATGCTTGGGCATGTAACCAGTTTCTGTCACACAAGGTCCTAGAGGACATAAACATCGGCCTTAACATTGACTCTGCTACGTGCTTTGACATTGCATGAAGAACTGATAGGAATAACTTCAGAGATCTGACTGAGTAATGATTATGTTCTGCAGGCTTGATGCAAACTTTCCCTTCATCAAGAACATAATATTAGAATATAATGACGCTGCTGCCTGGTCTCGTTGCAAATATAATAATATAATAAATCACGACGCTTCGGAGGCAACACACTTGATATAGTAAATCAAGCTGTGACAGTCCCACCTGATGACGGAGACTTGTGTTGCCTCCGAAACGTCGTGATTTATTATATTATTTTATTTCTATTATTAACTTTTATTCATTTTAATTTAAATTTTTACCTACGTGACTTTACCGAAAACAACCTAAGAGTATGAATCCGAGGAGTTATGTCGAATTCTGTCAAGTTACGGTGAGGTAAGCAACTGGAAGCTCCACCCCACCAGATATCACAGAAGTATGAATTACCATCTGCTGCCAATTCCTACGTGACATCAAGAGGGCATCTGCTGCGCTGCTGAATGCGTGGATAGATGGTCAGTCGCCTAACCGGGGCGCACCGCGCGAATAGCCCCCTGGTCGTGCTGGTTTTGTTTGTTAAATCCTTTATATTAAGTTCACTTGCTTGCTTGCTGATTAGGACCGTGCAAATCTTTCGGTCGTTTTTTAACCCACTTCCCGTGATCCAATCGAGCTGACATTTTCCACACAGACTCGTTGTGCGTGACAATTAACGTTCGTGAAAAAAAAAATTCAAAATTTTACACTTTTTAGGACAAAAATATTATATTTAATTACCAATTGCTTAATGCTGCCATGCAATCATCTGACCCATAGGTGGCAGCCATCTCAAGCCAGAGGACGAGAGGACTCTAGCCGCCACGCATATAAAGGATTTATAGTGAAAAACGTTGTTTTTACGGGTTATACTTGTTTTTAATGTTAAACCGTCAAAGCGCGGAGGAGCGTCGCTCATCACCTGCGAGTGCCCGGAATAAGAAGAAAAAACAAATACCCAGAGCGGGTCCGCTCGGTCGTCTCGGCGACGCGACACAAACAGAGTCTTTGTGCTGCGTGAGAAGTGACGGCGGGCCGCTGAGAGGATGCGGTGACGGTGAGTCGTTCCCGAGGAATGGGGCTCCATTGTTGTCGCCTCTTCCCCGAGAGCCCCACCGCGTGCTCTGGGCGAGCGCGCCGCAACGAAGCGAAGTTGAGCAAAAGGTCACGCATGGGGATCCTGCTGCTGCTGCTGTTGCTACTCCTGCTGCTGCTACTCCTGCTGCTGTTGCTGATGCTGCTACTCCTGCTGCTGCTACTCCTGCTGCTGCTGCTACTGCTGCTGCTACTCCTGCTGCTGCTGCTACTCCTGCTGCTGTTGCTGATGCTGCTGCTGCTGCTACTCCTGCTGCTGCTGCTACTCCTGCTGCTGCTGCTACTCCTGCTGCTGCTCCTGCTGCTTCTGCTGCAACTCCTGCTGCTGCTACTCCTGCTGCTGCTACTCCTGCTGCTGCTGTTGCTACTCCTGCTGCTGCTGTTGCTACTACTCCTACTGCTGCTGCTGTTGCTACTCCTGCTGCTGCTCCTGCTGCTGCTCCTGCTGCTGCTATTGCTACTACTCCTGCTGCTGCTACTACTGCTGCTGCTACTCCTGCTGCTGCTACTCCTGCTGCTACTCCTGCTGCTGCTACTCCTGCTGCTGCTGCTACTCCTGCTGCTGCTCCTGCTGCTTCTGCTGCAACTCCTGCTGCTGCTACTCCTGCTGCTGCTACTCCTGCTGCTGCTGTTGCTACTCCTGCTGCTGCTGTTGCTACTACTCCTACTGCTGCTGCTGTTGCTACTCCTGCTGCTGCTCCTGCTGCTGCTCCTGCTGCTGCTATTGCTACTACTCCTGCTGCTGCTACTACTGCTGCTGCTACTCCTGCTGCTGCTACTCCTGCTGCTACTCCTGCTGCTGCTACTCCTGCTGCTGCTACTCCTGCTGCTGCTACTCCTGCTGCTGTTACTGCTGCTGTTGCTGCTACTCCTGCTGCTGATACTCCTGCTGCTACTCCTGCTGCTGTTACTGCTGCTGTTGCTACTCCTGCTGCTGCTGCTCCTGCTGCTGCTGCTGTTGCTACTCCTGCTGCTGCTGCTCCTGCTGCTGCTGTTGCTACTACTCCTACTGCTGCTGCTGTTGCTGCTCCTGCTGCTGCTATTCCTGTTGCTGCTGCTGCTACTTCTACTGCTGTGGTGCAGAAAGTGTGCAGTGAGAAGCAGCCAAAAATACGCGGGGTTTTTTTCTTGTTGAGCAAATTGAAAATGCATTTTCGTTAGAGCTGCTTTTTGTGTTTAGTTTGCTTACTTCGCCGGCACCTCCGATTATCAAGGTTGGCTACGTACAGTGCAAACGAAATTCAACCTGCGTACGTACAGATGGATTGCAACAACATATCCACGCATTGTACTCGGTGTTTAATGCGAATTATCCAGCGCTGTTTCGGAGCACCCGACATTCCAAACGGAAGATTGTGAGATTAAACAAAAAAAATCGCAGTTATTGAAATACTGGGCCCATAATTCCTCCAGGGTCAATAAAATAGGTACCGCTGTGAGGCAGTCAACAGCGGTTGTCCTATGGAAAGGCTGGCATTACCGTAAAAGTCCATAATTTTTGTCAATAGATAAAGGCTACCAAAGAACATGAGCACGAGGGGTGCATTGTTTGCCCATTGTTTCACCTGCCGTAACGGGAGGTCGAACCGCCAACCTGAGGATCCCAAGTGCAGTGTGCCAACCATTACATCACTGCAGAATCCGAACGACTCCGGATTCCCTTCAAATAACAGATTAATCTACGAATAACAAGCACAACATAGCATGTCATTGCCGTAATGCTATTTAAAGATGACACACGAAAGGAAAAAACTTCATTATTAGAAAACCAACATAGTTCAACATCGGTAGTTATAACTCTTACGATTATGCTCATTCGTAAGAATATATTCACGTTAACATGGCAATCCCAAATAGCTACGTGCTTTTTTCAATATGTGGGATGCTTTCAAGAGACTTGCATTGTCCCCAGCGTTTAACCCTGGCAATATCCGGAGCAAAACGCACGAGTTGGTGTGGATGTTCGTCACGTGATGAACCATTTCGTTTTCCTTCAAAGCCAGTGCAGCTGCAGTGCTATTTGTGCACGTTTGTTTTGTGTTCCCCATTGTGTTAAGGGTTCCACCAGGAACTCCGTGTGATGAACACTAACGGCAAATGTGTGCCACAAACTGAATTATTTCCAGTTACACAATCGTGTTATATATATATTTGTTATAGTGTTCAATTATTCTAGATTTGAAGTTTTCGGTGACTGCAGGGATCCATACTCTTTGGTTCTTTCGGTAAAGTCACGTGGGTATAAAACTAAATAAATTAAATCACGACGTTTCGGGCGCAACACAAGCGCCCGTCATCAGGTGGGACCACCACAGCATGAAACAACTGCTGAAGTTGTTTCCTGCTGTGGTTGTCCCACCTGTTCAATTTATGATAGGGCCTACAAAAGATCCCTGTAAAAAAAATACACAATAAGGTGTGTTTACGGTCTGCCACTGTAAGCAGCATGGCAGAGGTTTCTTATCATCTTACTTGGATTGTTTGTAATCGTTGACAGATTCCACTAAGAATGTAGTTTTCAAGTGACAGATGACGAAGCAAAGATCAGCGAAGAGGATTCATAGAAACGTCTCGGTTTGAAAAATAAGTGAATTTTTTGGGACATTCACATCTGTCCGCTGCGCAAGGTTTCGCCGGCTGTGCCATACAGATCTCCCGGCAGGTGGAACGAAACGTCGGACATCATGCCGAACAGCAGCACGTGGTACAACGCCAAAAGCACAGCAACGCGGCAGCTTGATTCGGGTGTTGACGAAGCAGCTCTGAAACTAATCGCGGTCACCATTTTTCCCATTGGCAGAAATTGAGAAACATCTCGATTTAAAGCTTTCGTGACTGCAGGGATTCATCTTATTGGTTCTTTCGGTAAAGTCACGTAAAATGGAAATAATAAAATAATAAAAATAAAACATACTAAAATAATTCTCACGACGTTTCGGCCACAACGCAAGCAGCCGTCCTCAGGTGAAGAACAGGTCTGTCGAGAAAACAGAGTCTGAATGACTTCTCGATAGACCTGTTCTTCACCTGAGGACGGCTGCTTGCGTTGTGGCCGAAACGTCGTGAGAATTATTTTATTATGTTTTATTTTTATTATTGTATTATTTCCATTCTACGTGACGACTTTACCGAAAGAACCAAGAAGTTGAGAGACATCGTCAACGTGTTGGCGAAGAACCGCACGAATTAAGAATCCTTCACCAATACGCGAATCATTGCGGGAAGGTGAATGTCAGATGACAGTAGCACCACCTCTACGTCACGCCGAGGGATTGCCACACTCTCGTTTAGAGTCCACGTTCGCATTGTCATACAATACGTGTCGGGTAAAAGAATATCTTTGCAATGCCATTATGTCTCGGGCTGAAATATGAAGTTTTAAACGTAGAGTCACTTGAACAGTGAATAGGTTAAGAGATAATAATCTTTGTCTGGCATGGCCGGTTCAGAATCAGAATCTGAATATTTATTTATACTGGAAAATAAACCGATGAGCTATGAAGATCTTTTTCACAGGCGTCCGGTAAGTTAGCTGTAGGGCCATTTCGTAAGGCTGCGTTTAGAGTCAGATTGTCAATGTAACGATAGGGGAGGTTAAATCGCACTGCTGTTTCGAGGCCAGCGCCCTTCGTCAGAGATCAGTCTTTGTCCTTTACAAAAAGCTGCACAAAGGTCTTAAACGCAGCGCCGCTCGATGCAAATTTGACAAAGCGTTAAATCGTACGCCACATTTCGATTTAAAGCTTTCGTGACTGCAGGGATTCATCTTCTTGGTTCTTTCGGTAAAGTCACGTAGAAGGGAAATAATAAAAGAAAAAAAAGAAAACATAATAAAAACATTTATTTTAATTTTTATTATTATGTTTTATTTTTATTGTTTTATTATTTCCCTTCTACGTGACTTTACCGAAAGAACCAAGAAGATCGTACGCCACATTTGACTTTTTTTTTGTCCGCAACCATCACTCACGAAACAATAATTTGTTTCAATTGTTATTTATTGTTGTTGCTGTCCGTATGTTTATCCTACATGGGAGAAAAATAACGACGTGTAAGTAACATCTGTTTGTGAGCAGATTCATACGGGCACAAAAACTACGGATATGACCCCCCCACGCTTATCACGTTCGGATTTCACCATGTGCAGAAAGAAACTGTCGTCTGTTATGACAAGCAACATCGCTAAATTACGCCGAGAAATCCTTCGATGTTATATTCCGCCTGCTGTGTGTGACTTTTTTTGTGACTGCATCAGTGTTAAATAAGTTATTTTTTTAACGCGACAAAGCTCTTGAATCAAAGTCCAGACATTGGGTTGAGTGGTCGCTTATGCTTATGAAGGTGGAACTCAACAGGAGTTGATTTATTATTATTATTACGCGTTATTATTACGCTCGCTTGACCAGAAAAAGTCTAAGTCTCAACCGTGACTTCAAGCTTTCGTGACTACAGGAATTCATATTCTAGGGTATTTCGGTAAAGTCACGTAGATAGGTTCGAAGAAAATAAAAAAAATAAAAAAAAATAACCAAAAAAACTACGACGTTTCGATCGCAACACAAGCGGTCGTCGTCTTTTCCTGTAGTTTTTTGTTAGTTTTTGTTATTTTCTTTGAACCGATCTACGTGACTTTACCGAAAGACCCAAGAATATCAGTCTCAACCCTTTGTCACGAGGGTCTTGCAAAGTTTCAACAGTTAGGGGGGGGGAGGACAATTGCTGTGGTATAATCCCAATTGAGCAATTTGGTGGGTCATATCTGTTCAACTTTTTACGATTCGTACAGCCGCAGTAATAACCCGGTCGGCCACCAGATTCGAACCGTGAACGTCAAGCCATGTCACCGCCCCACGTCAATCACGGTGCGGCTGCAAAACCGAGCGGTCGATCCGCTCTCTATGAACAAAAAAAAGCAGAACTTGTACACAGCAGAGGGAGTTCAATGACACCGACAGCTGCACATTAACTGTTTGTGTGCCTCGTTTGCCAAAAGCGCACGTCGCCAGATGCGAAGCAGAGCTCATCTACTCTGCAACACTACTTTGCGAGGCTGTGGCCATTGTGTGCTGATGTCAGTGTCCAAATCTCAGAAGATGACAAACGCCAACGCACTAGCTTGCGCAATGCGTTTACTGTAACCTCAGTGGCATCTTACACGGTTACAACATTTCAATGATACTCAGTTGTATGTATGTGTGTTGAACTTCTTTCGCATCGTACGTAGCCAACCGTGCTACGTAGTCAATTGAGTGGAAGGGACATGTACAATTATAGAATTAGCTCTCTACAGTATAAAGGGAATAATAACGTTACGGGGTGGACCAACAGTGCAGTGATTCGCTGAGCCATGAACCCTGTGACACCTGAGTTTGATTCTTGGCCATGGCTAATGCCGGCAGTGAATCATATTTGAACCAATCCGGACCCCCCTCGCCAACCCCTTCAGCAACCCATATTGACCAGTGTGGTGAAGTATGGACAAAACACCCCCTTGACCGACGCGACGAGATGGAGAGCTTCATCCAACAGTGGCAAATAGTCCCACATTATTATAATGATTGTGTGTTTGATCGTTATTTATAACTGCATGGAATAGATATTAAGCAAAGGGTCTGCTTGAGTAGGGGACTCCCACGTGTAATGAGACATTCGCAGGGGCCTATTCATCTGATTCCTTCCCTCCTTTTCTTTTCATCCCGCTATTGGTGGATATTCCGTGGAGCGAAATTCTTTTCAAAAAGGACCATGGAAGGCGACGACAAAGCAAATTCATCACGTCTGCCGCGAGGCACACTTTCAAAGGACAATCGAGCCCCTGAATGGCACCCAATTCGCGGCTCACACTTTGCGTGAAGTCGTGCATGTTGCTTTGATAACAAAAAAAACGGCCCAGATCCGCGGCCATTCGTGCTAATTGGCACTGACGATGTCTGGCAAGCAAGGCGGCTCTGTGGACGCTTTGCCACGGCGCTTTCTTTTTGTTTCAAGTGAATCAAAACGAGACACAGTGGAGCGCCGGGGGTGGGGGTGGTGGTGGTGGCGTGCGCTACCCTCAGCGTTGGGGCGGGCAGAGGAGGAGGAGGGGGGGTGCTGCACGGTTTATTCCTAAGCGAAACGGAGGACCGCCCGCAGGTGCCCTGGAGGTGGTTGCCAGGGAAGTGACCGCGGTGCTGGAATTGGCCACGTGAGAGTCGGCGTCTCGGTGACAACGCGACAGGGCCCTCCTTGTCGAACACACTTCTTTTTTTTGCGTTCGGCGTCTCGTATTCACAACGCACGCCATGAAAAAGGTCCTTGCGGCCACATTCTGGCAGCCTTGCTTATGAAGTGCACGGCCCACAGAGGGGATGTTAAGTCGCATGTTCCAACCGCTGTTGAACCCATCACCAAGGTCTTCCTTTGGGAAGGGTCCTCTTTCGTCTCATTGTGGTCAACTCCTCCGTGGCTTAATGACGCACACCATGCGCGGACACTTATAATGAACGGTTTATTCATGAAGGGACATTTGCATTTGCATGCTCGTCGGATGCAAGTGTGAGGGTAAGAGCAGGTCAAGATGGGTAATAATAGCCTCAGGTTGATTATCTTGGTTTATGAGTTTGAAGCCATAGATCAAGGTCAAGTATAGAGGGCGTGAAAACATTGTAACGCACACGCATTTCGCTCCCAATGTTGTAATGTTATAGCACGTCTTACTCGACTACAGGGTTCGGAAACCCGTGGCTCTTTAAGGAACTTCTTCGTGAAGTTATTTATTAAGGAACAACCACCGTCTAGTATTCACCACGCAGCGCATCGCGGCTCTTGAAATATTGAGTTGTTTTTTGTTTTGTTACCGAATTCGAACCACAAAAAATGCCTCTTCTTGTTATGCTGGTGGCCGACGCCCTGTTCGAGTGTATGTACACTCAGCATATACCACGTGCGCTGTGAATTTAACTTGATGTCGACTTCGGTGCCACTTTCTACGTGGCCTGAACAAAATGGAATCGCGGTAGAAATGTCGTCAGCCACGTTTCTTTGTGTATTCACTGCTGGATGAGCACCCCCCCCCCTCATTCTCACGGCTCCACATCGCCACAATCCATCTCCACCGCAGTCATTCTCGACCGCGTGTCTTCTCTCTGCCGTCCAGTCGCCAATCGTCCATTCAGAGCAAAACGTGTCCGTGCCTCGGCCCGTTCAGTTCCCCCTTAGCGCCCAATGTGCCATCGTTAATTCGCACGTGTTTACCTCGTCCGTGGATGGGACCTTCTCTCTGTCTCTCAACGTCATTCCAAGCTTGCGCCTCTCCGCGCTTCTTTGCGCACTTTTCAGCTTCTTTCACCTCATTTTCCTTCCACAGTTTCCACATTTCTGTTAAAGCCGGCGATAAGACGCTGATCTACGCGTTCCTCTTCAGACAGCGTGTGGTGCGTTTCACGTTCACGATTAGCTTTCTCGGAGACACTCAACCCTGCTCTTGTCTGTCTCGTTACAGTATTTTCCTAATTTGATCTTGATCCGCCTTTAAAAATTGCAATCGGTGTGCATGTTCTGCAGTGTTTATCAGTTGTATCCCTGCAACAATTCCTGTATTTTCCTTTGTCCGGAAAATCTGTTGCTCTGCTCAAACTGTTCAGTAAGGTATATTCCGTGAAGTGATTCAGGCATATTCTTTAGTTAATTTTCATTGGTCGCTGTGACCAAGTTGTCAGCAAATCTGAGACGCTTACTGTTTACGTGGAGAAGACATTCACATTTGGTTCGTTGTTCTAACTGATTATCGTGGCTTTCTTATTAGCAGGTGTACTCCAGCAGAGGGCAGTGTTAACTTGTGTTGTGTGTCACACACCGTTCCCAGCTGCTGCTCAATGACCACAGCGTGTTTTTTAGTGATGCAACTATGAAACGGCATCGTGCCACGTGGGTGCTTCTTGGCAATCTGAGATGACCTGCAGTTCGCGGCCAAGCCCTGAACCTCCACTTTCTTTTCATTTGATTATGGGTTGGAACAGCATCAATATTAATGATGCAGGCTGGAGACGCAGAGTAAAGCGGTTATACGACACGTGTGCTGCATGGCACTCACTGAGACAAAGGGGCCCAACGTTTATCAACATACACGTGGAAATAACCCCTTCCATAGCCGGTCAAAGCATGCATCAGGGCGTCTGTCTGTTGCGTGAATAAATGCAGCATTGGCCACGTGATTGGATCGTGCTCACCGTCGACAAATATTATTGCATCCTGTGGGAAACTGCGCGTCCCGTGTTAGTCAGCGGCAGTGGTACGTGGGACTCGAGCGAGATGATGATGCCAGCATGCTCAGCCGCGGGACCGATTGAAAGAGCCCCCCTTCCCCCCTGGGATGACAGCCAAACTGACAAGACCCCACATGTGTTGGTCATTTCCTTTCCTACGGAGTTGAACAAGTGGTGAATTTTCACCACTGGTTCAATAGGGATCATAGGTAGTCGTATGAGCAGACAGACACATTTATACACTCGCCGTATTGTATTTTTCGAAAGTTAATATTCTGCATTATGAACACAATTCACTGGTGCGGCCCTTCATTTGTCGTGTGTTCTATACAGTGTACAGAATTGCATCATATGCGTATATAAAACGTGAAATTAGTATGGTTGAAAAACATTACCATTTTTGCATCATCAATTTTCTCAAGCATTCCCTCTTCCTCGACTTCTCCACTGATATAATCTGCAATTTATGTTTTGTATTCCGCAGCAGATAACGGCCTTATTCCTAAACATGTGGCTGTAACGGACCAGTTCCCATGACTAAATCGATTCCAAGTGCATCCATAATAATATAAGTAATAAATAAATCCTAAGCCCCCCCCCACCCCCCAGAGCACTGACTTCGAGACACCAAGATTTATGTTAACAACTTTTTCGAAGCGTGCATATTGAGACACCCAACCCATTCCAAGGTTCGACCAGTAGATGTGCAACACCGTAGTTTGTTTGCGTAGTACTGAAATCCAATGTGATGTTCCTATCACGCGCATGTCATCCAAATAAACTGTTGCTGCAGAAAGTGAGTGGGCACATCGTGTGCCAAAACAAATATAGATTTGAAGCTTTCGTGACTGCAAGGATTCACATTCTTAGGTTTTTTTCGATAAAGTCACGTAGGTAAAAAATTCAAATTAAAATGAATAAAAGTAAAATAAAAATAAAATTAAAATCACGACGTTTCGGAGGCAACACAAGCTTCCGTCTTCAGGTGGAACTGCAGTTATGTATTACTTACTTATACAGTTATTTCCACAGGAAAGCCTGGGCAAGTATCAAGATTCTAGATTTGAAGATTTCGTGACTGCAAGGATTCATATTCTTAGGTTTTTTCGGTAAAGTCACGTAGGTAAAAAAAATAAAATGTAATAAAAATAAAATAAAAATCACTTATTTTTATTACCGAAAAAACCTATGAATATGAATACAAGTATCAAGACTCTATTTGAAGAGGGTCCCGCCGAGTTTTTTTTTTTTGCAACAGAGGGTGACGCTGCTGCTGTGTGTAACCCCGCTTGAGTATTTGCAGGGAATTTGATTGTGTTGTTCTAGCTTTGGGTGCAAGCCAGAGAACCCAGAGGGAACCCATGCAGGAAGTCACTGCAGTCAGGAATCAAACCCAGGCTTGTCTTACTGTCAGGCGCATGGATTACCACTGCTCCACCCTGCCGCCCAGTGGATTGCACTCACGTGCGCATGTTCTGAAACCGAGGTGCAATGGTTGCTTTTTATTGGCACCCTCTCTCTCGATGTTGCCATGTGCTGCCATGTCAAAGCCTCTAGTTATGGTCCCCGTTGTGTTAAAGGCATCACCTTGCCTAGAAGTGTCTTGGCACACGTGTTCTGGCAAAGTGCAGTTGCACCGTGGCCAATGAGACCCCCGGACGTTGGTAGAAACACATGCTTGTGGTTGGTGTTCTGAGCCAAACATATTGATAAGATGTGTACACGCGTGCCTGTTCATGTGTGTGCGCGTAACTGCAGTTTTTTTTTACACCAGCCTAGCCAAACCACCAAACAATGAAGAGGGCAACAGGAAGACGTTCGATAAGGCATCAAAGAGTGACCGTGTCGAAAGGCCTTGCATGCGAAGAATGATGCAACTGATGCAGCGGATAAAGTCTCACTCCGCCTTCAGACTCAGTTCCAGGAGGATCATGCATTCGGATTATTCAGCAATTACCATGTTTATATGATTGGCACGTGGGATGAGACCAGAGTAACCACACACGACCATCATGGGACCTCCTTTGCCACGACCAAAATATGAAAATAGGTTTTCCCCTTTTTTTCTGGCAACAAAACAGGTTTTGAGATGTTAAAACACCAAACTGAAACATTTTACAAGGAATCATGTCTGTATTAACCACAATGCTTGTGGTCAGAATCTAAACAAAAAAACATACTCTGATAATATAGGCATTGTCTTTGAAACTGATTGGTCCACACCAGAGACAGCTTTCTTTCCCACCAAAAGGCGTACAGCCTGAACGCCTTTTGGCGTCCTCTGGTCGAACACCGTTTGAGACTCGACTCTGGTGTGGACCAATCAGTTTCAAAGCTAATGCATATACTATCAGAGTATGTTTTTTGTTTGCATTCTGACAACAAGTATATGTGGTCAATGCACACATGATTCCTTGTAAAAGGTTTCTGTTTGGTGTTTTAACATCTTAACACCTGTTTTGTTGCAGAAAAAAGGGGAAAATCTATTCTCACACACAACCAATATGAGATTGTGAAGCTCAAATGGCCTTCACAGATCGATGTAACTGTGGCCTGTTCCCCCACTGCTGTACAGCGACCTCCTGGCACCAGGGAGCCTTCTCGGCCATACGCCCAACAACGCCTGGTGAGGAATGACGATCACCCAGCCACGGGCTCACCAGGCTCGGCTTAGCTTACAAGATAAAACACATTCAGGGTGGTTTAGTGATAAATTTGTACTAGTGCACTATTGTCGCCACGTTCCGGCCTTACTCTATGTGCAGATGTGTGGATGTGTTCAAGCACAACTGTAATAGTTTACAACGGTGGAATGAAATAACAGGCTGTGGAACAATGTTGTTGCAGCAGATATGCAATGAGCAAATATTCCGCCACTGATCTGTCATTTTATTATTAAGTAGCCTCTAATAAGACAACGTGGAGGCTCGGCTACTCTATGAAATGTAATTGAAAGTCGAAGATATGCGATGGAGTGAAATACCAGCACTTACAGCAGAGCGTCTTTAGAAATCCTTCCGAATCTCGACACACATTCAGCCTGTTGTAAACCAGCCTTGTGAAGGGCTGACACAGACGTATTCTCTGGAAGTGTGATTGATGCTCGCTAGGGGATTTGTTTAATAAAACCTGTTACGGTCAGTAGCGATCAGACAGGCAGAAACATATTCCAAGAAGCTTTAGTTCAGTGTGAATGCCGCTTTTGATGGGTTTGCGTTCACAGTACATGTGCTGCCACTCCTTTCTGTCTTTTTTTCTTTACCAAGCATTTCAGTAAATTCACTACGGCGAAAAACCAGTGACAAAAAACACACGACATCGGCACATAAATCGCGTGGAATTTTTCGGCAGATTTTATCTCGGGGAAAATTAATGCCTCCTCTTCCAGCCAGTTCAAAGGTAACATTAAAATTGGGGGGGGGGGGGGGGGTTCGAAAGAAGGTATCAATGTTACTTCTCCGCCAGCGGGACTTTTTTTTGGTCGGAGCCAGCCACGTACTGGACTGGGTGGTGCCCTGTTACCGCATTCCTTCGCCGGTATTAATAGCTTTGGAGAAAAGCAAATCTGGCCCCCCTCACCAGACGCCACCGTATAGTGAGCCCTCCTCCCCTCACGCAGATGAAACATTCACGCAGACATGGCAACAGTTTAATGACAATACAAATACATTATTGACAAACGGTCATTGGAGACTTTGTAGGATAGGTTCGATGCCTAAGTACAAGGACACTGCATTGCTCTACCAGAAGTGAAAATGGTACACGCACCCCTAATTCTAGACGTGTGCTGTGTTTGTTTGCCTCTACAAGGGCTTAAAGCAGGGGTCGGGAACCTTCTTGACTGGGAGAGCCATAAAAGCCAAATATTTCTAAATATATTTCATTGAGAGCCATATAGTATTTTTAACGTATAATAAATTAAATATGTCTTACTTTTAATGCGACTTGTGGTCACGGGACCCGTGACCCGAGAAATTTTATCTTCAAAACGAATTTCTGTTTACTTTAAAATGACACAGTATTATTAAGCAATTTCACAAGTATTTTAAAATCAGTTCCAAACTGATTTTATTTTTATTTTTTTATTATTTATTTTTTTCAACTCAAAATTGTCTGGGAGCCATATGCCGTCACCGGAAGAGCCATATATGGCTCGCGAGCCATAGGTTCCCGACCGCTGGCTTAAAGGGTATACACATAGGTGGCATACCTTTAATGGTATGGTCATATCACCTTATTTGTACGTGATATTTTGCATTGGAAAATGTTAGCTCAAGGGACCACTTAGAGCTCTTGCTAGATATCGAAGTGGAGGTGTTACGTTAACAGCCCAGGGATTTGCAAGTCTCCCACACCAAGGTGAGATTATTCATGAAAATCTAAATACAACACTATGAGCTTGGTCTTTATTTATCTCCACTGACTATACCTGGCATGGGAATTCACAAACAATTTGCAAACAAAATAAAAATCATGACCTTCAATTTGGATTTCATTTATATAAACAGTTCCACATATTTCCAATCCGTTTAATATTTTTCATTGGGTCGCAAGATCTTATTACCCATAGGGTTTTCGCAACCAATACTATTCGCGAAGACGTTTTTGGGTTAGGTGGCGTAAAAAAATGTGAATGTGTCGTACATCCCACCTCCACCTGACACAGCCAAATACTAAGGTTGTCACATTTTTGGCAAATTCCTGATGATGCTGGTTTGTAACTTGCATAGTAAAGTAATTGTATTTTTTCATTTGCTATACAGCCAGATAATACGACAAATCGCTAACCTTAAACACCCGGTCGTTCATAAAAGTTGAAGGCGGTATAGTACTATAGTAATAGAGCATGTGCAGAATCACTGAACGGACTTGATAGCTTCAAAGCATTTAGCGCGGGGCCCTTGAAAGTGCGGTGCCCGTAGCATATGTAGCTACTTTTGCTATTAGGATAATCCGGCACTCGTGCGATCGCATGGTTTGACACTGAACAAGCTGGGGCTGGTATCCGCACTGCCCAACGCGCAATTTACTGATGGATGAAAAATTTGATGCACCTATGAGGCGGCTTGTCTGGTCTTATCGTCACAAGCAAGCGAGTGAGAAATCGCGATCAAGTTTAGCGATTCCGCAGGGTGCACATGCCAGGCACGATGCCAACTCGCCAAAAGGGGGGGGGGGCTGTTTTGCCTGTGGAGACATCATTTTGTTTACTCTTGTGCATCAGAATGAGAGCACTATGTAATGCTGCTTCACTCGTGAAAAGAAATGCATTTGTATGTCAACCAGCTGATGAAGTGTTGGCCTTTATCTGTGCCCACTCGCGTACCCTAGTATCTCAGTTTCACTCGAGTAAGTTTTAAAGCTGTTCCTAATTATTTGTGATCCAGCAGCCATCATTCATAGGTGATTCTGCCTAACTGCATCGCTACGTGAGGAGAGTTATACTATGCCTCGTGGGCTCTCCATCGCGACACGTGTGTGCACACGCACTTGAAATTAAACAAGAGCAGAAAGAATGAATATCGAATGCGCAGGCTATCATAGAAGGTATGCTTGTGTTTGGTTACATGTGCCAGCCATATCAGGTTATGCGACTCAGATGGCTGAGATGGCTGATGTTCATGACAGAGCTCTGAGCCTACCCTATAATCAAACTCAGCACCTGGGTGTGTGCATCCAGGCCACCCGTTTTAGTCTCCGATGAAACCAGATTGTCACATGCAGTAAGCACAGTCCACCAATGACTGTCTGAGACACGGTCCGTAAACAACTGATTGAATGCGCACTTCATTTGATCTCAGAGCAAAGTACGATTTCATCTGCGGAGGTTATTTGTGTAAGATAAACCCTTTGGCAATTTTAAGATAAACGTATATCATTACTTCCAAGTAATCCCACGGGAAGATTTGCAGTGGGGTCAGCAAAAGGAAGACGCTTCACTTTGCTACGTGAATGCCCAAGGGACACCTGATATCTAATCAGTGGTATTGTGTCCGTGCGGTGGTCCCAGCTAGTTTTTTTTTGCCAAGCCGATGGGAGAACCCTGTACTCGTGGGCAGCCCGTGCCGGCTTGGATAGAGACGCAGTTCACCGCTCTAGGCTACAGCACAACTTGACGTGTTACATGGCACACTGTCAAAGAGCGTGCGCAAGCTCGTATATTCTTCGTAAAGCTCTGCAGAAATAGTCAATTTGCACACCCGTGCAACTCGCGCAAGTATTCCAAGTAAACTATATTCCTTTAAATTGTGTGTGTGGGGAGAGAGGGAGGGGGGGGGTCAATAAAACACATTGTCAACTAATAATAAGAGAAAAATTAACCCGTAAAAACAAAGTTTTTCACTATAAATCCTTTATATGCGTGGCAGCTAGAGTCCTCTCGTCCTCTGGCTTGAGATGGCTGCAACCTATGGGTCAGATGATTGCCTGTCACCATTAAGCAATTGGTAATTAAATATTTTTTAAAAATCCTAAAAAGTGTAAAGTTATGGAAAAACATTTTCACGAAAATAAATTGTCACGCACAACGAGTTGTGTGCAAAATGTCAGCTCGATTGGATCACGGGAAGTTGGTTAAAAAACGACCGAAAGATTTGCACGGTCGTAAGCGCACAAGCAAGCAAGCAAGTGAACTTAATATAAAGGATTTAAAAAGAGCATTTCTCTTTGCACGAACTGTTTTAACAGCTTTGCGTTTAAATTTCGATTTAAAGCTTTCGTGACTGCAGGGATTCATCTTCTTGGTTCTTTCGGTAATGCGGTGGTCCCAGCTAGTTTTATTTTCATTATTTTATTATTTCCATTCTACGTGACTTTACCCGAAAGAAGCAAAAAAAAGCTTTGCGTTTCTTATGCGTGCAATACAGGTTAAACAAATGCATACGACGACCGTACTAGACAACGTGAAGTACTTGACGTGTTGTACACTGTGTGGTCAAGGCTGCAAACGAGCCCAGACTGGCTGCTGCTGCTGCTGTGTTGTTGGTGGTTGTGCTGCAGGGGCCCACGTGATGGTCGCGTGCGCACTTGGCTGGAAGAATGTGAAAGCGCGCGGATAATCTGCCGGGGGTTTTGCTTAACCCTTTCATTCACCTGCACTTGTTAATGAGGTCAAAGTGATTTGAAAGGGGAGATGGGACCCCGTATCCATCGGAGCAATTAGGTGGTCAGTATCCTGATTTGTCAGTGGTAGAGATTCCACATTATTATGACGGAGTATGTTTATTCACAGGATGGCAACTGTTTTGTTTTGGTAATCTTTCGATCGGAAATGCTATTTCTGCAAAAGGGAAATTTAACAAGCTACACGTGTGAAAATGGAAATAAGACTCCCTGCGTGCGCGCATTTGCGGTTCTATCTTTTCTACGAATCTAAGTAAATAAAACACCATTGTGACGGTGACTACAAAATATGTATTGTGCATTAGCAATGAACGTGCCAATGAAGCGTTATCCATGACCCTATTATCCACAGGCACAAACTCTTCTTTGTCGGAAAATATTTGTTGGCGATTTCTATCATCTGGTGCATTTCAGATTAAGTGGTATCAACCCAGATCATTTGGCTCGTCTCAGGCCCTAATATCGCCCCATTACCTGCGAGGTCGGCACACTGGACTTGCAATTCAATGTACTAACACTGGGCTTGCAATCCAGTGTACTAACACTGGACCTGCAATCCAGTGTACTAACACTGGGCTTGCAATCCAGTGTACTAACACTGGACCTGCAATCCAGTGTACTAACACTGGACTTGCAATCCAGTGTACTAACACTGGACTTGCAATCCAGTGTACTAACACTGGACTTGCAATCCAGTGTACTAACACTGGACCTGCAATCCAGTGTACTAACACTGGGCTTGCAATCCAGTGTACTAACACTGGACCTGCAATCCAGTGTACTAACACTGGACTTGAAATCCAGTGTACTAACACTGGACTTGCAATCCAGTGTACTAACACTCGACTTGCAATCCAGTGTACTAACACTGGACCTGCAATCCAGTGTACTAACACTGGACCTGCAATCCAGTGTACTAACACTGGACTTGCAATCCAGTGTACAAACACTGGACCTGCAATCCAGTGTACAAACACTGGACCTGCAATCCAGTGTACTGACACTGGACTTGCAATCCAGTGTACTAACACTGGACCTGCAATCCAGTGTACTAACACTGGACCTGCAATCCAGTGTACTAACACTGGACTTGCAATCCAGTGTACTAACACTGGACTTGCAATCCAGTGTACTAACACTGGACCTGCAATCCAGTGTACTAACACTGGACTTGCAATCCAGTGTACAAACACTGGACCTGTAATCCAGTGTACAAACACTGGACCTGCAATCCAGTGTACTGACACTGGACTTGCAATCCAGTGTACTAACACTGGACCTGCAATCCAGTGTACTAACACTGGACCTGCAATCCAGTGTACTAACACTGGACTTGCAATCCAGTGTACTAACACTGGACTTGCAATCCAGTGTACTAACACTGGACCTGCAATCCAGTGTACTAACACTGGACTTGCAATCCAGTGTACTAACACTGGACTTGCAATCTAGTGTACTAACACTGGACTTGCAATCCAGTGTACTAACACTGGACCTGCAATCCAGTGTACAAACACTCGACTTGCAATCCAGTGTACTAACACTGGACCTGCAATCCAGTGTACTAACACTGGACTTGCAATCCAGTGTACTAACACTGGACTTGCAATCCAGTGTACTAACACTGGACCTGCAATCCAGTGTACTAACACTGGACTTGCAATCCAGTGTACAAACACTCGACCTGCAATCCAGAGGCTAGCAGGATAAGTATCCCCGCGTGGCTGTTGAGACCGTGGACATTAATTGCGAGCGAGTGCACCGCAGTTGAGTCGACCGGTGGGTTGCGTGCAGAGGCGCGATATGGCAGTCGGTGCTCCCCACCTCTTCCGAAGTGTCTGGTCAGCCTTGAGAGTCTGAAAAAACACCCTCTGAAGGGGCTCTCCAGAGCTCCCTCGAGTGGAAGACATTCCGTCAGTGGCGGTGAGAGAGATTGCAGAGCTGCGCCTACTTACCTTTGAGGTCCCCTAAATAACATCCATTCAGGCGATTATCAGGAAGCCAAGTCAGCATCATCATCATCACGATCCATGAACAGATGGCCCGTGGTAGGTATCTACTTCGCATTCCGTAATTTGTTTCCGCTTTTCTCTGTCCAATTGTGCAATATATTTAAGTTGCGGCCACATCTTTCTGGCACCAATCTTTATGATGTCGTCGTTAAGCCATTCTCTGGTCGGTATTCCCTTCTTTCCCGTTCCTTACATGTTTGGAGGCCGAATCACAGACAAGAAAAATAGGAATCATCATCCAGAAATATGGATAATTAATAACATGATGAAGATTGGAGATAATGAAGATAATGACGATTATTAGAATACTCTCTGGTTCTTTCGGAAAAGTCACGTAGGTATAAAATAAAATAAATCACGACGTTTCGGGCAATTGCTGAAATTGCCACTTCGGCAATTGTTATTTTGCGGTGGTTGTCCCACCGGATGACGAACGCTTGTGTTGCGCCCGAAACGTCGTGATTTATTTTATTTTATACCTACGTGACTTTTTCGAAAGAACCAAAGTGTATTGATCCCTGCAGTCACGAAAGCTTCGAATCTAGATTGATTATGAGAATTTCATTTATTTTCACTGCTTCTGTCTCCAGTCAACGCAGAAACCGCTGTAGCCCCGAGGTAAGGCACAAAGTCAACTCCACTCCTGAAGCTTCAGATTTGTTCTTTTCACGGATAAGAAGAGTCAAGCATAAAATACATCCGATTATCATCCACGCCTTCATAGATAACAATATCAGAAATACAATGAGTAAAACGAAATGCAGATGATAGGATTAATCTTCCTCTTATCTGCACATGTAACTCCTTTTAAAGGGGTCTCCACTGATGCTCACAGATAATAGAAGATGCATCGTATAGGATGTGTACATGCTACAGCGCATGCATTGCGAACAGAATGTTATGTAGGTCTACACAAATAATCTACGTTTGTAGTCGCACATGCGAGAACTGCAAATGTATAATTCCATGCGGATATTCTCCACATAATGTGCATGCGTGCTGAAGAGCACAATGTGCCTTGCGAAAGGTCTGAATGTATTACTGGGACTCTGTACGCACAACAATGAGATTAATACACTCTGCATGCGTGTTGTTAGGAAATGGTATATGCTAGTACTTTAAAATGTAATTACGGCAAATATATGATGCAAGCCATGATTGAGATCCACAGTTTTTTTTATATTAACAGTCAATGATAAAGTTCAGGGATGGCGCAAAGCAGCACATTTAACACGTGAACTGCTTAACCTGTACGCATGTGCGGTATAAACTTGTCATTACTATGGAGCTTGGAGATAGATGTGCAACGTTGGGTCAAGTGAGTCTAATGAGATGCTACTGACGATTTTGGAAAGGCAAGGCAATGCTAGTTCATTTTCAATAATAATAATAAGAGATTTATTAAAGCTTACGGCTGCTTTCTCACGTTACAAATATTTGTCATGCAGCATCCACGGCAGGTCACAGGATGGAAGGTGATTACAAAGCCCGAATGAAAATGCATATCCTCTAAACAGAACAGTATTTTAACGAAGCGCGTAAAAAATATCCCTTGTGGAATTACAGAAACAATAAAATCGCACCACCTCTACGTCAAGACTGCGGCAGCGAACAATTTTAATGCACGAATCACCGGATTTAATAACCATAATCATAATTTACATGAAAACAATTCCAAAACTCGAAATGTAAAGTTGTACAATATGTTGCGCTCATTCTCCAAACCGTTCGAGCAAACCCTCGGATGTCAATCGGTTCTGTTGAATGCGTTTGTTTCGCGCGTCGAGTGTCATTTATAAAAAAAAAATGTGTTTATATATGTTTCAATTGTCAGGGTCGGTGATGCAATTATTTATATATTTGTTAATTGTGTACGGCAATTTATTAAATTATTTATATGTGTGGGGGGTTATTTTTTTTAGTCAACACAACGTGCATCCCTCCCCAGGCACAACAAAGTGGTGCAGGGCTGCCACTAAAGGTCAAGAACCACTGCGTTAGAAGGGATCAGTCCAACTGCTGCCTCTCACCAGAGTCCACGTGCCACTCTGGGACCCCCTTCTGGCAAACACAGCCGTAGCAATGCGCACGCACGCCAGGGGATTGAAGAAGGCGCCCACGTGAAAACCACGACACATTCAGGGTAAGGGGCCGGTGCTATCCCTGAAAGGGGCCACTGTCGTGCGAAGGCTTACCTCGTTAGCCCGAGAGGCAACAGCAGCAGCCGCAGCAGCAGCACGCTCGATCGTGGGTCAACTGATGGTGGATGCCCTGCTCCACTTGGGCTGCACGGTGCTATAAGCTGGCGCCTCGCAGCAAGGATGGCACGGGTGGAGTGAACGCCAAATCACAGCATCAATTCGACGCACAAGCATACGGCGACTGCGATGTCAATGACCACAAACACCGCCTCTTCGTAGAAGGTCTATGCGCGGAGGTGCAGGTGGGTGACCGAGAATTATTCGCGAGCCGGGATGCAGATGTGGCAATCACGTGAAGGTCTCCACAAAGGTGCAGTCAGAATCCTGTTGGCCCATGCTGCTCCTGTGTCCAGTAGAGGTGGAACAATGGGGTTGAGAGATCGATCGCTGTCGATCCTTAAGTCTATAATACACGCATCGAAGTTTAGTAAGAATCGAGATTTTTCTAGTCGCCTATGCTGTGTGTAATGGCTTCTAGCGACTCCCCTGCTAGCGGCCTCAATGAACAAAAAAAAGAGTGAGTGAATCAAATCGTGACTATGAATTACGACAATCAATTAATCTACATGAAATGAATAGAATGGTTCCACCGCTAATATGGAGAGATTTGTTTCGTAAGCAATGCAGTTGTGTTTTTACAATAATACTGTATCTGTTGATCACAGAATGCAGTAGCCATATGATCAGTCGGGCTAAGATGATTTACGTAGGTACTGTAGGTACCAACAACAGAGGTTGATCTTATTCAGACAGACAACCCGATTTTTGCCTTTGGAATACGTGAGCACAGAGTAGCACGGCGTTACAAAATAAAAAATATACGTCCATAATAGGAGTGTTTTGGCTAGATCGCCTAAATATGAATGTGTCATTAAACCCGCCACCACCCGACACAGCGAATTTAGTAAGGTTTATCACGTAAATTATTGGCAAAACGTCGTACTCGAATTTCAGATGGTGTGGGTTTACTCTCCAACACAACCGGTGTGCCGAACTAGTAACGAATTGGCATGTTCTGTTTACGTGACAAACCTTACTAAATTTGCTGTGTCGGGTGGTGGCGGGTTTAATGACACATTTAAATTTACGCGATGCAACCCAAAAAAAACATCTACTATGGATATTAGTCGCAAAAGTCTACGTGTTCATAAAAATACGTGTTCAACGATCATGACGATGCTGATGAAGAGCCGTAGATATATCTGGCCTCTGGTCCACAGTGCGTGCCATTATTATTTGTGTTATAATTTTGTTCCATTATTTCTATTTCCACAGAGCTCTGTGTGCTGTGATGATTTTTGTTCCAGGTGCCAAATGGCTTGGGTGGGGAGGTGAGGGTGCAGGAGACGCGTCGCAGCTGGTGTGTCCCTCGCAGCACGGTGCCTTTCAATCCCCACGGCTCGCAGTTTGGGCTCTTTCCAATCCTCGCCACTCGCTCTGGCCCCATTTCTGCTGCGCGTGAATGTGACGTCTGTTCGAACGATGCCTCTGTACGTTTGTACATTCTTGCATCTCACTTTCTCTCTCTCTCTCGCTCTCTCTCTTCTTCAGCACACGCTGAAGGTTATTTATTGGATTTGGGCGATCCGTATGCCGTTTTACATTTTAAACTACCCGAAAAGGTAGGGTCGTCATTTTCGTTTTTAACAGCGTGGTTTTGCTTCAGAGAAATCATACCAGCCGCTAACGTATAAACTGCAATGGCACGCATTCTACAAGTCCTCCCAATAATAAATACAAATTACTGCGTTGAATCATTTGCCTCCACTCATGTACAGTATAATTAAAAGGCCATTTAGACCTCAGATGCGCTGCTCCATTGTTGAGTAATTAAAAACGCAGTAAATTATTTAGAGTTATTGCTTATTTACGTCACGCACCTACCTTGATTGTGTACCATCTATTTTAACACGCTCTATGGTTATTGGCTTGTGACCTGGAAAAGAATTCACGTTTTAGAAAATATGTAGCAGGAGGAAAATAGATCATCAATGACTACACACAAGCTTTCAAGTCACATAATGCCTCATGATGCCTCATATGGTCATTGGACACTGTTTTGTAGGGAAATATTGAGGTATAATATGCATACATTTCAATTCAAAAATCACTGTACTGTATTTAATCAAGTTAGTTGGCCCAAAATTTTTACTATTTTATCTTGCAAAGGGGACCTCAGGAAGTGTAGTTTTATATTTTTCTTGAGTTCATCCCATAATACATGTTGTTTATGTCGTTAATTGTGAAAATTCGGTCACAGTTCCTATGATCACTGTTTCATTGCTTTTATGGCTTTATTTTGGTGATTTTGAAAAGTTTTTCGGTTTGGCCATGTTTGTTTGTTGTAATACAGAGTTAGACTGATGGCCTTAATCTAAGTTGTCTTGTGGTTGTTGTTGTTTGACTTGCATCCCACTGGGATTTTGCACACAGTGTTGTTGTACGGTGCTTTTTCTGCAATATTTTGCTGTCTTTTCTTGGATTTTCTGTTCACACATAGTCACTTCAAGATGTTTTCTTGTTCATGTTATTTTTGTTTGTTGCGGTTGCACCCGATTCAAGAGCCGAATGGCTCACAGGACTATACCTAATAAATAAACTTGAAACTTGAAACTACAACAACAATGCCACGTGGCTTAGAAGGTGGCCTGCTCTTTCTCATGCTATTTACTCTCTTCAAAGTCCATTATGTAGGTAGATAGTTTTAGAAACTATTTGCAAGAATAATGACATGGTTTGAAGAACATACATAATTAAACTTTATGTAACTGCGACTCATAAATAGCCTATCCAGATACGTTGTTATGGTAACGAGCAGCAATCACTGTTATAATTTTTTCTACAGTAAATCAGCTTTGTTATTATTATGATTCTTACCCAAACCTGGTGTTTTAGGCAGGTGTCAACATGTTCCTCACAGTCTCGAAACACCATCCAATGCCAGGCTTGCAAAACTTGAAGAATGAAAAAAACCGTGCCTGAAGCAGCCATTCCAACTGCTGTCACACATTCTGGGGTCACGATGTCACCTCCTGTCACTTGACCCCGACCCAGAATTCTTTCAGTTGACGAGACTTTCAAAAATAACCAACTATTTAAACACAGAATTCCCACGACGCAATTCGCACCCGACTCTCCCGACGAGCCAATTCACCACCTTAAGCTCTCTGCGGGCTGTTTCGGGTTGTGAACATATATATACTGTATGTATAGTGTATGTATACTGTAAGTATACCGATGTTAACTTCTTCGCCTGGTATACAGGAGGTCGTCAGTTCGATCCAGACCCTGAGGCCTGCTGCTGTATATTTAGAGTTGTGTATGTCTCTCTCTCCCCGTGGTTGCGTGGATTTTTTTTGTTGAAATCTCGACCCTCCGGGGTCCCCCTCCACATTTAGAGTCAACATGCGTTTAGAGCAGTGGTCCTTCACCTTTACTGCTTGCACGAGTTTAGTTCTCAATCGTAAAACATATATAATGTCAATAAACACGTAGGTTTGATGAAACAAAATAGTTGTATTTTTGATTTAAAGCTTTCGTGACTGCAGGGATTCATATTCTTGGTTCTTTTGGTAAAGCCACGTGGATTTCACACCTGATGATGATTGCTTGTGTTGCAGTCGAAACGTCGTGAGAATTTTGTATCGTTTAATATTTTTATTATTTTATTATTTACCTTCTACGTGATTTTACCGAAAGAACCAATAATATAAAGTAGTTGTACTTACGTGGTAGTGCTTAATTAGTTTTTTTTTCTCCATTATTTACCTTCTAAAAAAAATCTGGCATGTCTCGAACCCCCAGAAAGGACATCTCGCACCCGCAGTAGGTGTGTGCACGCCAGGTTGAGAACCACTCGTTTAGAGTATTTATCTGCTACGAATGTCTACATGATAAGCCACTTCGTTGAGCTATCATTCTTGGCCAGGTAACTTCTGAAAAAGAGCTAAATGGCTCAGTGGGCCTTACCCTGGTAAGTACATTTTTTTTTAATCTTACACTTCTTTCCCACCCTATGTAGACAACCGTGAGAATCGTAGGTGCAGTGTAAGGGCAACCGTACAACTTGGTGTAGGATGGGAGTGGGAATGTGTAATACTGGCTACATTTCGCCACTTCAAGCCGTAGGGACTCCACCAGAGGGGGCCTCTATGAAACCCATGTGAACGCTATTTTATTCGCCTTCTCTTCCACGCTGGCACGTCGTCTTGCAAAGGTCAGAGAGCCCCGCAGTTTACTCCACCGCGCGCAACCCAACGATCGACGCCGTGATATCAGAATCTTTATTGTATCGGAATCTTTATTTAGACCGGAAGAATCCACAAGACGTCCAGTAGCCGATGAGGTAGATAACCAACGCAGTCGTTACCCACTACCTCTACTCCGCTTGATGTCTAGCGACCAATCTGACGTATTTTCTCTGTTCTTGGATTCGGTGAAGCAGGAGGGGAGGGAGCCAATGACCATTTCAGAAAACACGAAGCATTAACGAGTCTACTAACATCCCAAGGAATTTACACTTTCGAAAAACAACTTCGAACAAAAGAAAGTGACCCTGCACACAATGCAAAGTCTCGTGGTTGTAATGGATAACTTAGATTGGCCCATTGTCTAAGACCGTAGGAGTACATTGCACGGTGTTTGAGTAATGAAGAAAAAGACCTGTTCACTGACGATAATATATGTCACTGGCCAATTTAACTATGGAAGCGGAGTCATGACATTGCCCATCCGGCCTGTGAGCAATAACCAGTTGTCAATCTGGGCCACTTCAGTCCAGCGAAGCCGGCGGAGACGCGTCCAGCGTTTTGGAGAGGTAAAACCGCCCAAAAACAACCCTCAGATAACAATCAGGCGACAGCGGGCAGCAGCAGTCGCCAGATCACTGTGCACATGGCACGCAGACGGCCTCTGCACACGGCACGTCTATATATGCGCCTATCGGCCAGCGGCCTACGTTTGCCTAAGAAATGTAACGAAATCGTATGAAATAAGTTGGGGGTGGCTGAACGTGTTACTAGTGACATTGATTTAATGGTCTTCAATCCAACAATAGAGGTGATGTAGAGTCAGTTTAACACGTAGGCTTTTGCGACCAATAGTAACCATACTCGTTTTTTTGGGATTAGATGATGTAAATGTGTCGTTAAACCGACCACCGCCTGACACAGCCGATTGGTGAGGTTTGTCACGTAAACAAAACATGTCAATTCGTTTCTAGCTCCGCACAACGGTGTGTTGGAGAGTAAACCCCCAAACATTTACAATTCGAGTACGACGTTTCGCCAGTAATTACAACCAGCCTCATCAGGCGAGATCCACAACTGGGGAGAAATCCTCCCGTTTCGCCAGTCTTAAAGATGTGGATACAGTGCCATTAGAAAAATGACGTGACCTTCAGGAGAGGAGACATTGGCGTCATACTCCGAGACGTTTAAAAAATCAATTAGACGAGGAGCAAGATAATAATAATAATCGTGGCAATGACGATGACTATCCTGATTTCATTGGCATGAGACATTGCTTGGAATTTCAGTAGCTCACTTGAAAATTATTATATAAGGCTTATTAATAGCATGGCTTTGAAGATCTTGGAATTACACGTACTGCTCGCAAGTGTGTGTGTGTGTGCAGCGTGTGCACTTTTACTTGCACTGCCTGGGGGAATTATTTAATTTTAAATGTGGCTAATTTGTTCGAAGAAGACAAGTTTGGACGGTAAATCAAGTTACTGCAAAGGTGCTAAAGTGTTAATCCCTGAGGCCAATTCATTCGCAAACCATTTAATATTCTCTGGAACGTGAGCTTTAACAACACACTGTGGGGATATTTTTTAAATAATGTTTTAATTAACAATTGTAAGGCTTTCATGGAGTGTTCATTTGCAAATTATGAACCTCATTTTTTCTGATTTGCTTATTAATTTAATACAATGCTAAATGGCTCCCATATGCGTCATCCGACAAAGTAAATATTGTCCAATATTCCTCTGTTGAGATGCATAAATCTGTACGCACTTTATAGACGGCATTCCCTGCTGGTTGGCGCATTTGTCAAAAATGGGGTGGCAGATCGCTGGGGGTTGGAAGGTCAACTGCCACGTCTTCTCGGTAAAGCCACAGAATCTGTTCAAAGTCTGCTTTACGCCAATAAGCAAGCAATCATTTCCATATCACACTTTCCTCTGTCTAAATAAATCTATGCATGGTCTATGGGAAAATGTAATCAATTTGGCAATTATTCACAGTTAACTAAATTTATGATTGACAACCCCGCTTTGTATGCTTATCAAATTAAAGACGCTCTTATGCTAAACTACAAGGTCAACTTATTACAGGGCAACACTCAAAAATACGCATTCTATTGGATCATCATGAAGCAATTTAACACCAAATTTGTTACGTCAATAAAGACATTCCAAGTGGGGAACGCAACACAACCAAATTACGTCAATAAACGCAGCAACAGCAAACGTCGAAAGCATCGCCTTGATCGTGCACTTAAATGTCAATACTCACGCAACTAAACATCTTCAGCTGCATTCCCTGCAATCGATATTGAAACTCGGAAGAAATGACAGGCGTCATACTCGCTGTTAGGATGCTGCCCTGGTGTAATGCTCAGCGAACTGGACTTGCAATCCAGAGGTGGCCGGTTCGATCTCCCATTGAAACAATGGGACAGGTTTCTTAACCCCCCCCCCGCCCCTCTGCCTGCCACCCTCTGTCCAGTGAACAGTATAAATAAGTACACCTGGCAGTGTGTGGTGGGATAAAGGATGGGTAAGTGCAGGGCTGCACCGCCTTTACACCAACTATAGCCACAACAAGGACAATGATCCCCCGCATAGCCTTAACAGACTGTTGGGGCAAGTGGTGTTAGCGAGCACCTATCAAGGCCGGAACGGCACACGAGGGGGTTGGTGGCCAGCACTACGCCCGGCCGCCGTTGTATCCCCAGTGGCGATGTTTACACACCGCACCAGGTACTCATTTTAGGCTGGGCCGTCCTAGGGAAGGCCCAGGACCGATTAAAATAATCATCAGTGTGTTGCCCGTGAGCGGGAATCTAATCCGGATCGTAGGGTTCATAGGGCAGCGCGTTAACCGCTACGCTACCGCTCCCCCACCATAGCCGCACCATCGCTGTGAATGTTAAACAACTGTCGGTTCATCCAGACACTTGCAATTCTGTATTGAGAAACGCCTGCGGCTGTTCGCCCAGCAGCAGCAGGCGACAACGTGAGGTGTGCGATGCCATCGTGGTCGCTCGTAGCGTCAGCTCGTCCGTGTCGTGCTACCTGTGCCCGCACAGTGACAAGCGTGCCAGGTTAATTGTCGGGAGAAGAGAGAAAAACACCCCCACGTTATGCAGAAACAAGTTAATAATAGACAAAGTATTCATAGTTTTTTTTGAGCAGGTAAGGCCCACTGATAGGAATAGGAACTGTTCTTTAAAAAGTGTCGCTATACGTGTTTGGTGTTTTGGCAAGTGCCGAGATGGCGTACTGTCATATACTGGCCCATTTCCACCACGGCGTACTTGTATATACAAAGTCTCCCAGAGGGCCGTATTCATTTTACTGCACAGAAGTATGCTTAGTGAGCGCCTATTGAGAGGCTGGCATGGCACAGGGAGAGATGTCGTGACTCGTATCATGCCTGGTGATTGATTTATCTCCAGCACCGAAGGTAAAACGTGACAGAGTACAATGTACTGATTTAAGGCTAACTTAAGTGTACAATGTACAGGGCTTAAGTATGCGATGCACTTAACTGAGGCCAAAGCCAGGTAAAAAAAATCAAGTGGCCACTGGTGTCATGCAGCATGAGCAGAAATCGAACCCGGCTGAATGTGGCTTTAGTGTCGTGTGCTTGCCACAACACCACTTCCCCATGTGATGCACGCACACGCACACACGCTCACACATTCACACACAGTGGCACACACGCACTTATGTAAATCTCCCCCAGATATTGGAAGTGACCCAATATAAATGCAGCTGACCTGGCTTTCCTGCCACTCTACAGCTGCACAAAATTCATAAACTCTGCTGCCAGATGGAAGTTGGGCAATACGACCTTTCTGAACTTATCAAGGATGTTATGTACGGCATAATGAATATGTATTGCATCATTAAAATCCCTTGCCTCTGTCCACACAGCAGCGTAAATGGGAACACCAAAGTTAGTCGATCGGCAGGCCACGTCTCATGTGGTAAACCGTGGGTGCTCTTGCGTCTTCCAAGACGTCGTCTGGCCAGCATGCAAGAGTAGACCAGAAGAGGCCTTCAATTGCTTGCTCACGCTACTGCCGGGAAAAAGGGGCCTCTATGAGAGGGATCTTTTGAGAGCCGCTCTAGAGGGTATTTGGCCTACTCTTTCATGCTGACCAGACGTTGTAGCAAGTGGGAATGCACACACCTTACCCTCCTACCACGCACAACCTGTCCATTGGCTGCCCTGCACTTAGGAGCCTGGTTTATAATTTCCACCTGCCTAGATTAGCACTGACGTTTTACGTGATATGCCCCCTCAACATTCTTACAAAAGAGCTCATTTTAACCAATTGCCAAATTAGCAAGGGCACCTCTAGCGCGGATCCTATTATCCGCGGATAACACCGGGGATGATGGAATCTGGAGATATTTGTTGTCCATGTTATGACGGTTAGGAGGGGACTTCCTGCGTGTAAGTGCAAAACTAAGGGGCAGGGATGAAGCTTACCACCAAACATGGAACCTCTTAACCACCTCTCCTCCAGTGGGCATTGATTCTTAAGAGCATTCATTAGGCCATGTAAGCACTCCCCCCTTCCCTTTTTTCCCTTCTCCTACAGGGGAGCCAGAGCTTAGGGAGACACCAGGGTTGTTTGTAGAGGTTATGAAACATTGTATTGTAACATGCGGTTTAGACGGGTTTCCATTGCACTGTAATCCGTCATGTGTGTTGTGCTGGTGTCAACCCCCTTTCATGTCATCTGCGTGTACCTCAATCGTCTTGTGAATAAAAAAAAAGAGGAGTATTCCTGCACATGCGACGGTACTCACCCGCTGGACAACCGGCACCTTGTGTGCACGTTCATGGATTTCCGCAATTGCAAAACGGGAGTGCTGATGTCAAAAAAATTACGGTGAAGAAGCAAGCATGTGAAATTGCAGCTAATTTTAATATCGTGATATGAAACATATTTCCACGGCTCCTCGTATATATATGCACATGCATGCAATTAATTTAAACGCTGAACATTTAGACAGGTCGCCTTGCCCTATTTGCCACCTGTTCCTAACGCGGGCTTAGTTTGCTGAGTATGTACAGCTGCACACGACGTGAGCATTAATAGTAGGGTATGTGATACACCATGCGCCTTTGACAGTTTTAGAATTATCCTGGGGCTCTGAGCCTTCATTACTAAATGTGGTCTCGCTAATACCCAGAGCAACTGGACAAAGTGCACTCAAATGCAATTGACACATTAATACTGAAAGTTGTACCTCTCTGTCCCCACGGACAATACAAATCCACTAACCCCCTCTTGAATAGATCTGTGAAAATAGTGGAACTTATCGGAACAGAGTACGTAATTACAAAGTGAAGCTACAAATTTACTGTTCAATTTTCCTGATGACGACCGCTTGTGTTGTGATCGAAACGTCGTGGCTTTTTTTTCAGGCTACAGTCTACATTATAGATTGCCAGTACACTCACCGAGGTTAAGAACCAGGCTACAGTCTACATAAAAGACTGCCAGTACACTAACCCAGCTTAATAACCATTGCCACAGTCTACATTATAGACTGCCAGTACACTCACTCAGTTTAATAACCAGGCTACAGTCTACATTATAGACAGCCAGTACACTCACTCAGCTTAATAACCATTGCTACAGTTTACATTATAGACTGCCAGTACACTCACTCCAATTAAGAACCAGGTTACATTATTATTTTGTATTATTTTTATTCACTTTATTTTTATTTTTATATCTACGTGACTTTACCGAAAGAACCAAAGAATATATCCATTATTACTCTTACTCCGTTGTGATAAACGTCATGGAAAGCTACAGCCACAGCCATTGCTTGTCCACATGACTCTCTCGAGGGAGCTCCAGTTAGCCCCCTCTAGAGAGTAGTTTGCCTACTCTTCCACGCTGGCCGGACATCTTTGAAGTACCCACACTTTACCCCAGCATTCGCAACCTGCTGAGCAACCCAAGTATTACACACGTTGCTAATGCGCTATAATCGTTACACTGCTCTATTTTAAACATAGCTTTTACGCATCCATTACATAAAGGGACTTCGTGAAGTTCCTGTTGAACAAACATGCTGCAGCGTCCCCGTACTCATGTTTGTTGGCAGCCCTGAGAATCGTGGCGGAAAGTCCACATTACTACGGTACGGACAATCCTTACTATGCACAGAACAACTCTTCAAAGCCTCTGTGTATTTCAGATAAATCAAGAACTCCAAAAGCACACCGAAAATGTCCAACCCACCGAGGTACAACTTGCAACATTCACGCAATTTGTATTGCCAGCAGGCAGACCCAGTGGAATGACGTGGCCAGGCAATGGGGTCATCGACTTTGAACGCAGCGTCAGCACGCGTTTGAAGGTTATTACGGGTGCGAGGCAAATGCCTCCTCGACCCTTTCGCCCAACTCTGGCTCCACGGACAAGGGCCCACTTTGGAGGGCAGGCGCTCCAACGGGGTCCCTTTAAAAATAGCTGCGGGCTTCAAACCTGTTGGAGGGGGCGGTGGGGGGCGGGGGGGATCAAGGGATGTGAAATGAACAGAGCGCGCGCCTGTGATGCTCACGGCGCGACGGGCACAGTTCAGGCAAAGAGAGCAGTGGCCCGACTCCGCTGTTGAATTGCACGAACCGTGAGACGGTGCGTTGGTCCCCTTCTCCCTCCTGGCTCCAGACCCTCGCCACCCCCTCTCTGTGTTCCCAATGCAACGATGCCTCGTTACTTTTCAGCCCCCACCCCCCCCAACCAGCTTTCTGCCGCAGCCCAAATGACGATCGGGACCATCACCACCCCCTCCTTAACAATCCATCTTGTTTTTACTGCGTCAAAACAAGACCACCGCTTACAATAAACCCAATTTCTACATTTTAAATTGTTATCGTGCTATGTTGCAACCTTATAATTGCTGTAAAGCTCCTTGGTAAATGCGTTATATAAATCTCATTAAGATAAGATAAGAAGGCCAAATAACAAGAAGCTCACTAATACACACCTATCGGTGTATGCCGACTTGCAACTGTCCATTTTGCTCGTCTTGCGTGCGCCAGTGTGAAGCCAAGCACAAGACTCAAGATGCAATGCATTATTTTTGAGTACTTCATTAAAACACACACGCACGTGGATGTTGAAGATCCGGTGGAAAATTAAACCCTTTAATTTGCTGCCGTAAAATGTTACGTTTACGAACTGGTGATTTGATTTAAAAAAAAAGTTTTTCTAAATATCATCTTCATTTTGTTATCACATGCATGAGGCTGACAAAATCATCTGCTCTGTTTAACGGCATAATCAGCATATTAACTAACTGCGTGTTATTGCGATATTATTTCCTCGCACCTCCGATTAGCACAATTGGCTACGCACGGTTCGAAAGAAGTTCAGCATATATACACTTTATTTTAAACTTATTTTCAACATTGGAGCATTATCAGCCATTAATTGCTTCTCTAACCAAATTGTGCAGCTGCAATTCTGTCACATTCCCACACATGTTGTGAATTCTATTGCTTTCCATCATCATCATAGCCATGGTCTATCCACTGCCTGGATAAGGGCCTCACCACGCTGTCGACATCCCTCACGGTTCAGTGCAGCTACTGTCCATATCACGCCTGCAAATTATCTCATCGCTCCATCTCCACGGTAGTTGTCATCTCGAAGGAGTTCTTTCCTCTTGGCTGCCATTCCATCACCAGCCTCATCCATCAGCCATCATCCCGTCCAGAGATGTGTCCTGCCCATGCCCATTTACTTTGCTTAATTCTCAATAAGATGTCTCTCATTTAGCATTTGTTCCCTGTTTCACGTGTTACTTTTTCTGTCTCTCAGTGAAATTCTAAGCGTGCATCGTGCACAGCGGCATACGTTGCTCCCCTGTGCTTCTTTGTGCTCCTTTCAGCTTTTGTTCCCAATTCTCCCTTTCAGCGTCCGTGCTGGTGATCCATATGTCGACAACTGGTGGTACGCACCGATTGAAAACCTTAGTTTTCAGACACATTGATACGCTCCTTTTCATTGGCATGCTAAACTCTCCAGAGGCACCCAATCCTGCTATTGTTCTGCAACGCATTTCATCTTGATCCTGATCCTCATTCGATAACTACCCCAGGCACACAAGTTCTGTGCGCGACAGCACCCACGTGTCTTTTGTCAGTACGGAGTGATGTAGGGACAGTACGACTCCCCGTGGCCACGGTTACTAATTAACGTAACGGGAACAGACGTTAGGGTAATGTGAGACCTAAGTGATTGCTAACAATTATTGATACGACAAGCTTTGACAGGGTCGCGGGATGGGAAGCACTGGACCTAACGGTCGTAAATTGTAATAAGGGCAGAGACAGACAGGGCCAGGCGCGGTGAGAGAGGGTTCGGGAATAGGGGCGTGGCCCGGTCGGGAGGGGGATAAAAGCCGGAGCGAACCGGGGCTCTGGGCTGCTGTTGTGGGGGAACTGACGTCGCCGTTGTCACCTGGGAGCGGGTCGTCTTCATCATCCTGGAGTGGGCACCTTGTCGTCTTGGAAAGCTAGAGCTATGTTGTCTCAGAATAAAGTTATCTAAGTTACCCAAGTGGATATCGTCACTCACGGTTACTCGTTACGTTATCAGTGAGTCGGCGGACTTTATTCATGATACATATCCATATAACTGAACAAGACGGTGTCTCTGAGAGCTACATTACACAAACTACCGCAATCACAAATGGCAACGCAAATGATGCGCTGTATTTATGTTGAAGCACAAAATGAGGAGTTTATATATGTTTTATTATTTGTTATGTTGCGTCCCACTTGGCAATCGTCAGCTATAGAAGCAGCTGGGAAGTGGTGGCGTCATTTAGCATCTCATTGTGAATTCAAGCGCTCCGCGTGTGCCATGGAGTGTGCTCACATTAACTCATTATTGCTGTTCTCCTTTTGCGGCAAATTAATGGGGCACGCCAAACGTTGTGCTGCATTCAATTTGGCAGCCACTCGGGCTTGATAATGCGTCCATGTGAAACCAGTGAATGCAGGAGCATTGGCTTTCACTTGGCTATTGAGGGTCGTTTAATTAAGCAGACTTTTTATTTTGAAATTAAAATAATATTCCCTTTATATGGTGTGCACTAAACCATGTGCAAGAATGCGTGATCGCATGCAATTGTTTTCTCTTCAGTGATATGAATAGATTTTTTTACGTAAATAGGTTAACGGTAAATACTTATTTGTGAGGAGTGTGTGTGTGTGCTTTGATACATGTACAATACATTATGTAATGCACACTGCATACACCAAATGTTAATTAAACAAAAAAATCCTGGTCCTCTGAAAAATGCTGAAACGATTGTAGGAGCAATTGTTCCTTTGAAAGGTCTTTGCGTAATTGGGTCTTCATTTCATATGTTTTTACATTTTCACTTAGCATGTATGTCTTCAGCTCTTAAATTCATTTTTTTATAGAACAGTTTAATGGCCACCGCATTTACCAAAACTTACGCGGCATTTGACGACAATTGGCTTTAACCGATTCAACCGTATTATTCAAAAGTTCATCTACAGGCCAGGACATGAAAAAAAAATTCAAATGGCTTGATTTTTTTAAAATTCTATTTTGCACATTAATAGTAAAGTACTACAGTATGGTGCATTGCATTAACACCGTTACAATTACTAACTGAAGTTGTTTTGTTTGTTTCCATGTCGGCATGACGTGCTTGTCAAGGACATATGCAGCGTTAGTCTATCGCTTACTCAAATCACGTGCCCCACTGTGTGTTTATATACAGCAGGTATATATATAACTCAACGGCACAGATTTGGTTCTACTCATTAACACCAAAACAATTGGTAAATAGCTAAAGCAGTACAAGCCAATTACACATCCTTGTGCGCATTCGGGATGTGCCAGACGTTTGAATTTAAATAACGTAATTAAAACTATGTTTTCCAGCTCATTCCTCACCTCATAACCCTTGACGACAATGCATGCATAATGGATAGTTGACCTTACATCATACGGAAATTATATATTGCAGTGGTGGCTGGATGAGGAGTCTAGTAGGCGTGTTTCGAGCCAATGTTCACCACTTCTCCAGTTTCTTTCTTCGCATCAGAAATACTATGCAACGTACATTTGAGTACCTGTTAAAAGTGACATTTAACTTCAACATTTCCTATTGGCGTAGTCAACCAGGTGGCAGTCTTTTAAAATGAGCTGTCTTATTTCTGAAAAAAAAATCGATGACGGTAAATTATCCAATAGTTTAAGAGGAAGACAAACTTTTAATTTGAACACTTTGAGGCTCGTATCCTAATGATGTGACCCACGAAGTATCGCTTAAAATACATAGTGAAGATCTCCCAACTGTCCACTCACAGACAGAAGTAAAGCGTTTCAATGTAATCATTCGATCGGGGAATGTACACGCATTCATAACAAATCTGACGGCAATTTAAGCCTGTTGTGAAATATGGACGTTCTGTATTGAAGCATATTATTATTATTATTACTGCCAATAATCTTGCTTCAGGCTCTTTAAATTTGATATAAAAGCAACATACTGGACTTAAAGAACGCATCTATGTATATTCTTAGGTTTTTTTCGGTAAAGTCACGTAGGTAAAACATTAAAATTAATAAAAGTAAAATAAAATAAAAATCACGACGTTTCGGAGGCAACACATCTAATAATTCATAGGAACAAAATAATTTACAGCCCCTTGTCAATCCACTGCTGGATGGAAGCCCCCACTTGCCATGTAGATGTTGAAGGTTGTTTGACCATACATCACCACGCAGGCTGGTGAAGGGGGTGGCCCAAAACTGGGTCTGATATCACTCCCTACTGATGTTTCCCATGGTCGGGAATTGAACTGAGGTCGCCAGCTTCATCACATTGTGCGCTAACCACTGTGCCATTGCTCCACCCCCTATATGTTTTGTATCCTTAAAAAAATATATGTCTTGACATTTAACTTCAACATATTGACAATAGCGTGGCGTGAAATGCAATGCTGTTCAATTAAGTAAACCCATTTATAATGATACACAGTTTAAAAGATAGCAATAAAAAGAAAGAAAAAACCGGCTGCGTTGCTATAGCATTGTTATAGTGACAGCGTGCGTGGATAGATGATGTATGAAAGCTCGATTTAATGGACTAATGCATGAATGATTGTATAAATACGTTAATGGTTGAATTAATGTTTTTATACATTAATAGCTGCAATAATGGATTGATAAATATATGCATGAACGAATGCATGGATGCATAGATGAATGAACGCAGGTTCTGCTGTAGCGCGAGTGGATGGGTATGATAATCGGATGAATGGGGGAGTGGATAAGGGAAATATACCACTGACCAATTATCGCGTGGCGGATAAAAGGAGTTGTTGATAATAGGGCTGTGGATGAGCAGAGTTCGACTATATTTAGGTTAAGTAAGGAATGGAGTTCTGAGAATGCTTATGCACAAGCAAGGTCAATGCACTTGACACGTGCTTTGGAAATTAAATAGCAGTGTGTGGTTGTGCTCTTACGGGTTTTATTTAGTCATCTCCACGTAAGAACATCTCACTTTTTAACGCCCCATTACACGGAGTGTGTTTTCTCCCGAATGCTCAGCATTGACGGGCGCATTCGTTAAGCATACCTCAAAAGCTACCAACTCGTGTCGGTGTTGTACAAACGTTGACACGGCTACTGATGTCCTTCAGTACTGTCTGGTAATCAGCTGAGCAGTACTGAAGGACACATTTGTTTCTGTGCCCTTCAGTGCTGCATAGCAAATTGGCTGCCTTATTGGAAAACGTTTGAACGCATGAACGTGGCTACTCTTGCACAACACCTCTCGGTGTGTGCACTCATTCTCACCGTTGTCGCTTCTACTATCTAGGCACAGATTTCTCGCCCCCCCCCATCTCCCCACTGTCATATGAAACTTATGCAGCTTTCATAAAAATAATACAATCGTGTCCCCCGCCGCCCCAGGACCCCCAATTTCTATTGTCTCAGCTATCGGAAAATAACATCTAATGAATATGAGAACGATGATGTAATCTTGATGGTGAATCTCGACGTGGCTGCCAATGCGCGTGTTCAACAAACGGCGCTTTGTCGAGAGCCTGCAATGCGTGCGCCCCGGAGTGTGGCATTGCTAATTTATATCCAGCGTGCTGCATTTATTTAATATAGTAACAGATAGCAGTCGGGCAGAAATAGAAAGGGGCTTTGTGAGCGGGGCCATAAACTAAACTCACAAATTAAAAACTCCGCAGAGGATGCTGGATATAGCGATTACAACTCTCACGAATGCTTCGGTTGAAGGAAAAGGCCAGCTCACATTTATTTTTAGGGGGGGGGGAAGACATCATCTTTACATTGATTTTTGAAGTAAAAAAAAATCAAATCATGCCTGATAAAATAATGTAAACTACGTGCAGAAGCATTGAGAAACAATGATTCATGACAGCCATTGATGTGTACAACTCAAAGGGCTGTGTGAGAAGCTGTGTGTTGGAAGTCATTGGGCGTCAAATTGCCTTAAGCGACGTTAACACATGGGTCACACCGACCACAGAAGGAGCTTCTCAACGTCATGCAGTTTGTCCAGGGTTGCTATCTGTCATGGTTTCCCAGGATCATTCTTTATTTTAAGGTAGCTTGTAACGAGATGACCGTAATAATACACTAAACAAAGCAATTAACTTACATGTAGTTACCTCCTCTTCTGGTATTTTAAGATAGTCTTCTTCCTCCCATGGCATGTCACGGTTTTTGTATCTCAGTGGTGCCAACCTCATAAGTGTGTCACATGGTGTGTTACAGTTTTGGCCCACTTCCAGCATAAACTAAGCACAGACTACGAACATGTATACTGTACAGGCACAAATAGAACACAATTACTTTCTGATCAACGAGGTCAAATTGCCTTTTACAATTATAATAATCGCTGTTGGTATTTTTATTTTTAGCATTTTCACTCGTGTTTAAAACATGACGTTGATCATTTGGCGCTGTAGAGTCATCGAGCACCTCTTACATTCACCCCCAACAAACTTCCAACGAACTTTGAGTTTGACATCAATAACTTTCCAAGAATTGTCATCCCCCCCTCCTCCCCGCCTCCTCTGTGGCCTTGAAATGGAAATGCCCTCAATTCTCCTCTTAATCTCTCATCGCTTCCCACTAACACATTTTTTTTTATAAATGGTAACTTGTTGAAAAAATTCAAAGCCCGTGGCTGCGGCCCCTTTGTACTACCCCAAGCCTGATTGGCAGCCACGGAGTGATCCTTGAAGTTCATTCGTGCGAACTTCGGGATTCTTTTACATTGTAACCCCCCTGACACTCAAATGAGGTGAGGGTAGCATTATATTTCATTACGTGCAATGTGTGATCCTGTGTGAAGCCAACCCAAAACTGTTCCTCCTGCCAGATAGAAAACATTCATCCTCTTGGCATCGGAACGGTTTCATCGATGAAGAAAACCACACAGCAGGCCCCAATAATACCCGTGCTGTATCTACAATAACAAATGGACTCCATTCTTGCTAATCAAAAGCATGCATTCATCATTAAGCATTATGTACAGCGTGGTTTTACACACTCATTTAAGATATAATGCACACGGACAGTAGTTTTTATATTTTAAAAAAAGTCAAGAAAATGTGTCTGTTATAGTTACAAGTCAAAACTCAAAATTGCTCGCACATAACTACTTTAGCATCACTAGAGAGTTAGTACTGTATATATACACCATGCATGGTTACCCAGAATCCAGACTGACACGATATTTTTCACAAGCCTGACAGGTAAAGCATGTGGAATGTCATTGGCAAAACCTTGGAAGCCCCCAGGTGACATTTAGAAATCAGCATGTTTTGATCCATGTCAGTGGCCTGAAAACT
Source organism: Lethenteron reissneri (assembly GCF_015708825.2). Taxonomy (NCBI): domain Eukaryota; kingdom Metazoa; phylum Chordata; class Hyperoartia; order Petromyzontiformes; family Petromyzontidae; genus Lethenteron; species Lethenteron reissneri. Next base: position 3,977,660 of record NC_083798.1, on the reverse strand, counting down.
GGTCACATGGTACTGCGTTTTCAACCACTGAGCATGAAAAAACTAGCCCCGTGTTCCTTCCTACAAGTTAACAACTCTGCATTTAACACAGCGCTGTATTCACTGGAGCGGTATTTCTCCAACTTTTCTCAGCCCGCAGATCAATCAGCCGATGCGAACATTTTAGCGGACCACCCAGCCCCCCACCCCTGGTGACAAAACGCATTCACTTCTCCACTTCTCTCTAAATACCAGTCATATAAAAAAATATTCATATTACTGGAATGTTTTTTTTTTAAACGCTGCTATAAGTTTTTTTTAGGGACGGCATTTAGATTTTAGGGTTATGGCAGTTTATTCAGGGTAGTGTACCTAACTTTTCAAAAATTAAATACCATGAGTTAAATATTAATTCGTGTCCGAAACAAATCGTATAAACGTTGTCATTATTTCCGGATCAACCTGTGTTTGCTTCACAGACCCGTGGACCACCTGGAGGACCGTCGCGAACCACCGGTGGTCCTGGGGACCGCACTCCGAGAAGCACTGCTCTAGAGCGACTGGCTGCGACTTTTTACATGGCTGCAAGCAAGCTGTTATAAACAGAAGCCGGTCATAGTGGTGACTGCAGAATGGAATGAGAGGGTTGCATGTAACATGATACATCTCCACCGAAAGGCCACCCAACCCACAGACTCCACCACACCACTGCAGTTTATTATGAGACGTTATAGAAATGCACTGCAGCAGAATCTCTCCTGCGAATGTGTTATAACACTACCTTCAGCGACAAACAAGACCTTGAGTTTGCGGAAGCATAATTTCCATAGAGAACGAGCATCGCATTGAAATTGCTCATTGCCATTGCTCCGTCGCCATGAATTCACACAACTTGAAGAATGCTCTTTGTTAAGCTGCTGTTGCTGCTGTTCAGGATTAGCATTTTAACTGCTCATTGAAAGGACATATGATGCTCAACCCAACAGTCAGCTCAGCAATGTAGCATGTTTTTAAGTCCATGTGCAAGAACAGAAACTAACTTTAGAGTTATTGTGTGGTAATGTCATCATTTCACAGAATACCGTATTGGGTGTGTTAAAAATTATAATATAGTAATAAGCTGTGCTGGATGTGTTCGTAAATTATCCACGTGACAAGGATATTGTGCAAATGTAGTCCTTGTCTTTATGTTGATTTGTGCCTGAAAAAATATTTCAGAATCACCAATAACACTTAACTCATCACAACTTGAGGATTACCTTTTGGAACATATTTGCAGTGACAAATATTTGCCAAAGATTCGTATAAATTCAGGTCCACTGAGCTATTATGATTTTTTCAGTAGCAAACTGTCCACAAACGATAGCTCAACCAAGTGGCTTATCACTTGGAAATGTATAAAAACAAAATACTCCAAACGCATGTTGATTCTAAATGTGGAGGGAAAATCCGGAAAACCCGAAGAAAATTCCATGCGGCCACGGGGAGAACACGCAAACTCCAAACATACAGGCGGGATCGAATCCAAAACCTGCTGTATAGCAGGCGGAGGTATTGAACATCTTGTCACCGTGGCGTCATAATTTTATCAACTCCAGAGCCATAAGCTGTGTTGACCTCCGGACATCGAGTTAACTACAAATCTGTACAACGTTCTGATTGTGAACGGACCACTTCTTTAAATGGCTTCGTACTATATTCAACAAGGGATGCCAAGTTAAGTGTTGAATTACTTTATTGTATTCTCTACACACGGCTGAAGAATGGCTAATGATGGTGCGATATGCTGTAATTCTGAGCAAAAGTCATAGATCTTCCCCATATTGAACAAAATAATTACTGTACAGAACTGTCCTGTGACTGTACTACTCATTTAATCGTTTACATTGGAGTCCTCTGAAGTTTAGTGTGCAAACGCATTGTGCTTGTAAAATAACGAGGAAGTTATCTTTAAACACGCACATATCAGCCCATAGGCTTAGCGGATAACATTACCACCAGCTTTGAAGGTCTGCATGTCAGACAGCTCCAGGAAACTGTTTAAAGCTGCATTTCGATTTCTAGATCTCTTATCGCCACCAGAAGTATTTATTTAATGGCAATATAAACTCAGGTACAAATAATAAACACGGATAGTTTACTGTCATTTTAACCTAGCCTACGTGAAATATATTATGCTCGTTTTGTCTTTAAGATACTTGCATTTCTGTAACACATAACCTATTACATTTCCTTGGAGTGTGCTTAAAATTAGCTAGTATTTTGCATTACCGGTAACCACATAAAAACCGGTAATACGCGTTTTCCGGTTTGCAGCACATTGCAATGTCTCGCGATAAAAACAACATGCTTGCCCCTATAGCTGAGAAAAGAAGGCAGCTAGCGATGAAAACAACATGCTTGCTCCTATAGCTGAGAAAAGAAGGCAGCTGGTGGAATGTCGAGCCCGCTGGAACTGCAATCCAGAGGTCGACGGGCCAGTCCTATCTCCCGGCACGGCAGATTAAACAATGGATAGCTTTTATGACATCTCGCCCTCCACCTCGAACTCGCTTTCTCAGCTCTATCTACTGGAGGTCCTTCTGCCAGCAGTGTCGTGAGCGAACAAGCAACCTGCAGGGATTGCACCTTTACCCTTTTAAAAGCTGAGGAATTAGAGCAAATACACCACACTCAATTAAACAGCTCAACGAAGTGGCTTATCACGTGGAAACGCATCGCAGCCAAATGCTCTAAACGCACGTTGTTTTTAAACGTGGAGGGAAACCTCGGAGGACCCGAAGAAAAATCCAAGCGACCACGAGGAAAACGTGCAAACTTCAAATATGCAGGATCGAATCCACGACCTCCTGCACACATTCGTGTGCGCGCCAATCAGTGCGTTCATTGGCGCTGCCACGAACGCTCCACTGGAAGAGATTGTCGGTTGTTCCCGACTTTCCGAACCAGCAAAACGATTCCGAAAACGGTTAACCGTTGTCATTTTAACAGCCCTAATTATTACCTTGGCAAGTGTGTGAACTCTGGGTACACTTGAACTGAAGAAAAACTCTATTAAAACCCACAAGTAGGTTTGGCACCCAGATTTGGCACTCGGCACTGCTGAGCGCAAGCGTGAATAGCCAAGTCACGCAAGTGTAAACCACATCCGGCAACTTTAAACAGCCACTTAGAGCTTCAGGGTGTGTGTCTGTGCGCGCGCGTGCTCACGTGCAAGCGAGTGTGATAAATAGTGATAAGTGTTTACCACACTGTGTTTTAAGCGTGGTTCATCAAGTACGTTTGCTGGCCATGGCTAATATCATTGGTGATGATCTGAACTGGCCCTAGGCCTCCACAAGGTGAGCTCAGCCTTAAATGATTGACTGGTGTGGTGTATACAAGTACTGGGGAGACAAAGGTAGCCAAGGTGCGCCGTGCCGGCCTTCGTATGTGCTAACAACACTTGCCCTGTTAAATATCTGGGATTTTTGTAAGTGTGTGGTAAGAGTAAGTGTGGATATTATGATTATTGTATTTTTATATACTGTAATAGAATTCACACAATCACATGGTAGGTTAGATTCCAAAATGAGAATATCAGAATTTGAACTCCTCTCATCAATTGCCCTATTACCTGCCACCCTTATCTGCCGGAGCAGTTGGGTGGCAGGTAAGCAGTCAGCAATAAACAGCAAAGACTAAAGCTGTGATAGATACGAGTTAATACGTGTCTTGAATTTGGTAAGCTTTATTCGTATTTGAGGATAGAGACCGGGGGAGGGGAGATATTTCAGAAGAGCAGCGAGAGAAAAAATTGCAGTTAATATTAAGATAAGGTAAGGCGACGTGGCAGTCAACATCAACCACATAGGGATGGCGCAACTCATTAACCCCAACTTGGAATGAACTGCAATCCGAGCCTCGTGTTAATGGGATGTTACCAATTTTAAGCAAATTACTACGGCTGCATGAAGTGCATGGGTGTTGCAGTCGTGAAACCGCGCAGCGTGCGGACCATAAAACCCTACACAGTCTGAGCAGCGCGGACTATGGCGTTACCACAGCGAGCTAATACAGTCCTGACTGGGGGGCCTCGTCATCTGTTCATCGTCGCCCATGAGACTGAATCACGGACTCGCTCGCAGCATGGCACCGTTCCCGTATATAACACGTGCGCGCGGTAAACGCACGTGGGCGCTACGCGTACATCCGGGTGCCCCGTGACGTCACGTAAACACGCGCTCTGCCCTTGTGGGGGAATCCATCTTGGAGCGGAGGCGCTCCAACCCCCCCAACCACGTGAGAGGGGTGGGGGGGTGGGGTTTGTGAAGCTTCAAAATTAATAAAATAATAAAATAAAGATCACGACGTTTCGGAGGCAACGTCGTGATCTTTATTTTATTTTATTATTTTATTAATAAAATAAAATAAAGATCACGACGTTTCGGAGGCAACGTCGTGATCTTTATTTTATTTTATTATTTTATTAATTTTGATGTTTTACCTACGTGACTTTACCGAAAACACCTAAGAATATGATTCCTTGCAGTCACGAAGGCTTCAAGTCTAGAAGTTTGTGAAGCTTTCAGCAGCGGTGGGTTTCGTCACTTGTAGGCGGGGTTTATCATCACGGTATGGGCGGGGTTTATCACGGTATGATTGATTTTTCATTGCTTTCATGGCTCTCTAATTCTAGATTTGAATTCTAGATTTGAAGCTTTCGTGACTGCAAGGATTCATATTCTTAGGTTTTTTTCGGTAAAGTCACGTAGTTAAAACATCAAAATAAATAAAAAAATAAATAAAATAAAACAATGGCTCTATTGTGTATTGGTTTAGCCATGTTTGTGTTGTTGTAGTACAGAGTTAGACTTAATCTAAGTTGTCTTGTGGTTGTTGTTGTTGTTTGACTTGCATCCCACTGGGATTTTTGCACACAGCGTTGGTGTACGGTGCTTTTCTGCAATATGTTGCTGTCTTTTCTTGGATTTTCTGTTTGCACTTAGTCACATATTCACTTTAAGATGTTTTTTGTTCATGTTTTTGTTTTTTTTTTGTTGCGGTTGCGCCCGATTCAAGAGCCGAATGGCTCACAGGGCTATACCTAATACATGAACTTGAACTTGTTAGTTCTGTGCGATGCGGGTTTTAGTGAGTCCGAGGGGGTTAATGAGTTACTTTGCGTGGTTTAGTGGAATTAAGGCCGGAGTTTAGGGGTTTATATAAAACAGGTCTCTGGTTTGGCAGAGTTTGGACAGGTTACGTTTAGTGTGGGCGGGTCGTTGTGATTTCAGGGGAGTGGGGTAGAGAGTGAGATAGCGATCCGGATGAGGGGCGGGGTTTAGGCAGTGGGGAGGGGGCGCGACTTGTATCGAGGGGCGTGGCTTAGTGGGCAATGTGGGCGTGGCTCAGTGATGTGGGCGTGGCTTAACGGGCAATGTGGGCGTGGCTCCGTGGTGTGGGCGTGGCCCAGTGGGCTATGTGGGCGTGGCCCAGTGGTGTAGGCGTGGCCCAGTGGGCAATGTGGGCGTGATCCAGTGATGTGGGCGTGGCCCAGTAGGCAATGTGGGCGTGGCCCAGTGGTGTGGGCGTGGTCCGGTGGTGTGGGCGTGGCTTTACGGGCAATGTGGGCGTGGCTCAGTGGTGTGGGCGTGGCTTTACGGGCAATGTGGGCGTGGCTCTGTGATGTGGGCGTGGCTTAACGGGCAATGTGGGCGTGGCTTAACGGGCAATGTGGTCGTGGCTCTGTGATGTGGGCGTGGCTTAACGGGCAATGTGGGCGTGGCTTAACGGGCAATGTGGGCGTGTCTCTGTGGTGTGGGCGTGGCTCTGTGATGTGGGCGTGGCTTAGCGGGCAATGTGGGCGTGTCTCTGTGGTGTGGGCGTGGCTCCGTGATGTGGGCGTGGCTTAGCGGGCAATGTGGGCGTGTCCCGGTGGGCGCCAGATCGCGTGAACAAAACAGACGAGGCGCCTCTCGCGCGCCAAGCCGCGTCCAGACCCCCGAAATAAACCGCGCCAACAACATCCCCCCCACCCCCGTGACGGCGAAAACATAGAAACAAGATTCACTTGAGTTTTATTTCATCATTTCACGCCGACGGCCCACTTGCCCGCGACAACAACACCACGCGCGTACGCTGTGCGGTAAATATATATGAACAATAAATAGTATTGTTGCTACTGTTGTTAGCGGAGTGGGGTAGTGGGGTGGGGGGCGGCGGTGATGGTAGTCGGTAGTAGTTAAGGTCTTAACATTGTAACATCACCAGCAGTGGACGGACGGGTCTCGAATGCCGAAGCATGGACGGGGAACAACAACAACAACATCAGAGAACAACCCAAGGCTGTGCAGCTACTCAGCCCCATTCACGGCGGCTGTAGCGGCAGCAGCAGCAGCACGAGACTCTGTAGAAGAAGAAGAAGAAGCAGTCGAGGAGTAACAATAGCGCGGCCCGGCGCGATGGCCTCGTCGTCGTCGTCCTCGTGGTGGCGGTCGTCTTCGTTGTCGAAGCCGTGGTTCGCGCTCGCCCTGCATCTCATCCCCATCGTCACGGGTGAGGAGGGTGAGGAGGAGGAGACGAGAGAGAGAGAGACAGGCCTGGTGCGGGATGCGGCCTGTGGCGTGTGCGGGACTCGGGTGGTAGAGAGAACGGATTCTCTAGCAAGAGATGTTTGAGACTGTGGCGATGTTGAACTACAGAGATGCGGAGGAGATGGACTGGGAATGTTGTGTACACAGAGACACGAGATAGACTGATTGTGAACTGTAGGAACTATGGGAATGTGATGTACAGAGACACGGAGATGGAGAGTTTATGGGAATGTTGTGTACAGAGACACGAGGTAGACTGGAAATGTGATATGCAGATGTAGAGTTTATGGGAATGTTGTGTACAGAGACACGAGATAGACTGATTGTGAACTGTAGAGTTTATGGGAATGTAGTGTACAGAGACACGAGATAGAATGGGATAGAGATCTACAGAGAAACAGATGTAGAGTTTATGGAATGTGATGTACAGAGACACGAGATAGAATGGATAGAGATCTACAGAGAAACAGATGTAGAGTTTATGCAATGTGATGTACAGAGAAACAGAGATGTAGAGTTTTTGGGAATGTTGTGTACAGATACACGAGATAGAATGGATAGGGATCTACAGAGACACGGAGATGTAGGGACTATGGGAATGTGGTGTACAGAGACACGAGATAAATTGGGAATGTGATATACAGAGACACAAGGATGTAGAGTTTATGGAGTGTGATGTACAGAGACACAAGATACATTGGGAATGTGATATACAAAAGAAACAGATGTAGAGTTCATGGGAATGTAGTGTACAGAGACACGATATGGATTGGGAATGTGATGTACAGAAATGTAGAGTTTATGAGAATGTGGTGTACAGAGATACGAGATAGAATGGGATAGAGATCTACAGAGAAACAGATGTAGAGTTTATGGAATGTGATGTACAGAGACACGGAGATGTAGAGTTTTTGGGAATGTTGTGTACAGAGACACGATATGGACTGGGAATGTGATGTACAGAGAAACAGCGATGTAGAGTTTATGGGAATGTGGTGTACAGATACACAAGATAGAATGGATAGAGATCTACAGAGACACGGAGATGTAGGGACTATGGGAATGTGGTGTACAGAGACACGAGATAAATTGGGAATGTGATATACAGAGAAACAGAGATGAAGAGTTTATGGGAATGTGATGTACAGAGACACGAGATATACTGATTGTGAACTGGAGAGTTTATGGGAATGTGGTGTACAGAGACACGAGATCGAATGGGATTGTTAACTAAAGAGCCATGGATATGTAGAGACGATATGATTGTGATGTACAGAGACACGAGATAGAATGGGGATTGTGATCTAGAGGCACTCTGAGGCGCAGTTTCACTGGGGATGTGAACTACAGAAACGGAGCTCCTAACAAAATATTAAAACATTCGCCAATAACACTGCATTAAAAGGAAAACAAATATATAATAATGCGACGTTTTGGGTAATAGACCTTTTTCATATGACAAAGATAATGTTGCCTGCGTCTAACAATAAAATACAATTTTTTTTATTGAAGGGATTGTCTTATCAAGGAACTACTGGGGTTATTCATATGCTATTTAAATAAACTTAATCAGGAATCATACAAAAATACGATAATTTAGTCAGACCCACGTGGTTAAGTGCAGTTGTATACACTCTTTAACTTTCTGGTCTCGCTTGCTCATGTGCCCTGAAGAAGGATCATTGCCCGAAACGGCCACCGATAATTTTTGCCCGTTGAGGCCCACGATGCGATTAACGAATGTGTAGAGGTTGTAGTTACCTGTGCACCACTTATCGACGCAGCATCACCAAATAATTTGAGATGTAAGGGAATGCTTTTATTTAACCCCCCCCCACTCTCCTCTGAACGTGTTCTGCTCGGCTAAACAACAACAAAAAATAATAATCGTTAGCTCTGCCGCAGAAAAAAAGTTGCGTTTCCCGTTCCCTGGATTTAGAGTCGCATCGCTTGGTGTTTGACCCCGGGAGACGGTCACCCCAAGCAAGTTCATTCGTATGAGTCCCCTCGTATATTACCTCGTGGTAATACACGCCAGGTGTGTTCTCCACTGCTAGAGGCTTTACACACCACCCCAAGTGTGTTCTCACTGCTAGAGTCTTTACACACCACACCCCAAGTGTGTTCTCCACTGCTAGTGTCTTTACACACCACCCCAAGTGTGTTCTCCACTGCTAGTGTCTTTACACACACACCACATGCCAGGTGTTCTCACTGCTCGAGTGTCTTTACACACACACCACACCCCAAGTGTGTTCTCACTGCTAGTGTCTTTACACACACACCACACCCCAAGTGTGTTCTCACTGCTAGTGTTTTTACACACCACCCCAAGGGTGTTCTCACTGCTAGAGTCTGTACACACACACCACACGCCAGGTGTTCTCCACTGTTAGTGTCTTTACACACCACACCATACGCCAGGTGTTCTCCACTGCTAGTGTCTTTACACACCACCCCAAGTGTGTTCTCCACTGCTAGAGTCTGTACACACACACCACACGCCAGGTGTTCTCCACTGCTAGTGTCTTTACACACCACCCCAAGTGTGTTCTCCACTGCTAGAGTCTTTACACACCACCCCAAGTGTGTTCTCCACTGCTAGAGTCTGTACACACACACCACACCCCAAGTGTGTTCTCACTGCTAGTGTCTTTACACACCACACCCCAAGTGTGTTCTCACTGCTAGAGTGTCTTTACACACACACCACACCCCAAGTGTGTTCTCACTGCTAGAGTGTCTTTACACGCCACCCCAAGTGTGTTCTCCACTGCTAGAGTGTGTCTGTACACACACACCACACACCAAGTGTGGCTGTGTTTCGGACAGCACCTTAGCCTTTAGCCTGCCACACGTGTTGTAGCTTAAACACACTGTACCTATTATTCGCCCTGCAATTGTAAATGAAGGTGAATAACGATTTTTTCATGCACATTTTTTTTTACAAAAGTAACTCGATGCTCTATTTAAATTTGTGATGTTAATATATATAGTAATGTTTTGTAATTATACATAATTGCATGAGTTGAAGTGATTGCAGTTGAGACTGGTAGCTTTGTCCGGGTCGCTTGTGTTGTAATATTATGCAATGTGATGCGATGTAATTGCATTTGATGTTGTGGGATCATCATAATTAGAAATGATCAGTCCACGGCTGGATGAAGTTCTCCCGAAGTAATTGCCAACTCATGATCTTGATGCATAATACAGGTTTTTTTTGGGTTAGTGCGCGTAAATATAAATGTCTTTAACCCCGCCACCACCCGACACAGCTAATTAGTAAGATTTGTCACGTAAACAGAACATGCCAAATCGTTACTAGTACAGCACACCGGTGTGTTGGAGAGGGAATCCACAACATTTTCAATGAGTATTATGGATGATATTGTTTGCGAAAGCCTCCGTGTTAAACTCAATCTTGACATGTAGTAACCCACCTAGCCTCTCGCACCTGCACACCAGCCGATTTCTTTGCTTAATCTCCTTGGAGGACATCCCCTCTGATGGGTTCCATTCCTGGTCTGCCACTGCAAATTAAAACAAATGTTAATTTACTTGTATTCACTCGCACGCTGTTAGCGAGTAATTTAATTGTTATAGTCAAACCGCGTGTTATTTAATTAGCATTGAATCTCTCTTGCACCCCCTCTCCCCACACCCTCGTTCTATTATTGAATTATATAATGTTAGTAAAACCCTGCTTGTACACTTTCTCGACGCAAGCAGTTTGGTGTTGGCATAACTGGCAGCACCAGTAGCACTGATTGCTTTTCCGGTCACTCGTTCTCACGAGAAGGCATTTTTTCTCTCTCACAGGAATCGTTCATATTGTGTCACAAAAGTGAAAAAAACGTTAGCCATTTGAAAATCCACGTTTTGCAGCCATTTTTCACAAAGGCTACCAATTCTATTTTTGCTAAATTAAATTGCCGAGTTGTCAATGAGCGTTCATTTAAGTGTCAATTTCTACATATATGAGCGCGCAGTAACTGTTTTTTTTCTTACAATTTGTACAACTTCTCAGATTGTTTGCATCACATCAGGACAATGTGATGAGAATATGTGGAAATTATGATTGTTATTGCACTATGTGGCCATACAGTTTCAGTGTCAGTTATATCATGCAGTTATAATTTAGTGGCCTTAAATTCTACCGAATAAGCCCCACAATAGGTAGCCACAGCTGAATCGACACGATGTGACAACGCGGGAAAGCCAAGTCAAGGATAATGGGGCTTCAGTTATCCCCATGGTGTACAGATCTCACGGGACTTAAATGGCACTGGATGAATGATCGGGTTAGGTGTAGGGCAAAAGCATGAACCTAGCTGGTTCCATACATTAAAGTGCTTGGGTGAAAGCTATTAAAAGGATAAACCATTGGCCTTGAACTATTAAACTCAGCCTCTTAAAATGGTAATTCCTGCTAACTTTCAATATAGATGGAAGACCGACTGGAGAAAATGTTGCCTTTGTCAACAGGACAAACAAGAAGAGCTAAAATATTTGCTAAGTTTCTACGGTGCAGAAAACATGGATAGAGAAACAGTGCAACAACTGTTCCTCTATTTCATGATATCAATGCTTTACTTTAAATCCTGGATCCAACCATATTAGATAAAGGTGGTGGTATAGAAGGCATGTTGATAAGGAATAAAGCAAAATAGCATAAAACCTTTGGACTAATGTTCAACAATACCAAGTTTATAACGGGCTCACAAAAGAGCATATACTGTTGATAGAGACACAGCTCCTAGCCACAGCAAAATATCGAGAACTAGTATTTCTCAATTGTCCAAAAGCTTTTTTGTCTGAGAAAGAGGCTTCAGAATCTGCATCGAGACGAGCAATGACGATGACACTCAATGGGGAGGCTACATTAATGTTCAAGGACTCTTAGCAATGAAAGGCCCTTGGCAAAACTCAGTGGCGGAGATGTTGTGGCACAGTAGCTGAAGTACCATTCTGTTTGCTTGGCAGTATTGTATAAAAGAGATAGAGCCTACATTTTTACTTAAAGCTTTTGTGACTGCAGGAATTCATATTCAACTCAAGTTGTCCTGATGACGACGGCTTGTGTTGCGATGGAAACGTCGTAGTTTTTTTGTTATTTTCTTTGAACCTATCTACGTGACTTTACCAAAAGACCCAAAGAATGGAGATGGAGCATACCTTAACCACGAGAAGAGTGAAAACTTGATTTTGAGCTTTAAGTAAAAACGAGAGGAGTGGTCGAGTATGCTAGTGGATAAACTTCCACTGGCATTTTCTGAACTCGTCACATACACCCGCAACTCCGATTAGCACAGTTGGCTACATATGGTGCGAAATTAATTCAACATACATACTATATAACAGCTTACATCTTGCAGTGAAGGTACCACTCCCACCATATTCAGAATTGCAGATTTAGCCAAACGATAAAGCAGCGACTTTGACAACTGGGGGTCGTTACCAGATGTGAACTCAACCAAGGTTAAAATATCAGTTATTCTCGCATATGCCAGAGAAAGAAAGCGATTTATTCCTTCCTTTCAAGAATTATGTTGGCTTGGTTCTCTCAAGATTCTGAGTACAGTGAAGTTACTAAAATAATTCAAAGACACATTCTTGATGACAAGTCTAAATTGGATGGAACTTTCCAAAAAAATGTTAAAGAAGCCATCCCATAACACTTCAATTTTGTGCATCTGAAACAGAAATATTTATCGTACAACTTCTTCATGACAACTGTTATGCAGGGTACAAAGAAGGAGTAGAAACACAGACTCCAAACATCGTGACGTTTTGTTCTCTGTTTACATAGGCATGCCTGTATTTGCATAGCAAAGGAAAAGGCAGCTTGTAGAAATGCTGCATGACAATGGAATCAGCATTTCCTACGACAGTGCTTGAAATTTCAGCATAATTTGGAGATGGCTGCAGTTGCCACAATATATGTAGCAAGTGGGGTACGGTGCCATTGAGAACATTGTTATTTACAGCATCTGCTATGAACAATATTGATCATAATCCCACTGCAACAACAGCACCCACATAATTTCATGGCATGAGCATTTCCATATTACAGCATCCAAGCTCAGACAATGAAAGTGAGATGCGTAAACCACTTCAAATCTAGAGAAGGACAGGTGAAGACAGGACAGAGCTCTTCTACTTCATTGTACACTATTACTCATGTATGGACCACAAACATGGAGATTGTCACAAAGGACGGAAAAGCCATCAGCAATCCAAACATCAGCCTGGACAATTTGGCTCCCTGTTGTCATGTCGAAGCAGATCCCAACATTTTTGTACAAACATGGAGGAATGGATGGCAACAAGGTCCTTATGATTAATGCAAAAAACATGTCGTAGCCCTTTGTTTTGCCTTCTCTGAAGAAGCTAGGCATTGAGGAACTGGATAGCTTTGGGTCAAATCTCAAATGGACTCCCCAATTATTTGTGGACTATAATATATATGAACTTTATTCAAACCCTGGGCTGCAAGGCCATAGTGAGGAAAGAACTGCAGAGCCTAAGAGGACTTTGAACTGCATAGACAGTGTGTTTTATTGTCGCTTTGTGACTGTTTTCGTACGTGTGCGTACGTGCGTGCCACGCGTGTGTGTGGTATGTGCACGTGTGATAGCGATGCAAAACGGCTGTTACTCCTTTGCAGTATGCTCTACTATCAGGGCATTTCATTTCTTATTATCGCACCCATATATAACTGGTGTATGTTGACACTGCAAAAATAATTCAGATTGTAAAGTAATCGTCTAAGAATAGCAAGTGAGCATGAATTTGTAGGGAAAAGCAATGAAATATTTACCCCACAGGAAAGATATGAAAAAGGAATCTGGATGTGTTTAGAACTCCCAGAGCTTTTCATGTACCTCATTTTCACTTGCAGTGTTTCTAATTCACCTTTTCACCTTATTACCCAAAAGACAATGTGCTGTGGAGTTTTTGTCTTTTCCTTAATTAATCTCACAATGCAAGTGGCGTCAGACGTGGTAACACAAGGGCTCTTGAGTATTTTATTTATATTGGTGTGGCCAAAGTGATATGTTTCTCATTAACGTACAGTTGTATATCAGATCATTATTGACCATGTCATAAGAGTGCCTTTACAACATTGAAAATGTGGATGAAAAAACCACTGCCTGGTGTGTTTGTGCCAAGGTGCTTTTATGGGATGTTCCGTTAATACACGTGAATGTAAATTGTATGGATACCTATGATTCAGTTGACTGTTGTGGCAGACACATCTGATGAGGGCAATCTGCCTCCAGGCTGCAGTTAGGAAAGGCCGATTTAGCTGCAGATTGTGGTGTCAAGTTTTAATCTGGACATTGGAACGGTGGCCACTGTATTACTGAATTTGATAGAGCTTTAATGTTTGCACCTGGAAATTAGTCTTTTAAGCATCATGGCTATCTGGCAACTGTAAATACTGTTATGCAAGGGGCATATATGTGATCCCAAGAAAACAATTATGCTTGATTATTGTGTTAACTATTTGTATAACAAGCCATTGACACCTTACTATGTATTGGAATTGACTTATCCATGGTGGGTTTTTTTGTAAAAAAAAAATTGAATGCCAATACAGCAATGGGCAGTAATCTAAAATTATAATAATACCATTTACCTATCCAGAAATGCATCCGTGAGTCTGAATACTTTTTAAGAGGGGTGCTGCTTTGGGATTTTGGCCAGAACGATAAAAAACCCAGATATTTGAGAAATAACATGGAAGCTTTTCATCTCGTGACCACATCATAGCCCCATGCCTATAACACTTGGCAAATGCTGGTGGCCACCCATCCAAGCAGTTAACCAGGCTTCATCATTTTTAGCTTATGAGACACATCTAGAGTTATTGGGTCACAGGCTATCTAAACTAAACTAAACTGTTTGGCAATGACTCTTATACGATTCTATGAAACCAAAATAAAGTATATATTACTTTTTGGCAACATCTATTTTAAAATAGTGTAATATGGGTTTCATATGGTCTTAATATTGAGACAGCCTGCGACAAAAGGATTAATGATCTCTGCACTATAAACTCAACGATCTGTTTGATTCTTACCCATGGCTAATACCACTGGCGAATGATATTTTAACGAGTCCAGGGCTCCCTCATTTTTCCAACCAGCGCTGACCAGTTTTGTAAGGTACGGTCAAACAAACCCAATGACCAAAAGGTGCTGGGATGCTTTTATCTCGCAGTGAAATTGACAGAAATATTCGTAAATGCATGCAATGATTCAAAGTGTTAACATTTTTTCATATAGATCTCTGGATATACGATAAATACACAGAGGCAAGAAAAGTACGTATTGAAATCATGATGGATGCTGCTGTGTCCATTGGCAGTCTGTACGACACCCATGCAGCGCATTTTGATTACACCATGGCAACGTGATCACTCGTGTATCTCCCTTGGAGTAAGGTTTCTACAATTCTTTCTCCATTCGTTCACTTTTCCTGTCATTCTAAAGGTGTGGCATCAAATGATTGCAGTAGGTGACGGTACAAAACACAGCAACATGAAAATGCCACTGCGTGTATGCCTTTCTCTGCGCTGCTAATTTTGACTGGAATTATCTTTACCCAAACACTCAAATCCAGATCAAACACTGTAAGTCAGTAATTTTAATATGTTAATGTTATGTCTTGTACACCTATGAAAACCTTGAAAACGAAGCAGGGTTGAGCCTAGATATCCCGTGGATGGGTGATCACCATGTATCCTGGGTTGTTATAGGTGGGTGCGGGGCTATATTTTGTGTTGCACAGGGCAGTGCAGTAAAATCTGTTGTGCTGTACATCTAGGCTCCCCATGTCTATGCTCGTCATCTACGCCAACCCACACTGACCGGTATAGTCAAGTTCAGTATCCTAAATTATTCCTCACGACCTTCATGGCATGGACAGGCTCTCATCCAGCAGTGGGTTGGCAAACGGGATGTAAATGTACGTGTGCAGTGTGCATTGCTTACTTGAATTTGTGTCAATCAGGAATAAGTTTAACACGTGTTTTTCGCAGCCAATATTGTGACATGTTTTTGGAGCAAACCCATGTGCATTTCAACAATAACAATACGGTAGTAAGTATCACATATGGTACAACCTTTCATCAGTCCACTGCTGGATGAAGGCTTCCCCATGCCATGTTGGTCATGGTGGGGGGTGGTCGTGTGACCATGCTTCACCATGCTGGTCAGTGAATCGCATCAGATATCACTCGCCACTGATGCTTGCCATGGCCAAAAATAAAACTCGGGTCGCTGGGTTCATAGTGTTGTGTACTAACCACAGCGTCAGCACTCCCCATGGATACAATGACCAATTTTATCTCGTCATAAAATGCGACTGCAACGACACACGTAGATGACACTCCATTGTGCATCATTAAATTAGCACAACATTCGTGTGAATAAAATACAAATACTGGCGTTATGGCGTAAACACTGCATTCTTAATGTTTTATAACTCAGGATCAACACACATCTGACCTGAAGCAGTGTGGACAAGTTGGCTTAACCCAGGCATTGAACAGGTGCAGTAATGTTGGCAGCAAAGTAAAGCCTTGTCGCAACTCACTACCTTTTTGTCGTGCAGGAAATTGAAGCCCTCTTTTGGACCTCTCTTTATAGTGCTGCAGTTCAAGCGTTGTGCAGAACTACCAAATGCATTTTTTGCTGACCTTTGAAAGGCTCTCAGTGACTCTGTAGCTAATGTTTGGTGAGGTATGTGTGTGGTGTTGGTTTTCTTTTGAAATAAGAAACTTTGGCATTTTTGGATTGGAGAAGCTGTTGGGGAAAATAAATGCAGTAATAATAACCCAAGTGTTTACTCCTAGAAACGGCTGGCATTACCATCTCATTTAGTTGTATTTATAGACAGCAAATTAATAAGAAATATAATGCAGGATGTAATGGTTAAACATCAGTCAGGTTTGGCCTGTGGTGAATGCATAATAAACATATGAAATTATGGAAAACATCAAGACAGACAGTTTTAACTTTTCATAATTTAACACCATTAATAACTTAATGTTATCGTGATGCAGATAACCCTTTGGACCCAACCATTGCTCGTGATTAACTACATATTTACTGACATGCTACTTTAAATAGCTGGGCAATTCAGTCCATGAAAGCAGCCTTTTTCAATCTCTGTTACTGTCATGTTGGTGTGCAGGTACAGGCAGGTAGTCTCATTTTCACACACACAGTTTTATCAAAAAATACATCATGTTATTCAGATTATAGTCGATGTTGTCACATCTTCAGGAGCTATTGTATATTTCTTTTGAGAGATTGGTTTAACTGTTGTGCATAACTTTAGACGATACATATTGTGTAGATACGAGGATCGAGATTTCCGATATAATCCTATAAGTACTGTCAAATACATGTATCAGTATCCTTTTTCAGTGGTTCTGTGTTAAGGCCAGCAAATAACACGAGGCGTGGTGGGGCGACACCCCACCGACTGCTGTTACCCTCGCGACATCGGTGTTTACACCCCCTGCGAGGCACTTGTGTTTTTTACCTAGGCGGTGTCGACCAAGGGGAGGATATACACCAGATACAAGGGCCAGTTGTTTGAACCCAGGTCACAGTGTTTACAGCGTAGTGCTCTACATGCAATGCACTGCTCGCAAGTGGTGACATTGCCTCGCGTCCATCTTTTCTTGCATGGGTTTATGGGTCGAATTGGGCGACGACCCTGATTAATACTGTGGGCAGGTGTATTATCTGTGAAAGTACGTGCCGTCTGTAGGCGTTAAAGATCTCGTGACGTTATTTGGAAGATGATGACACTGTGTTGCCAGCATCGTGGTCTAAAATGTCTAAATAAAAAAATTACCCCTAAATTACTCAATTTGAATATAAATAGCAGGACCCTCCTGAAAAGAGGCATGAGGCTTTATTTAATATAAAAATAAAATCATAAAATAACAGACATGCATGTGGTGTCATTGCAACAATCTCTTTCCAGGAGGCACATTGAAAACAAACTTGGGAGGAACGTTTGTAATGTGGGTGCTTAAAGAATGTGACCCTTGCAGAGCTTAAAGCTTGCGTATGAGCTTGCAATTGGTTATGTATTGTCCCACCCTGGCAGTGTGAGCATGAGGCTCTCTTTGCCCACGCTTTTAAAGTAACTCGTACTAAACCAAGTAAAGTGTCACATACAGCTTGCGAGCTTTTTTCAGTGTACAAAACTAAGTCTACCTTACTTTTCTCAGAATAAGTCCTAGTCAACCAGTTTGTGCCGAAATTATGTTTTTTTATGGAACCTGTTGAGCAGAAACTTTATCTTGTCTGTTGGTGTGTCTCGTTGGTATTTAACTACTGTATTGTCGGTGTGGGTAGGGCCTTCTCTGCCACGTTTTTTTTAGTGTGGTCACTAGCTGGAGTGCTTTTTTAAAAGCGATTTGACAGTTTCTTATTCACTGTGATTGAAGTAACGCAGTGATTAGTTGACAGATTAACAAAACCAGCAAATATGTTGGCATCAGTGTCACTTGCCTATGGTAGAGGATTTTTAAAAATAAATTTAATTGAGTTTATTTAAAATGCTTAACTCTGCCAGTAGATGGAATGGAAATGTTTGCTACATTTTTCATTTGAAGAGCTATTTGTCAGCCCAGAGTAAAGTTTTGTGCTGTGTATGTTTCTGTGATTTGAACACGTTCCATTTGGAACATTTTATTCCAAAAAACACATTTTAAATGAGCTCTTTCAGAAAAGGTCAGCGTTGCTGTGCACGGTGTACAACATGTTAAGTAAAGTATATTTCCAGCCAGAATTAGCCTTACGAGCGGCAATTTAAGTGTGGAGAATAGCTCGTTAAAAGCATACAGTTTCAAACTTGGTGCCTTATTTTTCAATGCAGCCACCACCATTGATACTCAATATATATAAGTTCAGGCCTCAAAATAAGACTTATTAAATGCATTCTTGATTTGAAGCTTTCATGACTGCAGGAATCCATACTCTTTGGTTCTTTCGGTAAAGTCACGTAGGTAGAAAATAAAATAAATCACGACGTTTCGGGCGCAACACAAGCGTACATCATCAGGTGGGAAAGCATGGTCTGCTGCTGAGGCAGACTTATTAAATGCATTTTTACGATTTCTAGTTTTTCACTTCTAAAACCTGTTGGCCATCTCTTTGCTGATAGCTGTAATGAGTTAATTCATACAAATTGCTTTAATCGTAATTTTAGTTACCTGTTTCAGTGGTAAAACGTTACTGGTAGGTAATCGCCGATTTGTGTTTCCGCGGCACTGATCATGGCAAAATTGCTGGAATGTTTTGTTGTGTAAAACCTGTACCACCACAGGCGCCAGCCTTGCCGAGACTCGTACTACCGAGTGCGAGTACTACAATGTGAACTGGAAGAAGGACAACACGAGTCGCTCCGGCATCGAGCGCTGTGAGGGTGACAAGAGGCAGCATTGCTTTGCGTCATGGATCAACAGCTCCTCGGGCAGTGTGGAGCTGGTACGCAAGGGCTGCTGGCTCGACGACTTCAACTGCTACGACAGGTGTGTGCTCAGTGTGGTGCAAGCATGGATCAATGTGGTGTGATACGGATCAGCGCGAGTGTTTTTTCAGCTCGACTAAACAATTTTTGTATTTTACCAGGTATGGCCCACAGATGTATAGCTCTTTTTCAGAAGCGACCTGGTCACAAAAACGATAGCTCAACGAAGTGGCTTGTGTGGAAATGTATAGCAGCCAAATATTCTTAAACGCGTCTTTCTAAATGGGGAGGGAAAACCCAGAGGACCTGGAGAATATTCCAAGCTCCAAAATATACAGCCGTCAAGGGTCGGGATCGAACTCACGACTTCTATACCAGGCGAGGTAGTTAACATCTTGCCGCAGTTTGCTACAAGTTCTGGGTTTTTAATCGGTAAAGCCACCCTGGTTAATACTGCGAGTGTATTAATCATAAAATATACACTGTCTACTTTGCTTTGGACGTTAACGATCCTGTGACCTTGACCAAAGAGGAATAGGTTATTGTTTGCCGGTGTCATGCTCCATATGTGTTAAGTTTCAAAAATGACTAGCAAATTGCTTAATTGGGAAACTAAAAGCAGACGTCGTCGTCCCCTACTGCGCTATCTTAGCAGATTCAGTGAGGCTCTGCTGGGTAAGCAAGTGGTAATAATAAACAATAATGTAGGCAGTTGAAATATTAATAAGAGTCCAATTACTGCATTGGATAGTTGAACTGTGCATTGTGTGCACGTGCGAGAAGCCTGGTTGTGTGGTGTTACACACAAGTGACGCGTGCCTTGGAGGAGTAGGTCACTGGTTTCAGCAGACTGATTACTATTTAATAACAAATCGGTGCTCGATTACGTTAGTTGGTTAAACACTCCAAATAATGCTGTTTATCCTTAGAAGGATTTAGTTTTTTACTGTGTGAAGTAAGTTAAATTAAAGGTAACCAATCAGGAACCATCAGTTTTATTCATCTTTAAGCTAAAATTATGTATTTTGTTAGAATTGATCACTATAATCGGTCTTTTAGTATTTTGCAAACATGTGGGTGTGATTAAATTACACTTGTTGCTAGTCACAGCCTTGCACGTGTTGATCACCCAATGCCCATTATACACAGTATACACAGTTCGCATGAATACAAACAAATGGACTCTGCAGTCTATTGACCATTTATTCGATTTCCTCGATGTATTTGGAAATTGAAAACCATCTTCATTAGTGACCTGTATAAACTCTGGTTTAGCAAGTGTAGTCGATTAAAGCCAAGGTGCACACGGTATTCCCAGTACAAACTGAAGTGCTCTGAGCTGTTCTGGCAAATCTGGGTTTATATGACGAAAGTCACATGAAAATCAAAATGCCCACATTTTTTTTCATCAGAGTTTGTTATGGCACTGGTTCAGAGTGCTCAACATTTCCACTATATTTCTTTCACCACCTATTTTGGCAGTTAAGCTTACAATTCACATTAATCAAGGTGTTTTTATATCCCTAAAGCTAACTTATGTCGTTGTACTCTTCACTGTACGTAGTACACGATAAAACTAGTCTCGGGCTTTCATATATTTTTATAATAAACACAAGATGTTCTTATTGGGTGACTTTCATCATTTGTGTTGTCTTTGTCACATGCCGCATTCCGTTATTAACGTGAGTTGCATACAAAACTATCATTGCTTCAGCGTTTGTATTCGTTGTGATATGAATTAAAAAAAAACTTGAGGCAGCACATGGGCTGAATTGTGGTGGAGATCACAGCAATAGTGCATTGGCCTTTCAGGGATTGCATCAACAAACCATTTTACCTCTTACATATTTAATGCTATGCTTTATTAACACAACCAGATTATTTCCTGGCAGTCATTGCAGCAAAATGTCATGTTTCGTTTCAACTCTCTGTGACCTGGGTGGTGTGCGCTTTGGTTTCATGTTTAAGTAAAGCAATTGAGGAACATCATACTGTTTTATACACCGATGGTGTTGAATATTAGCATTACATCTATACACGCACATACATTATTTGACAGCACACATTCATTATTACAATTGAGAACGTTGCATAACTCGGCATATAACATACGTTATGACAAAAGCATCAAATGTTGCAATGTTCATTCCACCATGTCATGGGTGGACTCGTGAGGTCTTTGAATGTTTTAGTCCAAACATACTGCACTACCTAGCTAATTTTGAACAATTGCATTCGTATCTTGATTAATCTGGTTAACAAATACTTGCGTGTAGCGGCAAAACATGGCCAGAGCAATCTTCGTGCATGTACAGGCTGTTTTCTGAAAACCATTGCAAAAGTCCATTGGCGACAATAAGCTGTGTAAGCGAATAATTATCATTAACCACGCACCATAACTAAATGGGATACATGAGTGTTGGTGTAGGATTTGGTTTAGAACAGCGCAGCTATGGTGGCTGTTACAATGCACGCCTACATATTTCATACTCGCCTTACTTGCACCAGCCAGCTTGTCATGGGTTCCCGTTCTGTATCTGCTTTGTCTGGTTTTGTTGGTTGAATCCCATGTGGTGTTGGGGATCAAAGGTCAGTGCATGGGGAGTGCAGGGATATTCATGGTGGATCTAAAACATGTAATGGTACCTTGAGAGGAAAGGCGTTCATTGTGCCTCGTTATCTCGCTACACAAGTTATGTTGACTTTCACCTGAGTAAATTTTGACATAAAATACCTCCAGAGCATTAATATTTTATCATTACAAGTTTGTTTCTGTGATTCATTTATAGCATATGTTTCATCCGTAACTTCGCATTGTACATTATTTCCTGAGTTATAATTTGTTTCTGGCCTCTTTACAGCCCATTTCATAAAAACATTGAATTATAATAGAGCCCATATTATGATTGAAAGCAACACATTTTGATTTATTCGTTTTATAGACCTTGTACATATTTGAATATTTTTGTAGGAACACGCCAATGCACTATTTGTTGAGGGCATGTAAGGAATGTTGCTGGCAATGTACTATTTTTGCCAACGTTCCCAAATGCTATTCCGTAGTAAGAAAAAACCCTAGAAGTTAAATGTTAATTGATAGGCATATCCTTAAACTCTCATCCTCAACCTTTGCCATGAAAAATGTATTTGGTGGGATTTCTTTTGTTTGCCGAGTGCAATGTTATTCATGCCGTCGTAGATACTTTAGGTTTTTTTTACGTCGTTGTTTATGGTTAGACGACGCACAATTAGATAACACTACTATTTAAAGTCTTAGACAGCTAAATCATACGTTTAGGCACCCACCATTGTGCACTTGCACGTTCACTGGAGGAGGCGCAAAACCGCTTTTTGTTCCCTTGCACTGAACTTGCAGAGCTGTGAAATGTTCTGTTGTCGCAAGATGCACATTTTCCTGTCAGAACTAATTATCCAGCTGCGATTTATTCACAGTTGACACGTTCAAGCCACGACACGAGTCTGCATTGTCTAGACAGATTTAATAATAAACATGTGTGTGTGTGCAATAAAGTGGATTGTATATTGAACTCGTAGTTAATCCTCTTTAATGCAAAAAAAAACATATGTTTATCAGTAAATAAGAAGCATTACCTGTGTTGTAACAATGAACTTGGTTTACATTTAATAAAATGCCTCCGCTTGTACAGTACAATGTCATTAAATCATTTTTACAGCCAGTTGCATCTTGTTGACGTTTAGTGTTGTTTCTTCCCCCCTTCCCACCCATCAGAGGGGATTGCATAGAGACGAAGGAAAATCCCCCTGTTTATTTCTGCTGCTGTGAAGGCAACTTCTGTAACAAGAAGTTGAATCATGTTCCGGTTGCACCTCCGGACGCAGAAGGTACGGCATCACATTTATCGCACAATGGTTTTATTCACCCAGATTAATTTGTGTGGCAAGGCGCTGCAGTTAGCAACATTTGTACCTCACGGCAAGAAGGGCCTGCGTTATGTTCAAAACTCGGGTGCCTTTCTGTGTGTAGTTTGTACTTTTTTTACCCCTGTTTTGGGTGGGGGGGTTTTCTGGTTTTTGCATGTAAATGTACTGTGTAAATGTGATTAGCATGTCAATGTAAGCTCGCAGCGCGCCGTCACATCGACGACTGCATGTAAACGTAAACTCTATACCATAGAGCTCGTATTTCCGACCATCACCACCTAGCCAGTGAACTGGAGCACGTACACCAAGCTGTCAAGAGGCATGGATATTCAGACTACATAATCTGTAAAGCTATCAACCCAATTGTGGGGACCATCTGAGGACCCAATCAAAACCATCACCTTGCCATACATAGCAGGGGTCACCAAAAAGATTTCCAAAATCGTGAGCAAACACAAGATCCAGGTCTGATTCAACACAGTACATATAATTCGTGATTTGATCCCATCTGTGAAGGATGCGATCCCCGACATGCAATACCCCGGTGTCTACAAACTAAGCTGTGTCTGCAGCAGCAGTCACATTGGGGAAAACTAAACGACATGTCTCGGACCAGGTCCGTGAACATAAGGCAGATCTGAAACACTGGTAGGACCAATACCTCAGCCATGGCTGATCCTTATTTTAACGCTGTGGGCACACGAAATAGATTTTGCCAAGACTAAGGCACTCTGCAAACCCACTGGCTATCAGCAAAGATTCGTTCATGAAGCCATCCAGATGTATAAACACAGACACAATTTTAACCGAGAAGATGGGTACAAACTGAAAAATCATTGGAAGGACGTTATGAACCAGTTTAGGTTATAACTGGTGGTGATGTTCCCTTCCTACCTGCCTATGTTAGCAGTTATTTGCGACTCTGAGTTAAATTCACTAACACAGCCGCCGTCGTTTGCTTGCTCCGATGTGGCTGTGGTTCTTTCCGAGCTTTTTCCTATCTTACATACTCCTCGATATGATGGTGCGTTGCGAGCTGACATTGACATGCTAATCACATTTACACAGTTTATTTACAGGCAAATTTCTCCAAGCTGACATTGACATGCTAATCACATTTACACAGTTTATTTACAGGCAAATTTCTCTGATCTTACGTTTACATGCAGTCCTAGATGTGACGGTGCGCTGCGAGCTTACATTGATTGATATGCTAATCACATTTACACAGAACATTTACGTGCAAAGTTCTCACTTCAACATCACTAGCCCCCCCTACTTCGTTTCTGACTCTGGGGCTACGCCCATCTCTAACCTTTAAAAGCAGCCGGCATCAGCAGCTTCCCTCTTTCTTCCGCCTGATGACGATTGCTTGCTTTGCGATCTACGTTACTTTACCGAAAGACCCAAAGAATATAAAAACATCCAAAGTTGAAGTTTATCTGCAAATTTCTCAATTGGAATTACATATCAGCATTGAGCCCGATTGCTAAAACTTGGCAGGACCCTCCTGAAAAGTAGTCTTTGCGATTCAGTGAGGCTTTTATGGGTAAACAAGCATAGTAATACATTATTTATAAACCATTTAACGAGTCTGTTTGGTGCATACAGATAGCAGAGGTGTGGGTGGAATTAGGTGGCCATGTGGTGGTCAGAACCCCTGCTATGGAATCACTTATCATAAAGTCAGTGCTTTGTTTTCCAGTCAGCAGCAGTGGCTGAAAGAAAATGCCGAAGCATTTTCCTTCTGTACTGCTCCATCATTATTTATATAATAATTGACAATTGGACTTTGATGTCATGTCCTGAAATCGTGGATTTCAAATATTATTTATACTGTAAATCGGTGATAACTGTCTCTGATGTAGAAAAAAGTATCACGAAATTAAATTATATAACTGCAGTCATCAAGTTCGTGCAGAATTTTTATGCAGATTTTGTGTGACTTACAAAGCCATGGAAAATCACAATTATTTCAGTTGCGTGAGTTTCAAATTCATTGTGGGCAAAATTGGCAAATCTGGCAGGCGTTGCAGGTAAATGTTTGTTTTCTTCGCCAAAGTTTCAAATCACAATTGGTGAATGGTGGTTTTGCACGAGGCCAATTCACTTATCCCGTGCATCGTGGTCCTTGGAATGCCTTCCTTATAAAGAGGCGCCCGCTTATTTATAGCTGTTGTTTGCCTTTACAACTCAGCCGTAGCTTTTACAAAACCCATAACGGTGATCCAAATTAAGATAATTTAATGCGAAATAAAGTAAAGTCGAGACATTTTTATGGAAGTGACCCTGCAAACTGCAGCTTAATAAACAGCTTAATAAATAGCTGTAGAAGCCAATTGCATAATGCATGTGTTATAAGCTGTGCATTAAATGTTATTCAAGAAATATTGCCTGCATTACAGTGTAGATTTGATGTTGCCTATGAGGTTAACTCTTATGTGTTTGCTGAATGTGAATGGGAGGATAGTGTACAATTCAGTGCAGACACATGTGCCCTCTTAATATAGAGTATACATTCAAACAAATGCAAATACTGGCACACGTAATTTATTGCTATTGTGTTTATTTTTTTTGTCCATCGCTTTCATTTCAGTTAACGGGCCACCACTTTAGCTGAGGATGTGTTGTTTTCACATTAATAATAGCATTTTACAATGGTAAGCAAACCATAGCCAGCCATCCATATAGGTCCAAAATGTACATTATTCCATCTCTTGCGGTCAGCACACAATGAAGAAATGGATTGGGGCAGTAGCAGTGATCTTGATACTATTTTCTACTATGCACAAGTAAAAAATGTCTCGAGATTAAATTGTGCAAATCTTTACTTATTAATTGAATTACAATCTGCAATTTGCATATTAAGCTGATGTTTTCTCAGGATATATAACAGACTTTCTGATAACATATGTCCATCAAATGGAAACCTCTGAAGCAGCTGCATAGGGATAGACTTGTAATTTCACTAGAAAACTAGCATTTTGTAGTTAATGAAATATTTTGTGACTAGTTTCATCACAGAAAGGCACTGCTGTTTGCTTCTTGTATGTAACTCCGAAGAAATATTTCAAGAGTGTTTGGAATTGATCTTATTAAAAAGGAAGCCGCATTCTTGGAAAAATGAAAACGGGCCAGAGGCAAATGATAGTTGATAAGAAACACACTTTCCTGATTAATAATACATAATATTCGAGCTTTTAACTGAAACCGAACCCATTTCTTTAAAATAAGATCACATTATTATATAATGCAGTATATTTTGAGGTTTAATGCACATTCTACAGAGTGAATACAGTTGTGGTGTGGTTTTGAATGTATCATGCCATTTATCAATTATAAAATCTATATTTTCATTGTGAGATGGCATTTTATGATGTTTAAATCAACTTCGCTGTCTGCCATTTTGCATTATTTATGTCGCAATGATGTGCGACATTAGGGATGGTAAAGGAAGCACTGGATTTGCAATCCACAAACATCTGGGTTCACATCCCTAATCACACAACTAACTCTCGCATCAAATCTCTTAGCCACCATAGAGAAGCCCAACGCTTGTGGTGAGCGGCATGCCAGGACACATTCCAAACGCCCACAATAAGGAGGAGCTCTCCATTTCCGTCATTCACAATTGCTCGAGCTCTTCTCGGTACTCTTTTAACCCCCCCCCCCCCCCCACGTTGCACCTGCACGTGCCGCAGCAGGTCGCGTGTGGGTCGACAATCGGTCGAGCACAATGAACACGGCCCTCTACTCGCTCGTGCCTGTACTGGCTGTGGGCCTCGCTGCCATTCTCCTCGTGTGGATGTACCACCAGCGCAAGGCTCCGTACGCTCACGTGGAGGCACCGTCCGAGGTACGTCCGTCTCCGCTCTCCTGCCTGCACCGTAGCGGTTGGTTTCACTGGTGTGTGTTCTATGCGGGGTTTGACTGAGCCCTTGGTCCTTCATCATCGCTCAATAAAAAAAGGAATTTTTCCACGAAATTGTGGAAGTTTCCACCACCGGCTCGTGGACAGCCAACTGAGACGAGAGATGCGTTACGTTGGTCATTTGAGCAGCGACACACTTTGAGATGCACTTTTATTAGGCCTGTAATAATTCTTATCCCATTGATTTGATGAATTGTTACTTTTGAGGCATGATAACATTCAAGGATATTTGGCTTCTGTACTGTCTCATTTGTATTGTTTTACGTTTCTCTTTTTTATATTTTAGTCTCTATTATCCTTAATGAAAAATTAGAACTTTCATAAATAAATAATTGATTCTCAGGCATGATTGATGCTTGTATTGTGAGTGTAAGGGTATATAATAATCAATTACATGCCTTAATGTGTTTATATTTCTATGAATCTCAGATGTCCAAACAACAGAGTAGATTTTGGAAAAAAGTTACACAATAATAATAGAACCAATGTAATCATATCCCAACATATCACAGTTATATTCATCCACATTTAAACTTAACAATGTAAAACAAGCATTACAATACGAGGTATAACCATCTTTGTTATGGTTCATGGTTGATATTTGGGTTCGGCAATGTAATTATTTGACCATATGTATGTATACACAGCCAATCAAATGAAATTGTCACGTGTAAAAGCATTTCACGCTCCAAATTCTTATCGTTTCAGCTCACCGGTAAATGCAATGCTCACAACCAAATTTGGTAATTAGAAAACAATGTTTCATTTGAGACTAAGTGGAACATCATCGGAACAAGATTCAGAAAGTCAGAATAACACTCTAGGAAGTCAGAATGTGGAGGATCTTAACGACGCACATTTTGTCAGATCGTTACATGACCTAGCCCAAAAATAAATTATGAGTTGTAACACTGGCTCTTAAATTAGTGGGATTGTTACTTTCATAATGTCTGCTGATAATGATATGGTGCTTGTCTAATTCTCAGGCACGGTAGTAATTTCTCTTTCTGGAAAGTAGGACTGTAACCCTGTGAAATACGGTTGCTCAGTCAAGTATGCTGTTGAAAGTGACTGATTCTGCATGGGCCACCTTTTTTCGGCTCCTTTGTGACCCATTATAATACACTTGATGCCCTCTAGTGGATTACATAATTATAGTGTATCGTGCAGCAAATGAAACCTCGAGACATTTTAAACTGTATAACGATGCATTTTGTGCAATTGAGGACCTTTTAGATTCACCTCTTAAATATAAAAAAACACAAAACGGCTATCTTCCTATCTGAGAAATCGCCCCCAATCATTTGCAGCATTAGGCATTTCAGAGTTTTTTAAGAATAATCCGCGTATGCGTGAACATTTTGTATGTATGTCCACATATACAATCCTTTTGTCATTCCAATGCTGGATGAGGGCCTTTCCACCTGTGCAAATCATGGAGGTTATTTAACCATAATTCAACATTATGGTCAGTGTGGGTTGGTGAAGGTGGGACGAATATTTGTGGAATCACAAGTAGAGTACAACATTTGCTTTTGCTGCACTGCCCTCTATTGCCCACCACATAGTTTCACAGCTCTATGATAACCAATTTTTCATGGTGGCCACCTGCCCAAGCACTATCCAGGCTCAGCTTCGATTAGCTTCTGAGATCTGTGAAGATTGGGTGCATTCCAGGTGATTTGATCAAGGGCAAAATGTTGTACATTTCCTTGCAAAGATATGCATTTAGTCAAGTGCTGTACATGTTGTATTACAGGTACTTTGTGAGACCGAATAAAAGCTGTGAATGTTTATTGGAGGAAAACAGTCCTAAGAATTTGCCATCCTTAATTGTTATACATTGCAGTGGGTGGCAGCACAGAGCTTTGTGACTGTCTTAATAATAATAATATTATTTTGTTAACCTCAGTAATCACGATTGATCCTCTATATATATGGGTCACATATATAGCCCACAGAGAGTATTGTACAAGTGTGTGAGTTAAATCTCTTTAAGCGGGGTAAAGCAATGTTCTCGATGTCCTTATCACCACAGTCATCAACATCAGGTGCAATATCGGCCACGCGATGATGATGTGGCCCAGTCTGTAGTCCTGGCGAGGTCCTGCCCGGTGTACAACTCCTACAGGAGCTCACAGACCAATAGATGATGACCCCATGTAGGAGACATGGAAAGGAGAAAAAAGCCTATCCAAATTAAAAAGTAGTAAAACTAAACAAAATTTTTTTTTACACGTGAGGCCCACTGAGCGATAAAGCTCTTTTTCAGAAACGAATTGGCCACAAATGATAGCTCAACAAAGTGGCCTATTACGTGGAAATTTTATAGCAGCCAAATACTCTAAATGCATGTTTCTAAATATGGAGGGAAGACCCGGAGAAAATCCATGGAGAAAAATCCACACGACCACTGGTAGAAGAAGCAAACTCCAAAATATACAGGTGTCGGGTTGGAATAAAACCCACAACCTTCTGCATGCCAGGCGAAGGCGTCAACATCTTGCCATCATGGTGCCCCTAATGTAGCATAATTAGCCAAAATAAAAAAAATTGGACCATTCACATTTCATAATTATTGATAAAATGTGTTGGTTGGGATTTGAAAAGCAATCTGCAGTTATTGTACAAAGTAACGAAGCAAATCAGCTTTATTAGTATATGAAATTCATAAGAACCAGACGGCATGTACAGTTAACAACTGACACAATAACAATAACAGCTGTTGGTAGATTGTGACAGATGGGTTGTAGTTATTGACACTGCCAGGCAGTCATTGGGACATTGCGTCACACGAGTATTTTTAATGCAGACATAGTGGGGACAGCGTTCGGTCTGTTTGTAACGGTTTCTCCTATTACCGTATAACACTGGGTTAATGAAGTCCAGCCGTGTAAAACTGAGTGCAATAAATAGGTCATGATAGCAATTTAGTGGAATATGTGACTACATGTGGACTGTCTGGACATAGCTTCATATTTTGCAATGAATAATTTACAGAGTGATGCTTGTAACAATGCAGTTAGTGTAAAGTTACGGTCTTTCGAGGTCTCATTAGATGATATGACTGGTCCTAATTGCAGAAGTAAAATTTTCCAGTTTAATGTAGTAATAACCATATGTAATTCGGTGTTTTAATTTCAGCTTTAGAAAAAACATACAAACCACATTTGTGACCTTGATAAAAAAAATATACAAATCATGTAAATCAATTTGTATGCATGTCGTTGTAAATTACTTTTGTTTATGCTTACAGGGCCCACAACTCCAGTGCAATGTTCAATTGTGGTGTAATCCAAGCAAGTAACATAGCTATTTTAAACCAGTGACGAGGGAGTAGCATGAATGCCGCACTGATTGCTAGCCAGACGTCGGTCTAGGTCTTTTCATTGTAATTACTGCCTCTAAATCACATCACTGCTACTGTGCATGCGTTTCTGATTAAAATAATGTACTTGGTCACACTGGGTGTAGAAACCACTTAATCCAAGCTTGCTCATTTGTAAAATCAGTGATATTTCATCATTGTTCAGAGCATGAAAGGCCAACAACTCTGGTCCTGTATTCTAGAAGCATTGGCTTCATTTTCTAGTCAATGCAATTGATAGTTTAACAAGTTGTTCTCTTAGCCATTGTGTATGTCTGCTGAGCAGAGTTGGTGGATAGCATGTGCAGATGTAAAAAAATATATATACATATCACAACCTCTTGTTTTTTTACATGTGGCCAATGTGTGCAAATGGGTTGTGCCTCTGAGAAGGGCCCTTTTGCCGAGAGTATGTGTCGGCAACCAATTTAAGAAGAAGAGCCTTTGTTTTCGAATTTGGAAAAAAACTCTCAATATTTAAAGAGTCGCAATGCATGTGAATACGAGAGACGGTGATACTTAATAAATAACGTCAAAAAGCGATCCTTATAAAGAGCTGCATGCAACTCCGGAGCCGCGGGTTGCTAACCCTTGGCCTCGAGTGACTCTCGCACCATTTGCACAATTGACCACACTGACCGAGGTGTACTTGGACAGTCGTCGGTCCTGTTGTGTGGGCAGCATTCCTTACTTGTTCTATTGTTCTGCTGCTGCTGCTCTCAATGCAAAAAGGAGGCCCAGCGGCTGGCATCACTGCCACCCCCTGAACTGAAGCCGGTGCAGCTGATGGAGGTGAAGGCGGTGGGGCGCTATGGCTCGGTGTGGAAGGCTCAGCTCTTCAGCGACTACGTGGCCGTCAAAGTGTTCACTCCTAAGGTGTTCGAGATAGCACTCCAAAGATATGCGCATCACATTAATTTGTCTGGCTTCAGAGTATAAGTTGAATTCTGCAATGGTCTTCGGATACATGTATTTTTCCTTGCGCGTGATAAATATTGGAAATGCATAGGCTTGTGCAACAACTTGGGACACTTAATATTGTCATAATTTCCACTTAGTTATTGTTGCATTTGTCAGATGTTAAAAGCCTGTTTTTTTTTCTCATTAATCAAACATTTTTATCGTAGATTTAGTTTGGATAACAATTAGCAACATGTTTCTTGTTTTAACATTACCTGGTCATTACACTAAAGCATGTGGCGCTTATTTTCATGCCGTTGTTACCATTTGCCTTATACGTTGTTAGGTAACTTAAAACGTTCTACATTTATCGTGAAACTTTATTCATTTTGTAGGCCATATGTGTAGCATATGATCATCAATTATATTTAAAGCTTAAATTTTATTTTGTCTGCAGGGAGGTATATCCATTAGATCGCATCAGCAAAACTCCCTTTATTTATATTATGCGGCCAGGAACATTTCTGACAAAACCAATCTTCACCATTGTCCAATTAGAAGAAAGAAAAAACTAATCTTGTTAAAACTGAATGTCACACTAGTCACAACATTTTATTAATTGCATTTATGTTGGTTTTTTTCCCGTCGTCCAGTACAGTGCGAAAAAGAAATAACGCAGTGAAGCCCTTTTAAGCGTAAATGCCATGTTGGCGGGTGTGCTTGTGACAGGACTTGCGCTCGTGGGAAAAGGAGGTTGACATTTACAGCTCGCCAGGGATCAAGCACGACAACCTGCTTCAGTTCATCGCCGCTGAGCAGCGAGTCAGCGGGCTGGACGTCGGAGTATTGGATCATCACAGCTTTCCACGAGAAGGTACAGAGTTGCACTTCAACCTGTTTTACAATTAACAGTTTTTCCTTCTTCATATGATAAAAAACTGGAGGTGTAGTCAAACACGGAATTAGGTGGCCTTTGTCTCCATTTGTGGCATTGATGTATTAACATACATTTTACATTCTCACTGGGTTGGCCAGTATATCCACTTTTCTTGACTTCACAAATTTCCACTCATTGTTTTCACCAATAATGGGCAGGGAACACTGGACGGTGAGACCTTTCCATCCGGAGGGACAGGGAGAAGATCTTTGTGGTGAATTCAGCTGATGACTTTGGAATCTATTATTTGCCATAATTTAGTATGAACAAATGGGGACAAAGAAAAAAGTGGGTAAAAAAGCAAAAGAAGAAGATGTACACTGACCATCTGAACTCTGAATTGGCCATAGTTTGCACCCCTGGCGGTATTCCCACGAGCACCACCAACCTTGCTGTAGGGAGTACATGAGCTGGACCTTGTACAGCAGTGTAATTTATATTTACTGCAAATATAACTGGTATTTATTTGCTATTAGCTTTTACTGTGATGTTCATGGGTTTATGGCAAGAAAAGTAAAAGTTTTTATTGCATTTCGCTCACCTTCTGAAGTTTTATGTTTCACACAAATATCCGTGTTTGTGCATTATGATGTTAATTAGGTAATCACTTTTCACAAGATTTTGGTGTGTTTCAAACTGAAATCTATTGCGTGTAATTAAAGCAACTGGATTTGTACAACCTCTGCAATGTAAGTTTGTATTTGTCATCAGGAAGGATTAGAACAAGGACATATCTTCAATATGTCCTTACAAATAAAATATTTCATCTAACCATTAAAATTCATATTCCGTCACTCTTCATATACACAAGAATATTGTAGTGGTATAAACAAAGATAATGTAATCTTAAGAGACTAACCATTTAGTCTAATTGGTAAGCCAAAGTGGCTTATTTTGGATTACTGATGTGCCATAAACATTTGTGCAGCAGATTGATTTTCTTATATTGATTCCCACTAGCGTCATTGCACTTAATATCAAACTAACATTTTTGCAATTGGTTCTTATTATAAAATGTTATAAAAAATGTGATTATAACATTTTTTTTAATGTCTGTCATTTTATAAAGAATGCATAAATACATGATTAATTTAATTGTGCGTAAACTACACATTTTTTTGTATGGTGCAATATCGCAATGGGTTTGACATTTGGAGTTTTTTTTCTGCATAAATCGAGGTATAGTGTTGCTTTTTTCTACGAGGCAGTATCCAATTAAATTTGAAAAGAAATCTTCCCTTCAGTCAAGATGCACAAGAAGGCAAGAGGGTTGGATGAGCTCTGTGTGTGTCTAACTCGTAGCACATGTTTGAATAGAAATGTAGCAATACATCTTATTAACGGATTCCCCTTGGCAGTGTAATACCAGTGTCGGAATCGAAGGTTTTCTGTTGCGGTTCACATGGCTTCTTTTAACTGTTAGTGGAGAATAAGCTTGGGCATATTGTCTTTACATCAAAAGGCCTTTGTTTCCTTGCTAGATTAAAACCCCGAGGGCTGTGATAGCAGTGTATGACAGTGTACCATTGATTAAGAGCCACATTGGTTAATATTTAAAGTTACTGTTTGTAATTGTCTTTTTTTATATTCCACATATTTCCACATCACTTAAATTAATGGTATTGTTTTAACCACTTGTGAAGAACAGAGCAGTCTAAATTAAGCCTGGGTGTATGTTGCATTTATTCCACCCAGCTTTTGATCATCACCTAACATTAAACAAGTTCAGGTTAAAGTTTTGTGCATCTGAATGCATGTATTTATGTTGTCGATATGTTTTTACTTATGGTCCTAATTTATTTAGTATTACATCAGTATAATTCTAGATTTGAAGCTTTCGTGACTGCAAGGATTCATATTCTTAGGTTTTTTTCGGTAAAGTCACGTAGGTAAAAAAATTAAAATTAATAAAAGTAAAATAAAATAAAAATCACGACGTTTCGGAGGCAACACAAGCTTTCGTCTTCAGGTGGAACCGTCACAGCCACGACAGCTGTATCAAGTAAATGAGAGATTAAAAGAGCTACCACACCATTATATATACGGAGTGGTAGCTCTTGTAATCTCTCATTTGCTTGATACAGCTGTCGTGGCTGTGACGGTTCCACCTGAAGACGGAAGCTTGTGTTCCTCCGAAACGTCGTGATTTTTATTTTATTTTACTTTTATTAATTTTTATGTTTTACCTATGTGACTTTACCGAAAAAACCTAAGAATATCAGTATAATTGCAGGTGTAACACAAAAGGGACATATTTGACTAATTTTGTGTCAAATCCTTGTCCAGTTAAGCAACTGTACAGGGAAAGATTAACAGCAGCCTTGGCCTGTGTGGAGATGTTGGAAGATGTGAACATGAAGAACATTGGATATTATAAGGCCAGAGGGCTGCTCACCACTTTATTTTATGATAAATTACCGGTGTATTTTATATTCCCAATGCTTGTTGGCACTCCGCAGAAGGTTTCATAATGTGCACAACGTTTTGATGTACTCTTTACTGCTTCACTACAGCTCGCACATGCACCACCACCCTCTTGCCTGCCTGCACTCATGCATCCTGTTAAGTTTGCTGGCTAAGCATCATCCTTTGCTTCGTTTCATGAGCACTTACGCAACAAATCAGGTGATTAATTAACTAGGAGATTAGATCAGCTTCACTAATAGACCTTCACATACTTGGAATGTTAATTGGCGCGGCTTTGTCCTCATTTGCAGCATGCAGTCAGGTGACATCGGGTTAAGGAGTTGTGTATTATTTATTTTAATTCCTGCTTGCAGAGTTCAGAAATATAAGATGTAGCTTTTTGTGGCTTCTGAGTAGGCTAATTTATATCCTCCACTGATGTGGGTTTTTGCACCAGGTGGTATGTTTCTCTTCTGCTAATTTTGGCGAGTAACAGGCTCTACAAAATTGCACCATGAAGCATTCCTTGCATTCTGCTATGGGCCCGACT
Source organism: Lethenteron reissneri (assembly GCF_015708825.2). NCBI lineage: Eukaryota > Metazoa > Chordata > Hyperoartia > Petromyzontiformes > Petromyzontidae > Lethenteron > Lethenteron reissneri. Next base: position 3,942,611 of record NC_083798.1, on the reverse strand, counting down.
TAAACACACGACTCCATTACCAACGTACATTATTCCATTAAGGAGCTGCTAGAGCCAAATGACTTTGACCTTGAATTTCACTTAACCATTAGAGTCACTGCCAAGTGGAAAAAAAAATCAGCTCGATGTTGTTGGCAGATACAGTATGTAATCCAATATCCAATGTGAAGTAAAGTAAGGGGCGAACAATGCTTTACTCACATGTTCAACAACATAATTGTAGTGTAATTTTCATTAATGCTCTACTGAGCTACGCAACAAGATTGACCATCGCTGTGGTTTACAAAAAAAAGTCCGAATGCGTTTTTTTTTACATCACAATTACCTTTTGTAATATGCACTGAGATTCACGGTGATTGACAATAGCTGGCCAATGTATCGAGATTAACATGAATATTTGGTGATACTGCATTGTCAGTGGTGCACAAATTACAAAAACCTCACTTTCGTCAATAATACTGCCTATAGGCAGTGGCCCTTCATAGCACATGGCCCTTCATGCCCTTTGAAGTGTTTTGACATAGTCAGCTGTATACTCCGAGGACCCATTTTGTAATGCGAGCATATGTGTGCCATATGTAGTTGTCCCAAACTGTAGACATCTCCCTGTTTGTTAATCTTACATCTGAACTGAATTGGGTTATATCGTACTCATTGTTGTTTTATGTGCTTGCATGATTGCCATTTGAGAAGCTGAGTGTATGAGAGATTGTATAAACAGTTTACTTTTGTCAGGGGGTGATAATAATGTCCTTGGTCTAACATGTGACCTAATAGACTAATTTATTTGTTTCGATAACATTTGTTGTTTGTGCTTTTTGTTTTGGTACCATTTCTTAATTTGTTTATACATGTTGTATTTAGCTTGGTAGTAGGGTTTTCTAATGCTTGGTAGTGGCTTCATATGGGATTTGGTCCTTAATGTACAGCATTATGGGATGCTATTAGCATGAATGGCACTATATAAAATGACAGTATTATTAACATAGAAACAGTGTAAATGTAAAGCTATAGACTTATCAATGACCCCTCATACAATGCAGATGCCTTGTGTCCATGTCCAAAAGTCACACAGGGTAAAGACGGGGTGGGGACTAAGAGACTTCTCTTGCAGGGCTCGCTCATGGAGTACCTCAAGGGGAACGTGCTCACGTGGAGGGAGCTGTGTTTGATCACCGAGACCATGTCGCGTGGGCTCGCCTACCTTCACGAGGACGCCATGGGCCCCAAAGGAGAGCTCCTCAAGCCGTCCATAGCGCACAGGTCGGTCGGCCTTGTAGCGGTGGCATCCTAATGCTGCCACGTCGTCGCCATCGTCTCAAAAGCTGTCAAAGCTTTTCACCTGATCACGTTTCAGCAGGCTGTGTCAGCATGTACAAGCCTTTACCTCGGACAAATGGGGTTTTTTGCGGGCTCAAGTTATACATTTTGCTTGGCAGCATTTAATTCGCCTTTGGAAGGTTGTGAATTCAAATTGACGGTCGGGGGACTCATCTCAGCACATACCTCCAAGATGCGTCAAATGTGTACCCTTTTGCCAGATGTAAATTGTGGTCCTATGGAGAGACTTGCTCTCATTCAGTTTAACATGCAGGCTTTCGTGACCAATATCCATGATAGAGGTTTTGGTTTAGATGTCAGAAAGTGGAATTGCCACCACAGGTCAGGGTAGACAAGTGTTGCCTCGTTTTGGCTTACATGTGGGATTGGTTTGTCAGCACTACTTTGTGGGAAATCGTCACTGATCCATCCTATACACAGTGACTGATCGCGGTCATGTGAATAATATAAAATTTGCAATGTGGGCTCAGGGCTGCAGACAGTCCTGCTTCATTGCTTGTTTGAGCTGGTCACATACTTTCTTGTTTGAAGTTAAATTAAAAATGGGACTACAGCCCTAAAACACAATGACCGACTTTTCTGCATGATGTCCCGTCTCTTAATGCCACTTCCAAAACATGTTTTCATAACATCAATGCAAAAGCTTTTCATTTAAGTAAACCTTTAAATATTGCAAATTGTGTCCAATTAACACGTTTACATTATATTTATCTTATAAGCATGATCATGATAATCATTAAAAATATATAACTAATATAATACAACAGGCATTCACATAAATACATTCATTTTTTTAGCAGCTGATTTCTTAGTGGTTAGTATGAGCTTCACATTGTTTGCATAGAGCCCACTAGCAGTGCTACCTTGTAATTTCAATAGAGGGTTTGTTGGAATATAATCCCTCCTGTAACGTGCACATTAAATACTTTCTCATTTCTCATAAGAGGAGGCCATGTGCTGGTGTTGTCATGCAAATTCGTTTATTTTTTTTCTAAAAAAAATGCTCAGTTAACTTAATTGTAGAAAATCACTTTTCAGCTAATTAATATGAGTTTAACAAAGTGCTTTAGATTTCGATTTAAAGCTTTCGTGACTGCAGGGATTAATCTTCTTGGTTCTTTCGGTAAAGTCACGTAGAAGGGAAGTAATAAAATAATAAAAATAAAACATAATAAAATAATTCTCACGACGTTTCGGCCACAGCGCAAGTGCTTTAGGTAACTGTTCACCCTTGCAAAAATCTTCATGCATCTCAACAAGCGATGCAGATTTTAACTTTTTCTTAATACGCTTTTTTGTTGAGTGGCAGAGATGAGATTGCTCATGGTGTGCTTCCTTTTAAGGGGTTAAATAGTCTTCAAGGAGTTGACGTGGGGAAGGAGCCAGATGGACCCAAGTCCCAGTTTGTTTGGGTTTTCTGTTTGTTTTAGCAAATGGCAAAGGCTGTTATTGCTGCCTGCATTGGCTGTACTTTAAAGCCTGCTGAGGCCCACTTGGATAAAGTGTGCCTTGTGTCAACCCTACTAACTTTAATTACTGCTTACATATTAGGCCAGGGTTTTGTATTTTTTTCCTTTTCTAGAATCCGTTTGCTATTAAACTGAATCCCACTGCTGTAAACTTTGTTTTTATTACCAGATTGGTTCTTGCTTAAAAGCTACTCATCTTCTTAGAAATATATCTGTAAGCATTATCACTTAACCTTCCATCCTCACCAGAAAACTAAAGCATTAAGTTTCACGTAGCAATAATGCTCATATAAATGAAGGTGATGTTGATTTTTATCGGGTTGAAGACACATTTTTATAACGGTGTATATAGAAGGTCTGCATCACTTTAATCGTACGTTGCTTTAAGCAGCAGACTGGATTAGCATTTGGTTGAGCAGAGTACATCTCATTTCCATCATTAATGTATTTCTGTGCAATCTTTTAAAATTAAATTGTAGACTCGCCTTCACTGTTTTTCTTGCATAAACACCTTTCATTACTGAGTGTGTGTGTGTGTTGTTTACGAACATTTGTTCTCACTGCCTGCCTTTCAACGTGCATTTTTCATTCTCATTGGCAGGGATATGAAGAGCCGGAATGTTTTGCTTAAGAGCGACCTGACAGCCTGCATTGCCGATTTTGGCCTAGCTGTGAGGTTTGAGCCAGGAAAACCACCAGGCGACACCCATGGCCAGGTGTGTACCCAAGCAATCGTGAATATTTATACACTTTTATAATCCTAGTTTGCAGAGCGTAGGGTAAAGCAGAGTAAAATGCCAACCTGACGGCAACACACTGCACTAATATAGGTGCAATAGAAAAAGTTAATCCGTTTATTGAATAGAGTAAGGTAATAAGAACTTGGAAACAAGACCATGGGAGGGAACTCCACAACGGTGGTGAGTGCTGTGAGGAAATATGCAGAAAGAGGAGGGGTGTTTTTGGCTTGCAGTGGTTGAACACCGTATGGATGACACAGAAAAGTCCAGTAGACTGAGTCTTCAACATCGGAGGAGGATGATGAGTCGACGATTGAAGTTCACGTGAACAGTGACCCATGGTAGTTGCGATAGAAGAGCAAAAAGGACTGCCAATGAGCGAGTGGCTGGACTGAATCGACGAGTACAAGCTCATCAATCAGCCCGACTGCTTTTTGTTGAATTTAACATCCAGGGTGTGGTCTTGTTGATGTGGGGGGTGGGGAAAACTATTTAAAATAACCACCCTGAAGACCCAATGTGGCAGGCGACTGCACTATCTTATTTTTTCAGCACTTCCATTAAATTACAAAGTATAGTTTTATCTCTCTGTACTGTAACATCCATTTGTGATGGCCAGAACATAATAGCGCATCATGGAAACTCTAATCTGGAAGTTTCAGCCAATAAAGAAAGGGAAGTGATATATAGCTTAAGTGCCCTTTAAGTGCAATGCAACAGCTTGTATTGAAGATAACTGGGGTTTAAAGGGATTGCCGTCTTGCTATTCATGTGCTATTCATTAAATAAGAAGCATGCCTTGTGAAATGCCGTGTTTGGAAATACAAAGCTCCTAAAACAACCATGAAGCAATGTCCTTTTAAAATACTTTACAGGAGGGTTTTTTGCCAAAGATAGCTGCGGTTGAAGGATTGCTGTTGTGCTCTCGGTTATGAATGTGCTTTGTGTATTTGTTTGCTTGCTTAGCTGTCGTTTGTTAAAAAGAAATCGTGGTGTTTGCCCTCAAATTTATCACTCGCCATGCCTGTTCGTCTTGCCACGTATGTGCAGGTGGGCACAATGAGGTACATGGCTCCAGAGGTGCTCGAAGGAGCCATTCATTTCCAGCGTGATGCCTTCCTCCGCATTGACATCTACGCCTTGGGCTTGGTGCTGTGGGAGCTCATCTCGCGCTGCACAGCCGTTGATGGTATGTACCGCGCACACCTTCCGCTAGTAGCTGTTGTGCCAATGCTTTTAGAGGTATGCTTGTGCACGTGTATAATAGAATACAGGTAAAGCACCCATTAGACCGCCTTTAAATGTCGTAATCGCCTTTTGTAGAAACATGCTCTTGTTAACCTTCTAAACACCTGTAATAATTTACTTGATGAATACTCCTAAGATCTGGAGGGATTGATAACATCTCTGCCTCTCCATGCACTTACTTTAGCTTAACAATGTAAAAAATGTTTTACTCTTTATGTAACTTTTTGTGAATATTTAATTTCTATTTAAAGTAAAAAAATTGTTCTTTATTTGATCATGTATAAAGCAGTGTGTTTAGGTTTTTTATTTATTTTGGATTGGTTCTGTCTGGTGATTTTTTTCTGCAAATTTTAAGTATAATTGATGCGCTGCTGCCATATAGCCTGGACCCTGTTGAAATTTAAATGTGAATCTGAAGGGTATATCCTGGCTAAATAAAGATTAAACAAAAAAAATAAACCCCTATAACCTCTAGATGCACCTCACCCACTCTATTCACGTAATTAATGTTGTATTTACAATGCCACACCCATCCTCTTGAGACTTCACGTATATATACTCTCACTGTCATAATATTTCTTGAAATGGGCAGTCCATAATGAAAACAAATTCTCGTTTTTATTTTGCTTGTTATGTATTTTTAAGCCGTTAGTGAGGGCCTATTTCAGCTGGCAAAACTCACCATTAACACTTCGAGTGGCATTGGCATCCCTATTGCTCACATAAACACACCTAAAATAGATACTAACTTGTAGCTAAGATCACCTTTTAGTTACAGTGAGCAAGGTTGTAGTAATAATTTAAAATGGTGTGCTTTGCCAGGAATAGTATACGTGCGGTTGGAATTAATGGTTGGAATTGTGTCGCAGTTAGGCTAAGGCTACCCACATGTACGGTAAAGAGAGACACGTTCAAACGTACACACAACACGTGCAAGAAAATCCATTGAGGTGACTAAGTAGTAGTACCTTTTGGTGACCATTGATATGTGATGGCCTGCTGGTTTGTTCGTGTCAAAGGGATGTTTATTTATTTCATGATGGATAAGTACAATTAAGATATTATATATGTATTTGTGCTTAAACGATGACTAGCTCTCGTAATATACAGCAGTTTTATTGCATATCTGGCAATGATATATATTAGGGAAATCTTAGCTGAGCCTCAGCTTTTTAAAAAGCGTTCTGCATTAAGATGTTAACTCAGTTTTGTTTTTTTACATAATTAATATGCAACGGCAGATACTCGAACACCTATAGAATACCACCCAGACATAATGAGAAGATGGAATTCCAAATCCACAGTTGGTCCACAACCCCATTTGCCATGTGCTTGCCACCCAGAACGCAGCACACGAAGCACCACACTGGTGTCACTGACGGCATATGCCAATTCCTGAGCCAAAGGATCACGCCATGTTAAACAGCCTATGTTCTAAACCAGCCCAGTAGTGGCCTGGGAAAATATATCAAAAGAGGCATTGCTGTCCCAATGAGTTTGGGTTATTTGGTGTTCTGCCCGAGTTTAAAATGCGGTGGAGCTCAGCAAAAAAATTGCATCAAGTTTGTTTAAAAGCCTGCCATGGTTTTTGGTTTGGCGTTGACAGATCAACTACGTACGCCTTGTTGCGGTCCGTAGCAAAATGTATTTCTGAAGCCAAAGCGTTTAGCGCACTGCTGACAGATTAGTGGTCACATTACAATTCAATTTGTCAAGTAAATATATGGAAACGTTGAACAATATTCCTTTGTTTTAGTTTGCATTTAATATAGATTTGGATGATCAAATAATTTCACACGTCGTTATTCATTTATATCGTACAATATCTAGCATTGTGTTCATAATCAACATTGTAGTTTAGTTCTAGATTTGAAGCTTTCGTGACTGCAAGGATTCATATTCTTAGGTTTTTTCGGTAAGTCACATATGTAAAAAATTTAAATTAATGAAAAATTCACGACGTTTCGGAAGCAACACAAGCCTCCGTCTTGTGTTGCTTCCGGAGGCTTGTGTTGCTTCCGAAACGTCGTGAATTTTTTATTTTGTTTTATTTTACTTTTATTAATTTAATTTTTTTACATACGTAACTTTACCGAAAAAACCTAAGAATATTGTAGTTTAGATCATCTACTTCTAGATATGTATCCAGCTTATGTTAAATTGTATACCTATGTTGGTTCAATGGGATTAATTAAATACGGTTGTCAATACTGTTATACCGAGGCACGGGTTGAGCTTTTTAAATTCCTTAATTTGTTCAAGCTGCTTAAAGGCTCACCGCTTTTCAGCTTTTTTCCTTGACAGTGTAGATGTTGTATATATGTTGAACTTCTTTTGCACCGTACGTAGCCAGCCATGCTAATCGGAGGTGCGGGGAAAAGACGACAAACTAAATACCGCCAAAAGGAACTACAGAAGTCGAGTGCCACGGGGCTACTGTAAACTGACCTTGTGTGTGCGTGTGGTAATGGTGCCCTCCACAGGTGACTCGCTGATAAACTGTCCCCACTGGCCAGCTGTGGTTTCTGTTATTTAGCCGCATGCACAAACAGCACAGCAGTGCAGTTATGGGTAGCGAGGTCTCCCAACATATTGCACCGTCATAGTGTATTCAATCAATCAGTCGGTAATTTGCTTAATCTTTAAACAGGTGAGATGCAGAGTCTCATGTGCACGCATATGCAGTGCTGTGCGATATAGGGGTCATCATTTATGTTTATACTATTAACATTGGGGACTTTGGCATCAGGACACTGTCCAATTTTAGAGAATAATAAATACTGTAATATTACAGGGTACAGAAAATGATGCTCCTTTAGTTCTCTGATGAAATGGCCAAAAGGTTTGAGTGTTAACAAGAGTAAACTGGATCAGTGGTGAGAATGCTGACGAGTCATTAATAGGTTATTCAGTGATGCAGCTCCGAATTTTAGATGATGAATTTACATCTCAAAGTGTGTCCCTGATCAGATGAGCCATGGACTTATCCCAGTTTACTGAGTACATTTGATATGCAAGCCCTTCACTCTGAAGTGGAAGAGCACTTAGCGTTATGTCGCACACCTACACCAGCCTTACTGTGTTGTTCTTCGTGCTGCTCAAGCACCCTCTAGCCATTGTTGCAGTCGATAAATGCTCTGGGCAGTTTGTAGGCACTGATGCCGTGGACCTCGTGTGGCTCTTCCCCAGGTCCTGTGGGCGATTACACGCTGCCGTTTGAGGAGGAGCTGGGTCGCCACGCCTCACTCGACGAGATCCAGGAACTGGTGGTGCAGAAGCGCATTCGGCCCGCCCTCAAGCCCTGCTGGAGGAAAAATGCCGTAAGCTCGTTAATAATTATGAAAGCAATATTGCTCGAGTTACTAGCAAAGCTCTCGGCTTTGTCTTGAGACTAATTTTTTTTAATTGCTGCTAGGATGTTTGGCTATTTCTCTCCTTGGTAATTTTGGTATTAAAAATAAACTTATAATTCACTGCCTCGTCAGGAACAGTGGTTCTTAACTCAGAGTGCTGCCTTATGGAAACAATCAGTGTGGCCGTGCTCATCTCTGTGGGTGGCATTGAGTTGTCATCATCAGCAATGATATTATATATCCACTGTTGGGCTTGTCCAAGCTGCCACCATCTCTGACAGTCCTGTGATTCAAGAATCCACCGAGCTCCTGCACAAGCTGATCTCATTGCTCCATCTCTCCGGCGGATAACATGGCAGGATGTTCCCTCCTTTTGGTGTCAAAATCTTCAGTGTGAATCGAGTGCTCTGACTTCAGTGCCACTGAGTTGTGATAGTTTATTTATACATATACATGGTTATTCATTCTGTTTTTTTTTTCTGTGCAATCCACATATAAGTTTATTATGCACTCTTAATTGTGGACACTGGGAAATCCGGGTTGGATTCATGAATGTTTGTGGTTAGAGATGAGTTCTTGCTGTGTAAATGTAATGAAGGTATCATGGGGTATGTGTGCACATAGACTCTCATCAGGATCAGAATATTTATACAGGAGGAATCCGATGAGCTACAAAGCTCTATTTCACAGATGTCCAGTTGGAGCGGGTGAGAACGTCATCACACTGCTATGTTTATTTTTTAGGGTGGTGACATTGGCCAGCGAGAAATTAATGAGCTACTTTCTGAAAAAAGTTCACCGGTTGAAACCGACAGGCCACCCTGGTGAATACTGCAGGTGGTATTAACTGTAAAATATGATCCGTCTGCTTCACAGTGGACGGTAAAGTTACTGCGGGAGTAGGCCATTCTAAAAGAGTAGCCCATTCTTTGCCGGCATCATAATCCAAATCTGACATACTTGGGAAATTACCTACAAATGTCTAAATTTGGATTAAACATATAAATATTGCTCCCTTCCATCTTACTGCAAATTATTTCTGTGAAACATCGTGCCGTTAAGAATAGCGCAAATATGAAATGCACTAAGTAATAATTATTCTGTCCCCAGGGCTTGGCTCTGCTATGTGAGACCATCGAAGAGTGCTGGGACCACGAGGCTGAGGCCCGCCTCTCCGCCGGCTGCGTGGAAGAGAGGGTTCAGCTGATGCGCAAGATGTGTTATAGTGGCAACAGCAACGGCAGCAGTAACCCTGGCGGCAACGGAACTTCCGTTGGAGAGAACACTACGGTGATCGTGGCCATTTCCTCATTGGCCGCCGGAGAAGCGCACGACACAGAGACTTGTGCCTTGTGAAACGACTTTAGTTGCTCCCCGTAAGGGGAAGTGAGAGCAAAACAAAGTGCAGAGATCCCGAACTATTGTGCTCCTGCGTTAGAGAGAAACCCGGAGGCAGCAAGTAGTGGCAGCATTGATGGTGTGAATACTAATAGCAGCGGAAGAACTGTGGCCACCTGCTGCAAGTGTCTTCGCAGTGGAGGCAGAGCTGACCCACAGTACCAAACACTGCGAGAGACAGCGAAGCCCTTAGTCGTGCTAACACCGTGGACAACAATAACACTGAGGATCCTCGCCATTAACAGAGTCAAAAGATGTTCGTCACAGAGACCATTACCTCGCTGGCCACAATGGAGGTGTGCTGTGCTTGGAGATTCGTTTGTGAATGAAGTCATATCTGAACGGATGAAGAAGGATGACAGCAGGGAGACCTGAACCCTCATTAAAGATGACAGCATCTACATCACCACCCTGCATTAACATTGGCACTGCTGGAATATCACGAGTAACCTTGGCCATTGCCACGGACACTGATCAACAAACAACTGTGAATTTTTACTTTCAAACTGACATAAGTGTAAAAGATGGTAGTTGATGGAAATTTGCCAAATTTAAGTTTTTGTTGCATCTCTTTTTTGAAGACTTAATACTTTTTCTTCATGGATTCGACTGTTTTGTTTTTCACTCTTAAGGAGTAGAATGTAATGGAATTCAGTTACAAAGGAAGGACGAATGGTTGAGTTTATTGGGGAGGCTCATGTGTTAAGATGGGATAATAAGTCCGCATTACTGGGTTCAAACCTTGAACAAACAAGACACTGCTAAAATGATATGCCTTGGGTCAGATTTAACATATAGTTGATAAATACAGTACAGAACAGTAGGATAAAATATTATATTGCTTTTCAATTGACTATTTCCCAAGAGTTTATAAAATCGGATTGTACATGCTTGTGTTGTAATACCAATCAAAAGATTGCGTTAAAAGTAAAATTAACACCAGAGCCTGTGTTAAGTCTCCCATTCAAAAAACTCTGCTGAATAGCATGTGCTCATTTGTAGCCCAAAAAAAGATCCATTCAGAAACATATTTTCCTTGGAGTTAAATATTCAATCCCAAAGCTACTGTTATGAAACATGTGTTAATTACATGGAATTCTGCATTATTCAGAATTAAATAGTTTAAAATTATAATGATTAAAAAACGTCGACAGTATCAGTATTTACAGTAGGATTTTTTGTTTTGTTTAGTTTCTTTGTGTGTGCATGGGCAATGAGAGCTGTTGGTATTCCCTCAAGAATGAACTTCATAGGCTGATATTTTACCACGCACATCACCGATATTGACAGTAGTGGTGAGGTAGGTGTAACAATCGTTGCTGTTCTCTTAATTTAACATCTATTGGTTATACATAATGAGATTATAGGTGAGAGTGCATGCGAGGAAGATTCAGAGACGATGGCTCATTATGATCACCTTAAAGAGACACAAGGGACATTAAAGGGTTGTTGATGACCTGCGTGCCACAACACTGCCACTGAAGAAGGAACCGTGGCAGCAACGCTTAACAGGGCAATCGTTGAAGGCCTCAATGGCGAATCGAGGGGCGTGAGATGTGTACCTACTGACTTCCTCCTTGGAGGGGGGAGCGTCACTTGTGTCTGCAACCTTCACGGGTTTGCGTCAGACCAAAGCTACAGTGGCATAGACTGACATAACATCCAGGACAAAACGTTGCTTTAAGAAATTAACATTAAGCACCGTTGTTGGATCATTTTAATGAGTTCCACGTTAAATTTTCAGTTTAAGAAGGCAAACTACTATCTTTGGATAATCATAACTTTATACCAATTATTGAACTGGATGCCAGTTTGATGGTGTTGTCGGGATTAGTTTTTTTTGCGAAATTAGTTTGTAGAAAAGATCTGATTTTTGAAGGCTGTACGTTAGATTTGTATTTGAAATATGATGCCTGTGCAAACTCGGCAACTTCAACAGCTCACCCGACGCAATTTCCTGTTAGTATTCTGAAGACGAGGCTTGCGGTGGTGCTCAGAAAAAAAATCAACTGCTTTGTTTTTTAAACCAACGATCAATCTTTTGTGATGTTTTTTATGTATCTGCAAAATCCAATCACAATGGAAAATACATTTTTTTTACAAAAAGGTCTAACATGGACACTTATGCAATAGATTTCAACAAGAGGAACTTTCAACGCAAGAAACACTCAAACCTGTTTTCTGTGCACCTGAATCCTATGCCAAAATGTAGCTGTCAGCACCGAGTGAAGAGCCATAATAACTGCACAAGATAACGTTTTTATCACTCGCTGCCGTCAGATGGGTTAGTGTGGAAGCATGCTGTGAAGTGTAAAAGTTGCACGTCATATCACTCCTCCCCATCCTTTCATCAACCAACTGTACCTCAGGACTTCTTTCAGCGGGAAGGACGACACTTATGGGCCAATGGTTTTTTTAGATTTTGAAACGGTGAATTCTCCTGAAAATGTGCAGTTTTACGTTAGATACATTAGAAATGCCAGATCTGCTGCCGCAATCCCAGAAAGTGAGTTCGCTGTTTTGAAAGTGCACGTGGATGACACCAACTGAGCCAGACTTGGGCCTTCCGACTAAAATATATCAATTGATACAATGTCTTCGTTGGTGTTGGACATAGGCAGCGATGCTAATGCACCACCCCATCTCATTTGTAGTTCATTGCTAAAGGCACTTGCCTTGTTGGTAGTTGCCCTTGCTTTACATTAAACAATAATAATAAAGACAATTCCTACAGTGCCGCAACATGGCAAGCCATATTGCAATGGTGCTGAACAAAAACAACAAATATTGCAGTCCATTGCAATGGGAAAGAGATGTAGTGGTACTTGTGGCTGTTTAGTTTTTTTAAAGCAGTGTCATCTTAAAATGCATTTTTAAATGTGTTAAGATGTGCATCTTAGGTAAGTAGGATATCTGCTAGCATTACGAGTTTTGACAACTGCGCATTTTAAAGATTTCCGCATGAATTAAAATGTCCCTTATCCTTTACATAAGATATGTAAGGTTCAGGGCAAAATAGCACCCCAGCATGTTCATCAATCCCATGAAATAGTTTGTTTTGCTTTTTAAAGATATATTTCTGAGAATTTAAATTACAGTGTGCTATCGGTATTAAATACTGAGACATCCATTTGGGAACTGCACAGAGCTGCACGCCACATGTTGGAAAATGGCCTGCTTGACAAAACTTTCACAGAACTTCTGAAAGTTCTTCCACTGGCCTCTTTAGCCTTGACTGCGCTTTCCTGTATCGTTTCTCAAATGAGATTATTGCATAACAACCGAACCGATATTTAATTGGCAGAGCAATTTTTTTTTGCCAAATTAAGTGAAAAACCAAAATGAACATGGTGGGTTGTTTTTTTCCCTCTGTTCAGTCATTGGTGGTTGAGTCCGTCCACTTGCTTCACTCAAGAACGTGGTTTATTCACAGGTGCCTGTTTAACACATAGGCTTTCACGACCAATATCCATAATATAGGTTTTTCGGTTAGATCGTGTAAATATATAAATGTGTCGTTAAACCCACCACCACTAGGGACAAATTGGCACGTTCTGTTTACGTGACAACCCTTACTCGTTGGCTGTGTCGGGTGGTGGCGGGTTTAACGACACATTTATATATTTACGCGATCTCACCCAAAAACTTATATTATGCATCACGGGTGCCTGCCAGGAATTTATTGGAGCTCTGTAACCTCTGAGCCACCAAGCGGCCATCTGTCGACGACATTTTAATACGGCCTTTATCCTGCTCGTAGCTTATTTATATATTGACGTGAAAAAAAACCATTGGCCCCTCGTTGTTGGTCTCTTTCCAAACAATACCGTTGACAGTGCTAAATGTGGGGTATATAACCTGCACTTCCAGCAGGGCAGCCAGTCTTTCAGCAGAAGGATTGTACAATATGCCCCCCCCCCCACCCTCAGAAACTGCTGGGTCCTGTCACTTTGGCCCGCAGCAATACGATTGTACACACGCTCTGGACACACGTTCAATGCCCGTTTTGAGTTTCGCGTTTTTCGAAAATAGACCGGATGCCTTAGTGGGGCACGCTACGGGACCTGACAATTCGGCTGGAAGTTACATACGAGTATCGACGTATAATGTGTGTGTCTACGCGTAGACTTACATGATATCACAATTGTCCCACCCGCCTGCGATGCCTTTTAGGTCATCCATATGAAGCGCTGTTGCTGATCAGAATTGAGTAGGGATTATGTAGGGTCTTCATTGGTGGCCTTGCCCCCATCATTCCTTTATTTATAAATATATGCCATGGCCAGACGGCGAAGTGAGCGGGGAACGATGGTTCATTCACGTCTCACCGTAGTAAAAAAAAGTAATGTGCATATAGCCGTTTAGGTTTCAGGTGTTAAAACTGAATTTTTGTATATACCGGACTTTGTACTTTCTTCAGCTGACAAGAAAACATCTGTTTACATACATTGTAAATACCCCTTCATACAGAAATTCTATAATTTGCAAGACTGTGTTACCAACATTGGAAACCTATATAATTTGTAAACCATCTAGCTTGGTCATTGGTTAATTAAAATTCATAGCGCTATGTGATCAAATGTGTAGATATAATGCTAATGAGCTGTGTAATGGTTTATTATAGCCTGTACTGTATTATAACAATGTGTATTTTAACTGTTTGTGAGGATTGTCAAATGGCTGCCTGAAGATGATTTGCCAGTGAGTTTCTTTTTTTCAAGTGCATTGTGTCCCTGTTGGCATATAGTGTGTAAATATGTTGGCTATATGAAGCAACATTCATCATAAAGCTAATTCTGCTGTATTGTAAATTTGTTCTATGCAAATAGACATCTTCTAAAAAAAAACACTGGCAAAGTTCTATACAATACAACATCGATTTAGCTCATGAGCAGTTTGACACTTTTGATGTACTACATACGGTACCAGTATTTGATTTATTTTTGTAATCCTCAGGTTGTTACATTTACAATGGTGCCATGATATTAATGCCTTCACGATATTCCCAGTGAAGTGAAATGTGAAGTTGGCGTGCCTCTCTTTCACCCACTGGGTTTGAACTAGAGTTAATTTCACGTATGCGTGTGTGAGGTTGTAGAAATTGAAATTCGTGCCCGTGCTTCCGCTTTGGTTCTAACACTAACCTAAATTGGAGTACATCTACGATCGTAGTGTTAAATCTGGCTGCACAACAGTCGTGTCGTTGATTTTTAAATAACAAGCAGCTTGTTGTGTGCACCCCTAGCGTATGCCTTGACACGCTGTATTACCTTAATTCTGGCTGTGTTTCACTTTGAGCCCTGTGCAGAATTCTAACATTTGGCTGTTTTCGGGCAGTATAGTAGTGCGTATGCATTTGCTCATTCAATCAAAATTAATCACAGGAAGTTATCACTGCTTTATTTTAAATTGATGAGCTTAAAAACATGTAGGCAACAGGAACTATTTCGTAAACAAAATTTTCAGTTTTCATTCATATAACTGATATGTTTTAAGGAAAACAGCTATTGTGAACCCGAGTGTAACAAATAGGAATTTAGCGATAATTAATCATTTAAAATGTGTTCATATATTCACTATACGTGACTGGAATTGTGCGAATAGGAATCTATTGTATACGAATAGTATATCTTGTAATTAGTTCACGTGACCCTCGCAGCCAGTATAGGTGCTGCATTTACCAAATTATTTCTTGAATTTAATATGATCCCCAACTCTTTACAGTTCATTAAATTGAACCGGGAGGGGGGGGGGATTGTTCCTCGCCTCGTAACAAGACCATCTCGTGATTAAACCAAGAGGACTTTAAGCGGGTTATGCTCAGAGCCAGACAACAGACATGTGTTGTCGCTTTGAGACGAAGGGTTCATATTCATTTGCCTTGTGAATAGTTGTTTACGTTTACTTGGTTAAAAACAGAAACCGTTTTTGTTTCTTCGAGAAAGTGAGTTAGTTGGTAGCAAGTCACATGCAACACAACACTTCGGGTACTTTTAAAATGTTGACACTGAATACATGCTGTGTGTACCAGAATAGTATATCATGTATATGTAATACAATTTTTTACAGTGGTTTACGGGTTTAAACGTGCAGGACGTATACCAAGAAACCACCTCATCCGTATGCAGTTACAATGGCAGGAATGTCCACATTGAGTACCTCTGATATCCTTGCTGTATTTTATATACATCGACAAACTCATGTGTTTGTTAATGTTCTCAAGTATGACACTACTGAATTTGTGCTTTGTTTTGTTCTCAGCTTTCATGTTCTGTTAAGATTTGCTTTAACTCCCAGTATGGCTGGCCAAGGGTTAATTTGGTTACATGTGGTAATTTTAAACATGTGTTGCCTCCTGCTTCTCTTTGCATTTCAAATGTTAAGCCGTTGTACATTTCTGGAACTTGTAAATATGATGTATTTGTGTTTATTGTTAAAGTGACTAGTAAAGTTGAATGTCGGACATTTATTACTCTCCTGGCTTAATGTGTTGATTATTTATCTCAATCAATTAACACACTTAATACAACAAAGTTTTAAGCCGTCATACGTGTACTTGTACGTTATCCAAATATGCATCAGAACTATAATCGGGCGCTAACACAAAGCCAAGATAAATGCTTTGAGAAACATTTTTGAAAGCTGATCAGTATAAACGAACACAAGCACAGTTCAACTCACCTTCACAAAATTAAAGCAACCCAAACATAACCAACGTCACTAAATTCCAAGTGACATGCCATTGGGGGATACCTATGACCCCAAACTCAAAGTCCACAGAGGTAGGTGCACGTGTAAATCTATCAAGGTGTAATGCGGGCGCGGGCGACCTCCCGGATGTGACGTCACGGAGAGGTGGAGTTAGGTGACGTGGGAGGAAAGGTTAAGGTTCTTAAGGGAGGAGACCGGAAGAGGAAGGCAGAACGAGTGGGACTGGACCAGAGTAAGGCCACGTGGGCAAAGCCAAGGGGTGGCAGCGGCGGCCAGCGGTGGCCAGCTAAGGGAGCAGCCAGCGGAGCTGCGAGAGAAGACAGCGGTGGGGCGGCTGGAGAGAAGGCGGACGAGGAGCTGCGGGGAACACAGCCGGCGAGGCTGTGTGTGAGGGAGAGGCTACGAGAGCGACGAGAGGAGAGAGAGGCTGAGAGAACGACGAGGGGAGAAACTGCAGGAGAGCAGTATCAGTGTCAGTATAGAGTCTTATAGAAGGACAGCCGTGCGGGTTAAGAGAGAAGAACCGAATAAAGGACACCAAGCCAGACATCGTGGTCGAGTCCTTTATTACATTGGTGTCGGAAGTGCAACGGCATGTCGAAACAAGTGAGAAAGAAAAATGTTCCAGCGCCGGCATCGGCTTCTTCGTCCGAAGACGAAGACTTCCCTCCAAACATGGATCCTGCCAGGGTGGTGGAGGAGAGCCCTGCTGAAACGAGTGCGGGGACGGGAGTGGAAGATGTAGCCACAGTGTCAGGGCCGCCGACACCATCAGACGCTGATCGGCGATGGCTGCAGGTGGCTGAGCAACTGGAGACTCTCAAGGACGCCCTGGGCCAATTGTGTCATCTCGTCACCCCAAGCACGGCGACGGAGAGAGCGGAGAGTGCTCCACAGGCCGCCACGGGTTCTTCACTCCCGGCGCCATGGGCCACGCGGCAGGAGGCCGCCATCTTGCGCGTGCCGCGGCGGGAATCCGCCATCTTGACCACGCCGCGATTCGACGCCATTTTGAATTTGCCTCCGGAGGAACCATCGGCGGAGGGCGGAGTGAAGCGAAGTCGGAGTCGCCATCTCACCACGGTCAAGGAATTCGCCATTGGGGGCGACTGGAGCGCTTTCGCCTGCAGATTTTTAGCGGCGGTCCGTTCTGCGAGATGGACCGATGCTGAGGCCTTGGAAGTGTTGCCGACTCTTCTGGACGACGAATCTGTTCGTTTTTTTCGCTCCATTAAGGCCGAGAAGAAGAGGACATTATATGGAGTTTTTCAAGAAATGGCCGACGCCTACGAGCCACCTGACGACGCGCATCGGCGATTCGCTCAACGACAACGAGCGCCCGAGGAGTCGCCTGTGGCGTACAGGGGTGCAGTGCTTGATTTGGCTATGGCCGCGTATCCAGATACAACACCTGACCTGCTCGAGCCTCTCATCTTGGGCAAGATGCTCGAGCTGTCGCGGGATCTTGGGATTCCCATGCCGGTGTGCGGGCATGAGAAGCTCACCTCCCGGGCGGCGGCGAAATGTCTGGATGCACAATTCAACCTACGACGATGGAAACAGGTCACGGCGTGGACAGGGGGGCCCGTCGCGGAGGGTGGCGCTCTGGGTTGGGACCCTACGAAGTCGGTATACGTGCCGGATGAGCGGGGCCCTCAGGAGCTGACGGCCGCCTCGGTGCCATGGTCAGGCCGCGGTGGACCGGCCTCTCGTGCTGCACCGCCGATACGCGGGCGGCGCGATGCAAGGCCTGCGCTTCGGCGCGACGACGCCGATTGCTTCCGCTGCGGACGGAAGGGCCACTACGCGAAGGACTGCTGGGCCCGCATCCCGGGTCCGCCACAACAGGAGGCCTCATTACCGGCCAAGCCGCCCAAGGATCCACCGAAACAGGCAAGTCGGCACGCACCAGACACCCGGCAAGGCTTTACACCTCACCCATCACCTTCGTTGTGCGGTCATAGTGTTGTTGTTAAAGAGGGACCTTCGACGGGGCCTTGTCGCTCTGTGACGCAGTGGCGCAAATTGGCACGGAGGGTTGTTGCGGCCGCTACGGGTTCGTCCACCGTGCCGGGGTCTATACAAGGGGTGGACGTGCGCATTTTGGTCGATTCCGGGGCGTCCGCGACTATTATTTCGGATGTCATTTTTCATCTGTTAGGCATCCCACCCGGGGCCGTGCGTCCGGTTTACGGGTCGTGCGTCGCTGCGAACGGGGGTAGTATGGGCATCGTGGGCCAGGTGGACGCTAAAATATCTATTGGGGATGTGTCGGCCTCGGGCGTTGTGTTGATTTCAAGATCCTTGGCAGTTCCCTGTTTATTGGGCACTGATTTTCTGGCTAAGATGCCTATTTTGATCAAAATTAATGAGAATTGTATTGAACTGCCGGGTGGCCGTCAAATTTCGTTTCTGCCGTCGCCCTGGGGGCGACCTGCTTCGGCCGTACAAGTGCAGGCGCTATCCGTGGCATCTGTTGATATTCCACCTGGTTCACAGATGCTTATTCCCCTGCGGTATCGGAAGCCCCTGCCTGGTCGGCTGGGAGCGGTTGGGATCTTGTTGTCACCTTCAGCCTCGATAACGGCCGGATCGGCGCTGGTCGGAGCGCAGACCATCGTCCGGCCAGATCAATTACCGTTTTTGCAGGTGCTCAATGCGGGTACGGAAAATGTCTGTGTCCCAGCCGGCACGGTTGTGGCACATGCCACCACGGCATTTACGGCTCACGATTGTTCGCATAGCCAGGGAGTGGTTGCTGGTGTTTCCGAGCCTGTGGCTTCGGATGACCGCTGGATTGCTAGCTTATGTGACGGAAATTCTTCCCTGTCTGTGGATCAACGGGGTGCGCTTCATAAATTGTTATTGACGTATTCCGATGTGTTCAGCTCCAATGATTTGGATTTGGGACGCACCTCATTGCTTCACCATCACATTGCTACAGGCGACGCTGCCCCTATTCGGTTGAATTCGCACCGAATGAGTCCGGCCGAGCGAGAACACGTTCGGGGGGCAGTGGAGGATATGTTGGCTGCGGATATTATATCGCCGTCGAACAGCCCATGGGGCGCGCCTGTGGTTTTGGTTAAGAAAAAGGATGGCAAATTGCGATTCTGTGTTGACTTTCGAAAATTGAATAAGATATCGGTGGCAGATGCGTATCCCCTGCCGCGTATGGACGACTCCCTCGACGCATTGTCGGGGGCTAAGTATTTCTCTACACTGGACCTCTCTTCGGGATTTTGGCAGCTTCCCCTTGACGAGCCCTCACGGGAGAAGACCGCATTCCGTACGCCGCAGGGGTTGTTTCAATTTAACTGCCTTCCGATGGGGCTGAATGCGGCCCCTGCCACATTTCAAAGGCTCATGGAACTCGTTTTGACGGGGTTGCAGTGGGAGACATGTCTCATATATTTGGACGATATCATCGTCTTCAGCCGCACATTTGATGAACATTTAAGGCGGCTGGAGACGGTGTTCGCGAGGATGCGCTCCGCGAACTTGAAATTTAAACCAAAGAAATGTCACCTACTGCAACGGTCCGTCCGTTATTTGGGGCACATCGTGAGTGCTGAGGGGGTGTCTACGGACCCGGAAAAAACGGCGTGCGTCCGAGATTGGCCGACTCCGGTCACCGTGGGGGATGTACGTCGCTTTCTGGGATTTGCCTCGTATTATCGAAGATTTGTACCGAATTTTGCGACCATCGCGAGGCCCTTGCACCTCCTTACGGGTAAGGGACGTAAGTTTGCGTGGGGACCGCCGGAAGAGGCGGCCTTTCAGAGTCTGCGTAATCTGTTGGCTACCGCCCCAACATTGGATTATCCGGATTTCAATCAACCGTTCATTCTTGATACGGATGCGAGCGACACAGGTATTGGCGCGGTGTTGTCTCAGTCTAAAGGGGGCGTAGAGCGCGTCGTTGCGTATGGTAGCCGGGTCCTGTCGCCCGCGGAAACACGCTACTGTGTCACTCGCAGGGAACTCTTAGCCGTTGTTTTTTTCCTACGTCAGTTTCGACCGTACCTGTACGGCCGTTCCTTTATCGTACGTACGGATCATGCGGCCTTGCAATATGCCCTTAAAATGGATCAACCTTCCGGCCAGCTGTCGCGTTGGTTGGACACGCTGCAAGAATTTTCATTTCAAATTCACCATCGTAAAGGGGTGCGCCATGCGAACGCAGACGCACTTTCTAGGTTGCCGCAGCGCTCCCCTTGCAAATGTGCGTCGGGGACGCAGAGATGTGCGCCCAGCCTACCCCCCCCTCAGCCGGTGGTATTGGCTGTGGAGAAGTCGGATGCTACTGTGGAACCGGGGCCGACTGATGGGGTTTTGAATCTGCCACGGTCTGTTTGGATAAGGGAGCAAATGATGGATGAGTCGTTAGTGTCCTTGCGGAAGCGATCCAAAGTGGAGGTTGGGGGTCCGGTTACGGAGGGTGCGCCGGAAACCGCGGTCCGAGATGGTCTGCTTATGTGGAGGGAAAGTCTCCAGGAACACTGGCGTCTAGTGGTGCCTGCGTCCCTCCGATACGAGTTGATTAGAACTCTCCATTGTGACACGCTATTACATCTGGGTGTGCAGAAGACCTTGTTGACGTTGCAACGTCATTATTTTTGGCACGGCATGTCGACGGATGTCGTGGGGCACGTCCGCGCGTGCCCTGACTGTGCCCGGCGTAAGCCTCCTAAACATCCTTATGTGCCACCCTTACAGTCAATTCGGGTGTCTCGGGTCAATGAATTGGTGGCACTGGACATTTTGGGACCTTTCCCACCTTCGGCGAGGGGTAATAAATATTTGCTGGTCGGGGTTGAGTACCTCTCCCGTTGGCCGATGGCCTGGCCGTTGCCCGATCAATCGGCCGCGGCCATTACCGACGCCTTTTTGTTCGGATATGTTATGGACAAGGGTGCGCCGGAGAGACTCCTTACGGATCAGGGCCGAAATTTTTCTTCGAAATTATTGGCGGAAGTATGCGCGGGCCTAGGGACTAAGAAGGTCCGGACATCCCCATACCATCCGCAAACGGATGGTATGGTTGAGCGGCTAAACCGGACATTGTCTGCCATGCTGTGCCACACGGTGAGTGAGCAACAATCGGATTGGGACCTGCACATCCCGGGGGTGCTTTCGGCGTACAGGATGACTCCTCATGCGGCTACGGGTTATTCGCCATTTTACCTTATGTATGGTCGGGAAAACGTGCCGCCAATGGATGTGCAGATGGGAACCGGTGTGAGGGGACCTTGTAAACCGCTTCCTGACTACATTCGGGACACTGTTCGCCGGGTCTCGGAGGCGCGGGAGAGTGCCCGTGTGGCTACGGCCAAAGCTCAGGCCCGAAATGAGAGGTACGCACGGCGTTCCAAAGGGGAGTGCCCCTGGAAGGTTGGGGACCTGGCCTGGCTCCATTGCCCGCAGGTGCGGCCGGGTACCTCTCCCAAATTTCACAAACCTTGGCGAGGGCCTGTCCGCCTCATTGAGGTTCCTAATCCTCAGTCGGCGCGTGTTCAAATTGGTTCTCGCCGCTGGTTTGTTCACACGTCGCGCTTGAAACCGTATGTTGCTCCCCTACATGATGCATCATCTCCCAATGTTGCCTTGCCGGGGTCTGTTGCTGCCGACTCTCCCCCGCCTGCGTCCATTGATCTTGCTAGAGCGCCTGTCGTACCTGTTCCAGGCAGGCCGGCCTTGACGCCGGAGGGGACGAGGCGCTCTGCTCGGAGGGTGCCTGCCAGATCTGCGGGTCCTTCGAGCCCTGCAGCCCTTCCGACCCCGCTGCAGACGCATCCGCGGGACAAGCCCAAGACTGATCCTTCAAGGACACGGGACGTTGGTGGACTTCCAACAGCGACAGGGGGATTTCACCCTGTCGCTCCTCAAACTCAATCACGTTCCCGTTCCGCGGATGGGCCGCCGACCGTCCGGGACGGGCCGGCGACCCGCACACGCTCTAAATCCCTTGTGTTTCGTTGATTGTTATGTTGTATTGTTCTTACTGTGTATTTATTGCCTGCTTCTGCTACGTTATTGATTGTTGAGTTGTGTTGATTGTTCTTACTGTTATATTGCATGCTTGGTGTCCTTTGGTGTGTTACGCTCGGGTTCGCCCGCATTACTGTTGGTGTTGTTCAGCCGAGGTCGGCTGGGTTTTTCTCCACGGGGGAGGGTGGTGTAATGCGGGCGCGGGCGACCTCCCGGATGTGACGTCACGGAGAGGTGGAGTTAGGTGACGTGGGAGGAAAGGTTAAGGTTCTTAAGGGAGGAGACCGGAAGAGGAAGGCAGAACGAGTGGGACTGGACCAGAGTAAGGCCACGTGGGCAAAGCCAAGGGGTGGCAGCGGCGGCCAGCGGTGGCCAGCTAAGGGAGCAGCCAGCGGAGCTGCGAGAGAAGACAGCGGTGGGGCGGCTGGAGAGAAGGCGGACGAGGAGCTGCGGGGAACACAGCCGGCGAGGCTGTGTGTGAGGGAGAGGCTACGAGAGCGACGAGAGGAGAGAGAGGCTGAGAGAACGACGAGGGGAGAAACTGCAGGAGAGCAGTATCAGTGTCAGTATAGAGTCTTATAGAAGGACAGCCGTGCGGGTTAAGAGAGAAGAACCGAATAAAGGACACCAAGCCAGACATCGTGGTCGAGTCCTTTATTACAAATGTATAATTTTGAGCGTGTTGAATGTTTTATCGGTATATTGTCCTCCCAAATAAATGTGTTAAGATTGAAGAACTCAGGTGACCTCTACTTTGAGTTTTGGTGAATCAATGTGTAAGTTGTGGTGGAAATTTAATTATAGCATGAAAGGGCTTTTGAGACAGTTGAGGACAGTTGTTCATTTATTGATCCAGGATTTTTAAAAGTGGTTTTGAAACATTGTTTTAAATAGTTTAAACATTGCTGCCATGTTTTAACCGTCAATTGAACATTATTAAAAATTTCCAAATCATTAATCTCTAGCTTTTAAAAAAAAATTGGGATTTTTTAATCATAAATATTAATATTGTTTTTTTTTGTCCTGATCCAACATCATCTTATCTGAAAAGATGACTCGCGAAAGTTCCACTCCAACGGGGACGTCATCGCTGTGTGCCAAGTGTTTTTCCAGCCATGGATTGGCTCATTGCCGTCTTCTACTGTTGAGCAGGATTGAGTCAGCTTTATTTTACATTGGCAAGTATTGAAATCCTCGTGGTGCAGTAAAGTCCTCCATTGTATGCACATTTAAACCTTTGAATGAACGTCTGTGCACAGTATTCAAGCCATGTAAACCACTTGTATTTTCCACGCATATTGTAATAACACTACCACACACTTCTATCCAGGATAAATACAGCATTAGAGGCGTGTAAACATAGATCCATTCTCCAAATAAAATATGATGCAGTATCCAGTGCAATTTAGATGTGTATAACATGTGCCACCTTATCTCATACACCTCCCATGAAGTAATCATCACTGCAAATGCATAAATATTAATGCCCTTTAAACTATTAGTTATAACCAAATGGGCAAGGCGAAGTATGCGCACTCAGACGCATAATGATATCACTCCAAAAGTATCTAGCACTTTTATTTATAAACTTTTGGCGCGTTATCGAAGAGTGCTCTGCACTGCATCCAAGAAAAGGCCGATATGTGATGTGCCATGACTTTTTACAAAAACTCGGCACTGTACTGTATCTCCAACAAGCATGTACATGTAGTGGAACTTGAGTGGCACTGTGAAATCCCACACGCTTGGACATGACATCATTTCATTGTTGCCAGAATGTGTCATTCGTCACCAGAGCTAAGTTTGTCTCCTTCCATTTATGGAATTGGAGAAGCGGATATTATTTGGTCTTGGGATTCTAAACACTGTACTGCTGTATAAACGCATGAGCTATTTAGATTAACACAATACACAGCCCGTGTATCAATCAGGGCCTTGCTCTTGTGTTGACCATACTTAACCCCCACCACACACACGCTAGTCCGTGTGGGTTAGTTAAGGCGGGGAGCATCGATGTGGATTTTAATCTTGACCTAAAGCTTTCGTGACTGCAGGAATTCATATTCTTTGGGTCTTTCGGTAAAGTCACTTAGATAAGTTTAAAGAAAATAACAAAAAATTACGACATTTCGATCTCAACACAAGTGCTCGTCATCAGGAAAAGGGGGTTAGCCTCTAAAGGCAAACTGATTATAAAGGTTTAAAACATTAACCCGTAAAAACAAAGTTTTTCACTATAAATCCTTTATATGCGTGGCGGCGAGAGTCCTCTCGTCCTCTGGCTTGAGATGGCTGCCACCTATGGGTCAGATGATTGCCTGCCACCATTATGCAACTGGTAATTAAATATAATTTATTTTTTCCTAAAAAGTGTACAATTTTTGAAAAAAAAATTCACGAACATTAATTGTCACGCACAACGAGTCTGTGTGCAAAATGTCAGCTCGATTGGATCACGGGAAGTGGGTTAAAAAACGACCGAAAGATTTTCACGGTCGTAAGCGCGCAAGCAAGTGAACTTAATATAAAGGATTAAACAAGTATAACCCGTAAAAACAAAGTTTTTCACTCTAAATCCTTTATATGCGTGGCGGCTAGAATCCTCTCGTCCTCTGGCTTGAGATGGCTGCCACCTATGGGTCAGATGATTGTCTGCCAGTATTAAACAATTGGTAATTAAATATTTAATTTGTTTTCCCTAAACAGTGTAAAATTTTGGAAAAAACTTTTCACGAACATTAATTGTCTCGCACAACGAGTCTGTGTGCAAAATGTCAGCTCGATTGGATCACGGGAAGTGGGTTAAAAAACGACCGAAAGATTTGCACGGTCGTAAGCAAGCAAGCAAGTGAACTTAATATAAAGGATAAAAAATTGTCGCAGCCCAAGTGTCAGCAACATGGGTGAGGTAGCTAATGTTAATGTAAGGGAAGTTGCTGCTGGAGGTGATGGGAGTTGTTGGTAGTGATGGTGCTGGTGGTGGGCTTCTACCAATAAAGGGAGTCCAGGTCTTAAATGGAAACATTACAGCCAGTTATGGGTTCAACTGGTTGATAACGTCCTTCCAGTGATTGCTGAGTTTGTACCCATCTTCTCAGTTGAAATTGTGTCTGTATATATGGATGGCTTCATGAATTAATATTTGTTGATAGCCAGTGGGTTTGCAAAGTACCTTCGTCTTAGAGAAATCAATTTCGTGTAAGCCAACCGCATTAAAACAATGATCAGCCACGGCCGATGTATTGGTCCTCCCGTGTTTCAGATCTGCCTTATGTTCACGAACACGGTCCGAGACATGTCGCTTAGTTTCCACAATGTAACGATTGCTGCAGACACAGCTTAGTTTGTAGATGCCGGTTATTACATGTCAAGGATCACATCCTTGAAACAATTTTGGTGACCCCTGCTATATATGGCAAGGTGATGGTTTTGATTGGGTCCTCAGATGGTTATTTTCAAACAGTTGGGGTGATAGCTTTAGGGATTGTGTAGTATGAATATCCATTCGTCTTGAGAGCTTGGTGTACATGTTCCAGTTCCACTGGCTAGGTGATGATGGTCGGAAATACATGGTTATAGGGCAAATGTTTTGGTCCGTTTTGTAAGATATATGCGTGCTATTTATTGTACGTATGCATTGTGTCCTGTAGCACATGCATGGGTTTGATGGCCTAGTTTAAATGTAATAAAGCCACTTGCAGTACTTCTACCACACCAGGTTACTGTGATACCTATAGCTGTCAACCCATACGGGTTACCCCCGTATTCTTGTACAGGGAAATTGAGTTTTCAGGTCAAATATGCGCTTCAAAACGGACACATGTGTTGTCTATTTGTGTTCTTTCCCTTGTGATTGAGACTTTGTAGGATGAACGTTGAGATGTATAAGGGCACGTGGTGACCAATAAGGTCTGAATTGGTCGGTAATAAGTTAGGCACTTATCAGGGGTTGACAGGTATTGATACCTAATATGTGATTATGAGATTTTAAATGGTTGTTCGCCTAACCCCGCACCTCTGATTAGCACTATTGGCTACGTATGGCGTACCAGTCCAACGTACGTTCACCCAACACTTCTACCAATCAGGCTTCATCGTTCACTGTATTAGTGAACAAAACGCTAATTGTATTATAATTTATGTTAATGCTACACTAAACAACGCCGCATAAATTATGCTAATCATATGCAAAGCTGCCATTTTGATCCCTTCGAACTTTTTTTTTCCCCTCCGCGATGAGGAACAACAACGACGTCGCCCATTGGCCCGCACCGCCGTCTCAGCCGTGACGTGCTCCGTAGCGCGCCTTCTGATTGGCTGTACGGGGGTCGTGAAGGTGGGGGGGGTGATTTCTTTGGGCGGTGATTTTGCCGGGATCCATCCGCGTCGCCGCTTTGCTTCTCTCCCGGCCTCGCCCCTCATCCGCCGCCGGGTCCGTGGTAGTTCCTCTCTCTCTCTCTCTCGCTGGCCCGTCAACTCAATTAGAACCCCCACACCTCCCGCAAAGCTTTCATTTAACTCTCCGACCCGCTTGTTTTGGCGGTCAACTAAGCCAACGTTTCACTCCTCTTGATTTTCCTTCGGTGGTGGCACTGGCTGGCTGAGGCCTTCTCTGTAAGGCCTTGCGGGGGGGGTGGTGGTGGTGGGCCGCAACACGGGGCCGGGTCCTTTGAGTTATAAACATCAAGTCACCGTCAACAGCAAACAGCAGCAGCAACATCATCATCATCTTCGGCGGAGAGTCAACGTTTAACAGCAGCCACGTACGAGCTGCTTGTTGTCGGCGTTGGCCAAGTGTGGGGTTGTGATTAAGACGAGAGTCGAGATGGCGGACCCCGCCGAGTGCAGCATCAAGGTGATGTGCCGCTTCCGCCCCCTCAGCGACGCCGAGCAGGGCCGAGGCGACAAGTTTCTACCAAAGTTCTCGGCGGAAGACAACGTGGTGTTGGGGGTAAGCGATGTCATTGTGGCCTTTTCGTTGGTTGGCGGCGGCGAACGCAAACAACAACAACACCACCACCACCACACCCCGCCATAGCGATGGAGGCGATGGCTCCCGGCCGTGGGAATGTGGAATGGCACCAGCGCTGCCAGCAGAGATGAGCGGCCGTGCCTTTGAGGTTTTGTTTGTTAAAGCCTGGTTGGTACAAGTGTTGGGTGAATATACGTACACGTTGGACTTCTTTCGCGCCGTACGTAGCCTATGGTGCTAATCGGAGGTGCGGGGTGATAGCGCGTATTAGGTAGTCCATACCTGTCAACCCTTTATAAGTGCCTACCCTATTACCAGACTATTCAGACCTTATTCTTTGGGTCTTTCGGTAAAGCCACGTAGATATGGTTGAAAGGAAATGACAAAAAAAACTACGACGTTAAGATCACAACACAAGCGATCGTCCTCCTGATGAGAATTCCTGCAGTCACGAAATCTTTAAGTCAAGATTTAATTCAGACCTTATTGGTCACCCCGTGCCCTTATAAACCTCAATAGTGGCACTTTGTACGGGTTGAAAGACTTTGTCATCAACAGCGGAATGTAGAATGTACACCGTTAAGTAGATAACAGGTAGATAGATACATGAGTGTCTGTCTCTAAGGTGGTCGACCTAGGTCGAGACTTGTCATCACTAGGTTAGGGGCTGCCCAAACGAGACGATTGCCGCATCGATGCGCTTTTCTCTGGATTTGATTCGAGTGCCACTTTGTCGAAAATCAATTGAGCATCCATTGGAAAGATTGGCCGCCGCTGTGGGAATGTGGAATGGCCACCACCTGCTCAGTGTCTGGATAAACGTGAGTGATGATTGGCCTATACTTGAGCCGCCAGTCGAGGCTGCTACCCACCATGGGAATGTGGTCATTTCACCACCAAATAAACCATCCTGGCGATCTCCGTAGGATGACCAACATGGACTTACCACATAAATGGTATTCACCTTATACATCCACGTAGCCAGTGGTGGAAATTCATCATTCCCATGACAGGCGATAGTTCGCATGAGATGTTAACTTGCTGATTTATAAAAAAAAAATGCCACTTGACAATGGCACCTCTGCTTAGCTGTGTAAAAATTAACCAAATTGCCACTTGGCCATCCACTGGCAATGGCTGAGAGACACGTTGCTACGTGTTTGAGTCAAATCTACAGAACAATTGTTTGAATGCATGGCATTTTTTTTATACTGTATCAAGTTATGCCACATTTCCAAAGTTATATTGAGTTAAACTTATTTTTAGCCACCTCTACTCCATTAAGACGCCAAGCAGACATGGCCCTGCTCACCGCTGGGTTCGAATCCAGCGGGCTGCCCTGGTTATTACTGCGAATGTAATAAACGTATTAACACACCCCGTCTGCTTTACAACGGACTTTAGACCCCTGGTGTATTTATTTCTTTAATTTAGGCCATTGTGTGGTGTTTTCATGTTATAAATTTAACAAGTTGGAAACAATAATGTGAATAATTGGCGTTATGCATAACAATCATCGGCCCCTGCTGTTTGACTCATGCACTCGGGTCACTCTGACAATTGAGACTGTCCTGGGTCTCTTCGCACCGCGTTAAACTAAATAATTTTGAAGAGGATGATTGAAATCTAGTTGTTTAGAAATGGATTATTAAAGCTTCTAGCCTATTATTTCTTAACACCAACTGGTTGGCTTTATACGCTTAAGTTGCTCTCTAACCCTACGCTTTTGTACATATTGTAGGTACTGCAGTGTAAATAAATCATTGTGTGCTGGGCACTTGAATAGCGCAGTCTGTTATTTCCTCAGTTTTGGAGTGCGGTGGCAAGAGGAGGTGGGTTTTTGTCACTGATTTGCAATTGCACCCAGCCGATTGTAAAGTGACACCACAGATTTGTGGAGTCGCTGCTAACAGTTATTCTAACGCGCCACGAGCATGCCCGTCACTATTGCGCAGTTGTGCAAGAATGCAGAATATGGCTTGCAGAAAATTCTGCATTGCAGCTGGTTGTAAGATTTGGCAAAGCATTACTAGCTTGGATCGACTGCATATCGGGGGGCTTAGGGACGTTGCATAATTAACGTGGAATTTATGGGATACTAAGTCTACATCACTGTACCGCAGTGCTGCTTGGTGTCCTCGTCCTGGACGCCTGTGCAGTGTCCACTCCCTCCCTGTGTGTGGTTTTGTGTGTGGTCACTGGAACTGGAAAGACTGCTCCACTCCTATTGGGGAATCTACTACCTTCATTGTCGTGCAGGGATTACAGAGGATTTCTTTTTAATGAAAGGGTTGTATAGGCCTGGTGCTCATGCAATTTTCTGCTCGAGATCTCCGCACATTTATCGTTTGTTGTGTATTTATAGACGGTTTGAAGAATTTACGAATGTATTTTCACTGAAAGAAGATTTTATTCATTTTAAAATTGTATTGAATATATTAAAGTGTTTCAACCCTTGATTCGTATTTGTTTTTTGGTTGAGCCGCATCCTAAATTCGTGTCATTAACCCTCCACCACCTGACAAGATTGTCATATTTATGTTTAATACACTTGATTTTCCTCTGCATGTCTGTGATGTGTTATCATCATTGCACAGTTTTTAAGATCACTATTAAGAGCATGATATTACATGTTTTTATCTTACTGGATTATGTTAAAGTAATGGTTAGAGTAGATGACTTGCAATTTGAAGCTTCTGAGTTCATATCACAATCCAGGTTTTACTCAGCCCGTCTGTCTAGGGTAGTGGTACCTAACCGTTTGCTTGTCATGTGCCTCCTACCAGTCCAATCAACTGTCACGTACCCCTACCAGCCCTATGATTTACACGCTCACCTCAACAGTTTATACGATACTGAAATGAATTAAGTAATTAAAATTCACACTATTTGCATTTACACACAATTAACACCTAGGATATTTAGTTAAAATTTCATTTATTAAGAATGAACTAAATGTTTGCAGTTTCGTATTTACATTTTATTTTCACTTAAAATTCACTTTTGTACTTTAAAATTTAATCTGAGTGACTTGGCATCACCAAGAAGTAGAGGAAAGGCTGAGTTTCACTGGGTGTGGAAGGCTAGATAGACTTGATGTTCTTGAATTCACTTTGGATTTGTAAAACAAATATAAATATGATAAAACAAAGGGCTAAGAGCACTAGCAGCACATAGGACCCTGGCGTCTAAGTGCATGGGTGCACCGAATTTCATACCACAGATAAATAAACCGTTTTAGAATTGCTAGTGCATCACTGCTTTGTAACCCTACATAACCATACCCCATGTGATCACCGCCATTCTGTGAATTATCTCTCACTTCCTAGAGACGGGGGGCATTTGTACCACTGCTCTGCGGTCAATAAAATAACCACCGGAGCACCTGGCCCCACCATAAAAATGTAACATTTCCATCACGGACTCATGGCCGTCAACAAAGATCACTGTTTTTGTTTAAGAGGGGGAGACGTTTTGGCTTTTGATGTCTAATCTGATTTTTGTTTTTCAGGGGAAACCATATATATTTGATCGAGTTTTTCCTACAAACACCACACAAGAGCAAGTATACAATTGTTGTGCAAGACAGATTGTCAAAGGTCAGTGAAAGCAAAATGCGTGACTGGTTGTAGTGCACGTTAATGTGTCACACGGAATAATATGCAAATGTCTGCAGTAAATCATAGAGGGCAAACTCTAACTTTACACCTTCCTAGTGATCCTAACTTTCCTAAAGAATGAACACAATCTCTTGTAAAATCCTGATGCTAATAAAAAATGTTCTATCCCAAAGTACAGTATGCTGCATTGTACTAACCATTTATCTCTGTTCATTACAGATGTGCTTGAAGGGTACAATGGCACAATTTTTGCATATGGCCAGACTGCATCTGGGAAAACGCATACAATGGAGGTTGGTAATCAACGCAGTACATGTGTACTGCACTTGTAACTCATTTACGTGACATTAAGTCGATGGTTGAATTGTTACTCTTTCATATAATAATATTATTTTGTTGGGAATTGATATTGGTAAAAAAAAACGCATCTTCAAATTATGTTTCAAGCTTTAAATAATAACAGTTAATATGTATGTGGGGGATACTTAGCATTTTTTTAATTATAGACGTGTGGACTCTTTTCATGATCGGTTACCTATTGAGATGGCCCAAATACTGTATTCAAACACTTAACACCACATACTTCAAAGATGTGAACATTTGACAGATCCTTAGCATGAGCACTGTTGTTGATCACAAAACAAAATGAGATGAGTTAAGCTCTACATACTGGCATTAAAAAGGCTAATGGGTTGTTATGATTGTCTGTTTATGCTAAGCTTGTTATAGTTGTTGCGGCAGCCAGAGGGATAGAGCACATTTCAAATCCTGCAATAGAAAACAAGTCGACTATATGTAATGGACAATGGAATATATGGAAAATGAATATTGCTGTGCTTGGCAAGGCAAACCTGTGTAATGTGCTTTTACTTGAGTTGTTTGGCAAATAGACATTTTAAAGAGGAGTCTCAAATAAACGAAATATTTCAAGGATGCTGTTTTCACTAACTTGCACTCAGAAACAACTCAATACCTCTTAAAGTTGGAATATACAGTAAAACCTTGGATTTAGAGCATAATTCGTTCCAGAAACGTGTTTATAATCCAAAGCACTCGTATATCAAAGCACTCATATCAGTTGTGATCACGTGATGCTCGGCAGACAAAACGTTTACGTACTACTCGTATTGCAAGACCTCGCTCGTTTATCAAATTAATATTTATTTAAAAAATTGCTCGTCTTGCAAAACACTCGCAGACCAAGTTACTCGCAATCCAAGGTTTTACTGTATATTGATAGCACAGCTTCGTAGTGTACATATACATTTGTTATTCAGCAGATTTAAATGTTTTCGTTGGAGGGAATCTTTGAGTAACTGAAAGGAGTTACCAACGCATGGCCTGGGGCAGCAAACATACTTCGAGTGTTTTCATATGTTTATAAATATATAGATTGATGACGGCACTAACCAATTGCACTTATTTCCCCTCCCCTTCTAGGGCAAGCTGCACGATTCGGAATACATGGGCATCATACCACGGATAATACAGGACATTTTCAACTACATCTATTCAATGGATGAGAACCTTGAATTTCACATCAAGGTACATCTCCTTCCTGAGCTGCAAATGCATGCTCTTGCTTGAATTTAATGAAGCGATTTCATCTTGCCATGTTGCCTCTGTATTGATGCTCAGCACATATTGTGTGAGGTAGTGTGTGTGTTGTGTGTGGACAGTGGTTGTGCAACGGTTAGCTCCCAGCGCTATGAACCCAGCAATCTGAGCTCGATTCCTGCTCACGGCCAACACCAGTGATGACCATCTGAATCGGTCCTCCCCTAGGTCGACTCGGCCTCAAATTTGTACCTTGTGCGATGTATAAACATTTCCACGAGGGAGACAGGAAGCCGGGCATGGTGCTGGCCTCTTTCCCCTCATGTGCCATACCGGCCTTCATAGGTGCTCGCAAACTGCACTTTTCCAAAAGGTCTCTTAGGCTATATGGAGGATCTTTGTGCATATTATTGCATAGTAGTGTGAAAAAATAAGCATGTTTTATTACACCACTACAAAATTGAAGCACAAATATTCACAGAGCTACAGAGCATTGTAAGTAGTGTGTGCGTTGCATTCCTATACACACCATCACAGCTGAGAAGAATTATAACCCCCAGTCGAATGCAAATACACCAAATCTGGTCAGGAGCCCAAGTGGACAAAAATGCCCTGGATTGGTTACAATGTTTGCGACACGACAGATTGAACATTAGCATTCAATGATGTCTTCATTTATAATAATGCTATTGAATTAAACAATATTGAGATTAAAAACGTGAAAATAAATGTTGATGCAAAAATGTTCGTCCACATCTTCCAATCTGTCCCTGTCTGATATGCATTAGAAAATGTATGTTTTTTGATGATATGTGAATCCCGTGTTGCATTTTATTTCGTTTAAGGTTTCCTACTTTGAAATCTACCTTGACAAAATTAGGGACCTTTTGGATGGTAAGAATTAGTCATTTCTATTTCTATTATTTATGTTAGTTTTAATGTTATGTATTTAAGAATTAAAGTTTATGCATGTTTTTTCTTGTCAAATTGAATGTTTTGCTTATAGATAAGTTTGTACTGTTATAAATGATCAAGTTGAAGTGCATTTTTAGGTCTTAAGATTTTAAATAAACCTGAAAATCTTGTAATTTCAGTCTCAAAGACCAACTTGGCTGTGCATGAAGATAAAAATAAAGTGCCTTACGTGAAGGTAAGATAATAGTAGTTTTATCCATTTCACTTGACAGTTAAACATTTTTTCATGGGGTTGGTTCTCTGTCTGGGTGTGATACAGGAGTCGAAAATAATTTGTATAGGGGCTATTTTCTGTTTAAAAGAGCTATGGAGGTTAATTTTACACAAATGGCAGTGCGTGCGTGTTTAACTTGGCAATTGTCTTTTTTGTCATCAGTGATTCTCTTACTGAGAAACTGGCCCCTTAGAGCTATGTAGAATTGTAGCCAGGGGCTGGTGCCACCAATGAAGGTGGTTGAGGAGAAAGATGGTTTGACTTCAGTTTCTATTTAATAGTTGGAAAATCAGGTTCTTAAAACATAATTTAAGAATATCACATTCAATAAACTTTGTTTAAAAGTGACTGGTTCTTGGATAGCATGCGTGATTTCCAATTCAATTGTATTATTGGGCATGCAGCAATGCCATCATGTTTTTGTATTGTTGTAATGCATTGTTTGTTGTAACTTTCTTACCCACCCCTACTGGAAAATGAGCTTCCGATTCCTCCAGTATAAATACATCTGATTCTGGTAGTACAACTTTTCTGTTTCCTTGCATTTGTATAGGGATGCACAGAGCGATTTGTGTCTAGCCCCGATGAAGTGATGGATGTCATTGATGAAGGAAAGTCCAACAGACATGTGGCTGTCACAAGTGAGTTGGCTCCCCGATGAGTCGTACCGAGCTGTTGCGAGTGATGAGATTTATCTTTTAACTTGTGATTTCAAATCCTTGACAAATATTTATGGATCCGTCTGATATTAACATTAAACCACCATCGTTGCTGCTGTATACATTGACAAGTGATCTAACGGATCAAGAGACAGTTTAATAAATTATCGTGTAACCACACTTAAAAACAGTTTCTTGCATTTTTTTCCATTATATACCAAGGAAATTAACTTTACTGTAACTTATTTCTTTACATATTCTTTGACACCCATATACATTGTCTGCAGGCTATACTTTGTGTCATTATTCAGTCTATTATAGGCAACGTGTTTAGTGTATCCACTGAAATTTAATTGATTATTTTTGAAACGCGTGTTCCTCATCCATGTTTCTAACTGCTGACAGGATTGTATTTAAGCATACATACATACATGCTGCCCTGGATAGCACACTAGCCATGCAATCCAGGGGTCCCAAAATCAATCTCCTGGCTCAGCAGTTCAAACAATAGGCAAGTTTCTTCATCCTCTTGCCTCTGTTCACCCCAGCAGGATAAATGGGTACACCACAGTCGATTGGCAGGTAGCATGTGGTGGGACAAAAGTTGGCATTCCCATCTTTGTGAATACATTTTGCCAGCATGGAAAAGTAGGCGAAAAACCCTCTAGAGGAGCTCTCTCTTGAGTTAGGGCTATAGTTTGACCATTTAATAAATTAAAATTTTGCTGGCTACTTTGCCATTACCTTTTACCATATTAAAACATTTCAGAGGTGCTGCTCTAAAACACAAGATATGGTTGCTGATATTTGCGAGTGTTGATCTGTAGACATGAACGAGCACAGCTCTAGAAGTCACAGCATCTTCTTGATCAACGTGAAGCAGGAGAACGTGGAGACGGAGCAGAAACTCAGCGGGAAGCTCTACCTTGTAGATTTGGCTGGCTCTGAGAAGGTAAAGATGTATTGCATTGCTTTTTACTCTCTTGCCTTATTTAAATCTAGCAGACTCAAATTATCCGTGCTAATGACGGGGAGGATGGCCACAGATAATTCAAAATCGCAGATAATACAAAAATATACATTTTCTGCGGATATCTGCGTGCTCAGCGATGAAACTTTCCTGCTCCTGCGCAGAAGAGTCCGCCCACTAAGTGGATAGCAGAGCCACGCCAATCAAAATCATACTTCTCACTGTTGTAAAGATATGAGAGTGCTGTACTGTAAAGGCGATCATGTGGATTTCGGATTAACCGGAGCACATATTTGTTCGGTTCAAGCAAATGACTTGTAATAAACATTTCCAAGAATAACCGTAGATTATTTATTTGGGCTCAAGGGAAAATCCATGAGTTGTTAATTTACGTCAAAATCTCATGTGCGCGGTTAATCTGCACATTGGATAAACCATACGCAGATAATCGAGAGACTACTGTAGTTTTATGCTATATATGGCGGTTAGAATGTTCCACTTGTAGTTGGAAATTACATTTTTTTTGGTCGAGTTTCTTCTCAGCCCATCATCTGTATGCGGGGATTAGCTCGAGTACCAATTGGGAAATCAACAGTGCTTGTCCTGCAGAGAGAGACTGCCATGGTGATGTGGAATATTCACCACTGGCTCAGGGGCCATCAATAAAGATGAGCACCGTCGCCATTTCTAATGTGAGCCAGTAGACACTGGCTTCTTTTCACATTAAGTCAAACTCAGGTGCTAAGCCAGTATGGCTGAAATTAATGGCTTTATTTCCATTGAGAACGCATTAGATTTGGCAGCATTACAACCCTTTGGGGCACATTTTAAAACGTGCCTATTTACTAAAGTCCTTTTTTGATGGCTCTGTAAAGTGCTTTGGGGCAAGTTGTAAATGAGAAAGTTGGAATGTAATTACAGAGATGGCGATTCCCCCCTTCCCCTTTGCGGTAATAGGTGAGCAAGACTGGTGCAGAGGGATCTGTGCTGGATGAGGCGAAGAACATTAACAAGTCTCTTTCGGCGCTGGGCAATGTCATCTCCGCACTGGCCGAGGGCACTGTAAGCCAACGCACTCGTATATGCGACCATCCATGATCCGAATCATTAATTGGTGTGCATTATTCATTGAATGTTGCGCGACACGTTTCTGTGTTGTTTTGAGTTGCGCTGCATCTCTCGTGTTCGAGATCAAATTTTACACTCCACCGCCTGCGGAGGTTGGCCAGGTTGTGGAATCTGAATTTTGAAGACATTTTATGCAATTAAACTAAACTGTGATTGTAAATGTGTAAACCTGTGATTTTAAATCGTTACATGAAGGAAAATATAAAGCAGTTTAAACTGTACATTTTTGGCTAATTGGAGTAAAGTTTTGTAAAAATGTAAGAGAGTGGTCCTTACATAAATTTCATGTCGCTTTACCCAAGCAGTCTCCTTTTAAAGGGCATTTCGGCTATTATTGGAATTTTCAGACAGATTTGAAGAGCTTGGCTAGTCACATTGTACCCTGCCTTTTACTAATTAGTGACCTGGAACCAAATCTTTTGACTTTTAGACATGATGAACATTTCACCGTATCAACTCATTTCATTATATATATCAATAAAAGTGAAGCTAGCATATTTGTGGATTCTTACCTTTTACCTTTTTGTGTTTATACAGAAAAGCCATGTGCCGTACCGAGACAGCAAAATGACGCGCATCCTTCAGGACTCGCTGGGTGGAAACTGTCGCACGACTATCGTTATCTGCTGCTCGCCTTCCTCCTACAATGAGGCCGAATCCAAGTCTACGCTCATGTTCGGACAAAGGTGCGGCACCACGTGACCTGAAGGGGAACTCTCAGAAGATGTCGCGGCCAGCTCGTAATATTATTTTCCGGTCTTGAAAGTTCAACGAATGGCTGGCATGCACTGTTGCTTAATATTTGCACTTGTTTGATGGATGGACAGAGCAAAGACGATCAAGAACACGGTAACGGTGAACCTGGAGCTGACGGCAGAGGAGTGGCGCAAGAAGTATGAGAAGGAGAAGGAGCGCAACAAGGGCCTTCGGAGCACCGTGCAGCGCCTGGAGCAGGAGCTCAACCGCTGGCGCAATGGTGAGGTCCCGTCTTTGCTGAACATCTGGGAAGCGCTGCACATTCGTTGCAAGAAGCACATTCCAACGCAAAGAGCTGTGTGATTTCCGTGACAAATGATCTTTGCCTACACTAGAAATATTACTAAAAGTTTTAACACGTACATTTGTCAGTCATCACAAAAATAAAATCACCGTTTTCATCACACTTCTTACTGCCCATCAGGATAACATATGTTCGGCTTATAGTTTGAGCAGTTGTCTTTCAGAGGGTACCCAGATGAGGGTTACATTAACTTTTGCGTAAATGTGGCTCATAATAAGTTTTTACGACATTAAGTCCAAATATAAGCCTGGTTTGTGTTTTTATCTCATGAAGCAGTGGTAATTATGAAGGTGCTGATGTTTGTTTTAGTTGTTTAAATGCCACTGCCAGTACAGTTAAAAAAATAATATTTAACTATCCCCCAACTGTCTCTTAAGTTAAAATGTACAGCAATATGCTGTGTCAAGAAGATCATTTATAGATGTCTTCAACTTTTTTTGAGATCGTCATCAAAGCAGCCAATTTTCTTATCGCCACATTGTTTCTAAGAGCCTTTTTATGGAGAACAAAATTTCCCACAAGTAGAGAGTTTTGTCCTAAAAATTAAAACAGTTACAGCCTTAGGTTCATAATTTCTTACAGTTCAATGGATTGGTTTATTGTGTAGGAGTCTAATTTTTTTGGAAGGTGAGACATTTTACTGGTATTGTAAGAAACGGGGTTTTGTGTAAATAAGTATATAGGGTGCGGTCTTACACTGTGCAAACAGATCTGAAAGGATGATCTCAGTTCAGTCAAAGGTTGCCACAAAGACATTTCTCGGTGTACTAACATTTGTAGTGCATTGTATATCAGCTGCCAGTGCACTTTGTCGAGTCCAAACCAGACTTTCCTTGCTTAAAGGAGCAATGAAGCAGCACTCATCTCTATTGATGGCCATGAGCTACTGATGGAAATTACACATTCTACTGGTATTCATATTCTTGGGTCTTTCGGTAAAGTCGCGTAGATAGGTTCAAAGGAAATATTCAAAAATAACAGAATACTACGACGCTTCGACCGATTGCGTTGCGATCGAAACGTCGTAGTTTTCTGTTATTTTAAATTATTTTCTTTGAACCTATCTACGTGACTTTACCGAAAGACCCAAGAATATGAATTCCTGCAGTCACGAAAGCTTTAAGTCAAGATGTATTCTACTGGGCGTTGCCAGTATATTTAGCGCAGTGCATTCTATGAATGCGGGTTAGTGATTATGCCTTTTTGGGTCGGCTTCATTATACAGGAAAGTTTTTGTTAATGTTTAAAAAAAATGTTTTAGCAATGTTTAAGGATTACTCAATGATGTTTAATGTAATCCAGGGGTGATAGTGCAGCACAGTCCTATATTAAACCTTTTAAATTGATAATTTTGCTTAACCCTCCCATGCATCATGTGCAATGTGGTGGACTGCAATAATGCATGTGACTGATATTAAATTAATTGAAACATTTGAACAAATTTGGTGTATTGATTCCAAAGAACGCATTCAGCCAAACACAATTTCTCTTCGAATAATTTACGCGTGAGAGTTATCTTTTATTTAACACAATTAAAATGGTTTAATTCACTTCTATTTGCCACTGTTCATATTTGTAATGGAGCTGCTGTTTTTGTTTTCATTGTAACTGGTAATTTTGTTACTCCAGAATTTTTTAAGGCCTCGTTGGGTTTTACACTGAAGAACAACATTTAGTGTGTGGCTTTGTTAACTCACTGCTGGTGACTTGCTGCTATCTCTGTTTAATTGCTTTATAAATGTATTATGCTTTCACGACTCATGGTATTAGAGGGCTACTTGTGATTGTTGTGGTTAACATCTGTGCCATGTTATCGTGTCTTTCTCAGCAGACCCTAACCATAACTTATGCTTCTCTAGTAAGTGTGTGATCACTTGCTTAGAAATAGAATTTCCAAAGTCCTAGGTCAATCTAAATGTCAATCCAACATATTAAGGATTGCACATAGCTTTTTATTGCATGTCCTGCATGCATTTTACCTCCATGTGTAAATGATTTTATTTCCCAGCCATGTGAATAGTAAGTTCATGGTCTTGCACGATGTCATCCTTCCCTGTTTGCGACGATGGATTTTTTTCTCTCCTTGTTTTGCATGTGGTTTATCTTAAGTGTGAAAGCAACTGATCCCTTCCTCAAGTAGAGTGCAAACAGTGTAGTACTTCATCCTTTGTCCACTAAAATAGACATTTTAAATATGAAGCAATGCAATAAATTTGATGATGAAATTGAAAATGTATTCTTCTTTAGTTCATAGTCACTTACTATTTATGTGGATGTGAAATTTGAAGTAACCATTTTTCAAAGTGAACATATTCGATACAAAAAAAAATCGAAAAATAGGATAAGCATAACACTTTTAACTCATCATGGCCAAAAGGCATTCAATGCGTCTTCCTGCTCAAACAAGTATGGACTGGTGCTCAGCTTAGTTTGTGGCTCTGAGCCACTTGTCGGAAAAGAGATGGAGTCACTTGTGGAACCATTTTCATGGTGAGAAGCAATCTGACTTGCCACCTAGTGGTGCTCCAATTTTTGATGCCAGAACGATGATGAGTTGAGTTTCCCCCCCTTACCATCTGATTGCGAGTTTTGCACTCTGTGAGTTGAGCACTCAACCATAGTAGTTATGAATCAAAATTCTCTGAATTCACTGAAATTGCTTTTCAAGTAAACATTTTGAGGTTGCTTTCACATGAGAGACATTTATATGAGAAGTTGCTTGAGATATTGAGTCAACCCTATGATTGGTGAGTAGTTGCCCGCCTTGATGTTCCTGTGCATGCGTGCGTGGGCCAGGCGAGACGGTGCCGGATGATGAGCGCTTTGACATGAAGGACCGCCGGAGCCTGGAGGCTCCGTCTTCCGATAGCTTAGTCTCCCTTCCCTCTATCGCCGCTTCCGTGTTGGACAGCATTGCCTTGCCCACCAGCAAGATGTCTGCTGACGACAAAGTCAAGTACGACCAGGAGGTGGTCAAGCTCTACAAGCAGCTCGATGACAAGGTGCAGATGAAGTGGGGAGATTACGGCAGCAGGGGTAGTATTAATAAACTCTTGATATCAACGTAAAAAGTCTGTTTTTATAGCCATATGCACCCATTGGTTTCCCTGAGACAGAGCTGGAATTTCACATTACCATGATGAAGGCTGTTCTTGCTGTTAGGATGACGACTTAGAATGATGACTGTTGTCAAAATTACCCATTTTCCATTCATGGACGACACAATAATTCCCACTTTGTAGGAAATGACCCAAAATGAATAAGGAGTCTATTGACTCCCAACCTGCATATGAACTTGGGAATTGCATTTTGTGAATCGAGCACTCTCTAACCACAGCCAAAATAGGCTGGATTTTTGGTCGCGAATAATTTCCAAATAATATTTTTAAGCAAATATGTATGTTGTTGTTAACCTCGTTTTTGTGTTATCTTTTCAGGATGATGAGATCAACCAACAGAGTCAGCTGGCAGAAAAGCTCAAGCAGCAGATGCTGGATCAGGAAGAGGTTTGTGGTGGATCCTTGTTGTTGAGATATGTACCCATTACCAAGGGAACGCAGAGCAATGCACACTATGTAAAGCTCGGCTCTCCCTACAAAACGCTAAACCACAATGACCTGTCACATTTTCTTTAGACTTTTTTTTCAATTGAGAAGCAGCAAAGCCATTTATATTGTATACCTTTTGGTAATGTTTGTTTAACATGTGTACAAAGTGCAAAATAATGGGTTCATGTATAATTCAGCTACAGCTCCTGTGACACCTTTTTACTACTCAGTCATTTGTGGTAAAGTAGTTTAGTTACACTTGTCACATGCATAAAACATGCCAATGCTGTATACTATATTAATTTTACGCTAAAACCACCATAACCTTGCGCTGAAGAGCTTTCCATGTTCACACACTGGCAAACAATAGAATCAAATCTCATGTTACCTTCTTATGGTGGAGTAATATTCAGTGTTGCTTAAGGGCTTAAATCTATCCACATTGCCGAGTCGGTGCTTGTTGATACAAGCTGATGTGGGGAATGTGCTGTGCAGTGGGGTTTTACAAGTAGCTGAGAGAGCTTAACATAATTCACCTATATCTCAGCCTTGTGTTTAGACATGGGTCAGACCTTAAAATCACTCTTTATTTAAAACCAGACAGTGAGCAAGCCAGACATTGACTCATGCAAAACAGATATGAATAGTATTAACTGCATGCTAAATTAATTTGCTACTGCCATATCGCATTACTGCTTATTGACCTTGCCAGTCAAACAAAGGACCTTTAAAAAACAATGCATGATAGTTGTATTGACCTGCATTAATGTAATTTATGGCAACGATTAAGTAACTCCTGGGGGAGAACATCTTGCAGAAGGACAACGTGGATAATTAAAATAATTTGATCATATTGATAATGACGCAGTACAAAGTGTAATTTTCTTCCAAATTGTGTTGCAGATATATTAATCTCTCCATTACAAGAGGGTACAATGCATAAGTACCTTTTGAACAGAAGTTGTAATTTTATCATCAAACACCCAGAATGTTTAGGCTCATTGGTGAGACTGCTGACCGCTGGGCTGCCCTTTACTTCTCTTTGCAGCTCCTGGCATCATCACGGCGGGATTATGAGTTTGTGCAGGAGGAATTATCAAGGCTGCAGACTGAGAATGAGGCAGCAAAGGAGGAGGTGAAGGAGGTGCTCCAGGCACTGGAGGAGCTTGCTGTCAACTATGACCAGAAGTCTCAAGAAGCAGAGGACAAGACCAAGGAGAATGAGACCATCTCCGAAGAGCTGCAGCAGAAGACGGTGGGTGCTTGAAAAACGCACTGTGAACAACCTGACCTGTTGCCAAATCTAAATCACCAGTCGAATGTTAACTGTTTCTCTACACTTAGCCACTTCCCCAGTTCATCCTGGTATGACATTGTATGTCTGTTGAACTTCTTTCGTGCACTATATGTAGCCAACCGTCGGTGCGCTAATTTGAGGTGCGGGGGAAGGACAACAAACTCGTGCAACAATTCCATTGTTTGCCATTGTAGGCCATCCATGATATCACAGATGAGTTCATCATCATCATCATTACACGTTTAGGGTTATAAAAATGAGACACCTTTGCCAGTACCAAGTTATTGAATAATAAAAAGGCTTTACCCCTTTTGGTACCAGAATGGGTAAAGGATTTTTATCATTTTATCATTTGATTGCTTAGGGTCGTTTGCAGTTTTTCCTATTACAATTCATCATGATCACTAAAGTCCCGTAATTATAACGATCAGAGCTACACTGAAAATATTTCTGTCCTGACTGCACCTGTAAGTAAAACTTCAATGCATAGAACATATAGCAGTTTCCGTGTTGTGCAACAATTACATTTTATTAAGTCTGTTATTTGATACAACTATTCAGCTGTTATATGACTGGGTATTTTACATCCCATTTATTGAGTGACTTAAAATAGACTCCAGTAACTATTGGACTCCTCACACACTGGTTGCTCTTGAGGTTTATAAAATCATCATGTCATCATGATAGAAATACGTTGATATATTTGCAGCTCTAAAGAATAACAAAACAAATAATTCCGGTTTAGTTCCAGTACAGGTCTGCCAAATGGAAATGGGCCAGTGCTTTTAATATGCTTCATTAAACCTGGAGGATTATTTTAAGAAGCACTGGTAAGCTGTGGTGCCATCAGATTCGTTGGTTGTTGTAACTTGTAAAATAGACTAGAATTAAACACCTTTTTGAAGAGCACTCTCATCTGCTTCTAAGCGCTTTGTGCCGTGTCACTTGGGGCCCCTAGACGTTTCTGTCGAACAAGGAATCGGAGCTGCAGCGACTGCAGGAGGTGACGTCACACCAAAAGCGTCGCGTGGCCGAGATGTTGACGCTGCTCATGAAGGACCTGGGGGAGATGGGAACTGCCATCGGCAACAATGACATTAAGGTGACACATTTCTTCTAATGTATATTGCAAAAATCCTCGGCAACTTTGCCATATTAACCACTTTGAAATACTTTAATACAATGCATTTCATATTAATTTCAACTTCGTGTAATTTTTAAGTTACCAACGTATGTCCCATCTTTGTACAGTACCGGCTTGGTGATGCAGCTTGATGGGATGTGATAGCAACACAACGATTGGCTATGACGACGCCATGCAAACTACGGTTAGCCAAGCCTGTACGTGTCCCTCTTGAGACACGCGCCACTATGTGGAGCATCGTAGCTATGCGTGCCGGCTTGGCCTACGCACTTTGTATGCAGTTGTCTTCAAGAGACGTTGGCAAAGTTCCAAATGTATTCTGTTTTCCAACTAAAATTAAAATATATGAAAATTCATGAAACCAAGATGCTTTTTAGGGTTCAGCTTATGTGCAGTGTTTATTTTCATTTCACTTTAACATTTGTTATACAGGTGGAAAATATAGGATCCCTCACTCATAGATTGTGAGAAGATTACACGATTTGAGTGGGCACTGATCGTGTACATTGTTCTGATGTCTATATGATTTTGGCAGCAATGCAAATTACATATATTTTATGGGAAGTCGAAAGTGACTGCAGAATTTGAACCACTGACTTAGGGCCACTGCCACCAGTGCAGATCAGTACTGCCTCTTGCTAATGTGAGCAATAATTAACATTTATTAATGAAGTCTGTAAAAAGATAACCTTCCACTTTGTAAGGGCAGACACCTTACATTTTTAAAGAAACTGCTAGGGTTATTTTCCTAGCCAATATTAACATTTACAATTAATGATAATCATTTTGCATCGGCTACTGACACACATACCCACTCGCTTCATAAATTAGTGAACTGTTGTACCTTTTATTGTCGTTGAAAATAATGTGGCTTACCTTTCTGACGTGTCTGACCCAAGGTGAAAAGGTTGACCAAATGCTTGGAGAAGGCCGGTTCTGCATATATTGTCGTGAATGCCTTTAGTTCAACGCAGACCTATGGCTTTCCACTTGCAGCCCCTGGAG
The DNA here is from genome assembly GCF_015708825.2 of Lethenteron reissneri. Lineage (NCBI taxonomy): Eukaryota > Metazoa > Chordata > Hyperoartia > Petromyzontiformes > Petromyzontidae > Lethenteron > Lethenteron reissneri. The sequence goes on along the minus strand of NC_083798.1, from coordinate 3,898,211 downwards.
CTGAGTGGCATGCCAGACGAGGAGTTCACTGTAGCTCGTCTCTACGTGAGCAAGCTCAAGTCCGAGGTAAAGACGCTGGTGAAGCGCACCAAAGTGCTGGAGAGCTCGCAGGGAGACACCAACAAGAAGATGGAGGAGAACGAGCATGAACTGTCCTCCTGCCAGCTGCTCATCTCACAGGTAACCACACAGGCTATTCGCCACCACCACTTTTATTGACAGCAGCACCACTGCCTATGAAACCTCCAGCAATGCGCCCGTAAATGTGAATTAACAAGTTAACTTCTTGTAGCATAACGGACGTCATGATACCAAGAGTAATTTTATTTTGGAATGGGCCCTAAACCTGTGAGGATCGGCTGCATTGGTTCCTTGCAGCACGAGGCAAAGATTAAGTCTCTGAGCGAGTACATCCACAACATGGAGCAGAAGAAGCGGCAGCTGGAGGAGACGTTTGACAGCGTGAGCGAGGAGCTGGCAAAGTTGCGTGCACAGGGTGAGTTGCCCACAGGCCCCCTCCATATTGCAGGTGTGCCATCTTTTGCGGTTTGAGGACACAAAGCATCTCTAAAATATATTTTTGTGATCGTTTTTCACATACAAATTTGCAATGTGTTGTTAAAGCTGTTTGTCCACAGAGGTACCTAACCAGCTTTCCTAAATTTTAATAATATTGGGGAGTGATTAAAATGTTGAAAGATACTTGCCCGATGTGATTGCATGGAGAACAAAGGTGTAAATGTTTATTCGACATGTAAACTCGGAGATGCTGTTGTACGTGTCAGGTGTTCCTTCTGATTATTATTATTAGACGGAGTTTTTTATATTTTGCACCCTGGAGCCCTAGAATTCAAAAGATATTTAATCACTTTCATCCCACGATCTATAAAATGTAAAAGGATTGTGCGAGCCTTTGTAATGTAATTTAGTATCATGACCAGGTTATCTCATTCCAAAGAGCAATTATCTCACAAGGTGGTGAGGTCTTCCCAGGTTAAGGGTGACTTGGCCAATTGGCATTTGATTACCAGTAAACTGCATGCTGTCAGTTGGGAAGTGACCAGTGGTTCTGCTGCAGATTGATCCTGGCTGTACAAATATGGAAATTCCGCCATGTTCTTCTTCCACTAATTACTACTGCCCATTACTAAAACGTCTATGGGGACACATTTTGATATAGTTCTAGCCCGTTAATACATTGTTGTATGCTTTTCTTAGTGAAACGTAACAGTCGTAGTGCATTTTATCTTCAGGCCAGCGGACTCCTTTGCTGTATACCATAAATAACGGGTGAGTCTCTTTATGAATATAATTAATCTGGGAGAATCCCAGGTTACTGGTGTGTATGTGTGTGTATAGGTGCTGATGAAATTGTCTTGTGCGTATAAATTGACCCGTATGCTGCTGTGTTAATCCTTGCACAGAGAAAATGCACGAAATGAGTTTAGAGGACAAAGAGAAGGAGCATCTCGACAAGTTGCAAAATGCCAACGAAATGCAGGCAAGTCTTTTGTGGTTTGAAGGTGCCTTCTCAATGATGCTGTTTTATTTTTAGATGAATACAAACCGAAATATGAACACTGCTTTACTGCCACTAACTGAAATGAGTACCACCCAACTGTTCTTTTAGCAATCTTGGTTTTACTAAATGTTAGCTATATGCACTAGACCTGGGTAGTTATCACACTTCCTAGCCTGGATTGTTGTTCTTCTTTCTTTCGGTTAAGTCACGTCTAAAGATAAAATAATAAATTAAATTATCTTTAGACGTGACTTAACCGAAAGAACCAAAGAATAATTCCTGCAGTCACGAAAGCTCCAAAATTAAGAATGGATTGTTGTTCCTTTCTGGGATTATAATGTCTCGTGAGCTTGTGGGGACTGTGCGATTGTGGTGGGGGCTGGGCGGTATGAATCCCAGCAGGGGAGTCGGGGTAGAAGGTAGGGCCCAAGGGGCCTGCAGGGCATAGTGGAGGCCGGCCTAGGCATGGTCCTTACCCGTGACCATGCACTGCTGGGATGCACGGAGCAGCTAATTTTATAGCCAATGCTATTTATACATGCAGCTGCCCCATGTATATGCAAGGCTCTGAGTTACTCCTTGTATAGTCTAGGCCAGCCAGGCACCATGGTCTCCTCCCTTCTTGTCTTACCGCACGCCAGAATTGAGGTGGGATTGGTCCTATTCTTTACTCATTTGGCATTGACCATATATATTTACCAGCTGGCTGATTTTAACGTTGCAATTGCCCATACAATCATGAATTCTGCAGGTGTTATCCAGAGTGGGATCGGAAATATCAAATATGATTCCTGTTCTAATGCACGTACATTTTGGGCAGATTCTATTTGTAGCTTTTTTAATGGATTCAATGTAGCAATGGAACAGCCGTGTGCTGATTCACAAACTTGAACAACCTGAACCAGTTCCTAATCTTTACCAACAATATTTTTCCTTGATGACAATGAGCTGAAGAATTCACAAACATGCATTTCCTTCTGCCCCGATGTGTAGAAGGAGCTGGAGCAGCAGATGTCTGTGCACCGCGAGGCACACCAGAAGCAGCTGTCACGCCTGCGGGATGAGATCGATGACAAGCAGAAGGTCATTGACGAACTCAAAGAGTGAGCAAATCCCATGCTGTGCCATCCCTGCATTTCACTCTACTTGTTTGACCAGAGGATGTTTTCTGCTGCAGGCAGGACTCTGTGAGCAGACATACCATGCTAAGCTCCATCAGTTTTACCCTGCTCCAGTAATTCCAGTGGAATTATATGGTAGTTGTGTGAAAGGTTTGTAAAAAGAGTTAGGGTTGTTGGTTGCAATGGTATATACTTATCATTTGCTGTTATGGAACAGCACCAAGGAAAGGATTACAAGCCTGTCTCACAAAATGGCTTCGGACATTTCTCCCACGACTTTTTAGGATCCTAGATAAAAAAATAAAATCATTCTTTTGGGTTGTTAGAGCCTAAGACAGGGTTCGGCAGCCCGCAGCTCTGGAGCCGCGTGCGGTTCTTCAAGAACCTTATCGTATTCGCAGGCATTGCGGCTCTTGAAATATTGAGTTTTTTTATCGAATAAAAAAATGTCTCGTTATTTTGGTTGCGGGACCCCTGGCCAAAGGCATTTACTTACAATGTCATTAGAACCTTCAATAAGGTCCGGTTTGATCTAGGCAATGTGCAGTGACCCACAGTTCTTAAAAACACTTATTGTGAATGTATTTTTTTTTCTAAAAGTAGCAATTGAACTTCTTTTGCACCGTACGTAGCCAACCGTACATACTATTACCATTTGTATTGTGTTTGCATGCGCACGTGCAGGCTCTGCTCGGTCCATCTCATGCTGATCACTCTGCGAACCAACATTGTGTTGCTGTCCTATGACAGTAAAACCACAAACTTTAAATGTGAATTTTGTAATAATAACATGTCCTCTCAATTTGAATATATTATTCCGCAATGCATTTATGTATCTCCCTGCGGGAGAAAGAAATCACGGTTTATTTTTACCTTGTGTGCGAATTTATAATGTTTTTTGTCCTTATTGTTGGTGTTGGCTGGTTATTTACAAGATGGTATGCCGAGATCTGGAAAATTATAGAAGAGTAGGTTATGGATCATTGGCACCTGTAAATGTTCCCGTGGAAAGAGCAATGCACATTTGTCTGGACCATCGGACATCTATTTTCAGTGTTGTCGGCAAGCTAATGAGCCTTGAAACCTGCCTTTTAATTAAACCCCGAAGGGTCATCTTTGTTACGTGAGGACAGATTGATATTGACATATGTAAGGTCACAGAAATAGCTTTTTCGGATTCCTGGAATTGCCGATGATTGTATTGGTGACCAAATGGAGTGAGCAAACCCTCATGGCCCTACATGATTCACCATCGCTTGGAGTGAAAAAATGTTACCTCCTCCCCCCATGTAAGCTACGTCCCCTACTTTACGCTCCAATTTTAATCAATGATGCAATGCAAATCAATGCATACTGATTAAACTCCCCTTTGTTTTGGTACATTTGGTAACTGGAAGGTTGCCTGGTTATCAATAAATGTTTGTGATGCATAAAAATTGGGAGGAAAATAATCTGCTAAACAGACCGGGGACTGTACATTTTGCAACAAATAAGGCAAGTGGATTGTTAAAGAATGGTATATGTTTATATTTTACCATAAACCGAAGCACAATTGGAACTGAAACTTACATTTTATGACCAGTGTAATGTGAAAACATAGTGACATAACTGCGACTAATAGTTGACTTGACTTAAATTGATAAAAGTTGCATTGCAATGCTGATTTGTCTTAAAATATGCTCAAATAGAGCCACATTAGCACTGGACAAATGACCAGTGCTGGATTAAACAATTGCAAATACACTGGCACAATGATGGCAATTGTGGAATTTAGCCTGAAACTAGAATAAGTACTGTCTTGAATGAAATGCTGTGGACCAGTGTGCAGGGAGGCCACTGACTTACATGTGCTTTGCATTTGCAGCACCAACCAGCGCTACATGCTGGAGCAGGAGCGCCTGGGTAAAGACTACGATCGGCTCAAAGCTGACGAACAGGAGAAGAGCCGCAAGCTGCACGAACTCACGTGAGTAAAACCATCCATCGTGCCACTGAACCCCTCGCGGCAAAGTGTATGGGAGTCATGAACAGGGCCCTATTAACCCATTGGTAATCTGCCCGTGAAAGGCATAATTAAATTTTGAAATAGTTTGGTTTGTTTTATGCATCTCTATCATGTCTTTCTACCCACAAGTCAGATCACTCTATATTGAACCGTCATTGTTTACATATTTGTAGGTTGTGTCCCTGGTACTAGGCACCATAATCTGGTTCTGAACATGAAGTATCTGTACAAGTCTTGCTTATCGACGTTCTGTTATATGACCAGCAACATTTTGGGAAACGTCTTTTCTTCATAGCACATGATGAGGGACCATTGGCCGAAAAGTCAGCCAATGCTTTGCCACCAAAATATTTGTTTATGTCAATCAGATGTTCAACCTCTTTCATCCGTACAGGATCATGCACGACCGACGTGAGCAAGCCAAGCAGGACCTCAAAGGCCTCGAGGAGACAGTGGTATGTGGTGCTCTAATTATCGAGAGGTTTGATAAAAGTTGCAATATGTTTGCCATACTGTGCTTTTACTGTGTGACGTCATAGCTAGCTAAGATGTGACAAGAGTGATGCGTGCCGGTTTGGTTGATGCAATTTGCATGGCATTGTCTTTGAGAGTTTTTTCTTAATTGCTTATGTATTCACAATTCCAAACACATGAAAATCTATTGAGCCAAGATATTTATTAGACTTTAGCTTATTGATAAAAGGTAAAATTATAATTTATTTAGTTAAGGAATTCTGCAGTGTCATTTCATTTTGGATTAAAGTGTTTTCCATATCAAGTATGAAAATACAGATTCCCCACACATGTTGTCATGAGGCTTCACTACACAGTTTTTTTTAATATATCCCTTGTCACCGAACTTTATAATAATCCATTCAGATGCATTGAATATGAACCGTAAGCTTCATGCAATGTTAATGATCTCTGAAAGTAAGACATCAAACGGCATCACTGCAACCCCATCTATAATAATGTTTTGTGTGTTCCCAGGCCAAGGAGCTGCAGACCTTGCACAACCTGCGGAAGTTGTTTGTTATGGACCTTGCGACCAGGGTCAAGCGGGTGAGTTGCATGAAGCAGTACAAGCTGCGAGTTGAGAGGCCACTGTAAAATGTTACAAATCCTATGTAAATTTAGTTTTTTTTATGTATCACAGTTTACCTTGTATTACAGAGATTGTAATAAAATACCATTCGTTTAATGTCTACTTTTTATGTTTCGCCCAATCTAATTGTGTAAAAAGAATCATAGTAATAGTTCTATACCTATTTTATATCCATTAACAGTTATGCTGTATATAATCTTGTCATGGCCATAGGAATGTGGTATTTAAATTTGTTGGGTTTCCAATGCAGATGCAAATTTTGAGCTTGGAGATAATTCATACTTGTTTTAGCTATAACACAAATTGCAATGGTTTATTTCGGTCTCAAACAGGTGCAAAATCGAAACCCAGTAAACTGGCACTGGCAACCTGTGGGACTGAAAGGCACTATTTATAAAATAGGAAAGGCAATATCACCTATGAACAACATCTACACATCTCATTTGTTTAATGGCAGAGCACCACTCAAGCCAAAATGAAAGGTGTAAACTGTTAAAACACTCATTAATGTCGTTGGCCAAAGATCCCAAGATTATTGTTGGCACTGGTTTGGGCTGCCTTCTTGCTTTCTGTTGTTTTCTGTTCAGCTGAATCATTGTATTTCTTTGAGAGGGAACAAAACTGTTTGCCTTACAAAACACGTTCCTTCGGAGTGGGCAGGTAGGAACTTGGTTGGACAGCGCATTCGTGCACAACAGACAAATATGCACGACAGACAGACAAATAATCCCTGGTGGGCAGTGTGGAACCTGTTGTTCCTACCTCTGTTATAATCATTCTTGAGAGTGGCAGATCTCTTTTACGATGCTCTGGCAAAAAAAAAGGGACCAGCTTGGCATGTGTTAATGCAGTGTGTGAATCCTAGCTTCTTTGAAAGGAAAGATTTGGTACATCCAGGGTTGTGGTCATTAATAGAATGAATTACACCCACAGTAACTACTCATGTTTTGTGACTGGAGTTGTTGTTCATTTTCAGAATGCTGACATTGATGTGGATGATGCTGGGGGAAGTGCTGCACAGAAGCAGAAGATCTCTTTTCTTGAGAACAACCTCGACCAACTCACCAAAGTGCACAAGCAGGTAAGGCTTTACTTTGGTGTACGATTTGCCATTTGGCCCTATGGTAAATTTTAAGAAATCCTTGCCAGCAATAATCACTCGCAGAACATAGACCATGAGTGACTATATCAACTTGGCGGACGGCAGAACGGATTGAGTCATTCCTCTATGCTGTTGCCCACTCAGTTACTCAGTCAATCGGTCTATACATAATATGTTTCACGTGGGCAATATATGGAGGTGAAACATCTTATTCTTTGGTTACTTCGGTAAAGTCACGTAGATAGAAAAAATAATAAAAAATCAAGTGATTAAAAATATCACGACGTTTCAATCGCAGCAACACAACAAGCGGTCGTCATCAGGGACAGGGAGGTTAGACTCTGAGGGTAGGCTGTTTATAAAGGTTTAGAGATGGGCGGGGCAGCAAATGTTAATGAAGGAGAAAGCTCCGACACCGGCAGTAGGTCTACACCAATAAAAGAGCTGTTTATAAAGGTTCAGAGATTGGCTGCCCGCCCATCTTTAAACCTTTATAAACAGCTTGCCCTCAGAGTCTAACCTCCCTCTTCCTGATGACGACCGTTTGTGTTGCGATCGAAACGTCGTGATGTTTTAATCGCTTAATTTTCATGTTTTCTATCTACGTGACTTTACCGAAAGAACCATAGAATATGAATTCCTGCAGTCAGGAACGTTTTAAGTCAAAGTGAAACATCTTGTTTGAAAGGGTTTAAGCTTAGCTTACCAGAAAAGTAGAAAAATGAAAAGGCTTGTTCTATCACCTGTCCAGATTCCACTCATGTACTGACTTGAAGCTGCCATCTCTCAAATGAAGAGAACTTGAAGTCAGGCAGCCATGTGATCTCTCTAATATGATTGGAAGTTGCTGTCCCTGTTGCCCCATACGTGGAGCTGTGGTCAGATTAGATTCAAGAAACAATATTTGTCCATAAGGGGAAAGGCTTTGACAACTATTGCTGGTGATAATTGTCAATGGCCCTGACTCAAAAATTCCTCTTTGGATTGCGACGTTTAACGTCTCACTTAGGTGGAGATATCAGAGAATAAAGTCAATAATACGCAACCTTCTTAAACTCTGCAGTGGTCATTTAAGGCTATTGCTTTATATTTAAGTGTCTGTTTTTAAGTTAAAATAGACGTTTTAAACCATGGTAGCCCATCATCCCCTATTCCTCGGAAAATTTGATAAAGCATCAGTTTATGGAACTGCAGGTAAATCTTTCTTGGCATATAATATTAAATGTTTTGCAGACAGGAATGTCAGTAACAGCAAGCTGGGAGGGTTTGTTAGGCGTTTGTTTGTAAAAGTGGGTAAATGTGGTACTCCAGTGAGTTGTCTTTAAGCAGAGTTTATTTTGAGTCGTAAATGCCTTTGGCCAAACTACAGCTTATAGCACAAAGGTTGCCAAGTATTTTTAATGAGTTCCTATTCGAAAATCCAGGTGCTAAAGAGTACACTAAAGTGTGCATTAATCGTCTTGCCATTCAACCCCAATATTTGCCCCTTTTGAGACGCATGAAACTGCATTGCACAAGTCTGCAGTTACACATATAGCTGCTGCAGATGGCAGTGTTTGCATTATTCTAAGGTTGTACAAGTTACCTTGGTGTTGGACAGACCAAGGTGGAATTGCATTTCACTCGGGGAATTAATAACAACTGGCCAACAAGGGGCATTTCACAGATGGTGCAAAACTAATGAAATTTCAAATGTCAATCCCAGCCATAGTCAACATCAAGCTGTGACCTCTCTTTGTAATCTCGCTTGGCTTTAGAAAGAGCTGTGCACTTAAAGGTTCCACAGCAACATAATGAAACTATTCCTGGCCATTTATTTTATTACTTACTTTAAAGAATCAACTTGAGCCGATGCGTGAAATACATTGTTATTCATTTTATGGTGATGATTTTTCCACCCAAACGTTTCATGTTATACAAGGTGTTTTGAAAATCTGGAGAATTAACCTTGGATATTGTGGATTTCTCCTATGTTGTTGATAACAGAGAGTGGCCATTGATGTTGATGTAGACATAATGGAAATGTTGTCAAATTCAACATAGTGAGGGACATGTCTTGTATTTTTTCTCATATCTTCTTACTATTCAGTGGCCATTAAAATGCATCCCAGCAACTTCCCATTGCTGATAAAAACAGTGGCTGTTTCAAAAGATATCGGCATGCAGTCCAACTCTTTTGGGAATCTCTGGAAATTGTTCAATATTGTTGTTTTCATTCTAACGGCTACATTATTCCTGACCAGCACACAGTATTACATATTTTAAGATGACCACAAGGACTATATACAAACAGAATATTTAATCGTATCATTTTGGGTTTTGAGGTTGTGTTTACCAACAAAGCTGTCTCAGCATGGCATCTATTCTATCCAACTAACTTAAACCATGCATCGGATTAACATTTATCCATGCAAAATATTCATAGCATCTTTTGTTTGGAATGAACTCCATTTCCTAACTGCTAGCTGCTCTATTATTTACTGCTTTTTGTTCTATTTAGCTTTTGACCGCACATCCATCAGTTTCTAACGTGGGGAATTACCCTCTCATCATATATCTGCGCGTTTTCAATGTTATTCTCTACGATCCCCACGTGCATCAGATGTCATTATGGCGTAACAAGGTACTCAGTGGTGTGCCCTTTTCACGGAACTGCTTGGACGCATGCCATGCAGTCTCTCGCCATCCATTGCCAGCATGGCTCTCCAGCCTCTGTCATGTTGATGGTTTAAAAGGTGCAACAGGGTTCACGCCAGCCAGGAGTTTAGCGGTGGATGTCTGATGTTATGGAGCAGGACCTTTCCTAGTAAATTTCAGACTGAGTACTCAAAACGTTGATGTGGTGGTGTGACTGAACAACACGTAGTTTTTAGTCTCAGCTTTGCACGTAAACTAGGATGTTTATTTTTGTTTGGATTGAAAACAGATGTGCAAAGGTGCCTTTTTCTCAAAATGCTTATGGCGTGAAAACTGGTGCAGGTTTAAATCACCTGTGCTGAGGGCATGCATGGGTTTGTTGAAGTCTTTGTTTTATGATGATGGGCTGCAGTGAATAACATTTCGGTGAAATATATCCTGCTCACATTTTACAGTTCCTGGAGATTTGTAATATTGTATCTTGATTTGAAGACGTGACTATTTCAGAGTTATGTTTTGTCAGCCAGTTATTGGGTAGATTTCTGTCACTGCTTCCAGAGTTCTTTAACATTTTACGAGTCACATCTGTGTCGTGTGTTTTCATCATTTAGAATCAAAACGTAAAAATGTAATGCAAATGGATGTCCCGTTAAATGAACATTTCATTCCTAGATAACTTAATGGGCATCTTGTTCTGTATTCACCAAATCGACATTCACAAATGACTATGAGAAATGTGAGGTTTCGTTGAGAATATAGTTCAATATTAATAATTTATATATTCATCAGTGACCATGTTAAGACCAAAAAATACTCTAACTGAGCGCAACCCTGTACTCTAAGCCATAGCTGGTGGCTTCTTAAACGTAGAATTTGAACCTTTCGCATAGCAACCATCGCCCCCAACTGGTACATTTTGGCAGGACCCTCGTGAAGAAAGAGTCATGCTGCAGCTTTTCTGTGTAAACGACCATAATAATAATCTTGATTTTGAAGCTTTCGTGACTGCAAGGAATCCATACTCTTTGGTTCTTTCGGTAAAGTCACGTAGGTATAAAATGAAATACCTACGTGACTTTACCATAATAATAATCTCCTAAAGAAGCGCAACAGTTCTGTGATGTTAATCTTTGTGAACAGCCTGGGCACTTAACAGGTTAAGTTATAAACATTCACAACAGTATAATCCACATTTGTTTAATTTTCCTTTAGTTTCCGAGTAACTCGATCCGTCTCTAGTGCCATATCAATGGATGCGGCTTTAAATTTCATTTCTCACGGCTAATTCTCGTTTTCAGGCAGTGTTTGGGTACTGACGGCGTTTGAGCAGTTAGTGCGAGTGTAGCTGGCAACATATATTTCGCTAAGTTCGCCCGCCACCTGACCATGCCAGGCCACCATCCACCCCCTGCCCCTTCCATCCTCTGTTCCCCAGCTGGTGCGCGACAACGCCGATCTGCGCTGCGAGCTGCCAAAGCTTGAGAAGCGCCTGCGCGCCACAGCGGAGCGCGTCAAGGCTCTGGAGACGGCGCTCAAGGAGGCCAAGGAGAATGCCATGAAGGATCGCCGGCGCTACCAGAACGAAGTCGACCGCATCAAGGAGGCCGTGCGCAACCGCAACAACGTCCGCCGTGGACACACCCCACAGATCGGTGCGTACGTCCCACGTGCGTGGGGGAAGCAAAGTGTCATGCTTTTTTCTTCTTGGTTCTTTCGGTATAGTCACGTAGAAGGAAATAATAAAATAATAAAAATAAAACATAATAAAATAATTCTCACGATGTTTCGGCCACAACGCAAGTAGCCGTCCTCAGGTGAAGACGCTGTCTTCTCGACAGACCTGTTTCTTCACCTGAGGACGGCTACTTGCGTTGTGGCCGAAACGTCGTGAGAATTATTTTATTATGTTTTATTTTTATTATTTTATTATTTCCTTCTACGGGACTATACCGAAAGAACCAAGAAGATGAATCCCTGCAGTCACGAAAGCTTTAAATCGAAATTTGTCATACTTTTGTTTTGCTGCTGTCTTACCCGTTCGTGTCTTTTGCACTTTCACAAGTGTTTTTTTTTTCTTCCCACTCCTGCTTTGCAACTTTAAAGTTCATATTCAGAATGTGCGGTGAGTGTGCTGCAGTGTCGTATTTTTCCGCTAAGTTAGTGATGAAAATCTTCGTCATTTGTTTTATTTCGGTCACTGGCGACTGGGGTGGATCAAAATAATCGAGCTTGACGATGACTAACCACCAAAGACCGAAGCGTGACTATGAAGAGACGAATTTAACTGGTCGGAATGAAGGGTGTGGAATGCACATCATGGTAGTGGTGGGGGAAAGGGGGTGGGTTGGTGGGAGGTTGGGGGAGGAACCAACGCATCATGGACCAACCGATGGGACAACTAGAGGTGCAGTGCCTAGAATAAACTACTTCAGTTCTATATTTGCAGAGAAGAGATTACATTTGAATAACAGTGGTTATAACATATTTTTACTGTCCATTGAAAAAAATATTGGCTTATTTATATATTTTATATTACAAAGAAGCATACTGTGTGCTTTCGGTTTGACAAAAATAGGAAATTTGGCGAATGGAAAGTCTATTTTAACCTGTTTTCATAACCTCAAATAGCTGCATTATGCTCTTGCCCTCCTACGACAAATAAGTTGCACTTTGTATCTGTAACAATGTTGAACGTCACCCATTTTTGAAGTTATGATATTGTGATGGTTTTAAATTAAGATAAGAAGGAATAGGATGCTATGAACTGAAGGAATATACAACGAGAGTAAGGAAACTCAGTTATAAGTGCACACGGGGTAATTCTGCAGAAGGTAAATTAAACAATAAATTAACTCTTTAATTGTATAACTGACCTTGACACTTTCGGGACTTAAACTTGACCATACTAACTCATCCAACATTTAATATCTCAGAGTGGATTCCATTTTTATTGCTTTCTGTGATGATTCTAATTTACATCCACAGACCAAGACTTGACTAAAGTTCTGCATTTTGTTGTTGTTCAGCCTAAGACTTTAAAAATAAAACTAATTCCAGGAGGGTGTGAAGGGGGGGACAGAGTGGTCTTTGATTGTGGAGGTGCCATACCAAACCAGGTTGAGAACCATTGGCAATGCTGACTGCCACAACACTGCTGGTCTGTGAACCCGTGTGGTGTTTAGTAACGGTCTGTGGTTCTTTCAGCCAAGCCAATCCGCCCTGGGCAGCAGTCGGTGTCATCTCCGACCCACCAGACAGCCATCCGGGGAGGTGGAGGGCCTGCCTTTCCTATTAATCAGCCCGTGGGTATCCGAGGAGGTGGACAGTCTTCTGCCCGTCAGGAGAATGCATAAGTATGTCACTCATCTCTTCTGTATTTTGTTTCTTGTAGCCTAATAATAACCTAGGTGGACCAACTCCTGCTGCTTCTCAAGACTTGCTTATATAGTGAGGCATCCTGGTGGCAACAAATTATAGAGAGGCTTAAATAACTCTTACACATATTTACGTGCACCATCCCTCACAATCTCAACTTTGAATATAACCCAGCATTTTAGACAATTACCTACAAACCACCAATGCAATTAAAGCTGCTGTAATGGTGTATTCCACATGGTAGTAATGTTTTGTCATGCGTGTTGTCTAATATGTATGCTTTGTGCGTGTTTCTATTGTTGTGCAGTGTGTTCCCAAGGAAGTGCTACTGAATATTTGGAGCTTGAAAAGCTGTATGCATTGAGACTACACTACCATTCCTCGGGAGTTTAGGGCAGATGTGTTTTTCAACTCTGAAGTGTGCCTGTTTATTTTGTTATATTGGTTATAGCGCGCCAATTATGTGCCCAAACTCAACAGGTATCATTTGGCTCAGTCCAGTTAATCTTTGTAAAATAGTCCCCCCCCCCGGCTCTGTAGCCAAGATACTTTCTTGTCAATGAACTGAGTTTCTGGATTTTTCAACGGTTGTTCTCCTGTGCGTGGTTTATTTTGAAATTGTCTTTCATTTGTATAGATTTTCCTCATGTTTTCTTTTTGTTTTGGTTTGTGAATGTGTGGAAGTTTGTGGAAACATATGATGCTTTAAACTCACTCTTTTTGTCTCCTAAATGGCATATTTTGGGATTGGCTAAGCTCACTGTTGCTGTATAGCATGCAGGCTGCATTTTAAAGCACATTATACATACACTATCGCCACTATTAATTAAACTCGTTTAAACGATTATAATGTAATACTTAATTCTTAATGTATGTGTTAATTCCCTCAGTTGTAAAGGTGCAAACTTGAAACGGGCCATTTAAAATGACTAAAGAAACAACATCACTTAATACATGATGGTTACTATATAAGCTAAATATAGTACATTTAATGTGTATATGCGTATATTTATAATTACAAACACGAATGCTTTACATTTTGTCAATTAAAACAACAAAGTGCAACAAGATCTGCTCTTTGGTGACCTGCATTTAAATCACTTTAAATAAATTCCTAACCAATGGTTATGTCTTTCATACAATAACAATAATTAAAATAACGGGTTTTTATACCATGCCTAGACAGGAAGATATATCCACGTTTTGGTTGACCGGCTGTCTTGGGGAAAATATTGAGTTTTACAGAGAGGCTTTATCTTGGTAGGAGAAGTTTGGTCCGGGGTGGTGGGCATCAGATAAGACGCACTGGGGTCCGATGACTCATCAGCATTGATTGTTTTGGTATGCATTCAAGAAGTTAATATGCAGATTGACTGATTTGTAATGTGTCTTCACTTTGGACATCCTTGTCGTGGGCCAAATGTGATTGTTTAAACAGAATTAGTAATCTTTTAAAGACCACAAAGCCTGCATTGCAAGTATACCCTGTGTTCCTACGTGCTTGCCATGGGGCTGTGGAATGCTAATTATTGAAATGTTTTTCGGATAAGTATACTTACATGGGTCATGAAACCACACACATGTTTGACAGCAGCACGTGTTTAACACCCATGCATGGATTGATTATTGTTTTACACAAAACCTCTGTTCTTCTTTAAAGCCATAAACTATTCAGCTAGCGGAGGTCCAGTCTTGCATTGAGATCCCAATGCGTTTAGTTTCCGAGCCTCAATGAGTCTTGCCTCCTCTGTATTCAGTCACTTCCGTCTGCCAAGCCACATAGTAACTTATAGAATACGTTTTAATAAAAATTCACCCCACTGAGTACCGTTTGATACCAGTCAACCTTGCCTAACAAAATTAAGACTTCAAGCCTCATTCCTGAAGAAGGCACATTGGGTAGCATGTCAATATTTTCCTGTGACGGTGTTAAAAGCTGTTATTTTTATTTAGTGTTATATGTATAAGTTTACTGAAGAAGCAACGTCAACCTATGTATTCATGCTCGTATATTGCTCTTGTTTCAGATGCAGCCATTGGCTGCTCGCCCAGATGTGTATCACTGAGCTTTAGCATTTTTATCACCCCTAAGATAATAGAATGAACTAACTGGCACATACGGGTGGCATTTTAGCTTTCTCTACTCTTTGTGGTTCTCAAAAACATGATTTGCACCCTTTTCTCAATGATATATGTTCATGAAAACCTATCAACATCCTCTTCTAGTGTGCGTTGTGTAATTGACATCTGAGTGGACATTTCATAAGCATGGAAAACTTGCAACGACACAAGGAATGACACTTGAGAACTACTGAAGTTGCATAAAACCTCTTGTTAATATTTGTATAAATATGGGAAACGGTGTGAATCTTGATGTGTGATACGATTATTTCTCATGCTAACCTGTGCAGGTGCAAAGGTACTCATTCTGCTGCCAAATTTGGTTCATTACTCAACACTCCACTCGCTCTCCTGAACATGTGTACGCAAAGACATGTTTAGTTTGTCACTGACAATTTTACAAACCTATTTGGGCTGGAAATTGTTGAAGTTGGATTGCACATGGCTGCACTTGCTAATGTCGCAGTTGTGTTCTATTTTCCATGACCCAATTTCTGAAGCGACACCTGCAAGTCTTGGGAGTTGTTGCCCCATGGCCAGGCATCGACGTACGTGCTGATGACTGTCTGTTATCCACTTGGTGGCCCCCAGTCATGTTCTACATCAATAGATTGGTCAAGAGCTGTGTGTGGAACAGGATGATTGTAGATGATGGCTTAAGTGTGCCTGCGTTTTGGCAAATTTATATTTCTGTAACCCATCGTGGCTTATGTTGATTTACAGTATGCGTTATGAAGCAGCAAGGTGTGCCAATAGCACTAGGTCTTAATAATACACTTATTTCAGAGTGAAACATACCATTTTGGCTTGTGCATGCTTTTGTTTATTATGATGCGTTTAACTTTACACTTTTTGGTTTGCTAATTTAGTCACTGAAATTCAAGCTACTCGTTAACAATAAAGTACTTTTCTGGCCAGTAGTGCCAATTCATGATGTAACGGATCCCATCGGAATGGTTTGCAGTGACTGAAGACGATGTCTCGTTCCCCATGTTAATGAGTTTGTGTACATTTCATTTGTTTAGTATTTTTGAGATGAAGTATATATGTTAAGATTAAGAAAACAATTTCTTTCGAATCCGGTTAAAGGTTTCACTCTTGACATGTCACGGGGTTTTCATGTTGATCAGTTGGTAAGACGAGGGTTGCACAACCATGTAGGCCACCTGGAATAATTGAAAACGTATCGGGCGGTGTGCACTTGCGAACTCTTCCCAGAGCAAGATTGTGGGTCAAAACACTCCTGTGTAACTGCATTATTGAAAATCTGACAATCCGTATGCCTGCCATAGAGATCATTACGATGATTTACATTGCGTGGCCTGTTGGACGATGCATGTGCTCGGAATGAAAGTGCTCTGAACATGCCTCCATGCGACTGCTGACAGCTGTAAACACTTGCGTTTCTGGAACTTGAATAAAGGTGATCGATAGATGATTTTGTGGCTTACTTTTCTCTCCCACTGTGTTAAGGGTTACCAAGTCAGTTTCGTCCTCGGTCAAATGGATGGGGCAGTACACACTCCCTTCAGTTGTAGGTGGAAATTCCACATTCCTTTATTGTGGACCAGAGTGATGCCGTTGATCAGTGATTCAAATCTCGGTTTATTTTGCATAGAACTTGTTTATAAAAAAAAAATTGAATCCAATTAAACAGGGAACTGCATAAATACTGGACAATTTGCTTGTACTTGTGTGTTGTCATTGAATT
Source organism: Lethenteron reissneri (assembly GCF_015708825.2). Classification (NCBI taxonomy): domain Eukaryota; kingdom Metazoa; phylum Chordata; class Hyperoartia; order Petromyzontiformes; family Petromyzontidae; genus Lethenteron; species Lethenteron reissneri. Next base: position 3,881,512 of record NC_083798.1, on the reverse strand, counting down.
CATAAGCAAACAAACTCGTCCCATGATCAAATCACGCGCACCAATATATTATTAAGATGTGTGGAGCTCAGCAGTAGTTGATCGTGGACAAGTGATTGGTGACCACCATGTGTCACAGGTGTTATCGACTCGGAGCCTCGAGGTGGGCAGCAGAGGGCAGTGCAGCAAAACCAAATGAGGCTTTGGTCAAATTCCCACCCACGGCGTGGAGGGGAGCCATCATCCAGCAGTGAAATGACCCAATTGCTAAAAATGTGAGATGTGTAAAATGACGTCATGGCACGATAGCCACTGCCATCGCCGTGCAGTCAGTTGAGTAAGTGACGTCATGCCAGTCGTATATAGATTACGTGACGTCAAATCCCGCGTTTCCAAGTTGCGTGTAGCCGGCTCCAGTGGAAGAGTCCCCTGCACCCACCGCTCATGACGTCACCGCCTTTTTTTCTATCGTGTCGCTGTAACCTTTGCGATGACGTCATCGGCGTCTGTCTGTTACATTTTAATGACGTAAAACCTGCCGTTGTATCGTTCACGATGACGTCATCGGCGTGTGTGTTACATCTAAATGACGTAAAACCTGCCGTTGTATCGTTCGCGATGACGTCATCGGCGTGTGTGTTACATCTTAATGACGTAAACCTGCCGCTGTATCGTTCGCGATGACGTCATCGGCGTGTCTGTTACATCTTAATGACGTAAACCTGCCGCTGTATCGTTCGCGATGACGTCATCGGCGTGTGTGTAACATCTTAATGACGTAAACCTGCCGTTGTATCGTTCGCGATGACGTCATCGACCGGCCTTTGAAGTTCGAAACCGGGTTCGCTCCCAGGTGCTCTGTGCGTGTTGACGCCTCTCGCTCTGTGCGTGTGTCCGTGTGAGGGGGGGCACGGTAGGGGGCACTGGGGGTTCATCGGCCAGTCAACGCAGACAGACGACCCATGGGTGCACCCACGCAAGCGGGCGTTCGACGCTTCACGTGGCCTCAACGTGCACGCAGCCTGGCACAAGCGCCGTGGTTTAGTGGCGAATGGCGGTGGTTGTCGTGTTCAACACCGGCGCGGCTTTCTCTGTTACGTGTGTGTCGGAGTCGGTGTGGTGTGGGGGGGGCGAACATCTGGGCCTTCCTCCTCAGGTTGATTCGGCCTCAAGCGAGTGCCTTGCCGCTTGTAGCGTCGTGGGGAAGACAAAGGCGGCCGGGCGTGATGCCGGCCACCCCCTTCCCTCGTGTACCGTGCCGGCCTTCACAGGTTACCGATCGCTCACGACAGCACTTGGCTTCCGCCGACAACGGGGATGGCGGGGGTGGTGGTAATCGTTGTGTTTGTTTGTGTTGTTGACCTCTTGTTTGTGTTGTTGACCTCTTGTTTGTGTTGACCTCTTGTTTGTGTTGACCTCTTGTTTGTGTTGACCTCTTGTTTGTGTTGTTGACCTCTTGTTTGTGTTGACCTCTTGTTTGTGTTGACCTCTTGTTTGTGTTGACCTCTTGTTTGTGTTGTTGACCTCTTGTTTGTGTGTTGACCTCTTGTTTGTGTTGTTGACCTCTTGTTTGTGTTGTTGACCTCTTGTTTGTGTTGACCTCTTGTTTGTGTTGACCTCTTGTTTGTGTTGACCTCTTGTTTGTGTTGACCTCTTGTTTGTGTTGTTGACCTCTTGTTTGTGTTGTTGACCTCTTGTTTGTGTTGACCTCTTGTTTGTGTTGTTGACCTCTTGTTTGTGTTGTTGACCTCTTGTTTGTGTTGTTGACCTCTTGTTTGTGTTGTTGACCTCTTGTTTGTGTTGACCTCTTGTTTGTGTTGTTGACCTCTTGTTTGTGTTGTTGACCTCTTGTTTGTGTTGACCTCTTGTTTGTGTTGACCTCTTGTTTGTGTTGTTGACCTCTTGTTTGTGTTGTTGACCTCTTGTTTGTGTTGACCTCTTGTTTGTGTTGTTGACCTCTTGTTTGTGTTGACCTCTTGTTTGTGTTGACCTCTTGTTTGTGTTGACCTCTTGTTTGTGTTGACCTCTTGTTTGTGTTGTTGACCTCTTGTTTGTGTTGTTGACCTCTTGTTTGTGTTGTTGACCTCTTGTTTGTGTTGACCTCTTGTTTGTGTTGACCTCTTGTTGTGTTGACCTCTTGTTGTGTTGACCTCTTGTTTGTGTTGTTGACCTCTTGTTTGTGTTGTTGACCTCTTGTTTGTGTTGTTGACCTCTTGTTTGTGTTGTTGACCTCTTGTTTGTGTTGTTGACCTCTTGTTTGTGTTGTTGACCTCTTGTCTTTGTCAGATTGGTCAAAACTTCCTTCGCGCCGTACGTAGCCAACACCTTCCCCCTGCCGCTGTTGTTGTTGTTGTTTGCTAGGAGCCATGCGCTGGCTGCTGGCCGCGGGGCTGCTGGCCGCGTGCGCCGCGGGGCTCGGGGCCGAGGCCGCCGCCGAGGAGGAGGAGGATGAGGGCGGCGCGGCTCTCGCGTTCACTGCCGGGGGCGCCGCCGCTCAGCCCGTGCCGGTGGCGCGGGCTCGCAGGTTAACGCGTTACCCAGCGCCGTTACCCAGCGCCGTTACCTACCACCGTTACCTAGCGCCGTTACTTATTACGTTGCTATCACACGTCATCTGTCACGTTACCACCGCTTTATCTATCTCATTACCACCACGTTACTACCACGTTACCTATCACAGTTACCACGTTACCACCTCGTTACCTACCACGTTACCACCCCGTTACCTAGCACCGTTACTTACTGCGTTACCACGTTATCTATCACAGTTACCACGTTACCCACTACGTTACCCACCACGTTACCTACCACGTTACCACCACGTTACCACCACGTTACCCACCACGTTACTGCGGCACACTATGGGCCCTGTACTCCAGTTGCGCAGGGCCTGCAGAGGTCTACTCCAAGTTACCACGTCGTCCTGTTGCTGCGTTACCCTATGAACTCCGCTCCCCACTAACTTGTGAGTGTCCTCATCCCGCCTGCAGCTACCCTCGTTACCCCACGAACCTTGACGCATTCTCAGATAATCTGCAGCTACGGTAACGGTTACTCCGTTACCTTGTTATCTCTGTACCCTGTGAGCCCTACACCTCACTGACTCTGGGCCCATAGGTCTCGACGTTAATGCGTTACCTCCTTACCCCGTGAAGTCGACACCCCTCTACTTGTTATCCCGTTACCTTGTTACCATGTTACCCCATTAACCATAACCCACGAAACCATAGCCCACTAAACCTGGAAACGTCTCCATTATGAACCAATTTGGGTATATCTCCATTATGATGCGTTTTAACGGTGTTGTGAAGATGTGATATGCCCCAAAGTGTATGCATTTTTACTCCATACTTGCTCTTGGTTTGCTGGAGTATTGTAATTTGGGAACCTGTCAACTAAAATCGGTGTAAGGCCTTTTATCAGATGAACTGGTTCACGTACATGGTAACTTTCACAACCGTAGGATGCAGTATGGTTTATAGTATTTCAAAGTGAAACTTGATTAGCCAAATTAAATTTCCTGTCCTGCATTCGAGAAAAAGCATGCAGAATATGATATAGTTAGTTTCTTCCGCACTGTGTTGCCAATCACACATAAAACAAACAAAATTGGATTACACATTGCACGAAGTTGCAGGAAAATAATGTCTTGTCCTTTAATTTTTAAATGTACTTTAATGGCATTATTATTCAGTGGCAGGGACATATTGTAGAACATTTGTGCTAGCTTTGCCTTGGCTGTGCAGCCAAAAAAACAATCCTGATAATGTCATTAATGGGTGTTTGCAGTGGTTTACATATCAACAGGGTGATCCTGCAGAGAGACTGGCCTCTGCCATGGGAAACCAAAATATCCGCCACCGAAGGATGCACACCACACCATCGTTTGAGCATGAAGACAAGTCAGACTTGGCGCCACGAATATTCGTGTAAGTCATTCGACAGCCATGAAAACTAAAGCCGCGAATGTCCCCCGAACGCGCAGGTATCTTCTGTACGACGTGAACCCTGGCGAGGGCTTCAACCTCCGGCGGGACGTGTACATGCGTGTGGCGACACTTCTGCAAAAGCTGGGTAAGGCCGAGCCGTGGGTTCTGGTGCTGCCGCCGTGGGGCCGCATGTACCACTGGCAGAGCCGCTCGCTCAGTCAGCAGCAGCAGCAGCGCATCCCCTGGTCCGCCTTCTTCAACACGCCCAGCCTGGCCGCCTACGTACCGGTCATCGAATACGAGGAGTACCTCAAAGGTCAGCGATCGGTCACGCCAGCACCGAAGGCTTCTGTAACCGTCATGCTTTGAATCGTGTTACGTGCTCAATATGTTTTGACAGTTGGATGGCCTGGAGGATGTTCCACTCCAGGTTGTACAGAGTCTGTGTGGCTTGAATCTAGCATCTGACTGGTAAATTGCAACAGTCATTCATAAATGATCAAATTCTACAGTCTCAGTGATTGACTAAAAACTGCAAAATGATCGAATTGCATACAATACAATTTTTAAAAGATTTTTGGTTATACGTGGGTGATAGCGTCAATACTTTATCAAGTCAAAACTTTATCAAGGATGTAAATTTGTTACATATAATAATCTGTTTTTATTATGGAATAGGCACTTGGGATTCAAGCAGTTTGCTGGTGTTTGAGCAGTAAGTTTTAGCTCATTAAACATTGCCTGATTTATTATCTCTAGGTTATTCTGAGTCATTATCTCTAGGTGATTCTGACCTTTTATCACTTTTTTTTCCCCGTGTTGAGGCTCACCTCTTCAAATAAAATGACAGCCACCTGGCAATGTCCTGTGAGAACACGGCCTATTAATTGAAATTTCTACTCGGTGTAAATGGATGGAATTGAGCCAATTCCATCAATAACTAAAACGGGGTGTTTTGTGTTGGCGTAATAGTTACATTTGGATAGCTTACCTGCATTTTCATTATCATGATCATCCATTACTGTATGGAGAGTTGTTTTTCTTCCCCATGCTGTCATCGCCTCCACAGTGTGGGTCTTGCGATGCCACAGTCCATCTCGCGACCGTATGGCATATAGTAAACCACTGTCATTTGTTCTCCTTCAATGGAGGAATAGAAAAACGACACAAAATTTCTTCAGCATTGGCATTTACCTTCTGAACATATTGCCATACGCAAGAATAGATTACATCATCGAAATGTATCAATGGTTTTTGAATATATTCTTGCCTGGTATCAACACACCCGTTCCATCCAAGCAGAGTTTGATTGACGCAATGGAACTCATTTTCCTGTAGCATCATGCCACCATTGATTATTTCCTAGCTATTATTTTTTATATAGCTCAAGACATGCGTTTGCTGTCTTTTTCTCTGATTGTAAAAGACAGGTGGGCATGCCTAATGGTGTATCACATTTGTCACCTCATTTATGTCAAGTGCTTCAGAGGTCTCGAGAAAATGATCTACTTGGAAAATTTTTAACTCATCCAGAGAACACAAATATATTGTGAAGCAACCTAGTGCAGATTTACTTATATTCCTGTTTACAGCTGATAAAGTGTGTTGGTGTACAACACGTTATTTTAGACCAAAACTGGAACTTGCATAATATGGTTATGATCATGTATATTTATTACACTACCATTTACAGTAGGAAGACCGTAATTTAGACAGTGTTCTTGGAAATAAAAACAATTTCTAACTTAAACGTCATAATTTACTTTGACACATTAAATGTAATAATGAAGTTCTTTACCCAGTAATGCCTCATTGCATCTACATATTTTTTTTTTCAGAACGCTTCTGCATTTTGATATTTGGCCAATTTCATTTATAAGTGTTTTGCATGTCGGACATAACCAAAGTGCTTGGGTTAAACCACTGCATAAGAGGTAATACAACTTTAAAACGTTCCACATATTGTCTCAATAATCCATTGCTGTACTCTGACCATCCCCTGACCCACCCCGCAGCCTAATCCTCCATTACTTAGAATCCCATGACAGTCTCTCAGAACAAGTATTAACCATGCCTAAAAACTGCTGCGCTTACAAAAAATGACAAATATGGGTGAATTCAGGATGAGTTGATCGTAGGCATATTTTTTTTGCTGTAGAATTCGGAGCATTAGCCATTTTTATGGCATGGTAACCTAGTCATCTACCTATAAAACACAAATACGCTTAACATTTTTCGAATATTTGTTTCATAACTGCTCGTTCTTGTGTTCCATCCACCAGCACATATGGTGACATAGATTCTTAAGTGAACGTGATTTATCATGTGTCTTCGCCAGAGAATGGAGGGCCGTTCATTGAGCAGGTGTACTACCTGCAGTCCTATGCGGAGGGCTGGACGGAAGGCAAGTGGGAGGAGAAAGTGGACGTGCGACCGTGCGTTGAGAAGCCAGTCTATCGTCTTGACGAGCACGGCTATTACAGGTACACCTGCAGCTATTGACAGCGCCATAGACATAATGAGCGCTAGCTGATGGCTCATCTCCGGCCCGTTTACGGGTGCACCATTATTCACTCTATGCCTATGTGTGTACCCTGTATCCGTGTGTGTCTGTGGGGATCAGTGCTCTGCGCTGTGGTTTTGGAAACCTCGGTTAAATTCCTGGTTAAACCCTGGTTAAATTGTACACATCAGTAGCAATCGCTGTATCTCTTGGACTTCTAGGTTTACTTAGGCTGAAATTAGTACTTGGTGCCATTTGGTCATCATCAGTCCTATACGTATGCATATGCTGTATCAGGGGCGGTTGTACAAATTATGAAAACGTTAACAATATCGCATTGGTTTGATGTTATGCTGATAAAAAAATAAATGCATTTTGTCTTAGGTGTATTGCACCACAAAATATAGAAAATAAACTACTAAATAAATAAGTGTGATCAGCATACTTTTAATAGGCCTTTTTTACAATGATTCTGATGCCCTGAAATTCATATTGAGGGAGACTGCTTATATACTTAATCATATAGTTTCTTAATTATTATGCCAATAAAAAAAAACTTCCCTTCTGAAGACATGCACATAGAAGCAAACAATGCTCTCGTGTAGAGATAGGCCCATGCTAACAGTCACGTATTGTCTACTTACAGAGGCTGGTTCTGGGGCTACCCAGAGACAAGAGCCAAAAATGTCACGTGCTTGTCTGTACAGGGCATGGCCTCCATCATGGTGCCTCTGTTGCTGCGAAACACCTCTGCCAGGTTAGTTGAGTGCTATGAGATGTATAAACACGGCCGGGACCAGTGGCTACGCTTCCTTTGGGCTTTATAAAAAGGCAAAGACGTTTTCGGTAGCACTGCAATATTATTGTGCAGACAACCCATGCGTTAAAGCCATCAAGTTGTGTACTTTTTTATATTTTTTAGTTCATTTGTTTTGCTGTCATGAACATGCAAATACTGCGTGCAACATGTATTTTATTGCATCAAAGTAGATATTAATTTACTTGGTTATAATGTGCCTTATTATTGGAAGGTTACAAATGAAAATTGTGATAGGGAGTCCACTTGAACCAATTATCTCTGGGGTTAATAAAGTAAATGCCACTTAGGGGGAAGTTAACAGTGGTCATACATAGTTAATGAGGCTTCTGCTGTGTTAAAATAAATAGTAAAATTAAATTGCCAGGATCATTTTTCACTTGGCTAGACATTCAGATGGAAAATATTCTGAAATATGCATTCCTATACAAAGATATGGATTATTCTGGATGTTCTATACAACTTATGAAATCTTGACTTAAAGCTTTCGTGACTGCAGGAATTCATATTCTTTGGGTCTTTCGGTAAAGTCACATAGATAGGTTCAAATAAACCTATCGACTAACTTATGAAATGTAAGCCCTATCACTCTTTGTGCTCGGTGTGGTTTTGTATTAACTGCAGGTCTGTGATGTTGGATAGAGCTGAAAACCTTCTGCATGATGAGTATGGACAGAAAACCTACTGGGATGTAAGACACCCATTTCCAACACCACATGCAATGTTCCTCTGTGGGACAGACCTAAGAATCACAAACTTTCAATTAAATTTCGATTTAAAGCTGTCGTGACTGCAGGGATTCATCTTCTTGGTTCTTTCGGTAAAGTCACGTAGAAGGGAAGTAATAAAATAATAAAAATAAAATATAATAAAAACAATTCTCACGACAATTGGTTCTTTACCCTTCTATCTGGCAACAAAACTGACACCTTTTTACAAGGAGTCATGTTTGCATAGACCGCAATACCTGCAGTCATGAATACAAACAAAAGACATAACTCTGATAATGTGCACTGTCCTTGAAGTTGATTGGTCCACACCCGAGACAGCTTTCCTTCGAGCCTAGTCTCACATGGGTTGGACCAGAAGACGCCAAAAGGCGCACAACTCAAAGACAATGCACCATCAGAGTATGAGAGCTCGGGGCAAACATCTACACTATGGGGACCTCATTTGCCAGTAAAAATATGATAATTGGTTCTTTACCCTTCTATCTGGCAACAAAACTGACACCTTTTTACAAGAGAGCTTCATACTCTGATGGTGCATTGTCTTTGAGTTGTGCGCCTTTTGGCGTCTTCTGGTCCAACCCATGTGAGACTAGGCTCGAAGGAAAGCTGTCTCGGGTGTGGACCAATCAACTTCAAGGACAGTGCACATTATCAGAGTTATGTCTTTTGTTTGTATTCATGAATGCAGGTATTGCGGTCTATGCAAACATGACTCCTTGTAAAAAGGTGTCAGTTTTGTTGCCAGATAGAAGGGTAAAGAACCAATTATATTTTTACTGGCAAATGAGGTCCCCATAGTGTAGAAATTCTCACGACGTTTCGGCCACAACGCAAGCAGCCGTCCTCAGGTGAAAACCAGGTCTGTCGAGGCGACAGCGTCGGACTTCTACGTGACTTTACCGAAAGAACCAAGAAGATAAACTTTCAATTAATTTACTGAACGTTGGATCAGGCCTCGAAGCATTGCATTCTTTGCCGTCACCATTCTTCCATCAACCCCTCTTCTACATTTGAACAGTGAAATTTTTTTAATTTTCGACGTAACAATAAGTTGACATTTGTGAAATGGCCAGAGAGAAACATTGAAGAACGATTTTTCCCCCTTCCACCAGACTGTCATGAGATTCAATAATAAAGTAATAGATGGAATCTAAAGTCAAAGTCACGTCCATGACACCCACCTGCTCGTTCTAGCGGTATTTAATTAAAAAGTGAGTGTGTTGTGTGCACAGGATTGTGGCAGGCCAAGAAGGACACTTCAATACAGTGCACATCCTGTCCCTGCACTTTTATCCTTTACCAATTTAACCTTATGTCTGCCAATCAAGAAATGTTTTCTCTCTAATGATTCAATTTAAATTTTACGCGCAACCTTTGGAAAGCAGATACAGGCACCAATTGGATCTGCCTTGTACAAACATGTGCCGCGATGATTTATCTTTTAAATAAAATAATTCCACATAGCATCTTCTTGTTTGTTTATCAATAATGAATGAACATGGACATTACTTGTATTATAATAGCGTAGCTATTAAATGTCTACTAAAGCAATCATGACCGATGGCCGTGTTTGACTAAGGTTTATGCTTCTAAGACTGTGCTAATGACATAAAATAAGGTAGGACAATATTACCACCTTCATTGTAAAGTAAAAAGCCAAAAAACTTCCTTTTTCAGCTTGGCATCAAAATGTATTTTACACTTTGTATTATTTTTGATGGCTTCTTGTTATGAGTTTTTTTTACTTGAAGGTTTTATTCATCATAAAATACAAGTATACTGAGTATGAGCCTGTGGTGGTATAACAGTTGGCACACTGGACTTGCAATTCAGAGGTTGCCTTTTTGAATTCCCAGTCCGGCAGTTGAAACAACGGACAGATGTATTTAATCCACTGCCTCTGTCCATCCGGCAGTTCTAACTGAAGGAATGTATTCAATATTTACAATTGTTGGCCAGGCTAGGCGAAGCATGGTGTTTGCACGGCCTCTCCGAGCCTGGGCTGATGAATTCCGGGCGGAGCACCTCAACTCCACAGACGCTACTGACAAGACCTTCTTCCAGGAGGACTGGAGAAAAATGAGGGTGTGTAAGAAAACGCTTCGTTAAGCCGTCATTAGCGAGTGCCTTTTCTAGATTCAGACAACGGTGGCAGTGAGCATCCCTTCCAGGAAGAGGTACACACTTCTACGAGACGTTCGACGACTATTGAGTTGTGGCATAGTCAACACGCTGTGTTGCATAGTTTCAACTAGGCTCGATTATTGCAACTCGCTGCTCTACGGGACATCTGGCAAAAACATCACCAAGCTACAGCGTGTGTACAAAATGATTTGGAACGTGTTGTGAAGGGTACTGCAAAATCCAACATAAGGTCGCACTAATTGCACGTAAAGTGCTTGCCACAAATGAACCACATTACCTTGCTGATCTCGTCAAGGAGCATAAACCATCATGAAAACTCCGGTCATCCTCGAAGCTGCTTTTGGCTGGCCATTGAACAAAGACGGTCACTGCATCCCGCACTTTCAGATGCGCTTCTGCGGCCGTCTGGAACGCTCTTGATATTAGGAAGCCATTGATGCTATGCACTTTAAAATCTATATTGAAAACAAATTTCTTTAGAACTGCTTTTTGTGTCTAGTTTGTTGTCCTTCCCTGCACCTTCGATTAGCAAGGTTGGCTACGTACGGTGTTAAATAAGTTCAACATACACTATGAGCCTCGCTAGAGCTCTGCAGCATCACTCTTGGACCCGTGACAAGCAATGGGCTAATTTGTGTGCACTCAGCAGGACCTATATCCGTAGGTCAGTGTTTGTCAACATTGTGACCCACAATTAGGAAATTGTCCCTCCTGGAATGCTTATCATTGTCGAGATACATCTGCCAAGCTATGTTATACCAATGGTAGAATGCTACCTTTGGAAATACTACAGGGCAGTGTCGGTAAAACATTCATTATAAACCAAAATCAGCCGTTTGTCTATCCATGCTAACACCTCCCAGTATAATCACGTGATTCTGCAATCCATCTCACCCCTGTGAATGAACCAATCTCGTTGCTACATCTGTGGGTAAATTTTCTAGTTTAGGTGCCTTTCCATTTCAAGTCTTGTCCATCAGCCATCATCATACAGCACTAAGTTGTGTAGCTTAATATTGAGATTCCTAAATACCATACCCTATATAGCGTGGGTTAGATATATATTGATTGATACGCTGGGATAAGGCCTTCTGTCTCTTGAGCTATGGCTTTTCCCATTTTAGTAGTGATTCATTGAATATTATTCAGCTCGTCAGTATAAGCAACAGAGATGACAACATTCGTAAAATGTAAGACAAATATATCTGAACAAAAGATAAGACATTTTTTTGTACTGTGGAGTACATTGAAATGTGGTTACCATGCGATAAGATGTATTTATTTTTTCCTGGGTACAGGTTAAGGTGGGAACGGCTATAGGTGGACCATACCTCGCTGCTCATTTGCGGCGGAAGGACTTCCTGTATGGTCACTCGGGGGACGTGCCCAGCCTGGAGGCAGCGGCTAACACCCTCCACCGCCTCATGAAACAGCTGAAGCTTCCCCGCGTGTTCATCGCAACCGATGCTGACCAAGACGGTGAGAAGGGAGAGCTGTACGCACGCGTTGTGTATTTACGTGTGTGCGCAGGTCTCCTTAACAGACATTGCGAACGTTCGAACGCGACTCGGGAAGCCCGGAGCCTGACTCCGGAGCTCTTGGGAAAGCTCAAGATGCTCGTCAAGTGCACCTCTCTCATTTTTCTTAGGTTTTTTCCGGTAAAGTCACGTAGGTAAAAAATTTAAATTAATAAAAGTAAAATTCAAATAGTATAAAAATCACCACGTTTCGGAAGCAACACAAGCTTCCGTCTTCAGGTGGAACAGTCACAGCACGATAGCCGTTTTCAGGTGGAACAGTCATAGCACGATAGCTGTATCACAGCTGTATCACAGCTATCGTGCTGTGACTGTTCCACCTGAAGACGGAAGCTTGTGTTGCCTCCGAAACGTCGTGATTTTTATTTTATTTTAATTTTACTTTTATTAATTACATTTTTTTACCTACGTGACTTTACCGAAAAAACCTAAGAATATGAATCCTTGCAGTCACGAAAGCTTCAAATCTAGAATCAAGTGCACCTCTCTCTTCGTTTGCTTCCTGAAGCTGGAAGGGAGGACTGGATGGTGCTGCGTATGTCAAGGGAAGGGGAGCGTTCCAGATAGCGGGAGCTGCTGCAGAGAGTCGTCGATGACCGGCTATAACAGTCGTTGATTTGTGGACTACTAACAGGTTGAGGGACAAGCTGCACCACAGAATGTGATGATTTTCATCGGGTGGTGTGAGTAGTAATGCTCAGTATGATGGGAGGCCAATGCAAAGAGCACGGTGATATGGGACTGTGAAATAATACCAGCACCGCAGAAGAACCTGTATGACTGCCCGGTTGTTGTGTAGTCTTTATCATTTGCTGATGCCGTTGGCTGATGGCCTAGTGAGTAGGAAATTGGAATAACTGAGATGGGAACCTACGATACAGCAGGCGAGGGTGATTGCTAAAGCAGTTGAGAGCTTTGGATGGATGTGAGAGCTTTGAAATGCTGATTGCATGGTAATGATCAATCTGTTGAAAGAGAGCATGCCCATCCGCCATGCGGGCTGTGACACTTATTTCACCATACATCACCACCTTGGGCTGTGCGGGTTGGTGAAGGACAATAGATTCCACTGCACTGGCCTCTACCGCTGACAACACCTACACATGTTACTGTGCATGGTGGTCACCCATCCAAGCACTAACCAGACTGAACCCTTGGCTTCCAAGGTCTGATGGGATCGGGCACATTCCTGGTGATTTGGTCCTGGTGATTTGTCTATGTTATCCACTCATAATGGGCACGGTGACACTCTTGGTTAGGGTATGTGGTTTGTAGTCGGTTAAAATCCCAATCACGTGTGAATTTGAATCTTCATCCATCTGTAGGAGATGAAATGTGTCCTTAGTTTGAAAGGTCCAAAGTTGTTATCTGATGTGGCAGCTGCCCACTGTCAAAAATGCTTAATTTACACCACTGGCTGAAGGCCTTAAAGTGAGTTTGTGTACATACATGTGGTCTCCTTCATCAATTCATCAGCTGGAATGTGATATCTGGCAATAATATTCGATTTAACTATAGTCTGATACACAAACTCTGCCACTTACACTACTGTTGACATAACAGCGCTCTAAGAATGATTTCGAGCAGAGGCTTTATTGTAAATAACGAACCCAGAACTGGGAAGCAAGTTAACTGCCTGCTGTACTACCCATCTATCTTGAGCGGCAGGGTGGTGCAGTGTTAACACTTGCACTTCACAGCAAGAAGAACTTAGTTTAAATTCCCATCCCAAAAATGGAAATTACCCACATTACTAAATTGGAATTGTATGTACATTTTAACACGTAGGCTTTCGCGACCAATATTATTGATAATCAACCATTCTGGCGAATTGCCCGATGATGCTGGATGCAATTACCAGCGAAACGTACTCAAAAATTGTAAATGTTGTGGTTTCACGCTTCAACACACCGGTGGGCTAAAGCAGTGAACTATTTGTCTTTTGTCAACGTGACACTTTTTACTGATTGGCCGTGTCGGGTGGTGAAGGGTTACGACACATTTATAAATAACGCGATCTAAACCCAAAAACGTTGATTATGTATGTACATTGCACTTATTTTGCACCGTACAACAAACTAAACTAAGGAAATTTGTTTTCAATATTACACAGCAACATTGCCCCATAATGCAAAAAACTTGGCAGGACCCTTCTGAAAAATAGTTGAGACTCACTCAGTGAGCCTTTCCTGGCTAAACAAGCCTCACCATGAAAATAATAACATGCAATGTATACCAGAGAAATTATAATACTCCGATTGATGCTCCTGCTGTTGTGGAGTGACTCATGCAGCCAGCTATGGCTGCAGGGTTTTGGTAGTACATGTTTATGCCATTTATTGTGAAAATTCCGTCACAGTTCCTATGATCACTGTTTCATTGCTTTCATGGCTTTATTTTGGTGATTTCGAAAAGTGTATTGGTTTAGCCATGTTTGTTTGTTGTAGTACATAGTTAGACTGATGGCCTTAATCTAAGTTGTCTTGTGGTTGTTGTTGGTTGTTTGACTTGCATCCCACTGGGATTTTTGCACACAGCGTTGGTGTACGGTGTTTTTTCTGCAATATTTTGCTGTCTTTTCTTGTATTTTCTGTTTGCACTTAGTCACATAGTCACTTTAAGATGTTTTTTTGTTTGTGTTTTTGTTTTTTGTTTGTTGTGGTTGCACCCGATTCAAGAGCCGAATGGCTCACAGGGCTATACCTAATAAATGAACTTGAACGCATTTTTGGGTGAGACGGTGCAACTGTGTGTGGTTGTTTGGTGCAGAGGTACGCGAGCTCCGGACGCTGCTTCCACAGATGGTTCACTTGGAGCCGACTCAGGCGGAACTGCACAGGTTCCTGGACGGGGGCATCGCCATCATTGATCAGTGGATCTGTGCTCATGCCAGGTGCGTTGCCATTTGATTTATTTGGCCGGAGGAGAGGCTGTTTGAGGTTCATTAGCGTCTCTCTTAGGAGCGAGACCTTGGGAGATTTCGGGAAAATGTCGTCAAATGTTTAAGTGCATTGGTTGAAGATGAGAGATGTTCTTGTCTGGAGAGAGAATGTGTGGCTTGAGGCAGATAATGTTGAAGGTGCAATAGAATCTGACTGATGATTATGGTCAAGGCGACCAGAAAAATGGCCTTGGTCGAAATTGTAATTACAGATTGTAGGGTATATCTTATCACGAAGCATAGACTCTACCTTAATGTATTTGCCGAGATTTTTCGAAAATAGTGTTACATAGATGACTACGTTTTAACCTATTGTATTTATTCGTATGTATTATCCGGTCATGTATACGTTATCTTATTTTATAAATTCCACTTACCCTTTCTAATAATTGGAAGTGTTCTGTGGTGAAAATTAGATAGGTGAACTGTTAAAATAGGTGTCATTTCTGTAACACTTTTTTAAACTGACGTGTGCCTGTGTACAGCTGCGCACACTTGTAATGCTGGACATTTGCTTTCATTTGATGTAAAAATTAGACCACGGACTACAGACCGAATGCAAAGTGCCAGACGGTAATTGTTGAAGACTGAAACTATTTGACAATGGAAGGAGGTTAGTCAGTTTAACACATAGGCTTTCGCGACCAATATTATTCATAATATCGGGTTTTGTGTCAGATCGCGTTATTTATAAATATGTCGTAAGTGAATTATTTTGTCCTTTGAAAAACGTGACACATTTTTTACTGTTTGGCCGTGTCGGGTGGTGGAGGGTTACGACACCTTTATAAATAACGCGATCTGACCCAAAAACCTATATTATGAATGGAAGGAGATTGACATTCAATTTGTGGCTGTGCACTGACAACGCTGCTTTGACAGTTGGGTACGAGTGGCTTGGTTGTACAGCTCTCACCCATAGCCTTTCCACAGTATTCCACCGGAGTGGGTCCTCATATTGATATACAATGGAGCATGACTTAGGTGCGTGTGTCCGCTGTAGCTTTGATTCGCCGGCCAGGCTTTACCGTGTATTTGTGGCTGCGTTACAGCCGAATGTGGGGCTCACATCCTGTAACCCACTGCCATTTTTTCGTTATTCTCTGGCCCTAATGAGTCTTGATTGGCTTAAGGTGCAGATTCAGCAGAGTGCCTTTTAGATAGCGTTATTGGATAAAGGACTTGTACACCCAAAGGCACTACCTTGTATACACACGTTTGTATTTCAGTATTTAGAAATGTCAGTGTTCTGACAACTGGGGTGTAAAATGTGAGCCACTTGCCGTGCTTCAGTCATTATATGCACTTCAATTTGTGCTCTGTACGCTCCCTGACGGTCAATGCATATGTAAGGTCTGGTGCCTTAGAGTTGCATTATAGTCATTACAAAAGGATGTAATGTTACAATTTCAATGTGTATGGTATCTATGATAAAAAAAAAAATCTCCCATTGATAAAGATTGTTGATCTTGAATCCTGCAACGACTGTTTTCTTTTTCCACCTTTGCTGTCTCCAGTGATACCAGTGGGACAAAGATTCACAGTAGAATACCTGCAGAATCTGCACAATTAGCCAAAACATTAACATGTTAAAAACCAAACCTTTAAGCGAACCGAAAATTCACTGTCCAAATAGCAATTTAAACACCACAGTTGATATTATCACGTAACCCCTTTTATGTGTAGCAAGGTACTTTATATTTAAGTACTGATTCTAATATTTAACTGAAAATATATTTTAATATTTAATATTGAACAAATCTCTTTGACTTGTATTTATTTTTAGCCTTCGTCATAAAACTGAAAATCGTGACATTTCAGACAGTCCACCTGAGCGTAAACGCAGGGCTCATTGCCCACGTGCGCACATTTATAGTGCCACTAAAGTTCACAAACAAAGCGAATTCGATTGTGTGCGCCTCATGCACGGGCAGAGTGATTGCTAACGTAAGCTGCCTAAATAACCAAAAGACATCGTTGCATAGAGCGTCCACGAATGGGTCATTTCAGTGTCAGCATTGAACGTGGAGTTCTTTATTGTTTACCAAGTCAAAGACTGGCATACGTTTTCAGTAAGCACCGGTAATTTTTTTTACTCGAGGAAATGTTTTATTTTAAGAGGTATATACATCATATTCAATATGTCGTTTGTATGTTTACATAAAAATAAACAACCAGTCCCATTTACTCTTCGACTGTGTGGGCACAAGTTGTACCTTGTTTGGTCAGAGTGATGAACGTAACACGCAGCACCAGGCACAATTAACCCTTGATTCGGTGTTCTTTTGCGAACTAAGAACATTGAACATTATATCTGGCAAAACTGTGAATTAGGGAATGCTATTTCTTGTCATGAAAACATTATTCTCTAATTCTCTTTCTCACTGTCACTATTTCTCTCATCCCCTGCATATCCATAGCTTCTCGATTACTCCATACCTCCTCTGTCCACTTCTCCGATGCCATACTTCTCCTGTGCTGTGCGCTACTCTCACTCCAAATATTTGTGGAGTGTGTCCACTTCCCACTCCAAGCATCTCCATCCGCTCATGTATCACAAGTCCCCCATACTGCATCGGCTCTGCTTCCATCCATGTGGCCGAATGCTCAGTAATGATGAGTGCTCTGGATGGTTCTGGTTCTATTATGCTCGTGCGTCAAAGCACACATCATTAATGAGCGTCGAGTCACATGGAGTGGGATGTGTGCAAGCAGAGGAAGGGATGCGTAGCATGAGAAGCGGGACATTTATAGATTGAAAGGAGGGAGATATTTGGGGGGAGAGGCGGGAGATTAATGGAGTGAAAGAATGGAGATGTGCAGAGTGAGATTGGGAGATGTTGTGGGGTGAAAGATGGGCGATACGTAGAGTAAGATGCTAGATTTACAGAGTGAGAGGTCGTGGATGCATGAAGTGAGATGTGTGGAGCAATTTAAATGGTAAATATCCTGGAAAGTTAACAAAGCTAATTTACCAGAGAGACGAGTCCACGCCATGTGAATGTGGAGTTTCCTCCACTCGCTCGAAGCCACCAACAAAGATGTGCACCTCTCATTTTCTTGCTTTTTTTAGTACGTTTTTACTAACATTGTCAGGTTAGTAAACTTTAGACATGGTTTCTGTAAGCCATTTCAGTGTTCAGCTGTTTTACTAATCGATAATTATCGAGGTCAACCAGTGTCCCTTACCACTAAAACGCACAACGCTCCGTCATTGCTTCTCATTCCAGGTACTTTATTGGGACGTCGGTGTCAACGTTTTCGTTCCGGATTCACGAAGAGAGGGAGATCCTCGGATTCGACCCTGCGCAGCACGTACAATCGCTTCTGCGGGGACGCAGAGGACAACTGCGAGCAGCCCACGCGCTGGAAGGTCATCTACTGAGCCAAAGGCGGCAGCACCGCACTTGTTCCACGCGGTTTCGGTGGGTTCTTAGAATTAGCTGAAAGTGCCCTTTATTCAGAATAGGGAATGACTGCGTGCGCTCTATTGAAGGCGACTTGTGGCCCCTTTGAGTTATTAGGGGTGGTGAATGTAAGGCATGTTGTACTGCAGTGATAAGAGAGATGTTAAGTGTCTGTTTTCCTGGTCTGATTGTGTACTTGAACAGAGTTGCCTTTGACATTAGTAGAGGGTTTATGATGCTTCCCTTTGCCAATCAAGTACGGGTCTCCTGTATCTAACCAGTCATTTTCTTATGAAGTTATTGTTTAGAAATAAATAACATCACACTAACGTACTAACTGTTGATACTGTACACGTGGATACTTTTGAAGCTAATGGTGTCATAACTATCTGGGATTGATTTTCTAAGTATAACTAAAAAATAGATGGAATGAAATATACAAGTTAACATCTAAGCGAAGTTCTACTTTCATGAACAAGAAAATAGTTCACTCTAAATCAGTGTTAAAGTGAACCTTGATGGATTTTAAAATTATCTTTTGTTAATTATAAAACTTGCTTTTAATCCAGAATACCAATATTAACCCCAATGTTTACTGAAAAACCTTGACATAACTCTTGAGGCCTAATGTCAACTATATATCCTATTCCTTAATCTGATTGAAATCTACTCCTGTCTGGAGCATTAATGCTCTTCTTGTTTCACACTTTGTTTTATTACAACTAAAATGCATAACATTTCCCTCATGATCACATCTTAACGAATTGAAATAATATATTTTTAATCGTGTCCAATTTAACGAAACTCAACTTGGTTGAATTTAAAAGAGGCATCACATTTATACTTGTTCTCTGTTATTATATACACAGGTTCAAAACTACACTAGTCACACCACAGAGACCGGTCTCATGTGTCACGTGGCGTGTGTGACATTACCAATTCCACGATAACTACTTTGTCGGCATGATAGGTAAACTGATATGAACCCACGAATTCGAGTGGCTGTGTAATGTGGGTTTATCTTCTTGGTTCTTTCGGTAAAGTCACGTAGAAGGGAAGTAATAAAATAATAAAAATAAAACATAATAAAATAAAAGAATATAATATTTTATGACTTCCCTTCTACGTGACTTTACCGAAAGAACCAAGAAGATTAATCCCTGCAGTCACGAAAGCTTTAAATCGAAATTCAATGTGGGTTTGTTATTTTCAAATGCTGTTTGAAATTGTACAGATCACTAATGGCAGGTGACAGATATTTTGTATGTTTTGGACATTTACCTGTTTACAGTTCGTGAACTTTGTTGCAGTGACAATTTCACAGACCTCTATCGATACTCGGTGCTTAGCTGTCTACTCATTGCAAACTCCAGTGATGGTATTAATCTCAGCACTACCTTGATCGCACCTGACTTGTATGTAAACATTGCTATGTATTTGCTGTAATGTGAGACTTTCGTGATATTTTTAAAGACTTGGAATTTACTCTACAATTGTTTGAATATGAATGAAAATAAAATAAAGAATTCTAGACATTTTACTGCTTTGTGTGTGCAATGAGGTGGGTTTTGTGTATTTTATGGTTTCCTCCCACAGTTAAAATAATACACACATTGCACCTGGTATTGGCAAAATATCCCAATGTTGAAAATGTACCTGCAAATTACTCAGTTGAGCTTACACAGCAACAGTCACTCCCTACTTCGAAAACAGGACCCTTCCAAAGAAGAGTCATCACACATTTGTTTCACATCGCTATTTTAGAATAGCGTCATCTATCGTGAACAGAGCGACGTGATCAAAATGTGGCCCAGGTAGGCCATCATTCAGAGGGCCGAAAATCTCAAATGGAAAGAGCTGGCCAGATTTTGGCTGTGCCGTGGATGGGACAGCAAAGGCAAATGAAACTGCGGTGGCCTCTGACGTGTTGCAGGCTCTTGTGTGTGCATGTGGTCAGGTGTTGGTCCTGTTGGAGGACAACTGGCATCTGGATCCATTTTCCGAGTAAGGACATTGATTTATTTTATTCAGTGTCAATACAATTTAACATTTTAGAAGGAGCAATACAACGTTATTGGGCTGTTCCTCGTATATACAACTCCAATGCGTGTTTTTGAGCCTCGGTTTTGTGGTGCATATATCCTCTGCACAAACAGGCATTAAACCCTACTTACAGAGTAAATCCAGTTAGCCAATGGCAATTATGAACTTCCATTAAAATCAGTGTCTTCCTGCCCAAGTGGGCAGTGGCGCTGTCTCTGTTGGCAGCCTGTCCACTGTCGGTGGAAACTACGCTGCCATGCAGAGGGCCCGTCTGCCAAAGTAATGACCAGTCGTGACTTTTGAAAATTATCATCGGCCATGAAGGCAATCTCCACATGCTGTCGCATGCTGTCGCATTCCGTCCTGCTGCCACTCTTTGGTTCGTCTTGCCCTCCGGCCATAGGTCTTTCAAGCGACTTCCTGCACAAGCCCAACTTTTCTTAACATTCATTATGATGCCTATAACTTGCATAGGTTTTCTGATCCCTGTCCCTCTTTGTCTTTCTCAGTCTAATGCAAAGCGTTCATTTTTGCAGCACTTTTTTTTGCATCCTTTTCAGATTTATTATTCCAATTGTCCTTGTCTGTGCCAAAGTTTCGAAATGTACCTCACCAAGTTTCGAAACTTGGCGAGGTATTTACCATCTCCTAGCCACCGTGGCGAGATGGTATATATCAATACCATATACCACCGTACTATATATATGCCTTCACGGGTTTTAACATATAAAGGACAATTTGCTGCCTTAAAAGCAAGTGTGACGCCAATGGGCGGATGTGTATCGGGCCGTGCAATGAACGCCTCGTCCAGCATCACACGCATCACGTGCAACTGTGAGTAATTCCCTGTGACGATGTGCTTTTCCATACCAGTTAAGTCCCTGTTTTCACGTGGATTAAAACAACTGTTTGTTTAAAATTTTACGTAAGTGATATTTAAAACAGGCTTTGTGGACACAGGGTAATTTGATTGGAAATAGGAAGATATATTTTTTTAAACGCATTCAGTGTGTGTGCATATATATTTTTTCATCAATTCATCCTCTGATAATTTGTAATAGAATGTATAAACATTTTGGAACATGACATTTTCTGTTGAAACTTTCCTCTGTCCTTGTTTAGTGGACATGTCAAAAATAATTTCATAGCGTATCGGATTCCCCCAGTATAACTAAATATTAAATTTAAAAAACGGTTGATGCATTTTTAAGGATTCCTAACATTGTACATCTTTGCTCGAGCTCTATATACCATGCTCCCAGGTTTGACGGGATCAAACTTTTCATAATTACATCAATATTAGCAGCTTTTAATTAAAGTTGACTTTATATATAAATTAATATAATAATTGTACAGACATTACCATATTCACAAGTAACATTCACTACATACATATATATTTGAAGCGGATTAACATCTCACGACTAATTTAGAAAGTTACATATTTTCCATTGCGTGCATTATATATGCTGGGTTATGCTGAGTTGAATAAACTTAAAGAAATATTGTTCAGTGTGCAGTTTTTATGGGTTTCTATTTTACTCGTCCTATTTAGCAGATGCATCCAAATTGACGATAACTTCCGATTCGAGATCCCATCTGTCCTCACCTGATTGTCATTGATGTTTTCACTTTTAGATAATACTTTATTAGATTGGGTATGTGTGAAAGAGAAGCAAAGGCATTACAACGCAATAAATTGTCAATATCGATATCGTCCAAATGCCACCGCAATTTTAGATGATTCACACAGCTTAAAACTAAACACCGTGTTAAAAACCAAAAACTTAATAATTCTCTATGAAAACAATCAACAAAATCTAACCAACAAGAACTGTTTTAATACAACCAACTTTTTACAACCCGACATAGAACCCTTGAATAAGTCGGAATTGTTTATCTGAAACGTAAAACGCAAAGTTAACGACCTCTGAATGCATAAGACATATTCGCGTTGCGCGCAGAGGCACGTCAAGTACACATTCAAAGCGCATTACACGCGTATCATGTCTGGGGGGGGGGGCACCGCAAACACAAGTCGATGAAAAAGGCTCCCATTTCAACCGCTAATGCATAGGAAATATACCGACCCGGGCAATCCGTGGCAGCGAAACCCGCCCGAGACGCTTCCTCGCGCCGGGCAAACAGCCTCCAAGGCCCCTTTGGCAGCCGCCAACCAAACCCCCCCCCACCACCACCCCTCTCCACCTCGCACGGGTTGGACGCAAAATGAACGATGAATAAAATAACGCTTCAGTGGTCCATGCTTAATAGAGTCGAGCGACGTTGGTAAACACCGTCGTGGTGCGCGCCTAAGTAACCTGGCGCCGTGCTGCTGCTGCTGAGTGAGGAGGGGAGGGGGGCTCTGGGTCGTGTGGAGCGCCGTTCGTGCGCTGCGTGGCGGCGTCTCTCGCTCTCGTGGCTGTCGTTCGCGTATAAAAGGGCGCTGTCCGGGGCTGATGGGGAGCAGACTGCAAGGAGCGCAGGACCGCGGACCGCTCACTTCCTCGCCACTTCTCCCAACATACACCGAGGGTAAGGCGCTGCTGCAACGGGGTAAAGCGACAATTGTTACTTCTTGGTAACATTTACTGCCAATATGGAACACCCAAGGTATTTGTATGATTTAGGATGTCGGTCTTTGTTGGAAATTAGAACTTTAGAAACTTTTAAAAGATGAGGTTTTTTTTAAACGTTAGCATGTTTTGTTTATTGGTAAATATTTTTGCATTTCTTGCAAAATGTCTGAATTCGCTTTGAACACGGCGTGTTTTGGCCAAATCTCAGTGGTATAAAACGTCGGTCTTTACCGAAAGAACCAAGAATATAATATAAGTGCTCAATCGACGGGAGATTCTCAGGTCACGGGGCTCCCATCATCGAAGTTAACAGCATTATCAATACTAATAGGGTTTTTCCCCTTTTTTCTGGCAACAAAACTGATACCTTTTGCAAGGAATCATGCTTACATTAACCACAATACTTGCAGTCAAATGCAAATAAAAACAATACTCTGATAATTTATGCATTGTCCTTGAAACTGATTGGTCCACACCAGAGACAGCTATCTTTAGAGCCTAGTCTCATGGTGTTCGATCAGATGACGCCAAAAGGCATTTGACTGCAAGTATTGTAGTTAATGTAAGCATGATTCCTTGCAAAAGGTATCAGTTTTGTTGCCAGAAAAAAGGGGAAAACCCCAATAACCTGTGTGCGTGCGTGTGTTTGCTTAACTTGAATGTGTAAGAGGTATAATTCGCTGCAGCTGAAAGTGGTTCATCGTGGCTTAATGGGACCAACTACGTCCATTCACGATAGCCCTTGAATGGCTTGAGCAATCCTGCTAGATAAACCAATGGCCTCCACACATCCTTGTAGCATTGCATTCTATGTTGACTTTTGCAGTTGGGGTCACGAAGAGTGGAGGGCATGTATCAAAGAACTATGAAGAGACACTATGGGCTTCTCGATGGTCAAATATGACATTTTCATTTTTAATATTTGAAATTTCAGAACGGCTCCCACAACATTTGAAAATGAAATTGGGGTCTTCAGCCTTTGAAATCCAAAGCATTGGCAGGATTGTTATTCGCACTTTTTGTTTTATCTTGCTTTGAAATAATTCTCATCGTATCATGAATGTGCAATCCATCGAGAAGGAGCCATTCATTCAGAGTCAACCTGCTGATATGTGGTGAGCAGCCAGAATTTGTGAACATGGAAATAGACAGACTTTGGAGCTCACTCAGCTCTGACTCCCGGAGCATGTGTTCGATTCCTAGTCGTGCACGACCGTACAACATGGTGTCTCACCCTATCAATGGGTCTACCTTAAGTCTATTCTAACTTAAATGAGTGCCTGATTTCGAGCGTGAATATCAACAATGTGGATACACAGGTGGTTGGGCGCAGCGCTGGTCACATATCCTCCTTATGTGTCATGCTGACCTTGATAGATACTCGCTAACAGCACTTGCTAATGTATTATTTTAGCCTAAATGAGGATTGTCATCTTTGTTTGTGTATATATTTACATGCAAATTATGATGCCTATATTACATGGTGCTCATCGTGATATTATTAAACTAACCACATTTCAGTGTAAGCACAGCATTTACAGTCGGGCAGTGCAGATATTTGAGAGTGCAAGAACGCGTGTGCGTGTGTGCTCACACGCAAGTGTGTGTGAGCACCCACTTACGTGTGTGTGTGTCTGTCCACGCGAGCAGATTCCGGAGTGGGTGCGCGGTGGTTAACGCACTGCGCTAAGAACCTGGTGACCCGAGCTTGATTCCCGCTCGCGGCCAACAACAGTGACAATTATCATAACGGGTCCTGGGCCTCCCCTTGGTTGGCTCAGCCTCAAATAAGTACCTGGTGCGGTGTGTAAATATCCCCCCGCTCCCCCCACCTCGGGAGACAAAGGCGGCCGGGCGCGGTGCTGGCCACCCACCCCTCGTGTGCCGTTCCGACCTTGCTAAGTGCTCCTCGCTCTACGGCACTTTCCCCACGAGTATGTTAAGGCTATATGGGGGGGGGGACGTATTTGTCTCTGTGTGCGTGCGAGCAGATGCCGGTCCGCTGCTCCATGTTTGTGCTGCTGGTGGTGTGCACGGTGCTGTGTGCCGGCGCTCTGGCCACCGCCATGCCCCCCAAGCCGGACAACCCCTCCCCAGACGCCTCCCCCGAGGAGCTGTCCAAGTACATGTCGGCTGTGCGCAACTACATCAACCTCATCACCCGCCAGAGGTGCACAAAACGAACCCAAAAAACACAACCAACGAGGTCCCCCCTATGTAGGTAGCCTTAACTGGATGTTGGGGAAAGCGCTGGTAGCGAGCGCCTTAGAAGTGCCGAGAAGTGCCCACGAGGTGCGTAAGAGTTGCCTAAGAGGTGCCTAAGAGGTGCCTAAAAGGTGCCTTAGAAGTGCCGAGAAGTGCCTAAGAGTTGCCTAAAAGGTGCCTTAGAAGTGCCGAGAGTTGCCTAAGAGGTGCCTAAGAGTTGCCTAAGAGATGCCTAAGAGTTGCCTAAGAGGTGCCTAAGAGTTGCCTAAGAGTTGCCTAAGAGGTGCGTAAGAGTTGCCTAAGAGTTGCCTAAGAGTTGCCTAAGAGGTGCCTAAGAGTTGCCTAAGAGGTGCGTAAGAGTTGCCTAAGAGGTGCCTAAGAGTTGCCTAAGAGGTGCCTAAGAGTTACCTAAGAGTTGCCTAAGAGTTGCCTAAGAGTTGCCTAAGAGGTGCCTAAGAGTTGCCTAAGAGGTGCGTAAGAGTTGCCTAAGAGGTGCCTTAGAAGTGCCGAGAAGTGCCTAAGAGGTGCCTAAGAGGTGCCTAAGAGTTGCCTAAGAGGTGCCTAAGAGTTGCCTAAGAGGTGCCGAGAGGTTCGCTCGCACTGCCATCCCCGTCCCTGTGTTCAGACACTCCTTGCTGGGTGATCTTCATCACCCAGCATTCACACGAAGATGTATCCGCGCCTCTGATTAGCCGCGGTCGGCTACGTACGGTGCGAAAGCAGTTCAACATCCACCACATTGTCAATTTTTGGATTAGTAAAAAAAGAAAAAATAGGCCGACGTGCAGGTTATCGATCCGTTTATTTGACACCACATGAAGTGGCATCACTTTTGTGCTTTATCCTTCCAGCGTATCGTTACGTGACGTCACTTTTACAATTAAATCCTGAAAAGAAAAGAAAAATATTCACCATGAAATATTTTTTTTTACTTATGGAGCTTAATGTTGAAACTTGTATTCATGTAGGTAATTTAGAAATGAATTTTCATCTATTATCCGTTTATTGGATAAACAATAACGTTTTTTTACGTTTAGTACATTTCCATTCGAATAAAAAAAAATTCTTAATTTGGGCCTTGAAATATTATGAATCCAGACCCTCGAACATGAAATCCAGAACTCATCGCTGCTGTCGGTACAATACTTACATTTGTTAACAACGCCGCTGCGCTGATAACACTATGTAACACGATTTTTGTCCGTGGGTAGTAAGCGTTATTTTTTATTGCTTATGCCTAAAAAGTATAGAAAATGGCTATTATTCCCCACACACCCATTGTAATACAAAAATATTACGTTTAGAGAATTCAATGGGGGGGAGGGGGGGGGAGATAGAGGGGTCCCAAGACATCTGGACCACCCTGCACCCGCTGTATTGCTTCCTGCATGCCACCTCCGAGCAGGGTTGATGATGGGGGCAGCGATGTGGCCAAGCGGTTGCACGTTCGCCGCTTGTTGCAGAGGTTCGTGGCTGGAATCTGGCAGGCTGCCCTAGTTATTACTTCGGGTGTATTGACCGTAGAAGAAATTCGTGGGCCGCGCGCGTCACGTAGGATGTTCATCATCCCGTGGCATGATTCGCAACGAGCAGGTCATTCGTGTGCTGGCGTCATGATCGAAATTGCGATTACAGTACACATAGCACCATCAGCAGATGAAATCCATCTGTGAAACACTGATCCACTGTTCCTCCGCGATAGCCCCGAAAATACAATTATGGCGTGAATAAATGGACTCAATTATTATTACCGGTTTGTCTCAGTGGGGTCCATCAGCCCGACATTGAGTCCACGAGATTATGCCAAGTGGAAGGTGAAAGTGGATGAAACAGACCGTGGCACAAGTCTAGGTAATTGTGTCATGGTGTTTGAAAAGCAAATGTACACAAGTAAACACCCCTCTGTGACCACTGACCTCCGAGCATTCATTGTGATTCCCAGTGGACTCTCACCTGCTTTAACATTGCGCGGAATGTGACATACTGTGAAATGTGCATGCAATTGAATATACAATGTGTCTATAATAGGGCCTGATGTTGAGGCTGTGTGTCGGTGGTCTCGTAGGTATGGAAAGCGAACCGTGTCAGAGCCGATGCTGCCCGCTTGGCTCTTTGAAGACGCAGCCGAGGACAGACTTGCATACAGGTGGCCTGAAAGACAATCCCATATTTACTTGTGCATTTTACAACTTAAATTCACTCATTTTGAACGAACATTGTTAAGGGCAACAATCCCTGTCACGGGTTGCCACAGTTCAGCTCACAATCATATGACTGCGAGTTCAAATCTTGCTTGGGGGGGTTGACTTAACCCATCATCACCCAGGGGGTCAATAAAGTAGGTAATATTTTGTAAAAATGAAACAGTAGTTTTCTTAATTGGGACTGGCCCCCACCATGGTAATGTGGAATTTCCACCACTGGCTCAAGACCACCAACAGAGATGAGCGTAGATTCACTTTACGTTCCAAGTTAAAGCTCACTAAAAATTTTTAAAAAATGTAATTGAAAATGAACATCACTGTTAAATGCTGGTTAATGGCATAACCACCTGTAAATTACGCAATTTTGGGTATGTGAACATTTTAATCGTTAAAAGTTCTGAAAAATCTCTTGATTTAGAAAATTACTTGCGATGAACTTTTACTTTGGTCCTGAGGCTGTCATGTGTATGAGTTATAATGGCATGTTCTTAGCCGTATACTGTTCATGTTAAGTTGTCCTCGTATCCACCAACTTTTAATGAATAGACTTGTCGGCAGCATCCTGCTTGGACGTTGAGTCGTGTAATGGTCAGTTTGACTCCATCTCCCGATGTGGCAGTTGCAACAAAGGAACAAGTTTCTTAAATGCTTCCCGCCCCTATCCACTAAGCAGCACAACACCGTCGATCGACAGGTCATAATGTGGTGGGGTAAACTGCGGGTACTTAGCCCTCTTCTAAGATGGCAATGGAAGATTGGCCAACTGCCCTTGAAGAGCTGCTCTCTTGAGCACCATCCAAGTAGGGGCCCTTCCACCAGCAGTGCGTGTGAGCCAGGACTTGCAGGGCTGCATCTTGACCTAGCTTGCACGTGACCAGGGGCCTGCTTTGTGCCGCGATTTATTGAGAACCACCACTGTCTTCTTGGTTCTTTCGGTAAAGTCACGTAGAAGGGAAATAATAAAGTAATAAAAATAAAACATAATAAAATATCAATGTTTTATTTGTATTATTTTATTATTTCCCTTCTACGTGACTAAATAATAAAATAAATAAATAGAGCTTTATAACATTATTATGTTTTATTTGTATAATTTTATTATTTCCCTTCTACGTGACTTTACCGAAAGAACCAAGAAGATGAATCCCTGCAGCCACGAAAGCTTTAAATCGAAATTTGACCACCACTGTCTCGTACTCACAACGTGCATTGTGGCTCTTGAAACATCGATTTGTTTTTTTAACCGAATTCGAAAAGAAAAAAACTGGCTGTTATTGTTAGTTTGGTTGCCAACCCCTGAACCTGACTGTTGTTTTCTGCTTCACAGTTAAACAAGATGCCATTCGCAGGGTCTAGTGAGAAGGCACTCCCCTGCAAGAGGACACACCTTTCGAAGACTTCAGACGCTTGGAAACAGCTCCACACATGCCTCACACACACACGGGCAGACTTTTGGATAGAGTTATTTGTTAGCAGCTTATATGTTAATCTGTTTCAAATTTCATATCAGGCTTAATTGTGTCAATAAATGCTTGTGGAAAATCTCATTGCACTACATCGAAGACAATGCTTGCCTTTAACGCAAAGTCTGCTAAGCATGCAAACACAATAACACGCATGCATAGGTAAAGCATTAACATATGTAGTGTATTTCTGTCATCATGATCGGATAATCCTGAGCGAGATACATTTCAGATCTATATACTACAAATCGCAATAACATCACCTAACGCCATATGTTCGGAGACAGTCTGGCCTATTTGAGCATGCATTATGAACAATCATCACCAGGTCTATTCGTTGTTTGTCACCATCAAACTATGGACCGTACACCATTGGAACCTCCTTTGCAGTAGCAAAATATGATAATTGGGTTTTTACCCTTTTATCTGGCAACAAAACTGACACCTTTTTTTATAAGGAGTCATGCGCCTTTTAGCCAGCATCTGGTCCAACACCATGTGAGACTAGGCTCTAAGAAAAGCTGTCTCGGGTGTGGACCAATCAATTTCAAGGACAGTGCATACATTATCAGAGTTGTGTTTTTGTTTGCATTCCGACCGCAGGTATTGTGGTCAATGCAAACATGACTCCTTGTAAAAAAGGTGTCAGTTTTGTTGCCAGATAAAAGGGTAGAAACCCAATTTTCATATGGACCGTATAGTAAAAAACCACTCTGACCTGGAGGAATAGAAACACTACACGAACTCTTTCTCCTGAAGCCCCTGGCGTGGCTACATTGGCATGTAACTCCTGGACATATTGCTGCCATGGGCAAGAACATACTAGAATTAGTAGATAATGGTGTGCTGCGCTGTTTCAATGTACACATTAGCTGTGCTTTTACACACACATAGTGCAACACACAATACAACACCTCGATTCGCAATGCATCATCTCCCATCTCGGTCCGAATCTCTACCCCTTGCCGCTGACGATTGTCTTTTAATGTATTTAATCTTTACTTTAACATAATCTATACTTTACCATAATCTATACTTTAACATAATCTGTATAATAATACCTAGAAGTTACAGTTCTCCTGCACATGAATGTCCTATGGTCTCCTGAGATGTGACGTTGGTTTAATTGAGAGACGACTACCAGCCTGAGCTGTGATGAAACCACACTGGATGGAATCGTTTAATCTTGCCTGGTGTCGGACACTGTTCATTGTTTCACAGTAAATATTCTCCAAAGATTTTGCAATACACGCCTGTTTAAAGTCTGGCCTCTGCTTTGTTTAAAATGTGTCCAAAGAAACGTACAACCTCACGACAACGGTACAAATAGAAGAAACCGGGTGGTGTTAATGGGCATGACTTGCCAGGTGTGAACAGAAATTGTTATTTGTTAGTCTGAATTAAATAGTCACTCAGCATCACCGCATTTAATTTGAAGTCTGCCCTTGTTAAAGTTCCCCGCTTCTAATGCGGTGGTTTTCCATCCCCCAATACGAACCCGCCTGATCAGGTTTATCAATTTATAAACTTGCCGAGCAATGTGAATGTCATTTGAGCCGATGGAAGTTGCTATACTTGATAAGTGAGTCCGAGTCGTTCGCATCTCCCAGTCGCATAGACACGCCCGGTTGATATTGCCATTCAGCGGAGCTTTCAATGGAGTATATTTGATAATTCACATAGGTATGGTGAAATTGGTATGGGTCAGATATGAATTCTTCTACTTGGTATATACAGCTTATATCTTCTACATGTGTAAATTTGACCACTTTTTGGCAGATATAATCAGAGCAATAACAACAATCTGGGTCTAATGTTATAACCGGGTTCGAACTCATCGTGGCGAAAGCGATATTTTTTCAAGCGATGGAAATACACTACGATATATTATATGGAGAGTAAATACGATACAGGATCGAAAACATGTCATAGTCACTCACGTTAAACAACATTCCAATTGGAAACAAAAAATGCTGAAGGAAAACAAATTAAAGTGTGTAATTATACGTGTATAAACAATTCAAAGCCAACATGGAAAATGTAGTGCTCATGTAATGCAGCTTACAAGTGTAACAAAATAACAATGCAACCGAAAATAGCTATCAATTTAACACGCAGCTACATGTTAAGAACGCAGTTCATTAACATAACTTGCATTCATATTGTCAAGAGTATTGACATTGTTTTGACGCCGCAGCGCTTCTTAAACATAAAGCCAACGCTGCTGAGTGTTCAACAAGCGGGTGCTCAATCGGTGTAAATATCCACCCGATAGAGAGCATCATCTAAGCCACGTTTCAGAGCCGATGGTATAAATTAAAGTGAGAAGCCTCCAGCGTTGATCTTTATATGGCAGGGGAGAAAAAGCAATGCTTATTTTCAACAAACAAAAAATATTGGTAAATACAATGGGAGCAGAGTGCCGACCGCAAGCTCAAGTCTTCTTCAACAGCATTGCTATGCATCTTCTTGGTTCTTTCGGCAAAGTCACGTAGAAGGGAAATAATAAAACAATAAAAATAAAACATAATAAATAATTATCACGACGTTTCGGCCACAATGCAAGCAGCCGTCCTCAGGTGAAGAACAGGTCTGTCGGAAAGACAGCGTCTGAATGCTATTCTACATTCACACTTCACGACACGAGATGCACATGTACAGGGTGGTCAGATGTCTTGTGACCCCCACCCCCACCCCATTTAATGCTCTAAAACTTAATATGGTTAAAGGAAGTTTTATTATATTTTTTTAAAGAAGTGAATATGCAAAACATGTTAGGGCTAAAATTATTGGGGGGGGGGGGGGTCACGAGGCATGTGGACCACCCTGTACGGAAATACCCCTCGGCTTACGTCGGGGATGCGTTCCTGAAAGACGCGACGACGTATATCGAAACGACGTCAATCGGAGCGGTTTACAGGGTACAGGGTGGTGGGAGGCGGCAGACGACGTGGGTGCGGGGTGGGGCGACGTATTTATGGGTATTACTGTGTATGTAGATCACGGAGTTCAGAAACAGTTTTCATCGCATTGATTGAGAGTGATGTCACGTTCTCCTCCGCTTAATTCAACGAGTGAAACGCGTTTAGTATACCGTGTGGATTGCTGCCGCGGTGTTAATGGTTTGCACACTGGACGTGCAAGCCAGAGGTGGCCAGTTTGATCTCCCGGCGTGGCAGTTAAAACAATGGTGCAATTACGTTTATTAAATCCTGCCACCTCTGTTCACCCAGCACTATAATTAGTAGACCACAGTAGGTCGGTAGGTGGCGTATGGAGCAGTGGCTTGACCGAGCAATTGCAAGGCTGCGCCTTGACGTTGGATGCTGCATGTTGGTGATGAACCCGACGTGAAACATTGCAGACCCATACGTCTCTTAACGGATGTGTGCGATGATCATTGGTGACAGAATAATAGCAAATGTCGAGGCCAACCAGCTTGCATGAGGGTTTCTCTACCATTGACCACATATATACAAGACTATCAGATTATGGAAAAATACCACTTTTTACCTTGCCTTTGTGGACAATAAAAAAATCCATTTCAATAAGCTGGAAATTGATGCCACTCATCCAAGCTTTCACAAACCAAGTTCGAAACAAACACAATATTTCTATTAAGAAACAATACAAACCATTTACACAAATGGAATAACCACGCTGAGACTGCATGCGTATTTAATGGAATAATACACGAGGCATGCAGAGAATTCCTTTGGGAAAGATGTTTTTTTATTATGTTTAGCTTCTGGTGATTTTACAAAGGTGGTAACATTGTTATTGCGTGCTTTGCCACTAGGTGGTGATATTTCTTCAGTTTCAGACCTCCTGTATTCATACATTGAAGTTTACATCACTAAATTGCCACCTCTGCACGAGCAACATAACAAGCCAACGGTTGAATGATCCGCAATGCGCCTGTCCTCCTCACATCTCGCAAGCTGAGCATGGTCGAGCCTGGATAGGGGTCGCATGCGCAAACATCATGCATAGTAAGCCGTCATAGACGGTGAGGCTACATTGTGCACAACGACCTGCAAAGACATTTACACAGCATGGGAAAATATATTACGTTTGGATATAGCACAACAAACAATCAATTATTATTTGGTTCTTTCGGTTAAGTCACGTCTAAAGATAAAATAATAAATTAAATTAAATAATAGCATACGATGTTTCGATTGCAACACAAGCAATCATCATCAGGTATAATGCTTGATTGCTTGTGTTGCAATCGAAACGTCGTATGCTATTATTTAATTTAATTTATTATTTTATCTTTAGACGTGACTTAACCGAAACAACCAAATAATAATTCCTGCAGTCACGAAAGTTCTAAAATTAAAAACAATCAATTGTCTACCCGTTAATTACCGTAAACCGGTGAATACAGAAAACACATGTTGTTCATGTACACATTTCGCCAAAAAAGTCTTGCAGAGATATCTTTACACAGAAATATTTTTACACGCAATAAAAAATAAAATATTTTACTGTGTATAACACACGCAGTATTTTGATTAGAAATTAATATGTATATGTAACACGCAGTAAATATATATTCGTTTTTCTAAATCTACCACAGCACGTGTCCTCGACGAGTTCACACACGACGGGGAAAGTGCCGCGTGGGATCGCGACCGGGGCGACGGTTCTCCATCCGGGCACGATGGGGGCGCTGAGTTTCTACTCAACTGGACTATCCGCGTGTTGCACAGCACTGCCATTGGAGTTCCTAATTAATTTCGCTATCCGATGACAAGTCGGTAGGAGCAACTCCATTTACCAATACCCCTGTTTCTCAAAGCTGCGTCGGCAGGTCTGCAGAGCGGGTAACACTGTGGGGATTCTAGATTTGAAGTTTCGTGACTGCAAAAATTCATACTCTTAGGTTTTTTCGGTAAAGTCACGTAGGTAAAATAACTAATAAAAATAAATAATAAAAATAATATAAATAAAATATTCATTATTTTATTCCTATTATTATTTCTATTATTTATTTTTATTATTTATTTTTACCTACGTGACTTTGCCGAAAAAACCTAAGAGTATGAACACTTCGATTTAAAGCTTTCGTGACTGCAGGGATTCATCTTCTTGGTTCTTTCGGTAAAGTCACGTAGAAGGGAAGTAATATTATTTTATTACTTCCCTTCTACGTGACTTTACCGAAAGAACCAAGAAGAGGTATGAACACTGTGGGGAAACCATCACCATTGGGTCCCTCCTCCCAGCGGCCTCGTCGGACTCCACTGAGCATCGCTCAAAGCCACATTCACTCTGGAATCTCTTGACCTCGCCTCCCATGAATCACTTGAACCCTTCCCCATCCCCTGCGTAAATCGAACACTTCTACAAATCTCCAAACCACTTTAACGCAATTTGAATGCCTCGCATTGTACGCCCGCTGGCGTCTCTTGTATTCTCGACGGGGGTGTGGTGGGGAGGGGGGTGACCCATGAATCTCTGCTACCGACAGCCCAGAGGTCGCAAACGGGTTTTGATTCCTTACCCGGACCCGTACCCGGCCGCACCAGGGTCGCAAATGGGTACCCGTACCCTACCCGATACCCGGCTACCCGTACCCGGCCGAGTATCGGGTAGGGTATGGGTACCCGATTGCGACCTCTGGGATGAAGCCATGTTGCAGGCGCGGGTGGGTTGATTCTAGGAACTTGAATTGTGAGAAGAGACAAGACGTTGGGAAATGAGTGACAAATGGTGACTCACCAGTGACTCACGGCCTACCCGTACCCGTACTCGGCCGCACCAGGGTCGCAAATGGGTACCCATACCCGGCTGGGTACGGGTAGCCGGGTATCGGGTAGGGTACAGGTATCGGGTACCCGATTGCGACCTCTGCGACAGCCCGACTCGGTGTCGACGGGCGGCTCCTGTGCCGAGTTGGCTCCGTGTCGCTGGCATCTCGGCGAGCCACCGGCGAGCAACACGTGAGACCGTTTGTGTTTTTGGCACAAACGAGGATAACAGAAGAGGGTACAAAAAGGGGGCACAAACAGTTAAAGTGTTATGCCGATAAATAAAAACAACATCGTAATTTCAATGAAGTGTAATAAAGGTTTTTGGGTAAGATCGCGTGAGTATAAATGTGTCGTAGCCCTCCACCAGCCGACAGCCACTTAGCAAGGGATTTGTCACGTAAACAAAACGCCAATTAGTTACTACATCAGCCCATCGGTGTGTTTGTGAGTAAATTCACAACATTTACAATTTTAATACGGCGAAGTTTCGCTGCTAATTACATCATCCAGCATCATCGGGCGATTTGCCAGAAGAGTGAAGCGATCCACCTGCTGCCAAGTCGTAAATAGAGCAGCAGGGTGACGTCACCACTGTGAACCCACTAAAATAAACCATTATGAACAATACTGGTCGCGACAGCCTGCAGCGTGTTAAACTCAATGAAGTGTGGGCGTACGTCTTTCGAACCGGTGCGGGGGAAGTACAACAAACGAGACACAACAAGACGCATTTCTCGAGAGACATGAGTTTTCAATCGATTTTTAAAAGTGCATATGGCCCCAGTGGCTTCCCAATATCGGAAGGGAAAAAATGATGACAAAAGCCTCCTCCTGATCACAGGTTAACCTCTGACCCCAGGCTGGCATGCTCATGCCTCACATGTGTCGTGGCTCACTATGGATGGCTTACCGCACCAGACATAGAAGCTTATACTGGTAGGAACCTCCTGGTTACACCAGCCCACTGGGGATTCTTGTGTCCGTCCGTCGTGCAGGGAGGGGCTGGGTGGGGAGGGTGGGGCTGGGTGGGGAGGGTGGGGCTGGGTGGGGGGTGGGAGGGGTGGGGCTGGATGGGGAGGGGAGGGGCTGGGTGGGGAGGGTGGGGAGAGGCTGGGTGAGGAGGGGCTGGGTGGGGAGGGGAGGGTGGGGAGGGGCTAGGTGGGGAGGGTGGGGCCGGGTGGGGAGGGGAGGGTGGGGAGGGGCTGGGTGGGGAGGGTGGGTAGAGGGGCTGGGTGGGGAGGGGCTGGGAGGGGAGGGGCTGGTCACACCCGTGGTGCCCTTATAAAACTCAACGTGTAACCTACTCACGCCGGCTTGTGCCCGCCCTCACAGTCGGGCATATTTGCGGAATACACCACGCCCCCGTTGATCCTGGCCATTGACCGAGCAACCCAACGTTCCTACCAGCTCCCTCCGCAGGAATGTGTAAGCAGTTTGTGTACCTCCCCACCCCCATTGATGGAGGTGGCAGGGATGAAGAACAGCAGCATGCTGCAGCTGGGTACGTGGAATCTGAGGCCCGCCCCTCCGATTAGCACGGCTGGCGAAGTACGATGCGAAAGAAGTTCAACGCAGATACGTCCGTGATAATTGTCGCTCATTAAAATTTTACCTCAAGGCGGGACCCCGGGGTCCCGAATAAACGGAAGTCAAAATCGTAATAAATTTTCATTTATATTCTTGGTTCTTTCGGTAAAGTCACGTAGAAGGGAAATAAGAAAATAATAAATATAGCAAATATTAATTTGATTATTTTATTATTTCCCTTCTACGTCACTTTACCGAAAGAACCAAGAATATGAATCCCTGCAGTCAAGAAAGCTTTAAATCTAAATTAAATTTTAATTTATTTTTTGGCGACTCCGTCCCACCGCGCGCATCAACGCCGCGACCCACCTGGCGCAGATCGTTCTGTTCT
This sequence comes from Lethenteron reissneri, assembly GCF_015708825.2. Classification (NCBI taxonomy): domain Eukaryota; kingdom Metazoa; phylum Chordata; class Hyperoartia; order Petromyzontiformes; family Petromyzontidae; genus Lethenteron; species Lethenteron reissneri. Next base: position 3,845,348 of record NC_083798.1, on the reverse strand, counting down.
CACGTCGTGTCGTCCAAGCGCAGCCGCGAGGACGAATTCGCAGAAGAAACAAAACGTTGATGAGCGCATCGTGTAGAGCTCGTCGAGAGGAACAGATCACCGTGTCGTTCGCCTTCAACAGACATAGAATGACGTCGCAACGCAGTTCACGCGAGAGGTCCCATGATGCACTGTTCTGTGCATCATGGGACCTCATTACTCTGGTAGTGCGTTGTCTTGAACTGTGCGCCTTTTGGCGTCATCTGGTCGAACACCATATGAGACGAGGCTCCAAAGATAGCTGTCTCTGGTGTGGACCAATCAGTTTCAAAGCGAATGCATAAATTATCAGAGTATTGTTTTTTGTTTGTAGTATTTGACTGCAAGTATTGTGGTTAATGAAAACATGATTCCTTGCAAAAGGTGTCAGTTTTGTTTGCCAGAAAAAAGGGGGAAAACCCCTATTAGTATGTTCTGTGTGTCTTATAAAGTGTCCCATAATAACCGGAATGCAGGTGTGAATGTGTAATTATTTATTGTATAAAACGCCCCATAATCGCTATGAGGCATGTCTGCACGGAACACGTTTCTTCAAATTTAGCAAAAGAAAGTGCTATTTCTTGTTTATCAATTCCACCCAAAACAATAAATAAAATATATTTATAAAAGCACAAAAAACGAGACCTTTGAAAAATTCACAACACACGGTTTGATAAATTATAAAAGTTTTTTTTTCTTCCTTTCTTTAATGTCATTGTGGCACAGTCATAGCAAACTAAACACGCACATCAGCTTTTAGTGTCCAACATTTCATTAACATTCACAGAACAATCTCACGTCCATTTATTAATAACACATTTCCACCTGCTTAAAATGTACAACGTAAGCAAACATATGTGAATCTCGCGTATAAATGTATTCTGCAGGAACAGTTTTCTAATAACCCTTACACAACGGCCCACATCTAGAATGCATTCAAGTGAATTCAAATGGCATGGATTTCCAGCATACATAAGACAATTAAATGAGTTGTACGAGGATGTAAACAATAACATAGCACTAGACTCAAAGCTAGTGTCAAAGACATTATCTTTCTTATAAAGAACAGTCTTATTTTAGATGTATTTTCTTTTGAACATCTACTTAATCACAACTCATGATGATTAAATAATATATATTTAAAAAAACACACATTACAGCATATGTACAAGTCCGTTGAGATCTAAGACAACCGCACATTCCCTACGCGTTACACAGCACCACTCATGAACCCCATACATAACCGAAAGACCCAGAGAGTATGAACCCCATACATGTACAAACCTACACGTAAAAGCTAAAGGTGCAGCCCTGCAATTCCTTGCACACGCCACTGATGGTGGAAGGGCCTCCACTAAAAGGCTCACTCGTGAGCCCCCTCTCTCAAGAGCGCTTTTTGCCATTCCAACTGGCCTTCCCTTTTGTGTGTACGTTGAACTTCTTTCGTAGCCAACTGTGCTAATCTACAAGCGACCTGCCGTTCAACCGTGCAGTGACCATTCATATTACCTGGTGAATTCAAATGGCATGAGCAGAGGGGGCCGGGAGGGGGGGGGGCTTTTAAAAAGATTGCCCATTGTTTCAACTGCTCGGGAACTCGCGTGAGATCAGGAATCACTTTCTCATGTAAAGCGGGTTGATGTTCTCAGCCCAAGTCACAAGGGAATTAACTAAATATATCTCATTGTACAAGTTCGTTTATGCATTCAAATCAGTCTAACCATGCAAGACACCAATGCAATGCTCACAGACGACGAACGCACAGTTGAATATTGTGGTAAGATAGCTCCTTAAAGGCCATCAAAAATGCCACTATGTCACTCCTGGTCAAAATTCAAATGTGACGTGTGACTTGTCATGGAGTTCAAGTAAAATAAAATTCCACTTAACATTAGCGTGAGACTAAAAGAACACCAAAGGAACATTAAATGATCTCAAACACAGCTGTCAGCAGTGGCAGAACATGCTTGCCAACAAGGACACTCAATTGATTTTTTATACCGTTGAACTGTTATGCAAAACGAATTATTACTGACCAAGACTAATTAGAGAATCCATCGAAATTTTGAAAAATACAAATAATTGTAACCGCTCTGATAGCTACAGACTTAGCGCAGCCTGGAAGCGTATTATTAAGTAATACACAATACATATCACAATTCCTTTTAGAGGAGTCGCATACTAATGAATTGATTACTAATCTATCATATAATTACAATACCCCCCCCCCACCTCTAATCTCGAATCCTGATGGGGTTCAACAACAATTATGACGTCATCCTGCACTATTTAAGACCGGAAGCAGGTGGATGGCTTCACTATTCTGGCAAATTGTTCGAAGATGCTGAATGTAATTACCAGCAAAACGTCGTACGCAAATTCTAAATGTTGTGGTTTCACTCTTCAAACACACCGGTGGGCTGAAGAAGTAACTAATTAGCGTTTTGTTAACGTGACACATTTTTTACTAACTGGCTGTGTCTGATGGTGGAGGGTTGCGACACATTTATAATAACGCGATCTAACTCAAAAACCTTTATTCTTGGCAAATATACATGTTCGATTTGCCCTGCAAGGAAACTGGAGCGCTTGGAAAACACATCCCAAAATGTGAGGAACAGGTTTCCAATTCTGCACAGACAGGCCAACGACTTGTTCCCTTAGGTACCTCACTGCCACGCATGTATGTTGAACTTTTTCGCACCGTACGTCGCCAACCATCTGTTTGTGACTCACCAATCCCACCTCCAAGGCTGGGAATTACAGCCACGCGTCGCCACCTCATTCGGCCATTTATTTTAACATCAATTTTAAATATTGGTGAATTGCATTGTCACGAAATTGTCAACAGTGGCAAATGATGTCTAGGGGGGTGGCTAATGTCCACTTCACGGCAGAACGGCGACCGGAGTGACTCCACTTATGCTGGAGTGCCTCTTCGACAAGGTGAACACTTGCACTTACTGTTGTTCGTGTCTTCCTTCACAGTAAGTTAATAAATGTGGTAGATTACTCATGTAATTATAACGACGATGAAATATGACAATTCGCGCATTTTAAAGATGCAAGGGCCCAGTTAGCACAAGCCACTGTTACGTCATTCATACTTTCACTTGTTCGTCCTACTCCATCGGTCATGTGGAGAGAAAAAAATCATGTACATTTATCAAATACAAAAAATAAATCACAGTTTATCATGTGCACACAGGCAGTGAGTACACAATCGTTGAGAAGCAAAGTTTTCCATTGAGGCCTCGCTGTTCAGAAATCAATCTCGCACGCGCGCCAATGTCGCGGTTACAACATAGACGGGAACGTCAGTGGCCGCCTACTTTTTAAAATTACAATCGGCCAACTCTGGGGGTCTCACCTACTCGTGTATTTATTTAAATTTTTAACACGGAACAATTTCTGAACAAGATGCAATTCCGAAAGGTATATGGAATTATACATTAAAAAATAACATTTTCAAAACCAGTTCAATCATATAACATTTGTGATTATGCATCAGTGTGTCCCTGTTCAAGTGAGTGATGGGGCGGCGCTTATCTCTCTTGACGGCTTCGCGCGTCTGTTTTGTACGACGAGGGGCAGTTAGTCAAAGGGAACCGTATTCTTTATACATCCGCGTAGGTGTTTTGCGGTTGTGATGTGTGGCTCTCTGATGTGCTGCAGTGCCTTTGTGCTGTTGACTCCACGTGCTGAGATTTTTTCGGCACTGTGTTTTTTTCCAGGGGTAGTTGTCGAGCAAGCTCCCGGCTTCTGCAGCTCCAAGCACATGGAGCGAAACGTCGGGCATCATGCCAAACAACTCGAGCGTCACAACCCGAAAGCACTATACCACATGTGTTGATTTCTCAAAATTGGTGCAGATTATTAAACATTTCAGAGGAATAATGGGCTTGGGTGCTTTTTTGCTGTTGTGTTGGAAATGGGATGTACTCTTTAATTTAAAGAAACAACACCGTCGTTTTAAACTCGTGCAAGAATAAAAAGTGAAATATGTTTGCGATCTACGAAATTAATTAAATGTATTGCTTAGTTGTTTCAAAAACAAGAGCAAGAATTTGTGAGATTGAATGTGGTAATATCACATTATATTATTGGACAGCCGATGATGACACTCCTAAGTTGCAGGGCTTGGAATCCTACAGTAGAACTTAACACATTAGAAACCCTCACGCACGCACACGCTAATTCTACATACATTACACATTGACATGTAAGTGTACAGCACTTCCAAAACCAATAACATCTGTAAAATAGTATTTACACCTCTTTTTAAATAAGCAAGGGAGAGTCATGTACCTATCACAAGTGGATCTAAATTCGGGAGGGATTCATGGATGTGTGAACAGCATTGGTGAATACTCTTTGGTTCTTTCGGTAAAGTCACGTAGATGAAAATAATCATAATAAAATGAAAATTACTACATTAAATCACGACGTTTCGGAGGCAACACAAAATTACTTTCACTACAGTTATTTTGCTGTGGCTGTTCCACCTGATGACGGAAGCTTGTGTTGCCTCCGAAACGTCGTGATTTAATTTAGTTATTTTCATTCTATTTAATTTTTATTTTTCATCTACGTGACTTTACCGAAAGAACGAAGGAGTATGGATCCTTGCAGTCACAAACACTTCAAATCTAGAAGCATTGGTGAAGTTCATGCACAGTGTGTATTCTGCCGTTTACACATTTAAAAAAAATCTGTTTTGTTAAATATCAACGTAACAATTCATTTCAGATATCCCGATGCTTTGCCTCGGATCAAAATACTGATAATAGCAGAGCACATCGTTGATATGGTATTGTAGCTTCATAAATATATCACTTTGTGTGGGCTTTAAAATTATAAATATACATGTTCATTTAATAATGTATAAAGTGTAGATGCAACGTTTGAAATCATTGCTGTATTAGCAACTATGAATTGTGTATGAAAACAATGAAAGTGAAATTCAAGGCTAAGCCAAGTGGAAAAACTACCAGCTGAAGTAAAAAAAAAATCGATGAACCTCGAATTTGCCAAAACGTTTTTTAGGGCGCAACAATGTGGAATATGTAATTCTATAAAGTAATGCAACACTAAATAGACATTGATCTGTTTTGTTGCTAACAAGTAAAATGAAGTCTTGTTTTCAGTCAAAGTCGTTCAGGCCAATTTTCCAGCAGGAATTGTAAAAGCAGGCAAGGCCTCGATGGGTTTCAATCTGCGGGACTCATCAGCTGTTCGTAACAAAAAAACAGCAGTGTTGTCTTTTGTGTTGCGAATCCTCTGGGAGGGCATTTTCGTAAACATAATTGTCGTTTTCTTGGTTCTATCGGTAAAGTCACGTAGAATGGAAATAATAAAATAATAACAAATTTAACATAATAAAATAATTCTCACGACGTTTCGGCCACAACGCAAGCAGCCGTCCTCAGGTGGAGAACAGGTCTGAGGACGGCTGCTTGCGTTGTGGCTGAAACGTCGTGAGAATTATTTTATTATGTTTTATTATTTATTATTGTATTATTTCCATTCTACGTGACTTTACCGAAAGAACCAAGAAGATGAATCCCTGCAGTCACGAAAGCTTTAAATCGAAAAATAATTGTCGTTATTTTATTTTATGGCGATAACCCCTATGTCATTATTTTGTTATCTGCAAATCATCAAAAGGGTCCAATGTAGGTTTGCTTTTTTTAACGCAGCAAAATGCTGTACATCACTCGTGAAAATAAAGACTACGTATAATCTGATCTCCTTTGCAACAAAGACTTGTTGGCTCATTGCCATCTTGTGTGTTTATACTGTAGTGTATTTACTAAACAATTTTTTTTTTAACCTTCATTAAAAACAAATTTCTTGAGGACTGATTTTTGTGTCTAGTGTGTTGTCCTTTCCCTGCACCTCCGATTAGCATGGTTGGCTAGGTACGGTGTGAAAGAAGTTCAATATACATTAAAATATTACTCATGCCAGGCATGTTTACGATATTCCAAGGTAGTTGAATCGTCCCGAAGCCAAACAAAAATGTATGCGTTAACACGGGGCTTCAAGACACGCAAGTCCGTATGACCTTTAGAGCCTCATTTTCAAAAGTCTTTGCCTTTGAAAGTGACGAAGATGGCACAGGGCAACGTGCTGCCAAATCTCCTTAGCGGAGTATTGATGTATGCACAATGTGCTCCGTGACAAGGAGGTGTGTCAGCCCTACCTCATACAAATTTGTTAATTTCATTGCATCGAACAATGCCAAAAATTTACATTCTCATAAATTACAATTTATATGATGCCGTGCTACTTAATTTATGCAATTGCTCCGATGCGATAAATCGGTTTCCTTGCTCATAGAAGGTCGCTCACTTTGAAATGCAAAATATTCATTGTGGGTAAAATATATATTGAAAAAAATCATATTTGACAGTGTCAAAAATAATCATTCACACGCACCCTGGGAGCCAGATATTTCCTGGGATGGGGCTCCGCTCATATCAAACAGGCGTGTGACAATGATTTCTCGTCCCTTTCAGAATGGCATGCAGATTACCCTGGAGGGAGATTTTTTCTCTCCATTCGACACGTTCGTTGTGCGCGCGGAATTTGCGCATAAAATCCTCGGTAACCCTGCCGAGCGATGAACGATCGTTACCGTGCCGCCGTGGTTGACATTTCGCGCGGCTTTCGCAGATGTTACTGTTCGCTCAGAGCTCTGACATAAAACTCTATAACGGATTTATAAAGTTTATTCTTTTGGATTTGTTTATTTACTATGATGGGACTGGCACTGTCACACCTCCTTACACTGCGCTTATAAAGCAAAGACAAAGATCCCCCGTATAGGCTTAACATACTGTTGGGGCAAGTGCTGTTAGCGAGAATCTATTAAAGACGGCATCACATAAGTGATGGCGTGGCCAGGATGATGCTTAGATGCCCGTGTCTCCCCTACGGCCATGTTTAGACTCCAGTTTTAGGCTGACCTGACTTAAGGGAGGCCGCTGCCAGGATAGATACTTACAATATCGACTCCACATTTTTTTCACTTGTGTGCATGACCAGGAACTAATAATACTGGGTAGCCAGGAGTAGTAACGCAATATATCAAAACAACCATGACTGCTCCAGATATGTGCCAAATTCACTTTGAGGCCACGTAAAATGTCTCAGGCTCTCTGGCAGGAGGCCCCAGGACTAACCCAGTTGTTGCGTTGTACGTGTGTAGAACTTCTTTCGCACCGTACGTAGCCAACCGTGATAATCAGAGGTGCGGTGGAAGGACAACGAACTGACTGATTGACTGAAATAACCGGCAGATGCACTGACTGTGTTTTCCACTGCCTACCTCTTGCTGTGTTGTATACCGTTTTATACATACACACGTGGATATATGCACGCACACACAAAGACAAAGACCACCCATATAGCACTATCAGGTCTTATCAGGCTATTGGGGAAAGTGCTGTTAGCGAGCACCTATCAAGGATGGCACGTCACAGGAGGGGTTACGTGGCCAGCATCGCGCCTGGTCACCTTTGTTTCCCTCGAGACGATGTTTACACATCAGACCAGGTACTTATTTGAGGCTGAATCGACCTCGGGGAGGCCCAGGACTGGTTCAGATAATCGTCCCTGGTGTTGGCCGTGAGAAAGAATCGAACGCGGGCCACACGGTTTGTCGAACAGTGCGCTAACCGCTGCACCACCGCACGCACGAAGACATGTATACATACATTTTCAAATTATATACAGCACACACACATTATTTGTAATTTAGCAACTACTATGATGAATTTATCTGTCGTTGGTCTATAAGATCTGCCTTCAACTAAGTCTAAAAATATGTCGTGCTTTCTTAAAACCTGTTGAGAATATCTGGACCGACTATATCCACTTTTTAAATGTTCCCATAATAGTGTACAGACAGCTTTCCTTCATCCTCATTCTGATGTATATTGTCTGTGGTCAGGAGTTAAGCCCGATTAAAGTTACGTTAATAATTAGTCTTCTCATCACAGGTCTCAATGCAATTAACACTGCCTAAGAAAGCATCTCGAGAGTGTTACTGTTAACATTTTCCTCAAGAAATGTTTAGCATCCCAAAAAGGGGAGGAAAAAAATGCATGAAATACACAATGGCACTTGAAATCCGTGAGCCACGTGGTGATGAGAGGCAGACGGGGCAATACTGCAATGCCTACAACCATGAGGGCTAATTTATGAATGCCAGCTTCTTTTTCAAGTTCCCTTATCGGCCCCCTAGCCTGGACACTTTGCATCCACACAACAGATCTAACGTTCACTGGATTATGCCACGCACACACAACGGCAGATGCACCCATGCAAAGTCCAATATTCTTGGATCACAAACAGAGGGCTAAGTTCCAGTAGTGGCCGCACGCCTTCCTTGATGCCCAGATCGTCCCGGATTATCCCGTCCAAGTCTGCAATCGGCATTAAAAAGAAAATATTCTTTTGCACCCTCTAACCCCATCGCCATCGAGGATCTTTCACATCTGTTCAGCTGAAGACATCTCTCCATCCACCCTCTCGCCATGCCCGACCGCGCACACTTCAGACGTTGGCGTCAGTTCTCCTCCGATTTAAAAAATAAAAAAAGGGAAGGAAATTTTGTTAAAAAATCCTGACTTTGCCACGAGTGCTGCTGTCAGTAGACCCAACTGATGGGCACCCACTGGGGCTCCTTGCCAAGCCCTTCCAGGGCAGCTCTCAGCTTGGCGAATGCCACATCCATGTTGTTGTTGACTATCTTCAAGTCAAAGAAGTGACTGTAGGCTCGCTGGATGCGCACACTCTCGTCCACCGTCTTCTTGAGGTCCGTGTCCTGCACAACTCAGAAAGGGAGAATGAAAATGTCACGTGCGTAAGGCATCTTGTCGCTGGGAATGCAGCGTCGTCCTGGTCAAATCGGCGATTCAATGGCACTCGTGTCATTTTAAGTCCCTGGAAATTCCAATTTCCAACAGCAGCTCGCAATCCCTCTTTAGAATGACCACTGTTGACTTTCCACAAATTGGAAGTGATTTAGTTATTTATTGATGGTGTATGTATGTTGAACATAGCCAACCATGCCACGATTTGCATGGTGAATACTGGACGGTGATAATGCCGTTTTGCAATGAATGGTTATCACACGGGGCTTGCAATCAGGAGATTACAAGTTAGATCTCCCCGCTCAGTAGTGGAAACAATGGGGCCAGTTTTATTAATATCTCCCTCCTATGCCTGCCTCTGTCCACAAAGCAGTATAATGAGCTGAGATGACCTCAAAAGATTTAAATTGTCAAATGTCTGCGTGCGGTAATTCCCAATAGGTGTATAAAAACTGTGACCACCCCTGAGATAGCCTGGTATGAAATGCGGCAGTCTTGCAAGCGAAAGCAGAACACAGAAGATCCAACTTTAATCACTTGACTTACGGTTATCTACGCACGTTACGAAAGAAGTTCAGCATACTACGTACATGTATTGATGCCTAATTTATTAGCGGGGCGCTTGTGAGGATTATTCCACCCACCTACGGAGTGCTAATGCTCTAAAGCATTACATCCCAGCGTGATTTGAACAATCTGAGCCCAATCTCGCATGGAAGTACTGTTGCCAAGTAACAGACTCAGCAACAAAATTGCTCATTAAAAACAATTGGATAAGGGATGCAATAAAAATGTTTTAAACGAAATCTGTGAATGCACACAAGTATCGATGCAATTTGACGAATGTGTGAAGAGGCAAACAGTTTTAAAATGAAAGCTGTTCGTTCTGCACCCTGCGGTAAGCCATTCGCTAATAAACACACACAATTCTAAGCCGCATTTTCTGCGGCACACCAATAACTGTTATTAGTGCATAAACTTTCAAATAAAAACGTACAAAAAAACTTGGAATTGGCAATGACAACCCTAAAATCACCCCGAGCAAGTAATATGACAATATGCAAATCTATTTTATTCATAAAATGAAAATAAGTATGTCGAGGGTGTATTCCTCCTATATTGCATGTGAGCACCACGGTCAACTGATAAATATAATTGTCCTGAATAAAAATCCAAGTTGAGGGGTCAACTTGGCTCCTCATCCCTCCAGGGTTGATAAAATCTGCACCGCTCCGTTAGAAGTAAACCATCGCAAGCAACTGCATTCTCTGCTCATCCTCCGGTGGACTGGACAGCACTAATCGCGCTACTCCCGAAGATATCGTCACGTGGCCCACAAACATAAACCTGGATGTACAATATCCACATTGAGTACTTGCCATGCGCTAGAACAAGGATCGTCAACCAAAGTAACATAAAGAGCCATGACGTCACGAAGCAGTCCTTCGAGAGCTGCAGGTGGCAGACGCCTGCGCTAGAAGAAGAGAAGTTGTCAACCAAGATGGTCCGATGAAGAGACTGACCCCTGCCGTGAAGACGTTCAAGCTCCACCCCATTGGCTCAAAGGAGATGAGTTCCACTCCAATGTTTGTGTGAGCAGGGAGATGCTGCTTCTTGACTTTGAAGGTTTAAGAGCTCGTGTGATTTTTCAAGGTGTGTGTGTGTGTGGATTGGAATACATAAGTAGTGTCGAATAAAAAAAACCCAGCATGCACTACACATCCCATTTCAGGATCCTCCTGAACAAAAAATGAGTTTTCGTGGATATGTAATTAGAAAAAAAGTGATAAGCTCATCACTCTTCACGGTCTGGCAATTGTCCGTGGGTAATAGGGCACGAAAGAAAATGTGAATAGTATTTCACTGGCTATCCTGGAAATAAGCAATGAGAGGAAGCAGGCTGGAGAGTAGAAGATGGGAAGCAGAGACATGGGTGATGTAAAAACCCAACTATTTTTAGTGGCATGCTGCTGAAGAGTGTGATAGATTAGTGCTGTGGCCATAGAAATGTTGTGGGGTCTTGTGGTGTGAACCTGTGAAATTATTTACAAAAAGTTATTGTTTTATAGTAAAAAGTGCAAAGATCTATGGGGGAAAAAACCCCAACAGAAATCAATATATGCGGTCTGGACCTCATAGAGAAGTAATTTAAATTTCTGGAGGCCGTTTTTGTATGCTATGTCCGTTGCTTACTGGATCAGGGCCAGTTTAATTTAAAAAGTGATGAAAAGTTTGAAAATATATCCTCAGGTCATGTTCTTAGTTCTTTCGGTAAAGTCACGTGCAAGTTACATCCAAATGAGCCGCACAATCCTGCCCATAACCTCATGTTGACTTGTAGCCAATATGGGGGAAACATTATTAGGACAAGTTATGACCATGTTTGGGCAAGAACGAGGTCTGTTTCCCAAAAGCCAGTCTTTGAGTCTTCCTACGAGTCCTCGTTTTTGTTTACCACTCTTCTCTATTAAAACATAAATCAAAGGTTTATTAGCAGCACACACTTCTGATGGCTGGTAAAAAAAGGTGTCAGTTTTGTTGCCAGATAAAAGGGTAAAAAAACAATTATCATATTTTGCTACTGGCAAAGGAGGTTCCAATGGTGTAAAAGCTTACCCCGAGCTCTCATACTCTGATGGTGCATTGTCTTTGAGTTGTGCGCCTTTTGGCGTCATCTGGTCCAACACCATGTGAGACTTGGCTCTAAGAAAAGCTGTCTCGGGTGTGGACCAATCAATTTAAAGGACAGTGCATACATTATCAGAGTTGTGTTTTTTGTTTGCATTCCGACCGCAGGTATTGTGGTCAATGCAAACATGACTCCTTGTAAAAAAATGTGTCAGTTTTGTTGCCAGATAAAAGGGTGAAAAAACAATTATCACACGTGGAGAGCCCGAATTATGGCTGTGCGTAGGAGCGGGCTAAAAACGTCAACACAAAAGTAGCGTCGACATTTTGGTTCCGATGCATCGATGATTTGACAACGACGTTGATCCCTCCGACAACGTCGGCAAATCCTCGCCGTCCTTTCGACATTTTTACGGCCTGAACAAAAAACCGCGTATTTGTATTTTATTTTCAAGCTCATTGATGAAACAAAACCCTGAGTCGCTCTCCAAAAGCCATTGGCTGGTGTATCCACTATAGATAAGCTTTGAAGTTAATTTGCTGGAGATGTAGAATTCAAAGTTTTCTGTTTGGTCGAGTGCTGACCAAACTGAATTTTTTTTTTCGACAAAATGATTCACGATTATTTTTAACAACGTATCCTGGAAAGTAACTTAAGTTTGCGAGCGTTCAGTCTGCAACAACAGTTTGTCTGCAACAACAACTATGCAATTAATCTATCATGAGCTTTTTTGCCCGTTCAAGGACGGGTGTGTATTGCAGTAAATCTGAAATATTCAATAGAAGAATTGTTCAGCTCATGATTATTAATGAAGGGGGGGGGGGGTGCCCCATGTGGAGTGACGTCACCCGCTAATGGTTATTGTGGAGGGGTGCGGCATGTGGCGTGACGTCACCCGCTCATGATTATTAATGAGGGGGGTGCCCCATGTGGAGTGACGTCACCCGCTAATGGTTATTGTGGAGGGGTGCGGCATGTGGCGTGACGTCACCTGCTCATGAATATTAACGAGGGGAGGGGTGCGGCATGTGGCGTGACGTCACCCGCTCATGAATATTAATGAGGGGAGGGGTGCGGCATGTGGCGTGACGTCACCTGCTCATGATTATTAATGAGGGGAGGGGTGCGGCATGTGGAGTGACGTCACCCGCTCATGATTATTAATGAGGGGAGGGGTGCGGCATGCGGAGTGACGTCACCCGCTCATGATTATTAATGAGGGGAGGGGTGCGGCATGTGGAGTACACGGCCTTCTTGTGCGTTAGTGTAAATTTCCACGCGGGCATGAATATTAATGAAGGGGGGGGGGGGGCCTCTTTTGCAGTAACGTCACGCACGGATGTAGCACTGTGCTGCGTAGATTTATTTTTTACCGTCACTTTCTGTAAAGAAACGTCATATTTGAAGCGACTTTGTGTAATACATTTTTTAATTCAGCTCGACCTACCTCTGCGTTAGTGTAAAAATCCACCCACTCATGAATATTAATGAGGGAGGGGGGGGGCTCATGTGTAGTGACGTCACGCGCGAGACGGACAGACATTTCTGGGTGATAATTATCGTAGGTAAATATCTTCTTTGATAATAAAAAATTGTTTAGGAGTGGGAGTGCTGACATTTATGGAGCCCACTGCTATGGCAGGGTCCATGCTACTACCGCTTGGGTATGAATAGCCCAGGGCAGAAAACGAGTACATCATTTGAGTGGGCAAAGCTTAGTGGCAACATTTTCGTAATACGGCCAACACAATTGAATTACTGCGATACATTTTTCAACTGGAATCGCATGCAAATACGATGTACGTTTATAGACATTGTAGAACAAGTATAACCCGTAAAAACAAAGTTTTTCACTTATAAATCCTTTATATGCGTGGCGGCTAGAGTCCTCTCGTCCTCTGGCTTGAGATGGCTGCCACCTATGGGTCAGATGATTGCATGACACCATTAAGCAATTGGTAATGAAATATGATATTTTTGTCCTAAAAAGTGTAAAATTTTGGAATTTCAAGAACATTAATTGTCACGCACAACGAGTCTGTGTGGAAAATGTCAGCTCGATTGGATCACGGGAAGTGGGTTAAAAAACGACCGAAAGATTTGCACGGTCGTAAGCAAGCAAGCAAGCGCGCAAGTGAACTTAATATAAAGGATTTTAAAATAATATGCCATTATGTGTTTCGGCTGGCATTGACAATATCAGAGTCCGGTCTGTGCCGCTGGACATTCATCGCGTTCCAGTGCCTCACGGACACGGGCACAGCCACGCTTTGGGGGTGTCGCGCTCGGGAATGCTTCCCGGTGGTTATAATACCAATAATTACACTGGTCAACAAAAACAAAAACATGTTTTTCTGGCCTGGACTTTTGCAACTGTTTTAGACTAATTTCAGGGTGCTGATTCCAAATCTGATCTCAGATTTGCTCTATCACATCTCATTTTTATGCTATCGGCATACCCCATTTTCATTGATTTCACCCGAAATTAACTCTGTCCCTTATGATATCGGTGTGTCCAGCACCTTGACTTGCCCTGGTCAGAATCAGGTGATGGCTTCATATATATATATGCTGCACAACATTGCTAGAGGGAAATAAATAAGCAAATAAACAAACATCAAAATACGATGTGCAAGTCCAATCGAAAGTGAATGAACACATCCGAGTTCTAGCTTTCACCTTGTCGATGCTATCCATACGTTTACTACGGTGCTATTCCTGACTGCTTTAGTGTTAAAATATGGTGCTGTATTTTTAGGATAGTGTGTTTATAATATCATTTTATATAGCTATCCACATTTATTTAATATTTTTCTTCTGCAGTTTTTATTGAAAATGCAATATTTAAGATCTCAAAAACCTGATGCGATAGACAAAAACTGACGCCAGATTTGGAATCAGCACCCCAAAATTACCTTAAAACCGTTGGAATACCTTCTGCCAGAAAAAGTGTGTTGACCAGTGTTATTATTGGTCAGATTCCAGATAGGGCCTGTAAAAAGAGAGAGTGCCCCGGACGGGCCGTGTCCGCGAGGTGCCCCTCACCGTCAGGTGCTTGCTGGTGGCGCCGGCGTCGAGGGCGGCGCGGTGCATCGCGCGCAGCGTCTCCAGCGTGGGCGCCGCCACGAACACCACGAAGGGCATGAACTCCGCCGTCCGCAGGACCTTCAGGGCCTGCGGGGCAGCCGGCAGGGTCTCGTGATCAACGCGGGGGACGGGGGCAGCGGGGCACTCAAATGGACTGATGACTCGTTAATTGCTTTTTTTTACCCTTCTATCTGGCAACAAAACTGACACCTTTTTCACGAGGAGTCATGTTTACACAGACCACAATACCTGCAGTCATAATGCAAACAAAAAACATAACTCTGATAATGTGCACTGTCCTTGAAGTTGATTGGTCCACACCGGTGGTGTAGGTGCTTACCCCGAGCTCTCATACTCTGATGGTGCATTGTCTTTGAGTTGTGCGCCGTTTGGCGTCATCTGGTCCAACCCATGTGAGACTAGGCTCTAAGGAAAGCTGTCTTGGGTGTGGACCAATCAACTTCAAGGACGGTACATACATTATCGGAGTTATGTTTTTTGTTTGCATTATGACTGCAGGTATTGTGGTCTATGTAAACATGACTCCTTGTAAAAAAAAAGGTGCCAGCTTTGTTGCCAGATAGAAGGGTAAAAAAAGACCAATTATCATATTTTTTACTGGCAAATGAGGTTCCAATGGTGATGACTCGTTCTTATATTGCTGCCAGGTGAGGGGGCACCCTGAGCTGTACAGATGTTCTTCACAAGCGGCCTGGCCATCGCAAATGATAGCTCGGCCGAAAGTGGGCTCATCGTCACGTGGACATTTACAGCGGACAAGCAATCGAAACGCGTGAAAAATCCACGCGACCACGGGGAGAACGTGCAAACTCCCAATATCCAGCAGGCGCCGGGGTCTGAATCGAACCCACGACCTCCTGTATACGAGGCGAGGGAAGTTAACATTTCGCCACTGTGGCACTTTGGGGCTGCAGACCAATGCCTGAGATTGTGAGAGATACCCTCCCCACCGCACTTCCGATAAGTACGGTTTGCTACGTACGGTGCGAAAGAAGTTTAACGTACGTACGTGCATCGAGTTTCGTCGCAACAATGCACTGCTGTACTAATGAAAATAAATAGAAGTAGGCAAGGCAGTTTTTTTTAAACCATAAATAACCAGCTCAGGATATGTTTGGGTCTGTGGTATCAATGTTACTCTGGAAGACTCGGTGAAGTCAAACCAAGTCAGGGTCACCTTACTTAAATGCAACTGAGACTGATTCATCTTAAAAACCCAAAAGGCCAATGGTTTAAAAGCAATTCAGTTGGTGCATTCATGTGTTTGATTAAACGTTTAAACTTGAGAACGCCATTATATATATATATTTTTCCATATAGTGACAGACATTCCTTAAGGATACCTTGTTATAAATACATTTTCTTGCAGTGAACAGAAACATTACAGAAAAATGAAATTTTTAACCGAGTAATTGTTTTAAAACGCCTGAAGAAAAAAACATGCACCTACCCATCTGAAACGCTTTCGGCTGCTTATGTAAATGTACGGTAATAAGCGATGCATCACACGGAGTGGCGCATGATAAAGTGGGCGGTTGTTATGTTGAATTTTAATCTGTCTTTGCCTCATACCAGCAAGGAAAGTGATAACGCTGCACCCCGCATGCAATATCAGTTGCACAAACTGGGAAACTTTCACAACAAATATACAAACAAGCAAAGCAAACAACATTTTGTTACTCGGCTGTAAAAGCAAACAGTACGCACAATTTATGAGTTATTAAAATAAAATGACGGGCCAAAACATTGCACATTAGGAACCATGGACGACTGGTAATACAAGTCCATAGAGCATTTGGGTGAATGTGTCTAACATTTGGGTGAATGTGTCTAACATTTGGGTGAATGTGTCTAACATTTGGGTGAATGTGTCTAACATTTGGGTGAATGTGTCTAACATTTGGGTGAATGTGTCTAACAAAGGAAACAATGATAGACACTCTCTATCCTGCTATCTCAATTGCCCACCGCAATATGCATACATTAGCCAAGTTCCTATCTAAGGAGTGCAAATATGTCTTTGTTTACATGCTGGAAATGACTTAAAATACGTAATGCGAACATTTGCTCAAGCGTTTCATCTATGTACGGTTGTTATATGTGTAGTGGGTAATGTAGTGACATAAGAAGGGAGGGGCTGCTGGGGGCTCTGGGATCCCAGGCGAGTCCAGACGCTTAAGCCTCTGGGCGCCAGGCGCTGGGTTCCCAGGGGGTCCAGACGCTTAAGCCTCTGGGCGCCAGGCGTTGAGTCCCCAGGCGCTTAATCCCCTGGGCGCCGCCAACGGGGGGGGGGGCTGTGTGTGCTCTGTGGGATGTCTGGTGGCGCACACGGCCCCACCCCTCGTTGGACCAGGCATAAAAGGAGAGCTCCCTGGACGATCGGGGCCCAGTTGTAACTCAAGACCCAAGACCCACGACCAGCCATCTGAAGACCCTGAGATGCTGCGAGAGCCAGCGCTGGGACTCTGGAACTCCCGACTCTGGAACTCCCGACTCTACGACCTTGTGAGGGCGAGTTCCGGAGCGTAGCCAGAGTAGAGTATCTACGCTGTGTAGCTAGGCTGTGTACCTAGGCTGTAACAGAGTATCAGGACTGTTGGTGAGTTGGAGTACTGTTGGAGTGTTGTATTGTAATAAAGAAGTACATCTACAAGTGTCTCCGGAACCCGTTACATATGTAAAAAAAAATTATACAATGCAAAATAATCTCCCTTTGCAGCCAGACAAGCTATACATGTTGCTGACATGCTGACATGGAGCATTATTTTGGGGCACCCATTGTATTTCCCGCACCTCCGATTAGCACGGTTGGATACGTACGATGTGAAAGAAGTTCAACATACACTTTGTGATTTGGTACTCGGCATATTGCGCTGTCTATGTCCTTGTGCTGTCGTATTGTAATCTTGTAGCCGCCACTAGGTTGCAATCGATATTACAACCTAGAATCCGCCTCCGCTATGTTTATTGAGCCAAAACTAACGACGTGGAGAAATGTTTGTTTGGTGAACAACAAGAAGGGTATTATCGTACTGATCGTAACGTTGCCTTGTGTATTTGACCAGTCTTGATAGGTGCTCGCTAACTGTGTTCGCCCACTACTGTCTCAAAGAGTGATCATGGACAGACTGGCACCAACCATGAGAGTGTGCAATTGTCACTATGGCCTCGGGACAAATAAATGAAGGTGAGTGCCACCACGTTGCCTATGTGAGCAGGACAACGCATCTGTTATAACTGAAGAATCTTAGCCTTGTCGTATTTGTGCGCATATATAAACTATTTAAAACTACCAGGTAAAGCCCATTGAGCCGAATGGCTCTTTTTGAGAAGCGACCTCGCCACAAATGATAGCTCAACGAAGTGGCTTATCGGGTGGAGATGTATTGCAGCCGCCAAATACTCTCAACAAACGATTCTAAATGTGAAGGGAAAAACCAGAGGACCCGGAGAAAAATCCATACCAGCACGGGGAGAACATGCAGACTCCAAATATACAGGCGTCAGGGCCGGGATATAACCAATGACCTCCTGTATACCAAGCGAGGTATTGAACATCTCGCCACAGCGACACGTAGATGTGCTTGCGTGTGTATGGCCGCGTCTCTGTGTGTGCACGTGTCCTGTGTGCAAGTGAAGGCATTTCAATTACAACTCGAAATTGGCAAGGTGTACACAACATTCATCCGGATGTGAAATGGCACACATTTCACATTTGAATTTATTTTTACAATTTATTATTTTTTACATCTTTTGTCAGAGAGTGCAAGCAATTGCGGACGGACAGGAAGAAAGGATTCACGAGATTTGGTGGCGGAGGTATTTTTAGATCAGACTGGCACTCATTTAGCCAAGCATGATTGTGTGCTTCCAAGTCATCTCTCGTTCGTTCAGTATCCCTTAGCCTATTATTTCTTCTTTGCAAAAGTACTGCGGCACATTTCACTTCTGCTAAATGGTGTTGCCGCTCGTGTGCAGGCCTTCACGCGGTTAGCTTGTCCATTCTTCTTTCTAATCCAAATATAATATATGGCAGTGCGTTTCAAGACATTTCCAATATTCTATTCACTGAACAAATTGGAGTTTGTTTTGATTAATTGGCTGGTGTGGTTAGCGAAATAATGTCAGCGCCATGCAGGATATTGGTGTGTCCAGCACCTTGACTTGCCCTGGTCAGAATCAGGTGATGGCTTCACATATATATGCTGCACAACATTGCTAGAGGGAAATAAATAAGCAAATAAACAAACATCAAAATACGATGTGCAAGTCCAATCGAGAGTGAATGAACACATCCGAGTTCTAGCTTTCACCTTGTCGATGCCATCCATGCGTTTACTACGGTGCTATTGCTGGGAATGGCGATATGTTCAGGAAGTAAATGTCATCGTTGAGGTCTGCTCGCCACGAGAGGGCTGCAGGAGAGAGTTGTAGTTTTGCTGTTTTTCCATTGAACGAGTGCAGACGACAGTGGTTTACTATCTGGCCCACAGTTTGGGTCGCATGGCCACAGTCACATCACTGCGTCTTGTCTTTAACTTTCCATTAATGAAGGGGATGTGTGCATCGGTCTGTTGATGTTTCTGATGTGGTCGATGGTTTTCCCACCGGCGCCTTCGAGGAATGTCAAAGCCCAGGACGTGCAAATGTTTGGGTTTCAAATGAGGTGTTTATTTTGGATATCTGCGTAGCTTCACTCCATTCTCCAGCATTATGCCGGATCTGGGTGAGATTCTAGGATGGCTACAGCTTGATCCCACAAGGGGGGTAAAAGGTTGTCATTGGCAGGAAAACGTGTAAACCCCCTTGCAGTTTGCATGCCTCTATGAATAATTTTCTGGCAGAATGTTCACCAGAACAAGGAGCCAGGGGATTTGTGTCAGCTTCAGTGTTCTGGTTATGATGCACATTGCATGATCTAATTGCGTGTTTAGCAGTTCTGTGTACGGGCTCCCAGGCCAGGCTGGGGCGCAGTGCCTCTGCCAATGAGTAGCTCAGTGAGAGGGTGGCAGTTCGCAGCACATCAGCTGACTCGCCCCAGGTCGTTCCTGCAAGTGTCTACTGCAGGGCGATTCTTGATTTTGTCTAATCACAGATCTGTTTTATGTGGGGTTTCAATGTCAGGCTTCTATCCATGATAACCCCGATATATCTTGGAGTGTGCTCAAAGCACATTGGCCTACCGCAGAAGGACAACATCAAGGGTGTACATCTGCTGTGTGATTCTTCAGGTGCAAAGCGCTCGTGGTGGGTTTGGAAGGATTTGGCCGAACTCTCCAGAGATGGAAATATGTCTCGGATAAAATTAGATCGGATGTTAGAGTACCGGCAATGTTCTGGGGCTTCGTGCCCTTTGCAGCAAGGGCTATGCTATCTGCATATATGAACTCGCGAGATAATGAACATAGCAGGTCACTCATATATATAATGTGTTTGTAACGATGCTAGTACCGAGCCTTGAGGGAGGCCATTGTTCATAATTCTATTGTGACTGTGTTTACCAATTAGATGTTAGCGTACACTGAAAGTGCATTTGCTGAGCATCACATCGATTAGATGTCCAGTAGAATGGCATCTGATTATTACAGCCAACTTAAGCAGCAGGCCATGATGCCAAACAGTGTCATAGGAAGCAGAGAGGTAAATCATTACTGTTCCGGTTTTCTGTTGAGTGATGGAAACCAGTTTCTACCTACGTATGTATGTTGAACCCTGCTAATTGGAGGTGCTCTGTTGATTTTCAGGCACCGAGACTCAACAGGAGTTGCTAGGCTTTACGGCCGGAATGAAGTCCAAGTCTGCAGTTATGTCTTCCCAGCGTGTTTCTTCGTGCAGAGTTAAGGGATACCAGCAGTGCAGTGCCCTTATCTTTGTCACCAGTTCTGATTAACTTTTTTCAGCAAGTTATTTTGTTTCATGACATAGCTTTTCTAATACCCCCTCGGGATGTTTTTTTTTGCAGCATATGTCAGAATTTTTATGCATTCATAAAAGTGTTGTGGCTTTGGTTCCAAGATCTTCAATTGGGTTTTTCGTTTGTTGATCGTAGCCGGGCCAGTCGGCCTTCCAAAAGTTCCAACGCAGCCCAGGGTTTTGAGGTTATGACCGGTATGAGTAATCCAGTGTGCGTGACTGCCACCAGTCTGTGTTGTCTCTTTGTAAAATTGTTTATAATTGTTATTGTCCTTTTGAGATGAAGCATGAGTTTGGATTATAGCCTTATAATTTTTATCGGGCTGAGTAAAATGTGCCTGGCTGTTTTAGGGTCGTATATAAGGAATGCGTCTCGTGCCAAAGGCCATTCCATGAGTTTCTCTCCAGCTTCATCATTTTTTGAGTATCTCCATTGTGTGCGGCGGCTGTTTAAGTCTCCCAAATTTATAGCCGGGTGAGTGGCTGCTGGCAAAGGTGGTGACAGCCATTCCTTATTCGGGGCCTGTATACATTCATGACCAGCAACATGGCCGACAGTGACGGTTGTTGTTGATGCCTTGTCGCACGTGGTGGTGGACTTGAAAGCATAGTCATTTAAGCCTTGCCTAATGAAGGTGGCGAGGCTATTGTTAGGATGGTAGATGGCACAGCAACAAGGGTACAAACATTGAATTCGTAGCTTGTCGTCTTCGTGCCGTCCTTGGCATGAGCCTCCTCTAAGGCAATGCCGTCCAAGTTGTTTTCCGTTAGGTCTCCAGCCAGGAGGTCATACTTAGTTCTTCAGAGTCCTATATTTAGGAGTCAAAGTTACTGCTCGACACGCATCTGAGCCAGGAAGAGCCACACTTAAGTTTGTTGTTAAGTTTGTTGTCCTTCCCCCGCACCTACGATTAGCACGGTCGGCTACGCACGGTGCGAAAGAAGGTCAAGGTACGTACGTACCCACCACCGACACCAACCCACCGGCCTGCCACTCATCCACCGACCAGTCCCGCACTCAACGTACGTCCACGAAGAAGTTCAACATACATACTGTACTACAGCACATTGCCAACCAACTGCGCCGGGATGACTGTGAGCCGGCTCACCTGGGGGTTGACGTCGAGGATGCACATCTTGCCGGTGCGCACGACGCCGTGGATCGACTCGATCTTGGTGCCGTACAGGTTCCCCTCGTACTCGCCGCTCTCGAGGTAGCGGCCGGCGCGGATGTCCGCCTCCATATCGGCGCGCGACACGAAGTAATAGCCCTGGCCCTCCTTCTCGTCGTCCCTCGGAGGCCGAGACGTGACTGTGGAGCAGAGCGTGGGAAGACAGAGTGACCAACAGATAAACGCAACGTGAGCAGTCACGGTTGCGAGATGTTAACTACCTCGGCTGGCGTGCAGGAGACCGTGGGTTTGATCCTGACCCTGAGGACACCTGTATATTTGGAGTTTGCATGTCTCTCTCCTCGTGGTTGCGTGGATTTTTACTCGGATCCTCCTGTTTTTCCCTCCACATTTAAAAGCCTGATTTTGGAGTATTTGGCTGCTGCAAATTTACATGTGATGAGCCACTTCGTTTAGCTATCATTTCTGGTCAGGTCGCTTCTCAACAAGAGTGATATAGCTCAGTGGGCCTTACCTGGTAAAGTAAAAAAATGTTATAGCTTAGTTTAGTCAGTGGGAAACTCTCTCAATTGGATACTAAAAGGGGATTAACTCATTTCGATTTAAAGCTTTCGTGACTGCAGGGATTCATCTTCTTGGTTCTTTCGGTAAAGTCACGTAGAAGGGAAATAATAAAATAATAAAAATAAACATAATAAAATAATTCTCACGACGTTTCGGTCACAACGCAAGCAGCCATCACCTGAGGACGGCTGCTTGAGTTGTGGCCGAAACGTCGTGAGAATTATTTTATTATGTTTTAACATTAGTGGAAATGTTCGGTGTACAATTGGCTCTATCACCACTCGTATCTTAACATTTGTGCCGATCATCTACCCATCAAAAGGCTGGAAAGTGTTATTTTTACGCAACAATAGAATCGAGCTCATATTTTGCAGATACGTTGTAATATCATCATCACCATCATCCCTGATTATTAATCTAACCCTACAATGGATAATAACCATTATTGTCGGGATGGATATTCTGTCTGAACAGTCTATTTCATCAAGGTATGTAATCTGCAGAAGCATATTTCTCACACCGCGCGTGGTGTAAATTAAAAAAGGTGCCACTCGCTGTGCCATCAGAGCCATCGTTAATGATGCTTAAATCATTTACAAGCACACGGATGCAGGAGAGCGCGCGCATTTGCTTAGAATACACACCCTCTATATTTGCCTTTGAAGAAAAGCGAGTGCGTGACCATATTATTTATTTCTGATGCTGCATTTTAATGGTAAATTTTAAGGAAGCCTATCAAAAACTGCATATTACATGGGACAGAGGAAGGTGATTTTGAAAGAAAATGTACATTACAAAAATACATATCAAAGGCTGCTCTATGTAACTTGTGGGTGTTGATGCTCGGCTATAACAAAACACACAAAAAAGAAACGCACCCTCTTCACGATGCAAGGAACTGTAGAACACGTGTGCAGCCACCCACAAGCTGGCGTGACTTGCACCGATAGGTGTGGACACACTCATCGCAAACGCTGGCGCTTTGAGTGGTATCAGGGAGAAATCGGAGACCCAAATCTCTCCCGTGACAGCGATGGTCGCCATGCGACCGGTTTTATAGAGCAGAAAGTGCGCACGCAATTGGAATGGCTTTTAAGCTGGTTAAGGTGATATAACAACTCAGTGTTACAAAACACGGCCCAGTGGCACGGCGATCATTATCGCTAATTCAGGTGCACGGTTATGTCCACATTACAGTATTCATTGTCTTGCCATCACGATACCCGGTTTAGTTGTTGTTGGTGGTTTAATCTAAAAAAAACAGAGACGTTGCACACCACACACAATACTGAAACGCACAGCATGCAACTAACACATACATACAAGACACAGACAAAGATCACCCGTATAGCCTACATAGACCGCTGGGGCAAGTGCTGTTAGCGAGCACCTGTGAAGGCCAGCACGGCACACAAGGGGCTGGGTGGCTAGCACCACACCGTACCAGGTACTCATTTGAGGCTGAGTCGACATAGGGGAGGCCCAGGACCGGTTCAGATAATTGTCACTGTGTGTTGGCCGTGAGCGGGAATCGAACCTGGGTCGCCAGGTTGATAGCGTTGCACGCTAACCACTACACCACCGCTCCCCAACACCCAATGCACACCACACGTGCAGCAACAACAACAGTAGCCATTGCGCCAGGCTAGGTGCACTTAAGAGGCCAGATACAACCTCAATGGGCTCACGAAGGAAGGAGGCCACGAGACAGACCCAGACTGAGTTGACTGGAAGATGTTCCACGTGTAATCCCAACTGCGTGGCGCATATACCCACTTGCCCCGCTCGCACACGTAGCAGGAGAGAGAAACCCAGCGGAGTGCAAGCATCGTGCACAGCTGCATGCACAGCGCACGTACAAGGCACATACAGCGCACGTACAAGGCACATACAGCGCACGTTCAAGGCACGTACAGCGCACGTACAAGGCACGTACAAGGCACATACAGCACACGTACAAGGCACATACAGCGCACATACAAGGCACATACAGCGCACGTACAAGGCACATACAGCGCACGTACAAGGCACATACAGCGCACGTACAAGGCACGTACAAGGCACATACAGCGCACGTACAAGACATACAGCGCACGTACAAGACACATACAGCGCACGTACAAGGCACATACAGCGCATGTACAAGGCACGTACAAGGCACATACAGCGCACGTACAAGACACATACAGCGCACGTACAAGGCACGTACAAGGCACATACAGCGCACGTACAAGACACATACAGCGCACGTACAAGGCACATACAGCGCACGTACAAGACACATACAGCGCACGTACAAGACACATACAGCGCACGTACAAGACACATACAGCGCACGTACAAGGCACGTACAAGGCACATACAGCGCACGTACAAGACACATACAGCGCACGTACAAGGCACGTACAAGGCACATACAGGGCACGTACAAGGCACGTACAAGACACATACAGCGCACGTACAAGGCACGTACAAGGCACGATCATTCCGTATCGCGACGGGTTGGCCACGAGCAGGCGGTTCTTGAGGCTTCGCCGACCGACCCCCTGCGCTCCGATGAGCATGAGCGTCTTCCTCTGGAACGGTGGCATCTTGGCAACTTCCTCGTAAATCAGGATCTCGTGGCGGTCGAACTCTGTGGGGGAGACACCCGCGGGCTCGTAAATAACCACAACCTGCGACAAATCGCGACGCTCTGCATTACTGTGGTGTCTGCTTGCACGTGGTTTATGTGCGCGGTGAGCGTTACACCGACTGATCCGGACCGCCGGTGTGCTTAGGGGTGCCGAATTGCCATTTGGAAAGTTGTAATCTTGGTTCGGGATTGATTTTGGCCCATTATACCTCCAGGTTCAATAACACGAGTACGGCTCTGTGGGATGCCAAAAGTGGCCATTCTTTGGAGGGAGTGGTTCCCATCACAGAGTATGGAATTTCTCCTCTTGGCTATAGACTATTAATGAAGATGGGACGTGCCCCTACGATGCTTATTTGGGCAATCATTTTGGCACTTTTTTTTGGCAAAATGACAACTGTTTTTCCCTAAAATTGGGCTCATGCCACATTTTGCAATTCATGCACGGCTGATTCAACACACAAAGAAAAGGTGGCCCGTTCGGCCACGATGGATTCCTCACGGCCAGAATCATCCACTGTGGGGTGGTATTAGGCTTTTGGCGGAGCCAACATGAGCACAAAAAATTAACCCGTAAAAACAAAGTTTTTCACTATAAATCCTTTATATGCGTGGCATCGGGGCGGCTAGAGTCCTCTCGTCCTCTGGCTTGAGATGGCTGCCACCTATGGGTCAGATGATTGTCTGGCAGCATTAAACAATTGGTAATTAAATATTTATTTATTTACCCCTAAACAGTGTAAAATTTAGGAAAATGTTTTCACGAAAATGCATTGTCACGCACAACGAGTCTGTGTGCAAAATGTCAGCTCGATTGGATCACGAGAAGTGGGTTAAAAAACGACCGAAAGATTTGCACGGTCCTAAGCAAGCAAGTGAATTTAATATAAAGGATTTAAAAAAGGTGTCTGCAGATATGCGTAAAGTTTCTGCCTTTGTGCGGAAATGCGGTAAACACGCCCGGTGGGGTGGGGGGGGGGAGTTCATGCGGGGAGCACTGAGAGGTCACGTTGACCAATACCACCCCTAATCTACGTGCACGCGTATCGCCCCCTGTCCGAGGAATGTTAACGGAATGTCTGAATACATTTACAGCAGGTTTTCGTGCGCTCTAAACCGTGGAATTAAAGTGGTAGAGTGGAGACATTCAACGATGATGATAAAGATGACAATAATGATACAACTGTTGAAGATGATCTTGACACGATCATCATGATGGTGATGATGCTGTTATCACTGTTCCTGCTGATGGTTCTGCTGCTGCTGCTGATGATGATGACAGTGATCGTGAAGATGACGATGCCAAAGAGGTTGTGTTCCCAGGAAAGCTTCACTCAGACCTAATACTTACTTTTAGAAGTGATGAAGCTAAAACACCCATTTAAAAAAATCCACACTTGTCAGGGATAACACTGAAACACCCAGAGATAGATACACGAATCCACTTTAGGTTAAGCATGTGTGGAACGTTCATTAATCGCTATGTTATCTACTAACCCTTGCCTCCAAAGTGATGCAGGTATTGTGGCAAGGCCGTAGCCATGGATTCAACATTGGGGGGGACCAAATCTTCCCGGGTGTCTACGGTCCCAACCCATCAAAATATCTAAATTTTAAAACTCATATCCTGCCTAAAATATTAAAAGATTCACAAACACATGAGCTGGATTTAGTTTTTTTACAACAATGTCTAATAGTGTATTGTATTACATTGCTCTGTTTATTCTTTTTACATTTTCTTGTTATTGTATGCAATGGCAGAGATTAGGGATTTATAAAGTACAACCATAACCACAATCATATTAACAGAAATCTATGCATTGATTTATATGAAGACAAGTCCAGATATTGTGGCCAAGGTTGAGCAAAGTGTTGTTTTTATTTACATAGCATAGCAATTGTTTTCATAGCAATATATTGGGGGGGGGGCATTTTGAGAATATTTGAATATTGGTGGGGGATGTGTCCCCCCCAATATATATATTATAATTACGGCCTTGTATTGTGGACACACCGCACCAGGTTACCATTTGTTCAGGCTGAGTCGCTTCAAGGAGAGGTTCACAATACGTTCTGATACCACTCGGCAATCGATGCGTGCCACGACCAATAATTACACTTTGGTCGCCAGGTTCGCAATGCAGTGGACAAATCAAATCGTTGCTCACATTGCACACACAGCAGCCACAAAAAAGATACAGCCTTAACAGACTGTTGGGCTCAGTGTCACGAGTCCCTATGGAGGCCAACACAGCACACGAAGGAGTGGTGCGGCTAACACCACCGCCTTTGTCTCGCCAGTGCTGATATCGACACATTGCACCGGGTACTCATTTAAGGCTGAGGCAATCTAGGGGAGGCCCAGGGTCAGTTCGGGTATTGCTCACAACTGATGTTAGCCACGGCTGGGAGTTCATTTCAAGGTTGCCGGGTTAAGAGCGCAGTGAGCTAACCACTGTGCTACCGCTCTACCATGAATAATGTATGGGTATATATGTGTACTGTAAATAATACAAAAATGTGCAATTCAATATACAACAAAAATCCTGCATAGGAAGATGGAATACATAATTACAGGTATAAGTTATAGACAACAATATGAAAGTGTGTAAACACCGGCACATGAATAATGGCTCTTCGATTTCAAAGCGCTTTGAAGCCCCACTTGTTTCATTTGTACGAACCCGGCGACCTGGGTTCGATTTCTGCTCGCGGCCAAAACTGTTGACGATTATCTGAACCGGTCCTGGGCCTCCCCTAGGTCGATTCAGCCTCCAATGAGTACTTGGTGCGGTGTGTAAACATCGCCACTGGGGATACAAAGGCGGTCAGGCGTGGTGCTGGCCACCCATCCCCTCGTGTGCCATTCCGGCCTTCATAGATGTTCGTTAACACCACTTGCCCCTACAGTCTGTTAAGGCTATATGGGGGATCTTTGTCTTTGTTACGTTGGGAGGGAGAAATGTTGGTAAGTGGTATTCTCAGCCATAGATAAGATATGATATCTGAATGTTTCACAATCCTCCCCAAGGTGTTGACTTAGTGTTAAATAAGTGCTTTGTATTAAACACCACACTTTGGAGAAAACGGTTGAATGGGCAACCCTCAATATGTGCTCAGTCACAACTACAAGAGGTATCTATGCAACGGAATATATTCTCAGGTTAAAGCGTGCTTGTGCATATTCGCATATAAGCACCCCTCGTGTTGCGTGTCATTTGTGACGATATGGGTTTTTGTGAGGTCATTTCTCCACCAACCACGAAAATATATAAATACGTACATCACCAAGTCATTTACCGCAATGCTGTTCGTGCGGATTGCTCAGAAAAATGTTCACGTCCAAAGGCTGCGTGGCGCTTCCCGCAAGCTTTACGATCCGTTCTTTTGTGAAAAATTATGGATCGTGGACGCATGTGAATTGCACTGAATTTACCGTACTGCTACAATTTACGTCCGTAAAAATGTGTAAACATGCCAAACTTACAGACTACGGTTAGCTGACGCTGGCTTTGATTTACTCTGCATTATTTCACTAAATTTAAAAGCTTCCACTTCATAATTTGGTCATTTATATATATAACTGTTTTCTCAAGTAGAAGAACTGATTTATTTGGATTTTTTTTCCATGCCATCACTTAGGGAAGGTGATCAAAAAGTCCATGGCTGAAATCGGCTTGTGCTATCCAGTGGCAAAAAGTCACATTTTGCAGATCAACGATTCTTGAATGGAAATATCTTGTTTCCTCATCAAATAAATGAAGGCATGCACGGATGCATCTTCATCCGCTGAGAAAATGGAGTCATGAAATCAGCTCTTGGGCAGTTGCTGAGTGGATTCCTATTCTTTAGTAGGATTGTGAGAGATGGTGATCGCTTGGAAAGACCTTGTTCCAGTGGTGGATTGATCATGGCTGATTATGATGATTGTTTCCTAAAAAAAATCGTGTGACACAGGTTCCATGAGAGTGGTGCAACAATGCCACTGACATGAGGCAATATGACTCACTTGATGTGCTGCCCTAGAGTGATGTTTTGAGTGACAAAGTAAATACACTAACAATATCGACAGGTAAACGCTCACACTGAATCCATCAAATCAATTGGTCTTCCAGATCAATGCTTCCCTGTAGCTGTCTCTTACACGAGATATCGCAACTGTTCCAGATAATTAGTTTGCTAAAATGCTAGTGGATTACGTTGATCCAAAAGGCACACTGTTTTGTGACTTTAAATGTTGTTTCATTAACGCAATTAAACAATCTCTTTCGTTTGCAATGTCTTTGCATGATGCCCAAGAAGCTGTTCATCTTTCGTCGCCAGATACAAAACGTAAACTCAGAATCTTGGCCGTGTGTGGGGCGTGGGGCAGCCATGGATATCAGCAATTCAGTATCCTAAGCATCCCAGCCAGCTCCCGAGATAAGGGCATCAATGATTTGAGATGCTATCGCATTGCTTTCAATGACTTTGCTAATTAACACAAGAAAGTTTGGTCCCCTGGGCTGGAAAAAAAC
This sequence comes from Lethenteron reissneri, assembly GCF_015708825.2. Lineage (NCBI taxonomy): Eukaryota > Metazoa > Chordata > Hyperoartia > Petromyzontiformes > Petromyzontidae > Lethenteron > Lethenteron reissneri. Next base: position 3,815,949 of record NC_083798.1, on the reverse strand, counting down.
AACAACAAAGTTTATTTCATGGAGGTCAAGCCAGGCTCTTATGGGCCACACAGCGGCCACCCATAAGACCCCATCAATCGCCACGAAGTGACGGTGACTTCGCCACAGCGTTTCCGCTCGGCTAGGTGTACGTTGAGGCCACGTGAAGTGTCGACGGCTCGCTTGGCATGGCAGTCACAGGACAAACCCAGGCGTTACGGGTTGAGTGAGGGGACTGGCAGATCTACTAGGTGTGCTCCCCACTGCACTGACTTCGTGTGTCTCAGCCACCCGGCGCTCTGCTGTTGTGAGCGTTGCACTGCTGCCCTCCGTTGCTGTTTGAGGGAAACTGCCAGGCAGCATATTTCACAGAGGTCGATATTTTAACTTAAAGCTTTCGTGACTGCAGGAATTCATAATCTTTAGGTCTTTCGGTAAAGTCACGTAGATAGGTTCAAAGAAAATAACAAAAAATAACCAAAACCACGACCGCTTGTGTTGTGATCGAAACGTCGTCGTTTTTTGTTATTTTCTTTGAACCTATCTACGTGACTTTACCGAAAAACTCAAAGAATATAGAGGTGGATATTTATACCGTTTTTTGCCATTCAAAGGGAAGTCAATACGCTCCAAATATCACACCCCCCCCCCTCCGTACAAAATCAGCCTCTCAATCGCCAATGTTGTGCCCATTTACATATACAGATACACCGACACATGCTAAGCCATGAATAGTCTGGGGCAAAGGACTCAACTTTCATAGACCTCAGTAGCCCAGTAAGACACAAAATGTGTATTTAGCCCTCGGATGTCCATTGCCGTTGCTCTGTCGAGGAGACCTTGCACACCCAGCCCGCCCTGTGTATTACGTCTGCGGTCACGACCTTGTCATCTCTCTGTGTGCTTTCATTAAAAAGGTAGGGCACCAGCGCAGTGTAGCGTGTAATAAGCAAAAATAAAACACGATTCAATTAAAATTAATTAGTCCGAATCGGCTGCTTCATGATGAGTGTGTCCCCAATGCACGCACACGAGGTCAAGGTTTGAATGTTGAGCGTCGACTGTTGCCTAAGCAAGACCTTAAATTAATAAGGTATACGATCACACACACACACACACCACTGTCAATATACAGACATATCTCGTTTCTTATCTTAAGAAGCTCTGATATTAGTGGATGGGTCCAATCTGGCCACCCAAAGCTCCATCACTTGTTAGGAGGTGGAGCAGAGGGACAGTGGTAAGCACCACTCTGTGCTTTGAAGCCGGTAACCTTGAGTTCGATTCCCAGCAATGGCTAACATCAGTAGCGAGTGATATGGAACTAATCATCAAACATGCACCTTCATCAAGCTGCAGTGACCAGCGTGGTGAAGTATATTCTTAGGTTTTTTCGGTAAAGTCACGTAGGTAAAAAATGTAAATTAATAAAAAGTAAAAGAAAAAGAAAAGAAAAAAGAAAAATCACGACGTTTCGGAGGCAACACAAGCTTCCGTCTTCAGGTGGAACCGTCACAGCACGATTCCTGTATCAAGTAAGATAAATTCCAAGATACAGCAATCGTGCTGTGACGGTTCCACCTGAAGACGGAAGCTTGTGTTGCCTCCGAAACGTCGTGATTTTAATTTTATTTTACTTTTTTATTAATTTTATGTTTCTACCTACGTGACTTTACCGAAAAAAACCTAAGAATATGAATCCTTGCAGTCACGAAAGCTTCAAATCTAGTGGTGAAGTATGGTCAAAGAGTCCCCATCACCAGCATGGTGGGCAGAGACATATGCAGTGGATTAATACTGGGCCGTGTGTGATAATTATAATTACATTTCATGAAATATGGTTAATTAAAATAACACATCATCACCACATGATTCACACTGCATTCATATAATTATAAAATATTCGTCATCCAGCTCAAGTCTACATCTATATCTTTAATTACATGCAGTAGAACTTTCCAAGTATCGTGTAAATATTAAATATATGTGTGGTTGTTAAAGGTTTCGAGATTGAGTTATTAAAAGTATGCACTAATGCCTAATTCATGATTCGCATAGCTCACTTATTCTATAATATCATTATAACATTCAGATATGAAAATGAAATAAGACCAATGCTCGCTAACTTCGGCATACACTGGGATGTAACAATTATTTTTATTAAATTACTTCTAATACTCGTGATGCACGCGTCGCATTTTGCTGGTGAAAATATCGTAACACCGATCCGCATCGGTTTCCTGCGAAGAAACGTAGGTGGACTAGAGAAGGACGCCATCGCTCAGAGGGATGACGATCCGTGTTCAAGACTGCTGACGGAATAGCAGACAAAGGGAGATAACGCGTCCGAGGGAGGGGGTGACCACCGCAGAGAAGGAGTGCGGAGATCCGCTCGTGGGCAGGAAAGAAGATGGATCGTATTCTTAGGTTTTTTCGGTAAAGTCACGTAGATAAAAAATTAAAATTAATATAAGTAAATAAAAAATAAAATAAAAATCACGACGTTTCGGAGGCAACACAAGCGTCCGTCTTCAGGTGGCACCGTCACAGCACGATAGCTGTATCAAGTGAAAGAAATTCCAAGAAAACAGTCCTTGTATATATACTGGTTGAGGGTGGGAGGAGCGCATAGTTTTTTGGAAAGTTTAAAACTCTCCAATGTGCGACTGTGATCATTCAGAACAGACGGCATGTACGTATGTATGTTGAACTTCTTTCGCACCGTACGTAGACGACCGTGCTAATCGGAGGTGCGGGGGAAAGGCAACAAACTTAACACAAAAAGCAGTTCTATAGAAATGAGGTTTAAATCTAAAAAATATTGTTTTCCATCTGGAGGCTGTTGATAGGCTCAGCTTCTGACCCCAATACTGTATATTTCACGTACGATTATAAAACATCACAACGTAAGTAAAAGGTGCAGAGGCGAGAAGATTGATACATGTGGCGTGAGAGTTGTCAGCCTCTGCTCCAGTTCACAGAGAGCAGATACGTGTATGTATGAATACAGCATATAACTCCGCAATGCCCGATGCACAAATACGACCGGCTGATGATCATATTTGCACAGTGCTTTACTACTAAGGTCGCATAGTCTCACACGACTTATAGATTCTAGCAATGATACGGGGGCAAAAAAGGAAGTGATTTTGCGAATTACATTATGATCTGAAATATGTAGAAAACACACATGTTCATAAAACGTGAAAGAAGCAATTATAGGGTGTGGTAGAAGCATCCATACCTATTCTGATAAAGATAACGTGCGCGTATACATACACAGGCAACAGCAATTTCTTGAAACAAGGTCACTAAAAACACATCCATTTTAAGTTAAAACGACTTTCAGTGAAGAAAAAAATGAAATCACGAGGTTTATTTTCAAAGTGGAGCCCCCCCCCCCCCCCGCTGAGCTGAACACATTTTGTGCTTTTCTGCATAACCCCCCCCTCCTCCTCCACTTCAAAATTGTAATATAACAACAACGCCCTCCCACCTTCAGCAAATGAGCCTACACGCGTGTGAGGGCTAAGTGCAGTTTATTTTTAGATCCGAGCTTGCGGCTGCAGCCAATGGGGGGCAAATAATTTTGTAGCCCAGCGAATGTTTCACTTCTGGTTTATGCAGCTTGAACGATCCCGGCAGAACGACGGGAAAAATAACCGCCCTACCCCCCCGTTGCACCGCACGCGTTCCACTCTTCGTGGAAATCCTTACCTGCATTTTTAGTGGACATGTACATCATTTTCTTCTTCTTTTTCCCACCCAAGACGCCACAGAAACCTCCTGCAACAAAAAACAAAAACCGCACCACGCAACGGTTGTAAACGTGCTGCCAGTCTCACACCTACAGCAATTTGTTACGGGTTTCATTTAACCCACAGACACTGTACTCTGCTCTGAAAATAATGCCTCAAATGTGTTTGGTGTTAATCTCGCATCAGAAAGGTAAGGGGGGTGGGGCATTCGGGTAAGATTGTTCGACTCACAAAAGTGTAAGGTTGCTCTTTACAATTCCATTTGAGTGTCAAGCCATTCTGCCTTAGTCGATGTAATAAGTAACACTTTTTAAAGGTCAGCATAGGCCATCCTATGGAGGGATTGGTCTCCAGTATAGAGTGGTGACACGGCACCAGAATTCGCACCAAATATAAAAAATGGACTTGCAAATGACGATATTGGGACACGCAAAGCACATCATCACCCCTCAAATAAAAAAAACTAGCAGGCCCCTGCCGAAAAGAGTCTCAGACTCGGTAATTATTTCCTGTATAAACAAATATAATAACAATAATTGAACAGACATATTGAATTTCAACCCTCTAGCTTAGGACCACTCATGGGCAATTCTGAAAATTCATCTGAGCAAGGAGCCATTTTGGCTTTCATCTTTGAGTTACGTTATTTTTTTAGTTTGGTTTGGAAAAGTATAATTATATTGAGCCGTTGTTTTTGTTACACAAGGATGCTCTCATTTCCAAGCCCAACTTGAATTGTTTAAACTCTTCACCAAACACAACCCCAATCAAAGCCTCTGGCTAAATCAATAGCCCAGCAATCCGCCTGCAACATATTCTGTCCTGAAGAGATTGCGATATAACTGTAGAAATCGACTGAATGCTTTACACCGTCCCTTTATTGTGTTAGCATGCTGACATTACTATGTGCATCACATATAACAGAGTACAATGACTTTTTTAAAGCGAAATTTTAATTAAAATGCACACACTTATACACACAATCGCACTCACATGTAGACGCACACGGGGAATATTTGCAGCATTACCGGCAATTGCTAAATTAAATTACTCTTCTACAATTGTCTCTTAAGTGCACATTGGGGTAGATGCTTCTCTGATGATTTGGAAGGCAGGAAAAACTCATTTCCATAACCTTCCAGAAGGAAAGGCTAGTGTTTATTGATGAGGATATCGCGTGTGTGTCCATGCACCGAGGTATGTTCAAAAGACTGCCCCATATAGCCGTATAGTATTAAATCGTGATGGGAAAAGTGTTGTTAGAAATCACCTATTGGGACTGATACAAAACATGAGGAGACGATATGGCTAGAAACACAACCAGATACGTGCATCTCCACAACACCAAATTTTTATGTAAGGCTGAGTGAACCGAGGGGAGGCCTTGGGTACGTTCAGACACCATTGGTCAGTGATACCTGTAGGAACAACAGGTTCCACACTGCCCACCAGGGATTATTTGTCTGTCGTGCACGGCCCCGCCCCACCAGAGCCCTCCCATTGGCTTGGGGGCGCCGACCAATGGGAGCGGTGGGTTGGGGTTGGTAGAGGGGGGGGGGTTAGTGGTGGGGGGGGGGGGGCACCGCCGCGACTCGGGCCAATGAGGAGACGGGCGATGTTTCATTCACAAAATAGAACTGGGGGAAGGTGGGGGGTGGGAGGGGTGGGGCTAGGTGGAGAGGGGAGGGTGAGGAGGGTGGGGCTGGGTGGGGAGGGGAGGGTTGGGAGGGGCTGGGTGGGGAGGGTGGGGTGGGGAGGGTGGGGATGGGCTGGGTTGGGAGGGTGGGGCTGGGTGGGGGGTGGGAGGGGTGGGGCTGGGTGGGGAGGGGCTGGTCACCCCGTGGTGCCCTTATAAAACTCAACGTTTAACCTACACACTACACTATACACGACACGATACACTCCACTTATACAGGTAGGAACAACAGGTTCCACACTGCCCACCAGGGATTATGCGTCTGTCTGTCGTGTACGAATGCGCTGTCCAACCAAGTTCTTACCTGCCCACTCTGAAGGAACGTGTTATATATATTTTTTTCTCACTATGGCTGGGAATCAAACCCAGGTTACAAATATTGTCGTTTCAGTGTTTGAACCAATGCACCACAGCGATCACAACAACACGATGCACCACATGCCTGCACACAGCAGAGCGTCTAGCATTCAAAACAACAGGCAGCCTAAACGTGTTGAGAATGAGAAATTAAATGGCACAACTTATGTTGACGTTCCATATTCACGTACTACGTTGTAATTAACGACCACAATAGTCAATGCCAGTGTATTCGCACATGCATTGAAAATAATAAACAGACCAGTGTGTTTTAATTTTTTAATTTTATGCTTTCGTGACCGCAGGGATTCATATTCTTGGTTCTTTCGGTAAAGTCACGTAGAAGGCAAATAATAACATAATACAAATATAAAACAATGTGTGTGTTTAATTACAATTCCAAAAAACAAAGTAGCATGGGAATATACTGTATATGTATACTGTAAACACAAGCACCATGTACAACATCACACACGTGCCAATGCGTACATTTATATTACTCACCAGAAGATTTGCAGCATTAATGAAGGATTTCTTTGATAGACTAAATGAGTAACCATAACCTTTGCGCTAAAACAACACGCATACGTGGATTTCACCAGCTTTAGATTGCATGCAGTCTAACATTCAGGCTGTATAATTAAATTTGCATGAAAAATTATATTCCAGTTACAAAAAGATATTTCAACTGCCGCATAGGCACAAAAGGTTAATTATGGTAGCTTTTTTCACTTTATATATGCCTTTGTAATTTACTTGGATTTACATGTGTTCTAGATATTTAATGGGCGATCCTAGACATTTAATTTCTGAGGTAAAAATAGGAAACTTTCCTCTCCTACTCCACAACATAATTCGGCGAAGCTCTTATGACTTCCTCACCCAGTTTACTAACTGTTCATTATGTCCCAGATGCTATCTATAAGCCAAAGCATCCACTCAAAACTGACAGCCTAGACTTGACGTTTCTATTTTGCAACTCAAGTTTTCACTTAACCGCAATATCAAGCAGTCTGTTTGATTGATGATCTAACACTCGCCGTTTCAACTCGAGTCAGTCACTCCAGTCACTCCAGTCACCCTCTCATCAGTCGTCAGTCGCCTCCTTATTGCTCTTCTACTATCGCGATGATCAATGTTTCATTGCTTTCATGGCCTTATTTTGGTGATTTCGAAAAGTATATTGGTTTAATTCTAGATTTGAAGCTTTCGTGACTGCAAGGATTCATATTCTTAGGTTTTTCGGTAAAGTCACGTAGGTAAATTTTGATTTTTTTTACCTACGTGACTTTACCGAAAAACCTAAGAATATATTGGTTTAGCCATCTTCTTGGTTCTTTCGGTAAAGTCACGTAGAAGGGAAGTAATAAAATAATAAAAATAAAGCAATGAAATAATTCTCACGACGTTTCGGCCACAACGCAAACAGCGTCTTCTCGACAGACCCGTTCTTCACCTGAGGACGGCTGCTTGCGTTGTGGCCGAAACGTCGTGAGAATTGTTTTATTATGTTTTATTTTTATTATTTTATTACTTCCCTTGTACGTGACTTTACCGAAAGAACCAAGAAGATGAATCCCTGCAGTCACGAAAGATTTAAATCGTGGTTTAGCCGTGTTTGTTTGTTGTAGTACAGAGTTAGACTGATGGCCTTAATCTAAGTTGTCTTGTGGTTGTTGTTAGTTGTTTGACTTGCATCCCACTGGGATTTTTGCACACAGCGTTGGTGTACGGTGATTTTTTTCTGCAATGTTTTGCTGTCTTTTCTTGGATTTCTGTTTGCACTTAGTCACATATTCACTTTAAGATGTTTTTGTTCATGTTTTTTGTTTGTTGCGGTTGCACCCGATTCAAGAGCCGAATGGCTCACAGGGCTATACCTAATAAATGAACTTGAACTTGAATGGTCGCTCTTCTGATTAACTCATTCATCCACATAAACTCCGGTCATCCTCGTAGCGGCTTTAGGCTGAGCCATCGAAAAAAGAGAGTCACCGCACCGCGCGCTTTCAAATGCGCTTCTCCGGCCGTCTGGAATGCTCTTCCTTCCGATACGAGGAAGAAGACACTGGGAGCGATGCAATTTTTAATTAGTCTACATCGAAAAATAATTTCTTTAGAAGTGTTTTTTTTGTGTTTAGTATGTTCCCCTTCCCTCGTACCGCTGATAAGGTACGGTTGGCTACGTACAGTGAGAAATAATTTCAACACGGATGACTTCCTCCACATATTGAGGACCTGTGTATATCTGACTGTGTCCCCTCATACATGCTGTGTTCAACCACTGCACTACAGGTCTAAGCACTTATCTTTGCTGAATTTTCCCTAATACTGCAATTCCCACCCACCATCCCTTCCCCCCTCCCCAAAGTTCTCATAACCTCGCTCAACTCAATGAATGTATCGACTCCTATCTATTGCAGCGGTATATTCTTGGTTCTTTCGGTAAAGTCACGTAGAAGGGAAACAATTACATATTTTTTATTGTTTTATATTTTACTTATTTTATTGTTTCCCTTCGACGTGACTTTACCGAAACAACCAAGAATATGAATCCCTGCAGTCACGAAAGCTTTTTTTTATTGCAGCAGTGTTTGGGTCTTTGGGCATCTAGCTCCGGGATGATAAAAAAAAAAGAAAAAACCTCAGAACAAATGAACTGGAACCAAGGGAGCTGTGTACGGCTGGGTCAGGAAAATAATGCCCTTGTCAGAGCACTGAGCTGAAAACACTGAGGTCTTGGGATCACATTTAATCTGTATTGCAGTGACCGATAACTGAACAAGGTTCTCCAGTGTAGTTGGTTGATGACTCAAGGTCACCACAATCACAACTGGTGGGATTATTTCGCCAATTTTGGCGCATTTCAGCTGAGTTGACAGACACGTGTCCAACATGGTCCATGGCGCGCGGAGGAGCGGGAGAAGCCTGCGGAATTCACTGTGGAAGTAATCCCTTGATCACATCCTCCAGGGCTGTTTCCCCGACATGATGTCACGCTCTGCTCGCTGCAAGGATTCAGCAAAGACAGTTTCTTTACCTCATTAGATGAGCTCCACACCAGAACCAAGGTGGAAATCAATATCACGATGTCAGTGTGGCCAAAGCCATTGATTGTAGCACACCTTCGCCAAACAAATGGTGACTATAATTGTAACAAGATGTGCACTGCATATATAATATTTATTTTGAATGTGGAGATCTGGACTAAAATGAATAAGAGTATGCTGCGAACAAGATATTACATTTGAGAGTGGCTACTTGAGATATTATAATTTTTTTTTTACCATTTTATCTGGCAACAAAACTGACACATATTTTACAAAGGAGTCATGTTTGCATAGACCACAATACCTGCAGTCATAATGCAAACAAAAAACATAACTCTGATAATGTATGCACTGTCCTTGAAGTTGATTGGTCCACACCCGAGACAGCTTTCCTTAGAGCCTAGTCTCGCATGGTGTTGGACCAGATGGTTCGAGTTCATTTTTACTGGCAAATGAGGTTCCAATGGTGTACTTGAGATATTCCTGATTTTTCTTATTTCGATGCTTTGCAACTAACGGTGAACACGGGCATGCATTAGCTCCACCCGTCTCTCTCTCTCTCTCCATCTGGCTGTGACATGGGATCACGATAACTCTTGTGCGTAAAGATGTAGACATTTTCAATGCATTGTGAATTTTTCTGGTGCTATCAGGGAGCTGACCCAGACAATACCGTCGACCAGAGCGTGTTCCAAATCTCGGCGATTAAACAAACGATCGGAAAGTCTGCGGCCATGACGCAATCGTGAAGCGTGGCTTGGAACGTTTTGAAATTCACGATGAAATGTATATATATTTTTTATGCCAAAGAGAATCATTATTCACAACATGCGTGTATCTGCATATTTAATTGAGATGCATATATTTATTAGATGCCCTCTGACAATATCTACTTTCTGGAGCACGACCTGGTCACCGAATGGTGAATGATGTAGGGAATGAGCCTATTAGACAATGTACGTGCACTGTGATACATGGACTTAAGCGAGAAGGGTATGACAGCGCCTCTGGCAAAAACCTACTCAGCCCCATTATACAGTAGCAGCCAAGCCATTGTCGGCGATCACGCAATTAATGTGGCCGGCTTGCATGAATAGTATGACGCAAGGTATGATTAAAACACTCGTAATAATTACCGTAGTCTAGAAAAGACATTTAAGGCATATAAGTGAATTTTGTTCACGATCATGTTCGCTCTAAATGAGATTAATGTATAATTGCCATAGTTGTATCTGTACACACACGTGCCTGCACAATGCAACATTATTAATGTCAGAGGCAGGGGGGGGGGGGTGTGATATTAATAAGGCATTACAAAAGCCCCCTACGTACAGGAATGGCAGGTAAGACAATTCCTACACGTGTATCTGTGTGGACTGTGATCCTTTAGTTATGTATGGTGTCTGTTCCGTGTGAATACGTGAGTACGTAGATTTATTTCGCCATACGCGAATAGGAAAACGTGTTCCCCCCACTCTCCCTCAATATACAATGCTCTTAGCAAATGATGAATACGAGACACGTGTGCTGAAATCTATTCTGCTTTTGTCGATTATAATATGTGTGTGTGTTTGATTTCTGCTCCCCGTGCAGGAGCCAGTGGTAAAAGCAATGGTCCATCATCCAACTGACATGTCAGGAAGTTTTCATTTCCGTGTCTTAACACTTCACAAAAATGTAAATCGTAATCTTTTTTCATTCAAGGGATTTATGCTGGGCAGTTTCATGGCCCTTGCACAAACACACAGACACATTCACATCTCAACTTGCGAGGTACGAGCCAATTTTAATATAAATTAGATTTTTCATACAAACATTCAATTTTGAGATGCCACTCCACAGTTTTGTGTGATGCATCGGTGGAAGTGTGACTGTGACTGTGTAACGGTGGTGGTGCTGTGTGTGGCTGTGTGTGTGTGTCTGTGTGTGTGTGTGTGACGGTGGTGGTGCTGTGTGTGACTGTGTGACGGTGGTGGTGCTGTGTGTGTCTGTGTGTGTGTGTGTCTGTGTGTGTGTGTCTGTGTGTGTGTGTGTCTGTGTGTGACTGTGACGGTAGTGTAGCGGCTAGCATGCTGCGCTATGAACCTGGCGATCCGGGTTCGATTCCCGCTCACGGCCAACACCAGTGACGATTATCTGAACCGGTCCTGGGCCTCCCCTAGGTCGACTCAGCCTGAAATGAGTACCTGGTGCAGTGAGTAAACATCACCACTGGGGAGACAAAGGCGGTCGGGCGTGGTGCTGGCCACCCACCCCCTCGTGTACCGTTCCGGCCTTTATAGGTGCTTGCTAACAGCACTTGCCCCTACAGTCTGTTAAGGCTATACGGGGGATCTTTGACTGTGACTGTGACGGTGGTGGTGCTGTGTGTGACTGTGACGGTGGTGCTGTGTGTGACTGTGACGGTGGTGGTGCTGTGTGTGACTGTGACGGTGGTGGTGCTGTATGTGACTGTGAAACGGTGGTGTTGTGGTGTTACCAAACTTGCTTTTCTCGACTTTTGGAGGATTAATAACCTGGACAGAATATTTTTTGTCAGTTTGAAAAAAAAAACACTCGCGCAATGGAAATGTGAACGTCAATTCACGTGAAAGAGAGGACCTTTAACATAATTTGTGAAAATAATATAACATAACGTAACAAAGTTTATTATAAAACATTGCCCTCACAGAATTGACACGTGATAATATCGTTAAAATGCAATGTGCCTTCTGTCGCCTGTATGTGTGTACAGGGATTCTACATACGAACGATTTATGTTCCAGAGGTCTGTTCGTAAGTCGATTTGTTCGTAAGTCCAACTTTACTCCTGTCTATTACAAACATGTTCTACGGCATGTACACTAAATACGGGGAATGGCTTTAAAAGTTGTATAATCTCCTGTAGATGTAGATGCCACTGGTTCTTCACGTTCCGCAGATGTAGATGTCACCACCGTCATCTATTGCGTGGCGGTCGAACTTACGACTCTCGGCCCGGACAGCCAACTGGACATACGGGCAGGTTTGTTCGTATCTCTGAAAGTTCGAAATTCGAATGTTCGTAAGTAGAGGAGTGCCTGTATGTTGAACTTCTTTCACACCGTACGTAGCCAACCGCGCTAATTCTCGGTGCGGATGCTCACCAGATACGCCCGTGTAGTCCCACTCGTGCCTCACGTAAGCTTTCCTCTTCTCCTCCAGCGTTTGGCTGGGAATGAGCCCGGCACTGCCTCCATCCTTCACCTTCAGCGCCTGCCTCGCACAAAGCAGACCGCTCGTCAGAATCACAGAGCAGACCGCTCGTCAGAATCACAGAGCAGACCGCTCGTCAGAATCACAAGCAAGCTTGCCCCGCTTGCTGCTGACAACGCGCACGGGGGCTGTCGGGCAACGCGCCAGCTTGCTGACATCCGCGCTTTAACACCATCACATCATCATCATCATCCGTCCGTCCGTCTGTCCATTCACCCATGCAGCCCGATTTGTCTCAAGATGTACGTCTGAAATAAGGAAGATCCTTGCGTATCTCTAAATGCAGCGCTTTGTATTCGATGTAGAAATGTATGTTGAACTTCTTTCGCACCATACCTAGCCAACCGTGCTAATCGGAGTTGCTAATAGGTTGCTCATAAAACTAGCTAGCGTCATCTGTTCTGCAAGGATTCACAGAATAACAATAATAACTTAAGGAGGCTATCGGCAATATAGCTTATATCCGATATATATAAGAAACAATTTAAAGATTGTAAATGTCTTTCTGCTCAAACACAGAGCAGTGTTTATGTCCTAAGTGCTGACCTCAGTGCTAAATGGGGTTGTTGCGATGTATTTTTAAATCCTTTATTAAATCCTTTATATTAAGTTCACTTGCTTGCTTGCTTGCGCGCTTACGACCGTGCAAATCTTTCAGTCGTTTTTTAACCCACTTCCCGTGATCCAATCGAGTTGACATTTTGCACACAGACTCGTTGTGCGTGACAATTTATTTTCATGAAAAAAAAATTCAAAATTTTTCCACTTTTTAGGAAATTTTTTTTCATATTTAATTAAAAATACCAATGTGATAAAAATGAAACTTTTACTCAAGAAAAACAGAAATGAATAATAAAATAAAACCGATGCCACGCATATAGTGAAAAATTTTGTTTTTACGGGTTAATTTTTTTCATGATACGATACAATCTACATTTGTAGATACGATAATTATCATGAAAACAGTTTCCTGTAACGTACAATCGGAGTTTGCAATTGTATTGTTATTTTTTGTGCTCTTGCTGTACATGCGGTAAGAATAAAGCTTGCTGAAAAGTTATTTAACTGGAATTCAATCAACGTAAACCTGTCATTGGTATTTTAGTCACTTGTACGTTACAGTCGACTGCACTCATAACACACACATTTTCAATCACACAATAAACATATGAACTACACAAACGAATGCATGATATAACTGCTATGCCATCAATTATTCTAGATAACGGGCTGGTGTTTGTCATTTAAAACATATTTTTGAAAGAATTTTTTCAAATAATTATTCGAGGAACGATAATCATGCTACAATTAACTTTTGCAAAACGGATGATACAATTATTGTGGACCTTGTATCGTGCGATATATCGTAGTATCGCCATATCTCAGCATCCATGGTCCTAAGCCAGTGGTGTAAGTTCCACTGATGTGTGGCAGGTGTTCGTATCTCTACAGTGGAATCATTTAGATATTGTGGCTCCACAAAAACTGTTAGAAATAAAAAGTACATTATCCTCTCTTGATTGAAATGAGCAAGGACACATGTTTTTTTTAATATTGGATGATTCTTAAAAGGCTATAAGCTGGCTAAAAAGTAAAAATTATATTTCTAAGTAGCCGATAGCCAACTAAGACATGTCCCTTTCAAGAGAGATCTAAGGAAATTAAAGAAATGATTCAGGGTCATTTCAATGTTTCAACTCTGTCTCACCCATCATTCACCGCATTGCCTCACATTTCGTAGATGACATTTCCTTGATTGATGTCCAGACTCGTTGCGATGATTATTATGAATAGCTGTTTATTGCATCAGTTGTAGCTGCTGCTGTTTGAAAGGCACCTCCCTCATTGTGGCTTTAAGTCGGATGTTTTTGTACTGCCTCAATGATCCACACTAAATAAGTAATGAAAATGAAGTAAGTAGCTAAGTATCAGTTTTCTCCAAATTCATATCTTTCATACATCGTAAATGTGGGATAAAATTGTTGCTCACATAAAAATCTACGAGAAGGAATAATAGGTTAATAACAGTGATTTATCTAGCCAAAGCCTTACTAAATCTCGTGACTTTTTCAGGCATGTACTGCTTTGGATAAATTTGAAATGCATAATTGAATTTTCTTTTCCAACGTAAACAAAACTAGGAAGGAACTCTCACTTATCAGGGGAATATTGTTCACATATCCAGAGTTAGGTCAGCAACCTGCTTCCTGTATAATTTTCCACAGGCTAATCTGTGACCCTTGTAGGAGGCATGACCACACGTGCCAATCTCTGAGTGATGCACCAACCCCTCATCCATAGCGTGGTATTCCAGGTTGCGTGTCACCATCCCAGGAAAAAAATACGAGAAAAGTTTCACCCTCCTTCGTATACCCTTAAGCCGCCATCTAAATTGCATTTCACACAGATTTAGATGCAACGGCTGTCTCGCTTTTTTGGGTTGCCCTGCCACCGAGATACATTCATGAACATTTCCGGGCTGTCTGGGCAAATGCATGGAGGTGACAGGTAGTAATCCCACGTGACAGGCATGTACATTCTAAATTCACAAATGCCATCTGCCACAAAATAAAATAAAAACACAACAACACAACACACGCACATGCAATTTACGGAGTACAAATACAACCGTGGAGACGATCGCCAATTCCGCAGAGGAACGCTACGTTTGAAGTTATTATTGAGTTATTGACTCCGTTATTGAATTTACTTCCGGACTCCCCATGGCAATGCATAATGTAAAATCGAGGGAAATATCATCAGAGAGTCAAGTCTGGCAATTAAAATGTGGAATTGCCACAACTTATTGGTTGCGCATGACTTTTACTGTGTGAGACGTGCCTGTTGCTGGATTTATGATGAGGCTGAAGTGCCGTCTTGAGTTGTCTAGGCATAGGCAACTGTGACCGTGGGAAACATATCTGTCTTGACAACTGACAATGAGCCATGAGGCTGCCCTGTCACCGAATTGATACTTCCTGACACCGCTGCACGATTTCAGCAGCCTAATTTCTGCTTGTTTTTTTTAGGCTTCCTTCCCCCCGTGATGATGTCGAGGGCCCCCTGAGACTCCAGCAACAAGGCAGATGCTCGTGTCAACTGTGGACATTTCTTCCAATCATTTACCCTTTGTTTTTCTTCATCACTCCCGAACAATTCCACTAAATCTTAAGAATACCAAATAACCACATCTTAGTTTTAGCATAGGCAGCGCAGAAAAATGTACGGCTCTTAAACACGACTGCGTCGATGTTTGCGGTTGTGCCGTCTATCTCCCCAAAGTGCCTTTTGGGTCACAGCACGAGTTGTTTGTAATGATGTCCGACAATTCACTCCACGTACCAGGAGATTCTTCAGGGACCGAATATCAAAGCTCTCGGCAGAATGTCGAACATCACTCTGAACAACGCGGAATGCTCAAACAGCTTTTGGCGCATGGTTGACGTTTACCGTGAATGCCAAGCAAACTCGCGCACGTGTCATCGGTCCCACCTTTGCGCAGATATCAAGGGGACATTTACATGCGAGACGCAAGTTCGCTTGTGTCACGAGCGATGTGTGCGACTGCGACTCTTGCGTGTACATTGATGAAACCCAGAGAAAGCTTGCGGGCAGTTTGCGGGAGCACCTGATAGATGTCACCATCCCCAGTCTCACTAAACCAGCCACTGAACATGTTGCACCTGTGGGACAGCCTCCGTGACATGACCACACGTGGCTTTGTTGTCACGTTTTATCGATTCAATCTCTTGCGAATAGACAGAGAAGAGATTGATTCTGAGGATCAGAACCAACAAACACGCTTGGCCTCTGCTAATTACCCTGCACAGTTCCTACCTTTACATACTCAATGCAGGTTTACTGCCCAGGTCGATACATCTTTGTACGTACATACAGTATATATGTATGTATGTCACAGGCATGGTGAGAGTAATACTGTATGTTACCAATGTCATGAACTTGGTTCTTTCGGTAAAGTCACGTAGAAGGAAAATAATAAAAATAAAACATAATAAAATAATTCTCACGACGTTTCGGCCACAACGCAAGCAGCCGGCTGCCGGCTGCTTGCGTTGTGGCCGAAATGTCGTGAGAATTATTTTATTATGTTTTATTTTTATTATTTTATTATTTTCCTTCTACGTGACTTTACCGAAAGAACCAAGAAGATGAATCCCTGCAGTCAAGAAAGCTTTAAATCGAAATTCAATGTCATGAAGTTTGGTTTTATAGTATCAACAGTCGGAACATAATGCAGGTGAAAAGAGACACCCTGAGATACTTCAGGTGGCTGAAGCGTAGAGCTACTCTATTCATTTTCTCTGAGTGACAGTAAAAACCCCCATTTTTACTTCTAATTAGCATTGTATAAACACAACCAACATCGTGAAACTAATTTAAAATGCCAACGTTGTTTCTTCCTGTTAATTACAAGTAAAAAAAACAATCAACGGACCCATCTTATAATTGTATCGTTTTCAACTATCATGGGAATGTAATGATAACACTATGTAACACAATTTTTGTTCCTGGGGAGTATGTGTTATTTCGTAATTGCTTGTGCCTAAAAAGTCTAGAAAATGCCTATTATTCCCCACAAACTTTGCTTTTTGTGACCAAGACAGTGATATTTAGAAATGTACCTATTTTAAATGGGAAAACAGGCGAATATGTGTCTTTTCGTTCACATAATGTCAGCAAAAAAAACCATATTAATCAAAATTAACATGTATTTATACTAAAGTAAAACAAAAATGACTACAAAAAATTTAGAAGCGAGTCGTTTTTCGAGATTTACGATTATACTGTAAATCACTTTCACGAATCAGCCCCCAAATGAAGTCTCCCATCATGTGCTCGTTATACTGTCCTTGGTAGCGGCGTTCAAAGTCCAGCATATGCTGGTGGAAGCGCTGGCCTTGCTCCTCCGAGTAATCATCAAACACGAACCATTATAATAATGAAATGCACTTGTTGATGTCAAAATGGTGATTATGTGAGACCAGTGGGTGCAGGGTGACGACTTGAGAATTACACTCAACGAGAGGCGAGAATCTCCTGCAGATGGTCTTGCTTCTGAGTGGCCTGAAATTAATTCAGAGTTTGATCGGCAGCAAAGAGGCATTCACTGTGAAACCTGGCAGCAGTGCACTTCTGACTGAGAGGGATTGTGGTTGCAGAATTTGACTTCGCAAATTGGCATCTGTGAGTTACAATCGTGAAAGGGTGGAGACAAACTCAGCCCATTATTTCACCAGGCCAAATACATTCAGTGCCACTTCATGGAAAGTTAGTGGTGGGCATCCCATGAAGTGACTTACCGCTGCCATGACCGTCTGTAATTTTCACCACTGGCTCAGGGCTACCAATGGAGATGACAATGCCCCATTGTTTGTTGGAGCAGAGTGGCACTTTTACTTGACTGCTGTGCTTTCGCTGTTCTTTTTGGAGATTTGACTCAAATGTATGGCTATAAATGGCCAAAGCCGGCCTAAATGTAGGAAATATATATGACAATCGCAACCTGTGGTGATGTGTGGGTGGTTTAGAAAAAAAATCAGTGCATTCTAAAGATTTAATAAGCCCACATGGCTTATAGAATCAGTGGGGAATTGGGTGTTTTTATTAGCCAAAGTAAATCTCTGCAATATATGTACACGACATTTGCTTTGTTCATAATTGTGATTTATAAACGCACGTGTGCATTGTTCAGCAAAAAGCGTGTTTTTTTTTGCGGGGGTATGTGTCATTGTATTTCTAATGTAAGTGTTTTTTGTGTACGGCGGCGCAAAATTGCCACAGCTTTAGCGTCAGTTGATGAGCTGCGTCATTTACCGCCTCTTGCTTTTCTGGGCCAGTCACTCATCAACATTAATTTTCATGTATTGTACAAGCAATGCATGGTATGAATTGGATCGGTACATTACATAAATCAGTGTGAGTGTATTTAAATGTTTATTAATATACAGACGTGCGCACATTACATTTAGAGCTTCATCTCGCGTACATTTTTTTCACGGATGATTTAAATCAGATTCCCATTCCTTAGGTTCAGTGTGATTCAAATTAGTCACATTTCAGTAGAAAACCTCGATATCTGCCACAAAGCCCCTCAACTTCCACAAGGTATACTATATTCACTAATTTATAAGGAGGCATTTCAAAGACAACATGTTTAAATTGGATTCCTTAACCAAACTCTGAGTGAAAGCATCTCCACCGTTCAATTGGGCAGTGGTTGGTGGCACTGAACTAATGCTAAACATTCCACATTCTCATCATGGAGGCTATTCTCTCCAAAGGAATTGACTTTCTACAAAACGGTAATTTTTATGTAACCCGACATTTAGATTTGAGCTCATGACCTTCCAAATGAGAGGTGTGTACTCTAACCACATGCTGCCCAGTCTGATGGCTAGCCGAGCTACACAACATTAACCCTTCAAAGAGGTTCCCTTCAGTAAATGTGTGTGCCTCATTTGTATACTCACAGCAATGGGGGATAGATAATTTGTGAATGTAGTTCTAAAGTGTTGACAATGCAAATCAAACCGTCATTAAAATGCATTCATATGCACAAGTGCAGCTGAGCGCGATGCACACAATTTAATTATTTATTTTGCTGTTTTGTTCATCCCTCCCTGTAGCAATATTATGATGAACTGCTGTGTATCAAGATACATTTTGCCAAGGTTAT
Source organism: Lethenteron reissneri (assembly GCF_015708825.2). Lineage (NCBI taxonomy): Eukaryota > Metazoa > Chordata > Hyperoartia > Petromyzontiformes > Petromyzontidae > Lethenteron > Lethenteron reissneri. Next base: position 3,797,178 of record NC_083798.1, on the reverse strand, counting down.
CGAACTGTGAAAAACAATTTCTCTTTAAAATCCCTCGGTAAAGTAACTTTACATATGTATACATGCACACGCACACATTCTCAAGCTCAAATAAAAGGCAATGAGATGATATTAAGCCCTGTTTATGAGACACATGCAATGCCCTTGAAAGAGTGTTATCTGCCTGCGTAAAAAGGAATATCAGCTCTCTGAGGCACATAACTGCGTTGTGTTTCACTAGGCATGAAGTACAAATATGATTTCTGAAGTTGGAATAAATCACTGGCAGCTATTGGACCAGTAATATAAAGAAGGTATTTCTTTGGCTGCATGAGATATAAAAAAAGATATGTACTCGCATTTTTTTTATGAGCAGAGCCTTGTACCTTTTAGTGAGTTCCCAAATTGCATAGCTATCCATAGGAGCTTGGAGAATCTCACAATATCTAACCTGGAATCACTATTTCATTCCTAGAATCAAACATAATTCCTTTAGGGATCTTGGATCGGTGGAATCGTGAAGGGGCCTGACTGCATGCGGCATGGCATTCAGGCAAGAATGGCGGTCCCTTGGGGCCTGTGACATGTCGAGTAAAATCACCATTGAAACGTGCAAACGTGTGGCCAAAGCCAATGCCAGACATGTTATTGGCGATTCTGGTCGATACCGGTGGGCTGGTATTGTCTGCCCGCCGAGCCACCCTTGAAATAGAGCCTCTTGGCTCAATGGGATTTACTCAGTGGGAAATAACTTCTGAATCTGATACTGCCTCAAATTCCTCACGGGCCCTCAGCTTTTCGATGTAAAGCTTTCGTGACTGCAGGGATTCATCGTCTTGGTTCTTTCGGTAACGGCACGTAGAGTGGAAATAATAAAATAATAAAAATAAAACATAATAATTCTCACGACGTTTCGGCTGCTTGCGTTGTGGCCGAAACGTCGTGAGAATTATTTTATTATGTTTTATTTGTATTATTTTATTATTTCCATTCTACGTGACTTTACCGAAAGAACCAAGAAAATGGGCCCTCAGCTGTTTGCCTGAATGGCATGACAAGACTCATTGTGGAGTAAGATCAATTTCCACAAACGAGGCATCGGCAATACATTTCAAAGGAGATTCTGGCCACCTGGAATAGGCCTCGGTCACAATTCTAACCAGGTGGAATTAGCTATGCTTGGCTAAGATAGGCAAAAGCTTAGCTAAGCTAGGTTCCTGATAGAATATCAATGGAATCCCAACCTCTTGCAGAAATATTCCGTTGTAGAATTCCCGAGAGAAACTCTAGAATCCATCACAAAAGTAATCCATCAATGCAATTCTGGGGAATTTTGAATGGAAGCCACACCATGTTGACTTGTACACTGATATAACACTGGGAATAATCACAATCATTGCCTCCTTACTGCAACAATCTCGGCAGGACCCTCCCGCAAAATAGTCAAGTGCGACTTAGTGAGGCTTTCATGGGTAAACAATAGTAATAATAAATAAGTATAATAAATAGGTATAATATTCATATTCTTAGTTTTTTTCGATAAAGTCACGTAGGTAAAAAATTTAAATTAATAAAAGTAAAATAAAAATCACGACGTTTCGGAGGCAACACAAGCTTCTGTCTTCAGGTGGAACCGTCACAGCACGATAGCTGCATCAAGTGAAATCTAGAAGGTATATATTCTTAACATTTTAAATTGATATTCTATGATCACTTGCAGTGTCTCATATCTCAGAACATTATGAATGTCTCTAATACGTGTGACTAATGCCAGCGTATATCACACTTATGATCACAGTGCACTGGATTCCAGGTAGCGCTCGTGCTTGCTTTACTCGTGAATGTCAAAAAAACAAAGTGTCTCCTCACTCATTCAGGCAATGGCGTGGATGCTCGTATCCAACATAGGCCCTTAAGCCAACAGCGAAAATGGCACACTCTCACATGGGAGATCAGTTTCTCCAAAGGATGACAAATGTCGATGTCCCACGAGCTTGCACTTGTATTATTGAGAGATTAAGGATGATTGGCATAATTAGAACTCAGCTTCAGATCGCGAGTGAAGCGCTCTATCAATTGAGCCACCAAGCCAGACTAGTGATACTGTATAACTTACAAGTAACCTCAGTCAATAATGAAAGTGTGTGTATGAGCGTGTCTGTACATACACACACACACGTATTTATAACTCAGAGAGATGCATTGCAGTGTAGATCTAGGCGTGAATGAAGAATAATGTATGGTGGACTTTCCAATCGTATAGCAAATTGCATTGCTTTTGGCGAGCCACACAATAATTATGTTATGCTCAAGAACAAACTTGGGGGAAAATAGATTACACCAACTCTCTTTTATTGCATGTGCATGCAATACAGGTGAAATGTGCTTAATCAGATTTGCAGTGTTCTATTTTGGGATCACTTGCCAAGTCTGGACAAGGTATCGAGTAAATAAGTTCAAAAGCTTTTCGAGATACGTGGGTTTCCCACTCAGCGGCAGACATTACCACACGCAGATGATTATCACACTTATCGTCGCGAGCATGATATTCCTTAATTAAACACCTGCTCGGAGAGCTGAGAGTCACACTTGAGTTTAAGATGGCTGTGGGGTAAACAACGAGAATAGGCAAAGCAGTCGAACAAAGAATGAGCAGTGGCCAGTGACGGATTAGCCTAGTAGCAAAAGTAGCTACATATGTAGTAGCTACGGGCCCCACACTTTCAAGGACCCCGCGCTAAATGCTTTGAAGCTATCAATTCCGGTTCAGTGATTCTGCACTTGCTCTATTATTAAAGTACTATATTGCCTTCAACTTTTATGAACGACTGGGTGTTTAAGGTTAGCGATTTGCCGTAGTATCTGTCTGCATAGCAAATAAAAAAAAATACACTAACTTTACTATGCAAGTTAAACATTTGTGTTTTAATATTTATGTGTTTCATTTGCTTACTTAGGGCCCCTTTATAACGTATGCTACAGGCCCCACACTAGCTTAATCCGGCACTGGCTGTGACTATATTGTTTGGGAAGAGCCGTAGATTGTGTAGAACCCAGTGAATCAAACGAAACCCTGGAGGAGCTTACCAGCACTCACGAAGGACGGCAGATGCTGGCGTTATTAGAAGAAGTAGTACAGATCTCAATATAAAGTTTGGAAACGAAACGGGCACCAGGAAATGACAACATTACCATTGCGGGCAGGCAAGAGACACAATGTAGAAGCAATGCACAAGCTATCGAATACAATTTAGAAAGCAAGCACGCTCAGCAAATGGGGGAAAACGATAATAGCATCAACATGATGTGCAAGCAAAGAGACGAAAACATCTGCAAGAATTTCAGAGGAATCTGTTCAATGAGCGCCCCTGAAATAGGATTCCCCCAAAACATTGCAGAGGGGAATGAAGTGGTTCGCAGACGTGAGGAACAGGCCGGGTTTGCGACCAGGATAAAATAGAACAGATGAGCTGTGTTGGGATCAAACTGATGTCAGAGAAGTACACTGGGTCCAACCGAACCTGCAACAATAATGTTCAGAAATGAACATGACGGGGGTTTGAAAATGCATGGCATCTCCAAGCTACCGATCAAGCAGATAGATAAACACTTATAGCAGATCTACGAATGCTGTGAGAAGACAGAAGAAGGTGACAGAATGGTTCTGGGGTATTTACACACCTTTTATTGAACTTTCCCTGTTGTCTGTTTATATTCTTTCACATCTTTGACGCTTAATATCCTCGAAGCCCAACGAGCTGACATTTTCTACAAACACTCGTCTCGCGTAACAATTCATATTTCGTTTAAAAAAACAACGGTCCAGGTCCCGCCGATCCTGGGCCTCTTCGTGTTTTTTTCAACTTTATTATTTTTTTACAACTGAGGCCAGGGCCGTTGCTTAAGAGGAAGCTATGGGTGAGCCCTGCATCACAAAATGCCCCTTTGGCACACCCAGTCCACTCTCCTCAGTGGTGACTCACTATTATGGGGGGGCCCCCACACAACAGCCCCCCCCTCCTCCTCCCCCGCCCACCCCCCTCATATCTGAGAGGAGCTGGAGACAGGCTGGAGTGAGACAAGAAAGATGCACGCTGTTGGTCAGATTTGTTACATTTTCGTCACTTGAAGCATTGGTGACTTGAGCATTGGGCGATGACACAGGGGAAGTCATGCCGAACGGGATGATGGTAAATAACCGATTACCCTGTAATAACCTTGCGGATGATATTGACTCAACCATCCGAGGAGGACCTATAGAGAATAATCGATAAGGTATATGGGGAAATCATAACATTTGGAATAAAGATAAACACCGGTAAATATATATAATGGAAGATAAGAGGAAGAGGTAAAGATCAAAATTTCAGAGGACCAACTCGAATATGTAGAAATATAAATATGTATCAAAGAGTGGACATTGCGGAGATTACATAACATGAAATAAGCAGACTAGCTGCTGCATTCAGAAAACGCGACAATATTTGGGAGGTTAAAGATAATTTGATGAAACAAAAAACTTACACTGAGAATATATGAGACAAGTATCACGCCAATAGCATGATATAGATGAAGAATTATAGACTAAGAATAAAGCTGACAATAAAAAAGATGTATAAATGAGTTCGTGAAGATGAATGGTGAGAGTTTCAAGACTGAAGAGAAAACGTGGTAAGGCAATGGCGAGGAGAATAAATAATGCTACAACAGAAGCTTCTGGAAAGACGACTGCGATGGTTTGAACAGACACATCAAGAAAGCTAGCAGGAGAAAGGACACTAATTCTAGATTTGAAGCTTTCGTGACTGCAAGGATTCATATTCTTAGGTTATTTCGGTAAAGTCACGTAGGTAAAACATTAAAAAAGTAAAATAAAATCAAATAAAAATCACGACGTTTCGGAGGCAACACAAGCTTCCGTCCTCAGGTGGGACCGTCACAGCCACGACAGCTGTATCAAGTAATTTTACTTGATACAGCTGTCGTGGCTGTAAATTTACTTGATACAGGCTGTCGTGGCTGTGACGGTCCCACCTGAGGACGGAAGCTTGTGTTGCCTCCGAAACGTCGTGATTTTTATTTTATTTTACTTTTTTAATGTTTTACTTACGTGACTTTACCGAAAAAACCTGAGAAAGTACACCACAAACGGTGATGCGTATCACTGCACAACGAACAAGAAATGGGGGAAGACCGAGGACGCTTTGGATTGCAGCAAGGGTTCTACAAGGACGAATGGAGCTGTGAAGCTGGTGCACGATGGAAACGTTTCCCAGAGACTTAATTGGACCTCATTGCTTACTTTTGATCTGACGGACAGGAATGCAAAAGCCGAGATCGCATCACAGGATTCCCATTAAATGGTTCTATATTGCAAGCCAGGGCAACAAAATGTGCTAGTTTGCACTTCACCACCAGCCACAACACATACTTCAAATGAAATACAAAGCAGGTAAGACAACCCAGCAACGTTCGTTTGTTTTTACCAGGTACGATTCGTTCTGAATGGCACTCAGAAAGTCAAAAGGCGGTTCAGAGTTTTCCTTATTAGAAAAAATAGTGCTGGAAAACATTAATCTCTTTACAGTTCTGTAATAAATAATAATAATAGTTCAATTTGTAATGCGCGCAAATTTGCAGACGTAGTGGCCGCAACTCAATAAAGGCCGTAGACTGACTACAATGCGTTACTGGATAAAAGCCTGGTCACACTGTGGTGATGGTGAGGATGATATGACCTGGTCACCACGCTGGTCAGTGTGGGCTGATGAAGGAAGCCCCAGGATTGGCTCAGATAGCAGTCACCACTGATGTCAAACGTGGTTCGGAATCAAACTCGGGTCGCCTGGTGCTTGGTGTGGTGCACCAAACACGACGTTACCTCTCCCCCTAAGGGACATGTACGGTAGAGAGAAAATGATTGTCATCCATTGCTATTGAGGAGGTCATATTTAATTATCCAGAATTAAATTCGGACAAGTATTAACTTGAAAAAAAGTCCACGTGAAAACTACCTTTCCAAACCGGTCTTTGTGGTTCATTCATCTCTTTAAATATATATATTATTCCAGTCAAGGACGTCTGTATAAATGTATGTAGACCAAGAAAAACACAATGCGTGATACTCGCCACGTGTCGAAACGTCCCAAGTAATTGCAGGGTGACTGATAACTAATCGAATGCTACACAACGTTAAGTTAATTACTGTATCGTGTAGGTGTCACTGATATAGTAGGCATACGTGACGGAGGAGCGGCAGTGTCGCGGTTATCACGCTGCGCTACAGTGACCCGGGTTCAATTCCCACTCACGGCCACCGCCAGTGACAATTATTTGAACCGTTCCTTGGCCTCCCCTAGGTCGACCTAAGCTCAAATGAGTACCTGGTGCAGTGTGAAAACATCGCCACTGGGGAGACAAAGGCGGCCGGGCGTGGTGCTGGCCACCTACCCCCTCGTGTGCCATGCCGGGCTTCCAAGGTTCTTGCTAGCAGCACTTGCCCCAACAGTCTGTGAAGGCTACACAGGGAATCTTTGTCTTTGTTATCCGGTGACTACTTGGTATCAAAAAGCACATCATGGACATATGTTTACACTTACTTGAACCGTTCCTTGGCCTCAGAAACAGAATAAAGGTACTTTCAATCGCTTCTTCCTTTGTCCCATAACTCGACATCCCTTTCGAAACGAACTGCACGAGGGCCTCTCCAATACCATCAGTCGTTGTGCACAGCACATGTCTCATTGTTTCCGAATATAGAAAAGGCTTTGGTTTCTCAGTGTAGAGAAATTGTAGCAATTGTGAGTCACTTCCCAGGCACTTTACACATGGAGAAAGAAAGAAAAAAACCAACCACATCACACAGAATGTCACTTACAAAAAGCCAGCAGATGGGATGTTGCCTTCAAAGTTTGGCACTCATTTGATACAGTTTCCGCATCAAGAGAGGTTCATGTGAGGGTCTGTAATTGGGTTTGAGATCAGGATACTTTGGACTTGAATTTAAAGCTTTTTTCAGGCCAGACAGCACCATGGATTGGTGCACTGAGACCACTCATTGCGTGCAATATAAAATCTATATTTATATTTGATCTCAATTGGATTTCTGAGATTATTATATTAAAGCTAGACATTGTTTGGACTGTTGTTTATTGGGCTGAAAGAAAGAATCACTGGGATAGGTTCTTGAAATGTCTCAGCTCAGTGTTGTTGCATCCAAAACAGTGTTTCGTTTTTTTGCGTGTGTTTAGTTTATCGTCCTTCCCGCGCACCTCCGATTAGCACGGTTGGCTACGTACGGTGCGAAAGAAGTTCAATACGCAGGCAGTGCACACTTCTGTCGTTGGGAAGCAGGGTGCGGGGACAGCAGGATGTGCCTCACATCCTGGGCAGCAGCAGCGGCAGCAGCGGCAGCGTGCGAGCCGCACCCTGCTGCCCAAAGTGCCGTGGCTACGGTAAATTATGGGTGATGTGAATCCGCTTGTAAACTATGCACAAACTTGTTCTTCCATTGTTGGCTCTACTCAGACCCCTAATGCTTTTAGCCGTTCAACAGCGGCGGCAAGAGGGTGCTGCTGTCGCAGAATTGTGTGCGCTATCGCGTGGAATCAACCGCACTTAAGTTGCCAATGAAATATTTTGTTAAATCAATCATATGCATAAGACCCCTGTTGTTTTTCCATTACATTTTGATTTCATGAAAATAGTTTCACGAGTTTTTTTTTCTCCTCTCGCGGTAAAACATATATTATTCGTTGTAACCTTCTTTTCATGAATCATGAACCGGTGTATATTACATATGCTGCTTGGTGCACACTCTTTAGAAAAATTCACAACAATCACAGTGACTCGAGATCTCCTTTGAGCCTTGAAGAAATACTTTTGACATTTCAATGGGGAAAGAGGAGACCGCAGCTGATACGGATATTGACCATTTAATGTCTACCATGCACTTATCATGCCACTGCCAAAAAATGTTGAAAAAACCTCTCTGAGTTTCAATACTTTTTCAGGAGGTTGAGATGTCTGTCCATTCCCTTGCTACGCAGGGCTTTGTGGGGGATTAAACGATGGTGTGCAGAAATCCTCATCACTCTTTTTCAGAAGTGTCCTGCCAAGGTTTCACAGTAATTGGGCGATTGTTGCAATACATATTCCAAATGAGCAATTTACGACGTTATTTGTTTTATTTTCGCATCGTCAGAAAAATCAGCATCTTTATTTAATCTGGAGGAATCCGATTAACTACGAAGTTATTTTTGACAGATGTCCAGTAGAGACCAGATCAGCAAGTTACAACAACAACAAACAGTGCAACAAGAACAAAAAAACGAACGATGGGAGTGAAATGGCCTCTTGTTGCGAATTATTGCCACGCGATCTTTAACATCCTCTGCGAGCGAAGCAGACGGCGGGTAGTATTATCACTACGGTCAGTACACCCGCAGTGGTAACCAGGGCGACCGCTGGATTCGAACCATGAACCTTTGCAGTGAGCCACTCGGCCTCGTCACCGCACACACACACACACACACGAAGAGATTCGACAACGTAGTTCGCACACACAGGTGAATGAACCCATTTGCCACACCACCATCTCCTGGCAGTTCAATGCACACACATGTGTATGTGACCACCCAATTTTTGTCTCGAGTGTTGATTAACAGGGATGGCTCCAACCAGGCTTGGCCTCTGATATTACTTCTAGAACCACTCGTATTGCGGTTTAGAGATAAGGATTGAATTGTGTATTTCTGAAATTCGTATCTTTTACAAAACTCTAGAAATATTAGGTGAATTTCTTCTTGGCATTAAGTCTAACGATGAAGAGTTAATGCCATTCCTTGGCAAGGAGAAAAGCAGAATTTGTCCGACGGCTACCACCCACATCCACCGTTAATCATTTATGAGCCCAACAGCTGGCATTTGCATCATGGCAGACACTAGAGTATGGAATGGTTTGTGAAGCATGGAAAGTTCAGCTCTGAGCATCTGCTCTCAGATTTCCATGGATGCCCGGTAACATCCAGGGTGTGCCTGTTGCACCAAATATTCATTCTATTCATCCAGGAACCCACATCGAGTCTCAAGTTTCGTTTGCATGAGCGTCTGGCACTGAGATGTATGGGGACCGGCTGAATGAATATTTTTACACCTGGGAGGAAATGACAATACCTGTAGACGCCCTATGTATATGATAAGACAAACACGAATATCTACAGATAGGTCAGAAAACGAGTTGCTCTATTGCCTTCTTCTGACAAGGTGACAACAAAGCAAGTTGGGTGTCACGATCTCTGAGATGGTAACACAGAAACCCCATCTCTAAATTTCTGGACAACACACAAAAATGACTCAATGAGGAATACTTGCTAACAAAAAAGTCCACGGTCAAATAAGTGTGGAGCAGCGCAAACTTCTTGAGTACGGAACCAGTGGTGCAAATTCCACATTCCTATTGCAGGGGCCAGTCTAGTCATCAGGTAAGTTGAGTGTTAAGCAACTTGGTCAAACCCCAATCAAGAATTTAAATGTTTTTATGGCAGGGGCCAGTCAAGTTTGATAATGTTACTGGAGCAATAAGGGTACCCTACTTGTCAGTACCCAATCAAGATTTAAGCCTGCGACCTTCAATTTGTGAACAGGGCCCACTTAACCATAGTACCCATCTGGTTTGATCTCAATGTGGCATGCTGATCGGGGCTTCTTCTGCGTAAGTAAAGCACATCATCGTGACCATCGTCAATATCTGCGCATTGGCACTTTTACCTGCCACCAGTCTGGGTCCTCTTGGCTCACGATCTGCAGGATGTCCCCGCGGTTGAAACGCATGCCTGCCTCCTTGCACGGAATCAGCTGGTCATCCTCCGGGTTGTAGTCGAAGTAGCACTTCACAAACACCTTCCAAACACACTCAATTCAGGGGTCGGGTTAACGCAACATGTTGGACCGCCATGCCACCAAGCAAATGACATGCATTATTAATGCAAATTAAACATTTAAGCACAGCCACGACGTTATTTCCGCTCAACAGGGAGGCACAGATGGGTGGTTAATCAGTGAAGGGGCTGCTGTGGGAACGCGTGCGGCATAACTTATCACGTGTTATGCCTATGCGAGAGTAACATCGTGTTTAAGCTTGTTTTTTTTGTGCTTACAATTACAATTTTGGCTAAGCAAAACACATTCACTATGTGAAGGGTGCTTCTCCCACTGAATGATTCAAGTTGGCGGCACATCGGTATTCCCATTGATCATAAAATGAAACGACCAACAGAACTGCATTGATTTACGCGTGCAATTATTTCAGCGATAAAATATACTGGTACGTGATAAAAGCTTTATGTTTTAGTAGGTGAGACCTCAAAGGGCATGTGGCTTTTTCAGCTTGCACAGGATCATGCGATGGGAGATTATGTATACAAATGAACACAAACCGAAAACAGATACATACTACAATAGTTAGCACTGCCAGAAAATCCAACCATTTACACATATCCATCTATGCAATATACATATGACATTATAGAAAATGTACTTTTTAGCTATTTAGCAATGCAATTCATGAAGCCAAGAGTCAAAGTCAAAGTTGTTTCCTGCTCAATGATGCATTGGGCAACGTCCATCTCCTGTTCACACCCTTAAGCCAGTGGTGGAAATTCCACATTACTTTGGCGAGGGGCGAGTCTCTTCGGAGAACAACTACTGTTGACCTTCCTACAAAGCGATATTAATTTTATTGTCCTGAGAGAAAAGAAGGGCTGAGTCGATCCCCAGTCAGGATTTGAATGTCTAACCTCTAATTGTGAATCTGGTCGCTATACTGCTCTACCACGGGCTTCACGGCTTTACTTCTACTCTACCTCCATGGTCAAAGGTCAGAGCAAAGTCACACATATTGCATGACGTTATTTAACCTGAGACTCGAGTGATCTAGTGTTCTTAATAAAACAATAGATATCCATTTGTGCTTAAAGCATATTGATTGATGTCCGTGATAATTACGTGAGATGAGGTCATTCCGAAGCAATCAGTTAATGGGTTATTCTCGCATGATCTGCTTCACCAACTTCTTGGTTCTTTCGGTAAAGTCACGTAGAAGGGATATAATAAAATAAAAAATAAAACATATTCTTTGGTTTTTTCGGTAAAGTCACGTATAAAAATAAAATAATAAATTAAATAATAGCATACGACGTTTCGATTGCAACACAAGCAATCATCATCAGGTATAATGAAATAGCGACATAGAATATAACCAGAAAACTATAGACAGACATATAAGCAGACAGATATCACCAAGATACATAGAGAGAGCAACCCAGGTACAGAGAGAGGTGATCGTCTCTGTGGGGTGGCCTTAAATAGACAGAGGGGGGCGGAGGCAGAGAGAGGGAGGGGGTAGGGAAAACATTTACATGTCAATGAGTACGAAGGGAGGGGAGTAAGGTAAGCAGGCTTAGAGGGAGACAGAACACACTAAATTAAATAACCTAGCAAAGAATCGACATAACATTTCGATACTTTGCTAGGTTATTTAAATTAAATAACCTAGCAAAGTATCGACATAACATTTCGATACTTTGCTAGGTTATTTAATTTAGTGTGTTCTGTCTCCCTCTAAGCCTGCTTACCTTACTCCCCTCCCTTCGTACTCATTGACATGTAAATGTTTTCCCTACCCCCTCCCTCTCTCTGCCTCCGCCCCCCTCTGTCTATTTAAGGCCACCCCACAGAGACGATCACCTCTCTCTGTACCTGGGTTGCTCTCTCTATGTATCTTGGTGATATCTGTCTGCTTATATGTCTGTCTATAGTTTTCTGGTTATATTCTATGTCGCTATTTCATTATACCTGATGATGATTGCTTGTGTTGCAATCGAAACGTCGTATGCTATTATTTAATTTATTATTTTATTTTTATACGTGCCTTTACCGAAAAAACCAAAGAATAATTCCTGCAGTCACGAAAGCTCCAAAATTAAAATAAAACATAAAAGAAAAAAGCTTATTTTATTATTTTATTATGGTTTATTATTTATTATTTTATTATTTCCCTTCTACGTGACTTTACTGAAAGAACCAAGAAGATGAATCCCTGCAGTCACGAAAGCTTTAAATCGAAACTGCTTCACCAACACAAGCTCTCCAGATTGTGATAGACAAAGCGGAAGCTGTGAAGTCGTTGCTTTGCTAAATGCAATAAATGTTCTCTTATAAAATTCCCAAGCAAGTCCCTGGCCACGCTGCTGAGTAGTAATGAATATTTTTCAGCACGTTGACTTAAACTCGTGCTGCTCCACATGAACTAACGGAGAGTGTTTTTAGAATCATAGTGAATATCTATTTAGAAAGTTATGTTTTTTTTTGCCATATACATGTGATCGCAGAGTCAGAGTGTTTCCTTTCTCACGCCAACATTGTTCTGGCACTAGTGTCATTTGGGAGCCAGCCCTAATCCAGCAATGAAATTCCATATAAATTAATTTATGTACTATGCATGTGTGTACGGAATTGCTGCCATGGTGAGATGGTTAGTACACTGAATTTGTAAACTAGGGCAGGGGTCGGGAACCTTTTTGACTGGGAGAGCCATAAAAGCCAAATATTTCTAAATATATTTCATTGAGAGCCATATAGTATTTTTAACGTATAATAAATTAAATATGTCTTACTTTTAATGCGACTTCTGGTGCTGCATGGTTTTGCTGATGGCCTTGTAGTCTGGTTCATACGTGGTGAGGTTGAGCTTCATGCAGGCGTGACCCGTGAAATTTATCTTCAAAACTAATTTCTGTTCACTTTAAAATGACACAGTATTATTAAACAATATCACAAGTATGTTAAAATCAGTTCCAAACGGATTTTTTGTTTTTTCATTATTATTATTTTTTTCAACTCAAAATTGTCTGGGAGCCATATGCCGTCACTGGAAGAGCCATATATGGCTCGCGAGCCATAGGTTCCCGACCGCTGATCTAGAGGTTGCCAGTTCGAGTCAAACTTCTGGTGCAGCAGTTCAATGAATGGCCAAGTTTCTTTTTTTCTTTTTTAAATCCCCCCCTGTTCGGCATGTCGAGCGTGGTGGGGTAAAATGTGGTTACTCCCAAGTCTTCCAAGATGTCTGGCAAACTTGGAGGAGTAGCCTAAGATACCCTCCAAAGGGGCTCTATTGAGCTCCCTCTTATGGAGGACCTTCCACCAGCAATGGTGTAAACAAGTAATTGCAGGGCTGAACCTTACATTTTTAACAGTATGTATGATTTAAAATTTCCAAGTATAGCTTAATATATTATGTTATTGCTGCTGTATTATTATTATTACTATACATATTGCATTAGTACCACGTGTAACAGGTTATAATTCATAGGAAGGCATTTCAGTCGCTGCTTTTTCTTCACGAACTGCCCGGTTCACCTCCCCCTTCAGACGGATGAAAATGTAAAAAGTCCAACGCAACCCTTAAAGGAACGTCAATGTTGTGGCAGATGGGCCCCTCCTTGCTGCCGCCTGCCAACATCGCAGTGGACAGGCTGTCCCATCACGTCTGCTTACTGCCACTATGTGATTACAGGAACATCCAGTGTCATGCCTGACCGAATGTTGGCGCGCTTCAGAGAGCTCCTGCCGCCCATGCAATCAAGTTGACCGGGAACTCGGTGATGTGCCCCATTAACGGATGGACGTTCACTTCAGGGTGAATAATCTCGTCAAGGAACACAAACCATCACGCGAACGCCAGTCATCCTCGCAGTAGTAGCTTTTGGCTAGCCATCGAACGAAGACGGTTACTGCATCGCGTGCTTTCAGATGTGCTTCTGCTGCCATGTGGGACACTCTTCATTCCGATATTAGAAAGCCACTGGAGCCATGCGCTTTTAAATATATAATGAAAACGAATTTATTTAGAACTGCTTTTTTGTATTTAGCTTGTTGTCCTTTCCCGTACCCCCGATTAGCACGGTTGGCTATGTAGGGTGCAAAAGAAGTTCAACATACATTCATATATACAAAAGGTGAAGCAGTTGAAAAGGATAGTAGGAACAGGTGATGACTCCTATGCAAAGCGGCATCATTTGCAGGTAAGAGCACACCGTGTTCTGTGCATGCATTAGTGGACTCCCAGTTGTGCGCAAGGATTTGGGGACCTCTGTGACCCACTGCTAGATTATGCCATTAACCTTGTCGCTAGGCATGGTGGCAAAGGCATACCACCCAGCCCTTTGGAGGTGAGTTTTGTGGGTTGGTAGAGACATTATCGTAATTGAAACTCTCAAGCAGCTACGTGACAAGTTTGTCAGAAGATGACAATACATCAATGAGGCGACCAACTTGCCTGCAGTATTCTTTATGTTGTCTACTTATACATGAGAGGTTTTCTCCAAGCGTTCTTGTCTTCTAACACGTCGGATTGGCCATGGGGAGAAAATGCTGGACGGGATGATGGCCGACGGTCAAGAATAATGTCAAAAATGGCAGCCGAGGAACGTAACGCATCCCAAAGTACTTCCACGGAGAAAATTGAGCAATTACATGGCTTGTGTGTAGGTTCTGGGTAAATAATTATCTTGCAGGGTCGTCAGAGATGGTGGTGGCTTGACTGAGGCCTTTGTCGAGCAAATGATCGACCATGGATGATGATGATGAGATTGTAAAACTCAAGATGCAAGACATTATTCTACGATTACTTTTAAAACTATGTTTTTATTTTACCAGGTAAGGCCAAATGAGCTATGTAGCTCTTTTTTAGAAGCGACCACAAATGATAGCTCAGCGAAGTGGCTTATCACGTCTAAATAAATAGCAGCCAAATACTCTCAACGCATGTTTCTAAATGTGGAGGGAAAAACCGGAGGACCCGGAGAAAAATCCACGTGACCACAGGGAGAACATTCAAACTCCAAACATACAGGCATAGTCAGAGTCGGGATCGAACCCATGACCTCCTGTATACCAGGTGAGGGAGATAACATCTCGCCACTGGATTAAACGTTTTCCACAATGAACCTGTTCTAATTTGAGGCTGTAAACATATATACATTAACTGGAGCTGGGCACTGTTAACAAAGTGGCAGCGCACATCTCAGGCCAGTCGTGGTACTGGTGGCAAGAACCCTTCTCTTGTGTGGAGCCACTGCAAACATACAATGGATGGCAGCATAAATATGATGCATTATCGCTTTACGGAATGGGCCACCAGCCTCTCAGTCTGTCCCTCCGGGTTTTTGTCAGAGAAATTGGTCAACAACAGCGCATGGCTTACTTGAGCCGGGGTTTTTAACTTTTTCACGGCAAAGGAAAGACGAATGGCGATCATTCTACGCTCGCCCCTTCTTGCCCTCGTGTTCCTAATGGTGGGGCCATGTTTCTCGTCCGGTGACAGCACCTGAGAGAAATGGCCCCCCAACACCCCCACCACCAGCAGCCACACGGCGATCGACAGCATACACCGCCGTGGGCCTCAAGGCAGGTTTCCTTCATTGGATCGCCTAATACCCTGGGTGTCACTCACGACGGAAATACTCGGCGTTCGCGTGATTTATATATTTACCAATACCACTTTCAGCACCTGTTTCAAAACAGGCAATCGTAAAGGTTTGGAAAACAGGACCTGTTTTTTTTTAAAGCGTGTAGGCTTACGTTTATTTACAAAGCATTTATCTTTGATCAACTTAAAACTGTGAAAGGGTAAAGGAGCAGCCGTGACATATTTTGCTCACGCCACTGTTGGCGGAAGGCCCTTTGCTGAAGGATGCTCTCTCTCGAGATCCCCTCTAGATGTGGGAGGGGGCGTGGGGGTTCATAAACTTTCCCATTGCTTCAACCCTTATGCCAGGAGATCGAACTGATGACCACCATGGCAACGACACTGATTAAATTGAATCATACCACTAGATTAGAAGCTTTCGTGACTGCAGGAATTACTCTTTGGTTCTTTCAGGTAAAGTCATGTTACTTTACCGAAAGAACCAAAGAGTAATCATAACACTGTTGGTGGCTTTAAAAAATATATCTCATTCTCAACATTCTTTGACAACCATTCATATAAAAAATGCATTGCATAATAATAATAATGACGTAAAGCCCCTTGTCAATCCAATGTTAGATGAAGCCTTCACCAAAACTGTGTTGGTCACAGTGGATTGTTTTGCCACAATGGTCAGTGAAAGTTGATGACAAGAGGGCCCGGGCCAGGTTCAGATATCATTTGTCAAAGATGTTGTTGTGCGCCAGTCTAAATTTCCATACCTCCTCCTGACCAGATCGTTGATGCTAACTGTTTGATTCTTGGCAGTGATGACCTTTGCCCTGTATTTGACTATGTTGAAGTCTAACTTTCATTTCTCCAGCCTCCAAAGTACTTCCCGTGTTGAATGTTCTGAGGGCGGAGGCATCTCTGGAATTCTGGGGTTTGTCCATAGTCACATTTCCTATGATCACTGTTTCATTGCTTTTATGGCTTTATCTTGGTGCATTTTCGAAAAGTTTTTCGGTTTGGCCATGTTTGTTTGTTGTAGTACAGAGTTAGACTGATGGCCTTAATCTAAGTTGTCTTGTGGTTGTTGTTATTTGACTTGCATACCACTGGGATTTTTGCACACAGTGTTGGTGTACGGTGCTTTTTCTGCAATATTTTCCTGTCTTTTCTTGGATTTTCTGTTTGCACATAGTCACTTTAAGATGTTTTCTTGTTCATGTTTTTGTTTTTTTGTTTGTTGCGGTTGCACCCGATTCAAGAGCCGAATGGCTCACAGGGCTATACCTAATAAATGAACTTGAACTTGAACTAGGAAGTTAGGCTCACTCCTCATTTCTCAAATTTGGCTCCTTCACATCCTTTAAGAAACAAAGATTGTCATAATCTTCATGTCTCTGCTGGCTGGAAACTCTCGTGGATGTGTTGTATTACTCCACGCTCCTCTGGCATATTTGACCAATAATTCGTCTCTGGATCTTCACCGTTGTTTACAATGAAGTCACCCATTAAGAGGTTGTCGCGTGGTTTGTAATCATTTAGAAGCTGGATACTTTATTCGTATTCCTTTCATATCTTCATGGCTTGTTGCTGGAAGTTATAACTTCAATAATCTCTCACTTGTTGTGGTTCAAGGGCCTTAATGTTAGCTGAGCAACTCTACCTGAAAAACTGCATTATACAACACAGTTAATTTAAAATAAATATAATGCACGTACAAACACATTAATAATTCGTGTTTTACACCAAGCAAAATCTATTACGATAAAAGGAACATTTTCTTGAGAGAAAGGAAATCCCCCAATAATACAATGATTAGCACCAATATCATTTTTTGACACCAATTATAAAGTTAGCCATCACGTGGTCATATCCTTCAGAGCCACTTTACACATTAATAACAAAAATAGTGTTTTCATAGCAACAAGGGATTTAATATCTAAAGAATAATAGTTTTCTTTTTCTCAGCAAACACAACCAAAAACAATTTTCAGAGCTATTAAACGTGTCATCAAATTAACCAGAGTACAGGTGTAGGTTATGTTGTGGAATGTTTAAATTCACACCTTTAGTGCAGTGCGACAATAATTTTCGACTTAAGAAATGGACACTTTATGAACGTTGTAAAATTGTGGAGAGGCTTGGCAAATTAATGGGGCCTGATCCTCAATTCTAAAATCGTAGCCATAATAGATGGTCCCTGAAAAAAAACCTCGATCCGCAAATGCATTTGTCTTCATGTGCCAGCTTTGTCAAGATGTGAAATTTTGATTTGAAAAATAAAAAGGTCTAAATCATATGTGCACGACACTCATTCTTTCTTTCCCATAAATGTGGGGTAATTCACAGTTGACTTTGGGATTCGTTGAAATGACGTTGAAAAATGTGCAAATGACAGCTCAGTTGGTATATGTGCCAGTATTACAAAGCATTAAGAACTCTAAATACCATCTACAGGGTTTTGACTAAAATCCAAAATGAACAGCTGGGTTCTCTTTGTAGGACTCATGGCATCTGGAGAGCTTTTCAAATTATAGAGTGATGTCCAAATACTTCAGGTGACACTTTTGTTAAATCCAATTCCCTTTTGAAGTTCGAAGCAGTTTTTTTTTGGTGAAAGTATACCATGCATACTTTTGTTGTGGCTGTTGCTGCTGGCACACATTTTTAAACAAATTTGGTGATGTGAAATTGCAAATCCTAAAGTACCAAAGTGTAAAATCTGTTCTCAATTGGAAAAAGAGAATTGATTCGGAATGGCCTTCTATAAAAGGATCGCTACCAATCTTGTTCTTTTGAAGGAGGTGAGAGTGTGCCATGTGGGACTGGAACAGAGGTTTGTCCGCAATGGGACATAGCAGATGGTGCACTTTGGAAAATTAATGGCTTTCTTTATTTAGAAGCACGTGACAACCCTTTCGTAATGGGTACCTGGGAGTAAAATACATGGGTATATATATGAACATTGGGAATACGTAATGGGCATAAAATGCTCATCAAGATAAAAATAGGTCAATGCCTAAATATGTCTAGTCTGTTACATGAGAATCATATATCTGTGTGCCATGGATGTACAGTTAACCCAAAGAAAGAGTCCATTATTTGGGGAATTATCCAAGGAGTAGTAGTTTGACCAGATAACTTTTGTTTAATTGAGCTTTGGTTGAATTTCAGTGAAGACACTGATTACCTTTCCTACAGTTTAACAGCGCGGGTTTTCGCGACCAATATCACCCATAATAGAGGTTTTTTTTGGGTTAGATCGCGTAAATATATAAACGTGTCATTAAAACCCGCCACCACCCGACACAGCCAACTAGTAAGAGTTGTTGTCACGTGAACAGAACGTGCCAATTCGTCACTAGTACAGCACTAGTGTGTAGTGTAGTGTAATAGTAGTGTAGTGTATAGTCTAGTGTATAGTGTAGTGTATAGTAGTGTATAGTATACTAGTACAGCACACCGGTGTGTTGGAGAGCCAAGCCAAGACATTTACAGTCTGAGTACGACGTTTCGCCAATAATTACAACTAGCTTCATCAGGTGACAGCCAGATTTGTGGAGTAGTCTTACTGTTTTGTTCCTTCTAAAGAGTCGTAGATGTGGTGATCACGCTTGTGCGGTCTTGCACAATGTAGGGGGGGGGGGATTACTGAGGCAACGTACATGATGCATGTGCATTACGCGAGCCTTTGATCTTGTCCTTCCTGTCTATTGTGTGTATTAAAATAGACCTGCCATCGGTAGTCCCTATTGAAGTATGCTGCCCTTTGTAGGCATGCTTTTAAGTAATGTATTATTTGACGATTCGTTTCCACACAGCACTAAGGCGCTAGCTATCCGAACTGGTTAAAGTTATTTTTATTTAGAAATTGAAATAAATAAAATCACTTTAACACTTCATCAAAGTCCTTGATTTAACATCCTGTCACTTTAATGACTGCTGCAACACAAAGCATGGTTTGCTAGTCAGACCCAACAAACCTCATCACTGTTTTTATTAGCATTGCCTTATATGTGTATTGGTAGAGCATTTTGGGCAATGGTATGATTAGTATGCCATTTTTGGCAATATAGTGCATTTTACAATGTGGTGCCTTAAAAAAGTCGTACATTTGTGGTTGAAATTTGGAGACAGTTTAAATAGGGACAGTCTTTCTGCCGTTATTCGATAGCAAATTGGCAAAGATTCAACCCCACCGTGGTATGATAAACTACCACAAATCATGTGCATACATTTAAAACAATCATACCAGTAAAATATGTTTACCATGCACGTAAGAATCCATATGAAATCAATACGTCGTTAGATTGTAACATTAAATGCGTGCATTAGTTTAAGTTCAGGAAATACAACGATTTTACACTGCAAACAAATGGTCAGTTCTTAATGGTAAAAGAGCATCCTGCGAGCACTGTGTATGCATACAACAGGAGAGGCGAATGGGTCATGATTTTTATAATTATATTAACAAGCACTGATTGCTGTTTCAGGTAGCAAGCTTCCTTAATGTCTCAACGATAACTCGCCTTCAGCCATTCACGCCTAAGCGCTGTAAATTAATTAACTCACTCCATCGAGGGACTGGGCCCTGTAGAAGGCTGTCACATTAATTAAAATGTGTTGTTTCTTTCACATGTAACAAGACTGTTTGAGTAGTCAAAATGCAAACAAAAAGAAACAACTCTGATGATGATAATGATATGCACTGTCCTTGAAGTTGATTGGTCCACACCCGAGACAGCTTTCTTTAGAGCCTAGTCTCCATTGGTGTTGGACCAGATGACACCAAAAGGCATACAACTAAAAAACAGTGCACTATCAGAGTATTGAGAGCTCGGGGAAAGCATTTACACTATGAGACCTCCTTTACCAGTGGCAAAATATAGAAGTAGGTTTTTACCCTTTAAACTGGTACAAAACTGACACCTTTATACAAGGCATCATGTTTGCAATAACCACAACACAAGTAGTCAAAATGCAAACAGCCTCCACAGTACAGTATTTGTTTAAAAGAGCGGCCATGCTCGAGGTGGGATCGTTGCATTAAATTGCCATAATACCTGAACACCATTGGCATGCGATGACACTTCAATGCATGCGACTGAAAGTGATTCCTTTTGCCGACAGGTAATTACACTGAATGGGGCACGTACGAATGCATTAGTTGCAACTCATACGCGTCACATGTAATTGGTTAAAATTGCCCCTGCTGTGACCGACGGTGATATATTTTGCCACAAACATTAATTCTGGATTGAATCATCACCATGAATCGTGACAATTCATTCAGTTGTGATGGGGACAAAATGGCTTACGTGCCTGGAATATGGTAAACATGCATAGCATTAGTCATCTTTTAATGTCTGTATGTTGAACTTCTTTCACACCGTACGTAGCCAATCACGGTAATTCGAGGTGTGGGAGAAGGACAATAAACTGAACAAAAAAAAGCAGTTCTAAAGAAATGAGTTTTCAATCTAGATTTAAAAGTGCATAGCTCCAGTAGCTTCCTAATTTTTGATGGAAGAGTATTCCAGATGGCCGCAGAAGCACATCTGAAAGAGCAATGCACACTTATGCTAAGGTCAGAGTGAATGCCGCGAGGTGGTGGACAAACATTGCGTGCAATTTAAAGTGCAAGTTCATATATGTGTACCTATATACATCCTATCTCTTATACAATGTTACAATTTTTCTGTTTATACACACTTTTCATGAATTCTGTGAAGGGGAACTCTTTAAATCCCAACAAAATGAAATTTCAACTAAATAGCCTTCAGTAAGCACTTTTTCAAATAGTGAAACTACAAATTCCAACCGCATCGAATCACCACAAGAGGGAAAGTTTGGCAATTAAAGTTTTCATAAATTGGCTTCACAATTTTTATTGCAAGGTCCTGTGGCTGCGCTAATCTGATGTGCCATGACAGTGTCACATGACACCACTTTACCATCTGTCTCGTCTGAAAACTTCGACTGGCATCCACTAACCTGGGGCTCAGGGCCAAGAGATGTAAATAACCTACAAGGAACGGACCTCCGCATTTGCATTCAAAGAACGGTAATTACTTTGACAAAGGATCGCGATATGTGCTGAATATCCTGACCAGTGCGCCCAGGACAGGGCAATGCATACGCCTCTGCTGAGCAATTCACATGATATATATCGTGCAATATGCAGTAAAGACCAGAGCAGCAGAGCAGCAGAACAGGGCACAAGCCAAAGCTGGCTTGAGATTGCCCTTGGATTTCCCACGCCCACATTAAAACACACAAGTCATGGGCAGGACGGTGCAGAAATTGAACACTGAATGTCAGCCTGAAGGCCTGTGGGAGGCTGAAGGAAGAAAGATGTTGTTCTTTAGGCCATCAGTTGCATCCAGCCAATGTCACGCTGGCCACGGCAGCTGATTTTTCTTTGGAGGGGTTTTGCTCTCACGATGAAGTCTGAATGCCCCGCTGTGCAGGTGAACGTAACCTCCAGCAGGCTGTCTCTTGGGACACTGCTGGAGAGTGGTTTTTCGCTGGCTCGTGTAAGCCCTCCTCACAATTGCACAAGAGGCACATCCATATGTTTGTGATCTTTAGAGACTTGTTAGGCCTCTGCCAACCGTGGCCATCGTGGCCTTTAACTTGCACTTCCGATGAAACGTTAAAATAAATACACGGGCCTTGTAGGATGGTATCCAGCTGGGTAACACTGTGGCAGATACTTGATTCAGAAAGATATGAGTCAGGGGTCAACTCGACCTATCAAGATTCCAGGGTCAATACATTTGACTACAGTATCACTGTGTAAGAAGTCAACAGTAGTTACCTTACGGAGGGACAGGTCTCCATCGTACGATTGTGAGAATAATACCGTCGAAGATCATTAAAATGCCAAATGCTCATTTGAGCATGGGGACACTTTGACCTGTAAAAGCATTGTACCAAGTGTATGCATCGGTGCTTAGCAATGGCGCATTGCACATTTATATGGCTGATATGCATTTTTTAAGTTCACTTCAGCTTTTCTCCCATTCAAGTTTATTTTTTTCTATAATGCAATTATTATAACAGCATTAAAATCCAGTGTTTGATTCGTGAGTTGTCAGATAATTTTAATGTTATCAGATGTGTTAATCAGCAGGACGCTGCACTAACCAAGATTACATTCAGGGCTAAATTAGTCAAAAAAATGTAATAGCTTTTGTCATTGATGTTTCATTTTCATTTTACCTGAAAATAAATAAAAGAAAAGTGACTGGTATAAAGAGAAAATTACTCAAAATAATTGAACTGAACATTTCTATTAATCAAATATAAAAATATATATATACATGAAAAGTATTCTTAAAATGTATAATCAACCTCCTCATACTCACATACACACAGTGAAAACTGACAGCATATAGATGCAATTTAATATACACAAATGAACTGTTACATTCATTTAGTCATTAACCCAGACACACCTAGCTTTGTAGCTATTCTAAGACATCCAGCCAGCATGGAAGAGTAGGCCACAGTACCCTCGACATCTAGAGGGGCTCTGTAGCGCTTGATCTCATGGAGATCTTGCAGCGGCGTGAGCGAGACGTTGCATCGATGCACCTTTGTCTTATTTTCTATCCTAGCTTTGCAGACGATGGGTTAATAGGCTGCGCACGTAGGTAGACAGATGGATTAATAAGTATGTCGGCAAGTAGGTTGGCAACAAGGTAGAAGTCAGGCATATATACAGCAAGGTAGCTAGGTAGATATATAGATAACCATTTTAACGCCATGAGAACTCACACACATACACACATCCAAGTCTCATTTGCAAGGAATGTCCACAAAGCAGGGTTTAACGTAACTTGTCGCCATGTGCTGATGGTGGGAAATGACAGAGGTCTGAAGCCATGCATCTGCTGGGCTGCCCTGGACAGACTGGCCCTGTTTACCTATCCAGGGCAGCCCCGGACAGGCTAGCCATGTCCACCTGTCCAAAGATGCCCTGGGCAGGTGGATCATGTCCACCTGTCCAGGGGCAGACCCGGACCGGCGGGCGCTGTTCATCTGTCCGCCTGTCCAGGGCTGCCCTGGGCAGGTGAGTCATGTCCACCTGTCCAGGGCTGCCCTGGGCAGGTGAGCCCTGCCCACCTGCGCCTGTCCAGGGTGGGCCCCGCGCAGCGACCGGCGGTACCTGTGCGGGGGGTGACGAGCGTGTGTAGCTGGGCAGGATCTTGAGCACGACGCTGCCCGTGGCCTCGCGCAGGAAGCGCTGCAGCCCGGCGGGGTCATTGGTGACGTCGCGGCCGTTGACCTCACGGATGACGTCGCCAACGTGCAGGAGGCCCTGCTGG
The DNA here is from genome assembly GCF_015708825.2 of Lethenteron reissneri. Taxonomy (NCBI): domain Eukaryota; kingdom Metazoa; phylum Chordata; class Hyperoartia; order Petromyzontiformes; family Petromyzontidae; genus Lethenteron; species Lethenteron reissneri. The sequence continues at coordinate 3,773,391 of NC_083798.1, read as the reverse complement.
TCGATCATGCCGCCCCGCAGGATGCGCGCGATCACCAGCTCGCTGCTCTCAACGCGGAACGTGACGCCCTGGGGCGGCGGGAGAGCGCATGCACGTGCGTGCAGGATTAATACGCAGATCGAGCAGGGACGATGATCTGGCTCAGTCGGTCGACTAGAATCCATAATCGAATGTTTTTAAATCCTTTATATTAAGTTCACTTGCTTGCTTGCTTGCGCGCTTACGACCGTGCAAATCTTTCGGTCGTTTTTTAACCCACTTCCCGTGATCCAATCGAGCTGACATTTTGCACACAGACTCGTTGTGCGTGACAATGTATTTTCGTGAAATTTTTTTTCAAAAATTTTACACTTTTTAGGAATTTTTTTTATATTTAATTACCAATTGCTTAATGGTGGCAGGCAATCATCTGACCCATAGGTGGCAGCCATCTATCTCAAGCCAGAGGACGAGAGGACTCTAGCCGCCACGCATATAAAGGATTTATAGTGAAAAACTTTGTTTTTACGGGTTAATTTTTTGCAGTCTGTTAGGTGCTCCCCTGTAAAAAAATAAAAAGGTGGCTAACCCCGGTATCTTGCTGCCCGGAGGTGGGAAACTGTTGGGGCAAGTACAGTGAATGAGGCCCCTGGGGTGGTGTGGCTGACACTATGTGCAGCCACCTTACGCAACTCGCCAGGTACGCATTTCGGAACACCTGGACACCCTTGGAAATGTTCCACCTCAAGGGATTTACCAGGTGGAATATTTTAATGAAAGAGAAGTTAAAGGCTAAGTAGACCGAGGGGGCAGGACTTTCCACTGAAATTAGTAGTGGTCGGGGATCTATCTCAACACGGCATATTCATAGTGCAGTGCGCTAACCTTTGCACCGCTGCTCCCCACTAAAACACACATGAACACACGACAGAAGCACAGGCACACAAAAGGTGAGACGCATATTTGTTTCAATTACTGATGGCGACATCGCATCAAAAGTCCCACGTTTGATTTGTTCACTGATCAACACCAGGCGATAAAACCCTGGTCTCCTCCTTGGATCACAGTGAAGTGTGCGAACCATTCCACAAGCACGTGCGAGCGCAATGGATTGGAAAATGGCTGAAAAGGAGCCCTCCATCTATGTCTTCATACCTTCGAATCGTCAATTACTCGGTTTCAATAACCAAGCGGGTGCACTGTGTGTCAGTTCAAGTGGTTCGATGCCACGGAAGCAAAACAGTCACGCGGTTTCCAGCGAGGGATGTTATAATGCAATCACTGTTCACGTCCCAAGTATAATGTGATAACCTTAAACTTTTAAACAAAACCATTTGCTCGTAAGGTTAACCAAAATCCCACAGATCGTGTATTTGCACCCTTGCGTGTCTGCACATGCGCACGTGGCGGGTCTGCATTTATCGATTGCCCTTAGCGCTCCCCTCTCGTGCGCACGAGCGAGCGGTGCCCAATCGTGCGACGGTACGCACAGTTGCGTCGCCCAATTATTTGCCCAAACACCTTAAATGTCATGGCCTGTGCACGTTAAAGGCCAGCTCGAGCGCAAAGGTGACGAGAACAGGAAGACCTTAAAAAAGAAGAGCTTCGTTGCACGACATGCAAATTACGACCAATGTTTCATTGAATTGCTTTATTGCAACTAAGGTTAAAAGATGTAAAAAAAAAAGTAACAACCTTCAAATATTTGATTGATTTGGCAAAGAAGTAAATTTACATGCGAGGAACGGTACAGCCATAACGCTAAATGCACTTGCGATGATTAACAGGGCTTCTGTGATTCCTCTGAGCGACCACACAACACACGGCGGCTATTAATTGTAGCTTTTTTGACACGTGGGTCCATTAGGTTATTAAGGAAATCTGCACATAAAGCTTGATCAATTTGTATGATCACATCCAGGTGAGCTTTCTCGAAAGTGCAGGTGATTCCGATGGAAAGAGGCCAAGACCCATTGGCACCGTGATCAATAAACTTGTCAATGTCACCTATCCTGAAGACTCGCCATCTAGGCCCCACCCGTGTGCCTAGGGGAAAGTCCCCGGACTTCGGTTTATATAACACGAGAACCACTTTGGTGGAAGTCAACAATGGTTGTCCTATGTCGCGAATGGTCCCCACTAAGGAAGTGTAGAATTTCCAATGTTGGTTCCACCGTCAACGCAGACAGTGGTGATGAGAGATAAAAGGTATGACTGTGATCAATTGATCTGACAGACACTTGACTTTTTTAACTTGACCATGGCAAAGCAGCGCAGGTGTAGAGTGTTAATTATAAAATACGAGATTTAATTTGGGATATTGCTTTCATCCGCTACCATTGGGAATGCACAACTTCGTGCAATCAATTTAAGCGTACAGTTTTGTTATACTTTTATTCTGGAGTGCATTTGGAGAGTTTTTTATTATTATTAAATAGGATCACTGGAATAGCGTAAGCCAATTTTTCCAAACTGCAATTGGGATTATGAATTCATCTCGCAATAAATCCAATTTAACAAGAAAGTGAAGCTTCAAATGACGGTATCAAACATTTAAATATTTTTCTTAGGTTTTTTCGGTAAAGTCACGTAGGTAAAAAATAAAATGTTACTTTTATTAATTTAAATTTAAAATTTTTACCTACGTGACTTTACCGAAAAACACCTAAGAATATGAATCCTTGCAGTCACGAAAGCTTCAAATCTATAATTTGAATATTTAGCTACATTCGGACTATGAACTCCATGTCCAGGGGAAGTTATATGTGTATGCGAAGGATTCCATAAATTACCAAGCAATGCCAAATGTAATACACAAATATCAGTTTTGCACAAGGCCACTCAAACTCTGCTTCCTTCATTTTTTCGAGGACTCTCTTCCCAGCCCTCCGTGTGTTTCTACTTCAGGCCGCTGTTACAGTCGAGGCTTGAAATTTTCCTCTTTACTTCTTCCGATGGTCCACTATCCCTGCTCTGAAGAAAAAACACCACCCCTATAGTATATATATAGTACTCACACATATTTCCCATAATGCAATCCCCTTGCTGTTTTATACAACTTTAATTGCATTTGCATTTAGACCCTCACCTAAATCCAAATCGCATTGTATTGTATTTTATAATTTTACCACAGTTTATAGAACATTCGCAGTTAACGACTTACAATGCAATGGATTAAAAGCCCTCGAAGCCTTCACGAGTCAGTGCCTGAAGAGTCGTTACACATGCCCAAGGTTCAGTGATGCGTGTGGGGTACATGACGGTGTTCTTCATTGGTGGCCCCTAGTGGCATGACGTGCGGCCCTCGACAATGCACACGTGTGAAAACAGCTCTTGCAAGCGGTGTGGCGGCCCTCACGCTCGGGTCTCATCGGCCAAAGTTGCCTCCCTCTGAAAATGAGTGAAGCAAGCTGGTCTGCATTCCCCCTGCGTACCCCCCCCCCCCCCCGGTGTGTAACCATGTCATGAAGGGGCATGCAAGGACCACTTTCTATGCTTCCCCTTTGCCTTAATCACTCCACAACCACTGTTGATTTTGCATCAGGTGGTATATCTGTTATTGGCTCTGGGGTATGTATGTTGAACTTTTTTCGTACCGTACGTGGCAAACTGTGCTAATCGGAGGTGCGGGGGAAGGACAACAAACTAAACACAAAAAGCAGTTCTAAAGAAATTAGGTTTAAATAAAAAAAGTGTTTTCCATCTGGTGGCTGTTGATAGGCTCAGCTTCTGACCGCAATACTGTATATTTCACGTACGATTATAAAACATCACAATGGGGCGACTTGAATGCAAACGTAAGTAAAAGGGTGCAGAGGCGAGAAGATTGATAAATGTGGCGTGAGAGTTGTCAGCATCTGCTCCAGTTCACAGAGAGCAAATTCGTAAAGAGAACTATGAACATAATTGTTTTGTTTCCAAAGAACAACTCGCTGTCGAAAATTGCATGCATTATGTTAACAGGAAAATGGGCTGAAGTTAATTAAAAATATAATCACGTTGACCAATGAGATTCTTGCTAAGGTCTGTGTGAGACTGACTGATCATCTAGTTATGGATCAATGCACCCGCAGCTGTGTCAACAAGTTAATCTCTTGAAATCCTGTGTCGTTATCTTTGCCAAGTAGGCCATGCTTGCACCGCCACACTCCATCTAGGTCACGTCACAATTGCAAAATGGGACGCTGGACTTAACAACAACAAAAAACACCACCGCTTTATCAATCCTTTCGGGCCATCTATTCTAAAGCAATTTGACATTTATAACTTTTAAAAGCATGCACACGCGGAAAATTAAACTCACTGAAATCAATACCCGCACACAATGTACCCCAATCAATACAGTCTGGAACTAATATACTGTACTCTATGTGGCGCAAATTCGTTTGAGTCCAAGCTATGCAGCAAGGATGCAGTGAAGCACAGCAGCCTTTGATTTATATCACAGCTCCAGTCCCTATTGGGCTTTCTTGTTGCTGCAGATAGATTAGTCCCACAAGGCGGAGAGGCAGGGATGAGCTTCAACCAATGAGGTAGACCACGAGACCAGCTTAATTGACAGCGCACGGTCAGCACATGGCCGTGGACGTAGTGAGGCACATTTCAAGTAACAGCTATCGAGCCAAGGCAGATGTCGTGCGCATGTGATGGGCAAACTACTCACGACGCTCGAACGATTCTCAAAGTGTTCTGCAAGCTTGAGGTCGGCAAACATCTTAAGCATGGGGAATATCAATACCAGATCATCATTTACATCGTGAGCCATGATCGATTTGCTGCTGGGTGAAGACTTCCACAAGCCGTTGCTATCTCCCATGGACCTTCATGATAATGACCTGTATGCATTGACGATGCGAATCTCGCCAGAACACGGTAGAACACGTCTACCTTACCAGAGTGCAACAGTAGGTGGGATCTCGTCTCAATATTTAATGTGGCTCAGAGCGAGGTCATGGATAAAGGACTATGATTAGCATTATTTCTTACGAATATTTTATACACAATTTGCATTTGGATGGGTGGCACTGCAACCTTGTTCTCAACTTATATTTAGAGGGCAGTGAGTTTACATCTTCGTTCGGGGGTTTTGCTTTGCCAATCATGCCCTCCAGGGTCAATACAATGAGTACCACTTTGCACAACACTGACAGTCGCTGGACAATGCAATTAATTGTACTTCCCCAACCCCATGGCAATGGGGTTGTTTCCACCACAGACTCAAGGTAACCAATGGCGATGAGCGCTGTCTAAATCTAATTTGAGCAGATTTTCTTTTTTACATGTCATATGCTGCTCACCGACACGTGTACACTCTCGTGAAGTCAAATTGTATTAACGTTAATATGTGTTGCGATCGAAACGTCTGAGTTTTTTGTTATTTTATTTTTAACCTATCTACGTGACTTTACCGAAAGACCCAAAGAATTAGAATTCCTGCAGTCACGAAAGATTTAAGTCGAGATTTGTATCAAAGTTCAAAGGAGCTACATGGTGTCACTCATCTCTACATTGTTGGAGTTCAGCCAGTTGTGGACATTCCAAATTGCCATACCGGGAGCCAGTCTCTGCAAAAGAAAGCTCATGACGGCCGCTTCAGAAAATTAGCACTGAAAGTGTGACTGAACTCGTGTTCATGAGGGCTGATAAGCTGAGTTTGACACCTGACCGGGCTTTTTTATTCGAGTATATTCTGATTGCGAATAAAATAAAATAAAAATGCTCTAACCGCAGAGTAGGCAGGCGGGATGGAGCTTGAAAAACACCCTGAAGAAAGTGACAGGCTCACACATGCTGCAAATTAGCGGGGATCTTGGTGAGAGGAAGAACTCAATTTGTAGATGACACCACCTACATTAAAACCAATCATGCCAGCAGATGACCTGCGACTCCTTAAACTCAAGTGAAAATTTGCTTTACAATTGGGTCACACATGGTACGGCCGTTGCAATGCAACCAAAAACCATATCCAAGAAATGCCGTCCGTTTTCCACCCTCGCGGAGCCATTAACACAAGTAAATTTGAATATCCTGCCACAATGTAAAGAATGGAGATTTATTGAATCGTGGACTCACGCATTAGTGCAGAGATTTTGTCAAAGACCCGAAGAGAAGGCACGGCGTAAATCGAAATGGTGCCTTTCTTCAATTCGGCCAGCCACACAGGCTGTACACTCTACCTGAGTAAGTGAACTCCAAGAAGCGACACTTTCCTCTTGGTTGCGTCGGCCTGAGTTAAAGCGTGGAGCAAGAAATATGAGTCGACGTGAATGGGCGGTACGTGACAGGCGCATTATCACTGTAGGTCGTGATTGGTGAGGAGGTGGGACTGTAATGAAATTTCACCGCACACCAAAATGTATCGCGGTGTTCTGCAAGAGTGAGCAAATGCACTAACAGAGTTAAATGGATTTTGGTACTTTGGTCGGTGCTTGCTTCTGCTCAAAGTGCATTTTGTCCAAAAGTAGCAGGCATTCATTGCCGTCGGTTTAATCAAAGGAACACGCATGTGTGCCTAATGCCGTGAATTGGCACAGACCCGCCAAACTCACGAGGCTTTCAACGCAACCTTAAAGCAGCACACCAACGTAAACAACCCCAAGTGTAAACGTGTAACAATGTAACACGGTGATGTGTCCACAATGCGGCAGAAACTAATTCCAAAATACTGCATGGAATATGTTTGAGGGTGCGTCAACACACTCACCCACCCATACAGCCTCTTGGTTCAAAGGATGAACTATTACGGCAAATTTGGTGTATGAGACGCTGATCTGGCCATCACCATGCTCAGTACTCATTGCCGCCTGAGTGCTGCTGTTCACGCACCGCACATCAACACCTGTTTTGATGATGAGTCAACCTAGGGGAGGCCCTAGATTCACTCGGGTAGCTTCGTGATAGAGCAGGCAACTCCCCATCAGAATAATTTAGTGATTTCAATTCTTTCTTTAGATTAACGCGGGCCATCATCCCCACATGGTCTATGGAATGAGTATGTCTCTGTGGGGAAATTTAACACTGGTTGTGCGTCCTATGGATACACTTGCCTCTGCTATATGAGTGTGAAATTTTCACCACTGGCTCAGGACTGTAAACAGAAAATGAGCACAACTTCAATGCTCATTAGAGCAGAAAAGCACATTTACCTTTTCGTGGAGGCGCAGGACAAGTTCCTTGATACCTTTCACAACCGATATTAATCAATTATGGGAATCTAACTTCAGTACTGCATCAAGGTTCAAGCCCAGTGTGTTTACCACTACGCCACCACTTCCTGCATATGCACAAACACACACACTACAATATATATATTTTACAATTAAACTATGTTGCTGTTAAATTTCGATTTAAAGCTTTCGTGACTGCAGGGATTCATCTTCTTGGTTCTTTCGGTAAAGTCACATAGAAGGGAAGTAATAAAATAATAAAAATAAAACATAATAAAAAAAAATAATTCTCACGACGTTTCGGCTACAACGCAAGCAGCCGTCTTCAGGTGAAGAATGAGACACTACCAAACTAGGAGCTTATATATAAAACCGGATTCCCACCACCATCCATCCCAGAAGAATTCCCTCATCAAGACTCTATATCATAGAGCCCAATGCATCTCCGACCATGAACACATTGCCAGTGAACTCAAACACGTACGCCAAGCTCTTAAGGCTAATGGTTACTCCGACTACACAATCCGCAAAGCCATCACTCCAACCATCAAGAAGGATCCTGTTGAGGAGCCTTTCAAGACCATCACCTTACCCTACATTGCTGGGGTCACAAAAAAGATCTCCAAAATCCTGATTAAACACAAGATCCAGGTCCGATTCAACACAGTACATAAAATCCGTGATCTGGTCCCGTCTGTAAAAGATGTGGTTCCAGACATACAGTACCCTGGCGTCTACAAACTAAGTTGCCTCTGTGGTAGCAGTTACATTGGAGAAACCAAACGACATGTCTCGGACCGCATCCGTGAACATGAGGCAGACCTGAAACACGGTAGGACAAACTCCTCAGCCGTGGCAGATCACTGTTACAATTCAGTGGGCTCACATGACATTGACTTCTCCAAGACAGAGGTTCTCTGCAAGCCATCTGGCTATCATGAGAGATTCGTTCATGAGGCGATCCACATATACAAACACAGAGACAATTTTAACCGAGAAGATGGATTCTGGCTTAGCAATCATTGGAAGGACGTAATAAACCATTTCGATACACATTAGGGTGTGTAGAATAATACATAGTATTATATTAAAATGTATAAGGTATATGTTGGTTTACAGCAATACAGTATATAATTTAATGTTGGGTTTATCTATGGCAGTATATATAGTACGGTATATGCTCGTGTGATGTAAGAGAATAAAGTTTAGATGGAAGCATATTATAGAATTTTTACGACGTAGAATTGTAATGTATTACTTGCTGTTAGTAACTCAGCTTATTGTAGAGTATAGTAAGTATACTGATGGTGCTATGCAGTTTATACTTTAGTTTTTTATGTAGTTTATACTTTAGTTTTCTACGTGGTTGTTGAGTAACTGCAGCTACATATCATTAACATTCCTTTCCTTTGTTACTGCTAATCCCTGCACCCCCCCTTGCTGCTGATCCTGCATAATGCATGGGCATAATATGACTTTGAAACCCCCCCGCCCAACGCCTACGCATTTTCCATGAATATGCTAAATTCCTCTTCATATGCACATTCTTTTTGTTAAAGCGCTCTTCCACCCCCAACGCAGCTTATATATAAGCTCCTAGTTTGGTAGTGTCTCATTCTTCACCTGAAGACGGCTGCTTGCGTTGTAGCCGAAACGTCGTGAGAATTATTTTATTTTATTATGTTTTATTTTTATTATTTTATTACTTCCCTTCTACGTGACTTTACCGAAAGAACCAAGAAGAGGTATGTTGCTGTTTTAATGCCATTTTCCTGTAGACTATAGCCCATCCGCGCCTCCGATCAGCACGGTCAGATACGTCCGGTGCAAAAGAAGTTCAGCATACGTACAGTAGAGCCCCTCTTCACGACGGCGATTGGTTCCACGAAACCAGTCGCTAAGTGGTTTGGCCGTTAAGCGAGTATGAGAAATACGCTTAACGGTTAAAGGCTTAATTCGTTCCGATAGCATCGAAAGTTACCCTTTTTCACCCAAATAAACCTACTTATAATATTTAAGCAATGGATATTAATACATAAAGATACGAACAACATTATAAATAATAATATTAAAATGCATTAAGTAATAGTAACTGTACCTACAACAGTCCATCGCTAACAGGGGAATGGTCGGTAAATAAACATATGTGTCTCTGTGGAGGCCCGTCATTAAGCGATTAGCCGTTAACAGGGGTAGTCGTTAAGAGGAGTTCTATTTTATTTCTAACTACGTGACTTTACCGAAAGAACCAAAGAGTATAGGAGTTCTACTCTACACTACTATGCACTACGCTACTCTACACTACACGTTACACTACACTACTATACACTACACATTGGGCTCTATGGAGGCCGTCATTAAGCAATTAGTCGTTTACAGGGCTAGTAGTTAAGAGGAGTTCTACTCTACATTACTATACACTACGCTACTCTACACTACTCTACACTATACACTACACATTGGGCTCTATGGAGGCCCGTCGTTAAGTGCTGGTCGTTAAGAGGGGTTCTAGTGTACCTAGTCAGCACAGCAACCTGTCCACAGGCCACTGCGGTTGTGTGCTGCCGTGGGTCCGTGCTGCTGTGCGCAGGGTGTGCTGGACACTCACCAGTGGCTGCCCCTCCACCTTGCGAATTCCGACCATGCGGATGGCGTCCGTCCCAGCAGCTCCGTCCAGGGCAACCGGGTCACTCCAGAGGTCGCTGCTATCGTTCCCCGTGCTGCTCGTGATGTTGTCGTAGCTCTGGGAGGCCACCACGTCATGCGCTTCCAGCAGAGACTGCAGCGTGTCAACACACACATTGGGCAGCGGAGGGGCAGTCGGGGGGTGGGGAATGAGGACAAGGTTCTTTTTTTGGATCACCTCGAGGGCAGCTCCTCACTGCCGTGCGCCCTGCCGCTGGTTAGGCCGTGGGTGTGCGCAACCCATTGAAATGTGTTGACTCGCTGAATAAAACTCGATAAAACACGGCACGCGTGAGTATTATGGGTTCCATTTATGGGGTGAAAGGAATGCAACTTTATTTCAATATTTTGGCACAAAAAAATGATTTCCTCTGTTTTCGGCTATTTTGTAGAATGGAAAAGTCTGATCCGTGAACATTGCATGGTTAAATTTTGTACATTTAAAGATGCACATGTTTTAAACATTTATATATTTGTACTTCTGATTATAAAGGGTTGTTTGTTGACATATTTCTGACCGCATAACATTGATCACACCGCCTCCAAAACTCCCCAATACTTTTTATTTTTCATTGTGATAACTCATACTCTGCCATGTTTGCTTTCACGAGAGCAAGAAATGCAACATAAATATGATAACCATCCTTTGTCTCTGCACCGAACAAGGGGCCATCGTCTGAGACATTAGCCTACCGCACAACAATAATAATTCCACGGCCTTTTTTTGTCAATCAACTCGTGGATGAAAGCCTTCCCATGCAGTGTCGGTCATGGGAATTGTTTGACCATACTTGACCACGCCGGTCAGTGCAGGTCCGTAAGGGGGAATGGGGCTGGGACTGCTCCAGATATTATTTTGTCACCGATGTTAGGCGTAGCTTGAAATCAAACTTATGGTCACCGGGGTTCATAGGGCAGCGCGCTAACCATTGTGCCACCGCTCTCACCCTGCTTTTACTATAGACGTTGCAGTGTGAAGTTAATCTGATAATGGGGTGTTGTTCATTTGTGAAACATTTTCTGGTTGTTGCAGTGAAGTTGCTATCTTACCGATTATTAATTTGCCAAGTCAGTTAAAGATAAATCTGATAAACATGGCATTATTAAAATATGGTGCAATGAGGCCCAAAGATTTTTTTCTTTTAACCAATTCCCAAAACATATTAGCAACACAGCCATGGAAATAGAACGGACAGCTGTTTTTAGAAACTTATTTCACTTATTCAACACACCCTCGGGATATAAAACGGAGGGTTTATTCTCTTGATCTCTCTGCGGCGTCTTACACTTCACATCTTTGACAGATGGCTGGGGAGCACATAACTTATTCATTCGCTTTCATACATGAGGGCACAGGTACACTCTGCACGGGAGCAGAGCACTGAATCAAAAGGGGCCCTCCTACACTCCGAAAGATAGATCATTGTGGGCAGGTGGGGTGCATTTGACCATGACAGTGGCATGCAATGGCTTGACCTTCACGAAGTGTTGGGCGGTACCTACAGAAACCCCTACACACCCCTAGTGAAGGCTTTTATTACTTTTATTTTTTAAATAGCACAGTGGCCCGAAAATACAGAGCAACTTATGAAGAAAGTCCTTGTGTAGTACTGAGAGGCATTACTGCGTGAACTTTCCATTCAACTATCCATTTGTATCATCCAAAGTTTTTTTTTCATCTATGACTGAAAATGTCACGCAAATTGGTTTTTCAGTATAGTTAATATATACACACTATTTTTGAATGTTTTTGTGGATTAAATTTTCATGCAGATATTTTGAAAACACCACTATTTACTGCCAAGGTCCTGGTAACGTCAACATTGAATATTCAACCGAAAAAAAATCTGTCGTCAATAAAATTGGCAGTGGTTTATAAACTCTTACAGCCTTGTTCCAAAATAGTTTAAATAAATATTCTGGTCTTGTGGTTTTATTTTTCAAGCCTTAAATTATTTTCATCGGTCCATCCAAAAACACAACAGTACGACGCACAAATACAAAAAATTCTGTTATTTTCTTGTCAATTGTAAACTCCTTACGTACCATACATCAATGCCAGCCAATTTTCTGCACTCAAAACAAACTAACAAGGAATGGATTTAGCAACTTAGGTCACGGACATTGACGTATATCTATTACTCGTGGGACACGTGTAAGGACATTTGGACCGCGAGAAACGTTAACTTGAAGACTCCTTCCCGTGGAGCAGCACCTGAAAGTGAGGCTCATTTAAGATGTTCGCTAACTCGGCCGCCCCTCCATCCTGATCTGCCATTGGAGAAATGTCCTCCAGGATCTCCTTGACCAGCTCCAGGTTGTTCTCACCCACGGCCTCGAGCTTGGGCTCCTCAAGCCGAGCCTGCGCCTGCCACCAAGAACATCGTCAGCATCACCGTCAGCACCATCATCATCGTCAGCATGATCATCATCCGCATCATCATCAGAATCATCATCAGAATCATCGTGAGTATCATCGTCAGCATCATCAGCAGCACCGCCACTACTGCCACCAGCACCACATACATTATCATCATCATCATTCACCACGACCACAGCCACGACCACATCATCACCACCATCATCATCCATCACTACCACGAACACCAGTACTACCACCACCATCAATACCAAAGACAAAGATCCCCCGTATAGCCTTAACATACTGTTCAGGCAAGTGCTGTTAGCGAGCACCTATAAAGGCCGGCCACCTTTGTATCCCCAGTGGCGATGTTTACACACCACACCAGGTACTCATGTCAGGCTGAGTCGACCTAAGAGAGGCCCAGGACCAGTTCAGATAATCGTCAATGGTGTTGGCCATGAGCGGAACTCGAACTCTGGTCGCCGGATTCGTAGCACAGGGTGCTAACGACTACACGACCACTCCCCATATTATCAATACCACCACGATCAACACCGCCACTAACAACACAGTGTCATCATCCACCACCATCGGTATCAGCATTCATCACGAACACCACCACCATCATCACTCTCCAAATAACAAATATTTAATTACAGCAGTTGTAATCAATAGAAACATATTCCTTTGGTAATATATTATTAATTCCCCAACAAGCACTCATTTAATGAAAAAGCTTGCAACTTTACGAGTTTGGGGATAGATATGTGACTATAATTAACCACACTTGTATGTGCGTAATTGGAAAGATATTGCTTTAATAGTTTATCGGTGAATGTTTACATTGCAGAACTAAGAGAGATGGCCACAGCCGAATCCAACAGTGGAATGACCATGGCTGATAAGGATGATGGTGGTTTCTTAATCAAAACAAAACTCTATGCAGTACAGGGTACATACACGGTGTGTATTGTGGTCATCCAAATTGAGGTGACCTATTTGCATTACAAGGCAATTATACAAAAAAAAACCCACTAGCATTGATACCAACAAACAATGGATCACTCCTGTGAAAGAAACGTCAAGGGGCCTTCTACATCTGTAGATATAAATGAGCAGATGGTGCTCCTACGTTACATCGGCCTTGCTTGCACACTATCAGAGTGTTGATATCCGACAAACATTGAACCCAGATAAGAGTGATCTAAGCCACTCAGCTCTTCAGCTGCCACCAATTGAGCAAAACAGACCCTTGGCGACTTTTACAGACTTCAGCCAAGGCCATGGGGAGACGGCACAACTGCCAATCTTGGCAATGCCCTCTCGGGGTTCCCAAGAGGAGGTGAACTCGATAAATACGAGGGGACCGAGTTGAAGGGCAGGTGGTGGATGTGGGAAGGGGGCGTGGAGAGGTATATGGTCATTATCTCGTTGGCACTTTCACTGGCTGAATTGACACGCGCGTGATGGTATTCCGGTTTGCCAAATTAAAAAGGGCAAACGCGAGCCCACGGAAGCAAAGGGCAGGCAGATGGCGGGGGCATGCAGCCAGCCAGGTCCGCATTCTACTGTATGGCCATGGGTATTTCATTGATTTAATCATTTATAAATGATTAATTATTTACTTTACATGCATGAAGGCAGCCAGTTGAATTTATTATTATGCACAATCATGGATTTTTTTTAAATTATCTATTCAGTCATTCGTTTTAGATGTGCACAGACACATTCTATAAATGAACACAAACGTAATACGTGTACACACCAGCATGGGATTTCAGTGTTCTGGACTTACCATGCACATCTACACCGTTTAAGATATCAATGATAATAAAGTGGTACATAATCGCTCAGAATGTGCTCCTGATCGGACGAGCAACAGGGCGGCGCTCATTTCTGTCGGTTTCATGTTCCCATAGGGTGCTTATCACACTCAACAAAGGCTGCAAATGCAGGTTTTCTAAAGATTTAAAGATTTCAATGGAATGTTCATTTTTCTGTATGTATGTTGAATTTATTTCAAACCGTACGTAGCCAACCGTGCTAATCGGAGGTGGAAAATCCTTCACAATTTGGTTAAAGTGACTATTTAAAGCATTGCAAAAAAAAGCCAACTTTCTACATGGACTGGTTTCCAAGTCTTAAGCACGTTGCTTCTACTCTATTAAGCATCCCGTGTGCACTACAAAGGTGCTCACTTCTGAAGCATGCAAATGCTGTGTGCGAACGACGATTGAAGTGGGTCACGGTGACACCCGTGTTCAAACCAATGCTAATGTTGCAATGCAGATTGATCAATGTAAGAAATGTATACTTAAATAATGAAAGCATAGCTTCGGCCATTGGATGGGGTTGATGTTACGGCTGCAACATGCATAACGCAAAACAAGAATATTGTCTCAACTCTAAATCTAATCCAGCTATGATAATATAAGTAAATTAAACTACAGAGGTCTGTTATTTCGAAGCATGTAATATTTCAAGCTTGTCACATTGCTTTTCACACGAATGATCGCATTACTTGCATAAGGCACTGGCATTTTTCTCTTTTACATTTGGTTTATATGTAGCACATGTGTTAAAGATTACCTGAATATGAAACCGAGCCATCTCCGCTTCCAAACAGGTTGATGGGAAATGTATTAAAATAGCATTCTCATTAAACTGATTGAACAAATCAATGTGATAGGCATATTCAAAATGTGTTCTTCTATAATTAAAGGCATGCAAGATATTTCCATCATCTCAACCTTCATGGGGTATAAATGAGAATATTTAAATATTTGTAAGCACAACAGAGACTGCAGTAGCAATAATTAAAACCGCAGTGCCATAGGCATTGTTCTTAATCCTTCATTACAAATATGTTAATTGAATTGTGTGTTTGTATATTGTAAATAGACTAATGCATGCGGCTTATGTGACTTTCAACCAATATATTTTACGTAATTAAAGAAACACGTAACATTAGAGTGTATAGTTCCATTGATGGCATCAGTAAAAATTCATGCCCTGTATTGTGCCAAGCCTATTAAAAACAGTTCTTGTAGGGCTTAAGCTACACATTAAATCTCTGCTTAGTGGAAATGTTAAATGTTCTCATATGAGCTTTAAAAAATGTATATTCTGTTCCAGAACATTAATAATCAGATGTCTACCAAGTACATATTTAATTTACCTAAGTATGGTTGTGAGAAAACAGCCCGTGTGGGATGCCTGGGTGCATTTTAAATTGAACACGTGCTTATGACTCAGCTCCTGATTATTTATAAGCAATGTAGCTCGATCCCAGAGTGCATGCCTTGTAAAAAGACATCTTTTAAATGTGTGATCAGCCAAGTCAACTGAAACCACTATTCCCCAACCTCTGATGCTTGCCATTCTGGGGGAAATGCCAGAATCTCAATTTATGTCAAGGAGCATCAATGCAGATTGGTTTAATAGAAAGCTTCACAAGAAGTTCCCAAATAAAATGTGCAATCGACGATGCCAACAACCAAAATGGTATAAGACACTAATATATGGTTTTATATAGCATCATCTCATAGTGACAGCATGCTGCCCAGTCAATATATGATGTATAAATCAAATTATTTTGGCAATAAGTAGCAATAACACGCAACAATGTGTGTATATATCGAATACAAGTATTGGTGGTAAGCAGTTCAAATATATAACACTACATAGGTTTTTTTCCGAGGTTATGCTGTTTTTCGGGTTATACCGTTTACTGTGTGCTGTCCAAACCTCATGCTGTACAGACCCAAAGCTCGTCAAACAGTGAGAATGGAGGATGATTGGAATTATATATTTTTAAAATATGTTGCGTTGCATGTCAATAGGAGCCCAGTCTGGAAGACAAGCCACGACACGAGTGGAGGGGGTGTATGCACAAAATCCGCAGACCCCAGTCCCGAAAATTTTGCAAACAAACATTCAAAAAAATTAAACGACAAACATTTTTTTTATTTTACCAGGTAAGGCCCACTGAGCTATACAGCTCTTTTTCAGAAGCGACCTGGCCACAAAGGATAGCTCAACGAAGTGGCTTATCATGTGGACATTTATAGCAGCCAAATACTCTCAACGCACGTTTCTAAATGTGGAAGAAACAACAGGAGGACTCGGAGAAAAATCCATGCGACCGCGGAGAGAACAAGCAAACTCCAAATGTACAGCAGGCGTCAGTGTCGGGATCGAACCCACGACCTCCTGTATACCAGGCGAGGTAGTTAACAACTCATAGCCACCATGATGATGAGAGAGAGAGAGACACGCAAACTCCAAATATACAGCAAGCGTCAGGGTCGGGATCGAACTCACGACCTCCTGTATACCAGGCGAGGGAGTTAACATCTCCTAGCTACCGTGATGATGAGAGAGAGACATGCAAACTCCAAATGTACAGGAGGCGTCAGGGTCGGGATCGAACCCACGACCTCCTGTATACCAGGCGAGGGAGTTAATATCTCCTAGCCACCATGATGATGAGAGAGAGAGAGACACGCAATCTCCATATATACAGCAGGCGTCAGGGTCGGGATCGAACACCATGACCTCCTGTATACCAGGCGAGGGAGTTAACATCTCCTAGCTACCGTGATGATGAGAGAGAGACATGCAAACTCCAAATGTACAGCAGGCGTCAGGGTCGGGATCGAACCCACGACTTCCTGTATACCAGGCGAGGTAGTTAACATATCCTAGCCACCATGATGATAAGAGAGAGAGAGACACGCAAACTCCAAATATACAGCAGGCGTCAGGGTCGGGATCGAACCCACGACCTCCTGTATACCAGGCGAGGTAGTTAACATCTCCTAGCCACCGTGGGGACCTGGGCTTAAAGCAGGTGGGGATCGCGAGCGGGGTGTATGTGTTTTTATACGGGGAGGGAAGGTGAGAGAAAATTACTTCATCGAAGCCAAGGGAGTGGCGGGGAGGAGAGTTAATTAATATCAACAAGTTAATTAATATTAACAAGTTAATTAATATTAACAAGTTCAGGTGACAGTTTGTTCCAAACGAATATCGAAGGAGAGGGGAGGGGGTGGGAATGATCTCTTAATGTGCAAAGATTTATATGAATTTAAACGAGGAGATAGTGCTTGATGAAAGCGAGAGAATTGGAGGAGAGATAGGATTAGAAATGCAGGGCAAATCCAGATGATGATGATGGGTTTTGGAGAATGATATATTTTGTAAATTGGAAATAGTTCCTGAATTCATAAAAAAGAAAACTCAGTCTAGGCTTTGCAAAGGATTTTCTCCCATTATCTCACTGACTTCCTAGGGATCGATGTAGCTGATAACTGCTGTTAATTAAGCGTATTGAATTATTCAGCAATTTGCTATGTGTTTCTGCAAGTAGATTCTATGCTCTGGAGTATACAGATCAACCTTTGTTGTTGAAATTCTCTTAAATCAAAATTGACCCGGGGTGTGCATTGTTTAAATGCTACTGGGATACACTGATTGGTAAGCCCAATTTGTCGATGTCTTAAATGTTTGTTCTTTAAGGCAATTAAACATACTGTACCTGCTAGTTTTGTTAACACAATGCCAATATGTTATTTAATATTTACAATGCGTTAGTTTTTTTCTACGCATTTTCACTTCACATTTAACCCAATCATCCAATGTAAACATACCTTAAAAGTGTATGCACTTAATCCTTTAACAAGATCAAACAAAGAAACTCATCTTGTGCTTTTAAAGTCACTCACTTGTCCGTGTGTGTATGTAAGCTTTGCCCTTTTAAAATTCACATCTCCACCTCGCAAAAAGCTATGATTTTCAACTTTTATTTTCCCATTAATATGAATAATTTATTTGGCGAAATGCCCCTTCCCAGGTCTGCAGAGTCAGGTAAGAATAACAAACAGATCAAGCAAGCAATGCAAGGCTAAGAAATTACGATGGGCAGCGAGGCACGAGGGCTATGGGCTGTGAGGGTCTGATAAGCGGAAATATGGCAATGAGTGCCAATATTTGAAATCCTCGTAGAGCTCGAGTAAACTCATATGAACCGTTCATTTCAAATCTATGTAGGGACAAGATAGCACTATACGTTCCTGGTAGAAGGTTTAATATTATTATATGAATTCGCCATACATCGTAGAACATAGGTTGTGTCTTTACAACATTTATTTCATGTTACAGATTACCAACTCAAAGAAAGGTATAATTATGAAAGGAGATGCGATATTTTTTTTCATATCAATGACTTCACAAGCAGAAATTGCTTGAAGCATTTTTTGCAGAGCACATCTCAACTTTTAAATATTGCAGAACGAATATTGGACGTGAAGTTGATAAACTTGTCTATTACACTTTGTTTTAATAACTAAAATAAATTGCAATATTTCCCCATTATGTATCACGAGACATTAAAATTCCATTAAACGAGCTTACAACTTTAATGAAATGATACAATCATTATACACTCTTTGCCTAAGTAGCAATTTCTTATGAATAATTACACTTGTAACAAATGCTTAACTCAAGTGCATACAATTAACAGTGCTTCAACAGCACTGAAACGAATGGCGGACAAGGGTGTGAATGAGTTAGATCGCGTAAATATATAAATGTGTCGTTAAACCCGCCATAGCCAACTAGTAAGGGTTGTCACGTAAACAGAACATGCCAATTCGTCACTAGTACAGCACACCAGTGTGTTGGAGAGCCAAGCCACGACATTTACAAACTGAGTACGACGTTTCACCAGTAATTACAACCAGCTTCATCAGACGACAGCCAGATGTATATATTTATGCGATCTAACCCAAAAGCCGACGTTTTAAACTGTGAGCGAGTGTCTCAATGTATTTGCCCTCATGCATTGTGGTCCATGACTCAATCAACTGCTGGGTAAGGGACCCTTTCTGGTAACACCATCAGCCACTGCCCTCAACAGTGCGCCTTTTGGCCTCATCTGGTCCAACACCATGTAAGACGAGGCTCTAAGAAAAGCTGTCTCGGGTGTGGACCAATCAATTTCAAAGACAGTGCATACATTATCAGAGTTGTGTTTTTTGTTTGCATTCCGACCGCAGGTATTGTGGTCAATGCAAACATGACTCCTTGCAAAAAAAGGTGTCAGTTTTGTTGCCAGATAAAAGGGTAAAAAAAACAAATTATCATATTTTGCTACTGGCAAAGGAGGTTCCAATGGAGCTGCAGGCAACTTTACACTCATCTGTAACGGGATTCACCGAGTAAGACGTGCACATGGACTGCTTAGACTTAGCCAGACTGTGAAGCTGCCTCGCTCCTGAGATCGTCGTGCCACAGCTTGCTCGCAGCTCATTGGAATTCTCAGTGTCCCGGTCCTATTGGGCAGCACACACCTTTGCATGGCATACTCTGGCTGGGAAGTGTAAGGCAGGCCAGAGGGAAAGAAGCAATGGCATTGAGAATCGCTGTTCGTCGGGCCAGATTAACACGAGGGGCGGGGGGTGGGGTTAGTGGCTGCAGTCCAAGACCTTGGCTTTTAGCCCCCCCCCACCCAAATCCATAAGAGAACAGCTTTATAACGTTCGATTTAAAGCTTTCGTGACTGCAGGGATTAATCTTCTTGGTTCTTTCAGTAAAGTCACGTAGAAGGGAAATAATAAAATAATAAAAATTAAACATAATATAATACAATTCTCACGAAGTTTCGGCCACAACGCAAGCAGCCGTCCTCAGGTGAAGAACAGGTCTGTCGGGAAGACACGCTGCTTGCGTTGTGGCCGAAACGTCGTGAGAATTGTATTTTATTATGTTTTATTTTTATTATTTTATTATTTCCCTTCTACGTGACTTTACCGAAAGAACCAAGAAGAGGAGCTTTATAACTGTTCCAATGCAACTCTGTCCCCGCTGTGATAAACTCTATTGCTAATTTGTCGATGAATGCCATAGCAGAACTCACCGTGCGTATAACCACGAGTCGTGTGCCGAAATTCAGACAGTTCTGTTTGTTTTATTTTTGACTCGGCTTTACAAATTCGTACCTAACGTGTAAAAGCCACAACTAACATCACCGTGGTCAACAGCAAATGAGAGTGTTTGACGCGGCTAGCGAGCGTGTGTGTTTGTGTGTGCTCATGTGTGTGCGGGTGTTTGTGTGTGTTGTGTCCGTGTGGTTGTGTGTGTACGTGTGTGTTTGTGTGTGTTTGTGCGTGTGTGTTTGTGTGCTCATGTGTGTGCGTGTGTTTGTGTCCGTGTGGTTGCGTGTGTACGTGTGTGCTTGTGTGTGCTCGTGTGTGTTTGTGTGCTCATGTTTGTGTGTTTGTGTCTGTGTGGTTGCGTGTGTACGTGTGTGCTTGTGTGTGCTCGTGTGTGTTTGTGTGCTCATGTTTGTGTGTTTGTGTCTGTGTGGTTGCGTGTGTACGTGTGTGTTTGTCTGCTCGTGTGTGTTTGTGTGCTCATGTTTGTGTGTTTGTGTCCGTGTGGTTGCGTGTGTGCGTGTGTGTTGGTGTGTGCTTGTGCGTGTGTGTTTGTGTGCTCATGTGTGTGTGTGTGTTTGTGTGCTCATGTGTGTGTGTGTGTTTGTGTCCGTGTGGTTGCGTGCGTGTGTGCGTGTGTGTTGGTGTGTGTTTGTGCGTGTGTGTTCATGTGTATGTGTTTGTGTCCGTGTGGTTGCGTGCGTGTGTGCGTGTGTGTTGGTGTGTGCTTGTGCGTGCGTGTGTGCGTGTGTGTTGGTGTGTGCTTGTGCGTGCGTGTGTGCGTGTGTGTTGGTGTGTGCTTGTGCGTGCGTGTGTGCGTGTGTGTTGGTGTGTGCTTGTGCGTGCGTGTGTGCGTGTGTGTTGGTGTGTGCTTGTGCGTGCGTGTGTGTGCGTGTGTGTTGGTGTGTGCTTGTGCGTGCGTGTGTGCGTGTGTGTTGGTGTGTGCTTGTGCGTGCGTGTGTGTGCGTGTGTGTTGGTGTGTGCTTGTGCGTGCGTGTGTGTGCGTGTGTGTTGGTGTGTGCTTGTGCGTGCGTGTGTGCGTGTGTGTTGGTGTGTGCTTGTGCGTGCGTGTGTGTGCGTGTGTGTTGGTGTGTGCTTGTGCGTACGTGTGTGTGCGTGTGTGTTGGTGTGTGCTTGTGCGTGCGTGTGTGTGCGTGTGTGTTGGTGTGTGCTTGTGCGTACGTGTGTTCGTCGCGAGCAAGCGCTGCTCACCTTGGCGAGGGACTGAACAATGGGGCTCGCCATGAGTCCTCGCAGGAAGATGAGGTCTGTGTCCTTGGCCCCTGTGCACACGGGTAGCTCGGGGAGGCTCTCCAGTACCTGCTCCATGGCTGTGAGCGAGGCCAAGGGTGAGAACAGTAAAGGGCACAATGATTATTAACAATATTATCAGATTACATTTGGTCTTCACACCTGTTGTATGTACGCATGTTGAACGTGTTTCGCACCGTACGTAGCCAACCATGCTAATCGGAGATGCGGGGGAAGGACAGCGAACTAAACATGAAAAGCGGTTCTAAAGAAATACTTTTCAATCTAGATTTCAAAGTAGACAGCTCCAGTGGCTTCCTAATATCGGAAGGAAGAGCGTTCCAGACGGCCACAGAAGCGCATCGGCTAGCCAGAAGCTGAGGATGACCGAAGTGGAATTTAATAAACTTCCCCTATTGTAACTATCACGCTGGGAGATCAAACCGGCGACCTCTGCATTGCAAAATACAATGTGTTAGCCGTTACAACCATCGCAGCATCGCATGAGTTTAGTATAGACAGTATAAATGCCATCACGAACGAATGCATTTATGTATGCATCAATATATATTTATGCATTCGTGTGATTGTTGACTTAATCACTCTACCATTACTACCATTAATGGCACTGATTATAAAAAAAACCTGCAGTCGCAGGCACAATTTAGAATGAGAGCTTTTTGCAATCGTCGCAGAAAGTTTAAGGGGCATTTGCCTAAGGCAATGGCACTCAATAATCCCCTTCGGCAACCAGTCTC
Organism: Lethenteron reissneri; assembly: GCF_015708825.2. Lineage (NCBI taxonomy): Eukaryota > Metazoa > Chordata > Hyperoartia > Petromyzontiformes > Petromyzontidae > Lethenteron > Lethenteron reissneri. The sequence goes on along the minus strand of NC_083798.1, from coordinate 3,751,253 downwards.
CGTGGAGCATTTGTGTTCACAAATATGGGACAGGTATATCTGTGTGGGTTTATGTGATAACGTCCTCACACTGCCTACTGTGACGGGATGAGATCCATACAAGTCAGCGTGCGAGCTGTGGAAACAAGATCTTCAAACTGCTGGGCTGAGTCAAGGCCAGGAGCGAGTGTATTCCGTTTTTTTGGGTTATATAAGTCGGAAAAGTTCGTTGCAAAACATAATTAAATTGACAGTGAACTGAAATAGATTGCTCCAGCAAACAACCAAAAGCAATTCAGATTTGCAATTAATATTAAAAGGGATTTTAAAGGTAATTCTATTTCTTTACTTGGCTTCACTCTCATGTCCTGCATTTGTTTAGTTAGTCTCAAAATACGATCTGTTACTGTCAAATCAACTATTTATATTGTACATGTATACGTTTTTTTCCGTTCAATAATAGGGTAAAGCTTGGCAGCTCATTGATTTGGTCTAAATAGATTATTGGATTTATTTTCAAGTATTGTTGTTTTGTTCCATTAATCAAGCATGCAAGACACTTATTAAAATAATTAGTTCCGTTAAAGTAAACTTTACAGATGCTTAATAAGATAAATGATTTTGTAGCAGCCACCCAATTATGTATTTCTATATATATATAAAATGTCAATTAGTTAGTAATAATGATGTATGATGTATTATACAAAATTAATGTATTAAAAAATAGACCATCAATGGTATTACATAGGCAAATGCAAAAAATAGAACACAACATCAAAAACAAATACCACAACATGAAACATACTGACACTCAAATACTTGTTCAAATAACGCAGTAAACAACCGAATTTCTCAACATATGTTTAACCAATCTATCGCAAAATTAGCTCCAAATAAATAAAATATATACATATTACCAAAGCGCCCAACTTATTTCACACAAATTCACGTTACTTTCGGTAATATTGAAATACATTTCTCTTCGGGAAATAAATTAATGCAAGCAAATCAACCTACACTTTCATTGCTTGAGAATGACCAATCGCAATAATGGCAGCTGAGAGTGTGCGCTAAAGAAGATAGGGTTAGATTTCACGGCTTTGTCAAAGGTTGTCTTATCGTGTATGTTCTCTCGTTGGGCATCTTTCTCCTCCTCTCTTCTCATCCCACACGCACACAACCTCCACACACGCCTCTCCCTCTCCCCCATCCACCCCCTCCTCTGCCATCCCCACCTTTCTCACATCCAACCTGTCAAAGTTGTTCGGGCGTTCATCTTCTTGGTTCTTTCGGTAAAGTCACGTAGAAACGTAATAAAATAAAATATAATAAAATAAAATTTTATTTTATTATGTTTTATTTTTATATAATAAAATAAAGTTAAGTTTCATTTTTATATAATAAAAGAAGAGAACATTTTATTGTATTATGTTTTATTTTTATATAATAAAATAAAGTTTAATTTTTATATAATAAAATAAAAGGAAATTTAATTCAATTATGTTTTATTTTTATAATTTTTTTATTTCCCTTCTACGTGACTTTACCGAAAGAACCAAGAAGATGAATCCCTGCAGTCACGAAAGCTTTAAATCGAAATTGTGTTCAGGCTTCCTTCCTCTTCGCGCGATTATGCCCTTTTAGCTGCAATATAAGACGCGCCCGTAACTTGTGGCCAGTGTCAATGCAGTCATACAAATCTGCTCTCTCACACTCGCACACAAAGATACCCCCGGACATCCTTAGCGGACTGTTGGGGCCAAGTGCTGTTAGCGAGTAGCAGCACCCGTGAAGGCCGGCACGGCACACGAGGGGGTGGGTGGCCAGCACCACGCCCGGCCGCCTTTGTCCCCCCTAGTGGCGATGCTTACACACACCGCACCAAGTACTCATTTGAGGCTGAGTCGACCTAGGGGAGGCCCAAATTATCTGAACTGGTGCTGGGCCTCCCCTAGGTCGACTCAGCCTCAAATGAGTACCTGGTGCGGTGGCCGTGAGTGCGTTCGTAGCGCAGCGCACGAACCACTGAGCCACCACTCACTCACACGCCGACCAGAGTATGAGACGCACAGCTAACATTACTGCATCAAGCTGTGACGGTCCCACCTGATGACGGAGACTTGTGTTGCCACCGAAACATCGTGATTTATTATTTGATTTAATTTCCATTATTACTTTTATTAACTTTTAATTTTATGTTTTACCTACGTGACTTTACCGAAAAAAACAAAGAGTATGAATTCTTGCAGTCACGAAAGCTTCAAATCCACAACAGAGAATACAGACTTACACATACCATACACCAATTTTCTCTCTTGAGACCATGGACACAGATCGTCTTAATCACACACACACAAAACAAATCCCTTGCTTCGTCTTGTATACGTGAGGAGCAAGTGCTATTGTTGAGCACCCATTAAAGCCAGCACGGCACGCGGGGGAGTTCGTGTGGTCAGGACCACGGCCGGCTACCCTTCATTACTCTGGCGCCGATGTTAACACACCACGTCAGACCCCCTGGGTGAACTCGGGTTGAGACGGGGAGATAGCATCCACAACGCACATCCACAGCATGCACATCATGTCAGCCACGAGCAATCCACGGCTGGATGAAAGCCTCCCCATGCCTCGTGGCTCCAGATGCAACAATCCAACCCGGCAGTTGTCCACTGGCCGATTCTCATTGCTCCATCTCCATGGTGAACGTCCTATTGGGCGCATTCCCTCCTTTGGCCGCCACTCTGGAGTCATTCTCGCACACGGGCGGTCGTACCTGCTAGCAACGTGCGCTCTGCCAAATACCAATTTTTACTTTTCTTAGCAGTCAATATTGTGTGTGTTTAACCTGCGTATTTTCTCAACTTCACGCTGTTTCCCTGCCTCTCTCTCTCTCTCGGTGTCATCTCAAGAATGCATCTCACTGCTTCTGCAGTGCGCACGCTTCGTGCTATGTTTCGGCTCAGCGGTGTCCGTTTTTCAGATCCATTTGTCATAGCAAATTACGTACGTGCACTCACACGTTTAAGTGGGGGTACATTTATTTTCAAGCACTGCTGAATCCAGTGATTACGGTGAATGGAAAAAAATAGAATACAAATCAAAAAGGGATAATTGACACGCCTGATTAAATATTTTCACGAGGATTTCATTTTATTTTATTTCACCTACCTTCCAGTATTATGTAAACACAACTAAGATAATATCATTTCTCCACAACATGTGTAATTTCTAAGCCTTCATTTTTTTTCATAACCTGCAAACAACAACTGCCAAAGCTTTTACAATCCGCTCAGCTGCGGCATCTTGAAGATGCACACATCCCTGTGGGAAGCACAGTGCCGGGGCCTAACCCGTCTCAAGCTGTTCGTTGTTTATGGCTGCTTAAACACAGTCTCACATCCTATGGCTATTCATTGCCAAGGGCATGGAGCTGAACCTTTCCGTGTTGCATCTCACGCTTGTGTTAAAGCACACGGTCATGCTCCGCTTGCTGAACACGCGGGGGATTTAAAAAGAGAACGTGGCAAATCAAAAAGTATTCACCTGGATTTTCAGGACAAATACAAAAAGACCTGGAAAAGTTTTTGGTATCGAAGAGTAGAATAGGCACTGTACAACAACAACGTTGGAAATGTATCACCATCATTAGGGACCGTCCATAAATGACGTCACGCGATTTTGGACGATTTTTTACCCACCCCCCCCCCCCTTGTCACACGGCGTCACAAAAAGTCAGACCTCCCCTGAAATATGACGTCACAAAGCTCTGCCCCCCCCCCCCCCCCCCAATAAAACATGCTTCAAATCTTTTTTTTATTGCATATTTATGTTTGTTACTTATTTACTGTTTTAAGTTCACTCGTTTCCGGTTAGTTTGTTTTCTTTGTGCACGTTATGATTTTAATGTTAACAATTGATAGTGGAATGTATTACAAATGTAAACTTCGTATTAATATGATAGAACTAAGCTGCGGTAACGACGTTAAATATTAGAATGCATGCGGGGTATATGGAGGTGCGGGCTATCTGAAATTTGTTTTACACAAAACGCAATTTTTGCGGGGTATATGCGGGAAAATTCGGTACGGGCACATGCATTGCCACCACCGCCTGGCTAAAGGTGCAGCCCTGCAAAGCACTGTTAGTACTGCTTGCACTGTGTTGCGAGTCGAAGGGCCTCAGCAAAAGGGAGTTCTAGAAAGCCCCTCTCGATAATGACTGACTCTTTCTCGCTGAGGTGTGCGTACCCACACTCTACCCCACCACACGTGACCTGCCAATCCACTACCTGTGTTGTACCCACTGCTGGGTGGACAGAGGCAAGGGGGGTGGGGAAGGAGGCATTTAAGAAACTTGCCCCATCATTCCAACCGGCGAAAATCGTGATTGCAAGTCCAGTGCGTTCACCATCACACCATGGCAGCATCCCCAACATTGGGTAGAGATTGCCTACATGCAATTACAAAATGATGCGTTTGTTTATAGGCATCTATATATAAATGCGACCACGTGATTGTTTATTTATTCACGATGTCATCACTGTCAATAATGGCGGTTGTGTAAAAATACACCCTGCAATTGCAGGTAGAATCTAGAATGGGGGCTATTGCTAACAAGCCGCTGAAAAATAAAGGAATGTTTTGGCCAATAAATAAATAAAAAACTCCGTCGGCCTGCTTCAACTGATCTGTAGGGAGATCAAACCGGCAACCTCTGGATTGCAAATCCAGTATGCCAGCCATTAGACGGTGGCAACATCCTGTGTTTACACACGCAAGATAAGAGAGATATCGAGATATATTAATCATGTATGATAAGGATATTGTGTTTTTTTGTCAACACAAGCAAATCTAGATGAACATTTAAGTGTTATGTTGTCCGCAGAGTTAAATGTACTTTTGCACACGGTGTGGTGCATTTTAATAGCACGTGTGGTGATGGAAGCGTACGGAAACCAAACTTGTCAAATTGGCTGTGGGAGTTTCAAATGCGTCTAGCGTCTTGTGCCGTTACGCACTGAAAGCAAAATTTCAATGAAGTAATAAAACTAAATACAAATCATGAACACTAAAATGTGTAAATATAGTTTGTGTGCATTTGCCCCCGATGTTTACCCTCGCAAAAGAGATGTTTCGCTCACTTGACTCTCATCTGGTAAAATATAAATATACTAAATATATATGTAGAGTATATCCATAAACTGAAAGTGCTGTTTTCAAGCGATGTATCCTTGCTAATCCTGTAACACCGAGAACACTGCAATGCATGCAGGGATGCCAGCGCTAGTACAATTAGTGCTGATTATCTTGTATGTATGCATGTTGAGCTTCTTTTGCACCGTACGTAGCCACCCGTGCTCATTGGAGGTGGCATGGGAAGGACAACAAACTAAACACAAGCAGCAGCTCTAAAGAAGTGTGTGTGTTTCAAGTTTCATTTATTAGGTATAGCCCTGTGAGCCATTCGGCTCTTGAATCGGGTGCAACCGCAACAAACAAAAAAACAAAAACATGAACAAGAAAACATCTTAAAGTGACTATGTGCAAACAGAAAATCCAAGAAAAGACAGCTAAATATTTCAGAAAAAGCACCGTACAGCATGTGTGGGTGAATGTGGCTCTGTAAATACTTGGCCGGGGGGCCCTAAATGAGCACGAATGTTCGCGTGCAATTTCACTGCAGAGGATTCCTGTTGCAGCACTGCCGTGAGCCTGCAGGGATTTCATGGTGTGTACTAAGTGTCTCTCCACTGTACAGCAAGCAGACATCCAAACCATCGCCGTTGCTCAGTGTTGAGAAATTCCATGTGCCAACACATCTAAACCGCGTCCATCCTGCTGCACATAATCAAATGCGTTCTCTTTATAGGCTCAGGCTAATGTGATCTGCACGTGATGGTTGGGAAAGTGTTACTGTGGATATTAAAACATCTAAACAAGCTATTTACACAAACCCTAAAGCTATTTACTGCAGAAGCTTATCTCCATGTATATAAGGCAAAGTAGTGAATATGTGTGTCTGTTCAAAATGTTTAGCGTACTTCCCGCCATGCAACACACTGCAAATTTGCCGTGTGGGTACTTTCCAGACTGTACAACATGCAAAAATTATAAAAAAATACACTTGGGGGGGGGGGGGGGGGGTGGAGCTCAATAATGCATATATTTTTTGCACGGCAAGTGAACTCTGACGTCAAACCTGTCACGTGACCCGCGCATGTGGCAGCGTCACGCATTGTAGTGTAGCGGGTAGCGCACTGCGCTACGAACCCGGCGACCCGAGTTCGATTCTCGCTCACGGCCACCACCAGTGACGATTATTTGAACAGGTCCTGGACCTCCCCTAGGTCGACTCAGCCTCAAACCAGTAAATGCTGTGGTGTGTGAACATCGCCACTGGGGAGACAAAGGCGGCCGGGTGTGGTGAATCCAAGTCCCGGGCGAAGCCGGGTAGGAAAGCTCGTGCTCTATAAACGTGCATTGCATAGTAGCCATTAACCCATACAAATATAAACGATCAATCCACAACACAGTATATACATTGCTATCTTGCAATGATAGATAGTGTGACATGTTTTTTTAATGTATTCGTTGAAAGTAAAATGGCAAATATTTGTTGGCTCATATAGCAAAAGCTATTTACTATGAACAGCAGGATAATTTCACATTTGAATAATTTCCAATGAAACATTTCATTCCAAAGGCCTCTTGGCCAAAAGCTGGTAATTTACATATGGATAATCACATATTTCAAGTTTCACTTAATTAAGTTATTGCAATTAATGTTACGTGCCGAAGCAACACAAATAACACATCTGCATATATTACAGATTCATTAATATTCAGTGATATGTCAATCATTTTCAACATTAGCATATTCAAAAAATACAGAAATATATTATTTTAATTATTTATAATCGGAACCATATCCATTAACATATTAATGTACACTTCCCTGAGCTGTTTCCAATTCCTGGTCCATTCGCTTAAGTTTTTAATGAAGCAACAGTCCCAGAGGTAACACGACTTTTCCGATCATAGCTCGTGATGGACATTAATCGGACACTATCCATCAAGTTAAGTACACGACTACACAACAATTCACAGCCAAGACAATGCCCTTAGAAATATATGTTGCTATTATCCTTGCTACAGGTCCTTTTGACCATTCATGATAAATAATCAATATGTGAAGCACCTACTGATGCCGAGATGAGCCCACTCCATCGAAGCAAATATACTTCTGATGATCAATGATGATCAATGCACCCATCCTGCACGTGGCACTCCAAAGCAAAGTTCAATAAAATAAAAGAAACTGTTAAATGGCTACTGCATCATCGGCATCACGATCACAACCAGAATACCCTTTCATTTCAAGACGATACAATTTGGATTTCTATATAATCTGAACGTCATTTCACGATTGTCTTCCTTCAAAGGGGTACTCATTATTTTAATTCACACCAGAGGTATGATTGCTGAATTACCCACCAACTAGGATTTGAGCTGACCACCTTCCGATTGTAAGCTCTTCTGACACAGTGCATCGTGGCTTAGATAATAAAAGCAAAGCTACTTTGATAACGTCGAATGACATAAAGAATACATAATATCAACTCCCTTTGTTCTCCAAGAAAGCATCAATGAGTCTGAAGAATTGTTTTAGGAGCACCATGCATTTCTGATGTTTAGGCAATTTTGGTAATGAGTGATACTGCATGGGGGAAGAAACTGGAGTCCCTCGCGAATGCATACGAAAAGACAGCACTCAAAGCTCCACGGAGTTACATTCTGTGCATTGCTCTCCTGCCATCTCCTATAGCCACCTTGCAGACCCAGCTGACAACATCTGATCAGTCCCAGCCAGTTTCCTTCCCAGGCACTAACCAGGCTTGTCTCTACTTAGTTATCCAGATCTGACAAGATTGGCCACATTTAAGATGATTTGGCTGTGGGTAGACGGTGCCATAGAATCGATGGTGCTAAAGAAATTATCCATAATGGAAAAGATCTATGGAGCATGGCTGTACGAGTCACTCTCATCATTTCACCAATGTCAAATGCATTATTAAAATTTCGCACTAGCCTGGCTCTTCTTCAGGCCATTATAACGCCCCCTAAACACAAATCGCCTTAAAATATTGCCTGCCAAGTAATCTCCAGCAATTGGGACATGCATTTATCTGCCAACCACTTGAGACAGTGTTCCCTTCCCGCAGCAGACGCGGGCATCGGCGACTACAACTCACAGGGCTATTCAATGTGTGTGTGTTTGCCATTAAGAATGTTTGCCTCTTCACTATCACATGTTTTAGTCTGTACTTACCTACCAGCTACTCTTTATCTACAATTATTATTGCTACCTCTCTTGTCCCCTGTGCCATGTATGAATGATGTGCTTTTATCTATTCGTGCGTCTGAGCTAAAGACTCTGGGCCATCGATTTACCACTTTTTGGTGGTACAATATCCATTTTAGGATTTTAAAAGGCCCGATTCCATGTTTTGTAATCACTTTAAATTGAAAGCAACAGAATGCAGACAAGGACACAGGGTGGTAACGTTCACACACCACACCAGATACTAATATGAGGCTGAATCGACCTAGGGGAGGCCCAACATCAGATAATTGTCATTGGTGTTGGCCATGAGAGGGAATTGAACTGAGGTCGTCGGATTCGTAGTGCGACACGCTAACCGCTCTACTTCTACCCACACGCAAACAAAACCACCCATTCATGCATATACAGATGCAAATTTAAATACACATACATGTACAGAAAAATACCATCCTATAGCCTTTCTTCATAGCTTATAGTGCAATGAAAAAGGCCACTGACCAATACGCCGCCTATTTATGTATATTTTCCATTTAAGGCCAAAGTGTTATTGATGAATGCGTAGATTTTTCTGAGATGGGCTTGTGTATCGCCAAATAAATTGTCCAATGTAGTGCATGGTATTGATGAGTATTAATGTATGGGGACATTAATACTCACTCACTCTTCCCCACCAGAGGAATGTTGCATTTCCTCTGCTGGATCAGGGTTGCAAACCAGAGATGACTGTCATCCCATTCTCAACTGAGACGAAAACAGCTGTATTGTATATGGTGTATCTAGTATGAACATATATACTCTCTCTATATATATACATAGTGGACTAGATATGATACAATTTATTTGTCTAATGTGATAAATAAAGCGTTCAATACAGGAAGGCTCTCCACATTGTCAGCCATCATAGCTCCTTTAATATTTCATTGTAAAGTTGTGACTTGCATCAGCCTGAGAGTTGCAGAAACAACCTAGTTCTTGCGCCACTTATAAACTATCAAGTCAAGTTAAGCAGTGACTTCTCTGACCTTTTCTGGAGCACATCATTATCTTGTTTCTTGACATTAATCTTTTTTGTATCGACCGACAGATTTTAATTTAGCATTCTGGCATTAGTGCCTGTGTTTGTGTACTTGTTTTGCAAGCCAACGAGCAATGTCTGCAGTGGGTGGGTGAATGCAGTTTCTCACAGGCTAAACCATGGCCGACTGGTTAAGGCCTAACGTGGGAATTTGCTTCAATCAGTAGCGAGGACACATTCAGTGAACTCCACTTAAGTCACCCAATCTGCTCTGAAGTGTCTCTTGACTCTAGGGCCTCGTATAGATCATCCTCATTCACACGCGGTCTCATTTCCTTCGTGCAATGGTCCCCGTACACCATTCTTAATTACCACACGAGTTTACTTCAGTTTGTGCCATGAAGCCAATTCTAGAAGAAAAAAACCAACACCTGTGCATAAAGAGCAGCCCATTATAAGTTGACAAATAATTTGAGAGTCTTTACCCAGATAAGCCCTCATTGATTAAATTTTCCACTACTGCAGGGGTAATTTTTTTTAAAGGGTCCTGGGTTTGGATGTTTGGCGAATTCCTTTATTGGGAAATGTTGCATGTTGCAGAAATCTGAGTGCCTGGAGAAAACCCATGCATATGCACACATATTTTGACCTGCTTGTCACGTTCAATTCATTTATCACGTAGCATCACCAACCAGCGCTCAACAGAGTAGTGAAGCATGGTCAAATAACCCCCAACACCCGCACAACGTGGGGAGATCTTTATCCAGCAGTGGATTGACGAAAAAATGCTGTCCATGTCCATAGATCATGTATTAAATATTGTACATACAAAATTTGACAACAAACCAGTAATGTTATTTGCTTAACAAAATAAGTAAAAAAAAGTGTAGATCTAAAATATGTTCTCGATGAAACAAGAATAATGACAAGGTGGTAAAATTAAATAGAAGACATTTTTTTCAACTACCCTAATATTTCGCACGATGCATATTGTATTTCACTAATTAAGGATGAAAAAAATATTTAACTTCAAAGAATAGCAACGAATGTATGCTGCCCTGTGAAACTCAATAAAAGCTATTGCCGGCACTAGGGCCTCCTGCTGAGGAAGCTCAAAAGAGGCCCTCTGCAGGCCACGTGGCCTCCTCTTCACCCATGAGCAGAGGTCGCAAACGGGTTTTGATTCCTTACCCGTACCCGTACCAGGCCGCACCAGGGTCGCAAACTGGTACCCGTACCTGGCCGGGTATGGGTATCGGGTACCCGATTGCAACCTCTGGGATGAAGCCATGTTGCAGGCGCGGGTGGGTTGATTCTAGGAGCTTGAATTGTGAGAAGAGTCAAGACGTTGGGAATTGAGTGACAAACGGTTACTCACCAGTGACTCACGGCCTACCCGTACCCGTACCCGGCCGCACCAGGGTCACAAACGGGTACGGGTAGCCGGGTATCGGGTACCCGATTGCGACCTCTGCCCCTGAGTCGTTCAGAAGGGGGAGTACAGTACCCACACTTTACCCCACCACATGCGGACCTGCTGATTGGTGAACCGTGGTGCACCTGTTCATACTACTCATGGGAGAACAAAGGAAGAGGAATTATGAAACTTACGCCGTTGCTACAACTGCTGGGTGGGGAGAAAACCTGTGCATTGTTAAGTCCAGTGTGCGAGCCGTTACACCAGAGCAGCATACCACGTATCAATGATATCACACTTCAAACATGTGCTGACTTTGCGTGTACACAGGACAATGTAACGGAATTCAACATCACCCGATCAATGTCCCCTGGCAACCCTTGTTTTGCACATTTTTATTGAGAAATGAAATGATGGAAACATGGTGTTCAAGTTGTGTTTAAGCTGTGAGTAAAAATAAAATACATGGCGTTGTTTTACGCTACACAGTATTACACGTGTTATTTTCCACGGTGTGTTGCATTTGAATGCATGAACATTACATCGTGACCAATACGCAATTTCAGCATGTTTTATATACATATAGCAGGCCATACACACACATCCACTCACAACCACACATCAAATATTTATTTTAATTTCCAAGTGTAGTTGCTCATGACTCTGGTCCAACAGTTTGCTGTTGGTAGGGTGTGCAGGTTAAGCAGCAACCATCACACGTGTGAGTCTCCCGATAAACAAGGTGGTCAGCAAATGGTAGTGCAGAAAGTGGGTGATTGACCCAGGGTGTTTTAATGTTACCCCCTCGTGCATGAGTTTTCCACAGGTATTCCAATTCCTTTCCACATGCACAATCCTCATATCAATGCAGTACCATTCTAAAAAGGTATCCCGTCACTCAGCAATATTTTCTGGGCTATTGAAAGGATGAATACTATTGTATGTATCTATGGTAAACTTATTTTCTCACCGTATGTAGCCAAACGTGCTCATCTGAGGTGCGGGGGAAGGACAACAAACTAAAGACAAAAAGGAGTCCAAAATAAATGAGTTTTCAATCTAGATTTTAAAAAAGCATAGATTTAACACACAAATGCAGATTTTCAAACACCAAATTTTCATTAGAGAAAATATCCATTTAACTAAACGGTGCCGAGACCAAGATGCAACTAGAATATTAATCTCGCAGAAACTAAGTTTTACGCAGCTTTCAAATCAACAACGTTCAAGATCCCTCAATCCCCTTTCATTACTGCCCTGTCTCACGCTAACAGTGCTCACAATTACACTGGGTTCTGATCTCTCCTACCCCACGGCACCTGTACTTTTACTATTATCAGTTCAACACTTCCTAGGCAATACCAAGAAAGATTAGCCCCAGCAAGGTAATGTGGGCAGCTATCACAGCAGTAATCTTTTAGAATGCCTCTCTCACACATGGATTTGAAGGATGCCTTAGGCTTTAATCAAAATAAAATGTGTAGCTTTAGCCAAGGATGTGGGTAATGAAATATTTCCTTTTCAGATGAAACAGACACAATATTTGAAAATCTGCCGTGATAGTTAAACTGCCTCTCGAATTAAAATGAAACTTCACGGGCTCACGTTGGCAATGATATGAGTGGAATGGATTGTAATAGTGCACATTTTTTTTATGAGATTGTGCATCCAAAGATCACGATATAGGTGTGATGAACACGCGAGTGAGTGATCTGGATGGGTGGCGCTGTGCTTGGAGTGTTTAAATTTCAATCGGATGTAGACATAACAACATGCAACGGTGTGCCGCTGGCAAACGGAAGGAAGTTTTTACTCCCATCTTGCCCTGTGTGAATATCATGTGACCACCACATTGCATGGGCAGCGCTCTCAGCTTGTCGGGACCACCAACTCAGAAGGGAGCTCTTGTTTGAGTCGGCTTTCTAGACAAGGCTGACTGCATTGTACGTGCAATGTGGGGGTCACATGACACGTACGCAATGCCCGACGGGAGTAGTGCCTTTTTGCCGTATGTAAAGCAGGATGCCTTTGCGTGTTGTTATTTCTATTTGTTTCCAGACCGCACGCTCCTTGTTTGGATGAGTTTTCTCGTCATGCGCTAAGATTGCTGCATTCGAATTGCAATCGGAAGGTTGCACGTTCAAATTTTGGTCAGAGGTTGGACGAAGCTCATCACCCCTTTGGTATCCACAAAAATGAGAACAGCTTTGTGGGAAGTTAAAATCTGACGTCCTCCAGATAGACTTCCCCTGCCTCAAGAATGTAGAATTCCCCCCCCCACTGTATTAGGGCCACCAACAAATATGAACACCACTGCAGACTTATCTGAGCAGCAAAGACATTTTGTCTTTTCCTTATCACCAAAGTAATTCGATCACCCTGGCCATCGCATTACTTTCGCGCATCATAATGGCATTCTGGGTAACAATACAAACCTGAGGTGGATAGCAAACAAGCCTCAAGTGAATAAATGAAACCCTGGCCTCCCTTGCAATTAAAACGTTGTGCATAACTCGCACATGTGAGCTCCATTAACCACAGCGAACACAACTTCCACAATGCATTCGTTTATTGGCAATACCTGCATTCTGTGTTACCACATCTGTGCTAAGCCATAAATGCGAAAAAACCCATCTGCCCTGTGAGAATTGGGGGAGTTCAAGGAGAATAGCAAATTCCCTCACTTTCTCAGGTTCAGAAATAATAGAATTACGGGTTCGGTTAATGATGCAGTTTGTTTTTATCCAGTGCCAAAATGCATAATGTATACCCAGATGGTGTGGAGCCATAAAAGGGAAATCCGTAATGAGGATGAGGTGAAAGTAAAACAAACATCAACATGATGTGTGTACGGCAGGAAGACAGAGAGCGAGAGAGAGGTTAATCAAAGTTATTGCACGGCGCATAGAAAAGAAGCGTGTTTGGAATTCAATATGGACAAAAAATAATGAGCATTGGCATCTCAGACAGCAGCAATGGCAGAAAAGAAGGAATGTACTTCTTTTAAATATGTTGACGTTCATAAGTAGGCCGATGCCAAGCAACATTTTTGAATGAGATCTTCATTTAACTTGCCCGGACTAACATCAGTGGGGAATGATCGTTGAAGAGATACTGCTCTAATCCCCACCCCCCAAACTTGCACTGATGACCAGTCTGATGAAGTGTGGTGAAACAAACCACCTGACCGAAAAGCATGGGAAGCCGTCATCCAGTATCGCCATCATAAAGGAGTGAAAATTGTCATTTTTCTGATTCCCTTTTATATCACCGTATTTATATTTTTTAATATCATTATTAAAAACGGAAAAAAGTGTGCAAAGAACCGTGGAGAGATGCATGCTTGTAATTACCTTGGGAGACAGAAAGAGGGACAACACGTGCATTAGAGAACACACACTGGTTAATGACATCAGTTAAAACTAGTAAGAAGAAGAATAAGTGGATTTAGACAGGGCACATCGCGAAAAGCGATTGTGGCAGATGATGGTGAAGGATAATTATTGGGTGGCAGTCAAGAAATGGAATACGTCCAAGATTATGTCCAAAGTGGAGATTGAGTCATGAATTCAGCTCACGTGATGTTTTGTTACGTTACAGCAGGGGTCGGGAACCTTTTTGACTGGGAAAGCCATAAAAGCCAAATATTTCTAAATATATTTCATTGAGAGCCATATAGTATTTTTAACGTATAATAAATTAAATATGTCTTACTTTTAATGCGACGTCTGGTGCTGCATAGTTTTGCTGATGGCCTTGTAGTCTGGTTCATACGTGGTGAGGTTGAGCTTTATGCAGGCGTGACCCGTGAAATTTATCTTCAAAACTAATTTCTGTTCACTTTAAAATGACACAGTATTATTAAGTAATATCACAAGTATTTAAAATCAGTTCCAAACAGATTTTTATTTATTATTTTTTCAACTCAAAATTGTCTGGGAGCCATATGCCGTCACTGGAAGAGCCATATATGGCTCGCGAGCCATAGGTTCCCGACTGCTGCGTTACAGGATCGTGAGAGGTAGCAGCGACTTGGGGACGTCTTCATAGGCAGCTAGTGTACCATGGTTGATGACGGTAACTTCCTTTCCACCAAGTAATTCGCTTTCTCGTTTAAGAGAAAGATCTGGGACGCGGTAATTACGAAGGAAAGATAATTTAAGCCGGTTAATTATAAGCGTGTGTTTAACTCCAATATTTAGCAGTTTGCAGATTTCCAATGTAACAATTTATGATTTATACTGCATAACAATGTTATAAATAAATTGTAAGTTTTGTTTTATTTATCAGCGAAATTTCATTTAGGTTGCTCATTAGGATGAGGTATTTTTTAAAGCGAACATTATGAACCTTATGGATGTATTATTTTACTCAACTGCATAATCAATTCCTTAATTTAGGACCATTTGAGATCAAATATCGCTTTTTTAGGGAAGTTGGAGTTATGAGCATGAAGCCATAAAGAGACACTAAATTTAACAGAAATTCACCCATGATTGAGACTTTTCAGGCCCCATAAATGGTTTCTTAATTACATTCAATATGACGTTAATGATAACTCCAGTTAACTGACTAAAATTTGCGACACTTAATAGCCTATTATAGGAAATGCATGATGAAAATACGACTTCTCTCGTAAAATAATTGACCCGGAAAATAAAAGTGGGGCCCGAACACACACCAAGACAAAGATCCCTCACATAGCCTTAACAGACTGTTGGGGCAAGTGCTGTTAGTGAGCACCTGTGAAGGCCGCCTTGACACACAAGGGGTGTGTTATTAGCACTGCACCTAGCAGCGTTTGTCTCCCTAGGGGCGATGTTCACACATCGCACCAAGGTTCTCATTTGAGGTTAAACCGAACTCGTGGAGACCCAGGACTCGTCGTGAGCGGGATTAGATCTCGGGTCCATAGCGTAGCACGCTGACCGCTATACTACTGCTTCCCATCATACACCCTCACAAGGACTCTCTTTTTCAACTTGGTTAGCCTGCTGGTGATAGCGAGCACCGATGATGACTAATATAGAATACAATACACAAGAGGTTGATGTGGACAAACACAGGCTACATCAATGTACATACCCTGTAATAACAGAAGGATATATTAAACCCAGCACATTGAGATTGGTTATCTCCTATAAATCTCACTTACTGCATTTACCATACGGTATATTGCCAGACTAACAAAAATAATGCCCGGATAAAAAAACATAATGAAAAAATATATTAGTTTTTTTTCTACTGCCACATTCGAACCCGGAATATTGTGATCAATCATCCGGCAGTGTGTCTCATCCAAGAATGGAAATGGAGCTACATTTGCAGCATGTTAGAGGCATGGCTATCAATGTACATCACTGCTCAGAACATACGAAACAGCCCATAAAACAGCTCAAAGAAATAAAAAAGAATGTTGATATGCATTAGCCATGCTACAAATGTTATTTTTTTTCACAGTTTAGGATTAGATTACTTTATTAATTGGCATTTTATAAATGTTATTATTTATTAATTCGATGCGCCTCCCAAGACACAAATAACATAATACATTCTCATATTGCCATGCAATGATGGTCGTCTTCAAAGGGTATCAGCATTTAACATGCTCATATTTACTCTTAACACCCAGCCTGAAATATCCTGTATCTACAGTAGTGTATTGGGCAATTCTTCACCAACCTTTAAAATAATCTGGTCCGTGGCACTGCAGTTGAAAGTGTTTTACTCACCATTAGAGAAATGCAAGTTCAAATCATAATTGGGGGTTGACTCAGCCTACGATCCCTCTCGGAGTGATCAAATAACCACCACTCTGTGGTACGTCAGCAATGAATGGCCTGTGGAGAAACTAACACCCTACAATGGGATACAACAGTTCGTGTAGCTCATGAAGAGGAGTGGCGCCCCATTGCTCATTTGGGCAAGGATGGTTTGACTTTGACCTATTTTCAAAGTGCACACGGCACACCAACTACTTGCCTTTGAAAGAAACTTGGCTTCCCCTTGTCAACGGCATTCATTAACCATGTGCAGTCTATCCTCTATTTTGCTGAGATTCACGAACACCCCTCAAAAAGTTGAACAAAACCTGCAAATCTCGTGAGAGCCCTTGTCCATTCGTAAGTATAAGTGTAGACTGTGTGTTGTGTTGGCTGGTGGCCCAGCGTATGACCTTTATCTCTGGTGCTTCTCCAAGGGGAAAGAGCTTGGGACAGTTGCCGTAACGGGAATGGATTCTCAAAGGAATCAGACAAAGATCCCTCCGTGTAGTCTACACAGGAAGTGCTCTGAGCAAGCACCTATTGAAGACCAACACATTGCATGAGCGGTTTGGGTGACCAGCACCATGCCTGGCCACCTTTGTTTGCCCGGTGGTGATGTTTACACGCAGGTATTCATTTAAGGCTGAGTCGACCTAGAGGAAGTCCAGTATTGGTTCATATATTCGTCATTGACCGTGAGCGCTCGTACCGCATCGATTTAACCATTACACTACTTTTTTCGATTTAAAGCTTTCGTGACTGCAGGGATTCATCTTCTTGGTTCTTTCGGTAAAGTCACGTAGAAGGGAAGTAATAAAATAATAAAAATAAAACATAATAAAATAATTATCACGACGTTTTATTTGTATTATTTTATTACTTCCCTTCTACGTGACTTTACCGAAAGAACCAAGAAGACACTACACTACCTCTTTGCCATTGTGCACGACCGCTCTAAGGCATCCACCACTTCAAGCACCACACACATTTTCACCATTGAACCACTGCTCCGATGCAGCCGGCCAAAATTCCAATCCCATGCCTCATTCGCTATCCAGTGCATGTCATGTCTAGGGGGCTTCCAATATAGAAGCTACAACCATATGCTATCGTGCATCAGCACCTTATCTTATCATACATCTGAACCTTTCCGAGAAGATGGCTGAAGAGTCTGGTCATTATCGCATCTGTCACTAAACTGGCACATTGTGAGGATACGAGAGTTAAAATCCGCACCTCTGGCAAAAGTAAAAACAGTGGAAGAGTATGCGTTTCTTTATTTTGCAAATTTCAATCAGGGACATTGTAACTTTAGATTTAAGTATTGCACGCAACTTAGATAAGCTGATGATTATTTGCTGAGTCTTTTTAAACGTCTCATAATGAAAACATGAACATATATATGGTTTATCATGTGTATGTCATGATGTATTAAAGTAAAACTAGTTTGGTAAAGTCACCAAATTCTGGAGATGTGAGCTTGTGATGGGATGTGTGGTTGTGGGGAGATGTGTGGCGTGTGGGGGTACGTGGCTGATACAAAAACCCGTATGTTGAACTTATTTTGCACCATATGTAGCCAACCATGCTAATCGGAGGTGCGGGGGAAGGACATTGTGGGAAGGTCGGTGTGCAGTGAAAGGGATTACAAATGCTTGATGCCTCAATCACACATCATTCTAACTCTGGACACAAAAAAAGGCTCTCCGGATTATTGTAATTCAGCAGGGCTGCCTTGGGCTTACTGGGAAAAACTAGGTCCCCTTAATGAGACATGGGTCAGGGCATTTCTTACAGTATTCAAGTCATGCAGCATAAGACCATTCCTCCATTTGTAAGATAAGGCTCGCATTGCTAAGCTCCTACACAGGCATCTGTGATTAATTTATTCCTAGCAGGACAAAAGTGACAGGCTTTTTGCATCAAATATTTGAACTGCAGATGAAGTGTTTAGTGCACACATATATGAATAAAAATTAAGGGCATTTAAATTTCACTCACCATCAGCCAATACTAAAAGCAGTAATACAAAAAAAATCCGTGGAATATGGATTGTGATAAAATTAAAATAATAAACAAATGAGAGGCAACAAAAACTGCCTCTCGGGAAGCTTTTTCCTGGCCAAAACTATTTTAAAAGTCCATAAAAATAAAAGTGGAATTGCACACATGAGGGCAATGAGTAGTGGTAACACTGCAAGTGCATAGATTATGTCAACACTAAAATCAGGAATATTTAGTGTTTCACGTGAACCTCGTATGCACTAAGCACCGAGGAACCGTTTTTTTATTCATACGAAACTCCGTTACGGTTTTAAAAGTATTCATTTGCCAAATAGGCTGCAATTTTGTTTTCTCAGAGAAATAAACATCTCAATGCATAAGGAGATGTACTCGTTTGTTGTCAATGGGATAGAGGTACATGTGTATATCTTCCACATCTTAGCCAGCTCAGGGCACAGCCGCTTTAGTGCAGTACAGCTCAGACGAATACTGTATATAATTGATCACGAGGGAGAATAAGAAATGTGTGTGTGTGTGCGAGTTACACATCTTGCGTGCGAAGGATGCCAAAACCATGGCATCCTATTGAGCAGATTAACTCTGAATTACATGTTCAGGTCTGCATTGTCTTGTTCTAGGAGTTATTCATATCAAACGGAATGGTTTTATTTTCATTTATACATGCCGCAAAGGTGTTTAACTACATTTAAAATATTGTCCCACTGTTGCACGGTAAATGAGATCATGTACAAAACTGATGGTTCTGCTTATTCTTCACTAAAGTAAATATGTAACCGAGACACACACTACGTGCAATGCCGACCACGCTGGCATACTTGGTGTATGACGTGGGTATTGATCTGGTTCTCGGATTTTCCTCCAACAACCAAAAAAACGCGTCGCAATTTATTCGACAAATATTTAAAATAGGAGCCTCCAACCTAAACTAAAACTGAGGACGGCTGCTTGCGTTGTGGCCGAAACGTCGTGAGAATTTTATTTTATTATGTTTTATTATTAATATTTTATTATTTCCCTCCTACGTGACTTTACCGAAAGAACCAAGAAGATGAATCCCTGCAGTCACGAAAGCTTAAAATCGAAAAATAAAACTAAACAATTTTTTTTATTTTACCATGTCAGGCCCACTGAGCTATACAGCTCTTTTCAGAAGCGACCTGGCCACAAATAATAGCTCAACGAAGTGGCTTATCAACGTGGACATTTATAGCAGCCGAACATTCTAAACGCACGTTGATTCTCAATGTGGAGGGAAAAACCGAAGGACCCAGAGAAAAATCCACGCAACCACGGGGAAAGACATCCAAACTCGAAATATACAGCAGGCGTCAGAGCTGGGATTGAACCCACGACCTCGTGTATAAAAGGCGAGGTAGTGAACATCTCGCAACCAACATGTCTTGCAGCTTCATGACGCTTCACGGTGTATCAATCAGTAGACCCATAGTCTGGCAGGCACTGCTACAGATCTGCTCACGCGTTTTGACATCCAGTTAATTCCAAGCAGCCCACATTAAAACTCAACCTGTCCTGCATCACGCAGTGTGCATCCGTCCTCAATTGCGAGGTGCAACAAATGGCTATTTATATTGCCCAATCGGAACGTTCCGTTTCGGGTATCTCCAGATGGCCATCAAGAGGGTGCAATGACAACCGTCATACCGCAACACCGAGTCCGCATCTTGTCGTGCTCCTGTTCATCGTTGCTGCGCTCCACAATGGGGCTCGTAAATGCATCTGAAATGCATTGTCGTCTTTTTCGATTTAAAGCTTTCGTGACTGCAGGGATTCATCTTCTTGGTTCTTTTGGTAAAGTCACGTAGAAGGGAAATAAGAAAAGATGTTTTATGTTTATTATATTATTATTTAAATTATTATATAAATAATAAAATATCCTTTATTTTGATCATTCCCTTCTACGTGACTTTACCGAAAGAACCAAGAAGATGCATGGTCGTCTGCGCCTCAGCAGTACCAACAACAAAAAATAGCAAGCTCGTATGCTTTGGGTCTTTCGGTAAAGTCACGTAGATAACGTAGAAAACTACGACGCTTCGATCGCAACACAAGCGTTCATCTTAGAACTTATCTACGTGACTTTACAGAAAGACCCAAAGAATATGAATTCCTGCAGTCACGAAAGCTTCAATTCAAGATTTAATAGCAAGCTCGTTATGGGAACGCATTGAACCCCCCCCCCCCCCCCGTGAATTGTCAAAGGTAGAGAACTAATGAGTGCGAGTCATTCTCATATGGAGGATTACAGTGATTCGTTATTAAGATCCATACACACGTCGCAATGTCTTTTTTCACAAGTTCTCTTCGTTTTGATTAGTTTTAAGCACTGTGACCGAGCATCAATTATGCCCGTATTTCTAGTTATTCAATAAAAAATAAATATACGTAAAAAAATATAATCATCCCCTGCTACCATCTTGACGCTGTCTATGTTTATATGTTGAACCTCGCATTCCAGTAGCTTTTTTGGCAACAATCCAGAATATAAGATCAATTCCTCTCATATCCCACAATACGCAGCATTGACCTTCCAATCCAATCAGCCAACAGTAAGCCACTGTAAGCAAAATGAATAATGTGCACACACACACACACTATACATACACATGCTCCACCCCAATGCTCCTGACTTCTGAACATGTGTGCACGTCAATGTAAGACATTGATGAATACGAATGTGCAGTCCACTCGTGCTGCAGCAATCTTGACAAAACACAAAGCCTTATTTTAATGGTGCAGGTCAGACAGCCCGGAATATTTTATTAGAAGATTCATAGCTTAGGAGACCATTATCAGATTGCATATTGTACACCTGCGAATGCATTGCCTGCAGCAAACGTTTGACGGTTTTGTTTGAACCTCACGGAGCAAGCCCATCGAATAAATGTATTTAACCCCTTCATGTGCCATTCTACGATGACAGCCGTGAAATATATTCTAGGCACAGACGGTTTGCAGTGGCCTTAATTCTTTTCCATCTCACCTTCTGCAGATTCACTGCCTCCGCGTGCCCAGGGAAAGCGGCTTGCACTATGGACAATCTTTAGATAATGTTCTTAGGTCGTCCTTGCCAATGTAATAAAAGATGCCTGCGTTAAGTAAAAAAGGAAAATGAGTGGAAGTGCAAGGCATTGCAGGTCTGCACATGTGACTTGTTGTACACGTATGCAGTAGCCACGTAGGTTCTAGATTTGAAGCTTTCGTGACTGCAAGGATTCATATTCTTAGGTTTTTTCGGTAAAGTCAGGTAGGTAAAATTAATTAAAGTAAAATAAAAAATAAAATTAAAATCACGATACAGCTATCGTGCTGTGACGGTTCCACCTGAAGACGGAAGCTTGTGTTGCCTCCGAAACGTCGTGATTTTTATTTAATTTTTATATTACTTTTATTAATTTTATTCTTTACCTACGTGACTTTACCGAAAAAAACCTAAGAATAAGCCACGTAGGTATTTAAGTTTCAGGAGAAGCGGCCTTCAGTGCGTCTGGTTCTCATCTGTGGAATGGCTTTCCACAGGGGATCTGAGGGCTTTACAATCATTAAGCAGTTTTAAGCAGAATCTAAAAACTCACCTTTTTAAACTTGCTTTTACTTAAATTATTTTATAGTGTTATTTTTCTAATATGCCTTCGATAGTAATGTATTCTAATGCAATTTTGTTTTGTATGGAATTTGCTTTTATTCTTCTTGTGATTTAGTCTATTAACAATATTTTAATTTAAATCTGTACAGCAATTTGAATGGAATCCTTTGCACGAAATAGTGGTATAGAAATCAATAATTTATTGATTGATTTAGTGACGGCATTAACACATTCGATAAACATCCCACACCTTTAACTTGTTAACATGTATTAGCTATGTACATGAGCAAATTCACTGACAGCATGAACACATTCTATTAAATCCCACGTGTGACTTCTCCAACAAGCTGTTCCTGTGGCTTTTCGTGCCTCGGGGACAAAGTTAAGTCGAAGTTGCTCCTGTCTGAATACACAAACTTTCATATTCACGTATACAAGATTATACATTTTATTTGCTCTAAAGCTGCTCCATTGGATACTGGTACATAATGGACACGTATCCAATTTTTTTTTATTATAAATATAAGTTCAATTAATCATGAATTGTGTTCATTTTGTATGTTGTTTCCTCTACTCATTTACAAATTGCTATATATATGTGATGCTATTTTCAATTATTAAAACAAATTAAATGAAAATAGATACCTGGCAAATGACTACAGAAATGAAAGTGCAAGTACGGCAACCACACAGCATTATGTTAATATGTTTTATCGATATATTTTTTTAATCTGAACAAATAACAATTCATAATTCATAATTTTGGACATTGGGCACTTGCATCATTATTATATCGCAAGGCTGTCACGAATCTACGATGTTTCACAGAAGGCTACTGTCATTAGGGAGTGATGTTGCTATCTTTAATTGGCAAACATGGACCATCCAGCACACAATGGCTTATTCTTACTGAATGATGTCAAGGTGATGTTTGGCGTCCACTATAAAGCATATGGCATATATTTGTGTATGGATAATTCACCTGCGGTATTAACCAAGGCAGCCTGCCGGATTCGAACCAACGGACCACTGCAAGAACACGCTACCACTAGGCGGTGTAGCCACCCCCAACGAAACGGTATAAGAGACAAGTAGAGTAGCCCCACGGACACAACAGATACATGCCATTTAAGAAGAGAAAACATTTATCTGAAAATGTTACTTAAAAAAACGAAATGCTCATACTAAAGTATCACCGCATCACAGATTTATGAAATCTTACAAGAAGTAACCACACGTGTTTGAGAGCATTTGTCATGTCACCTCACTTATTTACGGAGGGCCTTTTTTAGGACAAGAAAACCACGCAACTCCACGAATGGAGCCCACAGTGAGGCCAACGCGAATCCACTGTCAGGGGGAATAAGTGAAAACATGACAATGGTTAGCCGTCATGGGGAAGCGATGCACAAGGCGCAACAGCTGCTGGACGGTGCTCAGGTTCTTCTCGACTCCTTGAAACATTTTAACCCTTCCGCTGAGCTCCAAAACAACAACTCCCATCCAGGAGAGAGCGATGACGGCATAGCCGGGCACTGGTGGTGCACACCTAACACATTCCTGCGGAGGGAGCTGGTAGGAACGTTGGGTTGCTCGGTCAATGGCCAGGGTCAACGGCGGCGTGGTGTATTCGGCAAATATGCCCGACTGTGAGGGCGGGCACAAGCCGGCGTGAGTAGGTTAAACGTTGAGTTTTATAAGGGCACCATGGGGTGACCAGCCCCTCCCCACCCAGCCCCACCCCTCCCACCCCCCCACCCAGCCCCACCTTCTCCACCCAGCCCCTCCCCACCCTCCCCACCCACCCAGCCCCTCCCCACCCTCCCCTCCCCACCCAGCCCCACCCTCCCCACCCAGCCCCTCCCCACCATCCCCACCCAGCCCCACCCCACCCTCCCCACCCAGCCCCTCCCCACCCACCCAGCCCCTCCCCACCCTCCCCTCCCCACCCAGCCCCTCCCCACCCAGCCACACCCTCCTCACCCAGTCCCTCCCCACCCAGCCCCTCCTTCCCCACCCAGCCCCTCCCTGCACGACGGACACAATAATCCCCTGTGGGCTGGTGTAACCAGGAGGTTCCTACCAGTATTAGTCCGTGCTCTGTCAAGGCGGGGGTTTGTGGGTCACACGAAGTCCCTCCCGACCCCGTAGGTGTCGAGGTCGCCATCTCCTGGCTTGCCGTAGTATGGCAGTACAGCAAGTAGATACATTTCCACCTGTAAGCCATCTGTGCAGGGATTGCGTTACCTCCCTCGCACGTGATGGTTTTCTCCAGGTACCCTGGCGTCTCCCCACATGTATAAGACACTCATTAACGGGGTGCCACGGTGGCTAAGAGATGTTAACTACTTCGCCTGGTATGGAGGAGATCGTGGGTTCAATCCCGACCCTGAAGCCTGCTGCTGTATATTTCGAGTTTTGAATGTTCTCCTCGTTGTCGTGTGGATTTTTCTCCGGGTTCTCCGGTTTTTTCCTTCACATTTAGAAACGTGCGTTTAAAGTATATGGCTGATATAAATGTCCACGTGAGTCCACGTGATAAGCCACTTTGTTGAGCTAACATTTGTTATAGCCAGGTCGCTTCTGAAAAAGAGCTAAATAGCCCAGTGAGGCTTACCTGGTAAAATAAAAATAGATAATTTAATAGATGGAAACATGGGAACATATGAATGAAAAGTTGGTTAAAGGAAAAGGTGTGGCCCTGCAGTTGCCTGCTCACACCATTGCTGGTGAAATTGTCTTCACTACAAGGAGCTCAGACAGCCCACCTCGAGGTTTTGTTTGGCCTACATTTCCACACTGCTCAGACGTCTTGAAAGAGGTTGTATTACCCACACTTTACACTACCACGTGCAACCTGCCAATCTACTGGGGCACCGAATTATACTGATGGGGGACAGAGGTGTGCGGATTTAAGAAACCTGCATGACTGTTTCATATGCCACTCCTTGTGTATTTCTAACCATTACACTGTGTGGCAGCATCCCCAGCATATTCAGAGCGCCAAAAAAAACGTGCATATTAGGAGATGTTTCGATTTAAAGCTTTCGTGACTGCAGGGATTCCTCTTCTTGGTTCTTTCGGTAAAGTCACGTATTTTATTTTATTATATCATTTAATATTATTTTATTATGTTTTATTTTTATTATTTTATTATTTCCATTCTACGTGACTTTACCGAAAGAACCAAGGAGATGTGTTCACACATTCAAAACCCTCCACTTACGGATGGATCACAGTTCACCTATTGACACTGCAGGGAAGGTTGTTTAAAGCCTGTGATGTGGTTAACGCTCAAATGTGAATGCCGTGCCGGCAGTGATCCGGTACGCTACGGGCCTCGGTGTGTTTAGGAGGGAGTGCAAGACTCACTATTTTCTCATGGCTTTTACCTAAACATTATTTTGATTGTTTGCATTTCATTTTAGTGTATAATGGTTTGATGCCCCCTTGAGTGGAGGTGATATTACATTTGAAAAATACGGGTTTTCAGTTCATAGACATGCTAACAAAGATGCACAGTATTCAACGTTTCAACAAATCTATGCAATGTTCACGTTTTCAGCAATTAAATGTGATGACATAGGTTTTTATATAAACGTGCATTTTTGCCAAGTGGTTCAGTGGTTCGAGTTATGGACTTTCAAATGGAAAATATGTGAGTTCAAGTCGTGGTCAGAGGTTAACACAGCCCATCATCCTCCCAGGCTCAAGGAAATGAGTACCACTTCGAGGGAAGTGAATTGTGGTCGTCCCATGGAAAACAATCTAGCCCCTGTCATATGATTGTTTATTTTTTTTTTACAGCTGGATGAAGGCTTCGAATTGAGGTAAGTACTGCCATATGTATCACTCCTGAATTTGTTAAGATACGCCTTGCCTTAGCAGGAAACATAAAAATACATTTACACATCCTTTTGCATGTCATAAATGCAATGCAAACCCCTCCACCCCACCCCTCACCACAAATGATACAATATATGCACATATAAATATAGCAGAATTAACGTTAGATTTTTATTCAATTTGGTTAAATGAGCATCGTAATTATTCAGTCTTGGCCAAAATATAGTAATTTGGTACAAGGGTTTAATACACCTGGGCTCTTTATAACAAAGGATGTGGCCAAGGGTTAAACAGATGGGGAAATTAAACAGGAATATCATGCGGAGAATTCCCCATGCTACTTAGCAATGCAAGACTTGTTATTGTAAAAAAAAAACTACTGAAATGTATACGTATCATTACAATGCTATTTTCACTCTCTAAATGCACACATAAGCATTCTGGAATTGTTGTATCCCTTTTAACTTGGAGCAGCCCTCAAACACAACGAGACTTGACTAAAAACCATATTAACAATATTCTCAGCTCATAATAGAGGGATTTTTTACTTTGCAATGCTGTAGGTTTACTCTCCAACACACCAGTGTGCTGAACTGGTGACTAATTAGCATGTTTTGATTACGTGACAAACCTTACCAATTGGCTGTTTCGGGTGGTGACGTATTTAATGACACATTTATATATGTATGCGATCTAACCCCCCAAAAAAACATTTTATCATGGATAATCTTGGTCGCAACAACCTACGTGTTCTGCTAATATTCTAAGATATTTTCCCGGCTCTAATTTAAAACGTAAGTTGTGTGTGCACACCTTACAACCCGATAGGCACGTGTGTATGTGTGCGAAACCAGACTTGTTTGACTTTATTTGGCACACACTTGGCACACGTTTGGGGTTTGTTTAACTCTCAAGAGAGTCTCATAATCCGTAGAATAAGGTAAAAGCAAACTTGTTATTTTTGTGTGCGTCACAAAGTTGAGATGTGTCACTATTTTGTTGTAAAATAAAACAAACAGACATAAACTTCATCAGTATATGACATACATATATTTTGTAATTGCTGTAAAATTAAAACTTAAACCTCTTTCAAATATTACACAAATGTTTTAATAACAAAAACATACGTAACTAACAGCACAATAAAATCCGATAAGCTTTTTTGCATTTATAATTTTGTGAAATACTGAACGACAATTTGCGATCATATGGCGTAAAATTGGATTCTGGTTTACTGGAATATGTAATGATCTGCGTTACATAAATTATCAGGCAATGTGTGGATACACTGCACAACTATGCTTCAATAGCATCTCCGAAACCACAGAATAATTAAGTGATATAGGGAAAATATATGACATAGTTTAAGATCCAACAGTCAATCCCCTGATGTGCCCTCGGTAATATATCCATGACTTTTGGCATACCTTGACAGTTCTCTCAAAACCATCTATATGCAGATAATCCACTGAATTTCCTATCAGTGATCTGTCTGATATAGAATTTCAAGATAAACTGCAAAAACAGACTCAGAGCCGTGTCATATATCCTGTGCCTTCACGGGTGTAGCCTGGCAGCCTTGTTGTTATTCTTCATGATGATGTAAGACTTAAAATTGTAAGAATACTCAAATATCACACCCTGTGCCCATATATACAGCTCGTGTACCTTTGTAAATAGACAATACACAGATCACCCAGTTACAAAATGTAAAGTTAAAAGTATCTTTCTGATTACAAATTTGGAGTCCACATTTCCAAGGAACAATATTTACTGAACAAATCATGTTCATAGAATGAGATTTTTATTATTTCATGACTTAAGTTATTCCATAGGATTTTGGCAGGAAAAAAAACACCACATCCATGTGTTAGTATCTGTATTATCACCTCCATTTGGTTATATTGAAATAGCACAATTTTTGGGAGGATGATGAGTTTCAAACTGAAGCACTGGCAGGTGAATATTGCCAATTTTCAGTGATGTGACTGGCAGGAGAATGGTTGAATCTATTAAACACATGGAGCAAGAACTTGAGCCAAGCATGGCATTCAAAAATTGTTGCTGCCAAGATAAATTTGCATAATTTCTTCAAAACGTTATAACGATGTCGTGACCTTTAAATGGATGATATTTTTAACCACTAGTGCAGTAAACATGTTTTATACACATTTCCAGAAATTGAGTTTCAAAAGTATAAAGACCATTTTTTTTGCAGGAATTCTTACATACTTTTAAAAATGCCACTCCTGAACTTTTAGCCAATTTTTTTTCTCACATTGTTGTATTTTTACATGATCAAGAACATTAAAATGTAGACAGAACAAATATACGTTAAAATTATTTTTCAAATAATGTGACCTACAACATTTCCCCACTGTGCGAGACATGCGGTTGAAAAGCACAAACAGTATAGTTACCCCAACATCCATCATCATCACCAATGAGCCTGGAATGCCAGTAATATGTGACTTAGCCAGATGTGCAGAATATTATTAGACACCTTTTCACACAAAAGCCCTCACCAGCAGACCGAGCCACAGATATCGCATGCAAAGCGGAGGATGTATCAGTTCAGAGAGCTTAAATTATGATGCGCTGTCAACAGAGTGATTCCAGGAATTTAAAGCTAGATTTTACAGACAAATCGAATATATTTTCTGTTTGATGCAGTTCAAAGCCTTGTTCACACAACCAAAATTAAATTGGCAAAATCTTCAAAAAAAAAACATTTTAAATCGAGCTTGGTGGAACTTACTTTGTAAACATAAAATTGTATACTTTGCCAACTAAAAAAACTTGCAAGAACTAATAATTAAAATAAAAGATAATTTAATATCGAAATGGTAATACAACCATGAGAATTTAATTAAATGATCTTTGCTAATGGATGATACACATTCCAGTACAAAAATACACCTTAATTAACCAATAGAGAATTTCTTTATTTTTCAAAGTTTTCATGCAACATTTTGAGAATGTTCAGAATTATTTTAGATGTCTGTGCAAAATTCGACAATCACACTCAGTCACTAGAATTAAGATGTTGGATCGCCATGATTATGAACATTAGGCTCCAAGAGACGCATTTAGACGTCACTATTGTGCATCAATATTCGTTCAATTTTGTGTTGATGTCAAGAGACTTGTTTTCTAATTACATTACCAGAAATTAATCATATGCTGATCCTACGAGGCTGATTAAAGACAATGTTTTTCTTTACACAATGGAAACTTTACATTTTGCATTAGTTTAATAAGCCCTTGCATATGCAGTATATGTCGACAACATTGCTTGTAGTTATTTACATCCCCCAGGCATTCCTTCAAAACTAAAGAATATGTTGGTATGCTACTATGCCAGTTTTACACGGAGGCTTTCACGATCAATATTATTCATAATAAAGGTTTTTGGGTTAGATCGCATGAATGCTACTATGTGATTAAATATTCATCTAAAATTACTTTGGTTGGAATGTAAACAATACGCATTTAATTTATGATTTAGTCATTAAGCTCAATAGCCACACTTCTCTATAAACTTCCAAGGCATTGATAAATCACTGTGTATACATTTATTTATTGTTCCTGGGTAGTGTCATTTTATAATTGCTTATGCCTCAAAAGGACAGAAAAAGGCAATTATTCCCCACAAACTTTGCTTTTGTGACCAGGACACAAATGCAAAGTTAATCATCCACTCCATTAATAACACTGTGTAACAAGTTTATTTATTTTTTGTTCCTGGGTAGTAAGTGATATTTCCAAAAGCAAAGTTTGTGGGAAATAATAGCCATTTTCTATACTGTTGAGGCATAAGCAATTAGAAAATAACACTTACTACCCAGGAAAAAAAGCCGTGTTACATAGTGATTGGATACTTTGTATTGGTTTAAATAGTCTAAGTATTGTATTCAAATCTAAACCTGGTCTCCTGAAACGAATGCTGTAGTTTCACAGCCACTGGGAAGGGTACTTGTCTGGTTTCATGAATCACATTTCCTGGCAAGAGCTGCGTTTCCACCGCAGCTCAGAGTTTGCAACCGGGTACCCGATACCCGTACCCTACCCGATACCCGGCTACCCGTACCCGGCCGGGTACGGGTACGGGTAGCCGTTTGCGACCCTGGTGCGGCCGGGTACGGGTACGTGTAGACCGTGAGTCACTGGTGAGTAACCGTTTGTCACTCATTTCGGGTAGGGTACGGGTATGGGTAGGGAACGGGTACGGGTACCCATTTGCGACCCTGGTGCGGCCGGGTACGGGTACAGGTAAGGAATCAAACCCCGTTTGCGACCTCTGCCGCAGCCCTTGCCAGGCCGACCCTGACATCCAGTGGGCTCAACGGCTCGGCCCTGCAGCTCACTTTTACAACTCCTGATGATGTTCACCTGGACCAACGTCGCATTCGAGCTGGTTTAAGTCGTCGATGGAAGTCGATTTCATCAACCGCAAACATTGTCATTGACTATGTTTTGTTCTTGACAATTACCGTGGCCTGTTCAAAGACTGGCAGCCGACTCTAAAAAGCAGATGATGCCTCTGACGTCACCAAACGCTGCCCACCACCTCCCAGCCAGCGGCACACGTGGGAGCAGAGGTAAGACCCCTTTAATTTTTTTCACCAGCTTTGAACAAAACGTGCCAATTAGTTACTAGTTCAGCACACCGGCGTGTTGGAGAGCAAACCCACAACATTTACAATTTGAGTAGAATGTCCTGCTGCTGACTAAAACCATCATCATCAGGAGGTGGGTTCACGACACATTTACATTTTCGCGATCTAACCAAATATAATCTCTTGTGAATAATATTGGTCACGACAGCCCACGTGTTAAATTGTCAGTAACATTGTTTCCTTGGTGCTAATCAGAGACACGTTATTGTTTCGAGAATTAGCATGGCATTCCAAATGCAGAGATAGTGAGGGGGGTCGGAGGGGGGGGGCTAAGCCCGTTCAGCATCACAGCACATGCAGTTGGGAACATGAATCAGCTCTGTGCAGTTGATCCTGAAATAAAAAAAAAACGGGTCATTCCTGGGACTCGGAGCCCACCAGCTCATGGTCATGGGACCGCAGTATGAGCTTCAAATGAAAAAGCTGTTTAATTCTAGATTTGAAGCTTTCGTGACTGCAAGGATTCATATTCTTAGGTTTTTTCGGTAAAGTCACGTAGGTAAAACATAAAAATTAATAAAAATAAAATAAAACAAAAATCACGACGTTTCGGAGGCAACACAAGTCTCCGTGACGGTCCCACCTGGTGACGGAGACTTGTGTTGCCTCCGAAACGTCGTGATTTTTGTTTTATTTTATTTTTTATTATTTTGATGTTTTAGCTACGTGACTTTACCGAAAAAACCTAAGAATAGAAAAAGCTGTTCTCTGTTTTCACGTAGCTTTAACTCAATTCCCACTTCTAATGAAGAACCCTGGCTAAAATGATTTGCTGTTGTGTCAATAACACGGACACAATAATCAAATAAATACCCACATTGAAATAAATACCTGCTTTTAAGTAGCTATCACTTTTGAAACAACAACAACAACAACAAAATATTCAAATACTTGCTGGGTTCAGATATATTACATTTCCTTAATTGCTAAGGAGCAAGCATAATTAAGAATCTCTCATGTGAGCCCCTGCAGAAACCACCCCTATTCACCTCAATAGTGAACCTCCAAAGGGTAACAAAGGAGACTCCATGTCTGTTGATGCCTTCGAAACATTCATGTGCCAATAGTTTTCTGCCAAGTGGAAGCAAATTATATGGTCGATTGTTTATGAATTGGGAATAGCCATGCATACATACATGCACACACAAAGACAAAGTCCCCCGTGTAGCCTACACTGGCTGTCGGGACAAGTGCTGTTAATGAGCACCTATAAAGGTGTCGTGCGTGAAGGTGTGGTGTGGGAGCAACCCCGCACCTGACTGGCCGCAAGGTACTCATTTACGGCTGAGTCGACCTAGGGGATGCCCAAAACTGGTTCAGATATTCGCCACTGATGGTAGCCCTGAGCATAAATTGTATGGGTGGTCGCTGGGTTCGTGACACAGTGTGCTAAGCATTTTTCTTGAGTTACATGTTTAATAGTTGTCTATATCAATTACTGTACGTACGTGAAATGTTTTGTTTGCTCACGAATAGGAAAATGTCTCAATATTCATAGCATTTGCATCACACTCTGTATAAATAGCAAAACCAACTTGTTTCACAATCCACGGTTGAAATCTGCTGCGGTTAGAGTGCCTGCCTTATTTAGGTTTGTGAGTTCAATCCTGGTCAGGGTTTTAAGTGTAACATGATTCCTTTCTGGTGAACACATGGTTGGCTACGTGCAGTGCGACATACGTTCAATGTGCATACCTACAATGCATACCATTTCATGGGAAGTCGGCAGTGATTGTTATTTTAGTTTAAGCATCACTGTCAATGCAGCATCACACACAATATTGTACGGAGCTGAACTTATACACTGGAATGTAAAATCCCAGCCACTTCATCAGGGCTGCTCATGTAGAATGGGGCAGTGACGGGAGTGCATTTGCTGCTCGTTGTGGCTGTTCGCGGTTCGAAGCCAAAAAGTCGCTCTGGTTAATACCGATGGTGTATTAGTCATTCAACATGCGTGCCATATTCATCACAGTGCATGTCAAAGATCCAATCGTGTCAATAGAAGAGGAAAAGGCCATTGTGTGCTGGTTTCACGGTCTGTGATTTTGATACGTAATTTGCAATTTACTTGATTGGGGGAAAAGAACGTAGCGATATTTTGCCCCCTACTCGGAAAACTTAGCAGGGCCCTCCGGAAAATGAATGTTCAGATTGAATGATGGTTTAATAGGTAATGGAATAATCACCAAGTGGATTAATAAGCAGTGTTCATTTGAGCAGGTCGATGTTGCCACTGGTCGCTAAAGACCTCCAGAATCAGGGTGCGGATATGTAATCCACTTCACTCTCACGCAAGCCGTTGTTTCACCACTCTTTATCCTGTTTGGCTACCCCTTGCCTACATTGCCTCTCTCTGCCTCCATCACAATCAAAGGAGTATGAATAAAATGTAAATGTAAATTTTTAAATTATCGTGTAAATTTGAACAGGAGTAGCTGCTGCAAAGACACCGTGTACCATCTCCACAGTCAATGCTACCATCTGGCAATTTGTATTTATTTCGCCAATTAAGTGAGAACGCCATAAGGGATTCTGCAGAGAAGCTGTTGATGAATCTCCGTAAGTAGCCCATGCAGCCAATACGCCGCTGCATCCTGCCGAACAGACGTGCTCCAAGATTTAAGAGTTGGCTTTTAGAATTTGCCGATTTAGTTTTTTCGCTTAAAGTTACCCCCCACTTATGTTAGTGTCTGCACAATGAAACACGACCAAGCATTCAAGAAATACAACTGATAAATATTTAGCCTTAACATATACATTAACTCTCCATTGTGTGAGATATACACGTGTTATTTTGGGGGAAATTTAGTGTAAAGGGTATGGGTTTCACATTACGTGTGCTCCTATTGAAATGGAGGGATGATTTAAACAATTTTGCAACACATGGTTAACACGGCGAATAAACTCTAAGTGACATGGACTGCTGATAACATGCTTCCTTCCACCTTATGAAAAAAACACGCAGAATTCAACTTTCTCCAGTGCCTTCCCATTCATCAGCGTGTGTGTACATGAAACCTTGTCATTATTCACGAAAGCGTTTGTACCAAATTGTATAGTCACTCTGATTTCATATCTCAGTCACCCCACAAACACGGCGCCCTCTTATCTCTGACATTGAGAGGTCACTCCTTTTTCCCCCTGCAGTCTCGGAATGGCCTTTTCTCGAGCTATATGTACTTTAGCCTCCTTGTTTCTATATGTATGTTCAAGCTAAGAGAAGGCATTTGTTAAATGTTACGGTCATATGTGTTTTATTCACATCAATAGAGGGGTGTAATTTACCACTACTTCCAGGTTACTTTGATGAAGAGTTCACGGGTGATATGGCTACAGACAAGAGGCATATTATTTGGGTCTTTCGGTAAAGTCACGGAGATCGGTTCAAAGAAAATAACAAAAAATAACTAAAAACTACGACGTTTCGATCACAACACAAGCGATCGTCATATAGCATCTGCTTATCCACCAAAATAAAATAATAATAAAAATAGCACATCAATCAACAAGCTCTCTGGAACAAAAAAAACCTGGTTTTGACTTTTCCTAATCTCATCAGCCGAGTGTGGCCTGTTATAAGACGTTATAAGCAAAACCCATCCACAAACACAGTACGGCCATGACAATTTTTACATTGACGTAATGCTTTTTTATTACCTATGTCATCCTTATTGGCTTGCCCAGTTAAGGCATACATATGCGTATATATGGCATTACATAACCAACACATTCATTTGTTCAAGTTGTTGCTTCCATCTTCCTGGAATGGACATACCATGGTAAGGCTACACAGGCTGTAAATAGTTTCCTTATTTTACAAGATTGCTTAGACAACAATTCAAGCTTGCTCGTGCTTACAGGAAGATTGAGCCCCTGAGATTAAGTGAAACAGTGGCTGCATTGCTTCGTTTTTAAAGAAAGCACAACAGAGCTCCAAAACTGGGGCTAAAGCCATCAAACTCGTGTGGTGGCAAAACTTATTTTCATTTCCCTGCAGGGCCCAGATCAACGCTGCCAGGGCTCTCTCTGTACATGAGCAGCCAGCTACGTATGCGTCACGCACACCACCAGCCTCTGCCGTTGCGTAGTTATTAGTTGTGATAAATCAGCAGCTGACACGGCTGGATTTTTGCTCGGCAAAATCCCCACTCACGACCGTGACATTTATAAGGGAACGTTACCTGCTTCGCATTCATCAGTTAGGCTATTCAGGAAAAAAAAAACAATTC
The DNA here is from genome assembly GCF_015708825.2 of Lethenteron reissneri. Lineage (NCBI taxonomy): Eukaryota > Metazoa > Chordata > Hyperoartia > Petromyzontiformes > Petromyzontidae > Lethenteron > Lethenteron reissneri. The sequence continues at coordinate 3,716,348 of NC_083798.1, read as the reverse complement.
TTGTCAAAAAAGCTGCACGCTTAAAATATATTGATGTTACATTCTGCTGTTTTTTTTTACAAAAGTATAACATTACCAATTTTTCCCTATTTGAATGCTTGTTTGTCTTTTGTCAAGCATCACTGGTTAAATAATTTCTGTAGAATGCAAAGTTTAACAACTGCAAGATAAGCAAAATGAAAATAAGTATTCCGAGAACTTGAATGCCTGGGTTAGCAGAGTGGCCAGCTATCGCTCATTTCCTCATTGTAGATATTTCACTGTATCATTTAAATATCTGTAAACCTAGGATAGACCCAGGTAAGATTCAGCTAACAACTACTAATGGTGACGAACATGGCCTGAAACCAAACCTGGGTAGGTTGACTATACAGTTGTACATTCCAACAGCCGATAGCGATTGTAATTGTTAATTTTCAGGGTCATAATTCAACACGAAAAACATGATTTCTTTACGTAATGAATCTGGGCCTCCTGTGGCAACCCATTACATGCTAAATATACACATTAAGAAAATATGTATTCTTAAACACAGAATTTAATGGCTGTTTCATGAGCATAACAATCGATATTAATCAATGAATCGATGCATCATCACATCCCTTCAAACCACCACAGCTCTAATCTGCTCCACATATTTAATGTAAATTTACACGCTCATACACACACGTGCACCACTATGTACGCATATACATCAGAAAACCCATTACAAAAACTAAGGACGTAGCATTTTTTCTTCACGTGCATAATGCATGAATGTAAAACATTTTTAATAGAGCGGCACTTCTTCTTCTTCCGTACGGCTGATGTGCAAGCAGAGCAGCAACTGCAATTTCACATTCAGGTGGTCAAGCCAGACGAGCGCGTTGCAGCACTGAATGACATAAACAGAACAACACACGTGAATCATGGTACAGCATCATGTAGGGCAGTAGCTTCGTGCAGTGACAATGCTTGCACCTCACAGCAAGAAAGTCCGAGGTGTGGAGTTGGCATGTTCTCCCCCTGTTCTGTACGTGCTTTCTCTCTGAGTTCTCCCAGTTCCCCCCAGCCCCCCAGAATAGAAGTTCAAATTTACCGACAAATGACTCGCGTAGTCGCAATCATATCCCCCTACTGGCAGACCAATGCCCATTGCCGAGCCAGGTCCTGGCAAAGGAGGTCCCATGATGTAGCTGCTCACCCCGAGCTCTCATTACTCAGAGTGAATTGTCTTTGTGCTGTATGCCTTTTAGCGTCCTCTGGTCTAACACCGTTTTGAGACGAGGCTCAAAAGAAAGCTGTTTCTGGTGTGGACCAATCAGTTTCAAGGACAATGCATATATTATCAGAGTATGTTTTTTGTTTGCATTCTGACCACAAGTGTTGTGGTTAATGCAGACATGATTCCTTGTAAAATGTTTCAGTTTGCTGTTTTAACATCTTAACACGTGTTGGTTGCCAGAAAAAAGGGGAAAACCTATTCTCAGTACTGCTTAATTTCCAACAAAGTGGTGCTCATTTTACTGAGCCCAGAGAAATAAAGGGTGTGAGTAATCCCCTGGCGGGGATTTGAACTCGCCTTCTATCTGAACATGTGTCCTATGCTCCGCCAATAACGCCAACCTAATGGAATGAATTTTGTTTGTAAATGTTCTTATGAACTGATTCTTATGGGGGAGGGGGAAATAAGCCTCCGCAAACTGGTTCCTACTGGCAGTGTCTTTCCGTCGGCTATTTTAGCACATGCACGCACACAAATTAACACCTTATGAAGCTTTCTGTTCATCGTGAAGTTTCATGCCTAATAAGTACCATCATTTTCACGCGCGGACAAATATTTCGCTCGACGGGTAGAGTAAATGTGTCATGCTAGCTTTCATAATTTGCCATGCAAAAAAAACCGAGAAAAAAACGAGAAATATAAAAACAAATTGTCATCATCTTTATTTTATAGAACACTTGGGGGTTTGGACAGCGGGCAGTCAAGAGTGGTTGATAGGTGAAATAAATTTTAAAGCTTAGTCTTGAATATTGAAACAGTTGAACGGCATAATGCATTTTCAAGGATGAATGATATTAAAACAAAAAAAGAACAATGATATTGTTTGATTCGTAGGAAAGGACACCTTAGGGTGATATGGGAAGGGGCTAGTAGCCAGAGGAATGCAATGGTGCATGATTGTACACCGTTTGATTTGTATAAGCCTGCAATGGATAGCCTCTGGTGGCCAAAACCAATGATGGAACAGCAGACGGAATACATTCGTGAGAGATGACCAAAGGGTGGATGGAACAACACAGTCTTGCGGAGAGAAAGCTAAGCCAAAATGCAGAAGCATTTATTCAGGTTGACTCCATCCCCCAAGCCCGAAAACAAGCAAGGAGAGGTTCTGATCTCTCTTAGTAGGTAGAAGGCAGTGGTGGAAACTCCACATTCCTATGACATAGAGAAATATATCCGGAACAATGACCACTGTTCATAACAGTGGTAAAGATGCAGTGAACCCTTAAATGATGATAGGACGGGTCGTCCCCAACTGGAAATGTAATTCTCCACCCACATTTATGAAGAACAATGATAATGATTTAGATTTTTAAGGTGCCTTGAATCGATGGATTTCAGAGTGCCGTGTCTGTAAATGAGTAAACCGAGTCAGCATTAACCAGGGAGAGAAAGACTAAAGAGGCAAGATAAAGATGTAGAGAGAGGGCAGGCCATTAAAAAAAAATGGAGTGGGGTTTTCAAGCCAAGACTTAATGAATAATGATTGACTGACATTTCTAGGATGATGATGACAATCATGATTGACGTGATTATGTCTATATTCTTGATTCTTTCGGAAAAGTCACGTAGAAGGGAAACAATAAAATAAAAAAATATAAAACAATAAAATTCTCACGACGTTTCGACTGCAACACAAGCAATCATCATCATTTTCTTGTGAAATCCACAGCAAGAAAATTAAAAAATTTTATTGTTTTATATTTGTATTATTTTATTGTTTCCCTTCTACGTGACTTTACCGAAAGAACCAAAAATATGAATCCCTGCAGTCACGAAAGCTTTAAATCATGATTATGTCTGTCTTGATGCCAATGCCAGTGAGCACAGCAATGTCAATGAAGACTGACGATTGATAATGGACAACGCCAACAATGATCATAACATACTTCACCTTCCAAATTTGAAACTTACCCACACAAAGTATTAATTTCATGAAGCCCACAAAGCAGACTATGCCCATGTGTGAAACATTTGACCTTCGTGAATAGCTTCTGCTATGATAATGGTGCGGACACCAAATGTACGAATTATCACGAAATTGTGTTGAAGTAATGTATACGTTGAACACATTCTAAATTAAATTAAAACTAAACTATTTACAATTGAATTTCGATTTAAAGCTTTCGTGACTGCAGGGATTCGTCTTCTTGGTTCTTTCGGTAAAGTCACGGAGAAGGGAGATAATAAAACAATAAAAATGAAACATAATAAAATAATTCAATTCTCACGACGTTTCAGCCACAACGCAAGCAGCCGTCCTCAGGTGAAGAACAGGTCTGTCGGAAAGACAGCGTCTGAATGAACACCGCCAAGCTTGGCAGCGTATATTTAAGCTGCGTTATTTATAATTGTTTACCAAGTAGGGCCAACTGAGCTATATAGTTATTTTTCAGAAGAGACCTGGCCACAAATGATAGCTCAACGAAGTGGCTTGTCACGTGGAAATGTAGAGCGGCCAAATACTCGAAACGCGTGATGTTGATTCTAAATGTGGGGGGGGGGGGGGGGGGGGAATCGGAGGACCTGGAGAAGAATCCACGCGAACACCGGGAGAGAGACACGCAAACAGACAGGCGTCATGGTCGAGATCGAACCCCCGACCTCCTGCATACCAGGCGAGGTAGTTAACATCTCGCTACCGTGTCGACCTCAAATGAATAGGAACCAATGCTACCCACACACAGCTAAATTCACACAGTGTAATCCAGTGTGCAATGTGCAACAGAATGCACACGAGCCAACTAATTAATCTGGCAATTGTTGATCAGCAAGGGGCACTAGTCATGCCTGACCTTTGTTGTGCATTGAAATTTGCTGCTGCAACTTTAATTACGAAAAAAATCACCACTACCACTAATTGCAGGCTTACGAAAATCATAATTATGGTTTCAGCCGAGCGCATCAGCATCGATGAGCACAGTATGAATTGATAGAAAATTACCAACTTTGACTCAAATGAAAATTGGAATAAATAAAGTTGCATAATTATAGTGCTTTATTTACTCAGGGAAGCCTCACTCGGTATGTTTGGTCAATTTAGTATTTTTGAATTTAGGAGAAAACTCATGAATATTAGGGAATTACACAATAATATCCCCATGCACAGGGGAGCCATACCTTAATTTATTTCATTCAATGCTTGTAAAGTGTCTAATAATGTTGTAAATTGCCTTGGTGGGAGCGTATTTCCCTCCCTTAATCCTGATTTATTTATATGTTTTGCTACTTCATACATTCAATTGTATTTTAGAATTGCTGTACTTTCTAAACTGAAAGACTTGTTTTGCGAGAGATATATTGATTGCCTCAATGTCCATTTAATAATCGTTTTGTTAAATATTTTACTAAAGCTAGGCATAATAGTTTTTGGTATTCAGCTCATTCACATTGTTGGTTGGCCACTGAATTGCTATTCGTAGAGGCAGACTGGGATACAACTGACGGCATAGAGAGGTGAGCGAGAGCAAGGTGAGGCGCTTTTGGAAATCTGATTTGATCATTAAAAGCGACGCACCAACGTGCTTAAAGAATGCACATGTGTATGTTGAACTTATTTCGCACCGTACGTATCCAACCGTGTTAATCGGAGGTGCGGGGGAAGGACAACAAACTAAACATGAGAAGAACATTTGCAATAATTGGATTTTACATATGATGATACATGGATGAGAAACATAGTCACCGGTAAAGAAAATGTAACATTCTAATTCGTACGGTATATGAGATGAATAAATAAAAATCAGTGCACAAGATTACCTCATGCAATCACACAAGTGGGCTGTATTGCAAACGTCAACAAATGCAGCAATAAAATGAAATGTTTTTGTGAAATCCTCTAGGCTGTGTATAGCTTATAGCCATGGTTGTCTACACATTAGTATGACGGCACTTGTTTACCGAGGAAAGCTTCACTGACTTTCATGACTGTTTGAGGAGGGTCCTGCCAAGGTTTCACAGTCGGGGGAAAATATTGCTACGTGTAATCCCTATTGAGTAGTTTGTAGGTAAGTTTTCACATTTGACAAATTTGGACCATGACGTTGACAGACAGCATGCATTTTCATGATGAATGCACCCACAGTGTTAATCAGGGCAACCACTGAATTTGAACTGTGAACCTCTCCGACAAGTGACTAATGCATTGCCGCTGGGACGTGTCACTGCCCATTACCCCTGCATGCATAGGAGCAGTCTTGGTCAACCAGCATAGGTGAGCTGTGATGCATTCAACGGTTTAATTGTGTCCAGATATATTTCTAGTTTCTGACCAGTACACAATATTTTCATGTTACTTGTTAAGCAAGATCTTGTAGCATGCCTCAAAAACATTAAAGGAAAGAGACCTGAATCCTCGATAGCCACAGGAGGAGGCTGATTATATAAGCGACGGAGATCGATGGCATGGAATTCAAGGGCCTGACGTCAAGACTCTTCACTGTTTGAGGGCCTGGTATCTCTTATACCCAGCAGCAAGATCACAGTCTTCAGTCCTGGGACTTGACTCATTACCAGTGGCTGTTTGAGCCCGTTAATCTTGCTATTTTTTTTAATAATTGGGGCTTTCTTGCCCTTATGCTGCGCCTGCCTTAATTCCGCAGAGTACATATTTGAACCTTATGGCGGGACCCCGGGGACCCATAAGCCCCCCGGTTCTCGCAGAAACATGATATTAGAATGTAAACAAAAACTTTGCTCTTTTCACCAATGGGTTTGAAGGATGGTGGCAAGTGTTGTCTTGTTAAACAATCCCTTTAAAACTGAAAACGATTTACCTGCAGTATCTCTATTTAAATACACTATCGAAAAAATTATTTACACCCCTCTATCAATCAATGTGTTTCTCAGTGTGGATTTGTGAACACACTTTGTAAGCAGTACATAAAATAGTACGCGTTTTCAATGCGCTGTTCATATTGTAACAAGCGTTCATACCAATGTTACTCTACAGAGTAGTGGGTCGCCGCTCCTCTTATCCGCATTGATACGAGCGGTATGTGGGGATTATGGCTTAACCGCAAAAAAAACATCTGCACAGATGCATACAGACAAGAGAAGTATCAAACAGCAGGATTTAACGGTGCAACACATCTCATTTGTTAAATATCTGCAGGTAATAGGATTGTCATGGATTGATCCTGGTCTGCAGACATTGGTAGGTCACAAATAATAATGAAGATAAGAGAGCAGTTTCACTTTAGTATGCAAACCGTTATGACAAATAAAGGACTTGAGTCGTGTAGGCAGTTTGAGCAGCTTTAGATGAGACTTGTGATCCTGCCCATACCCGAGCATGTAGTGCATTCGCTTGTTCAGCTCTTCTGTGCATTCGTCCTCGCTGCTGCGCTTGGACGACACGACATGACAACAGAATGATCCGCGCCAGGTGGGTCGCGGCGTTTATGTGCACGGTGGGACGGAGTCGCCAAAAATAAATGAATGAATTGCGATTTTGACTTCTGTTTATTCGGGACCCCGGGGTCCCGCCATAAGGTTCATTTGACCTGGGCCATGTGCACGACAGCAACCTGAAACAGATTTCCCCAGTTCTTCTACGTCAGGTGCACCTAATGCGACTAATGAAAATGTGCTGGTGACCGGCCAGCATTCAATTACGTTAATCAGCCAAATTTGGCAGAAGCCACTTGAGAAATCTTTAGCGGACCATTGTGCATTTTAAAGATTTTGAGTCTGAATAGACTGCTGTTTCACGAAGCCATTTAAAAGCAATTTTAGAAATTTATGGGAAACCACATGGGATGAGAAATGCTTTTTGGGAGAATTTTGCAGATGCATTTTGATGAAGTAAAACTGTGACCACAAATAAGTAACAATAACCTACTGATTTACTCGTTTAAAAATATATTTTTAAACCACCTGAACAAATTGGTGTTGCTTGTCAGAGAAATGATGGGTTTACATTTTTCTCTAGAAAATCACGTCAAATCATATTTGAATACGTGTTGATTTTGTATTTCACAGCCTTGGCATGAAGCTTTGGTAAATAAATGTAGAGATGGACTCGTCGGATTACACAGACACCATCGTGTGTGCATGACACACCTATACCTGCAGAGATGGCAAAGGGAAGTTAGCACAGAAAATCGATCGCTGACCCACGTGTATGGAAGAAATCTTCCCACAATGCAATCTGCCAGCAACATATTGGAAATTTACTCTTAATATAAATTCGTTTATTGAGTAATAATTTTTAAGGATTTGTCTGCTACTCAACAGCCTCTATTATGTACCTATTCATTGTTTTGTTTTATTATGTTTTATTTTTATTATTTTATTACTTCCCTTCTACGTGACTTTACCGAAAGAACCAAGAAGATGAAACATTGGTATTCAAGAACAAATGTTCTTAAGTTGAATTCTCATCAAGTCCATTGGTGTGAAGGGCAGTCTCCGACCCTAATGTCCACTTTCTCTCTCCCTCTCAGGCCTCTCAATTTATATTTTACGCAGAAGGGTCATTGCCCAATACGTTGCATATTATACATATTTATTTACTTTTAAAGCCACAGTATTATTATTTATGAACCTGTGGAGTTGTATTATTATAAGTACATCACCATGGAATAATACATATTTCAGATGATATATCCCTTTACAATTACTTTCTTGGCATGTCCACATGGTACAAATACCAGTGTCACATGACTTAGAATCTGAGCTATTCAATTGGAATTGTATTGACTTCCCTTATGTTTACTCTCAGTGTGACAGTTAAAACTATGTAATGTACAGTCCTATTGTCAAGCCACTGGTGGATAAAAGTCTCAACATGTAATTTCAATCACGGTAGTTGTTTTTCCATACTTCACCACACTTGTCAATGCAGATTGGTGAAGGACCAGTTCAGATGTCACTCGCCATCAATGTGAGCCGTGGCCAGGAATCGAACTCAGTTTTGCTGGGTTAAGAGCGTAGTGTGTTAACCACAGTGTATCAGCTCCCTCCACAACTGTTCTATAAAATATAGACTTTGGATGAACAACACAGGTTTTTGATGGAAAAAAAAGATTTCCTAAGTTTGGGTCTGTGTGCTAGCACATGTTTGCACGGGTTTCTGTGTTATAAAAAAAGTAGTCATATAGTTTAGAAACAACTTTAAAAAGAAAATACTTGGTCACAAAAGTCAAACTTTATCCCTGCTCAAATAAGGACTGGGAGATCACTCATCATCATCGGAGGCTTGAGCCCATGAGAGGAAATTCAACATTCTTGTGACGAGGACCAGTTTATCAATCATGAATACTACTGACTTCCATGTACATGGTAATTGCTTTATCACCCCTGAAGGGATTATGAGTCAACTACTATCCAGGATTTGAACTCTTTCGTTTTTTGCTATTTCAAAGCTTTTACTCTTTTGATATTTCTCTCCAATTTTCATCAAATTTTGTTCCCAACAATACAAGAAGAAAAACTCTCTCAGGTAGCGGTGCACTACCTCGTGTCAGAACAGCGGTAACATATTCTTGGTTCTTTCGGTATTGTCACGTAGAAGGGAAATAATACAATACATATCAACAGAGGAATTTAGCATATTGGCGCTAAAGAACTACAACTACCCTACTACCATACAATACACCGATGTGAAAAAACTAAATATTAACTACATCAATATAATCAAACTCCTTTGTCAAGGCGCTCTGCTCCTCCCACCCAGCTTAAAATACGCTGCCAAGCTTAGCAGTGTTCATTTGGAGCCCTGTCTTTCCGACAGCCCTGTTCTTCACCTGAGGACGGCTGCTTGTGTTGTGGCCGAAACGTCGTGAGAATTTTATTTTTTATTATGTTAAATTTTTGTTATTTTATTATTTCCCTTCTACGTGACTTTACCGAAAGAACCAAGAATAACAATAACTCACTATATCTGTCGTATGTTTGGATGGAGAACCTCTTTCGCAGCCACACTATATCGGAGGTCATTGACACTCTCGTATTATATTTACAACCAAAAAACCGCTTCACAATGTATTCGACAAATATTTAAAATAGGAGCTTCCAACCTAAACTAAAACTGAAGACGGCTGCTTGCGTTGTGGCCGAAACGTCGTGAGAATATTATTTCTATTATGTTTTATTATTATTTTATTATTTCCCTTCTACGTGACTTTACCGAAAGAACCAAGAATATGAATCCCTGCAGTCACGAAAGCTTTAAATCGAAATTGAACAGCGGTAACCTCTATGCCCACACTGGTGGCACACCTCGTGTACGCTCTCTGAAGCACACGGCGACCCAACACGATTGCAAGAAGCACATTTCCTCCGCAAATAAAAGTCCAATCAGTATTAGTAATCATAATGTGTATAAACAATTATGTGAAACGAATAAGCATGTTTTTCTTTGTAGCTGAGCTTTGTGGAATAAAAAGCGATGCTCGAGATTTATTTTTGTTCACGGGGATTGCTAAAAGAATCTCGCAACTTAATTTTCCCGCTCACGGTGAGGTCCACAGACTGCCCAGTCCTGCGAGCTGCAGTTTAATTTATATTTCAATTATTGCGAGCTAGACTCCACTGGTTTGGATGTAATAACACGAGAAATTCATCAAAAGTATCGGGAATGGATTCCGCGGAGTTATGCGAATTCGCATTTTAATGTGTACACAATGTACGACAGCCCGTCATTTTCAAAAATAGCTGCACATTTTTACACAAAGCCAAACATATTTAGTTGCTTATTTTAATACGTTGTCACAAACCAGGTTTTTTTTTACCTCTGTATGCTTGATACACAGTACTCTGCTAGAAAATAATTATTTTAACATGATAGTACAATGCTGCATATCCGACCTTCACATATCCACCCGAAAGAATTAACCAACCACATCCATTGTATAATTCATCCAACCTTTTCCCACATCTGCCTCTATCTCAGTCCTGCAGTGAGTCGAATATGCAGCCATTGCACTGCATATTTATACCCGGCTATGACTTGAGAATTTGCCTCACATTCAGAAGGATGTCAATTCAAATCCTGGTCAAACATTGATTGGCAACCTCCCAACTGGGAATAATAAAAGGAATATAATTTTGTGGGATGTCATCAGTGGTTGTGTCAAGGTGAGAGTAGGGGGCACAGGTTGTGCATCGGTCAGTCAACCCATGGCACTTGGGTCTGTCCCGTGACCTCCTGCCAGCGGGCGTTCGACATTTCACGTGGCCTTAAAGTGCACATGGCCTGGCACGAGCGTCGTGGTGATGTCACCCCACTTAGTGGCGAATGGCGGTTGTTGTTGGCGGTTGTTGTAGTTGTAATGATATTTTTTTATTTCCACCAATGGATGACTGGTAATGCGATTGAGCACTGCCTAATGGTTACATGTGTGTCCAAATGTGCGTAACATTTTACTCATCATGAAGACCGATTTATAGCTTAGAATTGTTATGCTGGCTAGTTTGGCATCTCATCCCTTTCAACAATGGCTTTAGAAATAAATAAAAAATAAGCCACTATCATGTTAAGTTTGGCATTGCACTATAATTTAGCTAAATTTAAGCTTAGGAAATTCAATGAACCAGTACAGATTGGACGAAAAATAAACAATCCCAGAATAGAATCGTAACCTCAAATCATGCCAATACATAGAATGGCGTAGAGAGTTATTGTCACATATTAACATAAAGTAATTATAAAGCATATCAAACAAAGTTTCAACATTAGATTGGTAAATTCTTGCAAGCTAGCCAATGGAAACCTTCATTGTAATTAATTACAATTGAAATGTGTATAGAGCGCTACAGATACAATGTGTGACCATTGGCAATTTATGTTGATGAATTTCCTTCCAGGTAATTGGTTTCCCAGTTAGATGTCAAGTGTGCCTCGTAAAAAGTGACACAGACAAGCACGAGGCTGATTGATGATCAGCCATTGACGAAAGAATTAAGTCATTTTGAAATAAGTACCATTTGCAAGGTGTGGAGCTGCAGCAGACACATTGAGAGCCCTGGCACAGCAAGAGACTGTGCCACTTTATTAGCATCAAGCATGGGGGAGTACAAATTGGTCTTACAACGAAGACAAGTACAAATATCTCCCGTGTAGCCTTAACAGACTGTTGAGGCAAGTGCTGTTAGCGAGCGCCCATGTAAGTCGGCACGGCACACGAGGGAGCGGGTGGCCAGCACCGCGCCCGGCCGCCTTTGTCTCCCGATTGGCGATGTTTTTCACACCCCGCACCAGGTACTCATTTGAGGTTGAGTCGACCTAGGGGAGGCCCATGACCGGTTCAGATAATCGTGACCGGCGTTGGCCATGAGCGGCAATTGAACTTGCGTTTCCGGGTCCATAGCGCAGCGCGCTAACCGTTGCACTACCGTTGCACTATCGTACTTGCAACTAATTACACACTCATATGGCTCTCTTGACGCAAGGCACATAGTGCAGGATCACAGGATTGTCAAATCAAAGTTCCTCTGCACAATTGGAATTTTGCGAGTTCAAATGCCAGTCGGGAGTTGATTCCCCACCCCCCTCCATCTCACGAATGTATTCCTCCACCCATTTTGAGGACACCCTGGGCACACCAGACTGCTTATTTCATCTCATCCATACTGTGCTCAAATACCACACCGCAGGTCGCAACACTTTTATTTCTGCTGCTTTCCTCGCACTGCCAGGCATGCGGCATTGCCTCCCATCGTCCATTTCTCCAACTTCTAATAGCTTTGGTCAGTGCAAGGAATATTTTAAATATTAATTCAACCATTACACCCTCACTATTGCTGGCCACTTGATGTTTTAGGCTTTTGGGCCCTGGCGCTGCATCCAAGATTTTGTTGTATTCCTCCTGCCATTCCCACACCTCCGATTAGCACAGTTGCCTATGTACGGGGCAAAAGAAGTTCAGACATACAGTACATAGGAACATGGAATTTCCACCAAGGGACGCAAGGTGACCAGCAAAGATGGATAATGCATTCTAGATTTGAAGCTTTCGTGACTGCAAGGATTCATATTCTTAGGTTGTTTTGATACAGCTGTCGTGGCTGTGACGGTTCCACCTGAAGACGGAAGCTTGTGTTGCCTCCGAAACGTCGTGATTTTTATTTTTATTCTATTTTACTTTTATTAATTTTAATGTCTTACCTACGTGACTTTACCGAAAAAACCTAAGAATATGGATAATGCATTCTTGCTCATTGGAGGGTGACCATAATTTGGTTGGACTTTTTCGAGCACATCAAAGAGAGGTATGGTCAGAACCACACATTCATTGGCCATCTATGTTCAATCAGCCTAAATGTTGGTGGTCGCATCGCACCATGTAATCACTTTAGGCTGAGCTGACGTAGGGACCTAGGGGAAATCTCACGTGAGGTTCAGATCACAATGGCCTCTGGTGTGCATGGTCATGTAATTAATTGGGGTTCCTAGGAATCATAGTACATAGACTGGGAACTGTGACATGTGCACGCACATTTGCACACATGCACTCTTGTGTTGCCTCCGAAACGTCGTGATTTTTACCTACGTGACTTTACCGAAAGAACTAAGAGTAATCCTTGCAGTCACGAAAGCTTCGAATCTAGAATGCACTCTTAATGTTTATAGACACTTTCAGAATCTGTTCGGTTTCCAAAGACAAGGAATGGCCACTGCTTTATAGCATCTTCCCTTCAGAAATAATGCCTCTACTCATCATAGATTTTACGCATCCCAGAGGACCTCATACCAATCTAAGGAAGTGCAAGTTCTTGATCAAAAGGAGTGTTATTGCATACCGTAAACATTATATTCTGCTTTTGTGATTTTTACGCAATCTCTTAAAAACTCATAGATGCGTGTTCACAGGATTGACTCACATTATTATTACTATTATCATAAATAGCAAGTGAGTTTATGATTGACCATGATTATGGGCACTTTCAAAGTGCTCGGTAACATCACATTTTTTTAATAGGATTGCCAATTCTATCATTGTAATTTTATATTGATACATTTGTATTTCTATTAGAAAATCATGTTCATATGGCTGCATCAACCATCAGTTCCAGAAGAGAATACCCTCGTGAATGCCACATACAGACATTTAAACGATATTTTATTTTTTATTTTACTTCGGTACCCCCCCCCCCCCCCCACTCATTAGCAGGACTCGATCTCAGGAGTGTTTGGCCTGGTACCCTGTTGAGCGTTTCACACGGGGGAAGTGAGCATTGCCTGGAAGAAAAAGCCCACGCACATGAGGCGACAACCCAAAATTGAGCAGCCATTTCGGAGAAATTATTTCTGCGCTCACTCCAATGGGCGTTGCCTCGCCGCCCCCTCCAATTCGAGGATCTCACCCGATTTCCACGTTTGCCCAAAGCCCTCAAACCCACCATCGAGTTTATGAATTATAAGCAGGCACCACTAACAACTTGAATAGAAACTGAATTATTTACTGGTATCGATATGTGATTGCATGATCAAGAGCGAGCGCGTGAAAAGTGTTGTCTTTTGCTTTATTAGGACCAACGCTGATCCCGAGCCAAAGCGAGTCTGCATCAACGCAATCCGCGAACAGCCAAGCAATTTTAACGTGCCCGTTCGTGCCCTGCAAACACAATTATGTATGCATCATGCTTGTGCCTCTATATCAGGATTACCGGCTATACCGTGAATTTTACATGACTATCTGCTGAAAAATATATGAAGGGGGGGGGGGGGGAATAAGTGGCGGTGAAAAAACAATATCTCGTGAGCTAAGATCTTTGTGTCAAAGTGCACGTGAGGTTTTCAACTTTTAGAGCTTCAAGAACCCCCATATATTTCTTTGCTTCCATTTTCTCTTTTCATCGTCCATGCAATCTTTCAACCGGTAATCTTCCAAGGATATCTCCTTTCTGCTCTTCTGATGCAAAAAACTGCTTGGACCCCCATGTATCTAACTGCTGTTTCCTCGCGATAACGTCACGCTTATCTGCCTCATATTATTTATTTATTACTTATCCTCTTCTGCCACTTCTTGATGTCTTTTCCATTTGTAGAGGAGTAAAATGGGGACGTGACGCCATGTGTGCCGTCCAGTGCGATGAGGTCACAGAACGTGACGTCATGCGCGCTGGGCGGCTCGATGACGTCACGTCTCGTGGAGTACTTACGGGAGACCCCGTGACGAAAGCGGGGTCACTGTGGGGACGAGTCGAGTGAGAAGGGTTGAGAGGGAACCAGGGTGTAGAGGGACGAAGTCGTGAGTCTGGAAGGACGCCGCCGGTGGTAGCCGATAGAGGTGCTTCTCTCTCCGGTCGGTGGAGTCGGCAGAGTCCCCGATCCGACACGGAGAGAGAGACCGGAGCTAGCCGGGCAGGGGCCAGGACTCAGCATAGGACCCCTAACCCCTGGGAGTTGTGTACCATTGTGTGTAAAGTGAAAGTCTGTAATAAACCTTTGGCGAAAGCCCCTCAACTTACCTTCGTATCCGAGTGCGTCCTGGGAACTCCTCAACACATTGATTAAAGCAGGCACTCTCGACCTGTATCTGCAAACTCTAGTAGCCAAAAGTACATTGCATCACCCACCCAGCCACTGCTGAAATATATCAATCGTGATCCAATCACTGCGCAATGAACTGTCAGTTTAACTTGTTTTCTTGAGTCATTCTCCTTCCAAATTGTCGCAGATATCAGGCAACCCGCTTAACCCCACAGACACTTGAATAAACGACCACTTTCTTTCCGTGTCACCCGCATATTAATTGCCAACCTTAACTTTTCGAATCTCCATCTATTGCCCCAAACGTTGCCTATTATATATATTTGTATTTTAAAGCCACTTTGACAAACGTAGAGTTTTTTTTATACACATTTGCAAGTGGTAGTTGTTTGCCTTCTTGATGATGTATGCTTGGTTCTTTTGGTAAAGTCACGTAGAAGGGAAATAATAAAATAAATAAAATAGAAAACAATGCATTTTTTTCCCCTTTGTTTATTGTTTAATATTTGTATTATTTTATTATTTCCCTTCTACGTCACTTTACCGAAATAACCAGGAATATGAATCCCTGCAGTCACGAAAGCTTTAAATCAGAATTCTTAATTATGCTCTATTCCATTTTTCAAGACTGTATTCCATCAACGAAATTAATAATTTTACATGTAGGCTTTTTCACGAACATTATTACGATTCGTAATTATACATAGACACAATCTAACCCAAAATAAACAAATTATGAATCGTAATTTTGGTCGTGATAAATACACGATCTAACCCAAAGGAAATAAAGTATGAATCATGGAAATGCATACATAAAGAAAACAGATATGGAACTGAAAAGGGTTAATATGTCTCCACGTTCAAAGGGATGTAGGGTGATGCATATCTTTGATGATGATTCTGAACCAGTGGTGAATGCGATTATGTAATTCTTACCACTGCCCCCGAGATGAAACATTATATAATAGCTGACATTTTGACCAATGGCTTTTCTTTATTGATGATGCTATGAAGGCAACATTTTCTCAAATGTTGCCTTAATATACATTGTTTCTTCTGTCGGGTAGTATTATTGATTAATGTTTTGAGTTTTTTTTATTACGCTTGTGCACCACTGCAAATGCATAATCACAATTTATTTTGTTTTAATTGTGACCAAATGGTACCTATTTTATCGACTCTGGAGGGGGGATGATGGGCTGAGTTCAGTTCCAATCAGGATTTGATCTCTCATCTGACATCATTGAAAGTTGAGCACTCCGCTGCGATGCCACGTGGCCAGACTGATGTGTATACAACTATTGATCACACTTACAATAAATGTACAGGTGGGCAATCTGATGGGAGGCCCAATAAGATCAGTCACGTGGAATTGGCAATTGATAGGCCTTCAGTCGAGCGCTACACAATGGTTGGTACTTACAGCAAGGTGAAAGTTGGAAGTACAGACAGCAGTGCAAGCAGTGGAGAACCGGGGGGACCCCCCCCCCCCCCCATGGTGCAGAGATTGACAGCAGATTGAATGGGGATGCATTGTTTGCTGGAGCGGGAGATGAGATCACAGAGACGGTAGAAGGCACTGTGGATTGTGAACACAATGAGGGATTTTCTAGTTAAATGTGCAGATGAATGGGAAGCCAATGAGGGATTTCAGAATGGGTGTCATGCGATTGCTCTTCAGCGGACAAGCTCAGCAGCAGCAGCAACAGCAGCATGTGCATGTACATATATCGATTAAGATAGGGCTGCACATGTGTGTTGTGTTGGATCACAAAAACCTGCAAAATACTCCCACAGGTCTCAAGGTTTCTGACATTTTTCATTTTCTTTCTGTCATTTAGCGGTCACATGTGTGCGCGTATAAACGTTATCAAATATTTACAAAGGCTACGGACTCATCATTGCTATGAGCAATGACTCTTTACTACTCCGGCAGACTGATTTCAAAATGAATACAAGCAATTTCACGGATATTATATACTTTTTTGCGCAAAGCACACATCTGAACTGCACAACACTCGTCTTGCGCGAGTCAACGTGCCTGTTTAAATGAGCACCTGAAGCAGCAGCACTCATCCCCGTTGAGCCAGTGGCGCAAATTACACATTCCCCCAGTGGTGGTCATCCACCCCTCTCCGCTGACCACTGTTATTTCCCACACAAAGAAGTAGCTTATTTATTGAATCGACGGGGGCTAAGAGGCTGCATCAACCCTGGACCGAAACTTAAATTCACGACTTCCCAATTTGTGAGCCGATCCCCCTTAATCCGCAACTCCACGGGGAATTTACAGCAATGCACACGTGGGAGATGTGAAACAGTGCACCTCTGTGCACAACACCTGACCAGCAGCAAACAGACTTATTGGGGCAGCCAGTGATGAAAAGAATCCAATTTAGTTAGGATGTTGTTCTCCAACACACATACACACGCATACTGCTTCTTAGTTTCGCCCAGGTAAGACAGCAGTTATGTATATTTAATTACGTCATAATGTCAGTTTGCAGCTGGGCTAATAAAAGTAATGATGATGTATGGTCCTTTATGAATCCCCTTCTGGGGCCAGCTTCCTCGTGCCTCGTTGGTCATAAGGGTTGGACTGGTGAAAGGGGGTGCCCAGGATCAGGTCACAGATCACACACCACTGATGTCAGTGCTGGCTCTGAATATAACTCAGATTGTTGGGTTCAGAGTGCAGCACACGAACCACTGCGCCGTGGCCTTATAGCTGAATTATTTCTCCAAGGTCAATCATTGTATTTTTAAACAAGCTAATGAGATTTTTTCCCCATCCAATGATCAATATAATACCTAACTAGGCACTAATTGCTAAGCAGGGCCTAATTAGCATTGTGTTTCAACCGTTCTAGTTAACCCCGCGAAGGGCATTGCAAGGCGTTGCCGTTAATGGACAAATCATCATTGTGAGCACGAAGCGCCCTATGGGAAGATGACAAACCGTGCTACTGCTGCTGCTGCTGTTGCTTCATTTGAGAAAACTGCTGCACGTGCAAGTATCTTCAAGTGTAATAAACAATACCAATCTGGATTTAAAGCTTTCGTGACTGCAGGGATTCATCTTCTTGATTATTTCGGTAAAGTCACGTAGAAGGGAAATAATAAAATAATAAAAATAATAAACCACAATAAAGTAATTATTTTATTATGTTTTAGTTTTATTATTTTATTATTTCCCTTCTACGTGACTTTACCGAAAGAACCAAGAAGATGAATACCAGAGGTGTGGACTCGAGTCATGTGACTTGGACTCGAGTCAGACTCGAGTCATGAATTTGATGACTTCAGACTCGACTTGGACTTGCATAACAATGACTTTGTCCCACCTCTGATGAATACCAATCTGTTTAGGGCTTCGACTGGCAGCATTTCTCTTTGAGTGCCCTTTGGAGAGACTGGCCCACAGCGTAAAATGCATCCGGATTTTTCCACCCCTGGTTCAGGGCTTGAACAATGCTCCGTTGAGCAGGGATACACTCTGACATTTGATCTAGGAAAGGGCAGTATACTAGTGCAGAGACATCGAGAACACACAATTGAAAGCAATTGAAGGTATCTTGGTTACCTTTTTAAATTAAGATACCGTCTATACCCATTGCTCTACCACGGGCTGTAATCATTACTTACCTATCATAATGTAAGTATTCATTCATTCGGTTTTACATAGATTAGGTAATACTGACTTCCTGCTGAAATGAACAATGTGACGAATTTTGCCTCCATTGACAGCCCTGAGCTAGTGGTGGAAATTCCACATTCTTCTGGCAGAGGCCATTCTACTTTAGATGGTCATCGTTGTCTTTCCCCGAAGATGGTACGCGTATTATCGACCGCAAGGGAATGATAGGCAAAGGTCAACCTCCGAACAACGGTTTTGAGCTCGGACCAAGCTCTAACCACAGCGCGACCTGCATTTTTCGCATGAAATATTTAGTGATTGGGCATCGTGGTAATATCTTTTTAATTGCCCAAGCCCACTGCAACACGAAGAATCACACCCATACAGTTACGAGTGATGGAGCACATTTAGATAATTCCCATTTGTGTTCTTAATGTCTGGGCAGTTCAATCACTCGGCAATTTTTTTTATTGCTTTTCTTGCCACGTGGAAAAGTGATAAAACACCATTCGTCAGTGGTACCAACACAGAAACCTCTCGCTCAGCTCCTGCCAGCACAGGTGACTCGCGGTAATAAAAGGAAAGGGATAAAGGAAAGGCATAAATCTTCGTGTGAACGTCCTTGAAAATGATCTACGCGTGATGTATGTTGTCTGGAAAACAACATTAAAGTTTAATCGCCTCGTTACTCATAACTGCTACCCCGAGTTACCTTCGAGCCCCTTGTGTCACAGTCCCCGCCAACTTTCCGATGGCATCAAAACGCGCCTCGCGCTGAAAAAAGTTCGGCGGACAAAAGGAACGCGCGAATTTCCCCGACGTCGTCTCAAATAAACCCACATATCGTGTGGAGAGAAAGGAAAACATGTAAAAGATAAACAAGAGCTCCCGTTGACAAAAATGCAGCTTCTCGAACTAGGAAGCTTTGTTGCGTTGCAATCAGAAGCTCTCTCAGAAGCACTACACTCCTGTGTAGTTTAATAATCATGAAAATTCACATTTATAAGGCGCGTTTCGTCCAAGGATCTGCAAGTTTGATTGCAAAATGGGAAGGGGCCGTCCCACGGGGATGCAGCGTCGGCAGGCGACGGAATTCCCGAATGCAGCCGAGCAACGCCGGAGCAAAGCGAGACGGAGCAATCCCGACGCAGTTGCGTCTGTGAGATGACGAAGAGCTGGCTGCGTGACGGCCGGCTGCGTTTCTCGGTATCGCGGTGCCACGCTTTAATCACACGCGCACACACGCGCACCTTTACATAGTAAGCGCGTGCTTGCATCGCGAGGTTTTTCGCACGCGCGGGTAAATCGAAACGGCCGTGATGCGTTGACACGATGCACACGCGGGGAGCGCGAGTAAAAAGATAACCGCAGTGAATAGGTGAAAAAAGAGAGTGAACGACAAAAAAACATCATCCGCCAGTGTGTTTTATGTCAATGCATTTGTAAATATATAACTAAAGGCTTGAATACATTTGTGGAAAAAAAATTTGTAGGAATGTATTTAAATAATAGCATTGTATTTCATACATCATCAGATTGAAGAAAGTCCCCAGCAAAGTGCTGCGAGGTTAATGGATACATTTTATCGGCAGAGGTTTAAATAGATGCCTCCTGACACACCGGGTGATATAATTGCGTTTGCTGGCAAGTCCCATGAGCCACGACTCAATACTGCTTCAACTGCACAATGCTGTTTTCGTTGCCACAGATTGATACACGTATCTTCAAATTATTCATCGATTTTAATGCCATTTTGGTGCTACTCTATCAGGGGAGGAAAGAAAAATGATGCAACGGCTGCGTGAGTTGTGTGCGAGTGTGGTGGGGAAAGTGAATGGTGTGTACGGGCATGCGTGTGTGTGGGGTGAAGCTGTATGTAGTGCTGTGATTTGTATGTAGTGACATAGAGCATAGAACTGTGGTTAGCGCGCTGCGCGACAAACCCGGCGACCCGAGTTCGATTCCTACTCACGGTCAACACCAGTGACGAATATCTGAACTTGTCCTGTGGCCACAAAATTATAGCGCAACAAAGTGGCTCAGCACGTGCAAATGTATAGCAGCCAAATACTCTAAACGCGTGGTGGTGACGTTGATTCTAAACGTGGAGGGGAAAATCGAAGGACCCGGAGAAAAATCCACGCAACCACGGGAAATGACACGCAAACTCCAAATATACAGCAGGCGTCAGGGTCGGGATCGAACCCAGGACCTCCTGTACACCAGGTGAGGGTTAGCATCTTTTAGCCACCATGATGATGAGAGAGAGAGAGACACGCAAACTCCAAATGTACAGCTGGCGTCAGGGTCGGGATCGAACCTAGGACCTCCTGTACACCAGGCGAGGTAGTTAACATCTCCTAGTCACCATGATGATGAGAGAGAGAGAGAGACACGCAAACTCCAAATGTACAGCAGGCGTCAGGATCGGGATCGAACCCAGGACCTCCTGTACACCAGGCGAGGTAGTTAACATCTCCTAGCCACCATGAGGAGAACCATGAGGAGAACATGTAAACTCTAAATCAATCGGCGTCAGGGGAGGGATCAAACCCACGACCTCCTCTATACATATGTATGTTGAACTGTATGTATGTTGAACTTCTTTCGCGCCATGCGTAGCCAACCATGCTAATTGGAGGTCCGGGGGGAGGACAAAAAGGTGTTTATCAGGCGAGGCAGTTAACATCTCGCCACCGCGGCACCGAATCACCTGGCCGGAAGTTATCCGGATGAAACCATTGAAAATCAAGAGATGAACATATTCTTAGGTTTTTTCGGTAAAGTCACAGCTATCGTGCTGTGACGGTTCCACCTGAAGACGGAAGCTTGTGTTGCCTCCGAAACGTCGTGATTTTTTTTTTACTTTTATTAATTTACATTTTTCACCTACATGACTTTACCGAAAAAACCTAAGAATATGAATCCTTGCAGTCACGAAAGCTTCAAATCTAGAAGAGATGAACATGTTCAACAGACGTCACTGTTATGTTAATGAAAGCAACTAAAATGACTGTCCATTCGGCACTGGATCAAATCCAGGCAGCTCCTCGGCTCGTTTTGGTGTAGAGTTTCTCAGTGTATGGGACTACCACCATGATTACAAAGTAGGCCCATCCATAATAACCCTGTAATATTGTACCCTCGGGGGCCGCTGCCTTCGGGCAAGTGATAATCATGCGCGTTACAAATCAGCATTATTATAATTATTCCTATAAACCTACGAACATATTTATGAACATTAGATGCATGGACTCACCGTCTCTGTCAGTGTGGAGGACAATCTAAGGTGAGATGGCTTTGGCACATGTGTGTATGTATGTTGAACTTCTTTTGCACACCAACTGTGCTAATCGGAGGTGCATACATACTCATGCACGGAGTAGTATCTCCTGGAATAATAAGCCCCTGCATTTGATTGGATGGAAAGGCCTCGCTATATGTAGTGGTGTAGAGGATGATTTATATCTCAACTCGAAGCCAAACTCCTGGGTTGATTTTGGAGGCAATGTAAGTTAATTTTGGTGCAAACAAAAAACTAGTAAAACTATTTTTGGAGAAAATACATACATACACAAAAGTGTGGAAAGTCTTAAATAGCCAAATGAGCTAAAGGAATCAACCATGCCCTGTGTCCTTTGGATAGCACTGCGTGGCAAAATGTTTACAATTCATGTGAATTGGAAATTATCCAGCAATGCGGCATATGAATACATACACAATCTACGTGACATCTTGTGTTTATTATCATTTATTTCAGCAATGTTCACAGCTTTGTGGCTAGTGTTAGTATTTTGTCAAGTACATAATGTAACTCTAATTATACTCATTCTCTCCACTGGGCATTCATACAAATAGCGGGACATTAACTTGAAACGTAATATATTAAAAGTCTTTGATGTTATGGTAATTTGATGGCAACAAGCATTGATACACATATCGTTAGCAATGATTCTTGTAATAGTACACACTTGTTAACAACCATTTAATACAGTAAAACATAACATAGACGATTTTCCCATTGGGATCCGCTGCTTGTACAGTTATAAAAAAAATTACTGATTAAAGCTGAGGATCAAGTATTTTATACCTGCACAGGTGTTGTCCCTTTTCAAGTTTAATCCTTCGTTTATTATTTATTCATAATAACACCCCTCATTTCGTACCAAAGAGTTACAAGCACCAGGGCGGAAATTATCTTGTTTTATTCCTTCCAAGCTTCAGCACCCAGATGCAAATCTCAATGCACAGCCCAAGATCAAGGCAGAACACAACCTCAAATCAATGGGCCTTATCGTAGCTTCTACGGCTAACTGCCGGCCAGACAGGAAAGCAATCTACGGTCTGGTGGTGTGAATCTCATTCTGCACTCTAATTTCTGCAAGCCTGAGGATCTGCAGGTGTGTTTACGATAATAAGAGTTTTTTGGTGTTAGATCGCGTAAATATATAAATGTGTCGTTAAAACCCACCACCACCCTACACAGCCAACTAGTAAGGCTTGTTGTCACGTAAACAGAACGTGGCCAATTCGGCACTAGTACAGCACTAGTGTGTAGTGTAGTGTAATAGTAGTGTAGTGTATAGTGTAGTGTATATTGTAGTGTATAGTAGTGTATAGTATACTAGTACAGCACTAACCGGTGGGTTGGAGAGGCAAGCCACAACATTTACAATCTGAGTACGACGTTTCGCCAGTAATTACAACCAGCTTCATCAGGCAACAGCCAGATGTGTTTACGCTACGCAGCGTGAAGCCACTGACGTCAATGAACACAGCAGCTGGCCGTCGTGGAATTGGGCACAATAAATGATAAACAACCTGGACTTGAGCCTGGGCCTCACGGGAATGCTGATGGAGGGCACCGGCAAAGTAGATGGCGCGTCATGTCGCGTTTTAATTTTGTCACATTTATCCCGCAAAATTTATGATGAAATTAGAATATAATATAACCTTGCTTACATACGTATCCACAGTCTAAATCACAAATTGAAACACGTTTTGGAACCGCTTTTCATCAAAGCTTATCGACTTACCATTATACAGTATTTAAAAGTATAGAACAAATGTTGACCTTGATATTCTTATTTCAATTAAATAAAACGAGCGCAATTTTTTTATTCAGTGCTTTTGTTTCTTTACACAGCCAAACTCACTAATTATATCTTTAGCACTTACCCACAAAGCAGACCCTTTATTAGAGTATATATTTTATCGCTTTGCAAAGCCCTGCCCATAAGCCACAATCTCAAATGAAGAACTTTTCGTTTAAAATGGAAAATAAATCCAATGCATTAACCGAGATATTTCGAGGTGCAGGTAATTAAAATAATAGAACAGACAAATTATTAATGAGCCTTGCAGGAAGCTCCATAAATGAATCCTGCCAAAATTAATGAGGGTCATTTTAAAGATGTGTATTTTATACATGAGCCTGCTTATCGCAAAATACAACGCGTCCTAACGTGTGTCTTGCAGACAGAGCTGTCAGCAAGCGTATGAGATGGGGCCAAAATGTAAAATTAAGCGAAGCTGAATGAATTTATTGTAAGTGGCACGCTCTGAATGCCAGCTGCTCAAGCCAATCTGACTGATTTTTTTGCAAGACAAAACATGTTCGAAAAAAACCCATCTAAACACCCTGGATTCAGGGGACAGAAATCAAAAGAGTCTGTTGAATGTTTATTTTGGACATGCCGTGTTGCAGAAACACCACAAAGTCAGAGAACCATTACATGCATATGTCTTTATTTCAGGCGTCAGTGTGGGACCCACAGCAATGACTTTGCTGGAAGACCCACGTCATTCTAAGTCCATTGATGCAGAGGGCACTAGCAAATGGGTTCTGTTATACCACTGCCAGCACGCTTCTATAGCTGGTGTTGCTCTCAGGAGCCGAGTGCTTTGATCAGAACCCTCATTTCTCGAATTGTGGTCCACACGAGTTGCCAACTGCTCTCATCCATGCTGCGTACAGCTGCCTCGTGACACAATAGAACATGCCACCTTTTTCCTTGCCCGCACAGCTCAAGAATTACACCTCCATGCCTTTATCTGTCTTTCAAACATCACGTAAGCCAAATCAATTCAAGAAGCTTATCAAATCTCACCTATTCTCCTTACCCTGGCCTCCATCTGTTGCTGGTTGCTTTGCATTATAAGCCTCTGGTCTCTGCTCAGCAACAGTGACTAATTCAAGGAACTGAAAGAATCTATTTTTTTCTATGTGGCTTGCAATCCCCTGCAAATTTGTTTCAGCCCTTTGTCAATTCACCGCTGGGTGAAGGTATTCCGGCGCAATGTCGGCCATGGTAGGTTATTTGGCCATAACTTCACCATGCCGGTCAGTGCCCCTTGATGACGAGAGGAGAAGGACTGGTCCAGGTATCACTCACCGCCGACGTTTACCGTGGCCATAAATCACACTCAGGTCATCGGGTTCATCGCGCAGTGAGCGAACAGCTGCACCACCGCTCCTGCTTGCATTTGCTCACGACATAAAAAAAATGTATCGCTGAGAGCAGCAATAAAACACTCCAATCCCAAGTCCTTTCTGTTGTGTGCAGCACTATGAACGCAGCGATGCGTACTCATTCGAGGCCAAGTTGACCCTGGTAGAGGGCACTTTCAATGTTGAGTGCTGTAGGATAAGTTGGATTGTGGAGCTGCAGGTCACAGTTCCAAAGATCCTCACTGAAACTAATGCACACCTTAGCATTGCCTGTGTTGGAGTTGGGCTTTGTTGCTGGCATCTCACCAGTTCTACCTGCCATCGGCTAAAAAGCTGTCAGTTAGTCTCTCCTTCTTTCTCTCTCTCTCTCTCTCTGTGCCTCCCAGTTTCTCTCTTTCACTCTACCTCTGTCTGTATTGCGAGGCAATGCTTATCCAAAGCATCTGTCGCGCAAATCAGAAGCGATGTATGCAACGTGTGCATGTTGAACATATTTATCTCTTGCCAACCGTGCGAGAGGTGAACATTCGTGAAACTCAAAATGAGCAGGGGAAACAAAAGGGTCCACTCACGATGACCATCATCACGGTGGTTGCACGCACGCAAGCCAGCCGTTCATAAACAGTGGTGTGTTGGATGAAAGAGAGGAGATTGTATGCTTTGAGCTTCCCATCATACTGGGCCATGAGGTGGCCAGGAAAATTCGAGATACATCAAATGGATCGTGACCCCTTTGTGGAGATCTTTTGAGTATTGTCCCCTGGCGTATTTGGGATTTTTTCTGGGTACTCTGGCTTCCCCCCTCACATATAGAGCACCATACTTTGACAATAATAACAGTAAAGCAATTTGCTTAACATCCAATGCAGAAGCCATGCATATATAAATAAAGTCTTAAGCCTCAATTAGGATTTCGTGGATCAATAAGTGACAGTATTATTGATGTTAATTATGACCGGTATCAGATGCCCAAAATTGGATATGGGCATAGCCTCTACAATTCCACCGTACGCTGAAGCAATCAAAAACAGGAAATCATTTTTCGACACCATTAAGGCTTATTTTGTTTTCCCCAAATGTTGCCATCTTAAAGACCTGAGCAATATTCGAGGTTCATTGGTTTATTAATGCTGATGAGCATCGAAGAGTTAATCGGTTGATTCAAACGCATCCATTCACTGGACCATAGCCCGAAATGCGATGTTGCTCTCAGTTATGTTGCTATAGCAACTTGCAACTGCAGCCATGGTGATAAGTCAGTTACTTGGGCAACGAAGAAACGATGGACACTGTCATCAATACGGGGCTCAAACGTCTCCTTTGTTGGAGGATAATTAACTTCCATGTTAACGAGGTAGCTATGCTGTTGCTGTGGTGTATTTCAACAGTTGCTATATGTTTTTTTTAAAATATATATCGGAGTTATATTTGTCATATATTTGACACTTTGTAATGAGAGGTTAATGTGTTTTTTTTTAAAAGGAAGCCCGAATCGTACATTCTAATTATCTTTAAATGTAATTAGCTATATAGGTGGTGAAGTTTTATGCTTGAGTTACAAATATACCACGGTAATAACTAGGCCATTTTGAGCCCTCCGTTTTAAGGGTTGACGTGCTTCTATGGGGCTAAAATGCTCACAGAGAAAATACAGCAGCTGTTAGACTACAACAAAAACTTGGCATTCAGGCGATAATGTTTCAGGATAATTTAGAAGACCACACACATACGTAGTCATATACAACCTTTAAAAATGAATTACTGCACCCTATACATTATACAGTAGACTGTATGTATGCGTGTACTTTATAGTCAATGTCCTTTATCTAAACAGGTGTTTAAGCAGGTGTTTAGATAAAGAACCAGGCTACAGTCTACGTTATAGACTGCCAGTACACTCACCCAGCTTAATAACCATTGCTAGTCTACATTATATACTGCCAGTACACTCACCAAACTTAATAACCAGGCTACAGTCTACATTATAGACTGCCAGTACACTCACCCAGCTTAATGACCATTGCTACAGTCGACATTATAGACTGCCAGTACACTCACCCAGCTTAATAACCAGGCTACAGTCTACATTATAGACTGCCAGTACACTCACCAAACTTAATAACTAGGCTACAGTCTACATTAGTGGTTTTGTTTTTTATTATTTTTATTTTGTATTATTTTTATTCACTTTATTTTTCTATCTACGTGACTTTATCAAAAAATATGTGTAATCCCATTCAGATAAATGTTTTGTGTTGCAAAGAATAGACTCAGGTTACCTTTGTTATGTAAGGGATGTATTTTATTTGTTTTTTTGTATCCATAAAAATCTCGCCGAGTTGAAACACTCTCGCGAGTTTATAGAAAATCCCACGCACAGAACAAAACTTTCAAAGTTCTCTCAGAGAAATCGGCAAACTATTTACAGTACTGCCCTAGACTGACACTTCATTTCGTCTGCAGGTGCATCTCACACAGATGCTCTCAGCAAGATTCACAACCCCCACTCCAAATGCACTCGTTTATTCCAGGTCATTTTCACACCAGGGATGTGGCTCACGACCACTTGAGAATGACGTCACAGGTTCTATAATAATAAAATTAACAGGTGACATTTTTCGGTAATTCTTAGCCAACCGCGGACGCATGGACGGCTACAAACAGGAACAATTACCACAATTCAACCCAGATGATTAATTCACTGACGTCGTTTTGTTTCACCCTGTCAAGCACAAATTATGAAAGCACAAAAACATTGTCAAGTGGCTCCATGTGCTCTTCATCAAAGGAAACCCGCAAATATGTAAACAACGTTTCGTATTTACATTTCGATTTAAAGCTTTCGTGACTGCAGGGATTCATCTTCTTGGTTCTTTCGGTAAAGTCACGTAGAAGGGAAGTAATAAAATAATACAAATAAAACATAATAAAATAATTCTCACGACGTTTCGGCCACAACGCAAGCAGCCGTCCTCAGG
The DNA here is from genome assembly GCF_015708825.2 of Lethenteron reissneri. Taxonomy (NCBI): domain Eukaryota; kingdom Metazoa; phylum Chordata; class Hyperoartia; order Petromyzontiformes; family Petromyzontidae; genus Lethenteron; species Lethenteron reissneri. The sequence goes on along the minus strand of NC_083798.1, from coordinate 3,688,580 downwards.
TGAAGACCAGGTCTGTCGGGGAGACAGCGTCTGAATGGAAACGTCGTGAGAATTATTTTATTATGTTTTATTTGTATTATTGAATTACATCCCTTCTACGTGACTTTACCGAAAGAACCAAGAAGAAAACGTTTCGTATAATACATTCATAACTTTCTGACCATGCCCATTTCAGTAGACCCTGAGCTTCGACTGGCTTCCATCGCGCGTACCGAGCGCTGCGTTGTGTTTCTGCCGTAGTCGTCGTAGTATATCCCACCGCTCGATCACCACGCGGAAGATGCAGCTCCCCATGGCGAGGTCTGCAGACCACCAGAAGTCTCGAGGCACGTGCAAATAATCTCCGTGAGCATGACCCGAGGAAAGTGGTGGAAATTCCACACACCCATGGTGGGGGCAGATTTGTTTTTTTTTACATAAGAAGACTACTTTACTATTTAAAATTCCTTCCCTTTATTACTGCTACTTCCTCCCTTTGTTGCTGCTAATCCTACATAATGCACGGGCATAATATGACTTTGAGACCCCCCCCCCATCTCCTACGCATTCCACAAGTAGTGACTAATCCCATATCTGCATTTGCCATAAATATACTAAATTCCTATTGATATGCAAATTAATTTGTCAAGGCGCACTTCCCCCTCTAACCCAGCTTAAATATACGCTGCCAAGATTGGTGGTGCTCATTCAGACGCTGTCTTTCCGACAGACCTGTTCTTCACCTGAGGACGGCTGCTTGCGTTGTGGCCGAAACGTCGTGAGAATTGTATTTTATTTTTATTATTTTATTATTTCCCTTCTACGTGACTTTACCGAAAGAACCCAGAATAAGAAGACTACTGTTGACTTCCCATAAATTAGTACTCATTTTACCCCAGAACAATATAAGGCTGAGATGACATATGGTTAACGTTTTCTAAGTTTAGGGACATCCAGATAAGAGTTCCTTAAATGTATTCGTTCACACACTTGCTTAGCAATGAAACGAGCTCTCATTCCCTGTACTAGGAAAAGTCCACTGGACTAAATTTCTGCAAGGGCTGACTTGCATACAGATGACGGGATCAGATTGGGCAATGACAGCTTTTGTTAGCTTTACAGAATACACAATAATTGACACGATGTATTATATCAAACACTGCTTCACAGTCATTGTGGTTGTTTCAGATTTTAAGCAGAAGGGAATGTTAACATTAACTCAAATGCTTTAGCAGCCTCTGACCCAAGGTCAGAGAGGCTGTGAAATGGATTCATGGTAACAATACAGAAGCTCAGCGTCTCCATGCAGGCCCACAACAATCAATGCGCCGCTCTATCCCTGGCGCAACACAAGGCAGGCACTCAAATCCAGCTTCGAGGTAAAGGGCGCAAATGCACACTGAGCATTGCGTGTTAACCTTATCAAGCCATCTTATTGAACAGCACTCTCAGCGCTGCTTAACACTTCTGAAATGCAGTGCGATGAACCACAAAAGACCGCTGTGTGTGTACGTGCGCGTATCTTTGTAGCGAGTGAATGGGATGCCACTGTATAACCTTTACTCTGACCTCTTAAGTATTTTGCCCTTGGTATTAGAATCCCGTTACAGGTCGACTTGGCCCATCATACGCCGGGGTTGAAAACAAACACAAGGACCACGTTGTGGAAAGTCAACAGGTATTGTGTTTTTACAGAATTTGGAATTTCAGCCACCGACTCAGGGCTACCAATTGGAAACCGGTCCTGCTCCCCATTCTCATATGAATAGACACGATGCATTGTGTATTTAAGAATACAATTAACACAGCACTAAGAATAAAACATCGATGCGTGGAATGTTTATGTCATGAATCCACATTTTAAGAGTAATTACCATCTCCATTGTATTTTTCAATACAGTGACACCTAAAATCAACACAAGTTATAATCGATGCTTATTATTACATTCAACTTAAGCTTCAAATGGAAGACTGATTGTGTTAGCATTTAATATCATCCTTAAAATAAATTTGACCCTGAACATTTTTACTTTATTTTATAGTGAAAATAATGAATTATAAAGTAAAAGCTCACCATTATGTATTATAATGTTTGTGTACGTTTCCAGTGATGGAATGTCAAACACAAGCATTGTATGAAGTCATGAGCTTTTTCATTTATATGTTGCAATGCCCGGTGTGTTTGAGTGATTCTTTAACGCATTAGCAATATTAACATTGCTTTATTTATATAAAGTGTGCCAACAAAATCTCAACATTCTTTTTAGAGGCTCCTTCCTGGCATATTTCGGTAATTCCTTGTGGGGTAATGTTGTATATGTTGCTGCATGTAAGAAGAAACTGGTATCACAAGAACACGAGAGAATAACGCTGAAAATTAAACGTGTTTTTTTCCAGAATTTTTCATGTGACCCACCACCCCCACTCCCACAAGCACTATATTGCAGATATAAGCCAACACATTGCGTTATTAACAAAACGCGGCATTTAAACTGAATAACCCATACAGCTTTGTGGAAAACTTGCTGACTGCTTGGTTGGACATATATTTGCATGACTAAAGGTTTGGTATTTTATTGTGGCCAGTGATTTTAACATGTACTTGTCCTGATGCAGCCTTACTGAGGGGCTTATAACACTGGCCACTTGGCCCGGGTCGAAAGGAAAATGTTATTTATTCAAGAAATCCACCAGAGCCCCGAGATATACCTTAGAAATTCATCGCCAAGCATTTTCTACATTTTTTAAATATTTTTCCTCTCTAAATACACACACCTGATGAGGGATGTGAATGGAAAAATAACAATTCTAAGTGTGGAAAAGGTGAGATTAACATTCTTATTTCAGGCCCTCATTCTGATAATCCCAAACCACTTACAAATATAATAAATTAGGTATTTTAAGAGCTGTTTTATAGCCATATACCCCAGTTTTCCCCATATCCCGCGTGCAAAAATAAATGAATTTCTTAACCTGATTAAATAAATAACTTTCAACCAATATTGATTCTTTAGAGACAAATCAAAAGATAAAATTTTACGGTGAAAACACAATACCCTCAATCACAATACAAACAAGGCCATAATGTTCTACCCCTGTGCTAATGAGTGAAAGCCTGTCAGATGACATATTTTTACGGGAAATGCTTATACAGATGCTTGCTTCGGTCATTGTTATTGGCATTGGCATTAAATTCGCAATGTCTATGTTATGTTTGATTTCAAAAAGGAGAGTAAATGTATAATATCAATAAACAGAGCCACTGATTTATTAATAAGCGAACATCACGTACATAATCTGCTACGCGCATAGTAGTTGCTTAAAGCAACATTTTTTGGTTACATTTGTTTCTATGATACCCAATTAAAGGAACAATAATGTCGAAGATTTGACTATGCATCATGATTGTTTTATTCTACTTGTAATAATGTTATCATGCAATGGAGTGCAGTGGAGCTGCAGAGATGAACATGCTTGCTGTGCTGTGAACCTGGCGGTCTGACTTGGACTCCTGGCCAAGGATGACAGCAGTGGAAAGTGAGATCAAAACTCCTCCTGCTCTCTGACTCTTTTCACCAACCCGCATTGGCTAGAGTGGTGAAGTATGGTAAAAAATATATATATATACATAACCGACATGGCATATGGAGGCTTTTGTCCTTTGTTGGAGTAAGAATTGCTGGAATTCCTAATTTTATTATTCAATTAACGTAAAAGCGCATGTATAATTTACTTCTTTTTATAGGTATGCTTAAATATATGGTGTGGTATATTATAGTGCTTTATAGTGACTGGGCTACAATAATGCTTGTCATGTGCCCATGGAAAGGCTCGCTGATTCTCAAGACTCATTTCCAGCAGGGTTGCTGATTGATGGCCAAGGTTCTAAGCGTGTGTGGAAGCAAGCCTGGGTAACCCGAGGAGAGCCATGCATTCCGCTTCCTGTAATGTGTGTAATGTGTTCGCGTTACAAATTGTTTGAATTTTCATCGTTTTTAAATAACCCACAAAATGTAGAAAATAAATAAACCGAATCTAATTGCCGCACTGCCGTCATCATGCAGCTTTGAAGCCCTGGTACGCGTTGAGCGTCTCATGCAGGCGACTGGGCTGTCTGAGCGGTCCGTCATCACTGCCTCCAAAAAAGTGTCGCCCTTTCCAGGCATATGCTACCGTGCCTTGCAATGTTTTTGTGTTTGTGCGTGTGTGTTTTGTGTGTTTTTGTGTTTGTGTGTGTGTATTACGCAACCCCGAGCGCAAATTCTTCTCAGAAGGAAACACCGTGCATCAATGTTTCAAACAACCATGTCCCGATCTTCGCTCTCAAACAGGTAGTGGAAATGATCATTGGTTTTTTACCCTTTTATCTGGCAACAAAACTGACACCTTTTTTTACAAGGAGTCATGTTTGCATAGACCACAATACCTGCAGCCATAACGCAAACAAAAAAACATAACTCACATGTGAGACTAGGCTCTAAGGAAAGCTGTCTCGGGTGTGGACCAATCAATTTCAAGGACAGTGCATACATTATCAGAGTAATGTGTTTTGTTTGCGTTATGACTGCAGGTATTGTGGTCTATGCAAACAAGACTCCTTGTAAAAAAAGGTGTCAGTTTTGTTGCCAGATAAAAGAGTAAAAAAACAATTATCATATTTTTTACTGGCCAATGAGGTTCCAATGAGGTAGTGGAAATGTCACGTTGCTAAGGTAGGGGCGCCTTCCAAACGTAATCACCACGTGTTATGAAAAGGTGGGGGGGGGGGGGGTGCACCACATTAAAGGGATTGGATCACCTTTTGTGGAGTGACAATGCTCAATGACAAAGGTGACAGCTTGACAATAAACGTCTAAGCTGCAGAAGAGATGGATCATACCCTATACGAAGTGGACATACTGTTGTAAGTGAAATATCGCAAGCAATTGTGCGGTCTATATGGTTATGACGATGGGCCAGCGTTTCAAACATTCGGCACAGATAAGGGTTTGAGAGGGACAATGAGGCGTCAATAATCACTGCCGGTCTGCCAGGTGCTTAAAATCCTCAAGCAAGTTTTCATGACGGAAGAACAATATCTCAACCGCTGTAGATTACAGATTTCCTTGCGAATGGCTGGGCAGCCACAAAACAGCCATCTTCAAGAAAAGCCGCTGACAGATTAAGATGCTGGACCCGAGGGGTTAAAGTGGATGAGAAACGCTGCTATTAAGGTTCCCATTGACAATCTGGATTGGCCCAATATTAATCAATATAAACTGGTCCTGCAGGCCTTGTTTCAGCACTGGTTACCTGGTGATTGCAAGCCAGAGGGTGTGCATGGCATGTGAGCGATGTAAAACAGACCGTGGGAATATGACCAGTTGTTTCCCTTACAGCCGAAGCCTTCTTGGACCAGGCCATGGCGGTCGATGAATGCAACTCGCGTTTTAGAAAGGGCATATGTGCATTGAACTTCCTAATCAAATTTATTACTTCCTAATCACGAAGGATGACTCTCATTTATTATTACACAGCACAGACACGTGCGCAATCAGCAGTTAAAATAGCACGTAGATGATACATAATTCATAGACAGGCGGATAACATGTACACCCACACGCATGCAGAAGTACGAACACATCATGCATAGTAGATGCGCCAGTTGAAACAACGAGCAACTTTGTTCAAATCTACTGCACTTTATGTCTGCATGTTGAATTTCTGTCACACCGTACGTAGCCAACCGTACTACTCGGAGGTGCCACTGTTTAGCCAGTTAGTCAATCGCGCAGATCACATGCAGTGCAGTAACGTGGTGATATTTCCAAGATCTCTGGCCAGAATAGAAGAGTAGGCCAAATACCCATTGGAGGAGCTCTCTAGGAAAACGCCTAGTGGATACCTCTTTGCCAACAGTAACATGAACAAGCAATTGCAGGACTGCACCTTTACCCCTATTATGCATAGTAAATATAACTAACACCTAACACTACAATGCATTCGAAGGTCAACATCTTACATTCCTGTTCGCATTAGTCACTGCAGAATTTGTATTTACTTACACTCAACTGTTACGTGAAACAAAGACACAATGCTGATCTTCAACAAGAACATAATACACTATTTATGACTAGCAGCTGACGAGTTTGTCTGCTGGCAAGCAAATCTAAATTATAGAAATTCGAATGTACAGCCCTTTCCAAATCCACTGCTGGCTGAAGCCCCCACCCCACACCTTACGGTTATGGGTGTTGTATGACCATACTTCACCTCGCTGGTCACCGTGGTGGCTGTGGCCATTAGTCTAATGATACTCTTTTATTTACTAGATAACGCCAACTTTTTCAAGGGCAAACTGACTACACATGATAGCTCGTCAAAGTGGCTTATGTCATACGTGGGAATTTGTTGCAGGGAAATCATCTAAATGCACGTTTCCCAAACACTGAGGTCAAAGCCTCAGGACCCGGATGAAAATCCATGTGACGACGGTGAGCGAGAACACGCGAACTCTGAATATACAAGAGGCATCATCAGGGTCGGGATGGAGCCCACGACGCCCTGCGAACCAGACGAGGGCGACAACATCTTGCCGCTTCTTCAGTGCCCTGTCATGGCCTTGAATTGGCTTTATTTTGGTGATTTTTGAAAAGTTTTTCGGTTTGGCCATGTTTGTTTGTTGTAGTACAGAGTTAGACTGATGGCCTTAATCTAAGTTGTCTTGTGGTTGTTGTTGGTTGTTTGACTTGCATCCCACTGGGATTTTTGCACACAGTGTTGGTGTACGGTGCTTTTTCTGCAATATTTTTCTGTCTTTTCTTGGATTTTCTGTTTGCACATAGTCACATATTCACTTTAAGATGTTTTCTTGTTCATGTTTTTTTGTTTGTTGCGGTTGCACCCGATTCAAGAGCCGAATGGCTCACAGGGCAAAACCTAACAAATGAAACTTGTAGATTTCCAGGTGTGCAGCACCGTGTGTCAACTACACAGCTCCACAATACAAGCCGGAACAAATTTAAACTTTCACTCTACAGGTGAGACATTACACAACAACTATTTTGTTTATTTGTAATTTTGTAATCTTAGTCGTAAAAAAAACCACGTGACGATTGTAAAATCACCATTGGAACCTCATTTGCCAGTAAAAAAATATATAATTGGTATTTTTACCCTTCTATCTGGCAACAAAACTGACACTTTTTTTACAAGGAGTCATGTTTGCATAGACCACAATACCTGCAGTCATAATGCCAACAAAAAACATAACTCTGATAATGTGCACTGTCCTTGATGTTGATTAGTCCACACAGCTTTCCTTAGAGCCTAGTCTCACATGGGTTGGACCAGATGACGTCATAAAAACGTAAGTCAAATGTAGATTTAAATTTTTGTTCATTATAACGATGACAAACATTGTTTTAAATAATTGTAACGCAATACAAAGAAAAACACAAGTTCTAATAAACCAATTCCCAGTACTGCTGCCAAACCAATTGCAACACCAGGCTTGACCCACATTCATACCATCCGTGTAGATGCCCTATCTGCACTTACAGGGATGCAACTCACCGCATCACAAGCCTAAGTAACACCTTCTTATGGAAAGCTGCTGCTGTTATTTATGGTTTTCTACTCAGCTTTTATTCTGCTTAGGTGTATAATCTGGCTGTTACAGAATCCGTAAATCTTTTCAGTAAATCAATTAGTTACTTAATTATCGATAAATTAGTCATGAAGCTTGCTCTGTGTCATATACGATATCGAGGACAAGCTGCCAAGCATTATTCAGTGGCTGTGAAATTGAATTGGCTCAGGCCATATTTTCACATCAACCGGTATATTCCCTTGCAAAGGAGACAACTGGGATTACACGTAGAAATTATATGCATGACATATAACGATGCTCCATGTAAGCTGGTTGGGTGGTTGGTGGGATTTTTTTTTTTTGCAGACAATCAACAAGTTCGAAACGCAGCCCATCATCCCTCTGTGGTCGATAAAATGAGTATCAACAAATTACCTCTGAATGCTTAGATTCCAGCTCATCATATCCTCTGTAATTTTGTTTACCCGTTACTTTTTAATTTTCTCAATATCCACTCTAAAGTTAATGTTGTCCGGTAGTGGTAACTTAGTTTAACACGTAGGCTTTCGCGACCAATATCATCCACAAGAGGTTTTTTGGGTTAGATCGCGTGAATATAAAAATGTGTCGTTAAAACCCGCCACCACCCAACACAGCCAACTAGTAAGGGTTGTCACGTGAACAGAACGTGGCCAATTCGTCACTAGTACAGCACTAACCGGTGTGTTGGAGAGCCAAGCCACAACATTTACAATATTAGTACAACGTTTCGCCAGTAAGTACAACTAGCTTCATCATAGACAGGAAGGACAAGATCAAAGGGCTCGTATAATGCACATGCATAATGTACGTTGCCTCAGTAATCCCCCCCCCCCCCTCCACGTGGCGCAAGAGCGCAGAAGCGTTGTCACCACATCTACGCCTCTATATAAGGAACGAAACAGTTAGACTTCTCCACAAATATTGCTGTCGCCTGATAAAGCTAGTTGTAATTACTAGAGCAACGTCGTAATCAGATTGAAAATGCTGTGGCTTGTCTCTCCAACAAACCGGTGTGCTGTACTAGTATACTACACTATACACTACACTACACACTACACTACACACTAGTGCTGTACTAGTGACGAATTGGCATGTTCTGTTTACGTGACAAACCTTACTAGTTGGCTTTATCAGGTGGTGGCGGGTTGTAATGACACATTTATATATTTATGCGATCTAACCCAAAAAAAAAAAACTCTATTATGAGCGGTAACCTAGTTTTTAAACATGCCCGTTCGATGGGAATGTGACATTTTCTCAGCTCAGGACCACCAACAAAAACTGGTACTACCACATTGCTTGTAGGAGCCCAGAGAGACTGTCATTTCGATGTGAATGTATCTGGTCCATATGCCTGGATATAGTTTTATCATTGTTCATTCATATAGCGTTCATCCCAATTTGCATTGAATGAGCATTCACGCATTGCATGCAATCAATATTCGATTCTGAAACCAACTTTAACGCGTTTAAAAATGGCTGAGACGTTCAGATAAAATGATTCTTTCAATTATTTTCAGCAAACACAATTACTCGGATTATGCCTTTTAGCTCTGCGTGAGAGCTTCCCTCTGTATTCAAGTCAACAAAGTGGTGTGTACAACGTTACATTGGAATGGCAATCTTTCATCGTGAATGCTCACGCAGTCGTTAGAATCTATGCTGAGGTAATCAAACCCGACTGCATGTAACACTCTGTTTAAGAATCAGTCAGTACATGACTCAATTTCAGAGGAATACTAGGCCGCAACAAGAAGTGCCTCATCCCCCGCTCTAGATAAGACAGCACCAAATATTTGTCTTCATCAGTAAACAGATCAACAGCTTAGATTGACTGTTACAAACCAGGACAGTGCCAAAACAGCTTTGATGCATGGATATGAAATCAATTTTATTCATGGCCAAGCGAGAAGTATGTGATTATTAGATTTATTTAGCTAAAGGGCATGCCGAATGCAATCAATCAACTCGTTTTAAATGAGCCATTAATATAAAATGCAATAATTTCACACGTTTGCTAATAACAATAATTGTCAGCTTAGGCTGTAATGCCAACTAAGCTAAACTTCTCTGCCACTAATGACCCAAAGGTTACTTTTCAATCATTAAAAATACAAGGCTTTTGTCTTCAAGACATTCGCAGCTTCTACCAGTCTTCAGAGAAGCATGCATGAACTCCTGTGATCAATGCAGCTAATTGTTGAAATTTTAAAAGTGCACCAGTTTCCTTGAATGCCACTCACTAATCTTTGCTGAATTATATCGTGTAATTTCTACACACAGGATATATATTCCCTTGCTTAAATTTAACGTGGTTTATTAAATACAAAAATATCCAACTTTGGCTTGAAAATGTGTTGTGAACACGTATCCATCCTCTGTATTGCAGTATTGCAGTCCCCTTTAACAAGACGCACACTGTTAAAAGGTCAAGGGGTGGTTTGCCATGCATCTTTATTGGTTATTGCCACTGCTCACAGATGGGCCTCCACTAGAGAGGGCTTTAGAGAGCCCCACTGGGCGATATTTTAGCTGACTCTTCCACGCTGTCTGGACGTGTCTTGGAAGAAGTGGTGGCTTTTATTTTAATTTTAGTTTGTTTACATCGGGTGAGAAACATTCAGCCGTCAGCTGTTTCACAAGAATGGCCCACGGAGGAGCTTGGTGAAGGACAATTTTAAAAAGTTACAGCGATGAATGTGTGGAAGTACCCACATATTACCGCACTGCATGCTGCCTGCTAATCAACTCACTGTAGTTGTACCCATTTATATTACTGGGTGGACAAAGGCTGAGTAAGTTAACGGAAACATTCTCCATTGTTTTATCTCCCGTGCGAAGAGATTGAATCGGGCGACTTCTTGATTGCAAGATCAGTCTGCTGCCCATCACACCATGGAAGCATCTCTATGCCAAACAGTTCACTTTGATGAGATATATCTGAAAGGTTGAGGATGCTGCCCTCTTGAACTCAGCATGGCATACTTGATGATGAATGATATCTGTAAATCAAGAAACATTTGAGTACAATTGCAATTACTATACTTTCCCTGACACATTTTAGACGTGCCTCTGCTGCTATAATTGTCTTTGCCACCTCGGGAATGTCTGCATTCACAACAAAATTCCCCTGGTGATTGCTTTCCATGCACTTTTTTGCAGGGTGGCGAAGTGCTAACATTCATGCCTCATCGCGAACAGCGTTGTGGGTTCGATTCCCGACTCAGCCGCCCTTTCTGTGCGAAGTCTGTTTGTTCTCCACCTATTTTTTCATGGGTTCCCTCTGGGATCTCCGGTTCTTCCCATGGCTAAAACGGTACACAGCAGAACGAATGTTTTGGTCAAACATCCTAATGCAAAAAAAATTGTCTGAAAATCACTTAGCCTGAAAAGAAGTATTGACATTCAATCGGACTTTCCTGGGCGAACAAGCGTAATCAGAAAATAAGACTAAGTAAAACAAAAAGAGAAAGTAAATGCAGTGTGTTGACATCTAAATGTGCAGTGTATTGCTCAGTGGATCGTGTACGTCCTTCCCAGGTGGCATGAGGGAGGGGAGGTGCAGTGCATTCAAGCCACAGGTCTGGATTTAAGAGAAACAATGTCATAGTTAGCTTCTGCATGCATGTGAACGTGTTGGCGGTACACCGGTGCGCGGTATTTAAAAAAAGCAAACATTTTTTCAATACAGTAATCCCTCGCCACTTCGCGGTTCAAGTTTCGCAGCCTCAGTGCATCGCGGATTTTTCGAACTGATTTAAAGGCCTCATTATACCTGTGCAGTAACACCACCATCATCATCATTCATCATCACATTCATCGAACTGCACAGGTCTGTCATCGTCGTCATTGTCATCGTCATCGTCGTCATTACTGGAGTCAAGTCTCAAGATACTACTGTCATTGGTGAGTGTAGAACACCATAATACGTATCGTATCAGAGAGAGAGAGAGAGTTAATGTATAATATTAAGGTTTTATAATTAAATAGATTTAAGTAAAATACATATATAAAGTATAAATATACATATTTTAAACATTCTGGTACCCACACGCACATATACGGAAATTCCTAGGGGGCCAATCCTACTTCACGGATTTTCACCTATCGTGAGGGGGTTCCGGTCCCCATTAACCACGATAAACGAGGGATCACTGTAGTTATTTATTTTTCCCTCGATTCTCAACCCCGGTCAAACTCAGTTCTCGTGATGTCGACGCAGTTGTAAGACGAATGTCAGTTCTAATGTTTGTTGTAGACTGTTTTATGAAGACCGATGTGTTATGCTGCACCGGCGTACCGCCAATGTCCACTTATTACTCCGCAAATCTACCAAATTGGCATGATGGAATATTGCGGTAGTAGCTATAAGGAATTTCTATTTTTGGGTTGTCCTTTCTCCATTGTATGTGCCACGGTCAAGTGGTCAGCAACAAACAGCACTCTTGAAGGTGTAATAGATCGGAGTTTTATATACGTTATGTTTCTTTAATCGAGCACGTTATGAGGTGTTACAAAAAAAACTCAAAAGCCGGCATGCAGAAGGCAGATACAAAGTCACTGGCAGGTTTGATTCCAGACAATCGGCTGCCAATGAGAATCGCAAAAATTCCGTGGAGAATGAAGACTCAAGTTTTCGAAAAGGACGAGACAAAAAAAAAGTGGAAGAGCCAGTTACATTACAAATACACTTCATTATTCTCTCTCTATATCAGGTTAAAATAAGATAATGCTTCTAATTCAGGATTTAATGAACCATAGCAGCCAATGGTTTAAAACACTTAGGTTGAAAGAAGAGACAGGAGGTAATAAACGCATTAGCTGTAGAAATAATAATCACGTCTGGTGGGGTCCATTTGGAAATGAAGTTGGCACAATGGGGGGTCCAATAAAAATAAAACCTGATTCACCTACTATTTCCTGAATGTCCAATTTATTTATGATGTGGTAATTTTCTAAGCATGCACTTGTTTTTCTTAAAGATAATCCATCACTTACAGATTTAAATTACAGCCTTTATCAAGTAGTCAGAGAAGCTTAATCTTGCTCCGACTGCTTCTTAATTGGATTTTGTAGGATTATGCGAAAATGTATCTTTGCATGTGCAGTCAGCTGTTGCACGGTCGACAATAATGTTGCCGGTTAGAGACTCGGGCAGTGTTTCTGTTAACAACATCGAGTGTGATGATGTGAGAGCCAAAGTTAAATGGGGTTCAGGTTTGTCTTAACGCTCACGAGAGAGTCATTTAAACAAAAAAAAGCACGTCAACTTCATTAGAACACGTGTCGGGTGTTGAATTGGTTGCAGCCTGTATAATTGAAACCCTCTTCGATAACTATTAAAGCTCAGACAAAGAGCATCGAGTGTGCTCTAGGGCTTAGTGGCGTTTAAGCGGGGCACATAATAAGCAAATGTCCTTTATTGCTGGCAGTAGCCCTCCTGCATGCATTCATCAGTCCCATGACATTTTTGATGCAAACATTTCCCTTCCGTACTGGAGGATTTGCAAACTTTGAAGTGTTTCAATGTCTGGGGGTTTCAAGATGTTTAAGTTTCTGTTTTTTTGTGAGACACCACAGCATCGGACATGTTACACTGAACGCAAGCTAATTCAAAGCAAAATGTTCTCAAACCCTCACAACACTGAAATACTGCAGAGTTTGCACACATTTACAAAGGGATGTCATTACTACCATTCTCAGCCCTGAGGCAAAGGTGGGCATTCCACCATCCCACGACGGAGCCAAGTCTCTAGCTATTACCACTGTTGAATCAATCACGGAAGAGTAAAGTGTTAAGCGAACTTGCTGTCTTTTGATGACAAATCCAATCAAGAGCAATATACCTCGTCAGGAATTGAGCAAATCAGCTCAGAGGAAATGGCTGCCCCACAGAGAGTCGCTGCCCTTTTCTGTCGCGTGAGTGAAAGCTGAAAAAGATCACATCCACGACAAAACTCATTTGCAACTCTAACGCTACATTTCCATTGAATCTGGCAGCAAAAAATTGCCATTGTCAACGAAGGGTTTAACTCTGTGAGATGCGTGCATACAATCCCACTCATAGGGCAAAACCCCCAAAGAAATGTAAGATGTACTTCAGACATTTATCAAACAACAAATTAGCCAAATTATTATATTAAATTCTAACGATGTCAAATGCAACTACGTAAATGTATGCCACATGTCAATAAAACACACAGAGGTAGCGGTGCTGAACATAGGGTAAGGCTGTGAGAGTATCGGTATGGAATCATACCTCAGGCTACATACAGATTGTAACAATATATAAACCAGGTATCCTGATCAAGCAAGCAAAACCCCAATGTGGTAACTGTAACAAATAGGCTCAGTGGGTGAAGTATCCCACGCTAAATGCCATAGCATTCTAATACAGGGGGTTTTCTGCCGTGGTGTTATGGTTCGCACACTGATATTGCAATCTAGTGGTTGCTGGCTCGATCTCCCAGTGCAGAAAGTTGAACAAACGGTACAGGTCTCTTCAATTGTCCAGCCTCTGTACACCCAGCAGTCTAAATTGGGGTCACCACAGTTAGTCGATCGGCAGCTCCAAAGTATGGGTACTCTCACCTCTTCCAAGACATCTAGTCGGTAAGGAAGAGTAGGCCAAAATAGCCTTCAGAGTCTAGCGGGGCTCTCTGGAGCTCCGTGGAGAGGAGGCCCCTTTTGGGAGCAGTCGCGTAAGCGAACAATTGCAGGGCTGCACCTTTCCCTCCCCTATGGTAAGGAGATGTAGATGGGGAGGTTGGCGGATAGTGTGGAGATCGCAGGGACACGAGGAACACCTCATGTCCCTCAGATCCTCGGCGTGTGGCTTCAGTGCAGAGGACTGGGGCCACTGGAGCTGAACACTTTTAAATCTATATACGAACGTAATTTGTTTAAAATTGCTTTCTGTGTTTAGTTCGTTGTCCTTCGCCCCGCAACTCCGATTGGAACGGTTTGCTGCGTGCGGTGCGAAAGAAGTTCAGCATAGTACACACGTACATACATTTGAGGCAGTCGATAAACAGTAAAGTGGATTTGAATGTGGTCTCACCACGTTCAAAATAATGGTATTGATCATTGACTGAATGTTGGCGCAGCAGAGACTTTATTGAATTAAACACACTAATGTGCAGTGGTGTCAAGTTGTTACACTGTAATTAACGTCGCAATTATCGTTTTAATTAGTGCAACCTTTTGATTCAGCACCAGCCCAAAAAAATTAGTGTTGTGGGTAAGGTGATAAGGAAAAAGTCTATTTCTCCAGCCTTACTGGTAGTCTCTAATGACTTGCTTCAGTTTTTCAAGGTGCTAACCTATTCTACAATTTTTATGAGTTCACGAGCAATGACAATTAAGCCTTCAATTAAATTACAGTATGCAAATTAACAAGATATCATATTAATTATTACCAGTGATGCCAAAAGCCAAAGCCTGCAGGCACTTTGCAGTGGCGTTTCTTGGGCATTTTATTGTCAGCAATGATCATTAATTGAACAAGTGTCACATTAAATAATATATTTTGACTCAAATAAATGTAACCAAGTTGTAACTCATCACAAGGCCATGATCATGCACATGCTATATCTGCATCCCAAGTATCCAGGGTCAGGTTTATGGACCAGGTATTTTTAGATTAACTTGACTGCTTTACATGGGTTATGGGAGTGGGATATAGAAGCAATTGCCCTTTTAGCACTGTGAAAACATGTTTTATATTGCTTTTAATGATAAACAGTACTTGTTTTGACATAAAATTGAAAAACAATGTCTGTAACACGCCCTTAAAATGTTTTTCCTGGCTTATGGAAATGTATTTTTATTGCAAAAATGCACAGAGTATTTACTGTAATTGGTTCATTTCAACATACATTTTTCTTAGTGCATGTAATAAAAACAGCGGTATATTGTACGAATGGCTAATTAGGACAAAAAAGAGGCAAACAGAATTACCTAAAAAGATGGTCGTGCATTTCAAGAGAACATTTATTTAGCCTCAGCCAGAACCTCTTTGCATTCACCGACTTAAGGTCAAAATTCTAAGTTTATCACGTAGTGTGCTTGCCCGTTAAGTGTTCCCTTTTCAACTTTAGTTTTAATATTGTGAACAGGTATCGCAATCCCTGCATTGTTGGTGTGGTAAACATGTCGAAACTATTCTGCCACAACCCTTCCAAGGCCCTTATAAACTCTGTCTGTGAGCTTCTTGTGCAATTATATATTTCGCTGCCTATGTCAATTATCAATAAAGCAGCATTAAGCAATCCATTTTAAGGCCAAACACGTAACAATTAAGGTTAAAAGATTATCATAAATCACATGTGTGTCCTTGTTGGCTTTTGCTCAATGCGTAAAATAAGCATAAAGGGGAGACTCGCCAACCCGACCGATGAATGCGGTCGGTTGCCAATTTTTAAAGCCAATTTACACGCGGACAAATTTCCATTGCAAATCACATCGATATTTTAAAGATAATTTAAAAGAATAGTTTTGTTTTAAAGCACATTCTTCCTTAGATCTGTACGCAGTTCTCGAATTACAAATACCTATGACCTACCATTTAAATCAGTTTTGTTGGCAAGTATGAATGCACTCTCTTTAGACAATCATTCCACTGCTTTTTTGCAGAATAAAAATCTGAACGTTTAGCATTTGACAATTTAACGACAGATTGCATTCCACCACCGTTAATCCCTCAATTATGGATTGGCCCCAAGTGTGCTGGGTTTAAAGAGGAGGAAATTATTTGCGGAAAGCTTTCCACGTGTTTACATGAGAGAGAGATGTACGTGTCGTTGTAGATCGCCCTTCTCTCTCTCCTTGCTCTGAAGAAGGGCCGCTGCTTGAAACGTCAGATTTATTCATCTCAAAGGCAGTGCTTTTGACAAACGTGGTGTGGGTTTCAATTGAAGGCAGAGAGCCTCACTGCAGAGCTCCATCGCCACAGAGGAGGGTGGTTTCCTGCTGGTGTGTGTGTGTGTGTGGCTTTCCCTCAAATGCTGCTCATTCCAAGTTCCAGTATCGAGGATTTAGGAGATTGGGAGGAAAAGCCTTGCTTATCTCCATTCAATGAACTGAGCCTACACGAAGAGTCAATGTAAATTCGCCCTAACATTGTGCAGCAAGTTCTGCGTGTGCTGATTGCTGCTTGCAGAATTAAAGACAACTGACCATTTAAATGAATGTGTTCTTTGTTGTATTAATCAGCGGGTGTTACATACACAATTTCTACAATATACGCCACGGTGGTGAGGAGACGTTGCCTCCCTCGCCTGCTATGCATGAAGGGTTGGGTTCGATCCCGGGCCTTAATGACTCCTGATACATATTCTTGGTTCTTTCGGTAAAGTCACGTAGAAGGGAATAATAAAATAATAAAAATACGTGACTTTACCGAAAGAACTAAAAGAATATGAATCCATGCAGTCACGAAAGCTTTAAATCGAGACTCCTGATACATTTGGAGTCCACGTGTTCCCTCTCCACATTTGTAAACAATGCGTTTAGATTATTTGGCTCCTATAAATGCTCACACATGATGATTGAAGTCGCTTCGACGAGCTGTCGTGTGTGGCCAGGTCACATCTGAAAAAGAGCTCATAGCAAGTAAGCAGTGAATGGTCGACCACTTGCCCATGTCACCACCCAAAACACGTGGCCTCGTCTGCTGATGTGCAGTCACATTTAGATGCTGTACAAATCCAAATTTAAATTATATTTCCAAGAAAAAAATCTACTAACCACAGCAAATAATTTTTTTAACAATAAAAAGCCTTTAACTGTATGATTAATGCCTCTGATTATGTTCATATATATATGAGTAATTACAAATATGACGTAATGCATTATAACTGACAACATTTAACATTAGCCTTCCGTACGACAACATACACATATATCTGCAAACCGAATTAAGCCCGAGCAAGACACAATTAGCACTCATGAAAATCAAGGTGCTAAAATAAAACCTGTTCTCTTTGGCTTTGAAACAAGCCTGCTACAGTTCTCTTTACAAGCGTCCCACGTTACCTGCTGAGCGAAGGTGAGAGGGGCACGCTCAGAAGCTTAATGAGCATGCTGATGATGCCAATGAGCCAACGAGCGAGCACTCTCTGTAGAGCAAAACTAGTTGCAAACCTCGTAAAACAAAAGCACGCTGCGTTAAGCATGTGGCAATATATGGAAGCAACTGCTACTGGGACTCGCTCTGTGGTCATATGGGATAAGAGTAAATTGGGCTTTACACCTGCAGCGTGCCTTGCATGACATCATATGACAGAACACGCGGAGAGGCAGCTTGCCGGTGAGGAAAAAGGTCACCCAAGGGCCTCAGAAAACTTCAGAGTCTGAGGCTCCCTCTCGTGAAATTATGTTTTGCCGGTTGCCACCATGAACAGCTCGGACTGTTGGATTAGTTTGACGACGAAAGGTGGGGAAACAAAACAGAAGCTTCTGACATTTGAATAAACATTCGATGATTACGGAGGATGCCATGAACATGATAGAGGGATCGAGTAAGCGGCGTGGATGCGTATGATAAAACAACGCAAGATTGCACTGAAGACATTACCATGAAGAAGAAGAAGAGTTTGTCACGGGTGGGACAGCTGTGCGCGATAGTGGAGGGCAGCTTTCCGATACGGACATTGAAGTCGCACCCATTGCTCGGGGACCAGTCAAAAGGCGTAAATACACATGCGGGATACGGCGAGAGCGGACCTTGGCAGCCAGGCGCTGGCTGTGCAAGAGCCAGAGGTCGCAAACGGGGTTTGATTCCTTACCCGTACCCGGACCCAGCCGCACAAGGGTCGCAAATGGGTACCCGTACCCGTACCCAGCCGGGTACGGGTAGCCATACACTACCCGTACCCTACCCAAAATGAGTGACAAACGGTTACTCACCAGTGATTCACGGCCTACCCGTACCCATACCCGGCCGCACCAGGGTCGCAAACGGGTACCCGTACCCGGCCGGGTATGGGTAGCCGGGTATCGGGTAGGGTACGGGTATCGGGTACCCGGTTGCGACCTCTGGCAAGAGCTGAGAGGCAGAGCTCTCTGTCGTGTGGTTGGGTCCAGTGACACGTGGTCCGGCGTGATGTCAGACAAAGCGTAGAAAACGCATCCAAGCTATTCAACACAACCAGTAATTGAGGGATATAGTAGGAAGACGGAAGCGATGGCATGATGATAATGATGATCATCATTATGCTGAACAGCATTAGTCATGACTCAGTGATCGGCAGGGGTCATGAGGGTGTTGATCTGGACCTGAGTTCATTACGGCATTGTGAGTGTGGGAGAAGCCTTCGAGCTGCGTTCGGACCCCTCGGGAGCTCGAATACAAGAGGCCATGTATCATTATATGCCTGCATAACTTTGACTTGCTGCCTGCCGGATTTAGCAGATTTTCAACATCTGCTCATAGAACTACCGTGTTGAAAATATTATCACAGCCGGATCTTGAGTCAAGCTGATTAAGAGCTGCAGCAATCTGCTATTCAACTGCATGAATTGTAAGAAGCTCATGTGAATAATTCACCAGTCCTGTAGTAGATTATGCTTGCTACACAACAATGGGACCCGAGGTGAGGTTGCAGCTGTTGAATTCATAATGTTGAGCTCATTACCAATGTGTGCGTACGCCTCTTCATTTCCACTGCTATGTCTAGGACACGTTCTTTGTGATAACCGTGATGACGGGTTGATTTCTCGCTGGGTGACATTGTCTAGCAACTCGGACGGCAAATCTAGTGGAGAATAAATGCAAGTTCTATGCACCGCTGATTGAGAACTGGGGCTGCGATAATTCACCCGCTCCGTGATTTGATGCATTGTCACAATTTCAGGCCACAACTTGATCTATGTAAGTTTTTTTTGCCATTATGGTGCATGCAGATTATATAATTATGGGAATTCTCCAACATGTCGTGAGAAAACAACATCTTGAATCTTCTTGGTTCTTTCGGTAAAGTCACGTAGAAGGGAAATAATAAAATAATAAAAAATATAACATAATAAAATAATTCTCACGACGGCTGCTTGCGTTGTGGCCGAAACGTCGTGATAATTATTTTATTATGTTTTACTTTTTATTATTTTATTATTTCCCTTCTACGTGACTTTACCGAAAGAACCAAGAAGATGAATCCCTGCAGTCACGAAAGCTTTAAATCGAAACATCTTGAATATCATGGTTTGAATATGGAAACAGGGGAAGATAGGTAATTACATTTCATAATCAACTTGAACAATTTGATGCAACTGTAAATGTCTAATAGAAAGTTATTGAGTTATAAAATGGACAGAGCTAAATGGAAGGTCATGTTCGCTGATGTCTTCAAGAAAGGACACATAGAGAGAGAGAGAGAGTCATTAATGTATGCAATATAATGCAATGCTCCTTTATGTAAAATGTAAATTCAACCACGTATCAACAAGCAAACTCTGTTCTGGTTTTGACTTGCATGCTGTCATCAGGAGACAGGCATGCTCGTCATAAAATTGATAGTGTTATTAATGTGATGTATGTGGATTGAAAATGATATTTTTCTTTTACGCGTGAATGCATCCTGAGCATGATAATCAACTTACATCAAGATATTGACGTAAAGTTATATTCCAATTTGGCTGCGAATTGCTCGTACTTATATTCTTCGGAACACTATTATTTAAAACGTTTAGAATATGGTGCTTCATTAAAAATAATATTTACAATTAAAAGAAAATGTAATTTGGAAATCTTATGCATGAACGTAACATTGCACAATACAAACAAACAATTTATATGAAAAGTAATTATAATTTCTAATCGGGGAAGCAGCGTTTTATTGTTGGGTTGCCATGATTCATATCCATGTAAACAATTTTTTTTACTTATACATTTTAACTATTTTTTTAACAGATAAGGCCCACTGAGAAACGCCTTGATTACAAGTGATAGCTCAACGAAGCGGCCGATCACGTGCAAATGTATAGCTGTCCAAATACTCTAAACGCACGTTTCTAACTGTGGAGGGAAAGACCGGAGGACCAGGAGAAAAATCCACACGACCATGGCGAGAGAGACACGCAAACTCCAAATATACAGCAGCAGGCGCTAGTGTCGGGATGGAATCCAAGACCTCCTTTATACCACGAGAGGTACTAATAGGGTTTTTTCCCCTTTTTTTCTGGCAACAAAACTGACACCTTTTGCAAGGAATCATGCTTACATTAACCACAATACTTGCAGTCAAATGCAAACAAAAAACAATACTCTGATAATTTATGCATTGTCTTTGAAACTGATTGGTCCACACCAGAGACAGCTTTCTTTAGAGCCTAGTCTCATATGGTGTTCGACCAGATGACGCCAAAAGGCGCACAGTTCAAAGACAACGAACTACCAGAGTAATGAGAGCTCGGGGTGAGCAACTACATCATGGGACCTCCTTTGCCAGTACCAAAATATACTAATAGGGTTTTTTTCCCCTTTTTTTCTGGCAACAAAAAAAAAGTGGGAAAAACCCTATTAGTAAATGTTGGTACTGGCAAAGGAGGTCCCATGATGTGCCAGGAGAGGAAGTTAACATCTCCTAGCCACCGTGGCGCACTTGTGTCTGGCCCACATCGGCATCGAAATAGCAATTGCTATATTTCACTCCGTCGCTTGGGCATGCCATTTCCCTATTTTACATCTTGAAAAATTGTTACTTTAAAATTGCAGCAAGAAAGAAGCTCAACTCTGACATTCAGATTGCATGCGGGGATATGCTGGCGACGGGGAGCTTGTTTTGCCACACAATGCACTTGCCTGAGTATGCCAATCAACGTAAAATGACTGCATCACCTCGCCAAGGTCGTCGGTAAATGCCCATTTCGCGTTGTGGATTCATTGTGCACTAAATAGGTTCTCGCATGCTGAAATAAAATGCATCACATATTTAGCAATGACAGGGAAAGTAAAGGTGGCAGGTAAAGGCGGCGGGGCATGGGGCAGCCCCCCCCCCCCACCTCTGTATCCCTTCCCGGCCTTAGTAAGGTGTTCGCTCGCTAGCAGCACTTGCCCCAACAGTCTGAAAGACTATGAGTGACCTTTGTGTTTCATGTTGTTGTCCCAAGCGTGTTCGTGTCCATGCATATGTATGTATGTAGGTATGCGAGCCCTCAGCTGTCGGTGCAAATCCTGCGCTGCTATGATGGGTCATTCTCTCCGTAGGATGTATGTACGTTGAACTTCTTTGGCACAGTACATAGGAAACCGTGCTAATCGGAGGTGGAGGGGAAGGACATCGAAATGAACACAAAACGCAGTTAAAAAAAAACGAGTTTTCAATCTAGAAGATTTAAAAGTACATAGCTCCAGCGGTTTCCAAACATCGGACGGTAGAGCGTTCCAGACGGCCGCAGAAGGGCATCTGAAAGCTCGCAATGCAGTGACCGTCTTTGTCATGTTTAGACGTGCTTTGCGTAAACATAACAAGTCAGAGCACAGCAATTGTGGTCCCAAACAAGAGCTTGGTGGGGGGGGGGGGGTTTGCCTCGACGGGAGAGTGTGGGGGTGGAGATCCCTCTTCCTCCCAAACCGTGACCTTTGCGATGGCTGACTGAAACTGAAAATGTATTTCTGCGTTTTGTCCCACCCCGTGAAACCCAATCATTACAGCCTCACTCAGGGGCCATCACTCGACCATCCACAGAAAATTGAAGGGCGCAGAATTCGCAAAGGCAGCCACGGGGCAGAGGCTGTGTCGCAATGCTGCCAAAGTCGCGTCGTCAAACGGCGTCGAGACTTTCGGGATTAAACGTTTTGTTTCTCTCTGATCGCACACTGGAGGGAGCGCTTTCATTTGCAAGAAAATCGTAACGGTTGTCACAAAGCAAAAGACACGGTTTGAAATTTTAGACAATGAGATGGTCTTCATATTTAATCAAACATTGGCCACTGCTCATCCGAAAATGGTGACTTCTAGTCGGTGTTGGAAATGCTACGTCTCTCATCAGACAAGTCTCTGTATAAGATGACCACTACCGAATTCCTGAAAAGTGGAACTTATTTTGAATAATGGGCCGAGTCACCCCCTTAAATGAGCTTCGTAATAATACGAATACAGCAAATTATTTATACAAGGGGAATATCTTCAGAAGGGTCCAACTTTTGAATGTTTTGGCCAATCACCTTTTAAGCGATATTTTAAACTCGTAAGCATTTTATTGATAGTGCTCTACCACGTCCCTGCCTAGCTAAATTCAGTAACGTTATTGTTGATGAATTGAAAAAAAATCACCGTCTCAGCGGTGATAAAATTCACTATCCAGGCAAAACAAAAATCCACTGGTCCAGCAGTTAGCACTCTGATGACTATGGAACCCAGCCATCTACACGAGCAGTAGCAAGCTGTATGCACAATATACTTTGAGCCAAGCTACAATTTCACGTCAATATCGAATGGGCACGCATCTGTGGCTTGCAGACAAATACAGCATCGCATGGCAATCAAAATGCAGTACGCCTATTGTTATTCTCTCCATCCATCACACTCGACAGCTACAAGCTATGATCACACCGATACGTGGGTGTCAACTTTCACCTAAGCTGCTGGGAAATAGCCATGAGGAATGCATGAAGTACACGTGCCAAATTGTCCCACATCCCATGAAATCAATGCCCTCTCATAAAAATGTAATTCTGCTTCGTCTTCCACTCATCAAACGTATCGGTAGCCGGGTGGATTGATACAGCAAATCTGGCTGTGACGGTCCCACCTGATGACGGAGACTTGTGTTGCCTCCGAAACGTCGTGATTTGTATTATTTTATTTTAATTAATTTTAATTTCATTTTTTACTTACGTGACTTTACCGAAAAAACTAAGAGTATGAATCCTTGCAGTCACGATAGCTTCAAATCTAGAATCTGAATGGGTGCTTTGCTTTTCCCGATTGCTGTTCAGTTCAATTGCGTTTGTTTTCAGTTGGTCAGTGCGCCAGCTATATTGAATATACAGGACGATGATTAAACAGCATTACTGCTTTGAGCACGCGTGTATGAATGCACCGTATTTAGTTATCGTACATTGTATTGACTGCACATGATGGGTTGTTTAAATTCAGGCCACGTATCCAGCTACATGTCGGTCTCAATCGATACTTTAGAAAAGCCATTCCAGTCACAACTGGGACACGTGGCATGACATGAAATGCTGTCGGTATTTTAGAAGTCCCCCACTGGTTGACTTTCGTCTCAAGAGTTTTTGCCTTCATGGATTGCAAGATGGCAGACAGCTGTTGAGCAACACATCCTGGTGAATGTTAGTTGATGCTAACAGAGTGGCCAACACACTGTGAATGCAAATTTCACCAGCGGGTCTCCCGGTGGTGATGCAAGGCATAAACAGACTCGGCAAAAAGTTCAGACCCCAAGCGAGCGAAGGGGTTCCGTAGTCATGAAAATAACTAAATTGAGATCCTAATAAACATTATAAGACAATTGACGTGAAAAGATAATTAAACTCTCCCATCTCTATCTTGTGTGCATCTCTCTTCCCTCCTTTCACTGCATCACTGTGGCTTTTCCACATCTCTCGTCTCACTAAATGTGTCTAATTGTATTTTTTCTTCTCTCATCTTTCTACTTTTTATTCTTTTGTCCGCATTGATATCATCTGGCCACATCTCTACCTCTTGCTTACATCTCTCCTTTCGTCTCGCTAGGGAGGGTGGCAAAACTAATTGGTGCTTAGGGACCCCAACGGGTCCGCAGCACCATTAGGTGTTCTGATCGACAAACTGTCTCCGACTGTAATAATGTGGAACTTTCACCGATGGCTCGGGGCCACCAATGGAGAAGAGCACTGCCCCATGCTCGTTGGAGAAGGGAAACACTTTCACTATTCGACACCCCGAAATTCAACTCCACTTCCAATTACCCGGCAAGCGTGAATATGCGGTGAGCGAGAGAAGGACTCCACGTTTCCCTGGGAAAACGTGGCGCCTCCAAACTGATGGCTCATGAACATGGGAGTCAGGCAGACCACGCACGGTAAGTGTGCTTTGACGCAGTGATCCACGGAGCTGCTCTAGTTATAAAAAGTTAATTTTTCGATTTAAAGCTTTCGTGACTGCAGGGATTCATCTTCTTGGTTCTTTCGGTAAAGTCACGTAGAAGGGAAATAATAAAATAAAAAATAAAAATAATAATAAAATACAATTCTCACGACGTTTCGGCCAAGAACAGGTCTTCACCTGAGGACGGCTGCTTGCGTTGTGGCCGAAACGTCGTGAGCATTATTATTTTTTTTCCATTCTTTTGAAAAGTGCTCGCACGGAGATATTCCCGCGAGGGTCTCGTCTCTGGCCGGGAGCATTCCCGTGGCGTCGTGTGCAGCCACCTGTGCCGGGGGCACGGTAACGAGGATAACAAATGTGCGTCACGCATTCCGATGACTCGCGACTGGCTGCACTTGCGAATGAGAAGTTAAGTGGTGTCCTCCACGCGTGCAGAGGAATGGTGCCAAAAAATAAGACAAATCAAGTCACGACTGCCTGCAGAGAGGAAAAAAATGGTTTGCTTTGGGGAATGAATCTGGGGAACATTGCATTTGTTATATCCTCAGAAACTTTTGACAATGTATCAGTGCTGTGCAGACATGCTCCCATAGTGGCAAAGCATGAGTCCGGCTTTGAGGAGCTGTTGGGACGTGGACATTCTACAAATGACTCGGGAATACAAACAGAGATGATTCGTTGACCAGTGTTCGTCTTGAGCAAGGTGAAACACTGGAACATCACGCAGTCTAAATGTAATGTAGATGCCAACACCTCCCTGTTCAGTTGACCACAATGGTGTGGCACTTATTTCCATCCATGGCCCTCTGCCGATAATGGAAATTCCACTTTTTAAAATCGTGGAAACCAGTGTCGTCATGAAGCAATTAATGTTGACTGTTACAAACTAGTACCTGTTTTATCAACCCCAGATAGACGATCCTACTTAACTGCTCAAATTCAATAAACACAATTTAACTAACTGGGGTTTGAACTGAAGTCTTTCAATTGTTTACGTAAGCGCTTGAACTACTCTTAACGCCAAGCAGAATAAAATATGTGCACGCACAAATAGTCTGTATTCTCTTTGCAAAGCAGTCACACAATACAAACATAATGGAAATGTAACAATGCGATACAATATCTTTAAATTTATCCACAGAGGCATTTTTGTTCGTACAAATGTCTTGTGATATATGCCTATTGAACCAATTTGTAAACACTCTCATATCAGCACAATTCCTGCAACATAAGGCCAATAGAGCCTACGAAGATAATACGTTCACGAGCAGACACGAATTTGCAATGTTGAACGAGGGAATTTGCAAAATCACTTAAACGAAAGTGCTCTAAAAAATGACAGCTTTAGCATACAGAAAAGACAAAAGCACGCTGCCAAAGAAATCAGTAATGCTGCATTTATTACCCACGAATTTGCATAATAATCTATATAAACTTCCGTAAATACAATTGGGCAAGAGGAAAATTATGAATGGAATAGTGGCGTTAAGATAAAAGTAATTCCCTTCTCAAATCTACAGAATTGCAAATTATATGACATAAACTGATATCTGTAGAGAGCAGATGATACTTTAGAGGCTTCAGATGAGTCTCGTTTGAAGGGTATTTGGAGAAATGGTGTAGATTCTACATACAATTAACCAGAATGCCCTTGTTTAACAATGAGGACCGTTTACAATCGGGAACACTTATAGGGAGCGAGGAAGGGCATTCTGGACATTAACATAGTCAAATGACAGGGCACAGATTTTATGGTCATACCAGTAGCCACGTGGAAGTTTGCCTGTAACCGCTTTACATTTACGATCCACAATTTACCGCTTTGATATTTAAAAAAATGTTTTTTCATATTTTATGAGCAGCTTTAGTGAGCCTTCTTGAGTCGGTTGCTCTTGCAAAAAGGGAAAAAAATACTCCTCATTCAGCTCTTCCCACCCTTGAATTAAGTATTCTCATTCAATTTGCAAGCCCACTCTATTTTACTCGATGTGGATAGTGGCTATGTATGACAATGTCCTTTTTTTTTACAGAATCATAATATTCAATATTTTAGAAGTATAAATGAAAGTCAAAGAAAGTTCCCACTCAACTGAGTATGGATGAGGTTGGTGAAAACTGTCACATTCTTTTCACGGTCATGATTCAATCCACAGTAAAAAAAAACTCCCCAATGAATAATACCCAATTTATTGAGTTGGGTGGGATGATGGGCGGAGTTGACTTTCAACCAAGACAACTTGCAGCCTTCGGCCTCTCTCCGTTGTGCTTTTGGTGGAGGTGTTGTCCGGTATTACGTCCCGAAGAAGCTTCCGAACATCACGCGGTAAAACCCGAAAACAAATCTGAGAGATATGCAGCACAGCTCTGAAAACCTACACAGTATGAACCTTAAAAGTGTAAGCTATTTGCTATAACCACAGTGCCACCAAGTTAGAACATTTTATATACATATTGACAGTGAAAAACGTCTCACCCATAGGCCTATTACTCACATTTCCGATTATCCACGGCCATGTAAAAAAGGTATTATCTGTGAATTATTCCTGTCACCCATGACTTCTTACAGATAAGAAAACTGACCCAAAAGTGGCAAGAAAAATCTATAATTCGTATGAATTTATCTGCAAATATAAACATGCACCATTATTTGGCTGCCACGACATTGTCATTCTAGATCGTCAGCCTTTCATCCATTCGAGTGGGTGTCTTGGCCATGCCCTCTTCGTGAAGTCCACGTGATGTCCCACATTTGCATTTGTTATCTGATCCGTGTGTCTCTCCCCGAGCAATTGCTGCTTGCTCCACTCCGTCGTCGCGCGTACTCTTCAGATTTTGTTCCATGGTATGTGTCGGTCGTCATGTTTACAAACAATGTCATTGCAAGCAACATGGACTGCATTCAAAATTATTAGTATTCTTTGGGCGCAAGCATGAATTAGGAGTTAATACCTCAGTGGGCTTTGTCTGATAGGATTGGGTATGGTTTAGTGTCGTATTGTATTTGGGTGATTTGTTTATCTTTCTTGTACTTTGCACTCCCATTGTGTTTCGATTTAAAGCTTTCCTGACTGCAGGGATTCATCTTCTTGGTTCTTTCGGTAAAGTCACGTAGAAGGGAAAAAATAAAATAATAAAAATAAAATATAATAAAATAATTATCAGCGTCAGACGCTGTCTTTCCGACAGACCTGTTCTTCACCTGAGGACGGCTGCTTGCGTTGTGACCGAAACGTCGTGAGAATGATTTTATTATGTTTTATGTTTATTATTTTATCATTTCCCTTCTACGTGACTTTACTGAAAGAACCAAGAAGATGAATCCCATTGTGTTTTTTGTGTTGTTTATTGTTGCGACGTTCTTACCCCGTGCCCCGACTGGATATCTGTGAAAAAGAGCTTTACAGCTCATCGGATTCCTCCAGTCTAAATACATATTCGGATTCTTCTGATTCTGAAAAGCACTGCCACCTACTCTTTATTTTACAATTTAGGTTGCCCGAGGTATACACCCTTTGATGTGTCTTCCAGTTGTGTACACTCAACAAATTGTCTATTTTTGTTCTTAAAATCATTTACCAC
Organism: Lethenteron reissneri; assembly: GCF_015708825.2. Lineage (NCBI taxonomy): Eukaryota > Metazoa > Chordata > Hyperoartia > Petromyzontiformes > Petromyzontidae > Lethenteron > Lethenteron reissneri. Next base: position 3,660,356 of record NC_083798.1, on the reverse strand, counting down.
ATATATCACACAATGTACGAGGTCGATCATTTTCAGTTGAAATGTCTCATTGGATATATTATTTCCATGGCTCCTACATGTAAAGCATGTTAATGGACCTTGATAATCACGTTCTGACCACATTAAACCAAATAAAATCCAGACAGAATCATGCATGCAAATGCTATCCCTTATTCTGACATTCGTGCACACACGACCAAAAATGTAAATATTAACAACAGTGCCGGCATAAAGGGTCAATCGTGTCGATCCAACACACAATTGCAACACGTGCACACACAGAGGAAAGTTATACAGAGTCTCTCCCCGCTCCAACTAACAATGGGGCAGTATTCACCTTCGTGAAACTCCCAATAACCATGACAGGGGGGCAGTGTTTACAAACGACAACCAATGTTGACTGCCCACGAAGTGGTACTCATTAAATCCACCCTGGAGACACAATCATCATCATTATCATCATCAGCCATGGTCAATCCACTGTTGGATGAAGGCTTCCCAAGCTGCCACCACCTCCCATAACACTGGTCAACACACAATTTTTCTGGCATAAGGTATTCCAACGGTTTCAAAGTAATTTTGGGGTGCTGATTCCAAATCTGACATCAGTTTTTGTCCATCACATCAGGTTTGTGAGATATCAAATATTGCATTTTCAATAAAAACTGCGGAAGAAAAAATATCGAATAAATGTGGATATCTATATAGAATGATATTATAAACACACTATCCTAAAAATACAGCACCATATTTTAACACTAAAGCAGTCACTGACTCGCAACAACTTGCAATCATAAGTGACAGAGTTAATTTCGGGTAAAATCAATGAAAATTGGGTATGCCGATAGCATAAAAATGAGATGTGATAGAGCAAATCTGAGATCAGATTTGGAATCAGCACCCTGAAATTAGTCTAAACAGCTGCAAAAGTCTAGGCCAGAAAAACATGTTTTTGTTGTTGTTGACCAGTGTAATGGCTGTGATGCAACAATCCACCCAGGCACATGCACTGATCTACACAGCTCCATCTCGTTAGTGATCACCATCTTGGACGTGTTCCATTCCTCGGCTGGTGCTCCATTATTATTATTCTTGGCCATCGTCCGTCATCCCTTCTAGCCAGGTGTCTGGCCCCAGCCCACTCGACGTTCCTGCATAGATTGGATGATGCCATTAACCTGCATATCATCTCGAATCCATGTGCCCTCTTTATGTCTCTGAAGGTAATTCCAAGGAGTTAATCACTGGCCAGTTACATTTTGTGGCTTGGGAGTTGGGTTACCATCATGGTTTTTTTAAACACGATATATGATTTAGAAAGTCACGATATAATTGTTATAGAGATATCAGTTTCCCTTCACTTTGTCATTATAATTAAAAATTTCGTTGCTTTCTTTTTGAGCTTCTCTGTACTCCCATTTAATTTTTTTAAAATATATATAACTTTAAAGATACATAACTGCAGTTCACTTAACATGAGCCTACCATGAATCTTCTCGTTATGACAATCTATAATGTTGATCTCTCACTTGAAAGCTGTCGGTAATACAACTGATGATTAAACAATTACAATAACTACAAACATCATGGTGCCATATGAATTCCACACTGTAAATTACTTTCAAAAATGTAAGCAGTAATGTTTTGCTCTTTTTAATTATTGACTGTCTCATTTCATGAATATTTTATTAGAAAGTTTAATATTTACGTAAAATTAATTGAGCAACGATAATTTACTATGGCACAATATGGCCCTGATTTTGTATGCTATATCTTAGCCTCTGCCACATAACAGAAACACTACTCATGAACTACAAAATAATTTACAGAAACTCAATACGATACTCCACCAAATTGTCAAATGTGCACACGCATATAAGTCTTCTGTTTTCAATTCTTAATACTGATATAGTGCGGTAGAACATTGCGTCAGAATCATGTTACCCGATGCATATAATGTAATCATCTGATCCGTTTTGTAATCCGGTGAATGGTTGTGATTGGCCGTTGGTGACATTGCCGATGGCATTCGTGAAGATTTGTCCCATTCTTGGCATGCCGGTGGGAGGAGGGCGCAACATCGGTGAAGAAAACCACTTCTGCGGATCTCACGACAGGAAGGCAAATCGCCATGAGCAGGCTCCGTGTGACGTCACTCCCCCTGGATTCCGTATATCTCTTCACCATCATCTCTTCAGCATCATCTCTTCACCATCATCTCCCCTTCCGTTTGCGCCGTGTCTGGGCGGGTTGCGCTTCTCCACTGTTGAGCGATCACGAGCTGGAGTAGCGCCTCCCGTGTGTCCACAGCAGTGCCGATGGCTTTCAGATGATACTCGAGCACACCCTCCAACTGCTTTCCGCGATGACATTTGCCTTGAAAGATCTGTGCTTCAATTGAGTGATTGTGCTTCTCTCGATGTAAAGCTTTCGTGACTGCAGGGATGCATCTTCTTGGTTCTTTCGGTAAAGTCACGTAGAAGGTAAGTGATAAAAATTATAAAAATAAAACATAATAAAATAATTCTCACGACGTTTCGGCCACAACGCAAGCAGCCGTCTTCAGGTGAAAACCAGGTCTGTCGAGGCGACAGACCTGGGAGGCGACAGACCTGGTTTTCACCCGAAGACGGCTTCTTGCGTTGTGGCCGAAACGTCGTGAGAATTATTTTATTATGTTTTATTTTTATTATTTTATTACTTCCCTTCTACGTGACTTTACCGAAAGAACCAAGAAGATGATTGTGCTTCGTCCATTCGGACGTGTCCAGCCCATCTCAGCCTCGTGGCCGCACGGAAGGCTTCAGCACTTGGCACAGCCGTACGACTGAATCTACCTCCCCGTTTGGCACTTGGTCTTTCCTGGAGCATTGGTGGATTTCCTGGAGATGACGTTTCCCGATATGGCGCATGCGAAGCTTGTATGACGTTTCAGTGGAATGCAACAGGGATGCGAGTGCAATTGCTCGATCTAATTTTAATTTCGTGGTTTCCCGTACGTTTTTAGAGATGCCATTCGTTGATGTGCATCTACTGCGATACTCTCTGGGCAATTATGACCTCATCCCAACGCAGCACAAAACTGCGATGATTGCAAGCCGTTTTGGTCGCCCTGCAGTAAAGTATGTACGTACGAATGTTGAACTTCTTTCGCACCGTACATAGTCAACCGTGCTAATCATTCCTCAGTTGACCTGAAAACTAGTTTACCATCTTACTCCTAGCATACTGGGCGGTACCATTGACCATCGGTTGCCTCTTCTGCCAACACTGATAATAGTGCCGCTGGTTTCCAGTTCTGTGGACATAATCAGAGTAACTGACCTACACCTCCTGGGGGTTGGTCACCCCAACTCAGAGTGGGTTTCCTGGTTTCCACTTGGCACAATGAGGAATGAGGAGGTGGATTTGCTGCCCACGAATGTCGTGAGAGGCTATGGAGATCTCTCCAGCATGAGATGTCTGTATTATAATATTAAATATCCTTGTGCTCGCGAGTAAAATGTATCATGCTGAACTATGACATTAAGATTACCGTTCTCAAGACGTACATGAAAATTGTATTTAATATATATCTGAATCATCATGGGACCTCCTTTTCCAGTACGAAATTATGATAATAGGTTTTTCCCCTTTCTTCTGGAAACAAAACAGGTTTTTGTTATTTTGGTACTGGCAAAGGAGGTCACATGATGTAGATGCTCACCCCGAGCCTTCATTACTCTGATAGTGCATTGTCTTTTAGCTGTACGCCTTTTGGCGTCCTCTGGCCGAGCACCAATTGAGACGAGGCTCAAAAGAAAGCTGTCTCTGGTGTGGACCAATCAGTTTCAATGACAATGCATATATTATCAGAGTGTGTTTTTGTTTGCATTCTGACCACAAGCATTGTGGTTAATGCAGACATGAGTCCTTGTAAAAGGTTTCAGTTTGGTGTTTTAACATCCTAACACCTGTTTTGTTGCCAGAAAAAAGGGGAAGCCCTATTATCATATATCTGAATATAGAGTTTTTCTTTGAAGCAAGAATACAGAAAAGGAAGGTAATCACAAATACTGACAGTTGGTGATATTATACATTTATATATTCAAAGGTCATGGATAAGGATAATGAACAGAATGCAGAAGAAACACCTTTTGTGAGAACACATTTGTTCCGAAACAATACGCTTGCTGCTCTAATGGTAGGGAAAGTATAGAGAATTCATACATTTGTGATTATGACAGCGACAACAAAAAGGGGGCATATGTGGCATCACGGCTTGAAACAAGCCCAGAGTAAACAAATGCAGGAGAACATTTTATTTTATGTTTGTGCCAAGATCCATCCGATATGTCACAGCCCAGCCTCGAACTCTGCATCCTTACAGAAATGATTTGAATTCCCCATGTTGCCAATTAGCTTCATAGAAGTTGCGGGCAGATAATTGAATGGCAACACCAATAGCAATGGGCAGACTTTACCCCGATGCTCCCCCTTACCATTCCCTCCACCCTTACAAAAACAAAGGAACCCCGTATGGCCTGAACAGACTGTTGGGGCAAGTGCTGTTAGCGAGCGCCTCTGAAGGCCGGAATTGCACACGAGGGGGTGGGTGGCCAGCACCATGTCCGGCCGCCTTTGTCTCTCCAGTGACGATGTATTTATGCACCGCAACAGATACTCATTTGAGACCGAGTCGACTTAGGGGAGGCCCAGGACTGGTTCAGATAATCGGCACTGGCGTTGGCCGTGAGGGGGAATCGAACCCGGGTCGCGGGTTTGTCACGCAGCGTCGAGCTAAGCGCAACGCCACCACTCCCCGCCCTTACACGCAAGAGCGTGATGCAGGAGGATTAATTGATAATAGGGGTGGAAAATTGGAGTAACCTAATAAAACATACATTAATAAAGGCCACGGTGTTTACATTGATCAGGTACAAATTCTAATACGAATAAACAATCTAGATTTGAGGCTTTCGTGACTGCAGGAATCCATACTCTTTGGTTCTTTCACGTAGGTAGAAAATTAAATTAAATATAAATCACGACGTTTCGATTGCAACACAAGCAATCATCATCAGGTGGGAAAACCACAGCAAGATAGATTTTTTGCTGTGGTAAGAGGTTATATAGGTTTATTACCCATAGGAGGTTATATAGGGATATTACCTATATAACCTCTTACCACGGCATATCTCTCCCACTTCAGCAAAAAAAATCATTCTTGCTGTGGTTTCCCACCTGATGATGATTGCTTGTGTTGCAATCGAAACGCCGTGATTTAATTTAATTTTATACCTACGTGACTTTACCGAAAAAAACAGGGAGTACGAATAGACAGTTTGACTTTTATTTGTAACATAAAAAAAAATGTTTTCATGACACTCTCTGGAGTTTATGAGAAGTGGGAAAAAAAAAATCCAATTTGGTGTCTTTCACCCCTTCCCTCTAATCTGGCCCTGCTCCTGATCTGAGGATGGCTGAACTGACGTGGTTTAACTCGGGATTGATGAATGCCTTCTGCAACAAAGCCAATTATTCCTCTATTTTATAAAAAAAAAACAATATCATCGTAGCACCCAAGGGCTTGACACATGCGCCAATCCGGTGGTTTACACACTTGTGTTGGTACTTACCTTCAGACTTGTTAAAAATCCCCTTTGCGGTTCTCTACATTTTCCTTTGCCTGCGCTGCAGATTTCTATACCGGTTAAGCCCATCGCATCGATGCCGCCGACTCTTGATGCCTCTCAAATCTAGGGGCCCTTCCCACTGTGATCCTTTGTCATACTCCAACCGTCCGGCGTAGAGCTGCGGAATAACATTTCTTTGCCTGATACTTGTAAAACTCTCCTCTGGAGTCGCACGCATTGTTCTGGTTCAGCAATATTTACCGGAGTCTCAGATATGGCGCTTGATACACGCTGCCTGCCGCGAATTCTTTTTTTGTTTGGCAACGTGCATCGGGCTTTGGTCCCTGGCCTCGTAAAGAAGACAGATGCCATACCGACAAAAACATTTCACATTTGGTGCCCTTAGGGATCCACTTTTACTGCCAGCAAGGTGGAATTATGGATCTGTATACAGCCCCCACCAGGTTTGCCTCATCCTATATTGTGACGACAAAAAGAAGCTCATCGTCAGAGAGACGGACGCAAAAAGAGACACAAAAGCGAAAGGGAAAAAGTTGTAAAATAAAACAGAAGAAAATCTGTACGATGATATCGCTGTTAAATTTCAGAAACCGTAAAAAATTACGATGAAAAAGTGGCACACGTTAGATTTATTTTGCAGAGATATTTTTCTTTTACTTTATGATTATTGTAGCAACATGTTCTGCCAAAACCATTGCTAAAAATTAAGACTTTGCTGCAATGCCACTTTAATACATTACAAGCTGGCATCACAGTCCCATGAAATGATTTTGAAAATATATCTGGAAAGTGTAGTAGATCTATTAAAATAAACTTTAATAAACTATTGTATTCATTAAAATAACTTTTGGGTATAATATAGGCACGTAACAGTTTGGGCAAGTGCTGTCAGTGAGCATATATTAAGGCCAACAAGGTACCACATGGGGGTGGGTGGCCAGCACCACTCTCAACCGCCTTTGTCTCTCCAGTGGTGATGATTAAAAATCACTTGAGGCTGAGTCGACCGAGGGGAGGCTCATAATATGACCCTTGAATGGCAAAAGGCTGCAATTGCAAACTCCTCCAAGAGAAAATTCAGTTGTGGTAGCAACGATTTATTTCCGTGAAACATTTTCCAAATTGCACTACCCGATTGAAAACTCAAGATCACGTAACTCGTAATTGTTCTCCTTTTAACGAAAAACTAGCGAGGTTCGTAGCGACAAACCGCGTTTGTTTTGCACTTAAAAAGTTCAGAAGCTTTAAAGAACCAGAGTCTCATGGCAATATCTTCCTCTTCACCGATAATAATCTTTGAAACTTGGTCATATCCAGCAGAACCCACAAGCTTTCAAAAACATCATCATTGTTTGGGACAAATCCCCTCGAAAATGACATTTCCTCGCACGCATCCAGAGGGGTTTCATTGAAGCCAAATACAAATCTCACTTCTTATTGTGGCTTTCCTAGCTTGTCAAGCGGTTTATTTCGTGGACTTCAGCATATCACCACAGTGAGAATGTACTTACATTCTATGACAATCTATTTATCCTATTGATGCGAGTAAGAGAAAGCCCCACTTGTGAATATCAATAGAGGTGATTAAGCAGCTATCCTAGCTGAATGTCAGTGGCTGCTTTTCGAAAATTGCATCCCAAAACGTAGCTTTTGCATGACTTACCGACTGGAGATTCTCCGCAACTGTTTGCACATTTATATTTAGTGTACGCTGGGTGCTTTCCCAAGCACTTTGTGCCTGACTGAGCGTGAATTAATATATCAAACTGTTAAAACACAGAGGCTCCTCACGGAAAATTGGACATCGATTGATGTCAGTGGCCATAAAAACAAAGCCAAAAAAATCCTGGCCGAGTGCAAAAATAAGTGCTGCAGAAATAAAATTTACTGTTTACAGCATTTTACATGAACTTCGCAGGCGTACATGAAACACTGCTAGAACACATGCAGAACATGCAGTGCATGCGTGTGCATATATACACACACACAAAATAGCGCATCAGTGTTTTTTTTAGCATGAGCAAAATTCTTGATTAAATATTCCAACAACACAGTTTTTTTTTCATTTGTGATAAGTAACAGCACACTAATGTCAAGCCATACATTTTTGGCTTGCATTTGAGCTGCGCTAAATCTATGAACTGTTCAATTATAAAGCAAAGGAGCTGTGGGCAGGACACCTCCCAATTAGCACGGTTGGTTATGTACGGTGCGAAAGAAGTTCAACATACACACATACACTGCACCTCTGATTGGCACGGTTGGCTTCATACGGTGCGTAAGATGTTCAACATGCACACACGCAATGGCCGATGGTCGAGAATCGTTGTGAAGTGCCAGCCAAAGGAGGCAACATGCCAGAGAGGACACCCACCATGGAGATAGAGCGGTAACAACAGCTCGAGTGAAGGTACTGAATGAATTCTTGCATCGCAAAAACCAATGGTATGCCAAGGCCTACATCTAGCAGAGGATTGATCATGGCTGATGATGATGACATTCCTAGAATTCAAACTGTGCTTATAAAATAAACGATAATAATTTTAGGGGTGCCGTTTTGGCGAGATGTCAAATCTCTCGCCTGGTATGCAGGAGGCCGTGGGTTCGATTCCGCCCCTTGACGCCTGCTGTATATTTGGAGTGTTGCGTGTCTCTCTTCCTGTGGATCGCGTGGATGTTTTTTTTAAATCCTTTATATTAAGTTCACTTGCTTGCGCGCTTACGACCGTGCAAATCTTTCGGTCGTTTTTTAACCCACTTCCCGCATCCAATCGAGCTGACATCCAATCGAGCTGACATTTTGCACACAGACTCGTTGTGCGAGACAATTTATTTTCGTGAAAAAAAAATTCAAAAATGTTCCACTTTTTAGGAAAAAATAAATTATATTTAATTACCAATTGCTTAATGGTGGCAGGCAATCATCTGACCCATAGCCATCTCAAGCCAGAGGACGAGAGGACTCTAGCCGCCACGCATATAAAGGATTTATAGTGAAAAACTTTGTTTTTACGGGTTAATTTTTTCTCTTGCTGGGAACTTCAGTGTGGACGGAACGCCGAAGAGCACGTGGCACAACCGCAAACACCCCACGCAGAGCGGTGAGAACTGTGACGCCATGTTGTTTGATGCCACGTTGCCATTTGAAAAGCATTTTCTCTTTCAAATATTAACCCGTAGATAAACAAGTAGCAAAAAAAACAGGTATAGGAGGTGCAAGAACTCAGCAATCCAGTCGGGCATTCATGGTCTTAGCTGGGATAATGTTTTGCTTCAAATGCACTATACAGAAGACTAAACACTCAACTGACAAATGTAGTTACATAATTCAAAAACTCAGGAGGGATGACACTGCTTTCCTGTGTTTTATCCCATGACTAACAACTTATAATTGTGCGAATATTTTCAAATGAGTGTCAAATAAACGCCACGTCCCTGCTGCTGGGACTCTTAGGCGGAATGGTGCATAATGTCTGATTAAGCCATTTAACGTGGGAAATTAAACGAGGAAAGCGAGCCTGGCCTCAAACCGCAAGTACGAAAGTAATTACAGATGCATAACGAAAACACCGAATATCTTGCAGATGTAGCTGTGGGAGCGAGCAGAGCCTAATATGTTCAGAAGTTTATGGGACAAAGCAGTTGGATCACCGTTTGTAAGGCTGAACGTTCCAAATGCCCACTAATTTCCCTACAGTGAATGCCATAAGTTCCACTTTTGTGGGACATCAGCAGTGGCTCTCTTGTGAGATACTGGCCCCTGCTATAGAAATGTGGAATTGACACGACTGACTCAGGGCTGCCTATGTAGATGTGTCACTGGGATAGAGTTTGTAATAGCTAAAGTAATGATAAAGGTGCAACCGTGCAATTTCTCACTCATGCCAATTTTGGCAGCAGGATGTCCACTGCTCGTCCACACTGGCCAGATGTCTTGGCAGAGATGAGAGTACCAACACTTTACTCCATCAACATATATCCAAAAGAAAGTGGGTTGGGTAGCTGGGCAGGTGAGTGGGTAGGTGAGTGGGTCGGTGATTGGTTAGCTGGATAGGTGAGTGGCTATCTGGGTAGGTGAGCGAATAACTGGGAAGGTGAGTGGGTAGGTGAGTGTGTGAATCACCGATGCAGGGCTTGACGTGCTGGAAGCAGGCCTTGGTGTGGGTGAGTGAGTGAAATTAACTTTACTCCACCATATACAACCAACTGATAGACTAACTGTGGATTATACTGCTGGGTGAACGGGGGCAGGAATTTGAAAAGAAACTTGCCCAATTTTTTCAACTGCCATGCCAAGAGATGGTACCAGCAACCTCTGGAATGCAAGTCTCTTGTGCCGACCATTATCATATCACAGCAGCATCCAACATAAATAAGGGTCTTTGCATTAACTACAGGTAACACACACACATAATTGCGCAATTACCTGGGAATTTCAGAGCTATTGCCATGTCATTACTGAGCAGACATTTTGAATTAATTAATTCAAATCATTAGCTGGCCACTACGAGTTATTTGTCGAGCCCATACTGCTAACTCCTAAACTAACATTTGAAAATACATTAACAAGTAAATGTTGTATGTCACTGGCTCTTAATTACAAAGGTCTGTTATAATACTTTTGGATGGCTTAGAATATAATGTATAATTAGATCTTATAGCGATTAACTGGGAATTTGACTCTGAATTGCTTTAGGGTTAGGGTTACATGAAATGTACTTATTTTAATTGGAAAGCGCACATCAGTTTACCAGGGAATGGCTTTAGAGTATAATATATTTAGCATTAGACTACTCTGCTTTCAGTAATATTATGAAACTAACAATTTATAATGATTCTATTGTGTGCACGCATTTTAAACCATGATGGCTGCAGCATCAAACGGTGTACAAATCCTGATAAAACGTTAATGCACTACACCGTTGAACGATTACATAATTAAGTTTAAGTATCCCATAACTGAAGCCAAACAACGAACCATTGGATATTGTTTTACGTAGATAATAATGTGCACATTTAGGCGGGATCCTATCCTGAATGGTCGCAATGCCACGTGCAAGTCACGGTGAGACGGGCATCATTAAGGAAATGTCAAGTGTGCAATGGACATGGCAAAGATTCACATCAAGGCAATTGATTATAAATTAATATGGGCAACCGTTGAGATGTATTTTCTTCTTTTAAATCAGAACCTTTAGGAAGACCTGTGCTCACCATCCCACCGGGGCTCAATATAATGGATGGTGCCACTGTGATAAGTCAACAGTGATTGCCCAATATACGTACTGCCCTTTGCCGTGAGCGATGTTGAATCTCCGCAAATGCATCAAGACTCTGAACAGAGATGAGCAATGTCACAATGCTCATTTGAGAGTGGAGACTCGATGGCTTTGCTTTGCAAAGTATGTTGCAGTTTTGTATTCAACACAGGTGTGTAATATATAAAAAAAATACACGTCTGGGAAATTATTACGGCAGTAATATTTGACTCGACAAAACTACAATTACCAATTGTCTTACTTTGTAAGAGAGATATAGAATCGCATGCTTAAATTAAGAACGTTGAATTCTACTCTTCAGTAATTGTTAAAATAAATGTTCAATGTGGGTCGACTCATATCATGAGCATGCGTTGGAGGCAAAGGTTCCTCTGAGACACAGACTAGCGTGTGCCAAGTCATACGCACAGTGACATAAATGCATCCGGTCATGTTGGCCAGAGGACGTCGTGCGCGATTCCCACGCCACAGTAACACCTTGTCCTGCGGAGGGAGCTGGTAGGAACGTTGGGTTGCTCGGTCAATGGCCAGGGTCAACGGCGGCGTGGTGTATTCCGCAAATATGCCCGACTGTGAGCGCGGGCACAAGTCGGCGTGAGTAGGTTAAACGTTGAGTTTTATAAGGGCACCACGGGGTGACCAGCCCCTCCCCACCACTCCCACCCCCACCCAGCCCCACACTCCCCACCCAGCCCCTCCCCACCATCCCCTAGCTAGTAAGGGTTGTTACGCAGCCCCACCCTCCCCTCCCCACGCAGCCCCTCCCTGCACGACGGACACAATAATCCCCTGTGGACTGGTGTAACCAGGAGGTTCCTACGAGTAAAATGGCTCGTCAAGTTTGGGTAGCCAGACAACTGCCGTGTTTGCACGCCACCGTTGCTGAAGCAACCGCTGCAGGTTTTCGTCGGAGTCTCTTCTTCTCGCTCATAGCCCTTCTCGAGTTAGTGTCGCACAGACGTGGACAGATGACGGTGGCCGATTCGTGACTTTCACAACTTAAGTGAATGTGTTTGTTTGGGAGCACGTTGAGCTCAAGCCGATGACTCGATTAGCAGAGCCAGTCGGAAAGTGGTGCAAACACTTTGCTGAAGAAATTACCAATTTTACAAATTGCATGGGGAAATGAAACGTAACAAGCCAAAGTGGTGTTTGAGAATACCAAAAGGAGTATCCATAATGGAGGTTTTTGGGTTAGATCGCGTCAATATATAAATATGTCCTTAAAACCCATCACCGCCCGACACAGCCAACTGGTAAGGGTTGTTACGTAAACAGAACGTGGCAATTCGTCACTAGTGCAGATGCTCCAGGAATAATGTTTGTACGCCACATCCACCTCACCTTATTTTGTCCTGGTGATACCAATTTGATGATACCTATTTTGTCCCCGTATAATTATAGGGATACATGAGGCAATGTTATAGGATTATTGTGGATAGGTGTACCTTGTACTCTAGTAGCAGTGCCTTATGCCAATAATCCGTTCTCAAAGCCAGCCTAAGCAGTGTTATTGAGAATACTGAGTGGTGAAAATAAGCAAAGCCTATGCCAAAGTAACGCAGACTTTCCATCACTGGTGTCTCGTATGTTGTAAACTATGTAGCGCTGCTTCTCATATCAGGTGTATGTTGTTCATGGATATTTAGTAGTGGAGCAAAGCAGAATTCATTAGTTATCATTTAACTTTATATTAATAGCTCACACACCCCAAACATGTAATTGGCCCTCAGTTTTATGCCAGGAAGTGCTATGCAGCTTACAATCAACAAGAGGCCAGTCTTTAGAAACACAACTTGGCCAGATCACAGGATATGAATTAACAGTGGTTGATCTTCTTGGTTCTTTCGGTAAAAGTCACGTAGAAGGGAAATAATAAAATAATAAAAATAAAACATAAAATAAAAATGTCTGGTGAGAATTATTTTATTGTTTTATTTTTATTATTTTATTACTTCCCTTCTACGTGACTTTACCGAAAGAACCAAGAAGATGAATCCCTGCAGTCACGAAAGCTTTAAATCGAAATTTAACAGTGGTTGCTCTGAATCAAAATGACAAATACAAAGATCCCCCGTGTAGCCTTAACAGACTGTAGGGGCAAGTGCTGTTAGCGAGCACCTATGAAGGCCGCCACGGCGCACGAGGGGGTGGGTGGCCAACACCACGCCCGGCCGCCTTTGTTTACCCACTGGACCAGGTACTCATTTGAGGCCGAGTCGACCTAGGGCAGGCCCAGGACTGGTTCAGATAATAGTTACTGGTGTTGACCGTGAGCGGGAATCCATACATACACACACACACGGTGACTTCAACTTCTTGCAGGCTTTTTAAGTGGTATTAATGCGAATGCGGCCCCGTTGGCTGGGGGGGGGGGGGGTGACTTCTTGTGTCTGCCGCAGAAAACCTTCATCGCGCTGTGAGCCCTGTCATCCCGTAGAGGGGGCAGCTCTTGCTTTCTCACAGTTAGCAGGGTGAAAATGAATAAAACATGCAAATGGTTTTTACTTTTTTGTTTTGTTAAAACAACACATTGTTCACTCTGCTCGAGGATATAACATGCCACGTGCGGTGCACTGGGGGGGGGGTGGAAGTGTTTGAGAACATTTTTTGCATTCGTTTTTACAAGCGGCGCGCTCACCCGTGCATCCCATTTGCTGTTTAACTCAAATAAAACGACTTCAATTACAATTTGAATGCACATGCCTTATGCATATTGCCGGTATATACGTACACACATGAATGTACACACACACGCATACATTATAAACACACTCGCGGCGTGCACATCGGTGCACAAATGCGTAGACACGTGTGCCTGTGTGTGTGGTCAGGGCACCGTGCTTTCCACATCATCCCATCACGTTCTGTCAAAAAAATACCTTCATAGGTACAGTACTTGCGAACAACACTTGCTGCATGAGCAAATACATGTTTTTTTTGTTACGTGTGCATAAGCGGGTGGTGGGGAAGTGAGTAGCACGTTACTCTACGGTGACATCCATCTGGTGTTTGATTCCTGGCTATTCTCATAAGGTGCTCAGTGGGTATCATTGCACTCACTCGGCTTTTATGCTGGCAAGAGGGCTCCCGAGCTCTCGAGTGGCTCTGGGCTCTTTCAGCGCAGATTGGATCTGCGAAACGTGGCTTTTCGTGGGTTTTGTAACAATCCTGCCCCTGACCCACCAGCTCCTGTCTTGTACAGCTGGACATTAAAATAAGACATCTTTAGGTGAGACTATCCCAAAGCATCATCATTATGAAAATGTCTTAGTTAGTATTTTATCGCAACAAAAACCCATCCCTGACGACGGAACGAAGTGAAGGACACCATTGGGCATTTTTCTCACTTCCATGTTGACCCTGTCATAACCTGACTGCTACCAAGAGTGACCTGCGTGCATGTTTGTGGCTTGCGTATGGACATCTACTGGACATCTGTGAAAAAGGGCTTCATAGCTCATCGGATTTATCCAGGATAAAGAAAAATTCTGATTTTGAAAAAGAGCCACACGTTCTAGATTTGAAGTTTTCGTGACTTGCAAGGGTCCATACTCTTTGGTTTTTTCGGTAAAGTCACGTAGGTAAAAAATAAAATAAAAATAAATTAAATCAAATCACGACGTTTCGGGCGCAACACATGAAGTGGGCGCCCGCTTGCAGTCACAAAAACTGCAAATCTAGCTCGTCATCATCATTGCCCCGTACCTCTTTCCTTTCGATGTTGCCATGCCTGTGGTGTCAGGGTCTGGAAGATCAGCCCTGCCAGGCTGTCCTGGGGACCTGAGCAGGGCCGGCTAGCACGTGTGATTCAGGAGACGAGCTTAATTCCCCGTTCATCATTTGCTCCATTGTATTCGTAGCTAAATGTGGGATATTTGTTGATTGCGTGTGCGTGTCTGTGTGCATTTAAATGTGTATCACGGATATGTCCCAAATTCTAACGTCGCAAAAAGCCACGAAATGTATCGCTCTTTACGTACTTAAAATTCAGACAGCGTTCATTGGCATTTTTATAACCGCTGCTCGACATTCCCATGACAGTGTTACCCCTTCTTGATCAATTCCGTTCTAATTGTGAGCTTTGTGTTGCTTGTGAAGTGCTGTTAATGCACAAGGACTCAAGCGTCTGCAAAGGTCAGGTTTATTCCTGCATCGGTGATAATGCTCAGCGACGCTGATATTTTATAAGTCCACAGCTGCGTTCCGTGCTCCTGTGTCGTGACCTGAAATTCCTCAATTTCCTGGGCGATGTGTTTTTTTTGTTAAGACACAGCTGGGGACGGCGGTATAATGCGGAGCGTTGCAGCATCCGAGGATTACAACGTCCGGATTTACGACGCATTCCCTAAACAGAGCGGAGGAGTCAGTTTGTGCTTGTGCTGTCACTTTTTGTCCATCCAGGAGGTGACAGGTGATGGATATGAATTATATTTCAGTAATTTTCTTGAGACTGGCTTTAGGGAGTTGGATAGTGAGTTAGCATTTGCTTTATTCACTATACACGTCATGTTGGCCTCCAAGCTGACTCAGCGGTTGAGCCAATGAATTGGGTAGATGGATAGATTGATGCCTTTCAGTGATTCTGAGCAGTCAGTTGGCTGATTATAGGGATAAATTATATGACCTCCCAAATTTGCACGTTGGCTAGGTGGTTTAAAGATTGATGTAGCTTAATGTTACCCGATCGCGGAAGAAAACATAATCAGATAATATTATTTGGTTCTTTCGGATTATAAACGTGTGCAAGTTTGGCTACTGATTCGCAATCAATGGTGCCCTTCACCCACCCAGAAATCACAGAAACGAGTATCGCTTGTGGGTTATCGAGCGTAGTTATTGCATAGCCCTCCGACGTGTCCTTGTGTTGAATTGAGCAGTTTCCTTTCTCCAATTGTAATAGACGTAGACAGCGAGATGCTCAATTCAGTTCCTGAAGAAGCTTCCAGCACGTTGAGTAGAATGTCAGACAGTGAGCCAAACAACAAGTGGCTGTACATACAACAAATAAATAAATGTTGGAGGAGAGGTGGACTGCACAACAGTGACAACGCACAGAAAAAAATAGATTTGTTCATTAAAATGTCCTTCACCTGCTACGCTAATGTGGAAATGCCATGACTGCCTCGGGGCTGTGGAGAGAAAATGAATTATTCCCATGCTTGTTGGAGCAGGAAAACACGTTGACATGATTAAATATACAAAAAAATCACGGACATTTCAAGCATTCTGATCAATTTTAAACGAGCACAATGGAGTAATTCTAATGGTAGAGCTAATGTAAACTTTAATTACTGCTTATCACATTCCATTTTGAAATGTGAGTCAATAGGATCCTTCCCACGAGAACGGGATTTGAAATTATCTCCGGATTCTCAGCCACGAAGCAAGCGGCTCTTTTGTTTTGACGTTCTCAAGGGTACGCAACGTTTATACCTCAAGGTCAAGAAGAAAGTGCACTGTTAAATTGTCCGGCTCCTGGGTGTGTTTCTGACCGTCCGTGCTCCCAGTGTGATGTTCACGTGGCAGGTAATGAAATATAATATGGTTCAAATCTGTGAGTTTCGAAATGTTTGCATTGTTTATAAAGAGTGGTGGTACCACGCATAATCAAACCAAGGAAGATCAGAGGGCTCAAACCTGAGCAAGGGACACCGGATTCATGACAAAATAGAGGCACATTATATATATGAGCTTAAATTGGAATCCTAATATAACGAGCTAATTTACACAAACATCCAATTAATATATTGTCTATATCTTGTCCCCTCTCATGCCGCTGCAGCTATAGCTGTGTTTATATTTCTCTTATCCCGCTAGACAGCATCTATATTTCCTCTGTCATCATGCAGGGAATTTATAATTTGAAAGGCGAAACCTGAAAAAGTAATGGGCCACCACCACCACAACCACAGTTTAAGAATATTATTATGTTATCACAGTTTTGATATTTTCAGCAGTAGCATGCACTTTACATATTTTTGTAAAGCGACACTTTGCCATTGTTTGTTTCTAATACAGTAAGTAATGATTAGTCCCATCTGAAATTGTATTCTCTGTACTTTTTTTTATGTAACAAAATTGTCATTTTCAACATTACGCTTCTACATTCTCATTTCCGAGGCCGAACTCACAGCAGAGACGCCGAGGTTAGGAATAAAAATCCCTTTCAACTCCACCGAGCGTCGTTATACTTGAACTTATTCAGCCACCCTGGAAAGTAGTTTTAATGTAAATTTCCTCGCATGCAGTTTAAATTAGCACAAAAGGCCACTGCAGATTTTCTATCTTTTTTCTCTCTGTCATGCATTCGGGGTTGGAGGTCATCAAGATGAAAACAGTCAAAGCAACATACATGTGTCTCTCATCCAATGCCGTGATGAGAATTACGTGTACAGCATCATTAAGCAACAGATAATTATGGTCCTCGAAATCGATATAATACGTTGCATCGGACGCTTAATAAAAATTCGCTGGGTTTAATCCTTTAAATACCAAGATTTCAGCTTGCTAGATGTTATTGTCATCTTATGAAGTGGTTTTTGTTTTCGGAAAATGTTTTTTTTTTCCCTCCGGTAATGGTAAATGCGTTTCCTATTTCCAGTGTAACAGGCTAATCCATATGATTAATTACTGTTAACATATGCTGCAAAAATCCTCCATATTTTATGAAAAAATTATTGTCATGCCCTGCCCTTGTAATAAGCACTGTAGTTCATTCAGATTTGTATTGTTTTCTCTGCTGTTTTGTTAAAATGTCTCCTGAGCATGCAATCCAATTGAATTGGCCCCACGATTGACCATTCTTCACCTAAGCCGTGCACACAGGCAATAAACCATGCTGCAATGCCACAATGATACACCATCAACACCAACCATTATCATCCACGTGCCAAGTATTGCCGAGTGGCAGTTTGGCTGAAGCACCCACAACCACCACAGCAATTTAAAAATAAAGGCCTTGCAGGCGATGTTAAGTCTCTCCAGTATTTTGTATTCCACATGGATCTCCAAACACATACCAGTGAAAAGTGACCACGAGTTTGGCAAATAGTGGCCTACTTTCTTCAGACAATATGGCTTTATCTACGTGTTTCTGCAAATAAAAGTACGTGTAGAGCAAGCAAAACTGAGTAGATAATACATTTTTTTTCAAATGTTAAAGTATATTTTACTAAATTACTCCTTAACATAAACATGAAGTGTATCAGAAGGAAAGTTAAAATAAAACAAAAATCATAGCAGTAATAAATCTCAAGATGAATTGTTGCATCGGAGGATCTTGAGAGCCGACTGCAGCCTAGACAGACCTTCACCCAGCAGTGGATCGATCATGGCTGATGACGAAAACGCAGCACGTATTAAAATGTTCGTAATAGAAATGTACAAATAAGCTTTCTTTAAATGCGAGCCCTGATGGTCCTTTCATCATGCCAGAACCCAACCGCGAGCGTCCCCTCTAATTGGAGGTCAGCACTAAACAAACAAATCAAGGCACTTTCTCCCTCCCTCCCTCCCCTGCTAATGACATTGCCCTGGTAACACCACAATTTTTTCTATAACAAGCAGTCGGCATGGCGACGTGAGTGCAAGCGTGTGCAGCACGACCTCTGCAAGCGTGACCCCCTCCGTGGCCGTAACACCAAGACGCTGAGTGCCCAGCAGAGATCAAACTCCACGCGGCCGGGCGGCAGGGCACGTGGTCCAGGACTCTGAGCGCTCTCTCCACCTGGGACTGCACGACTAGAAGGAGGAGAATCCACAGCGTCGAAATTTGGGTTCTACACACGATTCGACGCGACTTCTTGGTTCTTTCGGTAAAGTCACGTAGAAGGGAAATAATAAAATAAAAAAAATAAAACATAATAAAATACAATTCTCACGACGTTTCGGCCACAACGCAAGCAGCCGTTCTCAGGTGAAGAACAGGTCTGTCGGAAAGACACTGAAGAACAGGTCTGTCAGAATGACGCTGTCTTTCTGGCAGACCTGTTCTTCACCTGAGGACAGCTGCTTGCGTTGCGGCCGAAACGTCGTGAGAATTGTATTTTATTATGTTTAATTTTTATTATTTTATTATTTCCCTTCTACGTGACTTTACCGAAAGAACCAAGAAGATTAATCCCTGAAGTCACGAAAGCTTTAAATCCAGATTCGACGCAACTTGGCACCAAGGGGATGCATTTGTATGCGCTGGGCAGAGCATCCGTCTCGGGGTGGTGCTGTGGTTGTAATTAGTATCTGAGCGTGATGAGACTTGAAAATGTTAACGTGAACCTTTAAGTGAGCAAGTTAAACAAAAAAAACTCTTGCCTTGTGTTGCTTATGACGAGGGTGGCTAATATCGTTATATTGCATTACCCGGTAACCACAAGAAAAAAAAAACGCTAATAGCCCGTGTAACTCGTTCGCCGCACAAAGAGAAATGTCTAAAGCAATAGACGTAACATGTTTTCCTATGTAACTGAGAGATGGAATGTGCTCTGGGGCACTGGCTAGCCCACTCTGAACTTGCAATCCGAAAGATTGCAGGTTCGATTTAATCTCCCATCGCAGCAGGTGAAATTATTGGGCAAGTTTCTTCAACCACCCCACTCCCCACAGGCCAGCGTGTGGCAGGGTAGAGTGTGGGTACACCTACCACTTTTGACACGTCCGGTCAGTGTGGAAGCATAGTAAAAATCCCAACCAGAGCTCACTCTAGTGAAGATCCATCAACCAGCAGTGGCATGCGCTAGTGAACAAGCCAGCAATTGCAGGGTTGCACCTTTATAATTAAGCTGAGAAACAAGGTAAAATGCCCCACTTGCACCACCAGGCCATTTGCATTTGTACATTTGCTCATGCCAGTCAGTTCATTCGTTTCTAAAATTCTGACATCGGTTACCGCTCTAACGGTCGTTGTTTGACAAGCTTGTGTAATTACAACTTGACACACTTCTCTTGAGATGACACTTTATTGAAGACACGTTCACTTGACATCAGGCAGAGACCCCCACTGTAACAGCCCCAAATCTCCCGCGCATCTCCCTTTTATAAACCGACACGAGGCCACGCCCCCCTTCTCGATCATTCTCACTGACTCTGGACGCTCACTCCACCGGTAGACTCCACCGTCCTATTCCGTCACCTGACCACGCTCCCTTCTCGAACATTCCCCTAGCCACCAGTCCCTCGCACTCACAACTGATGCCCCTGTCATTACGTCCCGTGGCTACGAGTGAGTGCAATTGTACTGTAAGCTGACTTCCCTGTCATTACCTCCCGTGGCCACTAGTCTCCTCACACCACCTGCCGGCTCTATTGTCACTACACTTGGTTTAGAATGCGCCGCCTTACAATTCAGAAGGCTGCGAGTGTGAATCCTGGTCACACGCTCATCCGCAAAAGCCTCGCGAGAAATGTCTCCAATGGACCCTTGAAGGGTACGATGAAAGTATATCGTTTCGATTCTGCGTTGTTGCATAAGAACACAAACGTCTCTTTGCTGTCTATGGAGAGGGGGTGTTCCAGGGTGCTACATTATTCTGTCTCGATGCTATGAGCACAAGTGGAATAGAAGTTGTGAGCGAAAAAGCACTCGACAGAATAAAATAAAGCAAACTGAACGAGCCACTGTTGGATACTTTATCATGGGTAATGTTAATCATGTATCGCATTGTTTAACACTCAGATGCTGTGCAACTGTGCGTTGTCATTGCACAGCCTTGTGTGCAATGACTTCATTGCAGCATGATCTTGCTAACGTTTTATAAATAACGTGATTTATAAATAATGTGTGTGTTTCATTTGCCGTCATTCCCCCGCACCTCCGATTAGCACGGTTGACTGCGTATGGTGCAAAAGAAGTTCAACATACATATATACAACTTTAAACGCGTACATATTATTTTCACATCATGTATTTGTTGCAAATGGATGTGCTCAAATTGCCGCATTTGAAAGAATAATCACCCGCTCTTCATGTATTTTATGGGACTACGCAAACTTTTAGCCGCCGGTTTTAAAATAGCTCAACGTTAAAACTAGAACCACGAAGTGAATCAAGCAAGGGTAATGCATTAATAATAATAATCCACCCATGTATATTGGTGCAGCAAGCGAAAGCCTACCGTGGCCTTAGCCAAGGCCATGGCACTGCCAGGGACAATTCTGTGCTGTGTTCCACGACATTACTCCATGTTGGTTTAATTTGAAAAGAAAAAAATTAACCCTTAAAAACAAAGTTTTTCACTATAAATCCTTTATATGCGTGGCATCGGTTTTATTTTATTACTAATTTCTGTTTTTCTTGAGTAAGAGTTTCATTTTTATCACATTGGTATTTTAAATTAAATATGAAAAAAAATGTTCCTATAAAGTGGAAAATTTTGTAAAAAAATTTTCACGAAAATAATTGTCACGCACAACGAGTCTGTGTGCAAAATGTCAGCTCGATTGGATCACGGGAAGTGGGTTAAAAAACGACCGAAAGATTTGCACGGTCGTAAGCGCGCAAGCAGGTTAACTTAATATAAAGGATTTAAAAATAAACAAAATTCTGCCGAAATCCTCCATGGACCCTGGGCCATCAAACACCGCAGTGAACATCATTCAAATAGTTCCACGGGCACGACAGCCTATTAAACACAGACACAATTATGAGTTTCTCTACCTTAACACTTCACTCCAAATTTATGTACCGCGTGTACGAAAACACTGAAGAGTGTTACAGCAAATAACAATCGTCCTTGAAAGTTAATAGCGTCTCATTTTGTCAAGGATCAATCATCCATTAGCAGTTCTGAGTCAGTCGTGAAATGCCACGTGCCCATAGCACAGGCCAAGTCAGATATGCACTGTTGAATTCCAACAAACTGGTCGTATTTTATCTACTCTACAAGTTTTTACAGTTAGTCTACTCCTGACCAGAATTGGTAATAATTGGACGAATGGTAAACATGTTGAGCCACAATCTGATCGAAGAGCATGTTCTTGTTGTCGCATTCGTATCGTCTCACTTGTTGTACTGTCTGCCTTATTTCTCTTAAAAAATGTATGCCATCTCATAGTTTAATTCTCCATTATCCTAGATTTGCAAAAAAATGATTAATAAAACATCAATCGTGGTAAAAAAAAATTATGCATTAAAAAATGATGGATTCCTACCCACACATTTTTATGCAAGTATCGTGAGCATAAGAATCAATTTTAACTGCTTTACAACATCTTGAACACAAGCTGAACACTCTTGCCATGGTGCAGAAAAACTATACCCATCCCTAGACAAATGGGAATCAATTCTCGGAAGCAAATCTGTAAATGTTAACGCTACATTTTCATGGATTGTAACGTGTGATGGCGATTTAGTTTGCACATTGACTCTGCCGCTTCTATTTGTGAAATGTGTGGGCAGCTCCTCGTTGTCCTACTCTACGACACGTTCCAGCAGCGTGGCGGTATCTCGCAAATGAACGTGACATTCATGAAACAAAAGCGTTTACAAGCACACAATCACCTGGCACCAGGGATGATATTCCGCTATTAAACAACAACTACAGCACATTCAATTTATTTCCCAATCTTGGACAAAACAAGCTGTGTATTATGATCAATTATTTCAACTTATTTCATGCAGAAAAAAGTAACAGGTCCATGGCAATAACAGAGCAACTTGTTATTTCAGAGCTCAATGATACCCATGGCAATGTTTTACAACAGCATCTTGCGTGTGTGTTTTTTTCTTCTGTAGATCATCGCAACAAAACACTGGAGAAGATTTCACATCCCCGCAAAATGTCTCATTTAGTAATTCTATATTCCTAAAGTACCGTCAGCTTATTTATTTTTATCAATGCAGCACTTGCAACATCCATCATTTGTCGTGTAGGTAATTATGCTTTCTGTATCTTGGCATTTTACAATTTAAATCCCCCAACATACAAGGAGGGCCGCATGCCTTAAAGGGTCTATCTTACACAACCGCAAGGCTCAGCTCTTAAGCTGTGCAGATAAGCCCGTTTAATTTTCTGCCCAAATGCCATATATCTCGCTGTTGGATGAGGCAAAACCAAATGTTTGCGATCACGTGTTTTGCACAGAGACCACAAGACTCATTACGCGTGCATCAAATCGCACCTCCCATCAGCACGGATGGCTACGCGCGGTGCAAAACTAGTTCAATATACATACAATACGTGCAAATCAAAGTCAAAGTGTTGTCACGTTGACACAAGCACGGCCAAATGCACCTCGCTGGGGATAGTGGAATAAATCCACATTCCAATGGCAAAGGACGACCGCCCGCAAAGAGGGAACGATTGCATCACACCCAGAGGGATGACGGTGAGATAAGAGTTGACCCCCGACAGAGATTTGAACTCAACGCTGAGTTGAGTTCCACGACCTGCTTTTGTTTTCATCCTAGGAGGGAGACCGAGATTCAAATCCAGATTTTTTTTTGTGCTGCTGGTTCTCTGCGTTATCCAATCACCTTCCATTGTATGTATGTATGCTAAACTTCTTTCACACAGTACATAGCCAACCGTGCCAATCGGTGGTGCGAAAACGATTGTTTATCCCTGGCTAGAAAGCGTATGTTCAGCAGAGTTAGAGGTAAAAAAAAGGTAAGAGTGAAATCATAATAATGGAATAAAAACAAAACCTGGGGAATCAAAGGCTGAATCTTAACTTAAAGCTTTCGTGACTGCAGGAATTCATATTCTTTGGGTCTTTCGGTAAAGTCACGTAGATAAGTTGAAAAATAATAAAATCAACACAAAACTACGACGTTTCGATGGCAACACAAGTGACCATAATCAGGTTAAAAAAAGGGGGGGGGGGGCGGAAGCCACTAAAGGCGAGCTGATTTAAAGGTTTAAAATGGGCGTGGCACAAGCGTCCTGGTCAACAAGCGGAGATGTTAATCGGGTAGACGCATGAGCCGTGGAGAAACTAACAACTTGCGGTACGCCCAATGCAGGGGCGACACAGCAGAAACTGGAATTGCTTGTTCCATTTTTATTAAAATAAAACTAACATCGGAAGGTGACAAGATGGAAACATCACAGCTAGTTATGACTTAAACTGGTTGATGACGTCCTTCCAATGATTTTGCTGAGTTTGTACCCATCCTCTCGGTTGAAATTGTGTAGTTTTTTTGCCGATTTTATCTTTTTTTTTTAACCTATCTACGTGACTTTACCGAAAGATCCAAAGAATAATCAAAGGCTGCTTTGTACAGCTGCTCTGTGACCCAGCAGTGGGTGCATGGTTTGCTTTCCCCAAGGGTGGTTTGGCCACAGCATGATTGACCTCTGCTGAGCAGCATATTAAGAGGAGTCCATACAGAATAGCGCACGGGGACTAAACAGATAAACTCAGCGCATAGATTTCTCGGAGTAAAACTTTTACATCACAATTGACCATATCAGGGTATATAGATGTTTCTAAAGAGAGAAAGGGTGATGTTCAATAAACCACATTTTCAAAAAAGAGAATGCAGCTATTCATCAAAAGCAATGTTGTGTGCACTAGATTGTATATGTACATAAGCATACACTTTGATGAATCAGATATATTTTTTGATTTAATGCTTTCGTGACCGCAGGAAATAATATTTCCCTTCTACGTGACTTTACCGAAAGAACCAAGAATATGAATCAGATATACCCAATAACGGTATAATATAAATATACATAACAATTCGAGAACTCGTGAAGAGAAGTGGTACTGCACAAGTTTGTGAATAGTTATATCCAAACGATCATTCCAAAGCAGATTGCAGCATACATCACATTACTCAGCCTGCAAAGACGTCCTTCATCCCTTTTGCCCAAAGTTAAGGGGCACAGTCATCCCTCGTTATGCAGCAACTCAAGGTACTGAATTCAGCTGTAAGCGAACTCATCAGTTCGGGAAGGAATTAGATACACGGTGTGTTAAGTTCGCATTTATGGAGTTGTGAATCTATTAATTACATATTTTTAATGGGGAAAATGTGTAAGCAGAATCAGGTTATTTATTTAGACAGGAGGAATCTGATGAGCTATGAAGCTCTTTTTCACAGATGTTCATTTAACAATACACGGTCTGTCATATGTCTTGGCGTGCATCTCATACTGCCAAAAGTCGCGTCCTATGCCGGCCTTCATAGGTGCTCGCTAACAGCACTTGCTCAAAAAGTCTGTGAAGGCTGTACGGTGGATCTATGTATTTTTCATTAAATATGTGCTTTATAAAGGGTTGCTGCATTCTTAAGTCTGATTTTCCGAAGGAACTATTATATCAATGAAGTCAATGGGAAAATTGCGTTCAATAAATGGCATTTCACTTCACGAACAATTTCTCAGGAGAGTATCTGTTCCGTAATTTTGAGGGATTCCTGTATTGTCAGCATATTCATTTTTATATATTTCTACAATTTACCACAGGAGTATGTATGTTAAGGTGTGCAATATATACCGTGGAAACATTTAAGTCAAATAGCCTCCATGCTCAAATGAATATAAGGCGGTGTTCATCTCGAGTTTGGCAGTACTTCCACGTTCCCAGAGTAGATACCAATCGGTTGCAACGGGCAAATGCTGCTGTAGCTGTTACAGAGTGATACCTATTTTATTCACCATTGGGATCGATGATGTGTTAAGTTTATTACCAAAACAGACGTGGATTTGCAATGTTCAGACTGTTGAGTCAAGCGTTTGTGGATCAATGCTAACATTATCGCAGCTGAGGACACACAAATAAATAAAAAACAGCTCAGCACTCTGCTTTAATTAAGCCATTATAACCGTTCATAAAATCAGTGACATTTTGGGCACCGGTAATAGATGGATAAATTGGGTCCAGATAAATCATCATGTCAAATGCTGAATTCTGCTGATAAATGGCTGTCCGGTGAATGGGTGTCTACAGGCAGCATCCTGACAGCGAAGCATGTGGCTTTAGTTTACACGGGGGGAGGGACAAAATTTCGAACCTCCTGCAATTTCCACTCAGTTGTATATGTGTGAACTGGCAAGGGCCTACAGAAAGCAGCTGGGAGTCGTGTAATCGACTGAGCCAAATTTCTAGGAACATTTATACCAGAAAATGTGTGTAGCCATGGGGAAAATCATTTATTCAGACCAATTCAGTATTTAAATTCCATTGTGCCGCTGTAAACCAGTCTTTCGTCAGACCATTGCTGCAGACGGTGTTGGTACCGTGTAATTTTACATGCCTGGGTTAGCTGCTGATTAAATGACAAAAAAATCTCGGTCGGATTTTTTTCATGCTGTCGACAAAGCCGCATTTATTTCCTCAATTGTCGTGTAATTCTTTAATCATCTAAGGGTGTCAAGGCTTCACTTCCTATTCTCACCGAAGAGTTCAAGGGATTTCAATTTTCCATCGGCATTTTTCACTTGGAGCGCCTATTTTAGCCCTTGCTACTTGGCTCCAAATGATTTCCGCACTGGTGCAAAAGTTTAGATGCGAGCTGAATATCGCAAGTGCCGCTGTCTTTGATTGGTCACGTAATGGCATTTTTAAGCCGCACGAGATGCTGCACGAGTCGTCAGTACGTTGACAATGCAGAGATGTAATTAACTCAATTGATACATTTGTTTGTGACAATTGTTCTTCAATTTACTTGGTAAGCGGAAGGGAGGGGGGGAAACAATCGGCACGCCATCGCTGAACACTTGCACCTGTGAACATGTAGTTGGTTTGGCTGTGTCTCGTGGCCGAGGGTCCTATTGTGAATCAGAAATGTGTATATATGCATTTTATTTATCTATTTAAAACTGCATAGCGTGGTGGACGTCACAGTGGGCGCGCATGCTCTCGGGCTGTTGAATCTAATCGCATCTCAAGGCACTGAAGACAGTGAGCATCAGAGTAAACGAAAACACATTGTCCTGCGGAGGGAGCTGGTAGGAACGTTGGGGTGCTCGGTCAATGGCCAGGGTCAACGGCGGCGTGGTGTATTCCGTAAATATGGCCGACTGTGAGGGCGGGCACAAGCCGGCGTGAGTAGGTTAAACGTTGAGTTTTATAAGGGCACCACGGGGTGACCAGCCCCTCCCCACCCAGCCCCACCCCTCCCACCCCCCACCCAGCCACACCCTCCCCACCCAGCCTCACCCTCCCCACCCAGCCCCTTCCCCACCCTCACCTCCCCACCCAGCCCCTCCCCACCTTCCCCATCCAGCCCCTCCCCACCCTCCCCTCTCCATTCAGCCCCACCCCTCCCATTTTTGGATGCACGACGGACGGACACAATAATCCCCTGTGGGCTGGTGTAACCAGGAGGTTCCTACCAGTAATATATGCACAGTTCTGCTTTGTGTCTCCACGTATAAGATAACAAAATATGTGCAAGCCCATCGGCCTGTTGGTTTCCCAGAGAGTAAATCACATTGAGACAGAACCATCGTAACAGGCTCCATCAGAGGCCTGCACAGCAAGTGGGTTCTGACATCCACGTATCGTTGTTGGTGTTCTTCCCTCGTATGTGTGACTTTTCTTTTGACATGCATTTTCTTTTTTTTATGAAATCGACCAAACAACCTTCTTGAAAAAGTCTTGAGATTCATTGGAGGCTCTTCTGGAGTAAATTTAGAAATGTTATTACACTCTCATTATTAATGTCACACTTTGCTAAGATCTACATCAGAGTAATTCGATAAATATCGAAAGGGTCCACAATAAATCTGCAACACGTATGTTGTATACGCTTGCACGGTGTATGGTGGGGTCATGTTGGCTCTCTTAACCCTCCCCAACACCTCGATCGACCCTAAGTGTGGCAGAACGGAGGGAAGGAAGAGAGGCACAAACCGGGAGTGATGTCACATAAATCAAATGTAACCAATTCGGCGAAAACAAATCAATTGGTGGCGTGCAGGAAAATAGTGGAACAATTCACAAACTCGGGATTTGTGCACAAATCGCCGGGGCACTGGTACGGACACCGGGAGCAAAAGGGGATTGTTTTTTTAAGCTCGCTGGGTTCCTCATGGGGCTAACACCGTCATCTCCGAGCTCTGCGCCCACTCCTGCCGAAATGCTGCACTTGAATCGAGGTAGTAACCAATGATCAAACTGGGTTATTATAAAACCGTGCTGCACAGAGAGATTATGATATCAGTCCTGTCACCAATCACTGCACAAAAAAGCTAAAATTCATCGTATTGAATTAGAATTTTCATTCAATTCAGTAAATAACCAGCTATGAGAAATAAAAATGTTAATATTGCCTTACCATGCAACCGACTCCTCTATGAGCATCAATACACCAGCTGCTGTGAATGTGGGGCACCTGAAGTGCTCACAGAAGTACTGCTGAGATATCATCTTCCAAAGATTGTTCTCTGTCCTAGAATGATGCATTAATCTTTGCGGGAATTCCAAATGCATTTTTTGTTCATATCATTATTGGACATTAAGAGAACATTTTGAATATATCTGGGGAAATTTGCTTAAATAATAAAAATGCCCTTTAAAATTAAGGCACACTAATTATACACCACCATAGAAATAGATGAGATATGTCACTGTGAAAAGCCTTTGTATCAATTTATTTTGTACTATTTTAAGGACTGCATGGCCACGTGGCATGAGCCTGGAAACAACCCCCACGCACAATGCCTCGGTCTCACCTCACGAGAATTGAACAAATTCTTTACCGATGCTGCCTTTGGCAGTGTTGCACAAGCACGATCAAAAATCTCAACGCATTTGTCAATAACACCACCTTCCGAGAAAAACATAGTATATATATTTTTTAAATCCGTAGCATTTTCGGCGATGGCCCTTCTTCACTGTCCAAAACGTCGCAGATTGTAGTTTTTTTCAGGAAGTGTTATTTATCAGTGTTGAGATTTTTTTCCCCGAACGAGAACTGGCTCTGTTTAATGCACGTTCATAGTAGGTGGTGGTGTTCAAATACTATGCCTACAAAATAAACGTTACGAGTTGACCTCCCATTGTTCACTTGTGCAGCTTTAAGTTAATGCGTACAAATATGTTTTACTTGAATGTATCTGTATTTAAAGTTTTTTTTTGTTGCCTAATATTTAAACATCAGAGATCAATGTGCGGACCTGCAATTTCTTGCTCACGACACTGTTAGAGGAAGGACCTCCCGAGAGAGAGATCCCATCTAGGAGGTACTTTGGTCTACTCTTCCACACTGGCCATATGTCTTGGAAGAAGTTTAGAGTGCCCGCTCTGAACGCACCGCAGGCAACCTTCCGCCGATCAACTCGCTGTGCTGAACCCATTCACAACCGCTGGGTGTAATAGAGGCGATGGGGATGGGAATTTAAGAAACTTGCCCCATTGTTTTAACTGCCACGCCAGGAGGTCAAACCGGCGGCCTCCGAATTAAATATCCAGTGCGCTGAACCGTTACACCGTGGCACCATCCCTTACCTTTGCCTCCCACTGTACACTGATGAACAAAAACTGACACCGCGTGTCTGACACTTTAGAGGCACCGCCACATTTGAGCGACGATAAGCCAATTAATCTGGCTTCGTCTCTGCCCTGAGGTAGGGGCACTGCCTGCAACGTTAGCCAAATGCATTTTGTGTCAGTTGTAAGGCAGAGTTGTGTGTGCGTATGTATGTACGGAGAACTTCTTTCGTACCGTATGTAGCCAAGCATGCTAATCGGAGGAGTTCGTGATGAAATGAGGGGAGTTGTTTTTGTTTTGCGCTTGTTCACTTAGAAAAGTTACCGTCCTCGACTTTTCTCTCTTAGCAGAATCTTCCGTGCAAAAGTTTTTTTTCTCTCTTTGGCGAGGTCTCACCTAATTATAGGAAGTCCCTGCGTCGTTCCACTCGAGGGATCATTTAAACGAAAGTTAAGATTGGACGATTATAAAACGATGTGCTTCAACCCCCACATGATCAACCTGTCCCCAAAATCGCTTTGTCGGGTGAAATAAAGGGAGCGAGACAGATAAATCGATGGGCGCTTTTAATGCACCGCTTTGCACCTCCCTCCAAAAACAAATGAATCGACAACGTGGGATAATGTGCCTAATTTACAGGTATGCGCGTAAACATTTTCATTCATCACTGAGTCATGCAAAGCCGTACGACTTGGCCACGCGCCGTGTGAATCCCCAATGGCAAGCAGGCGTGTCAAGCATATCACGTGACCGTGCGAGGGGAGGTTATGTCTTTTTCCATACTTGTATACTGTCATCGTAATTTTCCTGAAGCGTTGCTGGATGAAGATATTTGCTCACGCCATCAACTGGACTTATTGCAACAGCGATGCCAGATTTAGCTATAGATCGGTGTCAAAGAAAATGATTAAAAATTTGGCACGCTTTTCCAATACATGTTCTGCAAGCAGAGCCAAACGCAGTAATTACAATAATTCTTTATCCATCGATTAACACTCAACTTATTTCATGAAGAGGGTCCTGATTTGAAATGTTGGGCCATTTGCATTTTAAACGAGCGTTCCAAATAATACAGAGGACCCTAAGTGCCTGGAACACAAAGTATGCATTTAAGGAGATGACGGTGATTTGTGCAGACGGATAAGCGATTGGCACGGTGCAGAAAGAGTTCAACATACATATGAACAACACATTTTAGTTTATTGCCTTCTTCGGATTTCTTTGCAGCCCACCAGGTTGACAGTCTCACAGGACACATTGATCTCTGTGATCCGCGAACTCCCACCAACAGAACACTGAACTGCAGGGAGCATTATCATCAAGAGCAGATGTGCAAGAGCAGATGTGCAAGAGCAGATGTGCCCTGTATACGGTAAAGGCGCAACCCTGCAATGACTTGATAATGCGAATGATGGTGGAAGGTCCTCCACTAGACGGGGCTGTAGTGAGCCCCTCGAAGTGGGTATTTGGCCTCCTCCTCCTCCACCTTGGCCAGACGTCTTAGAAGAGGTGGTAGTCAGTACCCACGCTTTACTTCACCACCAGCAATCTGCTGTGGTCTACACATTTGTACTTCTGGGTGGACATGGGCAACGGGGAATGAAGAAACGTGCCAATTGCTTCAAATGCTGCACTTGGAGGTGGAACGTGGTAATCTCTCGATGGCAAGTTCAGTTTGCTAACTATCTACACCACGGCATAATCATTCATGTCCTGTATATTGTTTATTTGTTTGGTTATTTAGATTGATTTTCCATTATTTTATCCCAATCATATAGTAGAAACATTTTTGCAACATCGTTCCATGAAATTAAGACATTTCAATTTGGAACCCTGAAAGTTAGCAGGGTACCTTGT
This sequence comes from Lethenteron reissneri, assembly GCF_015708825.2. NCBI lineage: Eukaryota > Metazoa > Chordata > Hyperoartia > Petromyzontiformes > Petromyzontidae > Lethenteron > Lethenteron reissneri. The sequence continues at coordinate 3,629,202 of NC_083798.1, read as the reverse complement.
GTCAGGAGACGAGTTCACAGAATAAATTTGGATATATCTTCAAGGGGCATCTGACCTATTATAAAGTTAATTTTGTTTAATCAGCTGATAACTCAAGAGACCAGGATTAATTTAATTTGCAAGAGTGATCAAGGGCATTCGTCTGCCAGTAGGAAGTAAATGCGTGCTGAGTAGAATTCCAATCAAGTAATTTGCGGGTCATTTTTGAAGCCGGTCAAATTTGCTCCTGACATCGGCACATTACATCAGCGGATATTTTAACATCCACCGAGAAACCGCTGGATTCGAATCGCAAACCTGTGCAACAAACCGGCCAACGCGCTACCCTGGCTGGGCCATATCAGTACCGAGCGAGGCGCACCACACCAGGTGAAGTGCCGAGTGCAAAAAATGTGTGCTGCGAGGAAGATTTGTGAATGGTAATGAATAAATTAAAAACGTGCTCCTCCAAAAGAGCTGGGATAGGCTGCATCGCATGCGTGTATGTTGATCTTCTTTCGCACTGTACGTAGCCAACCGTGCTAACCGGAGGAGCAGAAAACGTATACTATTATGCATTTTTTTTGTGGGGTCATTGATAATAGTCATTGGCAATGGAGCTGGATCCATCAGCTGTCTTGAATAATTGGCACGGTGATGTCTGAAATGGAACCCAGGATCTTAACGGTGCCGGCTCCTCCTGAGTCACCCTGCCGTCGTCTTCGCATACACGGCGCTTGATCGTGCCACCGCAGGTTGTGTGGCCTTAATGTTTTGAGCGGCGACTTTCAGACAAGCTGTAGGAGGCAGGGCTTTCCAACGTGGCATGCCATTCATCAATCAATGCGGTACATGGTATCAACGTTAACACGGATAAAGGAAGGAACACGTCGGCTTGTGACTTGCAGGCATGCTTGGTGCCTAGGAGGGGTACCGACCTGCACAGAAACAATGCTAGCAGTGCATACATTAAGTTTATAACTTATAATAATAATTTAAATGTCTAAGGTGCCCTTAAACAATCGTTTTCAGGGTGCAATATGCGTGGAGTTTGAGTTTCCCACACCGCTGTATAATTGGGCCTTTCCCCGAGCACATTGGTTTCCTTCCAATACTTAAAAAATAAAAAGTTATATATGGCTAAACATGTCAAAGCAAGATTCTCCTAAAAGTGAATCTTGAGACTCACGTAATACCTCCTGTGCAAAGCTAAATATTATGATTGGCCCTAGTTTCAAAATTATTTGGCCACAGACAAGGGAGGTGCAGGACATCGAGACAAAGTGTGTGCATTCGAAACTGCTCGCATTCCCACTCCTTTCGGATATCTTAAGACATTCTGTTTGTTGTGGTCATTATTTATATAAATACATATCACACACACACAGAAGCCAGGATGGCAAGTGATTTTTCAAACCTTAATGTCTTTGCTGTAATGGAAACAAGCTAAAGCCATGTTTCACAAAAGGTAGATTTCAATCTGCGATCACATTTATTTTCACTGTAGCAGGAGCACAGCCGAAGTGCACCTTACGCTTTGAGCAGAATGCCATGACACAGCTTTAAAATGTAACGTGTTTTTTTTTGTTAAATCATATTTTAATTTCTACCTGATATAATCATAGAAATGCCAAATGTCAGTTGTAGCGTCCGCCTGCTCACGTGAGCAATGAAACGGTGATCATCTCCATTCGTGACCTTGAGCCAGCGGTGGGAATTCCACATCACCAAGATGAAATCCAGGCTTACCATAGGATGATCACTGGTGACTTGAAATAAAGCAGTACTTGTTTTATTTAGCTTCCAGAGGAAAAATGTAGACAGGTCAAGTTGACCCCCAACTCAATGTTGAACCAAGTCTCTAGCGTTTTAATTGCAGTACAGTCCCAAAGGAAAGTTCTGGAATGCATTTTACAGAATCACAAATAAAACAAAAAAGTACAAACATTAATCAACAATAGTAACAGCTGTGGGGAGATGTTAACGCCCTCGCCTGATTTGCATGAGGCCGTGGGTTCGATCCCGAACCCTGTATATTTGGAGTTTGCATGTCTCCCTCCCCGTAGTCACGTGGATTTTTCTCCGGGTTCTCCAGTCTTCCTCCACATTTAGAATCACTGTGCGTTTGGCTGCTATACATTTCGACACGTAAAGCGACTTCGCTGAGCTGTCATTTGTGGCCAGGTCACTTCTGAAAGAGAGAGTGGGCCTTACCAGGTAAAATAAAACATAGTTTAGTTCAGTAGTAACATGTCTAATATGTTACACGCATCATAACTAAGCTAAAATAGACTTAAGCAGGACAGACGTTTGTCGGGGATGACAAGTGGTATACAACATTGGTGATTAAAGGGAGATGACAAGCACAATACACAAGGGGATGACCAAATGGGCGATGGAGTGACACCATTGCAGAATATTGAGAAGCATACTGAATCGTAGATATTACAGATATGCAGAAGCCAAAGAGGCAGTATCAGCGTAAGGATCCTTTGATCCAGCAGTGCATAGAAAATGACGGATCGTGACGGTGATAAGATAAATATGTGTGGGTTCATCGAAAAGAGCAGAGCGGACAATAGATAACGCGGCACTGACCGGAGATTATAAAACGTGCCGTCTGTTGTGGAGACTCAGCGCACACGCCACTGCCTCACGATGACAGCATGTAGCGAACTTGATGCAGCTTCACCTTGGACGAAAGCACCTCGGTGCGATATTAATCAGACAGCTGTCGCATAATCACCACTGCAGCGCGGGTCTTGCACGCTCTCCCGTAAGCGCGAAATAGAGGAAGAGAAAAAAAAGGCAAAAAAAGGACCAACACCGCGGTTTAGCCGTGTGGGCTCTATACTGCACAGGGGCATGCGGTTGTGAGTGAGCGCAATTTAAGGCCAGAACGGCAAAGCAGAGGGCAGTGTGGCCAGGACCATCCGTGCCGGGCTGCCTTTGTCTCCTCGGGGCCGATGCTTAGCCCGCTACGTCAAGTACTCATTCGTGGCTGAGTTGACCTAGAGCAGGTACAGGCTAGGATTATGTACCACTTGCCACTGATGCTGTGCACGGCGGAGGCACTGAAGCCAACCACCAAATGAGCCCCAATCGGACACAACGGAGGCCCATCAATACAAAGATATGCACTGTAAACACTTGCTACGCATGCATCAATTTTACGACCATGCTCGACACTATATTTGCTCCATCATACAAGACAGACCATTTTCCTGTAACATATTGGTGACTACACCGCGCGTTGCACTGGAAAAAAAAACCACGCCAAACAATGTAGGCAAAGCAACTTGTGACAAATGGGACGCGAGTTTGTTTTCCTGCTGCCTGCCTACGAAATCAACACCTGTGGCCAATACACTGATGTTATTTACGAGCCAATGCAACCCCTCCGACGCGTTAGTGTCACGACAATTCCTAAACCTTCTTGATGACCTTTCAATGGGCCACGATGATCGAAGCCTCGACCAATCTCGTTCAGAGCTTCATGTCCAAGCGACGGGAGAAAAACACAAAGTGACGTCGCGATGCACTGCGAGAGTCGCAGGGCTCGGTGAAGCAAGGCCAGGCCCCCATCACTCTCGAACAAAAGCGCTTTGCTGATCGACACATTTCAATCCAGTGCCACGCTCCACATCGTTGCCAAATGCACAAATGCGTCAATATTATTTACGTCGCCCACGCCTGTGCGTACGCGCGGGTTTCATTCCAGCGCGTAATCCCGGAATGGGTATCGGTGATTGAATGCGGCGATGGTGGGAGGCCCGCAGTAGGTCAGCGTGTTGGAACTGCCACCCGCTGCGATGCCAGGAGAGCGTGTAAATGCCACATCTTTACGTGTCTACGTTGAACTTCTTTTGCACCGTACGGAGTCAACCGTGCTAATCGGAGGTGCGGTGGAAGGAGAACTAAACACAAAAAGAGTTGTAAAGAAATGAATTTTCAATCAAAATATAAAAGTGCGTAGCTCCAGTGGCTTTCTAATATCAGGAAGGAAGAGCATTCCAGACGGCCACAGAAGTGCAGCTGAAAGCGTGCGATGCGGTGACCATTCTCGTTCGATGGTTAGCGAAAAGCCGCTGCTGCGAGGATGACCGGGGATTGCGTGATGGTTTATAATCCTTGACGAGATCGGCAAGGTAATCAGCAACGAGAACATCAACATGGATACGTGACCGTGAAAGACACTGACGAGTGGTCTATGTCATTAAATACAAATATTGAGTATTTCGTATTATTCTCACTCTTTGGTGTTAGGTTTGAGTAATACTGTGAGCTCTGATGCTGTTTTGGATGTAACTCAGCCCAGTTTTTGTTCGAGTGATCAAATAAGTGCCACTTTGGAGGATGTCAACAATTGTCATCACATGGAAACACTGGCTCCACCATGGGGATGTGGAATTCCCACCATTATTACCACCACTGGCTGAGGGCGTCATGTACCACACAATTTTAGCAGGGAGGCACTTTTACTCGGACGTAAAAATTTTGATTAAAAATTGTGACATTTATGTCCACCTCGAAGCAACATGACTTACATGGTGTGTGCCCTATTTGGCCCAAATTGGTACATGGCTACTGCCAGTTTAATTACTGAATTGCTTGATTAACTATTGCTTATTATGCAGAGTAAAAACAAGCTTGTGGATTTCTTAACAATGGTGAGGTATTTTTTTTAGGGGATTGATTGCTTGTTTAATTCTGCTTTGTTAAGCATGCTTTTGTTCAATTTGCAAACACAGAACATTTTAAAACTGTGACGAGAGTTAATAAATATGTTACGTAACACACTGTATTAATGTGAATTTATTGACATCATTAAAAGTATATGTTCTCTTCGGACACATAATTTTTACATAAACCGATAAGTCATTAATTGTGCAAAATTGGCAACACAAGTGACTGTTAATGGTGCTTCAACATATGAGATTCACAAGAAATAAATCGGGCTATGTACTTTTGTGCTTAGATCGCTCAACTCGAAATCAGGACATCTTGGCTTCAAACTCCAGTCACTAAACGACTATCCAAGGTGAATTCAAATCCGTACCAGTTTTCATGAGTAATCAACAGTGGCCATCCTATCTATGCAGACACCGGCCTCGGCCATAGAAAGGTGAAATGTCCTCTCCTGATTTAGAGCAACCAAGTGATATGCGCGCTGCCTCAGTGCTTGCTCGAGCAGGGGGCATGCTCACTCTGAATGCAATGCAAGCCATTGGGCTGGAAATTATTTGCCCATTGAAATAATTTATTCCCAAGCATGGAGCTGTTCTCGACCTTACGGGAGTTGTCCTGTTCAACAGCACCATCACCAAATAACCGATGTAATGGGATGGCGGCATTCTCTCCTGTACCCTTCACGTTTATAGCTGCGCTGTAGAATTTAGAGAGGCCACTTACTGGACGTGTCCATTTGCTACACACAAAACACAAGCCCCTCTACATGTGCAAGAGGATGAACAGAGGGGAGGCAGTTCACGGGGCCGTAAAGCAAAACTGCAGCTGTGCAGGAATGTAATGCAATATCTGGTTATTGGTGTCAGCAAGGTAGTGGCCTTCAATCAACATTGGCTTGAGAATGGCGGATAATTATAATTCAAAGTCAAAGTGTATCTCTGCTCAGATGAGCATTGCGCCGACTCCAAACGCCATTGGCGGTCCTCAGCCCACATTGGAAATTCCACATTTCCATGGTGGGGTCAGTGAGGCTCCCTAGAGTACAACCCACTGTTGTCTTTACACCTGAAAGTAGTCATTTTACTGATCCTGAAATCATGAACATCTGATGGTGAGTCAAATACTGTAGTCAGCATGGCACTTGGCCAGATATGATGATCACGATGGTGATGATTGTATCTTAAACAATTTTTGAACAATTTGTTTTGAACTGCTAAGCCAAACATTGTCCATTTTCAGCTGAGTTAGTAATACTGCCATGCCTTCTCTCTGTCCATGCTCAAGAGCGAGTGATCTGCTCACTTGAACTACATTCTCCACCCCATTCGCTGTGGCTTTAATCTCAAGAAAGGCTGTCAATTGCAGTGTGTCTGTGTGGCTGAATATAACAGCGGATACATGATCGAGCAGCACTGACCATCATGAAACATAACAAAAGCGCAAAAGGGGGCGAGATATCAAAAAGAGATCGGTAAATGTCAAAAATAATCCCGTACTACCTATGAAACCACACACTGAGTATCCAGACTAATTTTCAGGACTGCCTTGCTTGGGATGTTTGTCAAATGTATTACGTCGATTCAACTTTACTCATTGGAGGAAATTAGAAAATCCGCACACACACACACCGCAAGAGGATGATATCACAAAGGCCACACTCACAGGTGAAATACCAACTTGCTTTATTACCTCCTACTCGAACCTCAGTGTTCACGTAATGGGTCATCATCGGGATATTAATTCGAGGTTGGGATTCAGCGTGAGCCTGGTCGCCTGGCCTGGTTTCATGGCCCACGTGCACCTCGTGGCAGCGTTTCTTGTCTCGGGAACATCTCCGCGGCACCGGCGAAACATTCCATCGAACGGGGCCGTTATTTTCGCATGGAATGCCTCCGACACTGGAGTACTGACCACTCTGCCGGTCACTCGATTCTCCTGCGCTGGTTTTTTTTTGTGAAGCAGCGATAACGAGATAACGCGACAAGCCACTGTCCTGTTGGCGACAAACCCACCCCATTTCGATTTAAAGCTTTCGTGACTGCAGGGATTCATCTTCTTGGTTCTTTCGGTAAAGTCACATAGAAGGGAAGTAGAAGGGAAGTAATATGTTTTATTTTTTATTATTTTATTACTTCCCTTCTACGTGACTTTACCGAAAGAACCAAGAAGATAAACCCACCCCACTGAACGCATGCGACAACACCCCCATCAACGCACCCATCATCACTCTAGGAGGTGGTGGTGGGGGGGCGACACGCGGGTTTGCTTATTGCTGTTGTATTTATCCTCAGGAGGTTGCGCTGTTGAGTGTTGCCGTCTGTCCAGCGTCTACGAGACAAATTCACTAAATAGAATCTGGAACGCAGACCCCTGGTCACACTCACACACGAAAGATCCCCCCGTGTAGCCTTAGCAGACTGTAGGGGCAAGTGTTGTTAGCGAGTAGCAGCACCTATGAAGGCCGGCACGGTACACGAGGGGGTGGATGGCTAGCACCACGCCCGGTCGCCTTTGTCTCCCCAGTGACGATGTTTACTACACACTGCACCAGGTACTCATTTGAGGCTGAGTCGACCTAGGGGAGGCCCAGGACCGGTTCAGATAATCGTCACTGGTATTGGTCATTAACGGGATTCGAACCTGGGTCGACAGTTTCGATACGCAGAGTAGCGCTAACCGCTACACCACCGCTCCCCATGCATGCACACACATTCGCACACACACACACGCAAGCACACACGTGCACACACTCACACACATACGTGCACACACGAATGCACACACACACACACGCATGCACACACGTGTACACACACGCATACACACACGTGCACACACACGCATGTACACACACACGTGCACACACGCATGCACACACACGTGCACACACGCACGCACATACGTGCACACACGAATGCACACACACGTGGACACTCACATACGCATGCACACACGTGCACACACACGCATACACACACGTGCACACACACGCATGTACACACACACGTGCACACACGCACGCACACACACGTGCACACACGCACGCACATACGTGCACACACGTGCACACGCGTGCACACACACACGTGCACACACACACAAGCATGCACATACACACGTGCACACACACAAGCATGTACACACACACACGTGTACACACACAAGCATGTACACACACACGTGTACACACACGCATGCACACACACGTGTACACACACGCATGCACACACACGTGCACACACACACGCATGCACACACGTGCACACACACACGCGCATGCAATCACCGCAGGCGTGCACGCTGCCGGCTTTGCCGAGCCAAAGCAAAGCGCATTCCGCAACCCCACATCCGCAGCCAATGGCACACACACACACAGAGACACACAGACACGCACATCATTATTATTACTTACTCTGCCACGTAAAGATGCTAATGTGTTCAAAGAATTCACATTCGTGTCGCATTCACATCGCGAACGTCCCGAGCCCCGGGGCTCAGAGCGCAGCGAACGCGGCGATTGACGATTTCCACAACCCACCACCACCAGCAGCAGCCGGAGACGGCTGCTGTGCATGGGGCATCGATAACTCGGAGAAACTCCTGAACATGCCACGTACGGGTGTTGTTTATTATTATTATTATTCAGGATTATCATCATCACCGTCGTTATTTTTATTCCCCTCCTCGTCACCGATGCAGTTGTCAATCTACATTATAGACTGCCAGTACACTCACCCAGCTTAATAATCAGGCTACAGGCTACATTATAGACTGTCAGTACACTCACCTAGCTTAATAACCAGGCTACATTATAAACTGTCAGTACACTCACCCAGCTTAATAACCAGGCTACAGTCTACATTATAGACTGCCAGTACACTCACCCAGCTTAATAACCAGGCTACAGTCTACATTATAGACTGTCAGTACACTCATCAAACTTAATAACCAGGCTGCAGTCTACATTATAGACTGCCAGTACACTCCGATTTAGAACCAGGCTACAGTCTGCATTAGTATTTTTTAAATTACATTTTTATTCACTTTTTTATTTTTCTATCTACGTGACTTTACCGAAAGAACCAAAGATAGATGCAGTTGTCCTTCATACGGCGAGACAACGCGTTTGTTGGTGCACGCTTGTACGCGTGGCTTGTTGCATGCGTTTGGCTCTGTCGGGGTGGTGGAGGGTCTTGACGACACAAATGTGGACAGATCGTGACCCTGGCCGAACCCAAGAATCGATTGTGAATATTGGCTGCGACAAACCGAAGAGTTCAAGTAACATATTATGCAAGAAGGATACATTACAGACAGCAAGAAGATGGTTGAATTGTTTATAAACGATATGCTGTATTTCGGAAACACGTTCACTGCATTTAAAGAAAGCAGCAACAGTACGGTATTTAAATCTTCCAAACAAATGCTTTGGTTATAAAAATGAATGGAAATCATACGCAAGTACGTCATCATATCCAGGGTTTTTTGCATCAATACCCCACAGTACCAGCACACACACACATACACACTAGTAAACACACACACATCTACATACTGGTAAACACACACACACACATCTACATACTGGTAAACACACACACATACTAGTAAACACACACACAGATTACCACACTTCAACACGTACATAAATACACATTTACAAAAACTCACATATCATGAACACGCATACACACCACCGAAACACATCAGCACAACACACGCACAAATCTGTGTACGCATCATCCACAAAAAAACAAAGACACATACACACACACATGCATCACCAGTACCCAGAGCCACGTATATGCATACATCATCAGCACCTCCGAATAGCACGGTTGGCTACGTACGGTGCGAAAGAAGTTCAACACGCATACATCCGCAGCAGCACACAAACATTCGGCACACACCACCACCACCATTCATCATCTGCGGTCACACACACACACATGCACGCACACACACACACATGCACGCACACACGCACGCGCGTTTACCATCACTCTCAACAGCACACGGAGGCAATGCGAACATCGCCATACGCGCAGCCAGGAGCTGCTGCTGTTGCTGTCAGCAGCGGCGGTGCGTCAAGAGCAGCGGCAACCCTCTCGCAACTCAGCCGGTCACCTCGCCGACAAACCACGACGCCGAAAGATCACAACAGGCGCGCCAACAACATCAAAGGAGAGCCGTGGTCACTCACCTCGCCGAGCCATTGTGCGCACACGCGCGCCGAGCCCTCTTGCTATCTTCTCGCTGTGCAGCAGCAGCAGCGGTGGCAGCAAGCGGCAGCGGCGGAGGGAGCTAAGCCGATAGTCGGCAGCAGTGATGCACCACCCACTGCTACATATTCATAAGGCAAACTGCGCGGCTCTTTGGTTGGTTCATTCCCCATCCCCCCCATCACCCCCCCAAGGCAGATTATCATAAAGGAATATCCCACTTACTGGCAGAGCCAGAGTTGTGGCACCGCAGCGCTTGCGAATTGTCGTTTCAACGTTTGGTGTCGTGTGATCGTAATGCTGTCGTAGCGATACCAACGACAGCTTCTAGAGCGCGATAATTAACATGGCAAGCCACTGCAAGGGCGCTCGCTGTACGTGGGTTTAATCAACAGGCATGTTTAATAGCCTTGGTTTGGGTAAATTTATCGAAGTTCCTAAACACTGTATTGGGAATGAAATGTGTGAATTCAAATCCGAGCAAGGATTGACCTGATATTATAGCCACCACCGACGTCGTTCCTCTAAGGGGTTGATAAAATGAATGTGGAAAATGAAATGAAAAGCCCACCACCAGATGACTTCCGCCACTTGGTGAGCTGTCAGCAGTCGGTCACCTACCCATACAAACAGAGAAGCCAATCGTAAGCAAAAAAAAAGGAAAAATTGCCCCAAAAAATATTTACAGGAGCAGCACCTTTTGCTCGTGTGGAAGAATATGCAAATGAGACATGAAGTAAATAGTCAAATACGTTCATGGAATTGCCCATTCATTGCACTTGTGTGTTGATTGGTCGGAATGAAGAGCTGGGTTTAAGGGCAGTGGACAATGACGTGTGTAGTGGGTTCAACTGAGTCGCAGACTTAGACTTGGAGGCAGCGCATTGATTTAGTTCCAACACACGGGGTAAACTTTCCCCTTAACACAACAACAACCTAGGGTGGTGACCATCCGGCTAACTACACTAGTTACTACACTAGTTACTACACTAGTTACTACACTAGTTACCACGTAACTGTAACTACGGACACGGGACCAACAGCATCTGCCCAGGTCCACGTGCTGGAAGACTCGTAGGGCGTAGATCGTAGACGAAGGGTTTCTATTCCCAGGATGAACAACAACCCCGGTCCTTCTCGGGACCCGACTTCTATTCTCTGTAGCGTGGCCGGCTCCGCCCTTGGTCACGTCCCGATTCCAGAACCATCGGGAAGGACCTGGGTCCCAATCACGTGACCCTCCTAGCCCCCTCTTGGGGGGCCCCCCTGTCATCTCAACCGGTCACGTGTCCTCCCGGGTCAACCAGAGTGCATGGCCTCATAAACCTTCCCCTAGGGTCGGCACCCACACACCGTGTCCTGTAGGGCCGGCACTGCACTTCCAACGTGGTGACATCCAGCGATGTTCCTCCACGCACACCGTGCCCCTCTAGGGCTGGTACTACACCCACAGGATGGTGACATCTAGCGATGTTGCTACACTTAGACTAGAACTGGCATTGACTAAAACTTGGCACTGACATTGTTGAATTAAACAGCAATTATATTGTTTGGCAAACTGGCTCACTTTTCAGATACAGAATATAAATTCAAAATGATGTCCTATTATTCATACCCCCCTACCACCCAATGCACCATTATAATGCAATGGCCCAAAATTAGACGAAACACGACATGCCATTGGATCAAAGCAACTGAATGATGCCATAATCTTTGGTTCTTTCGGTAAAGTCACGTAGATATAAAAATAAAGCAAATAAAAATAATAAAAATTTCATCAAAATAAAACAAAAACCACGACGTTTCCATCACAACACAAGCGATCGTCTGCAGGAGGAAAGAGGGTGAAGGTCACAGAAGGCGACCGCTTTTCAAGGCTTCAAAAAAGTAGGCGTCGCACAAGCGCTCCGGCGATGGCATGGAACATGGGGCATATGTGCCCTGGGGTAAGGTAACAAGAAAACACAAATCAAGTAATGCCTTGACCTGTGCTCCCTTAACAAGAAAGAACACAAGTCATGACCCAAAGTGGTTGATGACATCTTTCCAATGATTGCTGAGTTTGAACCCATCCTCTCGGTTGACATTGTGTCGTGGAGCTGACGTCACCATAGTCAAGTATGGTCAAACAACCCCCAGAGGTGACGTCACCATAGTCAAGTATGATCCAACAACCCCCTGGGCTGACGTCACCATAGTCAAGTATGGTCAAACTAACCCCAGAGCTGACGTTCCATAGGGAGGTTTTCATCCAGCAATGAATTAGCAAAGGGGAGTGGTTTATAGCGCATGTAAAATAAGTAATGCTACGTAGATGATTAATGGTCCATGCAATGGCAATGCGGTGTTTGCGATGCTGATGGCAATAAGCGCTGCGCCAAATGCTCATTCAGAACACACCGATTTAGATTCACAAATATATCAATTAGCATTCGGGTAGATATTCGTGCTTCTCGTGTCCAAAGGAAGCCAAGCGAAATTATGCCTAATCGTGTGATAATTCCTGATTGATGTTCACAAAAGAAAGGGTTCCACAAGCACAGACGAACCTGACACTATCTCAAATGTAGCTCATTAATTTCCACGTGAAAGCATTATTTACATCCACCTATACCGAATTGTCAATGGAAGATATTGCCCTTGAAAGCCTCTCAAGTATACAGTTAATAATGTTTTGTTACTCACAGAATACAGACGTGTACAGAAAGCTCAAAATAAAAGTGTGTTAATAGTATTGAGAATACTTACGCGATATACGGCGGCATACGTATCAATTCTTATCAAGCATGGAGAGCAATGGGCGGATACAATTGTACATACACTCGTCACGAAACCAGCACCTACCGCGACATGAAGCCAACAGCTTCACCACAGCTGCTACAGAAGTCTAGGTACAAAGGGTGATGGCAGAGTAATCCATTGCAGCACTTCTGAGGAGTTTGTAAGGTAGCCATCATGGTTATAGGAACGGTGTTTAATGCCAATCTCGCCAGAAGCGATAGAACCCAGCCACCCCGTTCCTACTCCTTCTCCTCCTCGCAAGCCCCTTTCTTCTCCATCGCTTCAAAATTAAGCGCTTTCCCCTTGTGTGTCGGTTAGCGTGTGCAAAAGGCTGCATGCGATTATACAGATTACTCACGTGATGTATAAGGTTACTTTACAAGTGTAGTGACATGGAATGGGTCACTATGGAGCATAGCGCCGCTTGCTGGCAGAAAAGGGGATCTGCGGTTGCAGCAGCCCTGCCTGTCAGCAGGTCACGTGACAAGCCAGAGAGAGGGATGTAGCGGAAAGGTGATAGAGGCTACGCTGGGAGGATAAAAGGAGACCCCGGGCAAAGGTTCGGGGCTGTTGTCTGGAGTGGGATCCCGTCGGGCTGCTGGAGTCTTCGTCACCGTGTTCACCTTCTCGGCGTTGTTAGTCACGCAGTCTGTTGGCTGTCCTGACTGAAGTGTAGTTACCCCTGTATCCTGTGAAGGCTGCAATAAATAGAGTGCCTCCTAATCCTCGTGTCTCTGAGTGGATCACTACACAAGCAATGTTTGCGCCCAATGCATTGTTCGACATGCTTGATATTAAAGCACATCTGTCATCTTATTTTTTAATTACACTTACACTCCCACATTTGGTATGCATGCAGCCTGTATATGAAATATTTAAATTAATTGAGCAGTAATGTTTAATCACCACTCTTAAAACCCGATTGACCTTCCATTGATGACTTTCTTTAAAAAAAAAACAACGCTTGCCAAATTTGTCAAAACGAAAGCTTGATCAACAGTGAAAAATTTTAATCAAAATAGGAAGACAAATAATTATTGGTCGACAATTTTTGGGGGGAAATCCCATTGTGTTTTATATAATTAAGACAAACTACTGTTTTATTTAACAGCACTTTAGCATTGTAATATTCCCACTTATTATATCGTTGTGAAATGTGCATGCCCCGAGTGATATAAATTGTAGTATTGGCATATGTCCCATATAATTCCTATCAATTCTAAATATCAAGAAATCACCCTCTAATACTGCATAAGAAAATTCAGAAACACCAATAACATATGCTTTAATCTAACCGACTCACGATTCATCTTCTTGGTTCTTTCGGTAAAGTCACGTAACTTTACCGAAAGAACCAAGAAGATGAATCCCTACAGTCACGAAAGCTTTAAATCGAAATCGACTCATGATTCTAAAATGGCTTTACTAAAACGAGTTTGATGGAAAAGTGTTTATCGGCGATTGGAGATATTCAGCAGAGGGCCAGGTTATACTATGCGGGAGTCAATCAGCTTCTTCATTTTAGCAGGGTCATATGAGGTCGATGTTAACTACATGTATAATATATGCTAATATAACCCAGTGACTATTCACATGTCACCCGCACACAGAAGTGGAACATTCCATCCACGCTTCATTGCCCAAGGGTTTGTGTGGATGCCCTTGCTGTGGAATAATCCATTGACAAGTTTCAAACTAACGATAGGGGGACGACTGTGACACTCTGTGGTGAATTGCCTATCAAAGACGATCATAGTTTTTTTATTGTTATATTTGCATGAACCACTAATATTACGATATGATTCTAACAAATACAGCTACGATTATATTTTTGCAGTGTTCATAATGACCCAGTTTGAATCAAATCAAAATCAGAATCTTTATTTATCCTGGAGAAGTCCGATGAGCTATGAAGCTTTGTTTTACAGATGTTCACCAGGGGCATCTATGAAATATAAACAAATACATCTAAACTATTTTTTTATTTTCCCAGGTAAAGCCCACTGAGCTATTCGCTTATTTTACTGACGCGACCTGGCCAACACAAATGATAGCTCAACTCTTATCACGTGGACATTTATAGCAGCCAAATACACTAAATTTTTGTTTCTAAAATTCTTCATCAACATCATCATCAGCCATAATGAGTACCGCCATCTCTCACGGTCCTGCAATTGAGCTCATTTCATTGCTCCATCTCTTGGGTTTGCGTCGACCGCAGACACTTTGCCCTCCTCCATCGTTATGTTTGTCCCCCAGCCATCTCCTCTCCTCTAGCGACGCTGCTCTGGCAAAGCCAACTTGTGTCAGCAGTGAAAATGTCGCATTTAACCCGTGTGTGTATCTCTAGCCCAGCGGTTCTTCTTAACCTTTGCTGCAGCCTTGCACCCATGTGGTTCTCATTCGTTAGATACATTGAAAGTGTTTATAAATACATAGGGTTTGATTAAACAAATTAGTGGTTTGTACTTAAGTACCCGTGCTTAATATGTGCGTTTCAATGATTTACCTTCTCAAAAAAGATCTGGCCATGTCTCGCACCCCCAAGAGGTGCGTGCACCCCAGGTTACGAACCACTGCTGTAGGCCATACGTTCCACGTTCTGTCTCTCGTGTCATCTCAAGCATGCATCCCTACATGCTTTTATGTGGAATTTAAAGCCACTGCTCCATCTTTTTTAAATCCTTTATATTAAGTTCACTTGCTTGCTTGCTTGCGCGCTTACGACCGTGCAAATCTTTCGGTCGTTTTTTAACCCACTTTCCGTGATCCAATCGAGCTGACATTTTGCACACAGACTCGTTGTGCGTGACAATTTATTTTCGTGAAATTTTTTTTCCAAAATTTTACACTTTTTAGGAAAAAATAAATTATATTTAATTACCAATTGCTTAATGGTGGCAGGCAATCATCTGACCCATAGGTGGCAGCCATCTCAAGCCAGAGGACGAGAGGACTCTAGCCGCCACGCATATAAAGGATTTATAGTGAAAAACTTTGTTTTTACGGGTTAATTTTTTCCGTCAATGTCCGTAATTCCTCGGCACCTCCGATTAGCACGGTTGGCTACGCACGGTGCGAAAGAAGTTCAGCACACACGCATACGTACATTCTGATCAATGTCATAGCAGTTAATACACGTTGAGTAAAATATTTATTATTTCTTTACACATTTCCAAAAGTGCTCCAACCTTCTCCCATCACTATCTTTATTTCATGATTTTGATCTCAGTTCAATTTCCACCCAAGGTGCACATACTCTCCTGTGTTTTATAGTTGTGTCCAACCAATCGTTATCTCAAACCGTTGAGCGAACCTTGTCTACTTTATTTTGTCTTTGCGCATAATTTATCTTGAGCACAACTTTGCACCCAACTTTTCACCGTTATTGTAACACATCCTATAATTAATTCCTATCTGACAGCGTAATTATCATGTTGTTAGTTGGTTTGTGCTTTCGCCCTTAATGTTCATACCTTTTGTTTCTCTCCATCTAATTTGTCGGACAAAACAATCTTCCAAAATCGCTGTAAACAACATGGGGGGGGGGGGGGGGGGAGTCACCTTTTACAACTCGCCAATTAATAAGAATGAGTAGAGAAGCCATTGCATTGCAATTAAGAATCGGAGCCGGCGTTCATTGTCATCCTCTTCTCACAATCCTCCTGCACTCGGAGCACTAAAAGTAATCCGCTTTCTTGCGTAACAAAACACCAAGATGATAGTATTGTGATGGGTTTTTTTCACATTCTCTAGAATTTTAAGAATATTCTGGCACAATAATTGCTTTAATAAGGGCACATGTTAAAATGTTCGAGCAATTTAAATTTAACCATGTCAGTCGGTATTATATGAGGGTTGATTTAAAAGTACCACGACTACTTTTACTTAGACACAACTCAAGGACAACATTCCTCATCAAATGTATTTCCTTCAAAGTCGTCTCCTGGTCGAACTCAGTGATTCTCGCGGCCCTGCCATGGTGCTCCGGTTTCGGGAGGGGGTGTGGCTTTCAGGTCTCGAGTTATTATTTTGGATGATGGTTGGCAGCACATCCTGAAATCTCTCGTATGCACGGACAATCCCGTCTCGCAGGTTCACCGGATAGTTCGAGTGACAATGGGCCCGCAGCCACAAACAATAAAACTGTTGTTGGGGTGGAGAGGTGCCCACTCAGCAGCCAGGCAGGAAACTCATGGCAGAGATTGTTTTTAATTGTAGTATGATTTTGGTACTTTCATCATGGAATCTCAGTGTGGCTGTCAGATTTTTCCCAACATTTTTTTCCCCAGTATTTCTAAACATAATTATTTTTTAGTCCTGGGCTAGTGAGAGCAAGTTTGACATTTGCAAGATCGTCTGTTAGATTTGAAAGATAGCCTGCTTTCCTGTGCTACATGAGTTTGTTTTGCTCTATTGATATCTGCTCAAAATCATTCCACTAATTTTGAAGATTCTATCCACATCAAGAGTTATGATTCCATCTTGCTCCCTCCAGGTTACAATTTGTGAAATGTCAATCATCCACCTCCTTGTGCCGCTTTCACGCTCTCATTGCTCGCTGTGATGCCTTCAATCATGTTCGTGTTGTGTTCTCCCATTCTTTTTCTCATTATTTTCCACATCTTTGTACAGAGTCCCGTGTATTCAATCTGTATTTTAACATCTCCATCTATTTTCATATTTATCCCCTTGCTTGATCCACTCTTTTTTTGTGGTTTCAAACTATTTGCTCGATGTTTGCTTTATATACCCCCCAACCGCATCACTTTCTATTCACTAGCCATTCCTATTCTCGTTAATTATTAGTTTTTTTAATTGGTCAAATTCATTTAATGAGTGTGCTCCTCTTGGCATTTAAATCCATATGTTTCAGTGAGTCTAAAATTAGCTACTTGTTGGCCTAGATTTTTGGATGTTGACTGTTCTAGTTTTGTCTGTGATTAGCCTTGATAATTATATTTAAATTATTATATCCCTTGAAATTACATAAAGACAGTTTGCATTCACCAGTGGTGCAAGAACATTTTTACCCAGCTCACAAATGAGATTCAACTTGATCGATTTTTGAGTTAGTGTGCAAATTGAATTTCTAATTTAAATGGAAAATATGAGCATTGAAGTGGATCAAGTCTTGTCCAGCAGAGAGATATTTTATCATGTCATTAAAACAGCTCTCGAAGATGTATCGCAGAAAATCGTCAACATGCTATTAACCTTAACAATTTGTGAACGTATTTGACTGTTCTTTCAGTTGGAAATAATGTGGCGTTAAAGCCTGAGACCTCTTTGTCAGTCGACTGCTGAATGAGGGCCTCCTTACACCGGGGTTGTTTTGACCATGCTTCACCTTTGTGCGGGTTGGTGATGGGCAGTTAGGCCACAAATCACATCAAGTCTTGCTAATCCATGATATGAGCCATTAGCACCAGGTGAAAAATAAACTAAATTGCAGTCACTTACCAACTCTGAATGTCCTTACTGCACTTGCCTCGTCGGCCATGTACACAGTGCTGCGAGGCAGGACAACATATCTTACAATCAATGTAACATTCTTTATTGTGACAGGCCTCACAATGGCACGGATGTCGGAATAATGGCGTGAGTCTTTAACGCCCACTTTAAAGCAGCTGGTGTGCTTCGGCGCTGCTCCACAATTATATAACCTCATTTGCATCATAAGCCGACCAATAGTCTCGACACAATTGCAACAACAATGCGAGTATGCAATAGGTCTTTATAATTATGTTCCGATTCAAGTCAGCCGCAGAAAATACTCGCCTTTGCTGCGTGACTGCGTGATGCACAACGCTATTTGAAGTTTGGATTGTATTTTTTTTTCTTGCTACCAGAGCAGATAACACATTTACTTGCATGGTTGCACCACGGCACCTCAATTACATTCACAGTGCCTCAGAGCAATCCTGTCAGCCAATCGTATGCCTGTTAGGAGGTGCACCAATATAGATCAATCAGCCCGAGATTCAGCCTTACGAGTCATTTTTGTGGGTGTCGCTTAGAATGTTGTCATCTTCCGTGTGAATCCATTTTTTTCTCTCTCTCTCTCTTTCTCTCTTGTTGACCTTGGCGAACAATGACGTTTTTTTGTTGTTGAGGACATACCGGCAAGTTGGGAGCAAGGCTTTAAACAAAAAAACTAATTAGTCGTGGAATTTTAGCAACTGTCGCGTGAATTAAATTGCCATCGCAGGGATAATCTTTGGTTTTAAATGGCTCCATGAAATTGCTTGCCCGATTTTAACTTTTATTTCTAATGTCACTCCATGGAGATGGTAAAGAATACAAATATTAAACTTGAAGAGGAAATCATTACCTTTTGAGCACCTTTAAACAAAAAAAGCATGAAAATAATCTCAATAACTCGGGAGCAAACAAGATCTCATCTTCATGATAGAGGACAAATAATAGTTTTCCAGATAAGGATTTTTACTTCTTGCAGTGACCAAAATAGAAACGTATGCAATCACCAACATCTTAAAGCTTTGTGAAAAAAAAATGTATATTGCATGTGTTTTGTTTTGTCCATAAAAATTACATCATTTAACTCAGAAGGGTGCAATATTAATTAAACACATATATACACAATCATAATTTTACTGTATTTTAAAAGTGTCCACATGACAATCATATCTGTTTCATGAATGCATTTCATTTTTTCATGCCTAGCCAATTGCCCTACTTGGCACCACATTTTCTCCGAGTGAAAAGGAAATAATTACGAACTCCTTATCGCTTTTGAGGCCGTGTTCGTTTTCCATGCTTCCTTTGGTTCGTGCCAAAAATCGCACTTCCAAATGCCCCTGCCGTTGTCAGCAAACTCAGCCACCTCCAGATGTGTCACAACACATTTGAGCTTCCATCAAACGACCGGCCAGCAATCCACTCGGTCCCACCTGATGACGGAGACTTGTGTTGCCTCCGAAACGTGGTGATTTTTTACTATTTTATTTTTATTAATTTCAATTTCATTTTTCACCTACGTGACTTTACCGAAAAAACTAAGAGTATGAATCCTTGCAGTCACGGATGCTTCAAATCTAGAAGCAATCCACTCGCCACAAACATCCTGGCGAACCTTAAAACTCAACACATACCCACGTGCTGTCACATAGAGGTGCTTGGATTGAATAATACAAGGCAAGGGACACTCTTGTGCAAGGGCATTTTCCCAATACCTGTGTTTACGGAGATTCTTTTTTTCCCCTTCTTAAATCACAAATTCAGCACGGCATCGCATATCTGACTCCGTGGAGACGGACGTGGATATCTGAGATAATACATGAAAATATATGAAAAGGTCAGATTTGTGAACACATTAAAAACACATACATGTACACCATCATGCATAAACACTGCACCGGGTGTGGTCGCCTCATTGGTCAGGGCAGACATGTGAGAGTCGGCTTTTGTGAAATTGTAAAGTATATATATTTTTTTATAATTACGCTAAGGTGTATATATACAAATTAGGTCCTCCGTTCAAATTCGAGCACACCATTTATATTCATCCAAGTGTAATTGTGGACAAAGTGCTGTAAAATCACAACCCGAATGTTGTCAGTTCAAATCTGAATTGACAAAACGAGCATCGCTTTGTGGAGTATCCAACAGTGGTCGTGTTATGGATGGAATGCATTCTGCCACGTTTGCGCGTAATTTCCAACAATGACACGGAGACACCCACGGAGATAAGTGCTCCTCCACGCTCACTTGAGCGGAGAAAGACAACGATATTGGCTTCATACGTATGAATCCAGCAGTGAATTGACCATGGCTGATTCTGATAATCATGACGATAGAACACCACTGAGGAGCCGAATATATTTGACATACAGCAGCAGCCTTCAACCCCATCTTCACAGCTACGAGGACTGAGCGATGGGCAGTTGCTGTGTTGTAAATGCTATGTCCCTTTGCCACGTGAGAGTGTTGTCTTTAATGGTAGCGTGTACAATCTCTTACGCGGTATTTTTTGACAGTGGCATCCACCATTTCCCGTGAGAGCATTTGCTTCGTGCGGGCCACATTTCACGAAGTGCTCTGCAGCATTCACGTCCAGAATGTCCCATGATTCATCTATGAAAGTCAAATTAATGTGGCATTCCCCATCGATATAAATGTGTTTGATTATGACCCGCATATTCAGATCCACTCATTCTTGGTTCTCCAATAAATTTAAGGTCGAGATTTTTTTTTGTATTAAAGCTCAAGGACAATTTTCGGTACACTTTAACAGTATAATAAATAGTCAAGGTAGCTAGTTCGTCGAAGTAAAATGTGTCTCCACGCTCGAGAGAGCATTTTAGCTGAGCTCATTTCTTTTGTGTCTCTTTCAAAGCCATTGGTCGAAATCCCGAAACCCCTTTGCAGAGAGGGCTTCACTTCTTCATCGATATTTTCCAGCTCATTTCCAGTCTGGCTTGGATTAGGGAATATTTGGCATAATGCACTAACACTGGATTATAAGGCATGCCATATCCATAAAACAAACCCTGTAATGTAGTACTCTACATTCCCAAAATCCTATGGGGTTAAAATAAGTATCATAATGATGCGGATGGAAATAATAGCTGGCAGCTTATTGGGTCCTTCCTACTGAAATAAATAAAATCTAAAATAAGGTGAGATGGATGTGAGGTACAACAATAATTCCGGGGACCGCATACCGGACTGTCCTGGCTGAGGTTAAAAATTGCTCCTTTGACAGGGACCAGTCTCCCCATAGGACTACCACACTCTTGATTTTCCATAAAATTGTACTCGTTTTTTTTTATGAATCCCAGAGGCATAAATGGTTGAATTAATTTGCAATTTGAATTACTCACCTCCAAATGTAATTTTTGGTGCTATGCGTCACTCAGAATGAAAAAAAAAGTAACAATAGAATAGCATGAACATATGATGTCTTTTGCTGACCTGTATCGAATAATTTTAGTTGCTGATTAACTTGTACGCTGCCCTTAATCATCACCTCGATAGCCAAGAGCAGTGGTTCTTAACCTGTACTGCAGCCTTGAACCTCTGGTTCTTAATCGTTAAAAAATGTTCAATGTTTTAAAATACATAGGGATTTCATTAAACAAAGAAAGTTGTTACTTACGTGATGATTTACCGTCTAAAAAAATCTGCCCATGTTAAGAGCCACTGGCCTAGAGTAAAGTTATGACTTTACAAACATCCATACAAAATGAGTCCAAGGGAGTGTATTGCCAAATGTTCTTCTGAAATACCATCTCGTCTTAAAGAAAGGGAACCGAGCCACAGAGCAGCAGATTTTCTTCCTTTGATTTCATAGCCACTGACTGATGTCTTGGATCAGTGTTCTCATCGTGCCAAAAAACACTCTCAGCTCCAAGAGGCGACATCAATAACACAAATCTGCGAAGTACCTTCACTTCTCTATGAAAGGCGGAGGAGGGCACAGTCATACGTTTGAAAGGCTGTGTTTATCTCAACTTTTTTCACAATCACCGGAGACAGACTTTGCTGTGAAAGCTTTTCACACGTTGAATCAGCCAACCTTGTACATCACTGGTAGCTTTTAACCTTCATTTGTTAAACTTTTCCTCTAACCCTGCAGGTTTCAAAGATTACAAAGCACTCCCGCGCTATGATCTGTCACCACACCGCTTGCAATTGTATCACTCATTCGATCAAACTTGGCACACACTCAAAAGAGAAGAACCACATTGGGCATAGCATTGAGAAATGTGTCAAA
The DNA here is from genome assembly GCF_015708825.2 of Lethenteron reissneri. NCBI lineage: Eukaryota > Metazoa > Chordata > Hyperoartia > Petromyzontiformes > Petromyzontidae > Lethenteron > Lethenteron reissneri. The sequence goes on along the minus strand of NC_083798.1, from coordinate 3,606,792 downwards.
TTAATTGATAAACAGCCCTCCGTCAATCCGCCGTTGAATGAAATCCTCCCCACACCATGTCGGCCACGGGGGTTACTTGACAATACTTCACAATGCTGGTCACAATGCGGGTTGGTGAAGTGGAGGCAGCGGCGGCGGTGGAAGGGTGTGTGGCAGGACCGGTCCGGATGTCGTTCGCCAGCCATGTCCGAGAAGTGGTCTCGTGATGCGGTGTCCCTCCCAAGGCGCCAGTGGATTCGGTTGAGCCGCTTGTGGTGTGACCGGGACAGGGTGCGTGCCCCTTACGAACACCGATGGGCCATCGCCTTACTACGTGACAACCCCGCTGTGTGAATGCGGGCGGCAGGAGACCGTGGCGCAGAGGTCGCAAACGGGTTTTGATTCCTTACCCGTACCCATACCCGGCCGCACCAGGGTCGCAAACGGGTACCCGTATCTGTACCCTACCCGTACCCGGGTACGGGTGAAGCCATGTTGCAGGTGCGGGTGGGTTGATTCTAGGAACTTGAATTGTGAGCAGAGACAAGACGTTGGGAAATGAGTGACAAACGGTTACTCACCAGTGACTCACGGCCTACCCGTACCCGTACCCGGCCGCACCAGGGTCACAAACGGGTACCCGGCCGGGTACGGGTAGCCGGGTATCGGGTAGGGTACGGGTATCGGGTACCCGGTTGCGACCTCTGCCGTGGCGCACCGTCGTTATCCAGCTGTGCCGGGCGGACCGCTTGCCCTGCACTTGCTGGATGAGAGGGAGGAGGCTGTCACACGGCTCTGTGGCTACGTTCGGGCTGACGTTCGCTCACAACAACATTGACACACGTAGGCATTTTTACTTTTTCTGTGTATCTGGTGCTCTCTGGTGAAGGTTGCGTGGAAAAGCACCCGCTAAATAATTAGTGCGGTGTGCCGATCATTGTGCCACCGCTCCACGACTTTTCTGTATTTTAAGGAGGCATCTGGTGGTAAATGCGCACATTCGCACGTGGTGGTCAAACGCGCGAGTGGATTTATTTAGGTAAACGCAAACGAACGGAGATATGAGAAAGCATGTCATCTTCAACCAAACCTTCGGCCTCCTGATCTTTCAGGCAAGCCCAAGGGTACAGACTGCAAAACCAATCTAACACAAGTCTGCAAGCTGTTACCAATAAGGGCTCAGCTGTCAAGCATCTTGGCATCAATTAAGTCCCCACTTAGAGTACAGAATGGGGATCTTTTTTTGTTCATTTTTTTTGTACGTGCACATGGATATAGGGTTTTTTTTCATCCCCCAATAAGTAAGAGAGAGCGAGGAATTGCGTCTCAATAAGCCCTCTCGTTCAGCATGAGCGAACGTGCTTACTTTGCAATATCTCAATCTTCTTGGTTCTTTCGGTAAAGTCACGTAGAAGTGAACTACGTGACTTTACCGAAAGAACCAAGAATAAATAAAGAACAAATAAAACATAATAACATAATGTAAGTGAGAATGATATTATTTTATTATGTTTTATTTTTATTATTGTATTATTTCCCTTCTACGTGACTTTACCGAAAGAACCAAGAAGATGAATCCCTGCAGTCACGAAAGCTTTAAATCGATATCTCAATGTTTAGTATTATACCAGGCACAGCATCAACAACAAAAACATCGTGACCTCGTCTTATTAAGTCTCGGTGAAACCACAACAAAACAGGCAGACTCCCCCACCCCCTTTAATCACCGCACTCGTGGTCATTGACGCGGCTTGGGAATGTTGCCCGCAGCGTGCGTGCGTGCAAGGAGGAACGCGTGATGGGAATGGCTGCGGTCAAAAAAAAGATGCGGTCCGCCAGAGACATCGCAGCACCTTTCGATTTCAAGCTTTCGTGACTGCAGGGATTCATCTTCTTGGTTCTTTCGGTAAAGTCACGTAGAAGGAAAATAATACAAATGAAACATAATAGAATAATTCTCACGACGTTTCGGCCACAACGCAAGCAGCCGTCTTCAGGTAAAGAACAGGTCAGATGCTGTCTTTCCGACAGACCTGTTCTTCACCTGAAGACGGCTGCTTGCGTTGTGGCCGAAACGTCGTGAGAATTATTTTATTATGCTTTATTTTTATTATTTTATTATTTCCCTTCTACGTGACTTTACCGAAAGAACCAAGAAGATCGTAGCATGCACCTGTAACAGGGTGCAGGTGTTGTCACGATCGGTGAGGATTAATGCAAAGATTTGCGAGCAAATCTTTGCAGCACGCATTGCGGCTGCAAGCCTCTGAGAACACGCGCAGGTATTGCAAACGGTTGTGAAAACCAATTATGCGGCTGTAATTAAGTTTGGTTAAACTACGAGCAAATATTCAATTTAAATCTGGCTCATAGAGCATGCAGTTGGTGCATTTCATAAGCATCAGCCATCTGGGCGCTGTGGTGCTGCAGGAATATTGAAGTGCTAAGCAAGTCATGGTGAACCCTCACGAAACAATATATTTCAACTACTAGCTTGCTATTAGGTTGCGTGCAGAGTTACGAGAATTAAGTAATCTCTAAAAGGCGTAATTATATGCATAATGCATGTTGAGAACGTCATTCATTATTAAGCGCAAAGCGTTTAATATCTCCCTGCAGTTGTATTTCAATTCGACGGAGGGTGATTGAAACACATTCCACTCAAATGCAATGATTTCTACCAAACAGTTTGAATTATGTCAACAACATGTACGACTTAATTAATACTAATAGTCTAATTAACAGTATGCTAATTCCACGCGTCATATTCGTAACAGTGGCATACAATAACATTTGAGACTTACAGATTATAATCCGCAAGCAGCCGCGTCTCGAGACATCCAATGAGAATTTGCCGAGCAGAAGGAAATTCGTTGAGCAGCTCCGTGAGCCGCGGTGTGCCGAGACGGACACGTGATGCGACGCGTCACAGACACACGCCTGGAGAGACCCCTTGGAGCAAGCCGCAGTTACATCCACGTTGTTCAACCCGCGTGAGAACGCCAAGTGAACTGGGCAAGTCTCGTTCGCAAGAGCGCCCTGCATTTCTATTCAACATCGCGCAACACAAAGGGCAGAGGAGGCTCACTCGTTTTGTTCCTTCTGCTACGAACGTCAGTTCCGAGGAAATCTAAATGCTTACCCGGTGCCGTTTCATCTGCATAGCGGGTATGTACAGTTCTGCTAAATATATACCGTAATAATACACATATTGTAGCTTGAGGTTGCCTACTCGTTGGTGAAGGAGCAATGAAGGGAACTGTTACAGCACCAATGGAAAAAAGGGGGCTCTTTTTATATAAAAAACCTCTATGGAGATGGAATGGCCTCCTGTGTATTGCTAACAGCTGCCCTGCCCCATAAAGCCTGCAAGCCTGCACGCAGGTGCACAGGATCAATGATTATGATGTAGTTTCAGTTGGATGGGGGACCAGTCCTTGACAAGACGTGCTCTCCTACTTCTGACCTTGTGAGTGCGTGCGCGCGTGTGCCCACGTGCGCGCGTGTGCCCACGTGCGCGCGTGTGCCCACGTGCGCGCGTGTGCAGCAGTGGCGCAGTGGTTAGCACGCCGTGCTATGAACCCACCCCAGTGACCTAAATCTAAATTCCAGCCACAACTACCATCAGTGGTGAATGATGTCTGAACTGGTCCTCGGCCTCCGCTTTGTCAACTGAGCCTTAGATGTGTACCTGGTGCGGTATGTCAACATCAGCGCTGGGGACACAAAGCTGGCCCAGGCGTGGTGCTGTCCACACCACCCCCGGGGTGTGCTGCTCTGTGCTGGCTTGTATGGGCGCTCGCTAACAGCGCTTATCCCAACAATCTATAAAGGCTACACGGGGTGACTTTGTCTTTGACGGTAGCGGTGTCAAGCACACTGCACAATGATCCCAGTGACCTGCACTCAATTCCTAGCCCGTGGATAAGATCAGTGGCGAGTGGTACCTGGATCTGTCCCGGGTCTCCCATAGATCAACTTAGCCTAAAATTAGTACCTGGTGCAGAGTGTGAACAACAGTACTGGACAAATCCAGCCCGGCATTTAAGCATTCTGGTTAAACCAGCGTCTCGTGTGCTGTTTTAGGTTTAATGGGTACTCGCCAACAACACTTTAAAATGCAATCCATAGGATATTCAAGAGATTTGTGCATTTATTGTGGGGAGCGGTAGTGTAGCGGTTATTGCGCTGTGCTTCAAACCCGGCAACCCGGGTGCGATTCCCGCTCACAGCCAACACTGGTGACGATTATCTGAACCGATCATGGGCCTCCCCTAGGTCGACTCAGCCTCAAATGAGTACTTGGTGTGGTGTGTAAACATCACTACTGGGGAGACTAAAGCGACCGGGCGTGGTGTTGGCCACCCAAGCTTGGTGGGGTGGGTGGCCAATAGAACTTGCCCCAACAGTCTATTAAGGCTATACGGGGGATCTTTGTCTAGTGTTTGTCGATGCACTCGTGTAATCTATTTATGTCGAGAACAGTATGATAGTAAAGCATAAACATCTTTATGCAAAGTCACTTTTGCTTTTCAGAAGGATGCTTCCATTCTATATCCCATGGGCTTTGACCATCAACCTGACATAATGAGTTTGGCCGTGTGCTACCGTGGTGAGATTTCTTACTCAGAATGAGCCATCAGGTAATGATTAGTGAGTTTCGAAGCGCCCGGTTGCATCGCAAGATAGCAGGGCCTCCACGACTATCACAGCGAGCATTTCTCCCTGTTCACTCTTTAAATTAAACTCCTAACCGTGTAATGCAGACTGGTGACTTGAGAGGTAGAGAATTCAAGAGGCAGACATTAGGAGATGCATGATGTCCTGGCCAAAAAGAGGTCCCATATTTGAAATGCAAATATTGAGCAGTCCACAGCACAAAGACACAATTCATTTGATAGGTTGCATTCTATAAAAAAAAAACACGCATCAAATGTAATGACTACTTTTGAATTGCAATGACTGCGTTCCAAAACTACAATTGATTGCATTATAATGGCTGCATCTTTCATTCGTGACCAATGAAATGTTCAAACTGTCCTTGCGACATGAAATTGCCATTTTGCCAACATCTTGGTTAGATTTCCAGCTCTAGTAATCCATACAAATTTTTGATTATACCCATGTGGTTTGGGGCAATAAAAAAATAGATATACCATATATATAATAACACGTTGCTGGAGATATAAAGCATAAACAACTCAACAATGTGTACTGTTTTTATAATTCTTACATATTGCCTAAAAAAAAATCCCAAAATCTCCGTCAATACTGGGGGATGGTATCACGGATCCTGTAGTCCGCGGCTCACCGCGAAGGGTTAAACCAAATAACCCGCTTAATATTTTGCGCTGACGTGGAGTGCCACAGATTAGGGGATGAATTAGCCACACGACTCCGTTAATCCGTAGAGAAAGTGGAGATTACTGGGGGAAGCGCGGCATGTGACTCGCGGTTAAATTAATCGGCGAGAATTTCGCGGACGACAAGGTTACGACTTGTTATTTTTTTCTGAGACCCAAATGGGGGCAAATCTGCCATATGGGTCTGTGTTAAATGATTTTGAAATCCCATTAAAATCCTTTTCTATGAAACAAATTACATCAGCACAGCTAGTGTACGCCGATGCAAAGCAACACTTAAATACATTGCGAAATGAAAAATAAATACGGTACCTATATCTTTCCGTGCAGCTCCGCTTTAGCCCTGCCCACCAGTACCCGTTCGTGGTTTGTGGCTCCGCAAAGCGTTTTCAATCCGGCCGCGGGGTGCTGCCAATTACGTATGCGGTCGCGAAGCCATCGATGGCCCGCGAATTACAGGGATTTCCAAGTGATTGCAAAGTGCAACAGATCCTCGGCTCCCAACTTCACACAAATGACCGGTGTGGCGATGTTACACTTAAACAGCCCCCGAGACTGACAAGGCGTCGGGAGGCTTTTCATTCAGTGGTACGTTGACAAAGGGCGGCAATGACTTGCTAACAGCTTGATGCTGATGTTGCCTGTAATTAAAGAGATTTCTTCTGCAGAGACTTACACAACACGAATACTGTAAAGAGGAATTGGCCAAAAGTGTCAAAAAAGTAACCTAAAACAATTATCTACAGTATAATTTTTTAAAGCACAGCTTTTGTCAACCCTCTGCTGGATAAAGACCTCGCCATGCTCTATATTGGTCATGGCAAAGGTTTGACTCGAGCTGAACTTATCAACACTGGTCAATGCAGGTCGGTCAAGGGGTACCCAAGGCTGGTTCAGAATACCACTCGTCACTGATCTTAGCCGTGGTCCGGACATGAAATTAGGTGGCCATGTTAATACTGCCCGTTCCCACCATAAATATATATATGTACGTGTACAATGCTCAATGTTGAACTGATGTGAAAATATGTCTCGTGGAAAATGTTTCGTGGAATTGTGATATTTCCCAGTGCACACATAAGGCCGTGCAACATTGCATGATCAATAATCCACTATTAACACGAAAACAGAAATCACTACTATATTTGGTATTTTTTCCCCCATTAAATCACTCTCATGTTTATATCTCGTATACGTAACAAAACAAGCCTATTGCACTGTTGACGCTTACATCAATGCACACCATCTAGGGAATGACCCGGAAGTGACGTCATACGCCTTCCTGTGCCGACCCCCTTTCCAGCAGAATAAATTCTGTTCCCATGCATGGCCACACTTGGTGCTCCATAAACCTCAGAGCGCAATTCATTCTTTGTCCTCCCTCTGTACGCTCCGGGCACTGGGGAAATCATCCAACGAAAACACTAGAGACCATGGGACATGACAGCTTAAATTAGACCGCACTTTCAGAGTGGCAGACTAGGCTGGCACTTGTGGCGTGTGGATGAAGGCAGTCATGGGGGGGGCGGGGGGGGGTAGATTTAATTTGCTCACCCAGTGGTTTGTTTCGAGAGGCATATGCAATACCACGTGGCAATGCATAATTTATATCATTTAGTTTCTGTGCACCTAATCAAGAATGCCACGCACGATGATTGTTTTTTGCAGGTCAGTAAATTAAACAAAAAAAACATTCCATTTAACGTTTGTGTGTGTTTAATTTTCAACATTAGGCCGCCGTTGATTTGCCAAATACAGTAAGAGAATTCATGTGTTTAGATAAAAGAAAAGGCAAAAAGTGCAAACCCAAAAAATGTATTGCTCGCACCTTTACTGGCGGAAGGATCTCCAAAAGAGGATGTATTTGTTGGTCAACTCTTCCACACTAGCCAAACATCTTAGAAGCTATGGGAGTACCCACTATTTATTCCGACAGACACAACCTACCAATTAACTGAGTGTGGGGAACACATTTATACTGCAAGGTGGACGAGACGTGGAGGATTTTAAGAAACTTCGATTCAACTGCTGCACCAGGAAATCGAACCAGCGACCTCTGGGTTGCAAGTCCAGTGTGCTGACCTTTACACCACAGCAGCAGCAACCCCTATATATTGTATAAACTACAATATTAATGCAATTTAAGGACCTAACTTTAGCGACTTAAAATATCGCAAATTTCGCAACTTTCTGAAGCTTCCATCCAGTCATTTAAACATACATGCCACACGGTGGAAAAATGCACAATGAGTAGTAGACTCCACAGCTGAATTCCCATCTCAGCGTGCGTGTAACATTCCAATAGAAATGGGCTGCCACTGAAAGCTGTTGGCAACCTGCAGCGTCAGTGTGGCATTTAGCTGTAGACTAAGCTATTTTCCAATAAGGTCCCAGCCCGATTACAGCCGGATTTACTCACCCCCCTTCCACTGCTTAGAGCCGTCATATAAGCATTCCTCGAGCAGGACCACCACTGGCGATAATCCTGTCCCCCAGGCTGACTTCCCTCTTGGATCGTGGCCAATTACTTCATGGCTGCTTCTCAGCTCCTCCACACCGTGAAGAAACCAGACCGCGTCCACGCGCATTGCCTCCACCTGCACAAGGCCAGGCCCTCATATTCCAACGCGGAACCTCCAACTATTGTAGAGGAGGGCACAATGACATTCAGTTCCGCGATGCTTCTTGTCTGCAACCCCCGTTATCCGCGATTCACGTTATCCGAGGAGCTGACGTGTTGCGATGATTTGCATCCTCCCGATTGCAAACCAGAGGTCGCCGGGCTCGATTCCATTTCGGCAGTTGGCGCGTGTGGTGGGGTCAAGTGTGGGAACTCCCAGCTACCCCCCAACGCATCTGGTCAGTGTGGAGAGACGAACAAAACACATTCTCGAGCTTCTTCTCGTGAAGGCGTTGCCACCAGGGGCGGATTAAGCAAGACATCCCAGGACTTGCTTTGACGAAAAAAACAAATGTATCCGTGGATGGATTCTTCCTACAATTAGCTGTGTATTTGTGGATAAAAGGAGTGAATGGGATGTGGTAGCAAATTCATATTTTATTATCCGTTAGCAGTGGATAGACAACTGATGATCGTAATGACAATGACGACAATTCGGATGCTTTTTTGACAATCACCGACTCATCACTTTTGACAGCCTCAAGGCACGGCACACTGAATCACACCACACCAGTACACTACACTGCACTGCTGCATTACACACACATATACACTTTTTCGCATCTTGCTCTTTGTAGATAAGAGCAATTGGACATTAAAATTCACCCCTTTCATTGCCTCAGCCATGGTCAATCCACTGCGGGATGAGGACCTCCCCAAGTCACCTTCATCGCTCATGATCCTGCAAAGTTAATAATAACTTACCTAGCACCTGCACAGGAGCTGATTTCATCACTTCGTCTCCTCACTGGACATCCTTTCGGATGCCTTCCATTCCTTGGCAGCCACTGCGTTTTTTTGTTTGTTTTTCTCGATGAATGGCAATTAATCCCATTATTTACATGTATCATCAATTAATGTAGTGGATAGGCGGGGTTATTTTCAAGGGATAGGAGCAAAAATGGGATTTGCCAATAATAGCGCCTTCCACATCGGAGTAGAATACGTAAGGGGGTTCACTATGATTGTCAGATGACGTGTACAGCGGTGTTTTCAACTGTCAAACAGTGTTTAATCTTTTGCGTGCCGGGATTGACCGCTGTTTAATTTTCACTCGGAGAATAATGGATGCGATGCCTTGCACTGACACTGCGGTGAGGGTGGTGGATGTGGTTTTTGTAACGAGTTATAGATTTTGTGTGCATCGAGTGACTACGTCTATCATATTTTCCTGACACGGGATCTCAATAAATTGTAAAAAAAATAAAGGATACGGTCATTTGAACGTGATTATAAAATAAATATATATTGCGTGAATGGATTTTCGTCGTGATTTTGCCCACGCTCAAGTAAGCTGCGGAAAGGTGTTCGTCTTAGCTGGTGGACCTGAGTCAGTCGTGGAAATTCCACATTTATATGGAATGTGACAGTATATCGTAGGACAGCTACTTATGACTTTCCACAAACGCAAATCGTTGTACTGTATCGTATTGTCTCCGAATAAGTAATGGGACAGTTGAAACCCCGTTTGCGAGTCGAGTGCTCATTCATAGGCACGCATCGGACAAACTCATCACGATGATGAATTATCAAATGAAACGATTACCTATCATAACAACAATACCGTACAGCGATGGCACAACGGTACTGTCATGAAAGAGCAATCGATGTCAATAACAGAGAACAGGCAACTTTGTTTTGCCACGTGGCTGGAACATTCGTTACCAATGCAACCCCGCAGCGCCACGCCGCCGCTACATTCAAGACTCATTCAATGAACTCTCAACACGCGGTTTTTTTTTCTGCGACCATCCCACAGGGCCTACTTAACATCACAGCAAATATTATTTTTTTATTTTTTTGTATCGGAGAAGCCAAAAGGGACCACCTCCCCTTCAAACTCCGTCAAGCCAATTATTTTTTGCATGCGTAACACGGAAGCTTTGGGCTTCAAAGTGGAGCGGCTCGTTTGCTCGCTTTCGCTCTCACTCTGCACTCCCAGCCCGCGGGAGTTTGCATTTTTCACCTCTTGTTTAGATAACTCGCGCAATCCACTCTCATGATTTACTTCCCAAACTCCCTTTTCCTGGGCTCTGTTCTTTGTTTGTTTTTACTTTTGGGTTGAATGATGAAACAATGAATCAACTAACAGGGCGCTTTATAGATAAAAATGGTTATTATTATTGATTCTTAAGCTTACAATGTACGCTTCGAATTACACTTGTAAGAATCGATGTTTCGTAGTTTGAAAATGTTGTATTCATGGATTCAAGTTACGCTTGCTGCCACAATGTAAAAAAAAACATCGTCTCTCTTGCATTATCATCAGCAGCAGAAAGGTAACAGCAACATCATTGCCACAATTATCCTTGTCTTCTAATAAGTAAGTAAAACTCAGTTTACATATAGCGCCATTCACACAAGGCCAGTAAAAACCCTTCACATTATAACTACGGGTAAAACAACCCTACACGTGTTTTCAGACGAGCCTTAAAAACCTCGACTGACGGAGCGTCCCTCTAAGGAACTGGGGCAATACATTTTCCGCAAGTGTAGAACCAGATGCATTTTTGACATACAAAAGTCAAACTATTTTCTCATTCTGTATGAAAATATTAACCTTTCTGTCAAAAAGTGGTAAAACGATGGCCAGATTTGCTCTTAATTGGGCCACGATCTCAAACACCGTTGCTCCACGAATTCGCCTGTAGTTATAAAGGTGCAGGCCTGCAACTGCTTGCTCACGCCACTGCTGCCAGAAGAGCCTCCACGAGAGGAAGCTCCTTCGAGGGTAGTTTCGCGCACGCTTCCATTCTGGCCACATGGCTTGGAAGGCGGGAGAAACCACCCTGCACCCCACAACACTCAGCCTGCCCCGTGACTAACCATTTATGCTGTTGATCTACGACATAACCAGCAGTGACAATACACAAAGTGATGAATACTGGGTAACGTGAATAATAATTATGAATTTGCGTGTTGCATACTTGTGTAATACGCGTTTGTATCTCTCGAGATGTTGATGATTAACGCGTTCCATCATCTCTCCCGGGGTCAATATCATGAGCATTTTCTTGGTTCTTTCGGTAAAGTCACGTAGAAGGGAAGTAATAAAATAATAAAAATAAAACATAATAAAATAATTCTCAGGACGGCTGCTTGCTTTGTGGCCGAAACGTCGTGAGAATTATTTTATTATGTTTTATTTTTATTATTTTATTACTTCCCTTCTACGTGACTTTACCGAAAGAACCAAGAAGATGAATCCCTGCAGTCACGAAAGCTTTATATCGAAATCATGAGCATTGCTTTGTGTGAAGTCAACGATTAGCGCGGTTGGCTACGTATAGTGCGAACGACGTTGAACACACACAGACCCTACGGAGACAATGGGCTCTCAGAACAGCGCCGGATTTCCACCTCCAGTTCAGGGCTGGCAACAGACATGAGTCCGACCCGAGAACCCTTTTGAGCCTGGAGACACTTTCCCTTATTTCTAAAGCGACGCTTTTCAATGAACATCCAACGTCGAGATTAAAGTGTAATGCCGCCGAAATGGCTACAATATTATTGTACAGGCAGAGTCAATTGTGACTACAGAGTTAAAATGTAATTTAAAAACGGGAACTGCAGTCTATGCTTGCAGTAAGAAAAAAAATCAATAACACTTTAATAATTTTACATGAAGCACTTTTCATGCTGAGATTACATTCGCAAATGTATTCTGCACGTGGCCTGTCCTGCTAATTATGTCAAAGATGACCTAAGTGTATTTCTTTCGTCTTTTAAAGTAATATTTAATCTCGTGTGCTATCTTAACAAGATTGATGGAAAGGCTGAAAAAAAATCTTTATTAATGAAAAAATTGCAATTTAAAAAAAATTTCATCAACGTGAGGACACCGCTAAGTTACCAAGATTATTTAATTGTTGTGTAATTTTTTTACGTGCAAAGATTAATTATGTTTTTTTGTGTTCACACACAAATCTACACATGCTGATATTACTGTAGCTCCAATGGGTATTGTTCTTCGTCTTAAGGGATTTTAAACAGAAAGGTCATTTGCCTAGGAATTAGAAATACATGCTTTTGAATTCTATAAAATCGCCTCCTATTCTCGTTAAATATCACTCTAAAATTATTCCAACTCCTAGTTGATATTGAATGATAATTTCTTGTAGAGCATGTGTATGTGTGTCTAGCGTCATTGCAAGTCATCTTTAGGAATACAAAATTTATGTAAATTAAGGTAAAAGTGTTGTTCAGTTAAATCTCCTCCACCAACCTACACTGACCAGTGCTGATGAAGTGTGAATCATTTGGCCAAACAGCAGAGGCCTTCATCTAGCAGCGGATTCACAGAGGGACCATACTTATTTGAAATTGCAATTGAACAAAATCACTTTCCATTTCGGATGACTTAGTTTCCAGGAAAGGATGTGATTATTCTGAGCAAACTGCCTTTAGAGGTTATCTTGACGGAAGAAGAAGAAAACGGCTAACTTGTGTTATGCAATCAAACGTCAAGTCAAAGTGTATCCCATGGTGACATTTCCACACTCCTCTTGCATACACCACGATGCATTTCCTTGAAATAACCAACATTACGCTCTGCTACATCTATCCTGCATATGGTGTGTATTATCTTGTCTCAAGCACTGCATATTTATTATTTTGTCAACTATTTCATTTGCCTCTTGCTGAAACTCTCTTTATGGGGAATTTAACCCAGTACCTCTACGTATATTGTGAGTTCAGTGTGTTTAGCTGCTATGTTTAAGCTGCCTTGACTCGGATTTTTAAACTTGGTACCTCTGTCGTGGGAGTCCAATGTGTGTGCCGCTACAATACATTATTCCTTATCAACTGAAATCATGGAGCTTTAATTAATAACTCACTGAGCTACATTATCACATTTACAACGAGGCTGGTCGTTCCATTTGCATTTACATTTGCGAATTGTGGCTTCTAAAACATGAGATTTAAGCCATGACATCAATGCCACACTCTTCATAACAAAAAAACAATGTCAAGGGTTTTTAACATTAATTTTTCGACGCAATTTTCTCGTGAAAAAAACCATACGACGATGGAAACGGAACTGTTAGTGCCATGCAAATGCGATGACCACTCAGCTGTCCTCCTGCCTAAACGGATATTCATGCTTCGAGCAGTAATTACAAAATACATCTGGGCCTGATACGAAATGCTGATATGATGGAGGCTGCTGCACTCAAAAGAATGGGTTCATTATTTTAAAGGAAATAATACAAATATGCATTAAAAATATACTGACCAAAGTACACATTAAAGTCCTCGATTATTTCACCAAATTCTACACCATTGTGATGATGGCAATTTTAAAAAGCCGTCATTGTTTACATTAGAAGCATCCTTTAAACATTTACACATTTTAATGAAAACCACACATTATACAGCATCATCAAGCTCAATTAAAGCTTCCGTCGTGCGTGAATAATGAGAATGCCGTTTGGCTTTTCATCCGGCGTGAATGGAACGGAGAAACGGGTGAAACAAAGCATTACCAAATCACCCACATTCTGCACTTATTTCCCCTTTCAAATTGATTCAGAGTTGGGGGTGGTCTTTCAATTTACCGCATTCACTTCAGATAGGTGTCGTGTCGATTTGTACTGTAGTCCCGTTAAAAAATGTTTTATTTGCATTCACTGAAGTTATTTTGTTGGCTATACCATAGTCCCAAAGCCATAAATAACGTGGCACTTAGATTGTATTAAGATTTTCCCGTATGAACATTAAACTGCGCGTGTACGAATGATAGTTTCCCATTATCAGTATTGTCTTGCAAAAGTTACTATGCAAACTAAAATGATTAATACGACCATCACTGCAGCTATCACAGGACCCAGTGATCCAAGCAGGAAATATCATCACAATAAATTGCAAAGATTTTCTCTGCAAATTAATGAAAGGTGGAAACAATTATGCTAAAGTCAGGTCCTTGATCTGCAATCATTATTGTGCAACGAAAGTTTCCGTAGCAGACAGTAGCAATGGCCTACTTGTGAATACAATGTTTCATTGAAATTTTAACGTTTACAAATGAAGGAAACGGCAACCATAAAATCGCATCTCAGGGCCAGCAAGCATGTTAATACGAGGGCATTAGAGCACGGGTACAAGGGTGAGCGCGGGCTTTTAAGGGAGCAGGTGTGCACGTGTAGTGATAAGAAGAATAAATTACAATTCACAAAGTCGTACACCCCGTTCAATCAGTCGCTTCCTTTATTTTTCGGATGGATAGCTTAGCAGTCAGCTAAGCACGTCAAGTCATTTTGCATGCGGTCGATGGTTCATTACCTGAATCTTCCTGGTAAAAGTCACGAAAGCACTGCCTGCTGCTGTAAAATAACTATTTAAGACCCTAAAATACAATTTGCAAAAAAGCAGGCCATTTTGTGTAGTTATTTATATACACATATGTACGTACATAAAAGTCAACATGTTTTTGACAGCCCTGATCGAGTAGTGTAAATTGTACATTCCATGGCAGATGCAATAGTTTATGTTACATTACATACAAAAAAACCTCTAATTCATTAAATGTAAAACAAATTTAACAGTATTTTTTACACTTTAATTTTTTTTCTAAATTTCGATAACCACCATGTTTCTCAAGGGTAGGCCATAGCAAATAGTAAACACTGATTACCAACATTATTCTATACGCCACATTGCTATTTTACTTTTCATGATCATGTTCAGCTTTCCAAAAGCACTCCAACCTGCTCTTGTTCACGTCCTTGTTTTACCTTTCTGATTAATATTTTAAAAGAAAGAGGAGCTAAATGATATGGAATGACCATGCTCAAATGTCCCATCCTGAAATTTGGATACGTATGTATCCAATATGTACTCGTTGCTGTACATATTACTACATCGCACCGTTTAGTGCAGAGCACGTATGTATGTTGAACTTATTCTGCACCATACGTAGCCAAAGATAATAAGCTGTCCATAAGTAATAAACCCAGGAAAATGAATCACACTTTCATTACTATCACCAAAGTCAAGACCAAAGATAATTTTAAGGACGCTTTCCCAGCAGTCAAAACGATTGTATTTTGATGTTAAATTGGATATGTGTGTAGTGACATAGCGCTGACTGTTGGACAGCAGCAGCAACTGCAGGTAGGCGCTTAGCGCACACGCCGCTGAGCATATACGCGGGTGTGCCGGCAGGGTGGAGGAACTGGGGCAAGGGTCACGGTAGACCTCGTGGGGAGGCCCCTGGAACCCTCTAGAGGGTTCCAGAAGGGAGGCGTGGCTCGGGCGGAGACAATCCGCGCCGAGGGGAATAGAAGCAGCGGAGAGCGAGTGTTCCGGGCTGTCGGTTCTGGGAGAGGACTCGTCTCATCGTCGCCATTGTCGTCGTCACCCTCATCGCCGCCGCCTTCGCCCGATCATTGCGCGGCCGGACAGTGGTTGGCTGTCCCGGTCGACGCCGTCGGTGCAACATGGACAGGGTCGTTTCGGGGATGCGGCGTGCGGCAGCGGGGTCGTGTGTGTGAGAGAGAGAGGGGGGCCCGAGTGGTGGCGTGAGCTCGGCAACAACAGCAATGAATAAAGAGGGCAGAGCGGTGCCTCCTGCGACCACCTCGTCTCCGGCTGACCGTGTGTGCGTTGCACGCCACCCGCACGCACGGACGACACTACATATGCATTGAATGAACTCTGGTGGTTTCACAGTGGAAATTGATAACAAGTGTCACGCGAGAATTTGCACGACAAATGTAGGGTACAAGGCTTCTTGTGGCCTTGATGAAGGTCATTGTGTGCAGTGAAAGTTAATTTAGCTATTTGTCTTTTCTGCAGAAATTGCAATGTGGGGGTTTTTTTCGTGTAATATTTCAGGACTTGTTCTTTAGCCTTTAGACTAGAGGAGATAAATTATTTGAGGTCACAATCTGCTAACCTCTGCAAAGTTGGGTACAAAACTGCAAATTAGGAAAGCAGTAGCAGGAAGCAGAAACATGGGGAGATATTGTTATTTTTTTTTTACATTTGATCCTCATGGCGGTACCCCGGTCGAGGCAATTAAATATTTTATTTCTGGGACACTATTTTTTCCAGGGATGTACTTAACTCTGCGACCGGGGTAGCAATGAATCCGAAATCGGTGCTACTTCGCGATGTCGAAACGCAGCGAGGACGATTGCGCTGAAACCCTGAACGCTCGCGGCACGCACCGTGGCGGTGCATCGTGTACAGCTCGTCGAGATGAGTCTATTGCCGCATCGACGACCATCAACAAACTAAAAATGTCTGCATCACAGACATTGTGCAATGGTACCCAAGGGTACCGCCATAAGGTTCATTTATAAAAAATAGCTGAAATAAATGTTTAGGTTGTTTTATAGTGGTTTTTTGTAGGTAAACGTTTTTGCATTTGTAACTTTAGGCATTTTAAATATCAGATTTACATGTACGGCAACTCAACTGACACTTGAAGGTCTTTCCTGATGTCCTTCAAGGCTCTGTCTTACAGTGACTCCATGACCTTATTTACAGCCGTGTATATGCACAGACAGTCCCAGTTAATATTGCAAACACATTTGTAATACGTTATATACGT
Source organism: Lethenteron reissneri (assembly GCF_015708825.2). Lineage (NCBI taxonomy): Eukaryota > Metazoa > Chordata > Hyperoartia > Petromyzontiformes > Petromyzontidae > Lethenteron > Lethenteron reissneri. Next base: position 3,590,213 of record NC_083798.1, on the reverse strand, counting down.
CTGAGAGTAGTAGAAGAAACGCGATGCGCGTTGCCACGTGCAAACCGCACACACTGTTGTATCACGCAGCTTCATTAAACCGGCATTGACGGCTAGAATGAGGGAACACAGCATACAGTGAAATTCGCCTCGTTATTATAACGTTTCATTGTTGGGTTTAAGCCAGAGCTTTGTCAGGAAGCATAAATAGAAGGATTGTAAGAGCATGGAATGGGCATCAACCAGGCCATTAAGGTGACAGCATTTCGGAGTTACACATTCATCTTATAATGTCAAGTAATTACAACATTGTCCTCACATTGTGTGAGAGATATTGAATTGTACTGAATTCAAAAGAATAGGAACATGTTATCAACAGAGGAACATTTATGAGATTTTTAAAACATTTCATGAATGTGTCACCCAGAGAACATTAAAAAGCTTGCTCTATCTTATTTGCCTTTTTAAAAACCTTTATATTAAGTTCACTTGCTTGCTTGCTTGCGCGCTTACGACCGTGCAAATCTTTCGGTCGTTTTTTAACCCACTTCCCGTGATCCAATCGAGCTGACATTTTGCACACAGACTCGTTGTGCGAGACAATTAATGTTCGTGAAATTTTTTTTCCAAAATTTTACACTGTTTAGGGAAAACAAATTAAATATTTAATTACCAATTGCTTAATACTGGCAGACAATCATCTGACCCATAGGTGGCATCCTTCTCACGCCAGAGGACGAGAGGACTCTAGCCGCCACGCATATAAAAGATTTAGAGTGAAAAACTTTGTTTTTACGGGTTATACTTGTTTAATCCTTTATATTAAGTTCACTTGCTTGCTTGCTTGCGCGCTTACGACCGTGCAAATCTTTCGGTCGTTTTTTAACCCACTTCCCGTGATCCAATCGAGCTGACATTTTGCACGCAAACTCGTTGTGCGTGACAATGTATTTTCGTGAAATTTTTTTTCCAAAATTTTCCACTTTTTAGGAATTTTGTTTTAATATTTAATTACCAATTGCTTAATGGTGGCAGGCAATCATCTGACCCATAGGTGGCAGCCATCTCAAGCCAGAGGACGAGAGGACTCTAGCAGCCCGTTTCAAAGACCAATGTGGGCTGGGTTGTGGCCCATTGAACACGCATATAAAGGATTTATACTGAAAAACTTAGTTTTTACGGGTTAATTTTTATACATAGCATTGGGTTTACATATTTAGAATCTGTTTATTTAATGACGGGTAGAAAAATAGCAGAGATGTACAAAGTAAAACAAAATCTGACATAAACGAAGTTGCACATTTGATTCCGTTTAATGTAATGTGTTGGGTGTTTTTAATAGTTTTTTTCCGTAAAATTTATTTTTACTGGTCCACAATCCAGTGGATATTTGAGCCAGTGTCAATCCTGGATAAAAAAGAGACAGACTGTTAGGACACGTGCTGTTAGCGAGCACCTTTGAAGGCTGGCACGGCACCACACACAGGGGTGGTTAACCAGCAACCACATCTGGCCGCCTTTATCTCCCTAGTGGCAATATTTATACACCACACCAGGTTGTCATTTAAGGTTGGTCGACCTAGGGGGGGCCCAGGACCGCTTCAGGTAATCGCCACTCGTGTTAGCCGTGAGAAGGAGAATCGAACCCTGGTCGCCAGGTTCGTACTGCAGGGCGCCAACCGCTACTACACCACCGCTCCACTTTTCATGTGTAGTGACATCGCTGGATGGCACCATGCTCTAAGTGCAGTGCCAGCCCTACAGGACACGGTATGTGGGTGCCGACCGAAGGTTAAGGTTGTGTGAGGCCATGGCACTCTGGTTGACCCGGGAGGACACGTGACCAGTTAAGTTGACAGAGGGGCCCCAAGACGGGGCTAGGGGGGGTCACGTGATTGGGACCTAGATCCTTCCCGAGGATTCGGGAAGGTGGACGTGGCCAAGGGCGGAGCCGGCCACGCCGCAGAGAATAGAAGCCGAGTCCCGAGAGGGACCGGGGTTGTTGTTCATCCTGGGAATAGAAACCTTCGTCTACGATCTACGTACTACGAGTCTTCCAGCACGTGGACCCGGCGAGTATGTTGTTGGTCCCGGGTCTGTAGTAACAGTTACGTGGTAACTAGTGTAGTAACTAGTGTAGTTAGCCGGGTGGTCACCACCCTAGGTTGTTATTCTGTTAAGGGGAAGTTACCCCGTGTGTTGGAACTAAATAAATGCGCTGCCTTCAAAGTCTACGACTCAGTTGAACCCACTACACATGTAGTAGACACAGAGAGGCACAGACAACCTTGCTGCAGTTGTGCAACACTACAGGAGACACATCATCGATATAGTGCTGGAGGAAGGCTTCCCTACGTCATCACTAACCCTCACTTATGAAAGGTTGCCTCATTCATTTTTTTTATTTTAATAACTATTGCTGGATGAGCTTCTGTAAAAGGTAAAAACAAAGTAAAGGTGCAGCCCTGCAGACCTGCAATTGTTTGCTTACACCGCTGCTGTTGCAAGAGGTGGGGGTAGTCACAATCGACTGCGTGTACCCATTTATACTGCTGGGTGAACAGAAGTTGGGAGATTTAAAGGAACCAGTCCCATCATTTCAACTGTCACACAGGAAAATGGAATCGAAACAATGACTTCTGCATTGCAAGATCGAATGTGCCAATCATCACATCACGGCAGCTCCCCGGAGCGTGTGAAGCCCCCGTACTTAAATCCACTGCTGTATGTACGACACGCGGCATATGAATGTACGATAAACATGTAAGCGTCATGCAATAGTATGGAAAAACGTATTACAACCTTCAATAATAGACTTGTGTAGAGAATGTTTGCTCTGATTCTGAAAATAAGCTCACGCTCCTGTTCCTAAGTAAATCAAGGCAAGTGTGTTTTTTATCGGCTCATTAAAAGTTTATTTTCAAATGCACCGGTCTCATCACACTCCGCCACTAATGCGAAAACTTTCCGACTGAGCGATCGCCCCATTTCCTGCCCGTGAGATAAATCTATATCATCTATTAGACAAATGGAAGAAATATAGATTTTACTTTAGGGTTTCCACTCTCGGGTGCGTAAGTAATTTAAATTAAGTTAGTCCCCATCTTGGTGCCCAATTACAAATATCGTGCCCTTATTTTACACTTGACACGAAATAAACGCTGACAATTTTATTATACCCACCAGGAGAGGCTGTCTACAAGCACTTGGAATTAACCGTAACCGCTAATTGGCCTTCACGTGGCAATAGTTCTTTAACATTTCATTATAAAATGCGAAATTATTAGAATACAAATGAAAAGAAACACTGAATGTTTAACAGCTTATGGCGACTGTCGCAAGTTTATTTCTCAAACGCATCAATTACAACAGGTTTTAGTTAACGGGCCTAATTGGCATGTGTCCCTGTGTCAGCGAGTTGATTAATATTATCATTGCTGAGACCCAATTTCAACACCCAGGTATTCACCAGAATCTTTTTAAATCCTTTATATTAAGTTCACTTGCGTGCTTGCGCGCTTACGACCGTGCAAATCTTTCGGTCGTTTTTTAACCCACTTCCCGTGATCCAATCGAGCTGACATTTTGCACACAGACTCGTTGTGCGAGACAATTAATGTTCGTGAAAAGTTTTTTCCAAAATTTTACAGTTTAGGGGAACAAAAATTTCACATTTAATTTAAAAAAACAATGTGATAAAAATGAAACTCTTACTCAAGAAAAACAGAAATGAATAATAAAATAAAACCGATGCCACGCATATAAAGGATTTATAGTGAAAAACTTTGTTTTTACGGGTTAATTTTTTCATACATTGTTGTCCCATGCTTGGCAGTGTGGAGAAACATCCTTCTGATTCTCTCTGTCATGGGTCCACACCCTGCTCTCTTTACCTACTTTATTCGTCTGGTCTGTAGGGATTAATAAAGTACAACCATAACCACAATCATATAAACAAGCATCTATTCTATAGCAATATATTGGGGGGGGGGGGGCATTTTGAGCTTATTTGAATATTGGTGGGGATGTGTCCCCCCAATGTTATATTTACGGCCTTGCTTTACAGTATAAATTGAACGTAGGTAGTCCTAACCTATAAAACCAAGAGACATATACACATTTATAAATAAGGGGACATACTCGAGGAGAAGCTGAAAGGAAAAACAACATTCAATATACATCCTGGTATTAATAGAGCCTGGATTTAATTTGTAAGCATGACAAAAACATCGTACAAAAGCTTGAATATACGTTGACACCTCTGCTGCACATATCCAATAACACGCGGTGGTATACACATGTGCTTGAGTGAGTTTGTTACGTACTCTGTCAGAGGTCCACAGAACCTGAAAATGACGTCACATATTATACCGACTATAATCACCAAGAAATGTCTGTCCGTCCCGCGCGTGACGTCACTCTACATAAGGCCCACCTCCCCTCATTAATATTCATGAGTGCGTGGATTTTTACACTAACGCAGAGGAAGGTCGAGCTGAAATAAATAATTTATTGTGCAAAGTCGCTTCAAATATGACGTTTCTTTACAGAAAGTGATGATAAAAAAATAAATCTACGCAGCACAGTGCTACATCCGTACGTGACGTCACTGAAAACGAGCCCCCCCCCCCCCCCCTTCATTAATATTCATGTTCGCGTGGAAATTTACACGAACGCACAAGAAGGTCACGCACTCCACATGCCGCACCCCTCCGCTCATTAATAATCATGAGCAGGTGACGTGACTCCACATGCCGCACCCCTCCACAATAACAATGAGGGGGTGACGTCACTCCACATGCCGCACCCCTCCCCAATAACCATTAGCGGGTGACGTCACTCCACATGAGGCAACCCTCCCCTCCCTCATTAATAATCATGAGCTGAACAATTTTTCTATTGATTTCAGATTTACTGCAATATACACCCGTCCTTGGACTGGCAAAACATCTATTTCAGAAATGTTAGCCTTCAAGACTGAGCAATTTGCTCATTCTGTAATCTTACCATAGCCTATTACGTGGACATTATTAACAATACTCCAGGGGGGGGGGGCGGGGGGGTTTCTGTCTCCCAACATTGGATATGTAAGTTAGTGGCTTGAAGGAGCTTAAAGCTGCTTAACCTTTTTCTGAAGGCCCTAGCAGATGGGCATCCGAAATCACCCCAATTAACCCACACCAACTGTCAAGCCGTAAGTCAAGCTGGCCAATCAGCATCGGGGTCCTTCGTGAGCAAAATAACTAGATTTGCATAAGCATTCGAAGTCACCACATGACATGGAGCAATGATGAGCTAAATGCAGCACTTAGAGATTACGATGATGCAGGTTAAGTCGCAGTGTCTCTTTGCTCAGACAAGCAAGTGGGCAGTGTCCATGGGGCCTGAGCCAGCGTGGGAAACTCTACGTTCAAATTGTAAATTTTCGGACGGATCATGGAGCGAAATCCCGTAATAGCCGTCTAGGATTTGAACTGATAACCCTCCAGTGTCGAGTTGAGCGATCTGAGAAAGAGCCGCCTATTTTGTTGCAGAGATGTTAACTGACTAGCCTGGTATACATGAGGTCGTGGGTACCCAATACCCGTACCCTACCCGATACCCGGCTACCCGTACCCGGCCGGGTACGGGTACGGGTACCCGTTTGCGACCCTGGTGTGGCCGGGTACGGGTACACCGTGAGTCACTGGTGAGTAACCGTTTGTCACTCATTTCCCAATGTCTTGTCTCTTTTCACAATTCAAGTTCCTAGAATCAACCCACCCGCGCCTGCAACATGGCTTCATCCCAGAGGTCGCAATCAGGTACCCGATACCCGTACCCATTCCCGGCTGTACCCGTACCCTACCCGTACCCGGCCGGATACGGGTAGGGTACGGGTACGGCCGGGTACGGGTACCCGTTTGCGACCCTGGTGCAGCCGGGTACGGGTACGGGTAAGGAATCAAAATCCGTTTGCGACCTCTGGTTCGATCCCGACCCTGGCGCCCGTTATATATTTGTAGCTTGCATTTTCTCCCCGTGGTCACGTGGATTTCTCCGGTCCCTCCCGTTTTTCCTTCCACATTTAGAAACATGCGTTTAGAGTATTTGGCTGATATACATTTCCACACGATAAGCCACTTTTTTGAGCTATCATTTGTGGCTAGATCGCTTCTAAAAAAATCTATATAGATAGTTAAGTGGGCCTTACCTGGTAAAAATGTTTTTAAATGAAATGTTTAAAGTGCAAAAAAGACGGCACTTACAATTATAATTTAACTGATTTGGATGGTAGTTTGAGAAAAAATGCTATATGTGGCCAAAAAAGAAAAAACTCAAACGATATAACATGTCTGTTCGCTTGTCCATACTACCCAGAAATTAAATTGGAGGCATGCTGAAATGTGGGAAGGAAGGGGCGGGGTGCACAGGGAATTAATTTTTAGTGAGGATTTCCAAGAACTGAGTTTCTGAAAGGACTGTTTCATGGATGGCCTTTTGGACCTCCTAAGTTCACCTCACCCAGCTGCCAGTTCATAAAACTCCCGCACTGCAGGCGACACGTCAGCAGCCAAATCCAACACTCAACTTCTTGGTTCTTTCAGTAAAGTCACGTAGAAGGGAAATAATAAAATAATAAAAATCAAACATAATAATATACAATTCTCACGACGTTCCGGCCACAACGCAAGCAGCCGAAACGTCGTGAGGATTGTATTTTATTCTGTTTAATTTTTATTATTTTATTATTTCCCTTCTACGTAACTTTACCGAAAGAACCAAGAAGATGAATCCCTGCAGTCACGAAAGATTTAAATCGAAAAATCCAACACTAAAGTTACAGCAACAAAAAACAGATAACGGTGGCAATGCTCTCGCAGTTGAAAGTCGACTTTTATATATTCGTACTACAAGTAGGTGGCAGGCAGAGATCCTTATTCTTAGGTTTTTTCGGTAAAGTCACGTAGTTAAAAACATTTAAATTAATAAAAGTAAAATAAAAATAAAATAAAAAATAAAAATACCTACGTGACTTTACCGAAAAAACCTAAGAATATGAATCCTTGCAGTCACGAATGCTTCAAATGTAGAAGGCAGAGATCCTGTAAGCTTGATGATATGTGCACAAAAGCAGGCATGGGCGTATTATGGAACTGGTGTCATATATTTATCACGTGAGACGCAGTACTAACAATGCATTTGCGTTATTGGCTTCATCATGGGCAGGATGGGGGCACGGAGGGGCAACGCTCTGCCCAAACTGGTCATCTTTATTAATTTTTTTTAAAGTAGTTTACAATTCATAAAAAATAAAGAAATTACTTATATCCACTCGCGATTCCTAATGTGAAGGACAAAGCAAACTCCTGCCCCCCACCCCTCCCCCCCCCCCCCAATATAGAAGTCAAACTCTGCCTATGGGCTTCATGTCAAGACTGAGACATTTTCCATTTAGAACTCACAGAGAAAGTAATGCATCATTCCTCTGGAAAGTGACATTGGAGAACTACTTCTGAGTTCCCTTGAATTGCCTCTTATCTTATCACTTGCCCTACGATTGAGGGGTTGTCATATTGAAATACATTTTAAAACTTTCTTTAAAGTTAGATTTTGCTGAACTAATTAAAAATCCAAACCCAATTTTATGGCGATTTTTGTACAATGATAACTGGACTGACACCAACATCTTGTTACACTTAAAACCCCAGTTTATTTCCAGATGGTTTACTGGGCTTGAACCCAGGATCTCATCAGCATTATATCAGTGTTAATACATGGTATTAGCCCCGAAAGCGACATGGTCACCTCCATGAAAGTGAGTCTTGATCATCAGTGAGGCATTCTTGGGCAAGTAAGTGCATTATTATATATTGCTAAGTGCGACACGTGCAAACAATAATATGTTCTCGGCATAGCTAACGCGTTCCAAAAGATGAATGCATTTCAGAGCAGTGCATGTAATGACATGTGGCATAAAACAAGTATGAGAGACGCGATTGGATGCAAACCATAGTGGAAACTGGATAGGATGTAGCGGGTGTGGTGGTAAACCTCAATCAGAGGCACGACGGAAGAGGATAAAGCCATGATCAATCGCTGAAACCTATGGGGGTAAACATTGCGTTTGACCCTCCCGTTAATTGGAAAACTGTGGTGAGGATTTGAGAATTGTGTTAATAAGATCTCCGTTATGAGACCAACTGAGAATCCCAGCAGCAGCATTTTGGTTTATGCGGAACTGTGAGGCAAGGATGCGACTGGGGACAATAAGGGAACGTAGGAGTCAAGGTGAGAGGTCAGGCAATAATTACAAAAGCACTAACAATTATATACATAGTGAGGAGAGGACAAACATTATATTTTATGCTGCTCTTTTCACGAGTATCCACATTTACGACTCTTGATCCTATCACCAACAGTGACAAATTCCATGACTGCAATATCCCTGCTGCCATTGCTTTCAATTCCGTAGCGCAGAGGTCATGGTCAATCTCTTTCATGGCTTTCACGAGGGAAGGAGTTATAGGTTCGAGGTGAGCTACATTTCATCGTGTGTTTATATGTTTTAAGTCACACCACTTCATTTGTTTGCAACTCACATAATTGAGTGATTCAGATTCAGAATGAACCGGGAGAATATATGTTGAGCTAATTAACTGTCGCGCAATTTAAAATCACTGTCCGGATGCTTCTAATATAATATTTAGAATGGGTCATCTGTGTATACACAAACAATGAGGTTAAAAAAATGGATCGTTCATGTTAATTTGAAGAAGAAAATACGTACAAACGTGACTTTCAATGCATATACAATTGTCTCTGTACGTAACTAAATCCTCTATATATACACAATTTTACATTTCCATATTTTTGAAAATTATAATTTATGTTAACACGATTTAAAATCACTGCCCCAGAATCTTGTATGGAAAATAACACAAATATTTGCTCATACTACCACAGCATTCCCTTCGCGGATGCTGTGGTCTGCATATTTAAGAAGTATTTATACACGAGAATCGTTCCCTTGCACCTTTATTTTAATTAAACATTTTAAATACAGATGGCACCTTGCATGCCAAGGTTTGGACTCACTCCAATTAAAATTGGCAATTTTAAGAACAACGCATCTGATTATGTAAATAAACGGGCTTTAACTCATTCCATTAAAGCCAATAATATCTCTCCGAGAACAAAGTGCTGTTTAGCGAACACCTATTAAATCATCAGCAAGGCACGAGGCGACGTCTGTCTCCGCACCACTCACGCGTATGTAGCGCGCCAGGTAGTTAATTGAGGCTGAGCTGACCTTGGAAATGGCCAGGACACGTTCCATAACAACTTCGGTCCCCTCCCCCCCGGTGTTTTCCATAGGACAGGAACACAAATCGGGTCGCCTGGATCGTAGCGCACGCTGCACGTGAACGACTTTGTACCTCCCTCCCCCATGCTCGCAACACGCTCGTCAAAGATGACCCTTCCAGACTCTCAGGACAAGATGCATTCGCGGGCGCCTTGTTAAGGTGTGTTCCAAACACAAAGAATCCTTCAATCCGCCTAATGTGCATACGGCAAAGGCAAGCACTGTAAGCCACGACGTATTTAGGCCAACATTCGCCACCCATCCTTACACGTGCACACTTCCATAGAATAGCATGTCTCACTGTATACATTTGTTTGGCAATGTAACACAGCTTAATATATATAAATAGTTTAATGTATTCAAGTATATTACAGCATTTGGTATTGCTGTGTTCAATTAATTCCCCTTTTGTGCAATCTGCTGTCAATCATGGTATATACTATTTTGGAATGCATTTCACGTAATAATGTACTGATAATTGCCCATACATTATGTCCTCATTGCTGAACACATTGCGACAACGCACCGCTTGGTGCACAGCACGCATGCAGCACGCATGCAGCACGCATCCAGCACGCATGCAGCACGCATGTAGCACGCATGCAGCACGCATGCAGCACGCATCCAGCACGCATGCAGCACGCATCCAGCACGCATGCAGCACGCATGCAGCACGCATCCAGCACGCATGCAGCACGCATGCAGCACGCATGCAGCACGGATGTTGAACCTCTGTCGCACCGCACGGAGCCAAATGTGCTAATGGGAGATGGGGGAAGGGCGGAGGGCAACAGACTACGCACAACAGTTCTACATTTTAAGCTTTCGTGACTGCAATGATTCATATTCTTGGGTTATTTCGGTAAAGTCACGTAGGTAAAAAATAAAAATTAATAAAAGTAAAATAAAAAATAAAATTAAATTCACGACGTTTCGGAGGCAACACAAGCTTACGTCTTCAGGTGGAACCGTCACAGCACGATTGCTGTATCTTGGAATTTCTCTTACTTGATACAGCAATCGTGCTGTGACGGTTCCACCTGAAGACGGAAGCTTGTGTTGCCTCCTAAACGTCGTGATTTTTATTTTATTTTTATTTTACTTTTATTAATTTATATTTTTTACCTACGCTACTTTACCGATAAAAACCCAAGAATACACACAACAGACCACGCACAACAGACGACGCACAAACCCCATCGTATTGCGGGGAGGGGGTCACGCGCGTGGTTAGCCCAGCGCAGCACGAATCCCGTGGACGGAGTTTGCATCCTGGCCACGGCTAACATCAGTGGCGAGTGGTATCTGAATCGATTCTAGCCCCTCATCTTAACCAATCCACTCAGCAGTAGATTGAATTTGAGTTTTAAATAATAAGAAATATTAACAACAATAATAGGAGTAAATACTAGTACAGGTAGTCCTCTACTTACGATGGAGATGCGTTACGACGACCCCATCATCGTAAGTCGAAAATATCGTAAGTCGAAGATGGCCTAGCCTACCCAGGAGTCTTAAAGAATGGTGATAATTTAGCAAAACAGAGCAATTTATCGTGGTAACCTTAAAACGAAATCGCTAAAGCTACGTATCACACATGCATTGAACGTATCGTAACGTATCATATTGTACTGTACTGACCAAGATTTTGTCCGTCGTCTGTATACCTGAACGATGTTGGGTTGTTGATGGCAATTTTGTCGAATCGCCATCGTAAGATTGAAATATCGTAAGTCGGACCATCGTAACTCGGTGACTACCTGTACTGAGAATTATTATGGCACGGTAGTGTGTGCAAAGTATATTTCGGTATGGATACTGAACTCGTCAGAAAATATGGTTTTGTATTATTGCTCATGAGACTTGAGCATACAATCTTGATTTCAAGCTTTCGTGACTGCAGGAATTCATACTCTTTGCTTCTTTCGGTAAAGTCACGGAGATAGAAAATAAATAATAGATCACGACGTATCGATCGCGACACCATACACGTTGAGCATACACGTTTTACTCGCCGTGAAATTATCATCAAAATTGTTGCCACATATATAAATCTAGAAGGCCACCGACAATGCTATACACCGATGGTCAGCGAAACAAAACAAAAGTATATATACCAACATTTCAATCAGAAAATACAAACACGAGAAAGTGCCTATGAGATGCGCTCTACTTTCTCATTTAAATAAATTGAACAGTGTGCACACACGAACAAAGACCCCCCCGTGTAGCCTGAACAGACTGTTGGGGCAAGTGCTGTGAGCGAGCACCTATGAAGGCCGGCACGGCACACGAGGGGGTGGGTGGCCAGCACCACGCTCGGCCGCCTTTGTCTTCCTAGTGGTGATGTTTTACTACACACCGCACCAGCTACCCATTTGAGGCTGAGTCGACCTAGAAGAGGCCCAGGACCGGTTCAGATATACATGGTCACTGGGTGTTGGCCGTGAGCGGGAATCGAACTCGGGGGGCCAGGTTCGTAGCGCAGCCAGCACCACGCCCGGCCGCCTTTGTCTCTCCAGTGGCGATGACTTTACACACCCCAACCAGGTAATAATTTGAGGCTGAGTCGACTTAGGGGAGGCCGAGGACCGGCTCAGATAATCGTCACTGGTGTTGAGCGGAAATCGAACTCGGGAGGCCGGATTCATATTGCAGCACGCCAACGGCTACACTACTCACAACAAACAAAGACAACGAACACACACACACACACCTTGTGATTACAATAAGCTGACCATGCAAATTCGGTTATTCAGCTGAAACCGCGGGACGCTCCTCGACTCCGAGATGTAAGACCTTCCGGGGAGCCCCCGCTACTGATTCTAGATTTGAAGCTTTCGTGACTGCAAAAATTCATACTCTGAGTTCTTTTGGTAAAGTCCAGGTATTGAGAAGGCGGAAGATGAACGAGGGAGCGATGGGTCCATCGGCGCCGGGCAACATTCCTCGCATCGGGTCGAGTTGATTGGAAGAGAGCGCGAATATTGTCAGAGTCAGATTGAAAGCACGGCACGGCCCGCAGCTGTCGTGGGTGATTTGCAAGTATTGGTGCGGACAAATCGAGGAGGCCATCGGGGTTCGGTGCGATGGACTGAGCAGTGCTGGGCAAGATTAAGTTGCAGGATGAAGAAGCAGCTGGGCAACCGCACGGAACTCACTCTCGGTGCAAACACATTCGTGCAACCATGTTGTTAATAGACGTGGCTTTACAAGCGGGCCGTTTCATATTGCCCTGCCAACATGAATGCATTCAAATATTTACTGTTTTACCAAACCCGAAACATTAATACCAGTGCATAGGACATTTGTTTAGACGAGGGGATTTTCTTTAAGAAATTGCAGAGATGTTGTATTTATGTATTTATTGGATGCAAGCACACTTATTTATATCTAAAGTGTGCTTATATCAGAAGTTGCTAATACCATCATTGTGCTTTCACTGTACTTAATATTTCAATACATGATCCAGATGTAAAAAGAATATTACGTATAAGCAAGGTGTTGCAATATCCACTACCTTTACGTTCCGTTGTTACCACAGATTGGAATTTTTTTCACAACAGCTATTGCATACGCCACCGAATGCACAAGTCGCTAACGAGAATCATGCATCATCGTAATTAGCTGTAGTTTGGCTAATTACCAGGTGGCGCGACGGTTGTAGAGCCACTGTAATCCTACGCTGTGAATGTGGTGAGTTTAAACCCCGATCAGGGTCAACTCAGTCCATGATCTATCTGAGGCCAATGAATTGACAAATAGTTTCTTGGGGAAAATCGATGGGGGCTATAGAGAATATTTACGAAAGTAAAAACCTACAATGACATTCTGAAAAGTGTTTACAAAACTGCGCGGTATTTTGTGCACTTATGCAACAAAAAACATTACACATTGTGTTGATTTCGTTACTTTAGTAATTTCACCTCATTAGCCTGACAAAAAAAGATCCCCAATACGGCTCTAGTAATACATTAAAAAAATACATCTTAAACATGACTAGTCCAACAGCGAGTCATCTTCTCTATACATTACTTCAATTCAATATAGCATTATGCTAGATAAAAAATACAACTGTTACATCATGTGGCACAAAGGGCTCCTTTGTATTCTTTAAGGATGGTTTACACGACATGCGATCTTACACATTTAAATTATTTGAAGATATATCATCAGCAAATCAATATAATAAACACAGTTCCAATGAGGAGACATTCGTTAATGCTGGGTACTTTCAATATGACGGAAATCTTAAAAACAGACCCACATTTTAAAGATACGGTATACAGGGTACTTTTTTTTTCCTCATGCTTGCAATGTTGGCACCATTTCAGTAGTGATCATAAATCCATTGCTGTGGCATTTACATGGAATCATTGTCCAAAAATAATAATTCACGGCCCTCCTTCAATTCAACGCTGGACGAAGGCCTTCCCCTCGGTGATGCGGTTGTTGCGGCTTCACTCCCCCACGCTCTTCGCTGTGCGTTAGCTATGTCTGGATATTGAACTAAGACCACCGGGTTTGCAGCACGGTGCGTGAAGCACTGTGCCCACGGCTCCACCTTCATCATTTTGTATGACTGCAAATGTTTCTCATCAACAAACAAAGGGCCACGAAAACGCATTAAAATGATGATACGAAATGCATTCGTTTTACATTTGGCAAATCACAAATGTTGGTCCAGGTAAAGCCAACACTTGCTTCTGAATTGAGGCCAACTAAATACTTAAATTATTCACTGTGTGTTTATGCAGTCGGGGTCCGGAACGAAGTGAACTGACGAATGACAGGTCAAGTTATTCAAGAGAACAAAACATAACCAGGTTCCAGGTGACCTACTTTGATTAAGTTTTGATCGCTCGCCGTGGTGCATCATGGCACACAATGCTTTCTCGTTGTTGGAGAGCCCGTGGATATTTTATGGTTCAATGCCGACATGCTCAAAGACGCCTTTGTTGAAGTCAAGGTGCTTTATTGTTCTTGCCCGAAACTGGGGTCACCTCTTGACTTCAATTTCAGCTCAAAAGTCATGATTCTTCCAAATTCTCCATATCCGGTGGCAAATGCATAACTCGAACTATATCTGATAAAGTGAGTTTCTGAGCAGCCAGTACAAATGTGCATATCCCCATAGTGGGAACAGACATTCTCTTCCATTGGACAACTACTGCTGACTCTTCATTTTATTGGCCCCCAAAGAGATGATTCGGTGAGTTGACTGTTGACAATGTCAGTATTCAACCTTCCAAGTTCAAGCGACCGAACGACAGAGCCACCAAACCGAACATTTGATGCAAGGCCAATTTATATAAAGATTGCAAAAATCCGTTGTCTCGTCAGATGAGGGTCCAATGACATCGTCTCTCATGTAGAATGGATCTAACATCTAAAATTCAACAATCGCAAAAACATCCTACTTTTTAGCCAAGTAGATTGTTCGAGCAAATAATATTAGCAAAATCCTCTTATGTCTTAAATGGCTATCAAGAGGACGGTGCTAAGTCCTTTGAGTGCTGATGTTCCCAAACTACATTAAGTACTCAAGAGGATGATGATGATAATGATGACATGGAAGTTACTACCGTTGTTGCTGCTGCTGGTGATGATGACGATCGTGATGATGAAAGTCGAAGAGGCAGCTCTCACAGGAAAGCCTTCTGCGGCCAACTAGCAGTTCAGTAAGTTTTTTTTTCATTTCAGCAGTTTCTCCGTGATCCACCGATCCTCAATTACAAAGTAATATTCTATCGGCACCGGCCACCTAGTTGAGGCCGACGTGACCGAGAAGAGGCTTGGGGCAAGTTCACAGATGACAGCACGAATATACGAGCCACATTGCTGGGTTTGTAGGGCTTTGTACGAGCCACTGCTCTGCCCTCGTTACACGCACCCGCCCGCACGCCCGCGACATCACCACAACACATTGCTCAACAACATACACGGGGCACATTCACGTGCACGCACACATACAGATGGCCCATACGGCCATACGGGCTATTGGCGTAAGATTGGGTTTTTGGAAGTGGGGTTGCAGCTCTGTACTATGACCCGAGTGGTGAAATAAAAAGGGGGGGTGGGGGTGATCACTCACATCACCCCCACCACTTCCCAGCTGAATATTTCTATTTTATTGGGAAGTTTGAAGCTCTGCCCGTGTATGATCCTGCTGAACTGAGTTTGATTACTGGCCAGGGATAACATCAGTGGCGAGTGATGTCTGTATTGATCCTGGCCACTGCCTCAGCCAAGCGCACACTTTGGCCAGCGATCAAGTCTATAAAGGTAGGCTCTCAGTGTCGCCTTAATTTTTGCATTTCCATAAAAGCGTGAAACAAAATTCTAAATCCATCAAGCCCATAGTCTCCAATATGCTAAAGTAATTGTCTCCATTTCAAAGGGAACCAGAGATTTAAAATCAGCTACACACACACACGAATACAATATGCGCATTATCCTGTACGCTTCATGCTAAAAAATAATAGGCGACACAGATGCGAGGCAATTAAATCAAATCAAAGCAAATAAAAAAAACATCGGTTCAGACAGCGAGGTGTCGTTTGGTCGGACAGTTCTGCCACGCGATACAAAAGAGCGAACCAATTTGAATCGATCTCCGCGTTTAATGCCTTCAATTAAGTCACATTGATTCACATTGATTGCCTGCACAACAGCGGAGCAGTATTTTGCAAATGGCACATTTCGAGTGCGGCGCGCTCATCGGGAGGTGGAGGAGGTGGGGGCACTGCCAGCCCTCGTTGAGCTCTCGGCCGTGAGATTTACAGCACGATGCCCAGCCAAGCAATCAGTGCTCCACAGACGCACACACACACACACGTGCACACGCACACGCGCGCACACACACACACGCGCGCACACACACACACACGCACACACACACGCGTGCACACACACACGCGCGCACACACACACACGCGCGCGCACACACACACACACACACACGCGCGCACACACACACACGCGCGCACACACGCACACACGCGCGCACACACGCGCACACACACACACACGCGCGCACACACACACATACGCGCGCACACACACACACACGCACACACACACGCGCGCACACACACACACGCGCACACACACACGCGTGCACACACACACACGCGCACACACACACACGCGCGCACACACACGGGTACACACGCGCACACACACACACGCGTGCACCCCCCACGCTCATTTTTCTCAGTTGATTAAGCTTAACACAAACATTTTAAAGGAAACAATGCAGAAAAAAAGCTGAAACCACACGCTTGTAGATTTATGATGGCAGTGTTTTACAAATGTGTCCCCGGTAAATTATGTGCGGTGGTTTACCAGCCGAGTGGCCCTGTGCTTGGCATGTATCCAGCTCGCAACTAAAATATGGCTTGTTTTACTCTCTCTCTCGTGTGTGCATTTACTATACTGTGCATATTCTGATTTTATCAACCTACAAAACTTGGCCTGGCTATATAGTGACCAACACACACAACACAGGATCCTCTTAAAATATATGACCGAAGGTCTCTTGAATGTTTTTTTCAAGTATGCAAAACCATAATGACTTTATCATCACCTGTTGGCGAATACTGAATAGAAATAACGATGTAAAATGGTATTGCTTTAGAACGGGGTATAAAATACTTCATCTTAGTATCTCATCCAAGTTCAGATACAAATTTCCTTCTGTATGAATGGCTAAGAATTGAACCCACATCACTGGCAATGTATCACTTTGGACTAACCACACTCGCTCTGTACACTGTAATCTCTAATTTATTTACACACGTAAATCTTTAGTGTTTTTGCAACAATGCAAACTGGTTTCCACGACAGACCCTAAATACCGGACACGCGTCATGTAAATATTTTTCAAAGCATCTCTTCCATTATGTGAACAAATACATTTCAGT
Source organism: Lethenteron reissneri (assembly GCF_015708825.2). Lineage (NCBI taxonomy): Eukaryota > Metazoa > Chordata > Hyperoartia > Petromyzontiformes > Petromyzontidae > Lethenteron > Lethenteron reissneri. Next base: position 3,572,963 of record NC_083798.1, on the reverse strand, counting down.
TACTAAAATTGTACCACTGTGGCTAGAATATGTGCACGTGTGCACGTGTACACGTGTGTACACGCGTACACGTGTGTGCGTGTGTGCGCGCGCGTATTTTCCACACGTTGCCTTTTCAGATTGGTTCACAGACAGGCTTGGCATGCAGGTGGAGACAATAACACCAGCAATGGCAATATTGAATATCTTTTTATCTTGGTCAAGCTTTTTAAGGTCACAGAATTCATGCTGAAATTCAGATGGATTATTCATTGCATGTGCACCGAGCAATTCTGCACGCAATAGCGCTCCTGGAACATGCCCAAAGGTATTTCGATTCCCCAAGGCCCTTGTTAAAATAAATAAATAAACTGTCGTTGTGTACACAAGTGCACGGCATTAATTTCGAGAAATTCATATTGCACATTGGCAACGTGTTACAAATCCAAGCCCATCTGGTTATGGTCCTGCCAACAATGAACCGAATTTGTTTGACAAAATCAATCAACGCAATGGTATGCAAAGCGCTGCATTAATTCTTCCGTGGAGAAAAAAAAATAGACATTACAAATTAAATGCTCACAGGGTTGAGCCATGTCTAATTGAATTTCCAAAAAGAGGTACAATGTTGAATACTGTGGAACAATAATGTAAAGACAATTTACGTGTTTTCTCTCCATTAAAGCACTGTGTTTATTTTGCATGTGAGATTCACATGTTTTTTAAATCCTTTATATTAAGTTCACTTGCTTGCTTGCGTGCTTGCTTGCTTACGACCGTGCAAATGTTTCGATCGTTTTTTAACCCACTTCTCGTGATCCAATCGAGTTGACATTTTGCACACAGGCTCGTTGTGCGTGACAATTTATTTTCGTGAAATTTATTTCCTACATTTTCAACATTTTAGGAAAAAGTTTTTTATATTTAATTACCAATTGCTTAATGGTGGCAGGCAATCATTTGACCCATAGGTGGCAGCCATCTCAAGCCAGAGGACGAGAGGACTCTAGCCGCCACGCATATAAAGGATTTATAGTTAAAAACTTAGTTTTTACGGGTTAATTTTTTCTGTTGCTGCACAATTCAGCCGGTACATCTTTTCTTAGTCCAAAAGCAGCGAACAATTCATCAGAAGCAATTTAATCTCATACCGGCCACCTGCAGGCACACGTAATTGAGCCTGCTTGGCAAGACAAGGTCACCTCGGTTAAAGCTTTGCATTAATACCCAAATTAGCACAATGACACTGTGACTGGTCTCATGACTTTGGCCGCAAGCCCCATTGGATAAGGGTTAACAACTTCAAAAAAAATATTAAGGTCTAGGAAGCCACTCCTAATAATCACAATTTGAAATGTAGGTGCACTGTAGGTAAAAGTATTAAGCATTGCAGCTTGTTACATTTTGCAAACAATCTGTTAACTCCCAGTAAAGTATTTAATACACGACACAGGAGAGTAATGTGATCGGCACAGGTGACTATTCTTCAATAACATTTTTAATGCTTCACTTCGTAATCATCATCAGCCATGATCAATCGACTGCCGAATAAAGGCTTTCCCAAGCTGCCATCTCGAACTATCCTGCAATATAACAATGCATCTAGCAGTTGAACATGATCTGATTGTATCACTCCATCTCCATGGTGTTAGCTCCTTTGGCTGCCAGTCGGTCAGTGGAATCGACCACCATCGACGTGTCTATGCCCAGCCCTTTTTACTTTTATTAACCCTCAATACGATGAAGGGCTTAACTTGCATGTCGTCGAGCCCACGTGCTCCTGTTACCGTCCACTTTCAAGCATGCACATCTCCACGCTTCGTTGTGCACTTTTCAGCTTTGTATGTGATGTGTGCAGAACTTCTCTCCCCCCGTATGTAGGCAGCCGCGTTAATCGGAGGTGCGGGGGAAGGACAATATAACTAAGATTTTTTATTTAAAGCTTTCGTGACTACAGGGATTCATATTCTTGTTTTTTTCGGTAAATTCACGTAGAAGGGAAATAATAAAATATAAATATAAAACAATACAAATTCTCACGACGTTTCGACTGCAACACAAGCAATCATCATCACGAACGTGGTGCTGACGTTAGGAAAACCGCCACTTTTTTCAAAATTTCTTGCTGTGGATTTCACACCTGATGATGATTGCTTGTGTTGCAGTCGAAACGTCGTGAGAATTTTTATTGTTTTATATTTTTATTATTTTATTATTTCCCTTCGACGTGACTTTACCGAAAGAACCAAGAATATAACATAACTAAGCTTTGATACCGACTTGCTCAGAAAAGGTGGGAAACAAATGTTGAATCAGTGAATATCACCTGCTATGACATGGATTATAAATGCGGACATTGACAAAAAAAATAGTTCACCTTCACAATGGATATGAATTTTGAATAACATTTTAGGTGATTTAAATGCAGTACTTCACTCTGTGCGGATTGATATACGTTGATACATATTGTATGTTGTATTACAATCTTGGTTATGAGTGGGAGTTATCTGGTGTTTGATATTCACGCGCAATAAATGTCACGTGCTTTTCAATCAAGCCCTGCCATTTGAATGATATCTATACAAACTGATGTATGAACGTGAGCCAAATGTATATAGAATGTTTGTTTTGTTTAAATAAGGACATGAGCAATATTTTACAGGTATCACACAGACATCATCGAACTGGTCACACACAAAACAAACCTCGTCAGGCTTGTCGATATCACGGGGGACTAGTAAATCAACATTTCCGTTTCAAATGCAACATTTTTGTGAACACACTCAAAGAAGGTTCTGAAATCGGTTGCTGCAGACCCTTTGTATTTTAATAAGTGCACCGTAATAATAACGGCATCTGCCGTCCTTGTGTCACTCAGCGGGAGTCTGGGAAATGGGTGTCGCCTTGAAACAAGTGCCTCGTGGTGATAAATGCCAGGCCGACACCCAGAGGTGACATCACCCCGGGTCAGAGACAGTTCCTGTGTGAGCCCAGACCCCCAAGTACCCTTGCGTTAAAAATACCCACGTTATACAGCACTGTAATACAGCTACATGACCGAGATGTCTCAACACTCGAGCTTATTGTGCGGTCGTCGGCCATTTGACATGATGCGGTCTAATTGACTAAAATTATCCATTGCTCAAACTATACCTCCATCAAATAAGTAGTTTATTTTATAAAACGTATTTTATATAATTGGTTGTGATACGTGTATTTTCTCACACACTTGACCGAGAAGTTGTTGATATTAGCCGTCGCAAAATTGTCTTGACTTTGAGAACCAAGTTTCGCCCAAACTGTGAACGTGTTGATGTAGCTCGTTTGCTATGTGTACCAAATTAATGATTCACTAAGTGCAATGGATTTTGCGGTAATGTAAACAGTTAGGTCAAGAAAAAAAACTGCAGAATGCAAAATGGTGTTATGTGCCAACTCACGTGTACATTTAAACACTAAACATACACTTCGGGCTTCATTCACGATAATTATACCCACTGGAATCCATCCAAGGCATTTCTTAATGGCTTTTTGCAATGGAATCCGAGCAATTCTAAGCATTCTGTCTGCAATTTCCAAAAAAATACATGGCTTAGTGGGGCATTTTGAGACAATCAAAGATCGCATATTATTACTACAATACAGTATAAACACACATTCATCCTGCATTAGTGTGTCATACAAATGCATATACTTCAACATAAAAATATATATATGATTTCCCCCAGCAGCATGTCTGCAGTCGCTCCCAAATGTAGCTCATTATTAATGCAGGAGCAGGTCCCATACAGCCCAATCACTGAACCCACTGAAGAGTACACACGATTATCTATGTGTCTATAATGTACACGTGTCCCTCTGTCCATCTGTCACGTTCTGGATCTCCCAAAGGGCACGTGGGTGTGCGAAAACATGCAAAGAGTCTAAAAATGCATTCATTTTGAGAGAATTTCTGGGAAATTGTGTGTAGGCTCTGTGAATATACATCACAAATATCAATGACAATGCTTTATTATGTTATATGAATGTGCCGAAACGGGCCAACATGTATATTTATCAGACAATTGTCAAGTGCCCCACCCCCCCTTGTCCCACACGCCTCCCTGAGCTCAGGCTCGGTTGTAATGGGGTCATGGTTGTGATTATAAAGTGGTGGTTTGTGATTATAATGTGGGTGATGTATGATACGGTAATTATGAATGGTAATGCATATTTTCCATACAACTGAGGTAGCATACATACAGGCGATATGTATGCTACCTCAGTCTGTGAAATTATACTTGTAGGAACGTCCTGGTTACACCAGCCCACAGGGGATTCTTGTGTCCGTCCGTCCGTCGTGCAGGGAGGGGCTGGGTGGGGAGGGAGGGGCTGGGTGGGGAGGGTTGGGAGGGGCTGGGTGGGGAGGGTGGGGCTGGGTGGGGAGGGTGGGGCTGGGTGGGGAGGGTGGGGAGGGGCTGGGTGGGGAGAGGGTGGGTGGGGAGGGTGGGGCTGGGTGGGGGTGGGTGGGTGGGGAGGGGCTGGGTGAGGTGGGGCTGGGTGGGGAGGGGCTGGTCACCCCGTGATGCCCTTATAAACTCAACGTTTTATAAGGGCACCACGGGGTGACCAGCCCCTCCCCACCCAGCCCCACCCCTCCCACACCCCACCCAGCTCCACCCTCCCCACCCAGCCTTACCCTCCCCACCCACCCTCTCCCCACCCAGCCCCTCCCCACCCTCCACACCCAGCCCCACCCTCCCCACCCACCCTCTCCCCACCCAGCCCCTCCCCACCCTCCACACCCAGCCCCTCCCTACCTTCCCCTCTCCATCCAGCTCCACCCCTCCTATTTTTTGATGCACGACGGACGGACACAATAATCCCCTGTGGGCTGGTGTAACCAGGAGGTTCCTACCAGTATAAACTTCTGAAATATGTTCTATTCACTAGAACCATTGTATTGGACAATTGAACCTCATGGCGGTACCGTAGTTCCCCGGCTCTCGCATAATGTCCGTGATGCAGTCATTTTTAGTCTGTTGATGGTCGGCGATGCGGCAATCGACTCATCTCGACGAGCTGTACACGATGCACTATGCATACCGCGAGCGTTCAGGGTTTCAGCGCAATCGTCCTCGCTGCGTTTCGACATCGCGAAGTAACACTGATTTGGGATTGATTGGTACCCCGGTCGCGGAGTTAAGTACACCGCTGCAAAAAATAGTGTCCCAGAAATAAAATATTTACTTGCCTCGGTCTGTTTGTATTCTTGGTACCCCGGGTTACCGCCATAAGGATCAATTGTTGTCTTGAATTCTACGTATAATGTACTGCGCGTTTGCATTTAATCCTCGCATTATAACTAATCGGGGGAAAATGTCGTTAATGCTCACAAGTATAGTGTATCCTGTGGACACAGTGATTTTGGCACTTATTATCCAAGCTGCCAGTATTTAATAGACAAAAAATAAATTCACAGCGCAATAAGAGAGCGAGCAGGCGAGGCGTTGCTCTGAGGCTTACTTGCTTTGACGGATGCATCAAATGAAACACCTTCCCCGAACACAACTTACCAGCCGCAATGCATTCTTCGTGTGGAGGAAAACGTTGTTGCATTTGGCACCTGCATGGCAGCAAGTGGAAGTTGTGAAACAGCATTACCACTTCAATGTATCGCTAAGTAAATACACCAAGATACACAACAGGGAATACTTTTACACGACTTGCATTTTACAAGAACAACAAAAATGTGACAGTTGAAGGTGGCAGACTTAAACGTAAACCTACAGCAACAACGCCTTCATAGCGTAGAGATTGCAAAGACGATATATGTGTGGATCTACGTGTTTTTGTTTTACTCAATTAAAAAAGTGTATCCCTGCTCAAATCATTCTCCTCCACGGGTGAATCCGAGTGTGTAGTGGTAGGGGGTAGTTTGTCTAGAATATTAACCGGCGTTCTTCACTAATTTTCGGAGGAGAGGCCACTTTCACCGATAAGACTTCATCGTTGTGTGAGGGCCGCCACACCATTTGAAGCCATTGGGGGTTTGACAGCAGCACGATGATGATGATGATGGGGGTGTTTTCACCATTTGTGTCTTGTCGGGGGCTGCACATCAGGGGCCGCACTACAGGCCACCAAGTGGCCCGCTGGCCTTGCAATGAAGAGCACCAATCTAAATGGTCACCCTTTGACTTATCACTGGATTTTTTCGATTTAAAGCTTTCGTGACTGCAGGGATTCATCTTCTTGGTTCTTTCGGTAAAGTCACGTAGAAGGGAAATAATAAAATAAAAATAAAACATAAAATAAAACAATAAAATAATTCTCACGACGTTTCGGCCACAACTTTTCCTTTCTATATGACTTTACCGAAAGAACCAAGAAGATTATCACGGAATAAATTTCGATTTAAAGCTGTCGTGACTACAGGGATTCATCTTCTTGGTTCTTTTGGTTAAGTCACGTAGAATGGAAATAATAAAATAATAAAAATAAAACATAATAAAATAATTCTCACGACGTTTCGGCGACAACGCAAGCAGCTATCCTCAGGTGAAGAACAGGTCCGTTCTACGTGACTTTACCGAAAGAACCAAGAAGATTATCACGGAATGTTACTTATTTTACCAAATCTATTAAGATGAATTGCCGAATTGATAGCCAGAAGTGGGAAAACCATAATTCTCGTGGTAAGCGCCAGTTTGTTTGCTTAAATAACAATAAGCAAACTAATCGCTATTGACTTGCTAGATAGTTGCTGCTCATGTTATCAACCACAGTCAGATGACAGAGCTGAGTTCATTGCCTGTCAAATTTTGAACTCAAAACTTTCCAGCACTGCTTGTATATATTTGTTTTAAGTTAATATGCACTAACTGGGGTTGCCACGAAACGGTGATACAACGATAGCGCATACGATATATGGTCGACAATAATTGTCCATTTTCAAAAAGTCATGATATTGTGACAATTATTGTTCATTTAAAGTTTATTCTAATATTCAATTTCCTGACAATATTTATGAAGGAATCATTTACACTTCCAAAGCGCACTTCACCCCGAGTCGGAGAGCACTTGGCGCTGTCCAAATCAAACACACATTCGGGCTCACACGTACAAACATCGACCACCCAAAAGGATTCGAGCAATAGCAAAGCCCTTAAAATAAGTTTCGTCATAAGGCGTCCAGTGGAATGGATTCCACATTCCAGGTCACGTACAGAGACGTGACCTGGGCACACACAACAGGCCAGACTCGGAAGACCGAAGTACTCTTGTTAGGACATACAGGCGATCGAGGTCCCGGCAGTCAATTGAGAGAGATGCCAGCACAGGGCGTCGTGCATTCAGCAACAGTCATGCCCTTGAGATTTCTGGCAGCCGCATTCTGCACGTGTCGGAGGCGACTTAACAGTTTAAGGGGAATGCCAGCAAACAATGAATTACAAAAGTCAATATGAGAGAAAACAAGCACTTCAACTAGCTTCTCAGTGTCGGTTAGTGAAAGGATGGGGCAACAGCCTAGCTAGTAAGATGAAAAGAGGAAGCCTTTGTGATCCTGTTAATGTGCGCTTCGGAGGTTAATGAGGCATCCAGGACAACACCAAGACAGACTGAACTGCCTGAGTAGCACCAATATTGTGGACATTTATTACACTGTGTAACAAAACATTTTTGTTCCTGGGTAGTAAGTGTTATTTCCTAGTTGCGTATGCCTCAAATGTACAGAAAATGGCAATTATTCCCCACAAACTTTGCTTTTGTGACCATGACAGTGATCATTTGAAATTTACCTATTTTCAATGAGAAAACGTGTGAATTTGTGACTTTCGTTCACGTAAAGTCCTGGTCACAAAAGCAAAGTTAATGGGGAATAATAGCCATTTTCTATACTTTGTAGGCATAAGCAATAAAAATAATAACACTTAGCACCCAGGAACAAACATTGTGTTACATCGTGTTATCAGGCAAAACCGAAGCGGTCCTAGAAAGTTGGTGTGGGGACCCAATAAGTAACACCTCCATCTCATCAAAATTTTACCAAAAAAAAGACTCGATAGTCATAAGAGAACCTGACAGACTATAAGCAGATGCTTGAAGGGAAGATTTTACACGAATGTAAAATTAATTATCAGCATCACAAACTCACAATTTAAAGGTGTGAAAACGAGTAACTTTTGATGAAATTAGTGCTTTTCAAAATGTTGTTTCGGAGTAATTAATGGCATGCTGGTTATATAAAATGATGTTAGTAGTTACTGTAGTTATTTAATTATAAGCAGTATTGATTGTAAAGTCGCAATGATTCGGACACTGATGGTAGGCTGGCTTGTGTTGAGTGAACTGCAGTTGAAGAACATGAATTACAGAAAAATGTATTGATATGAGAAGTACAGCAAGGCACAAAATTATACGATCAACTTGGGAAGTTCTGTTACATAATCACGGGAACCTGATATTGCTATAAGTCATGTTAAATTGATGTCGTAGCATGCACTGAGTGTCGTCCTTTACCCAGAAAAGCCTCACCAAGTTTCAGGACTGTTTGCAAGAGCATCTTGGCTAGAGTGTTGAGCCGATTGCTTACTGAGCACATAGACTGTCCTCCTTTTGCATGGAGAGATAAACCGAAGATAAACAGAAGATAAACTGAACTCATGAATCGATTCTGTAGACATCTTGTTTGTGTTTTCCTGTCACGCTTTTTGCAGTTTAGTTCACTCCGTGACTCTAGATGTAATGATAGCATAGCACATTCAGATCATTGTAGATCACGGATGGACAGATGCATCTTTACCTGCCTATTAACATGAATATATTTATGCGTGGTTCTTTCGGTAAAGTCACGTAGAAGGGAAACAATAAAATAATAAAAATATTATTACCGAAAGAACCACGAATATGAATCCCTACAGTCACGAAAGCTTTAAATCAAAATGAATATATTTAATACCGTATGTGATTGAAAGCAAATTGCTCATTGCTTGTATTCAAAATGTCCATCCAGTTAACAAATATTTAAATGTTTCATGTTTATATCCATAATAAACGGCTTAGGAAGGGATTGCCTTTCATGTAATGCAAATTAACATGCTTGTCTTTTGTAATGTTTTGTCATTTGCAAATGATTGACTTCATTTAAAGAGTGGCAATATGAAATAGCATAACTATATGAATTGGCAATTTTAAATCATTTAAAATGCAATCGAGATGAAGACAAATGAGAACACATAAATGTGCATGCAATATAAAGCACGGTATTAAAGGCTTTTTTCATATTTTCATGTTTTTATGTAAATATAAAATTTGTAGTTAAAAGCAAGTGACATTTGTCCTGGTTGCTGTATTAATGTTAATGTGCATTGCAACTCTTTGTAGTACACATTAACTAAATTCTGCTGCGGTTAATTAACCGAGCGTCATTAACACCTCACATTAATTAAAAGCTGTGTGCTACAAATACTTTCAACGACTTGAATGGTATGTGCTCAGCACATTGTACATCATTAATACAAGCAATTTAATTCCGGTATTTTAACTAATGCACCCCAATAATTGGCCTGCAATAATGGGCGAATTGATGTGTGCGGTAAACTTGGATAAGGCGGCCCCCTACTGGCCCAAATACTGTAACTGAAATGCCAAAGTAAACTGGATCTGCCGAAACAAAAGCATTGGAGGGGCACTAATTTCAGTTGTGTTAATTACCACGTTTCACGGCGGGGTCAAGCCTACCCATAGGTCAGCAACTGTTTACCTCACATTCTCAAAGTTGGTTGATGGGCCTAATTATGGTTGCCACCTCTGACGTAAAATCAACCAGGATATATCATGGGAAGAATATTACAGTATCTTACATTGTCAGAAGAGGGAGGAACCACATATTAATGCATCATCTTGAGTGGTGTATTATTACACAGCTGAGGAAAAAAAAGACGAGTTTTAATATCCGGGGATGACTTTCATATTTTTTTGGACATCTACCTGAAAACGAGGAGAATCCTGGGAAAACCAGGACAAGGACCAATCCTAGATTTAATTGATCGAGATTAGAACTCACGACATTCCGACTTGCAACAGCATCATCCATCCTCTCACTGAATTTTCAAGCTGAACTCAACGTTATTAGGCATTAATTTAACCAATGTGCTCTTACATTCCTGTTAGCCAATCAGATTCTAGTCCAACCATTGACACGAACCAACTATTTCGCCAGAGACTAGGCCTAACCCCTAACCTCAACAACATTTCCAGGGGGATACAAACTGCGGCATGGATACTATGCGGGAGATATTTTCAATGTGCGCGGATTAACATCGGTGCACATTGCGGTGACACACTTCTTTACAGCATGAAACAAATACCTTGCTAACATAACATTGACGAGAGGCATGGACATGTGATCTGTGCATTATGCCCTTGGAGTTGGGGAGAAACCAGTGGTCCTGATGGGGGGAACGTAAATTTTGTTCCTTACCATTGACGCTTAATCCTGCCTCCTTTATTAAATCCTTTATATTAAGTTCACTTGCTTGCTTGCGCGCTTACGGCCGTGCAAATCTTTCGGTCGTTTTTTAACCCACTTCCCGTGATCCAATCCAGCTGACATTTTGCACACAGACTCGTTGTGCGTGACAATTTATTTTCGTGAAAAAATTTTCCCAACACATTTTCCACTTTTTATGAAAAAATAATATTTAATTAAAAAAACCAATGTGATAAAAATGAAACTCTTACTCAAGAAAAACAGAAATGAATAATAAAATAAAACCGATGCCACGCATATAAAGGATTCATAGTGAAAAACTTTGTTTTTACGGGTTAATTATCTCTTTTGAGGCACTATTCAATCTTGCCATTTACAACAACACTAGACACTCCCATAGCTGAAGGTTGGAGATTACACGTGGAAATGTGCATTCGTGTAGAATTGGCTTGGAAACTTAGTCCTAATCAAAAGCCACAATAAAACTCACTGTGGTTTATTTAGTGAGACCCACGTGCTTTGGGATCTCCAAAGCTATTAGGGAGACCATCAGGCTCCGTTTGCATCAATTTGAGTGATCAGCAATGCGTCTTTAAACTCCCAATAGCAGGTGTGATTTAGGATATAATTGAAGTGTGCCTGGCTGTTGAGTAGTTGCTTTAGTGAGAAGCAATTTCTCAACCTATTAATACCACATTCTTTAAGGATAACAGAGTACACAATGCATACTCAGAAGTGTTGAATACCTAGTTGTCAAGGACAGCCAATTCCCGTCGACTCCAAGTGCACTGGAGTTGGCTTGAACTCTAAATTGACAACTCAAGTAGGCTAAGAAAGTGGCATTTGCAAGAGTGACATTTCCAAAGGAGAATGTTCACCACAACTCGCCGATGCTTTATACCCTCAGCCATATCCCGCAGCTGCTGCAGAGTACACACGCGACCTCCAAGATATGTCCTAACTGTATCCCACCATCTGGTGGGACATCGACCCCATGGACTCCGGACTTGCAGAGACCACTTCAATGCCTCTCTCAGCAATCAGCCCTCACCCATCTTGCAGATGTCCCACCCAGCACAGCCTCCATTCCCCTGTTGATAACGCAAATATCTCAATTCATCGAGTCCACTCACGATTTTAAAGTGTACTATTGTTTGTGTATGCTCTCACCTTTTTGTTCAATATGTTATATGGATATTTAGTAGTTTTTGTTCACTGTAGATAGTAATGTATTTTCTTAGAAATTATGCGGTCAAATTCAAAGTGACACAGATGGGTTTTTTGCAGTATAATACAGTAACATTTCAGTCTGGGTCTCTAGGTGTCAGTCCTTGGATTCCTAATGTTGCTTTGAAGTGTAAACAATAGTTACACGGTCTTAATTGACTCCGATCGGGCTTCTTGTAACACCCAAAGGTTTTAACGCTCAATCACTGACTCACAAACAAGTCACAAAGGGTTATGTATGAATACTGTTTAAGTCAAGCTCACCACTCAACGTCCAAAAGGATAATGCCAAAGAGGACTCCATGTTGTTAGTCCTTGGCAAGCAGTTCCATTCACCAAGGATTATGATCTCCAAAAAAACACTGAATGTTTTCACATCTTACTATCTAAGCAGTTCACTTTCAGTGAACATTTACTCGACCATGCCTTGTATCTGCTCCATTGATTCAGCCAAACTCTTTGACATCACTGCTGAATGTGCATCCCACAGACAGCTAAAACACAAGCACTCAATAACTTCAACTTCGTGTCATATATATGCAAATGTTTGCTGAGCTGTGTGTGCAATTATATAGGGGCATTTTCTCAATATGTCCAGATGTTGACTTTTCAAAAGCACGGCTTCAACAGTAATATCTCGATAACGTGGATCATCTAATTATATTCTTGAACTCTTAACCTATTGACTTTTCCGCAAGCAGCTCCAGACTTGAGGCTGAGCCATAAACAGCCGAACATCTTCCTGTGTATACCAGTCTCTACACTGATATGCTAATACGCAACGAATATAACCAGCTGATGTCGGCATAAAAATATAAAACTGACATACCTGGTAATTGATATCAGTGCAGTATGTACAACGACCTCTCAAAACACGACAAACTTGGACACATTTTTTGTATACAAAGAAGACCTGCTGGCTGGTGTAAGAGTTGACATTTCCTGCTGCTGCTACTGCAGTAAGTTTACTCGCCAGGAGCTATTGGCTACCACAAGCTACGAGCCGCATGAGTCTCTATGGATTCTATACAGTCTCTGGGCTTACAGGGGCCCCGTGGTGGTGAGATGTTAACTACCTCGATTGGTATACCGGAGGTCGTGGGTTCTATCCCGTCCCTGATGCCTATACTTTTGGAGTTGTCATCTTATCCCCGTGGTCGCGTGGAATTTTGTCCGGGTTTAATACTCCACATTTAGAATCAATGTGCGTTTTGAGTATTTGGCTGCTATGCATAAGCCACTTCGTTGAGCTATCATTTGTGCACAGGTTCATTCTGAAAAGGAGCGAAATACCTTGGTAAATAACAAAAATAGTTTAGTTTTAAATACAGCAATAGCTTGGCGACGCTTTCATCCAGCAGTCGATAGATCACGGCCGATGAAGATGATTAATTACCGCCTGTTTCAATCCATTGGATTAAGGCCTCCCTCACCATGTCATCACCGAGTCCTTTATATATATGACAAATAAATGACGCGTGCGCTTTTATCCTCATAGTGATTATATCGAGTGATTATATCGATTGATTTTTTTGGGGAAGTATACATTACGTTATCCGTCCTTATAGTCATAGTGTCTATTTTAACCGAGTGCTTTGCATTGGCAAAACGCTAGGGCACCAATTTGGAGTTTAAAGTGACCGGTGTGATGCTGTCCTCTTGTGGCCGCTAGCCATCACATCAACACGATGCGTACTACTCTAAGGTTTCTTCGGGTAAAGTCACGTAGGTAAAATAAATAAATAATAAAAGATACATTATAGAAGAAATCATAGAAATAAAATAACAACGGTGTCACTTAATTTATTTTTACCTACGTGACTTTACCGAAAAAACCTAACAGTATGAATCATTGCAGTCACGAAAGCTTCAAATCTAGAATTAACGATGCGTACTATCATGCGATACCTTTTTTGCAGGTATAAAAGTATGAAAAACAAGAATAGGTTTTAGCCTTTCTGGCACTAAAACTGGTGTTAAGATGTTTAAACACCAAATAGATTAATTTTGCAAGGAATCAAGCTTGCATTTAGGGGTCGTCCATAAATGACGTCACGCGATTTTGGACGATTTTTGACCCCCCCCCCCCCTTCGTCACACGGCGTCACAAAAAGTCAGACACCCCCTCAAATATGACGTCACAAAGCACTGCCCCCCCCCCGCCTAAAAAAATAATTAAACATGCTTCAAATCGCTTTAAACTATTGCCATTGTAGTGCGTATTTAATGTGGCGCTGCACTCTGATGTAGGAGAAAATATTTATTAAAAAGTCTATTTAATTAAGTAGAACGTGTTGTCTATATTTATTTAAAGTTGCGCATTTTGATGTGACGTCACATTTCCACCCCCCCCCCCCCATCATCACACATCGTCACAAATGTCTGACCCCCCCCCCCTAGGTGCGTGACGTCATTTATGGACGGCCCCTTCCCACACACAGTACTTGTGGTGGACGCGAAAACATGCTCCGATTATAATATATGGACATTGTCTTTGAAACTGATTGGCCTCGACCAGGGGTCGGCAACCAAAATAACAAGAAGAGCCATTTCTTTCCAATTCGGTACAAAATTCAGTATTTCAAGAGCCGCAATGCATCTGAGTACATACTGTACATACGTACATATCGTCAAGAAGCAGCCCGTAAAGAGCCGCATGCGGCTCCGGAGCCGTAGGTTGCCGACCCCTGGCCTAGACCAAAGACAGTCTTATTTAGGGCCTAGTCTCGCCAATGTCATACCAGAGAACAACGCCAAAAGGCAAACAGTACAAAGACAATACCCTATAAGGGCATTTATAGCGCGGGGTGAGCAGCTACAATATGGGACCTTTTTTGCGAGTATCAATGCATGAAAAAGTAAGAATAAGTTTTACCCTTTCTGGCAATAAAACAGGTGTTAAGATGTTCAAACACCAAATAAAACCCTTTTGCAAGGAATCAAGTCTGCTTTTACCACACACAGTACCTGTGGTGAAAGTGGAAACAAACATGCTCTGATAATATATGGGCATTGCCTTTGAAACTGCTGAGCCTACACCAGAGACGGCCTTCTTTAGGATCCAGTCTCACCAGTGTCAGACCAGAGAATAAGGCCAAAAGGTGAACACTACAAAGACAATGCCACTAGCAAAGCATTTATAGCTCGGGGTGAGCAGCTATGCCATGATACAGCTTCAAACGGTGCGTAATGACACCAAACATCGCGGACTTGTGGAGTCACGTTTCAGCAGCTTGTCGGTGTTGTGTGGTTACAACCTGCCAACCCCTTATCAGTGCCCTACCTTATTACTACAGACCAATTCAGACCTTATTGGTCACCCCGTGCCCTTACAAATCTCAACGTTCGTCCCACAAAGCCCCAATCACATGGAAGAAACACAAATAGACAAAAAAAATGTTGCCCGTATTGAAACGGCAATGCACCATTTGGACATGAAAACTCAATTTCCATGTACAAGAATACGGGTTTAAACCGTGCGGGTTGTCTAGGTATTGGACACCTGCTGCGGCTCACACATACACACACAACACTTTACAAGTGTCTCTGGGTGCTTCGTTTCTCTACCTCTCTACTGCTTCTTTTCCTGCACCCCCATCTCCCATGTGTATCTGCGTGTAGAGAGGACCGGCATCTCCCGATCATTAAAAACGCACCGATGGGCAAATAGATGGCGAGAATGGAATCCATAAAATGGATCGATACAACAGGGGTGAAAGACAACGCTCGTGGGAAAGTGATAGCGCGGAAATCTTCCGAACGCGAAGTGCGATATTGCATAGTTTGGCTCCGCGCCTCTGAGTTGTGGCCACTACGTCTGCAAATTTGCGCAAATTGAACTATTATTATTATTAGTGACATCTCACGCAAAATGTTTGACAAAGGAAGGGGTTTAGTGCACGTGTAGTGTAATAGCGCCGGCTGGTGGACAACAGCGGCAACTGTGGTGGACGGACAGCGCACACAAGGTGGTGAGGGCGCGTTCGGGTGTGTGGGCAGGGCGGAGGAACTGGGGCAAGGGTCACGGCGGACCTCCGTCTGGAAGCCCCTTGAACCCGCTAGTAGGTTCTAGAAGGGCGGAGTCAGGCCGCGCTGGGAGGATAAAAGTAGCCGAGGGGGTGGGGGGGAGCTCGGGGCTGCCGGTTCTGGGATTGGCCTCGTCTCGTCGTCGCTGTCGTCTCGTCGCTGCGGTCTTCGCTAGACATTGCGCTGCCAGATGGTCGCTGGCTGTCTCGGCCAGCTAGGCCAGGGGTCGGCAACCTACGGCTCCGGAGCCGCATGCGGCTCTTTACGGGCTGCTTCTTGACGATATGTACGTATGTACAGTATGTACTCAGATGCATTGCGGCTCTTGAAATAGTGAATTTTGTACCGAATTGGAAAGAAATGGCTCTTCTTGTTATTTTGGTTGCCGACCCCTGATCTAGGCTGAGCGGCTGTGGAGAGTGTGCGGGCGAGACCGCGAATGTTGGAAATAATAAAAGGTGCCTCCTACAAACCTCGTCTCCCGAGTCACTGACACTACACATGCACACATGCCGGTGTGGTGGAATGAACGTGGACGAGTAGATTCAGAGGGACACTGCATTGAAAGTTCTCAGGTGCTGTGCTGCATAGCCCCAGTGGCGTGCCGATGTCGTTGGCAGGGGCGGTGCAAGGGCCGGGGAATGAGGGACCGCAACAGGGGGCCACGAAAGCATCGAGGAGGGACGGGAGGGAGTGGAGGGGCGAGGGGAGGGAAGAGGAAGAAGTGATTGGGCAATGCGGAGCCGAGATGCAGCGTGTATTCTTATACGCGCTATAGAATACAAACCGCACGCGACAGCCACTCTTATCCGTGTTAGGCAATGTAATCGCGATGTCATTTCCGCTCCCGACGCTCACAAAGGGCGAATGCGATGCGCAGCGAGCGCGCTAATCCGCACTGCGAAATACAATCTGCGTCGCATCGACGCCAGTCCGCAGTGTGAAATCAAATACGTGCGCGCGGTAGCGCTTATCCGTACTGCGGAATGAGTAACCGACGTCACTCGCCTCGTTTGTCCGCTCTACGTAATTTGCGAGTGACGTCACCGCCGCGCTCATCCGCGCAATGCAATCCGCGGATGACGTCACCGGCGCGCTTATCGGCGATATGAAATCCGCGGGTGACGTCACCCCCGCGCTCATCAGCGCGATGCAATCCGCGGATGACGTCACCGCCGCGCTTATCGGCGATATCAAATCCGCGGATGACGTCACCCACGCGCTCATCCGCACAATGCAGTCGGCGGATGACGTCACCGGCGCGCTTATCCGCGCTGCGTAATTCGCGCGTGCTGCTTATCCGCGCTGGGAAATGTGAGCGTGACGCGCGCCACTGCCACCACCCGTCAATGGCGGAGTCTCGGCGTAGTCGCAGACGGCGGCGGCTGCTGCGCGCGTAGAGAGAGGAGAAGCTCGAGGCGCAGAGCGGCGGCGAGACGGAGACGGGGGGAGAGCGGCGATAAGGACGCGGCTCACGCGAACACCTCTCGTTTGCAAGCCTCCCCCCCCCCCCCTCTCTAACACGTCAACCCCCACCCCGACTCGCCTTCCTCCCCACCCCCCACGTCACCCCCAAACCCCAGTAACATCCGAGAGCGTTGCATGAAGCGTCGACGGTAATGTATGCGAGGCAGCCGCCGAGGCTCAATGATGGGTAAATCGCCTCTCTGTCTCCGTCGGCACGTCCGCCATGTTACGCTTTTGTTGTTGTCGTCGTTGTCGTCGTCGTCTCGGGCTTTTGCGTCGGCACCAGCTTCCCTACCCGGCCCGTCACGACGCCTTGCGTCGAGTTCTGCTGCAGAGACCGGCGGAGTCGGCTGGGCTCGCTCGGTTAGCTGACGGAGCGCGTCGTTGTTTGTGCCTCTCTCTCTCCCTCCCCATCACCCACCCTGGTGTGTGTGTTTTTTTTTTTGCGGGGCCGGAGCCCAGGTATCATGCGAGAGGAGGAGGAGCCATCCCGTGTGAGGTGCCCGGCCAAGGTGAGAGCGAGATGGGGGTGGGGTGGCCCCACACACACACCCCCATCCTCCTCCTCCTCCCCCTAGGGTCGCGTACGGCCTCGTGTGGCCCATCGGCTGCCATCACGAACCAACCCCCCATCGGCAGTCGTGAAAGGCGATCGGCTACCGTAGCAGCTCCCCCATGGGCCGTCATCACAACACGTCGGCAACCATCCCGCCACCATCGCTTTTACCAACTGTAACCTTGTTAGCGGCCACCACAAGCTATAACGTCCATACCCGACCAGCTACCATCAACCCGACCAGCTACCATCAACCCATCCAGCTGCCATCACAACCCATCCAGCTACCATCACAACCCATCAGCTACCATTACAACCCATCAGCTATCATCACAACCCATCAGCTACCATCACGATCCATCAGATACCATCACAACCCACCCGCTACCATCACGACCCATCGGCTACCATCACAACCAATCAGCTACCATCACCCATCAGCTACCATCACCCATCAGCTACCATCACAACCCATGAGCTACCATCACGATCCATCAGATACCATCACAACCCACCCGCTACCATCACGATCCATCAGCTACCATCACAACCCATCCAGCTACCATCACCCATCAGCTACCATCACCCATCAGCTACCATCACCCATCAGATACCATCACCCACCCGCTACCATCACCCATCAGCTACCATCACAACCCATCCAGCTACCATCACGATCCATCAGCTACCATCACCCATCAGCTCCCATCACCCATCAGCTACTATCACCCATCAGCTACCATCACCCATCAGCTACCATCACAACCCATCCAGCTACCATCACCCACCAGCTACCATCACAACCCATCATCTACCATCACAACCCATCCTGCTATCATCACAAGCCATCAGCTATCATCACAAGCCATCAGCTATTATCACAACCCATCGGCTACCATCACAACCCATCAGTTATCACAAGCCATCAGCTACCATCACAACCCATCGGCTACCATCACAACCCATCAGCTACCATCACAACCCATCGGCTACCATCACAACCCATCGGCTACCATCACAACCCATCAGCTACCATCACAAGCTACCATCACAACCAATCAGCTACCATCACAACCCATCGGCTACCATCACAACCCATCAGCTACTATCACGACCCATCAGCTACTATCTCAACCTATCACTGCCTGCAACCATCAGCTTTCATGACAAGCGAACTTCCCAACCCCATGAGCAGCCGTTACAGCCTATCGATAACCATCAGCACACATCAGCTACCAAGCAGGGCAAATAACTGACCATTCGTAACATTGCAGCTGCCATCTGCAACTGTCAACAAATAGGTGTCAGCCACCAACACAACCAAATTACCCGTCATGACTTAACAGTAATCGTAGCACATGTCGGTAACTGTAAACTTCTATCAGAAACCGTCAAGTATGATCATTGATCATATAACATGAGCAACCGTATAATATCCAGTATTATCTGAAACTTTAGGCTTCCAATGGAATCCTTCAACAGCCATTGACAACTTTCACAAATTGTGAGCAGCTATTGAGACCCATCGGCAAACAGCCCAAATCATCAATCATGAGCAACTAATTTAACATCAGGAATCACCAGCACACATTACAATCTATGCCCAACCATCATAACCCGATCATCTGCAACCGTAAGATACCTTCAGCAACTGTAGGCTATTACTGCATCTAAGCGTTTATAGCAAGCAATCAAAATCCAATTCAATAAAAATCGTAACATCAATATTCATCAGCAGCCATACTTATCTACCATCAGCAAATGTCAGCTGCAGTCAATGCATTAGCTGCCATGAGCAGTGATCTCCCATCAGAAACTTTCAAAACATCTTGCAAAGTATCAGCACGCTTTACAACCCATCTACATCCCAAGCAATACTATCTGTACCCTCCATGAACCACCCTCACCAATAAGAACCACAACTGGCACGAGTACCATGATTACTTGGGTATCATTGCCATTTGTCACTATCAGCACACTCAATTTGCCCACACACATCATTTCCACCTTCAGAATGCATCACTACTGTCTCGAGCACACATCAGCGTATCGCATCAGCAGTAACATCCATATCCTTCTATCGCTTCATGATCACATCCAATTCTTAGTATCACAAGGAAACAACGTTTGTCTATAATTCAATTGCAGAATCGTTTTGGATCGATTCGACAGTAGCTTTGAATCATGGTTGACCAATTCCTGGCATTTTTGCTAATCATAAGACACATCGTTTAATGTATAAAAATTTAAGAACCTGTTCAGATGCAATGTTTTTCAACGTGGACCTGAAGTTCCAAACACGCTGAAGCTGTAAAGTTGCAATTAAATCTTTGAAATATAATATCCTAGCTTAGCCCTGTATATTGTCCTAGCTTAGCCCTGCACAAGTATCTGCAAGTGAAAAACAAACTTAGCTATGACCATCTATTAGTTAAAATTGCACTAAAACCAATATTCATTAAGATGTTTATTCCGATAATTAAAACGTTGGTATTTTATCACGATATCATAACATCAGTCTGTTCAATTGGCACTAATACTAAACTGAGATAAGCCATGATGATCAAGGCTTTCCTTTTGCCCTCATCTTTACTCCATTTAAATTATTGTACAGTACTGAACATAAACACAATGCCGAACTGTTTATGAAGCAAATTTATCCACCAAATATACAAATGAGACATTTTAACTTTGCAAAATAATTATAAAATGCAGAACCAGAATCCCAATCCCATAACTATATCAGAAACCTACATACGAGCATCATAGCTTGTACATCATTCTCAATGTGTCTTTATGAACCTGAAAATGTCATTGGAAAACAAGTAACCAATGATATATAACATGCTGTGCTCTACACAAGCCGACATCTGCAGAATGCCTTAAGACAGCGACGGTCCTGCTTTGTTGCAGAACGTCAATAAATACCCATCGAAGATTCAAGGAGACAGCGAGAATCGTAATGATAAAATGCGGGATTCGAGAGGATCGTCTCCGTCGTGCAAGATGCCGCGGAGATCCAGCAGCCCCGATGGTACGGGGCCAAGGGCCCTGCAGTCTCACAGGCCCAAAGAGAGGTGCCGAGGAGGTACAGAAAGCGTCGTGTCTTGCACCACAGTGATGGGCAGCTTCGTTGACTGCAATATAAGTTGGGTGATGACCAACTCAAAAATGCCGTTAGTGTTTCCCCGCATAAAGGAGTGTATGGCAGTGGTGGTGTGTATGGTCCCATTGACGGGAGAGGTAGTGCAGCAGGTAGCGCGTGGTGCTGGCCACCCACCCCCTTCGTGTGCCATGCCGGCCTACATAGGTGCTCGCGAAGAGCACTTGCCTGAACAGTTTGTTAAAGGCTACATGGGGGATCTTTGTCTTTTGTTGCCATTGACAGTCCTTAGCCAGTGGTAGAATTCTACATTTTCTTTGGAGTTGGCTCACTATAGATTGCAACCACTTTTGACTGCTCACAAAGTGGTATGCAATTTGTCAGCCTCTTAAGAGATTATGGGCTGAATTGAACCCAGGTTGAGATGTAAACTTACAATAGTATTATTGCAAGTCAAGTGCTGTAACCCAGCTCCACTTGGCCACTGCTCACCGGAATTGGGGACTGCACCCTGCCTGTGCTGTATACTGTTGATTGTAAGAGGCAATCTCAAGTTTTATGCTGTCGAGGACCACACTACAGTAGTTGTTATAAGTGTCCAAACCTCTTGTTCATAATTTACACATGGAACGCATTTGACTTGATCCTGAAAAAATGTACGCGTAACTTTTGATCATTAATATAGTAATGCTTCGGATAATGTAACCTATATCTGCTCAACATGTTCTACTACAATGCTGTGTAGTTATGGCAGTTTAATAAAGACAGTTCAAAACACATTATTCAACTCTGACTTTTGGATGAAATGAATTTGTTTCATGTCACAGGTGTAAATGACATTTACAGTTATCCATACTTAACCTTTTGGTTATTTTTGTCAAGGGTCAAGTGATGCTGTGGATGGAAGTTCTCGAAATCATTCTCGTCCTGTGTCAAATTCACATCAGAGTGAACATTACAAGAACACAGCTCCTCAAGTGAGTTTAATGTCTTGAAATTGTATTGATATGCCAGCAATGCTTTGCAGAGACTTGGCTATGAGGTTAGCCTGTCAGATAAACTTGGGATAATTCCCTTACTCGCAGTGTTAAAACATTATAAACGGAACAATAGGGATGGAACCATGCACTGATCAATCAGTTTATTAAAAAAATTGTTGTGTTTAATGGGTTCACATCACCCCTGAAAACCACTAGAGTTGCTACCATTTATTACAAAAAGAATAACATTTTTAGTCGAATCATGACTGAATTTGTGACAATTCATGACATTGCTGGAGGATGAATCTACCCCTATTTGGACTTGACTGGATTGCTGGGGGGTTCATGGTAATAATCATCTCCATGTTCTTAGTCTGTGCTGCCCATGGGCAGCATTTGAATATTGGGCTCTCAAGTAAGATGGCGAGTTTGATGGTCTGATAGGAGTTATGCACCGACTACAAATATCCTCTGTTATGACTGTCACGTGCTTTGTTCAAACCAAAAACTGCAATTGTGTAACAGGTGCACAGCAAACCATTCATCTTGCTTTTTTATAGTAGGATCTATTGGGAAACCGCTTTGTTTATATGATCATAGCACAATAAAATATAATTTCTGAAAAAAACCTTATTATAAAGGAACAATATTGTGTTTATACAATTCTGCTTATTTTCTAAATTTAGCACTGTTACATCACACATTGGCCTACACTTGAAAATCCATGCCTTGGGATTAGTTTCACACATACACAGACTAATTGGAGGGTACATTTGTTTTCATGTTTTGGTGCGGTATAAAGGATTGATGTTATATTTGAGCCAGCAATCCGTAAACCCAAGGCAACGCCATGACTACGAAACGACACGGGTACACAACAACCAGTGATGTGCCATCATCGGGTGTGCTATATAATGTTTAACTCGCCACTTTGTGTTTGGTCAGTTGATGTATTGTTGCATAATTTGAAATCATGTTTTTTGTTGTGATAGCCACACGATCCTGCCGATGACTGGTCAGAGCACATCAGTTCTTCTGGAAAGAAGTACTATTACAACTGCAGAACAGAAGTCTCCCAATGGGAAAAACCCAAGGAGTGGATTGAAAGGTTGGTGTTTGCTATTCATATGCACATTGTGTTTTGAAACATTGCGATATGAACATTTATACAGGCATTACCACAAGTATATATCTGGTCAAATTAGGAGCCTTTGTGATTAATCATCTCTGGGAACCATGCCAAATCAAGACAAGTCATGATAATAGAATATAAATGTACTAGTAGATGGATGACATCTATTCAAATTTAAATGAGAAAGTTGTAGGATGATCAATCCCATAAACTTGTTCCGAAAAATTACCTGGTGCACGTTAAGTTTACTAGAGCATATCCAATCTCGCTTTTTTCCCAGAAATCTCTTGGAATGAATAAAGTAAATAACTGCCATGCTGAATCGTTTACTTTGGTTGTGTGTGAGAATGCTTAAAAGTTATATTGAGTATTGTTCAACTACCCCTGAATGTTAGTGTATGTATCGAAGAGTGGCACGGACCTAGAGCTTTGAGGCACTTAATACTATTAAGATAAACCTAGAAAGCCAATTTTTAGTTGATTTATTAGTGTCTGGCTTCAAAACTGATGTTTGCCAATGCCATCAAATACCAACCTCAACTTTGTTTTACCATATCTAATGCTGTAGTTTTGTCATTTTCGTTGTATCTAAAAGTGTATCTTGTATAAATCAACAAATTGTACGTGATATTACAAAATAATATAATTCGTAATATTACATACTTTAATCGTTCAATGGAATTGGTGCATGAAAGGAATACGATTTGTTTGCTGATAAGCGACTGTATGGTACCACCTGGTAAACTTTTATTCTTTTTAAACAGGGAACAGCGGCACAGAGAAGCGGCGAACAGAATGGCTGTTACAAACAGCTTTCCGAAAGATAGAGATTACAGAAGAGAGGCCATGCAGGCAACTGTACAAAACAATACCTCGAACAGATATGTTGGTAAGTGGGACTAAACCATTCATTGGCTGACTGCTGTGGGATCTTTGCTGGAGAATTAGATTGGCGGTTAAAGGGAAAAATAATTCGACACACTCCCAAAAATTTTTATTTGTTTGGTTTTATTTCCGGAAAATGTATTTGGTATGCTTGTTTAAAGTAAACCGGAACAAGAACATTGTTAAGTGCACCCCAAGGTATAAATGGGTGTAAATTTTACAAAGTTGAATTCACAGTTTTGGAAAAAATGTATGATGTGGTTTAGCTATAACTCACAGCAACAATACTTTGTCATAGGTGGTGATGCTTGAAGCTTGTTCAAGGGTTTTGAAAAAGATATTTAATTTTTAAAGCTGTGCTCTAATAAACACCAGGTACAGCCACACAAATCTTCCCTGTTTTCCATTGTTTTGAAGAGCAGATCATTTTCTGCATCGCCTAACATGAACGTGAAGTCAAGAAAATGCAACTTGAATGACTTATTTTGTGGTTATCAAATGGCTCTGTTTTGGGTTGCACTATGATTGGAGTGTCCAATTTGCAATTGAGTTCAAATCCTTGTCAGTGGTTGAATGTGCCCAACATCAGAGGAGTGTGGCTCTTTCACGATAAGCCTCAGGGTTTTTCAGTTGAAGTGAGAACTACCCCATGCTCATTGTATAAGGAAGATGCTGTATTTTTACATGGATATGTAATTTTAGCTCAAATTGGCAAACGATTTGTCCCAGGATGGGAAAAAGCTGACATGAAAACTATTGCTGCAGGAATGAAAAATAATACTTGAATTTTTGGTTTAATATTACCACAAAGGATTTGCTTCACTAACTTTTTTAGCTTGAATCCTCACCTTGTTTAAAGCTATAGTTTATATATATCTCGTGCAGAAGAGAAGCAATCGAGCGAGACGGGGGGCGTTCTGTCACAAAACTCGCTCTCGCAGACGAGCAAACACAATGACAGGGACTACCGGCTGTCACGCACCGAGTCTGTGGGCAGTAGCAGCGCTCAGCCACACCCCTTGCCCGGCCATCGGCCGGCAGGAGGCCAGTTGCCCAACAGCTCTCCCAGCTCCGTGCTCGGCAGTACCTGCAAGAAGGCGGCAGATGCCAATGGGGCAGGTACCCTGCCCAAGCTGCACATTCCCAGCACGTGGCACAAGACCGACAAGAAGGGTATGGAGGCTCAGCAGTGTTCACAATTAAATTCTCATGACTCCGTTTTGGCCCTGTTGGGTAAACTGAATTTTATATTTTTTTCAGATTCTTACTCGTGTTGCAATTTTGAACTAGAGGCCATTGTCTAGCCTCGGCAGCACTGATAAAAATGGTTGACTCAAAAAATGAAGGTTTGGAATTGAAATCGAGGTCAGAGATCTACTCGGCCCATCATCTTTCCTGCATTGAAATTATCTCTCTTCGTGAAGAATGTGGAATTTCTACAACTGGTCTCGGGGTTGCCACCAAATATAAGCGCTGCCTAATGCATTTGATAGGGAGTGACACATTCAATATAATTTAAATAAACGATGTACAAATATTTTATTCACTTTAGAATTCTGCTGAATACCATTTTTTTCATATTTGATTGAATTGACAAAAAACTGATGCTAAATGTTGATTTTGAGCAGGCAGCCATAATGTAACCATCTGGGCCCACGGGAAACCTTTCTTAGGTCAACTCGGCACTCGTGCAGTGTATCACAGGCATGGTGCTGGTCACAGCATCCTCTCGTGCTGTGCTTCACATGCGTAGACGCTTGCTAACGTAACTTGGCACGACAGTCTATGTAAGGCTTAAACAGGGAATTCTCTATATATGTAACGTGTGCCCGTGTCGTGGTGTTGTGCCGGTCGCAGGGCGCGATGCTTCGGACGCCCCAGCAGAAAGGGCTCCCTCGGCGTCCGTGTCGACCCCGTCGCCCTCCCCGTCACCTGTGTCCCGGCCGGCTCCAAGCACCCCGACCCCGGCTACGGCACAACCGCAGCCCCAGCAGAGCCAGGAGGCTTCGTCCGCGCGGCACTCCCTGCCATCCGTGCACGCCTCACCCCAGCCTAGCCCCAGCCTAGAGCGACTACAGGAAGGTACCCAGTACTGTGTGACCAGCTGCCCAAATAATGTCTCGAGCACTTTCAGGGTAATAAGCGCACTCCGTGGTAAATGCATGGCCAGGTGACACTGTTGAAGTAAGTGGAGCGCTGGACTCGCGATCTGAAGGTCGTGAGTTCAAATCTTTGTCAGGAATTTACTGATTAATATTGATGACATTAACGCCATTTATTGGGAGTGCTTGTCCTGTGATTGTCCTGTAGAAAGACTTCCCGTTGTGAGAGGAATGTATATTCTTCAACTCAATATATGACACTGATTTAGAATAGATTGGAAAAGAATCCCACAACCAAGAAGCCACCGATTGCTCATTTAACCAAAGAAGACACTGACTTCGGGGTATATTTCAATTGTCAGAAGTTATCAGTGTCACCATTCTCAAAATATGCTTTTATCATCCTCAACATAAGCCATGGTCTATCCACTGCTGGTTTCCCCACACGATCACCCTCCATCATAGGCCTGCAATGCTACGATCCATCTGAGCACAAACTGATCTGGTCACTCCATCTCCAGGGTGGTCATCCTCTGGGGTGCATTTATCTGCTTTAGCTATCATTCCACTTTTAAGTCTTAAGACTCATTGCATAATGGAAATACAAGGCATTCAAGCAGGATAACAGTGGAAGTCCAACTCTAGTATACAGTACATAAAACCATAAAGTTGTGGGAAACATACTGCTGCATTGTATGTTCACTACGTTTTCATGAGCTTGTGTGTATATTCATACTTTTTGTCCACCAACAGCTGTAATTAATAACAAGCTGTACCTTGCTATATTACAAACAGGCTGTGCCCTCTATTTCTGTTCTTTGAAGCATGTGCACTTTGTGCAAAGCTGCCTCTCGCTGATTAACGCTCAACACATTTCAGATCTTTCATTAAAAAAAAATCTATTTTCAGTTCTGATAAGGCTGCAATCTTGAGACATTAGATTTACTTTTGGCATTGAAAAATGGATTAAGGGATGTTACAATTATTGCTCTATAATCGGCAGTCGTGGACCCAGAAGTTTTTTTTATGAGGTTGATTTAAAAGTTATATTTTGCTTGTTGATTTTCTTTGGTCATGTCCAGGCTGATAGGGGAACTTATTTTCCCAATATGCCAAGGATGACTCTGATCTGCATAGTTGAGAGGGCAGTCATGTTGCTGTGTTGGATAGAACCTTGAAGGGCTGCCATGCACATTTATTTTGCATCTCTATTGTTGATGATAATTCCCACATTCAGTAACATTTGTCATATATGTAGATACCTATAATATACTCAAGTCATTGATTTCAGTGGTTTTAGGTCCAAGCAGAGTGTTGAAAATGCACATTGTAGCTCGAATGCTATAACCAAAGCACCACAGCATAAGTGAAGAATAATTGGCGAAAGCTCTAAACTATCTTTTAAACTATTTAATAACGGGGGAAAGCTGTACAGTATCTAAATGTTATAATCAGGCGATTGAGCATTACAATGGAACAATTTTCAGTGGTGATAATTTAACAAACATTCATATATTTGCTTTTTCTGAAAAGCACATTTTCTGTTCACAGCGTTTACTCAGACTCTGTCTAAAATACTCTTGGCAGCAGCACCCACTTTGCTGCCACCGACAGTACAACCAGCTTCTCAAGGTATGTTAAGTGCATTGCTCAGTGGATGTACTATCACTACGGTAGCCTAGTTCGCATTCGTCTTGTAGATATTGCACGCAAATTTGAGTTGATTCACAAAGGCTTCCAAAAGCCTTTGACATTGTGGTTTCATCTTCTGCATGCTTTGCAGCTGGGGATCTGAATGTACGCTTGCTTGTGTTGCAACTAACCCCTCTTACCTTTTACATGACTTACGTGATTTTTTTTCCTCCAAAAATTCATCACAGGCTTTGTGATATTTTACCCGAGGGTTTGTGAAGTTAATCTTGTCCATTTGCCAAAGGCAACATTTAATTGAATGAATGGGTAACAATAATAATGCTCACTTATGGGTAATTTAATAAGTATATTCAATGATCGATTCGAATTTCGGCTTATATTAAATTTCTGTTTAAAGTACACAAGTAATTTAATAGCTTCCACATTTAAATATTGCTCATTATAACATTTTCTACAATAAATGCAAAATGTACCATTTGAAAAACAGTCATAACACATCCAATGGCTTACCTTTTTTGACTGGTACAGTATTGCAATGTGCATTTGTTTTATATGAATTGACAAAAACATTTACAGCAGGTTTAATGTTTATTCTCTGGAACGTGCAAATACCCACATTTTCCAATACAAGTAATGTTATACAATGCAGTCGGGCGCAATGTATTTTTGTTTTCATATGATTTGAATTGAATGACGTTGGTGCGACTCATACAGTTTTTCACATCAGGCTTAACAATTACTTGTAAAAACGATTAAATATCGTCACAGTTTATCTTGGATTATAGCGTGTACATGACACATAGTATTTAAGTGTTGTGTTCAACATACTGTATATGGAGTCTCCAATAAATTATGTTATATTGTCCAAACTTAATGTTGTATGGTGCTCTTCCAAAACTTCATATTTTCTCCATTTATTTTTGTACGGTGGAATTCACAGTCCTGCCATAACAAAGCAGGAATCGCCATAAATTACATTAAATAAGACATAATTAGAAACAATATATAGTTATAGACCACTCAAATTGTGTAGAATATGCTTCACAATGTATTACTGTATGCTGCCGGATTTAGGTTTCCAAATAGCTCTTACAACTGGAGGTCTTCAGGCAAGTTTCTAAACCCTTTCAAGCCATCATATGACTGCAACTGGGAAGAAAAATTTAATAAATTAAGTAAAATAAATATTTGTGAACAAATGTTCACATTGGTCCTAACAGAGGGGCAGAACATAGATCCAAATTTGTGGACTTAACACCTCAGTGTTTTCTTAAAAAGGGATGCTTGTACCATACCAAACCAAATTTTGAAAGCCGAGACCAGTACGTTGATTAATATGAAATGGTAATGTTTACAATTTGTGTGTTGTTCAAGAGCAGCTTTGGTATTCGTTTGCTATACTCTGGAAATGAACGTGAGCGTAGAGTCCACTTTTGGACTTTACTAATGTGATTATGGTGCATTATCGTCACATTACATGGTATGCAAAACTCATTTTAAGACAGTTTTCATCATAAACATCACCCCTGATCTATCCACTACTACTAGATGAAGCCCTCCCTACTTCAATGCCATTTCTCAGCCTTGTGATGCGACAATCCATGTTTTCCCCTGCACAGGAGCAGATTTCATCGTTCCATCTCTGCAGTGGTCGTCCTCTCGGGCGTGTTTCCCCTTTGGTTTTCTTAGTCCTCAATCTCGTCCATCAACCATCATCCCTTCTAGCGATGACTTGGCGCTCAAGCCCACGTTCTTTAAAAATCAATATTACGTCTCTTATTTCTTTGTTTCATACTCCACTTGTGCCTCTTTCTCTTCTTGTTGTAATTCCCAACATGGATCGCCATGCTTGTGTTCTTTTCAGTTTTTGTTTTGTTTTCTTTGTTCCATTTGTCATAGCGGGCAATATGCACTGACTGAAAAACTCTTCTCTTCAAGGCGCATTGTTACGTTTCTTTAATTATTAAACTCAATTGTCCAAAAGCAGTCGAGCTTAATAATTATGCACCGCTAATAAAAGCTTCCGAATATACACTGCAAGCGACTGACGTGAAGGTGTTGACATTTCAGCCCAACAGCAGAGTCCGTCGTCCGCATCGCTGGGCTCGGATGTCTCCTCCCCGCGTGCTCACATTTCCCCTCGAGTCTCAACCCCACAAGGGAGCACGAGCCATTCCAAGGGCCAGACCAGCACCCCACACAGCACCACTCAACTTAAGGTACTCCAATTTTAATATGAAGGATCGTTGACTTAAAGTTTTCGTGACTGCAGGAATTCATATTCTTTGGGTCTTTCGTTAAAATCGCGTTGATAGGTTTAAAGAAAATAAAAAAATAACAAAACTACGACGTTTCGATCGCAACACAAGCGATCGTCATCAGCCCATTGTGCCGTAGTTCTTCACCAGAGTCTCAACTAGCTCCACATCATTTTCGACCTTGTGATTGCCTAGAAAGCCACGAATCACTGCGACAAAGCTGTTGCAAGCCACTTTCTCCTTACTAGTGAGCTTCTTGAGGAATTCATTGCACTCCAGGATCTTCTTTATCTGTGGTCCGACGAAGACACCGGCTTTGACCTTTGTCTCAGACAGCTTAGGGAAGAAGTCGTGAAGGTACTTGAAGGCTGCCGACTCCTTATCTACAGCTCTGACAAATTGTTTCATGAGGCCCAATTTCATGTGCAGTGGTGGCATCAGCACCTTCCAGGGGTCTACCAGTGGCTCCCACTTGACGTTGTTCCTCCCCACAGAGAACTCGGTCCTCTGTGGCCAATCCTGCATGTGGTAGTCTGCCTTGGTGTCTAAATCTTTTGTAGTAATTTTTGTATTACTTGAGTATAATACATGTTCGTTTTGATTAATGTTTTTTTCTGACTTTATGTGAACGAAAAACACATTCGCCCGTTTTCTCATTGAAAATAGGTAATTTCAAAATATCACTGTCCTGGTCACAAAAGCAAAGTTTGTGGGGAATAATCGTCATTTTCTGTACTTTTGAGGCAGAAACAATTAGGAAATAACACTTACTTCCCAGGAACAAAAAAACTAAAAAAATTGTTACACAGTGTTATCATCCACATTTGTCTGCACACATCTACAGGCCAAAAAGTACTCCCAAAGATGTTTGAAGTACTTTCTTTACTGATGATCCTATGTATTATGAGTACACACCTGGATGTAAACTGATGCTTGTGTTACGTATTGTTGCTTGTAACGGCGAGCAGACCTCTGCTCCACCCGTGAAGGGTGGCCAGCAGCTGGGAGACAGGCAGCCCCAGCCCAGCCCCGAGCCTCCAGCTCAGAGCAGCAGTCAGAGGCATCAGTCGACAAGGTACCACTGGCTGTGTGGCTGTGAGAAGCCTAGGTAGCCTCACATTGCTTTGCATGTAACATTCATCAATGTCCTATATTTACAATGGAAATTCTCATCTGAAAGATAAAACTTTTTCCAGAAGGGTCATTAGTTGTATTCGCTGGTGTTTTCATTTTTTTAAGGAGCGTTTTTACTTATGGGAAGAAACCAGAGTACCTGGAGAAAACCGTTGGTTATGATGGGATAATACTCGAAGCTAAAAGTCGTACAGACAGGGCTTTACTGACGATTTGGTAGGACTTGCTGCTGCCGTCTCCGAGCTACCTTGCTTCTTTCTCAGAGTCCCATAGCTGTCGTGCAGTCCATGCCTGACCTGCAAGGTAGACTCTTCCAGTAACCCAGCGTCTCTGGATTTGTCTTCTCTCCTTTGTCACTGCTCACCAGGTTAACTTGCTTGTACTGTTTTACTATACAGTACTGTTGTTTTTGTACATTATTCAAATGTAAAAATAGAAGGCATTATCCACGTGTACACTTTTTCTGTGGTTGTATGTTATTTATACAACATACAATCGTGTTGTATTGCTCTTAATCTCTAAAAATAGCTGTTGACGTTAGGCTTCCTTCCACCGCCCCCAGCCCTTTTCTGATTTCCCCTTCACGTTTCTCGTCATCTTCCCGTCTTGCCATCGTCGACGAGCTGTTGGCACTGCTGTCCGCTCCCACTCTCTCCTCCTCTGTGCCCACACATTGCCACCCAACTCCATCTATTGCCCCACCTTTCCTGCCTGTGATGCTTGTCTTGTCTCAACCTGTCACTTAAAGTGCATTAAACATTCCGCTTAAAAATAATAGCCTATTCTCTCTCATGCCACCCAGCTCTAGTGTAAGTAGGTGAGTTTGTTGCAATACAGGGTGTCCCATGAGTCTGGAATCGTAGGAAAAGCACAGCTCTGTATTATTGTCTTGCGGTCTGGATGCAGCCTGTTAGATTCACACAGCAACCTTCCTCTGAGTAGAATTATCGGGACTCGTTCTTCCTTACTCAGAGACATCTTTGGCCTGCAGAAACAAACAAAAACAAACATGAATTAGTTATCTTTCCCTACGATACCAGATTTATTGGCCACCCTGTATACTCCCAAAGGGTAGAAGATAGTTTGTAGCTGTTTTTCTTTCAAGTCCAGGTAACTGAGCCATACATTAATCACGGATGTTACTCTTGGATCAAGCACCCATTAAGCACACCGATGCATAGTTATACAGTGTTCTGAGTAATTTTGTTACCTTTTACAATGACTATATGAAACTCCATTTAGGATTGTCTGCAAACTTGGCAAACATTTTTCGTGTACTTTCCTACTGTAGACATTAAGAGCTCACTGGCCCAGACCACATTCACTAGTCGCAGACGTCGCATTTATAGTGACCTGTTAAACATTTCACACCCAGCGTAAAGAGAAATAAACAAGTGGCACCCAGTGACCTTGTTTCACAACTGTGAATGTGTTCTTTAGTGCCGATGACAGTTTTACATGCTTGGCAACTGGCCTTTGGAAATATGGCTTCTCTTCCAGAAATCTGATAGCCCTACGAGGTGGGGGGATTGTATGGCAACAGGATACGTAAATCGGCCGTTAATAATGTGCCGCTCAATCACCCTGTCAAGAACCATGTTGCAGAACAAGCATGATCTTTTTAAGCGCCGTCACTTAAGTATCTATTTTGTAGGTACAGAATAAAGCATTTTCATACATTTTAGAACCAACTTCAACGGCAGACCCACACATCACGTTACCGAACAATGCTATATTAATATATCAGGCCTCAGTCAACGATCATATGAGGAGTGTTCGTCATATGTGCAGATGTATTAACAGTGGATTGTCCTCATTTTTTACCCCAAAGGTTTTTTTGACGTTCAAAAATCTAGTGTCTCCCCGCTCAAACGAACAATTGAATATTGTGCCCCTTTGTGACCCTGGATTGGTTTAAGGCAACTCCACACTCTCACTGTGGACCTCCCTCAAACCGGGTACCTATTTTAAGAATGTTGGAGGTGTTTCGGGCTCGGTCCAGCATCTTTTTCATCTTCTGTTGGCGAGTCAAGTGCTCTAATACTCCCAAACTCTCCACATTGGAACCCGGAGCCTAAACTCGGCATGGGCATTAATACCTGGCAGGGGGTGGTGTTATGGAGATTTGAAGCAAGGGCCTGTGTGCTTGAACGTCACAGGCGCGCGTGTTTCCCGTGCCCGCACGCAGTCACACGTGCCCCGCGCCGGGCGCCGCTGGGATGCATGCAGGAAGTTCGCAGTCGGGGGCAGTGCCCCAGGCCCTCCCAAACCAGGCCTTGCCCAGTCCCTGCACCTTGTCCGCCGGCCTGGCTGCTCACTACAACGACCAGCTTGTGCGACACGTGCAGGGCTGGCCTGCTGAACATGCCGAGAAGCAGGTGAGTGGTGTTTTTTTATTTGTTTCTAAATGTGTTTTTTTAAATAATTGTCTGTTAGATATGAAGTTACATTTTGCACCCATTTTCACCCAATGGCAGCTAATGAATTTTGTTTCCTCGTGGCAAATCATATTTAAGTTTACCATGAAAATGACTTTACAATTTTTGTTTTAGGAAACAGCCTGATGGTTAATATAAGTACTGTGAGCTCTCGGTGACATTTTCTTACTGAAATGGAACCTCATCAAAATTAGATGATGTCTCTGTGACTCTTAATTTAATAGGTTCTTATACATGCCACCTGTTACCTTGCACGGGTACATTTTTGTGAATGTGCTCTTCAGGCGTCAAAGCTTCGTGAAGAAGGACACAACCTCGGGAGTTTACAGATGTCAGAAATCTGCACGGATCTGAAAAGCGCAAGGTCCTTGGTGCGAGTTAGCGAAATTCAGGCGACGCTGCGTGAACAGAGGTACGTTTGTGCCGCAAGGGTTTACTCATTCGTCTAACTTGCCTTTTTATTTATCGCTTTGGGCTATGGTGAGGCCCTTTATGGAGCAACAGTAAAATATAGTAACCAATTGCCCTAAAATATACAGGATTTATTTTATATTTTTCAAGTTTGCCATTCAGCCTACACATCACGTAACCTTTATAGTCCATGCAAGTGATATGAAACGAGAAGGTTGTTTACCCCGAATAAATTGCCTGGAATATCCGAGCCATTGGCTCCATGAAAGTATAGTTGCCTATTATTGGAACGTGGCTAATTGAGAGGTATCTTTTTGAAAAAAAACTGGATAACCAACATTCACTTTTTAAGCTCCCACAGTGGATTTATTGAAACAATTGACCTTCACTCGTGAGTTTTTATCGCATAATCTTCCCGCGGATCATTCACATCATCCACTTGGTCTGCCAACTCTCTCCAAAACCCTGTTTTCTGGCTCATAAGCTTTGGATTATCAAGCTTTACTACATTACCACTCTTTTTTTCCTAACTACTTGAATGTGAAGGTCTGTTCCACAGTGGGATTAATTCGGTTTTGTCTTTGTCTTTTGCAGGATATTATTTTTACGACAACAAGTAAAGGAGCTTGAAAAACTCAAGAATCAAAACTCGTTCATGGTGTGAAGGACTTTGCCGAGAAGGGTTTCTGAAGAAACATTGCCTTTGGGGGGGTTGTGGAGAGAAAGTGGAAGGTTCATGACAGTGGAAATTTAAAATGAAAGTAACATAAAACTGCTTTTTGACAAAAGGAAAAGTTGTTCTTTGGAACCAGTCATTGGCTCAGAGCTGTTGGGAAGACAACACACTTCATTTGAGAACTCAATTGGTCCATATTGTACATATATTTTGTAGTCCTGAGGACTCGGAAAGTGATATGAAATGCTCAATGATGTTAACCTTGTAATTACCTCCGTACAACTACACTTGTTGCTACAGTGTAAAACGTAAAAAAAACACACAAAACACTCTGGTATTTGAACTGTTGTATTTTTTTCCAGCAATGTTTTAGGACCATTTTATTTGCTAACTCTTCTTTATGTCTATTAAAATACGTTCACAATTTTTGACAGTTTATTTTTTTTTGCTTTACTGCTGAAATCGCTCGGGATGACACTTCATAAAAATGTAAAAAAAAGTGCAGCTGCCATTTTATTTAGAATGTCCACACTTACTAAATTCTGATGCACCACTTTTTTTAATTCTTCATATTTTACATTTATAATAGGAGCACACCAGCCACAGTGATGTGCAAGCAGACCTTTAAACTATATATTTAACAGCTGTGTGGCTTGCCAGCTGTGTGCTTTTGAGGCAGCGTCCCAACAATTTTGTGGCCTTTTGGAGCATCGTTCGTATGCTGATTGGGCCCTCTAGTGTTGAAAGCCAAGACTGTTGGTGAAGGGGTGAGATGCTGCCTATCCAGTGGCTAAGGGCCCTTATGCCAACACTGCGCAGCACCTGTGCTTTTAATCCTTGCTGAAAGACACTATCTGCAGAAATCTTCGTAAGAATGCATAGCAGTTAACTGCTGAGTTATTTAATGACTACATTTTGATGGCGCAATTAACAATGCCAAAGCCATTTTAAACAGTTTGCTTTTCAATCAAATCATGTCGGTTTAATTAACGGATATTTATGGATCCATGTGGCTTCAGTGCATTCTTTGATTTCTCAAAACTGCCTTTTCATCAAGGATTTTAAAATAATATTTTGTTTACTTCTTGATGTCCTGTCTTATGTGCAGCTTCTGTTGGTGGTGTCTAATTACTAAATGTTAAGTTCTACATATTGTAGTTGCTGTTAAAACAATAAAATGTAAAGAAATGCGCAACATTACTTAGTTTTCCTTTTGATAATTGTCAACCAAACCCTGTGTGGCCAAAACAAGCCCGAAGGTATGGAGAGGCTTTCAACCAGAAGTGGATTGGACAAAGGGCTGTCAATTACTAAAATCAATTAAACTAAATATTTCCATGTAAAGCACTCGAGATCCCGTATACTATTGACTGCTCCATGTTGGTGTAATACACAGGGCGACAACTTAAGATAAAAAAAACCCGGCATTCAACATTCCTGTAAAGTACGATACTATCTTCCTAACAAGGGTTTCATGCTGGGTGTGCCGAACACATTGCTAGTCCTTTGAGTTATTTAACAATGTTTCATGATACTAATAGGCAAATTATTGCATTCGGCAGATTCTCACTACAAGTAATCCACTTGTTGGTGTACACGCGGTTAAATAAAAACCTATAATGCATCATGCTGGATGCAACTAGTGGCAAGCTTTGCAAGAATATGTTCAGTAGTACAGTGCCCGACTTTCGAAGTATGATCATTATCACTTAAGTTTTTCAAATTGTATGGGTAACCCTTGGTGCTTTTACTCATGTCTGGATAGTGTATTATTACACGCTTTTTTTCCTGCCAAGTTATCACAGGGAACAATGGTTGCTATGTATTAATCTCACTTGAGTAATTTGCACGTACTTCTTCATATTTCGCAAAGTTTGACCATCATAGCCTATTCTTGTGAATGCTACCACGGGATCTTTAACGTCCACTGGTCAATGCAACCATAGTATTAACCAGGGTGGCCGCTGGAATGGAGCCGTGAACCTCTGCAATACAAGTGACGAACGTGCTACCACTAAGCCACGTCACTGCCCCATGTCTCACATTTGAGTAAAAAATATAGGATAACCCACATGCCTTATTGTCCAGAAGGTAGGTGTTTTGTTGAGAGTAAATGGACAGTGACTGAATTATTAAGCTCATTGTGTGACCACCTGTGGCGATACCTAATAAAAGCAATGAACATGGGATTGTTTCAATCAATCCAGTGTAGGTTACCACCACTATCCTGTGTGTATAAGGGAAGTTTGGATTTTTAAGAACAATTTTGGATATTTTCCCCATGTTATTTACATTGTGTAATAATTCAGTGTGTCATTGCTAACAGTGATGCCACGCTATGCCATGTGGCACTCATTTGTGGGAAAAGCACAAACTGCATGACATGCGATGCCATTTCCGGCGATATTTCAGATCAATTCGAAACGTATTATATATTTAAAATTAAATGTATTGGCTCAGTTTCCCGAGTTTTTAGGATTAATCTAAAAGTCGGAAGCACATCCCTGATATAGACGTCGTCTGCTTGTTTATTTTAAAATAACATTTGTCTGCTATAAACTTCCACGTGATAAGCCTCTTCGTTGAGTTATCATTTGTGGCCATGTCGCTTCTGAAAAATATATATAGCTTAGTAGGCCTTACCTGGTAAAAATAGGTAATTTTGCGATATTCGTCACACTGACACGAATGGTTTATTACCTGACATACCGAATATGCGGGGCGATTTTTCAAGGACGCCCCTGAATAAAGCTAGGGGTAGGATTAGAGGATTTGCATTTATTCAGCACCTAAATACAATATATCATATCGAAGTGTTTACCAACAAACGACATGCAACGCACTTGCGAGCAAAATGTGGATATAATTTTAACAAAACGAGTTACAAAATTTAATTTCAGCCAACTAGAACTGTGAACCCACATGCGCATTGGGAATAACAGCAATCGTTGCTTAGTAGAGACAAGTTAGTCATGGCCTCGGAGCAATTATTATCTATCAAGGATTGGTAACAAGCAGGTGCTTAATGGAGAGATTTATACAGCAATTGTATCAATCCACTGCTGGATGAAAATATCAATGTGGGATTTCTAAAATTTCAAAC
The DNA here is from genome assembly GCF_015708825.2 of Lethenteron reissneri. NCBI lineage: Eukaryota > Metazoa > Chordata > Hyperoartia > Petromyzontiformes > Petromyzontidae > Lethenteron > Lethenteron reissneri. Next base: position 3,535,359 of record NC_083798.1, on the reverse strand, counting down.
AAAGCCATTTGACATCACGGCTCTCCGATGATGCTTTTTTGGGATTATACTGGGTTTTCGGCATGATGTTCCCGACGTTTCACCTCCATAATCTGTCGCTTTTCAATCCAGCATATGGAGTGAAACGTCGAACAAACTGCCGAACAACACGTGATAGAATTGGGGAAAACAAGCGAGAGATCAAAATGAAAATGGACGCACGAATATACCGAGCCAGTTTGTGGGGCTGACATTTCAATTCCAGCCATCACTCGCAAAAACTTTACAGTGAACTACTAACACATTCCTGCGGAGGGAGCTGGTAGGAACGTTGAATTTCTCTGTCAATGGCCAGGGTCAACGGCGGCGTGGTGTATTCCGCAAATATGGCCGACTGTGAGGGCGGGCACAAGCCGGCGTGAGTTGGTTAAACGTTGAGTTGTATAAGGGCACCACTGGGTGACCAGCCCCTCCCCACCCAGCCCCACCCCTCCCATCCAGCCCCTCCCCACCCAGCCCTCTCCACCAAGCCCCACCCCTCCCATTTTTTGATACACGACAGACGGACACAATCCCCTGTGGGCTGGTGGAACCAGGTGGTTCCTACCATTAAAACCTGACGTCTTGGCCAAAGTGGGTGTGAGCAACCCCGTTGGGTGATAATTCGCAAGAGTCAAATTCTGGGTTTCCAAGAATCCCATGCATCACGATAATGAGGCAGTCACCTGGTTAAATATTCACAGGCGCGTGTGTCGTCTGAAGGTGGCGCCCAACTCCCACGTTCGCCTGTCGCGTTTGTCAACCAAAACCGCTACGAACTTTAATTTACATACTATTTTACATTTTTTTTTAAAATCAGATCTGATCGTTATCGAAGCAAACGAAAACAAAATAACAGTTTTGCAAGAAGAGCCACCGGTGACTAGGTAGACAAACCTAGTCAATTCGTAAAACTGTCACGTGAATCACACTGTCCTGAAGAGGAAAATATATATACATGAATAGGCGACGTTTCGGGCAATGGTCCATCACCATCGTAGAGATTAATGTTCTCTCTGTTATAAAGATATCCTGCAGGGGGCGCCAAAATCCTGTACGACTGGCGCAATGGACCATAGCAGAGGCGATGTTCCCTGTTACCTAAAGCATCACCGATTGATTACTCAATAAAAAATCAATTTTAGAGCAGCGTTATTGAAGAATGTATTTTTGTTATCTCTGCTTGTGCACCACTGCCAACACAGTATCGGAATGTTTTATTTTATTTGTACACCCTGCCATTCCATCAATAGATCTTCTATTTAACCAGATAACAACCCGCTCAACTCTCTCGGGTTACCTGCCCCTGGTAAAAAAAATTCAGCAGTTACAGGTCAAATTGGGGTCATCCTCTTCACAAACTTGTGACGGATCATATTTTCACGGATATGGAATGCAACAGTACAACACATAGGATATATAGGCCCAATTATTGATAACTGTGGGCCATGGTCATTAATATCCACTTCATAAAAGACACTGAGATTAATTAATTCACCGCAGAAAATACTGGGAGGCAAAAGGGGGATTTGAACCATCGGCTCTCAGCAATGTGGCTCAGTGCTATGATGTCCAGCACGTTCTTGTGCTTTGAGTTGGTGGCGGAAATTAGCAGTGCAGAAAGTGGGTTGCTGTGACGAAAATGTTCAGCTCTTATCTAGTCTGTGTTTTTTTCCATCTTCTGGTAGGTCTTATGTACACAAATAACAAATATATCGAGAAGCAAACACGCTTTTATGGTTAAATGTATTATCGATGTATGACTACTCTTCGCACATACAGTGTAGGTAACAGTCGAGGTAAGAACTATTTACATAACATAAATCATTTACATCAGGGGTTTGGATGGAACTAAATATGTACACAACTACATTTATGCAGTTTTACATGACGCAGATTGTTGATTGAAGTTAATGTTTGGCTAAACATCTGCTGAGGAATGCACGCAGCGTCGTTTGTAAATCCAGTGAACTCCTGCGCGAGACTGCTCTGCTTAAAACCCCTTTTCCACCCAATGTGAAAAGGGCTTTCCTGTTTTATCTGTCTTGCAGTGATCACAATGCTCAGGGCTCTATACAGCGTCTGGGCTCCGTCTTATTGATGTGATGGAAAGCAGATCCATTTGGTGGCGCCCAGCCATCATTACCTCCAATTACATTAATTGTGCCCTCTCCAGTTCCACCTCTCTCAATCTATCCCTCCCTCCCTCCCTCCCTCCTAACTCCCTCCCTCCCCCCACATCTCCACCTCATGGCATGCCGCATTCAAAGCCCACCGCCTGATTGTAGCCTCCAGCACAGAGCAGACAGGCACCACCACTCACTGCTGCGTCGCTTTTCGTCGTTGTACTGCGTGAATCTCAGGATGTGTGTTTTCTTTTCGGATTGTACCGCGTGTTGTTCGGTACGATGTCCGACGTTTCATTCCCCTTTCTGGAAGCTTCTTCTGGAGCTAATTCGGCAATCACTACGCACGCACTTTCCTTGAGTAACCCAGCTCACGCCAGCCGTAACACAACCGTACAATTCGACGGACACACATCCCTCGACCCATACGGTCACTCGACGCGTGCAGACAATCCTCGTCGATTCAGACGAGGGCTGGACCGTGGTTGGACGCTTTAGAGGTAGTAGGAATATTATCAGTTTTTTTTTCTCTCTCCAGATGTTTGAATATTGTATCATGTGAAATGTGCATTTGAATTCACACAGGCATACAACCATGTCAAGGCTGTCACTGATAAAAGCTGGACAACACAATGTGCCTTGATATTACAAAAATGCATACACATAAGGCCTCGCTGGTGATATTTTTATTTTATTTTACGTAGTTTTATATTCATACAGATATGAAATATACCACTTTCGCGTGAAAACACGTGCATAGTCATGTTTGTAAATAATTTATGTCATAGTTTATTGAATGTTCCTCTATCTATGTGTTCATTGTGTAATCTCTGTGATCTGCCAAATGTACATACGGCCAAGCAGAGCTCCGTCGTTACAATCTTCATTGGCATCATCATCATCACAATTACATCCATCATAGCCATCATATCCATCATCAGCAGCACAATGATCATCAGCTGTACCATCATCGTCAGCACCAATGCCAGCATCCCTATCACTGGACACTATACCCTAGGCAGTCTATGCGTGTCCTGTATGTTCCCTGTGTACTTACACAACCACACTATGTATATTTTCACATGCCTAAGTATCTACGTATGTGTATCAGCAGCCCTCAAGTATTCCGTTACAATTATGTGCAAAAGCGATGTACACATGGGTTCATGTAATATATGTGTGGTTCATATTTTTGGTTCTTTCGGTAAAGTCACGTAGAAGGGAAATAATAAAATAATATAAATATAAAACAAGACAAAATTCTCACGACGTTTCGACTGCAACACAAGCAATCATCATCAGGTGTGAAATCCACAGCAATCATCATCAGGTGTGAAATCCACAGCAAGAAAATTTGCTATTGATTTCACACCTGATGATGATTGCTTGTGTTTCAGTCGAAACGTCGTGATAATTTTTTTTATTGTTTTATATTTATATTATTTTATTATTTCCCTTCTACGTGACTTTACCGAAAGAACCAAGAATATGAATCCCTGCAGTCACGAAAGCTTTAAATCAAAATATGTGTGGTTGTCTATTCCGAAATATTCTAAGTTCTTAAAACATCCGTTGCTCCAGGTATGTCATTATCATCGTCATCAGCTATGAACTATCCCCTGCCAGATGAAGACCTAGCCGATCCATCTGGTTCCTGCACACGATCTCATTAAAAAAGAAAGCACATTTCTTAAATTGAAAAATACATTTTTTAGAACTGCGTTTTGTGTTCAAATTCGTTGTCCTTCACCCGCACCTCCGATTAGCACGGTTGGCTTACACACGGTTCTAAAGAAGTTCAACATACGTGCATACACACGGGCCAATTTCGTTCATCCTCACGGATGTGCTCCCTGGCACTCCACCATTCGTCTGGGCCGCCAGCCGTCAAGCCCGGGAGCGAAGTGACCTTTCCAAGCCCAAGTATTTGTTTACCTTAACTCGATTACCCATAATGCTATCTCTAAGTTGTGCTTCTTCTGTGATCATGTGTTCTTCCTGTCTCTCGTTTTAATCCCAAGCATGCACCTCGTCCACGTTTCTGTGCGCCGTATGTGCACTTAGCAATCAGCTTCATCGATAGCCGAGTGAACTAGTTGCACTCGGCGTTTATTTGACTCATTCTGCAGCCTTCTTTGCGAAGTTGGTCTAATCATTCCCTGCAGTTCATTTGAATGGGTCGCCAAAGCGACTGTGTCGTCAGCGAATCTGAGACGGTTAATATTTAGCATTTGTGTGTGCCTTTATTGATTTAAAAGACAATTGAAAACATCTGCTAATGTGTGCATATGTAGACATACAGCATGCCCGAGCATGCTCTTATGATTGAGAGGATCTGAAGGACTGCATAAGTATGCTTCCTAAGAGAAAGGAGGGTCGATGTTTTGACGAACACAATGCCGTTCAGGGATTATTTTGCTTTGCGCGTCTCACTGCCCATTAGTCGAGCACGTTTCTTAACTCCAGCATTCGCCGCCGTGTCGTACTGCTTGTGGACAGGTTGACGTGGAATGTGTGTACACATTCTTATCACAGTTATTACAAACCCTCGCCATTAGAATGTTGGCACGTGCAGCTTTACGCGAATTCATGATACGTCGCACTTGACGATTGTTTTTCTTTTCACTTGCCTCTCAATGCCATTCAGTCATCCAGATGCGAGAGAGCACATGGACATGAATCGTCCCTTTAAACAAACTGGATACAAGTAACTTTAGTTAAGTCTCAGTCAAAAAAGTCTAAATTTCTGCATGCTCAACTGATCAAGGAGGATAATGTTCATCACTCAGGGCACAGAGCGAGTGGTTGGAAATTCCACATTCATACTCTTTGGTTCTTTCGGTAAAGTCACGTAGTTAGAAATAAAATAAACGTCGTGATTTTTTTGATTTATTTTATACCTACGTGACTTTATCGAAAGAACCAAAGAGTATGGATTCCTGCAGTCACGAAAGCTTCAAATCAAGATTAATTCCACATTCGTTTTGATTTGGTGCCAGCCTATCCACAAGACGAGCACATTTGTGGGCACAGTTTGTTTATATACCGTACTGGACGTCTGTGAAAAGAGCTTCATAGCACATCGATTTCCTCCAGTCGAAATAAAGATTCTGATTCTGACCGTAGCCTCAGCGTGGCGTGTGGCGCCATCTCTCCACCACGGCCGTGTACACGGGAAGAGGGCCGTGTACACACGGGATGTGTACACACGGGAAGGCGGTTCGTGTACCCACAGGGGCTCATTCTTGTACGACTTTTAATCAACCCCCCCTCCACCCACCCCACCCCCTGCCATGTGAGAAAATGTTTTTGCCCGCTCTCCAGGACAGGTCACACCCTTTCAAAAAACAAACTTGCATTTTGTAGAGGGAAAGGACTTTTGTTTTTCTTCTTGCAAAATTCTTTGGTGGTTTTCCCCTCCGTGTGGTAGTCGTAGTTTTAAGACCGTTGACTTTAAATGTGCGTTGTCACGGCCAATGTTACGATTCATAATTGGTCGTCTACAAATGTGTGTTGTAAACTCTCCTCGACCCGACACAGCCAATTCGTAAAAGTGTCACGTGACTCAAACGTGCCAAACGCGTGACTGCTTCAGCACACCGTGTCGACAACCTGATGATGCTGGATGCAATCTCCAGTGAAACGTCGTCCCCATTAAAATGTTGTGACAATGCTCTCCAGAGCAGCAAACCCCCAAGCAGAAAGGCACCCGAGTCAGGAGTTGAACGCGGGTCCTTGTTGCTGCTAGGCACGACTTTTAACAAGCGCCACACTTGCTCGCCCGTTCGTTCATCAAATCGTCGTTCATTCCAACTCCCACTTCGCATACCTTGGGGGCCGTCCATAAATGACGTCACGCAGATAAGCCCCTCCCCCCTTAACTTGTATTTAAGGGCTGGTCTTTTGGAATGTTTCCTCACTTGATGGAGTAATTTAGCTGTGACGGTCCCACCTGATGACGGAGACTTGTGTTGCCTCCGAAACGTCGTGATTTATTATTTTATTTCTATTATTACTTCTATTAATTTTATTTTTATTTTTTACCTACGTGACTTTACCGAAAAAGCCTAAGAGTAGGAGGGGGGTCAGACATTTGTTACGATGTGTAACGAGGGGGGGGGGGGGGGTTGAGAAATGTGACGTCACGTAATAATGCGCAACTTTAAATAAATATAGACAACACGTTCTACTTAATTAAATAGACTTTTTAATAAATGATTTCTCCGACAACATCAGAGTGCAGAACCACATTAAATACGCACTACAATGACAATAGTTTAAAGCGATTTGAAGCAAGTTTTATTTTGGGGGGAGGGGGGGCAGAGCTTTGTGACGTCATATTTGAGGGGGGGGGTCTGACTTTTTGTGACGCCGTGTGACGAGGGGGGGGGGGGGTTCAAAAATCGTCCAAAATCGCGTGACGTCATTTATGGACGGTCCCATGTTTGTTTTGTCTTCCTTGTCGTGCCCTTCCACGCTGACGTTGGCCATTTCATTAGTGACGGATGAAGCATTCGTTTGAAATGTTGCACTCTGCACAGTGGGGCCCTCTTGTCCGTGGCGATGTGGATGGCACACCAGTACTACATTTATCTGTGAATAATATTGATGATGATAATAGTAGGAGTGCGGATAATGTGTATTTTTGAGGATCATATAGCTCCTGCGGATAATAGGTGTTGTAGGTGAATGGTTTCCAGATAAGAGTATTTTTTCTGTATAGGGTAAATCATCAGCCATGCCATGTCCTCCGATTGTGAATAGTGTTGAATTGTCACGATTCATATCAAGTCTGCATATAAAAAAAAGAATTGCTCCATTGTAGGACCATCACACAATAAAATAATCATGCACAACTACTCCAAATGTGATTGTACAATCAATCAGGCCACACGCACCTAAGAGTTACAAAGATAAGTACTATGCGAAGGTGTTCGCAGCGATATCTGTATGACCTGTGGACGTCACGTCATTGAGCAGTTTAAATATTTGACAGTGGCCTTGAGACTGCGTTTATAAGCACAGCGGCGTCCAGCTGGTGTTAGGGTGCCAGCTACCATGGTTATATAGAGGCGGCAGTGAGCGAGTGGTGTAACTCAAAGTGGTAAAAATACCGGCGTTTAATGTCACGAGAGACTGCGTGTCCTGGTTTAACGGCACTTAACGTCTGCTTAGAGAGCCGGGTGCGGGCATCAGAGACCGTCTCAAGGCCAGCGCCTGTCAAATACGTATGAAGCAAAGTTGACTTCGAAGCATAGTCCATCTGTTGTGCTGATCCACTGTAACACCAGTGCGTTCGGAACGTGGTCATTGATTCTCATCGTTTCGTGAGGCTTGGTCATCGTCCAGGCCAACATGTCTCATTGCTCAAGTGGGAAATGGCGTTCAGTGGAGTTTTTGGTGGGAATTCCACATTCCCATGGTGGGGTCGAGTTTGGGCAAGAAAATATCCACGAGGTTGCTATCTACCAAGCCAATTTGTGCGGAAGTCGACGATATGTCTGCAGGGAATGACACCAAAGTGGGTCATCTGCTGTGGTGTGTGGACCTTAAACACCACGTGCTATAAATCCTTCGAGGCAGCCAGCAACTGGCCATAGTGCGCTGGCATCAGAAACAAAATTGTAAAATATTCATGCCCACACACTTATAATTAATTAAAATATTACTACGGATGGTTTAGGACGTGGACATTAATGTAGCCTTATTTTAGGGGTTGTGATTGTATGTTTAAAGAATAATAATTCACAGCCATTTGTCAATCTACTGCTGGGTGAAGGTTTCCCCGATGTCGTGTTAGTCACGGGGCCTATTTGACCATACTTCACCACAGAGGCGAGGCACAGTACCGGTAAGGATATCTTTCACTCCTGACGTTAGCCGTGATAGAGAATGGAACTTAGGTAGATTCCCGGTAGTGGTTTGGCACAATCGATATTTTGCTAAATATCCGTACATTACAATTAATCCCACCCCGCCCCACTTCGCGCAAGAAGAGCGCAGAAGGGTGGTCATCACATCTACGCATCTATATAAGGAACGAAATAGGTGGACTTCTCCACAAATCTGGCTGTCGCCTGATGAAGCTGGTTGTAATTACTGGCAAAACGTCGTACTCAGATTGTAAATGTTGTGGCTTGGCTCTCCAACACACCGGTGTGCTGTACTTGTAACGAATTCGCACGTTCTGTTTACGTGACAAACCTTACTAATTGGCTGTGTCGGGTGGTGGCGGGTTTAACGACACATTTATATATTTATGCGATCTAACCCAAAACACCTCTATTATGGACAATGAATAGTTTTAACCTGGAGGGGCTCTCCAAATCTCTCTCCAATGAAAACTCTTCCAAGAGCACTTGTGTCAGCAAGCGATTGCAGGGCTTGAACTTTTAACCTTTTTCACTTTAAAAAAAGATCCCGTAATTTCGGTTACATTTTAGGGTGAGTGTGCAAAACTTCAGATCTGTTGGTGTGTTTGTCGACAGGTCTCTCTGTACACAACAATGCAGGCGCGACGTGAGTACGGGCTGGTTGTGAGTCAATGATCTATGACTACACATTCAACGATTCATTTAGTGGGTTCGCTGGTACAACACACGAGTAGCCCTAATCTTAACCCAGGGGATTTCCCCACCCCCACTCCCGCCACGCAACTGTGAATAGAAAAACGCGAACACAGCGACGCCATCTGTCCACTGCGTTACATTAGCAGGTGAGCGACGGGGATGATGCCACGAGCACACTTTGACTTGCAATCCACAAGTCTTCGGGTTCGATCTCCCGGCACGGCGCTCGACATAATGGGTCGGGTATAGATTGGAGCGCACGCCCCATCCGTCTTTGTCCAACCAGCGGTACCAATAGGTAACGCCGTAGTTAATTGGCAGGGGAGCGTGTGCTGGGATAATGGGTACTTCCACCGCTTTCAGGACGTATTGCCAGCGTGGAAGAGTAGACCAAGATAGTATCCAGAGCGCCTTCTTCCGCCAGCAGTGGCGTGAGCAAGCAACTGCAGGGCTGCACCTTTATCATTCAAGGCACAAAAATGTGGAATGTTGACAAAATAGTGCGGTGTTGACTTTGTTACTAAATTGGCGAAATCAAGCAAAAGTACGTGAAGCAGACTTTAAATTTGCAAACATCAAATTAAAGTGTACTACCTGAATGGTTGGATATAAGGTTTTGGTTAACTAAAACGTTAAATAACATAAACAATTGGTTTCCATACTCGTTCATAGAAAAAAAAATCCTATTTTGGGACTGCTTTACAAAAGCTGCATTGCCACGTGTAGCTGCATCGTGATTATGGAACATTTAGAAGAATGTATTCGTGTTCATCTGGTATGAATCAATACTTAAACTGCGTAGATGGTATATATTTCTATAAAATCATCACAGAAAGCAGCTGGCAATAAACAGAAAAAATCCCAATAACACTGCACGATCTTGCGTGGTTATGGCATATTATTTCATCGAATGTTACACAATGAAGACCCAATACGATGCAGAAAATTAGCGTAATAAATTACATTACAATCTAACTGTATTACCATTTAAATGTGGGCGTTTTTTGTTGTTGCATTTGGCATCGGTGCCTCGAATACCGTCAAACAACAACAGTGGTCTAAACGTCCACTTTTGGGATTCACAGCAGCAGATTAAAGGTGTCATTTGTAGACGTTGTTATCCACTCGATTGTCCGTTCAGACGCAGAGTGGATCTGGCCGCTGTTCACGATGTGACGTCGATCGATTGGGATCGGTGGCCGCGCTCGAAGGTCGACGGAATCGTCGACGCGTCACTTGTGCATCACGTGACCGCATCGGCCTTCGTGGCACTGCAAGTGCCAATTCAACCCAACGCGGCTTTGAAATCATCAATATATACGTGTTTTCATTTCATTTGTGATCAATTATTCATTGCGGTATTGCGCAAGCCTTCTTCAACATTTATAACTATTTAAAGTCACTTTAACAACCATTTATGATAATAAAAAAACAGGTTACTTATTAGGGCTGTGCGTGTAGGGGGTTTACCCTGTTCAATATTTAACTACTTTGTATATACCACAGTGAGCTAAGGCTAATGCGTTTCAACTGCCCACTTGCTCCGTAAAAGTTCCTGGGTATATAGAAAACTTGTGCAATGTCTGCTTTACAAAACGTTCACAAATACACCCGCAGCCCATACAATTTGTTTTATTAAAAGATAGCAGTCCTTATAGTTTTAAACATTGTATACTAATATATGTATGATTTACTTTTAACATATATATGACTGAGCACTTTATATATTATAGAGGTGTACAGATGTAGAAATTCGTTTATGAAAGCATTGTCAGGAAGGGCATGTTTGGTAGATGCACGCATACGTGCAACCTGCTTTTTGGTAATCCACTGCCTCGTTACGCCTTGCACGCTGTGAGAGGGCTGATTTGACCATACTTCACCACGCTGGTCAAAGCAGGTTGAAGGTGGCAGGAGTGGGGAACAACATTGGTTTGACTGAACTGCCCCCTACTTCCCACAGCGCCCACTGCACCTACCTGCTACCCATGGTGGTCACTCATGCAAGCAATATCCAAGCTCCAGTCCTGCTCATTTAGCTGACGAAATCTGGCGCATTCTAGGTGAGGAATTAAACAACAAAGTGCAAACAATGCTTTACAAACTGAGGGGTGGGACTCCTCTACGTTTCTGGTCCTGGGCTATTGGTGGAAATTCCACATTTCCATGACAAACAACCACTATTGACACCCCCACCACCCACCACAGTCGTCACAAATACAATCCGGACATGATCTGGAAATCTGGACAGAATACGTTTGATAATTTGTATCATATGTGCATCGTCACTCAAGCAACCATTGGCTTAATAGACAGCACGCAGGCTTACGTGTAAGCACATCAACTAAATGCCGTTTCACAGTCGTCTCCTGGCTCCGAGGTGGCCTGGTAGATTGATCGTTGAATCCGTCTGTGCAGAGCGTTTGATCGTTACCCCCTTTCCTCGTGTGCGTGTTTTCTCCGGGCATCGTCCGGGTTCCTCCGACAAAGACACCCACGTTCGGAGGACCGGTCAAAAAAAAATACCGATGCAAGACACTCCTGGAAAATAGTCTTGAGACTCACTGAAGCTTCCCCCCATGAAACACTGCGAGTGGCATTGCAGTGTCAACATAAGCATTACATTCAGGTCAGCCAGTCTCGTCATATATTGTGGACTGAACTCATTACAGCAGTTCTTTCCAGACAAGCTGTTTTTAAAGAAAAGGTAATCAGAACGTTTTAGAGCTGAGCCGTCGCCAGTGCAAAAATTTACGGTTTTGCGACAGCTAAGGTTTATGAGTGCGTGTGTGTTCATAGGGCGTATGAAGAGCGGTGTCCCCTGCAGTGAAGGCAGTGCCGATGATCCCGGAAACGTGAGTTGTATTCCTGCCAATGCACATCACCATGCCTGGGTAATTACTACTGTACAGGCTGCTCCAGATGTCTTGTGACCCCCAATTAATTGACCCCTATCATTTTTTTCCCTTTGCATATCCATTTATGTTTGAAAAGAAAACAACCTTACTTTTTAAAATGTATATCAAGTTTTTGAGAATTAAATGGGGTCACAAGACATCAGGAGCACCCTGTACGCAGTGAGGGGTCGACTGATTAAATGCCAGTAGCTGGTGGAGGCTTTAGTGCTGGCCGTGTCGGCCTCAATAGGTGCTCGCAAACAACATTAAGCTACAGACACGGCGGTGGTGCATGTGCCGTGGCAGTTACGACAGCGTGCTCGCGATCAGCCTGGGCAGTGTGAACTCTATGGATAAATGTCATCACGAATAATCCGAATGTGGAGCGGTGGTGCAGCGGTTAGCGCACAGCGCTGGTAAGCGGACAACCGCGACGGCTGAGCTGAGTTCGATCCCTTCTCCCCCACACAGACGTTTACCCCACCCGTGACCCCAACCACAGAGGTTCGCTTCCCGACCACGGCTAACCATCAGGGGCGAGTGAAGCCCTCTGAACCGACTCTGGTCCAATATCATCAACGGCCCAACAGCAACCAACGTGGATGAAAGTGGAGTCAATCTTCCCCCCCCCCCTCCCCACGACTCACGCGGCTTGACAACGCCTTCATCCAGCAGTGAACTGACAAAAGGCTGCACACTCTTGCCTATTATGATGGTTATACGAACGACGAGTAGATAGCCGCTAAGGTCAACTCAGCCTTAAAATACCGGTGCAGACCCCACGTGGCAGCAGCAGCAGCCCTGGGGGATACAAAGGGCCGCCGGGCGTGGTGGTGCCAACACCCCACACACTCCCCACATTGTCTGGCTTCGCAGATGCTCGCGAACAGCACGAGACGAGCAGTCTGCGCATCATAAGTGGCCTTTTCTTGTACGTTGTCTTTGTTGGAGGGTAGGTGTAGAGTGTCCATTGAGATGCAGACGGGTACCCCGACAACAACCGCCCCCCTACTCACTCTCTCCGCAGCTACCTGCTCGCTCGCTCGCTGCTACGGCTGCCTTCGGGACATTTCTTGCATTAAATTCCAATGTAAAAATGTTTTAAGTGGTTAAAAAAAGACCCCCCTCCTCCTCCAATCCGTGCCTTCCCCCCCCCCCCCCCCAGTATATCATTCCAATCCAGCATCTCCCCCCCCACCTTTCCACACCAATACCCCGTCATTCACACACCAAGTGGCGGTGACGTCACAACGGCGCCCGTGCCAGGCCAGGTGCACCTTGAGGCCACGTGCAGTGTCGACGGATCCAACAGAAACCCCATCGCTGCGCGGACCCAGCCTACACCCCCCTTCTCTCTCTCTTATCTTGAACCCTGCTGCCAATGCAAAGCGTCCCAGCAGATGCCTATCAGAAGCAAACATGTCTACAGATAATGGCAGGGGGAGAGGTGGGGGAGGGAGGGAGGGAGGAGACAGGCGGGGAGAGTAAAGTAGATGGGGGGAGGAGGTGAATGAGTCAAAGGGCGGACGCTCCGGGGCTCATTGTCCTTCCCGCGGGCCAAATCGTGTGATCGGCGCCAGGACACGTTTAATTGCTAATTAGAGACACACACACAGAGAGCGAGTTGTCGCTGCTGCTGCTGAGTTCGTGAGCGCTCCGGCTCCGAGCCGCCCTCTTCGGCTGCGTCCGCACCGCCCCTCGTCGCCCGCGCACGGAGAGCCCCGCCCCGAGCCAGCCGTCACGACCTCTCAAACTCCTGCTGCTGCTCCTGCTGCTCCTGCTGCTGCTCCTGCTGCTGCCGCCTCCTCCTCCTCCTTGGTCGCAGTCCGTCCCTCCCCTCCCCCCGAAACCCCCTCGAGCAGCAGAGAAGGGCTCCAAGCTCGTGCGCAGCCGCTGTTGGGGCTCAGTTGCCGGGATGAGTGCGCGCTGAGAAGGAGAGAGAGACAGAGAACGAGAGAGGCAGAGAGAGGAAGGGAAGGGAAGAGAGGCAGAGAGAGAGAGGCAGGAAGGGAAGGAGAGAGGGGGGCGATACTCTTTACGCTTCCATAGCTGTGGACTCCGGCAACTAGCCGACGTTTCAGTTCGTGCCTTGGGGTTTTTCTTTTTAGTTGCATCCACACGTGCGTAGGTAGCAGCAGCAGCAGCAACAGCATAGACGGCCAGCTGGTACAACAGCAGCTGCTGCTGCACACGGGGGTTAGGTAGTTGTCAGCTGTAGGGGGAACGGACGCGGGTAGCCGGAGGTGGTTCAAGTGGCGCGTGTTGGATGGTGCTGGTCGCGGGGGGCTGACCGGCGGGGTTCGCGCAGGAAGGCGGCTCAGCTCGGCTCAAGCTCGGCGAGCGATCGAGCGCTTTGACGTGGGGTGGTTGCGTGGGTCAACGAGCGTCTGTGCGGCAAAGAGAAAGGGAACGCAGGAGTTTGTGAAGTTTGACACTCGTTTAGCGAAGTTACTCCCTCCACCCCCCCCCCCGCCGTTGCTGCGCTGTTTGGTACAAAGCGCAGCGTGAGACGAGGCGAAGGCTGCGGCGGCGTCGGCTGCGGGGTGATTTCTCTGCATTCTCTTGCCGAGAGGAGGAACAAGCTGGGGAGGGAGAGAGGGGGGCGAACGAGCAACTTTACTCAACGGCAGAACAAAGAGCTGCGCTCGGGAAGGAAGCCTCTAACTTGTTCCTTACGACCGGGCTGTGGGCAGTTGTCCGGGCAGGCTGTTAGCTCGGTACCAAGCGGGCAGCGACGAGGGGTCGAGTGGCACGTTGAAAACAAAACGCCGGCACCGCAGCAACGCCAGCCAGCGAGCTCATCATGCGCTGTTTAGTGACGTTAGAGAAGTGGTGGTGGCGGCGGTGGTGCTGATACGGGGTTCTGTGTTCGAGGCAGTCGCAGTTGGCGATAGAGTCAGCAATAGGACCGGCAAGCGTAAGACGAAGGGAGCAGAACGCTTTGGGTCACTCTGGCTGAATTCCTTCGGCGTTGGTGTTGTTATTATTATTGGGTCAACACTCCGACCTGAACGCGATGGAGCGACTTCCGAATGTCCTGGCGCTGTGGATGCATTTGGAAGTGTGGACCCTGCTCCTGGTTCTGGCTAAAGGTAAACGCTTGTGGCTGAGCACACGGTTACGTGGGGTGCCAAACGTCTCTTGTTTTTGACTTGTGTAATTGCGTGTGCACACACACAGTGTTGTGTATCTGTTCAAACAAATGTGCGTGTGCTTTATATACACAGTGTTACGTGTGTATGTCAGTAAGCGTTGCGCGCTGTGCGCTGTGTTGTCGTGTACACAATGCGTTACGTGGATTGAACTATAAGCTGCACGTGAACTGTATTCAACCGCATGTGTGCGTGCTGCGTGATATGCGCGCGCACACGCACAATGCTGTGTGTGCGTGTTCAAAGATTTGTGCGTGGTTTTCCCCCCCCCCCCACTACTCTTGTTTGAGTTACTGGCGGAGGATATCTTGTGCTGCCATCTCTGGTCTGCACGCACGCACACAATCCGCGTCTGTAATGGCTATCTCCAAAGCGGCTCCTGCCGCTGCTTCTGGTACCATCCAGCACAATTGTTGGGGTGCAGTGATAGGATAACTGCCAAAGGTACCGCAATAGATGGCTGCTATGAGTAAATACTTTCTGAGTCGAGACGAAGAGTTTGGACGGTCAAAAGAGCCCTTGCTGGTTTACACATTCGGCAGCCTCCTTTGCCAGTTGTGTCCATTACACATTCCCACAGTGGTGTTTAAGTGTATTCCACATGACCACGACTGGCTGACTTTCCACAAAGTAATGCTTTATCAACCCCAGAGGGATGAAATTATTTGACCGGTTGATCGGGATTTAAAACTCGTAACCTTTTGATCGCGAGTTAAGCGCTGTAACTGCTCTGGGCTGGACTGGAATGCTTTAAATGATCGTAACTTCTGTGGCTTAAACGAGGCAGAAATATTAAAACGTAGTTGGTAATGTGTGCGCATTCTGATAATTGGTATCGATGTAAGGGCAGTGCGTGATTACTCCATATGCCTGTCAAGACTTTTCAGACGTTAAACTCGAGTTTATATGCCCTCCATCTCAGCTGTGTTTACTGCCCTTGAGGTCATCACGTGTCTTCACATAGCCCACACATGCCTAAGTAGCGGCCTGTATAACGCAAACTATATTGTAATTGTTGGCCATCATGTGGAGTAACTGTACCCCACCATAGCAATGTGGAATTTCCACCACTGGCTCAGGGCGGTAGACGAAGATGCATAGTGCAGTACAATGTATGTATGCAGTATACGATTAGGCAATGGATCATGTCCTTGGTAGAACAATTGTGTGTGTGTGCAGGGTTGAGCCGGTTACTGCGAGATGGGCATTGGAGTGGTCTCCATGAGTCTACCCATGCGCAGACGGCCAGAGATCGTTAGGGCAGATCTTGGAGGTCACGTGTGCAGCAGGAACTGTGGGATCTGGAAGAGGGCAGTAAGAGTTTAGCGAGGCGTGGTGGCAGCATCAGCTTAGGCCTTACAGCTCCAACGTTTTGATCTTGTGACCTGTACGCTATCGCAATCATTATTTATGTTGGAGGAATACGACGAGATACGAAGCTTTTGTTTCACATATGTCTGGGAGGGGCGGTTCAAAAAGTTTCCAAAACAAACAATTGAAAGACACGATAGGAGTGCAAAGTATAGGGAAAGTAAGTAAGCACATCAGTAAAAAACTATTTTAATTGTACCAGGTAAGGCCCACTGAGCTATGCCTCTTTCTCAGAAGTGACCTGGCCACAAATGACAGCTGGACGAATTGGCTTATAACGTGGAAATGTATAGCATGAGAGAGGGGTTAGGAGGTTGCTACGATTGAGCGTGAGAACATTTAGCTTGACCAGGCAAGAACCCTTTGAGACGAGGAGGCTCTACTTTCAAGGGTAAATCGAGTTTAAATGAGTGAAGAACAGCAAATGCCATTGTATAATTACGCAGAAATCACACAAAAAATTAGATTGTTCAACTCACAAATAATGTTCAATTCATGTAATAAAAATTTCGATTTAAAGCTTTCGTGGCTGCAGGGATTCATATTCTTGGATCTTTCGGTAAAGTAACGTAGAAGGGAAATAATAAAATAATAAAAATAAAACAATTAAATTCTGACGACGTTTCGGCCACAACACAAGCAGCCGTCCTCAGGATTACTCTTGATCTAAACCCACAACAAAGGCAGCGAATGCATAACATAAATAGTCAGATTGCAATTTACCAATTTAGAAGTACATATTTTATTCAACTGGTTCAGATCTTATTGATGTCCCATTTGCGCTTTATAAAGAGACTTATCAAACAATAGTTACTCTACACAGGCGCGTCTCATCGCTTGTTCGTGTTGTAGTTGTTGTGTGTACGATTCATTCAGTGACTTCGTACACAATTGCTTACTCTCCTGAAGGATGCACAATTTAATGCGATATCGTTTTTGGAAAAAGAATACATCTGCACAGCCGCAGGGATCTAAACGTCAAACTTTGTACAAACGGACACGGTGCAAAGATTACGAGTCTATGCGCCTTCTAAATCCAATGTATTCCAGCAGCATTTGTGTAAGCTGGTCAGATATTCAGAGGTTTATATTTACTGAGTGTCATCAGTGCATAAGGTACCAAGTAAAACAACCTCGCCGCACAGCTTCCCCGCATAAACAAATGCTGCTGGGACACATTGGTTCAGAATTCACACGTAGGCTGGTGGGCTCCAATGCTGTTTATGATGTATATTTTTTGGGGGTTTTGTTCACTCACAATCCACCGTGGCAACAACACATGTAATTTGGAACATATGGTAGATACTGTATATCATGAATTGATAATTATTCATTAGAGACAATCTCAAATGTTCAAACTCTCTGTGACCTGCTTACATAATATAATTGAGCATGTTCATGCAATCCATGCCATGACTACTTGCATATATTTTTTTTGTTATGAGTGTGTTAAGTACTCCACGATGTCTCTTAACATATTACACTTGCCCTGTCAGACAAGCACCCGCTGTGAGTGCTGCGATGTTTACAAGAGGCAACACTGGGATAAAAATTATTTATTTGACACCATTTTGGCAGATTAATTTGACACTTTTCTGCAATGCAATCGGAATATGCAGGCTTTGCCATCACAAAACAGATATTCTAACAAGTAACAAGGGTTTGCTTTGAAATCAATAAATCCCAATGTTGATGAAGAATTGATTCAAATGCTGTAAAATACAGAAAACGCGTATTGATTCACATGGCCTCTGAAGGTCACGGGAACATTGTATTAGTGGGATATTCGCAATCTGACTATTTATGTTATGCATTCGCTGCCTTTGTTGTGGGTTTAGATCAAGAGTAACCCCATAGCTCTCAAAGCAATCAATGCCATTCTATGGAGTGAGCATTGCCGCTCAATAACCAGTCTGGCTGCACGCCACTGCCCTTAATCAGTGGGACGATCTTCACGTGCCTGCCCTTGTGTTAGCGAGCGGTGGCACGGCCCAGCGGTTTGTCGCGGAGGGTCACGATTTCATTTCAGCGGTCGCCCTGGTTATTAACCATGAGCGTGTTAACCGCAACAAGTACACGCCGTCTGCTTCACAGTAGACATTACAGATCGCATGCCATCTCATTCGCGAGTGTAGGCCACTGTGTGCCAGCATCGTGGTCCCAATTTGGCAAGTTTGAAAATGTGTCCCAAATGACTTCATTTGGGACTGTACGCATCAAACATTGCTCCTTTATTGAAAATAAAAGTGGGGAGGATCCTCGTGAAAGAGGGTCACGAGTCTCAGTGAGGCTTTCCTGGGTAAACAAGTGGAATAATAATGGGAGAGAGGGATTTGAAAATGATCCTACGTGGAAAGTGGGCGATGTCTCCTAAGCACCTCATGCCCTCCCTGCTGCCTGCTCACTCCCAGGGGTAAATTTTTTTTTGCCAGAATTGAGAAATTACAACAACCGGAAGAGCTCAAGTTCTGCTACGTAGGATTTCACGGTTGTGCTGTATAATGTTACTTGGGATGATGTCCAGTATTTTTTTCCGCGTTCTGGGTGCAAAACGTTGGACATCATGCTGAATAACCTAAAACACATCCAAGAACCGCTCTGGCTGCTGTAATTCCTTTGTAGAGCAGAAATTATCCACTTTCCATAAATGTGTTGTTCAGACCAACTATACACCTATTTTATTTGTAGATCTGTGATTCTACACTGCAGTATATTGACATGCTTCCTATTCTGTCATGCACTGGATTATGAGCCACACTACTTTATTACATTATTACAATGGAGTTACTGGATTATTATTCAAATGTATGGTATCAGTGCTGTAGTACACGATATTGTTCTCCACACTGTTTAGTTTTAGCAAACGTCTTGATCTAAAGAATATTGACAAATGTGATTGTTTTAAACCTCAAGTATCCTTGGCAGGCTTAAAAAAATCGACATTTGAGGAATACCTTTGTATTTTTTTTATTACTTAAGTATTGTGGTTATTGGTGTAATAACAGCCCTTTGTCAATCCACTGCTGAATGAATGCCAATAACACAACACCATTATCAGTCATGGGGGTTGTTTGACCATACTTCACCACGCTGGTCAGTGTGGGTTGATGAATATTGGGGGGGGGGGGGGGGGAGCGGGACTGGTACAGATATAACTCGCCACTGATGTTAGCTATGGCCAGGAATTGAACTTGGGTGCTGGGTTCACAGGGCAGTGTGATCACTAATCCACCCCATCTTAAAAATTGCAACGGATCCATTGATGTGACAGTTGTCATTCGAATGACTCAATTAAGTTCTTCTATTTCTTCCAGTGACTTCTTCTGTCGTTTATTTCCATTGTCTCTCTGAACTTTATCTCCCTTGGCCAGTCCCACTGCTCGAGGGCGATCTGTAAATACAGAGCATAAGAAAGTAGCATACGAACATAAAGTAACACAAAGTAACCCAACACAATAAGCAAAGTAATAACAACACAAGAGTGCCTCCAATCTCAAATTGTTAATGGCACAGTGTTCATCCCCATTGGTGGCACTGTACCAATTGTGGAAATTCCACAATCTTATGGCAGGGCCAGCTTCTCTGTAAGGACACCGTTGACGTTCCGCAGAGTGGTACTTTATTTTACAAACTCTGGAGGGATGATGGACCGAATTAAACCCTGACCCCTGAGCACAGCACCACCCAGCCAGTACTGTGCATACATTATGAACATCAGTCATTCTCCATCCACTGCTGAATGCAGGCTTCTCTGCCGACACCACCGGCGCAGACCGGTGCAGCTGTAACGTCGCTCCCGCACGCAGCCTAACATCGTCACTCGCTCTCCCATCGCTTGCAACGGATATATTCGTTTATTTGCTCGTGTTTTTGTTGTTTGAACTAAGAGGGTTCACCACCACCGCCTCCCCGCCGCCAGAGTGGCCCGTAAAAGATGATTCACGGCCGGCCACGCGGGCACTCGCAAGCAAGGCCCCCCCCACCACGTGACTCGCTTGCTGTTTAATGTGCTCATTTGGGGTGCTGACGATGGCGGTTTAGTCCATACGGAGGGCGGACACTTACCACTGGCCCGCCAAGCTTACGTTTAGGAAACCCAAGCACCTCCCCCACCCCTCTCTAATGCTCACATGTCTTGAGTTCATGGGTTGGTGAGCGCTTGGTTTGTATTAAAACTGCTCATTGTAAGCACAACAGTTCACAACCACAAATACATGCCTCAAGCCCCGCGCC
Source organism: Lethenteron reissneri (assembly GCF_015708825.2). Taxonomy (NCBI): domain Eukaryota; kingdom Metazoa; phylum Chordata; class Hyperoartia; order Petromyzontiformes; family Petromyzontidae; genus Lethenteron; species Lethenteron reissneri. The sequence goes on along the minus strand of NC_083798.1, from coordinate 3,514,993 downwards.
CCGCCTTTAGATCTCTGCTTGCAATCTAATAAGTTTGGCAGTCTTCTTTGCGCATGGCATTAATTTGCTTTAAGTTTTTCTTATTTTTTCCATATAACTTCTGCCTAACATAAAATGCCTTTTAAGCGATCAAAGTCTTTTACCCCGCCCAAATGAGCGGTGGGACATTCCTCATCCTATGGTGGCACTAGAGGTGCTAGCATTCCCTCCGAGTTATAAAGTCGTTGATACGTTACTTGAAACGCAACATTGCCTTAAAGTGTCCAATTCTTTGTAAAATGTACGTCGTAGCCTTACTTGTTTTCTCCCCCCCCCCCCCCCCCCCCACAAACAAAACGTAGAACCCACACGTATTCTCAGGAAGAAAACAAAATTGGAATCTGGTTTCGAATGTAGCTTCCCCATGCCAGCATTATAATGCCACGGCGTTGCAAGCCCTTGACGTGCGCACGTGTGCGTGTGTGTGCGCGTGTGTGTGTGCGCGCGCGTGTGTGTGTGCGCGTGCGTGTGCGCACGTGCGCGTGTGTGTGTGCGCGTGTGTGTGCGCACGTGCGCGTGTGTGCGATTCCTTTGCTCAGCAGCCCGCGTGCGTTACAATTTGCGAAAACTTTTAATGCAGTTGCTTTCCAGATACAAACACTGGGCGACCACACACACACATGGCGCGCGGCTTCGCTGACCTCGTGTGTAGGAGCCTGCATGTTGCATTTCCAGCATGTTGAGTTCCTATGGGTGATTAGGGACTTCAAATCGCACAACACTGTTATTGGGCAGTCCCTGATTGCAATAACCCGTCTCCCGGAGTGACATTACAAAGGCTACGGTGCTTCTCCCTCCCCTTCCTCTCCACCCTCGCTGCCCCCACAATCGTTGGGGGTCGGTAGTGGTAGGAAGGGGGGGGGGCGCTACTGATCCCAGGCCAAGATTTCCCTTTTTATGTAGAGCAGGACTGTGTCAGAAGCCGAACACCCCCCCCGCACCCCGTCTGCTGATTGTGCTCCACAGTTTTCTGTTCGATAAAACGCACAGGCTTGAGAAGACCGTATCGGTACCGGGTATTCATAGGAGCGTGGATACACTTCAACCTTGGACATGATTCTGCTGTCCTGCCCAGCTGTTGACTGACGTTAAAGATTCCACCCCATGACAATTATTCACGATGCCTTGGGTCACGCTGTGTCAGTGCCGTGGACCACAATGCTCCTGGCGTGCGTTTAAAGGGTCATGCTACGCAGCTGTAATTTACATTGCTTATAAAGTCAGCAACCTCTGTGTGTTAAAACTGTGTGAGAAAAAAAATACTTGGACCGAGTAATGAAACGACTCTAATAACCTAAACGATGTCATTAGCCCCACTTAAGCGATTAGTAACAGCGTACCTGCCAGCTTTCCAGCAAGCCACCAGAGGCACACTCTAAATGCAGAGCCATCGCTGCGAAGCTTTGGGGGGCATGAGTGACCACGTGATTGGCCCTTCGGCCGCCATGTGATCAGGGTCAAACTGATGTTACCCATGGGACTAATGATTTTGTGTAACATAACTTATCCGTTATTATCATGGTGTTACAGTGTGCGCTGTATAATTTAACCGCTGCTTTGTGTGTTTTTCTTGGGGGTGGGGGGGGAGGTTCTGTCTTCACGGATGTATGTGCGTATGTGAGAATTTCTTTCGCACCGTACGTAGCCAATCGTGCTAATCGGAGGTGCGGAGGAAACGGTTGTCCTCGTGAACGGACCGGTGCCGCGTAAAGAATGTGGATTTGCAATCGCGGAGTGTCCAGAGAAAAGCCACACGCACACGAGGGGAATAACGCACAAGATTGCTCGTAAATAGGTCAACGGGCCTACTTGCTGTACTGCCTTATGTCGGCCAAATACTTCTCCTGGCAAGTGAATGTTTCACGTGCATGACAGTATCTTGGCAGTCCACCAGCCCCCTTTTACTGGCACGACAACGTCTTATGAGAAGCAACGGAATTTAGATGCTACGTTGATGCAAATTATTTTGCAAACGCTATAATAGACTTTGCCATTTTCTTTTCAGTACAGCACAGAGCACATCCTAAAACTTTTTTTTAATTCATGAAAATGCTGTCTCTGCGGATTGCGAACTTATTTTGAGAAGAGGGCGGCATGACGGAGCGTGTTCAGCGTCTCCACCCCCCACTCGCTATGCGCATTACATTAGGCGCACTCTGTTTTCACAACCTCGGTGAAAAAAAAGGTCTTGAGAACATGGTGAAGCGAATGAGTACGTGAGCAATGGCGGCACATTATGGAAATACGAAATAAGTTGGAATGGCACTTAATAAATCAAAATAAAAGGCTTTCTTTACCACCCTGGCATTTCCTCTCTTTCCTACTTCTGAGCTCTTAAATTATCTTTTTACAAAAATATCTCCCCCCTCACTCGATTATGTGGACATTCTTTGTTGCGAGTTATTTTAATGTGGCAACTTGAAAAATCGTGCCATTAAACACTGTAGCGTGTGAATGATTTTCAAAATGCATGTATTAAAAATGTCACGTTCTGTTACTTACGGCTCTGTGTTCGCGCATATATAAATGGTTTGTAGGAGAACTCCGCTTATCCATGCCGATATGGGGAAACTATTTGGCAGATCCTAGTATTCATTCGTAAAAGTACGGTACTTATCTGCACATTTTACTCCTAAAGGCATGCAAATAAGTTCTGGTGAACACGGATAAGGGGGTGAATTTGTGGCCAATTGTCATTATCTGCTTAAGCGTGATTTCACGGGGAAATGTGAAAGGACCATGGTCTAATTTAAACAATTGTAGCAAAGTGTGCGCAAGTGAACACAACAGTTGAAATCACTCTCACGGACACACGTACAGCCCCTTTTGTTAATCCGATGCCGAATAAGAGCCTCACCACGCCAGCCCACGTGGGTTGTGTGGGTGTGATGTCATGAGACACAGAAGACCCTTCTGGGTAAATGTGGGTCAGGTCAATTCTACACGTAAATTAGCAAATAGGACGATATATGCCGCCAACCGCTGGGTTACTTTCATCTGCGCCTACCTGTGGATGACTGAATGACGTTGTCACAACGTTATGGTTACTCTTCTTAACACCGCCAAAGGGTGGAAAATAAGGAAACTGTGTGCTTGGATTCGAGGAATTTCTGCGGATTGATTCGGCGCGCCGATAATGGTCGCAAGATCAGGAAATGCAAGAGCGGATCAGCGGTGGTCCACTTCTATTTAGAAAGCTAAAGCCTTATGGACACTCGCGATGGGACCGATTTGGTTAACATCCATATCGGAGGCGGCTCAGCGATGGCTCTATTTAAATTCTGTTGACTTGGCACGAGACGAGAAGGACTTTGAGGGCCGCCTTTAGTGCCCGTCGTGTTTCTACAGACGGCACGGTTAATGACTCCTGAGTTGAAAGCAGCTCTCGCTTGAATATGTCGGCTCAAAATATATGTTTTTTTTTACTTCAAGGCATCGACGTGCCACTTGACCACAAAGCGGGGAATATTTCATGCCTCTTGAGCCGCCGCGATAAGAGAGTGGAGTGGAGTGTAGGGGGGGGGGCACGCTTGAGCAGATTTTTCAACCGTTGTGGGGCGGCTAACGAGACAGACAGATTGCCATGCGAGAGCAGAGGGAAAAAAAACCCGCTGCTGTTTTGACATGTGGCCAGAGAAGAGCTCTCCGAGTTGATGAGGCGATTAATTAGTTTGGTTTGGGGCGGGTAGTGCCCTTGCTGCCCTCATGGCTTCATGGCCTGCCTCCCAGACAATCGAGAGATTTTGTATTATTCGAGGATGAACTATGTTGGAAACTAGACCTCATAGTCAAGGTCCCTCTTGTCTTATTTGATGATCTAGTCCTGTTTGATTCTCTTGCACCTACAACGAGCACGGTTGGCTACGTACGGTGCGAAAGAAGTTTAACGTTACAACATATCTGCGTGCGTACGTCTCATCATCGCTGGTGCCTTTCTTTGCCTCGTCCGCTGTTACTTCTGTTCCGAAGCGCTTCCCATTGCTCTGTGTGAATTGTGGTTATGTGGCCCGGTGTCCTTCACTGCAAGGCACGGGGGCCACTGACGGCCGCTAGTGGCCTTTAGTACGGCCCCTAGTGGCCTTTAGTACGGCCCCTGACGTGCGGTACCCCGGCAATACACAGAGCGTGAAAACACCGCCCATCATCATCAGCATCGTGCTGCTGTCAAACCCCCCAATGGATTAAAATGTGTTGCAGCCCTCTCACTGATGATGTCTTTTCGGCGAAAGTGGCGCCCCTCTGAAAACGAGTGAAGAACGCTGCCTTATGCCTCTTCCTTCTTTTTTGCACGCTGCTAAACTCTGAAACTCATCGTGGTTGCCGATAGTGTGTTTAAGTTCGTATTAAATATTGACCTTTCATCAACAAGTTTAATTTAAAAGAATGTCTTAAGCACAGGTGTCTCCCGACTTAAATTGTCCGTGGAATGGAGGTTACAGCAACTCTGTGTGCGGCGTTGGATAGTGGTAGAAAGATCATATTACCGTGACAAGGATCAGTCTATGTTTACCACCGTTGATTTTCAACAAAGTGGTACAAATTTTATTCCTCCATAAGGATGATGGGCTGAGTTGACCTTCAAGGGAGATTTGAACGACTTTAACTCGACATTATGTTGAGTGTGTGTTGAGTACCCTAACGAGTGTTGCCTGGCCAAATGCCTTATTGTCTATCCACTGTTATACAGCACAGTGCAAGCAAACACTTTACAATAGGCTAGTAAAAGTTGATTTGCTTAACCAGGTAAGAACTCAGACGAGTACACTGCAGTCTCGTTTGCAAGAGTGGCACACAACGGCGCCCATAAAGAAACACGGCGAATGTTCTTGCCACTTTACATTTGCGCACAGATTGTATAGCCTCTGTTTAATTCCATCGCTACATTAATGCCTCTTCGCATCACGTCAGCCATAGCGGTTGTTGGACCATACTTCACCACGCTACTCACTGCTGCTTGGGGAACAGGCACCCGTGACCCGTTCAGATATCACTCAGCACTGATATTAGCCGTGGCCGGGAAATGGAACTCGGGTTGACAGGTTCATAGCGCAGTGCGATAACGACTGCATCATCACTCCACCCACATGACATGTACTATCTTTAAAAAAATATATACAACAAAGCCATTGATGTTAGCCATGGCTTGAATGTGAACTCAGGTTACAGAGTCCATACCATAGTGATTGAAAACTCATTTCTTTGAAACTGCTTTCTGTGCTTAGTTTGTTGTCCTTCCCTCGCACCTCCAGTCAGCACGGTTGGCTACGTACGGTGCGAAAGAAGTTCAACATACACACGTACATGGTGTGCTAACCACTGCACTACCACTCCCCCTTATTAGAAGATCACGCGGCTCAATTGGTGCTCTTAACTGTATTGGGCTTTTTTGTTTTGTTTGGGGTCGTCCGAAAAGTGGCCGCTCGTCATTTCCTGTGCTCGTGCCCGTGACCCTGCGGAGGGCTTTACGTGACAAACGACGACCTCGGGCTTGAGAGCGTTGTGGGAGAAGGCCGCCCATTTACGACGACGGTAAAAGTTGACACTGCTCGTTGCTCGCCGTCACGCCCGTGTGTTAGTGGCCCCCCTTTATCGTACGCAATGGTCCGATGCAATGTCAGTCTATGGCTGCTGCCAGGTGAAGGCCTTCCACTAGACGACATTTGCACCGTTTAGTTAACTGCGACGCATTTTGTGATGGTGAATAATGGTCTGTGTATGCAAATGTCACATCTGATACATGGAGACTGACAACCGAGTGATGTTTTGGAAGGGCTTGAAAACTGATATTTTACCAGAATGTTTGATTTTGGATCCCTAAAAAACGGCCTGGTTGTTGATTGGTTTTCCTCATTAGCTAAGATCAGCCTCAATTTCCAAAGTGCTTTCAGTCTCATACTAAACAATGGCAAATATCATCGTTGTCATCTGTAAGATAAGTAATTAGCCTCATGTGGAGTGTAATTCTATAATCACAAAATAGACAAAGGCCATTTTCAGTGACTCGTATTCCAATATTAATCAACTTAATTTTAGATGTATATTTGTGAGAGCAAATACCTATCGGATCAGCTCAGCCCATCATCGTTCTGCGGATGATAAAATAGGTACCACTTTGTGGGAAGTCAATGGTGCTCTCTCTTGTGAAGAGAACAGCCCCCATCATGCCAGTATGGACTTTCCGCCACTGGCACAAGGCTGCCAGTGGAGATGAGCAATGCCCCGTCATCACATGAGCGTGGAATCACAAAACTTTAACTGTGCCTAAAAATGGTTATCGTAAAGTACAGTCCTGTGCACTGAAGTGGAAAATTTACCTTCAAAAGAAACAATGAAACGCCTCCTACCTGTTCCGATCCACAGCAACTCCCGATATCCACAAGTTGAGTTGGCTCCTCCTGTTATCTAAGCTCATGATTGGTGAAGCAGAATTACCCGGAAGTGGTGGGAAAAAGTGTCATATTATGCGTGGCTATTTACACTTTACCGGACACACAAAAGGAGTACAGTAAGTGTTAATTTCTTTACCAGGATAACGTTTCGACCTTGCGCTCCGCACATGCCCTCAGATAACAAGTGAGTTTGACTTCGTGTTGTGAGTTTTTTGGTTTTGTTAAAGCCGTGGCTCGGCATGCCACGTTTATTTTATGTACGACTACAAACATTTTCAACTGCAGTGAAATCATATCGACTTTGACGTCGGTGAAGGCCACCGCTGTGAACCATTGTACCCAACGCTCTTCATGCAGGTTCACACCGACAGCTCCGTAGCCTCGCGATCAATGCACTCACCAGTTCGTAAGCACATCAGCACTTCCATTTCCCCCATCTGCTGCTTTAATTTCCGCACCGAAATGTGCCATCATCCGCTGCAGGGTAGATACTATCAACTTTGCCGTTATTCCTAAGAGTAAGTCGCGTTGTAGCCACTGTGCTCGAACCATTGCCCACGACCAGTATTTTAAAGAATCTTATTCAAAGTGCCTCCATGCTCAAAGCGGGTATTGGGTTGTTGCTCAGCTCTTCCTATGGCCACCACCTCTCTATGTTTGTCCTTAGACAGCCTTCGGTCGGTTTCTGCACGACGGGCAGATCCATTCCAGAAAGCGGTAGTCATGCCACTGGCTCTGCAGATATGATGGGCTGAGTCGAACAATCTGAATAATCTGCAGTTGTAAAAAAATTGAGTTCTCTCTGAGTACATACTTTTTACAAGCGATCATAAATCCCATGGATCTCTCAGCCTGCTATAGTGACGTTATAACACTTGATAAGCCCAATATGTGGCGTGGGCTTCCCCCTTCTTGTTTGTAGCTCACAAAGCTGCGGGCACCGGAAAGACCAGAGTGGTCTCACCTCATTAAGCCGCGGTTCTTGCATGAGACCGTAAATAGAATCCATAGCGGTACCTCTTCCTCCAGACCATTACTTGTGTTCATTACCATTGGATGTAATTCACCTACTTCCTGGGCAGTGACACAACTAACCGGGTTTATGTCTTGGAAACAATCCACAGTTTGCTCGCTCGCGTGCCTGCTGTGTGCGCACGTGTGTGTGCGTGCGTGCATGTGTGCGTGCGTGCCAATTGCGTGAATTGTGCCACGGCTTAAAAGTTTATTTTTTTTGTACCTTTTGGGTGGTGGAAAAAAAAATCACTCTTGAACCAAAAAACACCGAACCTATGGATAATGGCTTCGGCTTTCAAATGTCTCCAGAGACGGCGCATTAATGTTGTCAATGTTATTCCTGTGGATATTCACGATGGATGTTTTCTTAACGGTAGAATAGGTGCATGAGACCGTAAATAGAATCCATAGCGGTACCTCTTCCTCCAGACCATTACTTGTGTTCATTACCATTGGATGTAATTCACCTACTTCCTGGGCAGTGACACAACTAACCGGGTTTATGTCTTGGAAACAATCCACAGTTTGCTCGCTCGCGTGCCTGCTGTGTGCGCACGTGTGTGTGCGTGCGTGCATGTGTGCGTGCGTGCCAATTGCGTGAATTGTGCCACGGCTTAAAAGTTTATTTTTTTTGTACCTTTTGGGTGGTGGAAAAAAAAATCACTCTTGAACCAAAAAACACCGAACCTATGGATAATGGCTTCGGCTTTCAAATGTCTCCAGAGACGGCGCATTAATGTTGTCAATGTTATTCCTGTGGATATTCACGATGGATGTTTTCTTAACGGTAGAATAGGTGATGAAATTCCCTGGATAGATGTATATACACACACATGGGCTTCACTGCAAACAAATACTGAGAGTGCCCAGTCTTATTAGGCCTATGTATTTCTAGCTCAACCGTTTTCAAACGGGCTTTGACTTAAAAGTGCCCTTGCTGGTTCGTTTGTTCCAACGTGTTGCGGTCTTCTTATCAGGCCTAAAGTGCCGCTATGCTCGTCCCCTGCTGCGTTGTTCAAAATCCAATCGTTATGCAGCGGCGTGTTTTATACCGTCGGAAAACGAGCGTCTTCAGCCACCCTTAAACTTAGGTGATTGTGAGGTAACATTGGAGAGTGCCCGGCTTGTTCAGAAATCAATGTCAGAGCATTTGGTGAGCACGACTGAAATATTAGGCTTGAACTCAGCTTGTTGTTGTTCACCCAGTGTGAGCTCAAGCTACCAATAATCACATCACGATGTAATCTATGCTTATCCATGTAATTACAACGTTCGTTTTCTAGGAGAGCCTCATTGAGTCTCAATATATATATTTTTTCAAGGTCCTGCATCGGGATTTGTGGCCAGTTCTATTATTGACTGCTTCGCACAATGAAGGCTGTCGTTTTAGATGAACGTTACCCCTGGCGATCGTTTGGATTAGTGTCCCACCGTTAGTGGGACCTTGTGAAGTGCGGCTGATACCCACGTGGCATCGGTATGAATTGCAGCGCGTTTCAGGAGCCGACACCTCCAGCAGTTGGGTGACACTGGCTAAGATGGCCAGGGTGGTCAGAGCACTATGCTGGCATTCTGACGTTATCAAGTTCAATCCCAGTTGAGAGCTCGACGACTCGACCTCTCATTCCTCTCGCATCGCTAAAATGAAAACATCTCTGCAGGAAGTCAACACTGGTCACCTTATCGAGAGACTTGCGCCCATCAGCTCACGATGACCAGTGCTGCCCCATCGCGCGTTTGGGCGGTCAGGAAGCCGTCGCGACGTTGGCTTTAACGGCGTCTCCTCTCTCCCTCTCTCCGTGTCTTCTTGCCCCTTCCCCCCACGCAGGCGAGATCCGCTGCTACTGCGATGCGGCGCACTGCGTGCCCACGGGCTACATGTGCAAGTCGGAGATGTCCGTGTGCTTCCGCCGCGTGCTGGAGCCCACGGACCCACGCTCGCCGCTCGCGCACGGCTGCATCGAGGCCCTGTCGCCCTCGCCGCCGCACCCGTGTCACGCGCCGCGTCCCCGCAACCACACGGGCCGCTGGCCGGTCGTGCGCTGCTGCCAGGACGACATGTGCAACTACAACGCGCTGCACGACCTGCTGCGGCCGCCCCGGGGAGACACAGCAGGTGGGGGGTCTTTGGTCATCGTTTTCATAGTTATCGTTTGCGGCGGTCGGCAAAGGTGTTGTCGTTGTGAAAACTTCGATGGTGTCTACGTTGGCGACAGCGTCCGAAGTGGCGTGAATGTAATTTTTATTGGCAGCGTTATTGGCCGCTAGGTCGTCATGCTCACCCTTTGCCTAAAGAAAGGGGTGCTTAAATCAAAGGGTGTTGGGTATTGACATGTCGTTGATGCACATTTATATAAGACTAGCTTATATACCCAGCGTTGCCCAGGCCAAAAAAATATTTTAAAACTACTCTTTAAAATCTAACAGCAGTGCGTACTGACTGTGGTGGTGCCTGCTATGATTACAGCAGTGCATACCGACTGTGGTGGTACCTGCTATCACTACAGTAGTACATGCTGACCCTATAGCAGTATTTATCGACTCTATAGCACAAAGCACTCACCTGACAGAGTGGCGTGGTGAGGCCTAGTCCTGTGCAGAGCCTCTGGCCTCGCATAGATTATCCAGCCGCCCGAGGTGGCACCTTGGCAGGCTGGGGCTGGGCTGCTACCCCTGACCCCCCCCCCCCCCCCAGCCACGATTTTCCTGGCCGCTCTGCAGTAATATTTACGGCCTATAGTGGTAGTATCTAGCGACTGTATACTAGTAATAACTGCACGCATCGGGGTGGAGGGGACATCACACAGTGAAGAATTAACGCCAGCGTTTAGTGTATTTTTTATAAAAAATGTACGCGAAAGAAAATGTCCCCCTCACTCCCACCGAAGGCATGCGACTTGGCATGGGCCGTCCCCCCCACCAAAGGCGCGTGAGTTGGTATGGGCGTGCACGCGTAATGAATAAATAAATGTAAAGCGCACAAAAATCGCACTAAATCGCTAATTAAACTAATTGAAAGTTGACAGATGTGAAAAAGGAATAGCGCTTGCTCTCCGCGGGGCTTACGGCATGGTACCTGGCTATTTTTTTTTTACGTAAACACAACCGTCGCACGCGTGCCGTGCGCGACATTGCCGACCACACGCACCGACGCTCACCATCCCTTCGTCATCCTGTGTCGTGCCGCAGACCCCGTGAGCGGTGGCGGGCCCGGCACGGACGGCGCGGGACGTCCCGCCGTGTGGCGCTCCGCCTCCGCATCGGCGGCCGCGGCGGCCGCCTCACAAGAGCTGTGGTTCCGCGCGGCCGTCATCGCCGTGCCCATCGCCGGCGCCGTCGTGCTGGCGCTTGCTCGTGGCGCTGGCGCTGCGCATGCTGCGGAGCGAGTCGCGGCACCGCCACCGGCAGATGCTGGCGCGACTCCACTACGGCTTCCACGGCCCGCTGCCGGGACGCGCGTGCCCGTCGTCGTCGTCGTCGTCGTCATCCTCGACGGACGGAGGCCCCAAGTCGGCGGGCGACGCGGGCCAGCCGTGCTGCTGCTGCTGCGTGGCGTGTGCGGAGGCGCCCAGGAAGCCCAAGGCGTGGTCGATCGTGCGCTGGGGCCCGGGGTGCGCGGGCGGCGGCGGTGGAGGAGGGGGAGGAGGGGGGGGAGGAGGGGGAGGAGGAGAGAAGCTCGAGGGGCTGGAAGAGCGGCAGAAGTCGTCGTGGTCACTGGGACGATGGGGATCGAGCAGCGCCACCGAGAAGATGGCGTTTGTGTGACCGCGGATCTTCTTTTTGCAGAGTTAACGAGACGAGAGCGTGGGAAGAGGATTTTTAAGGAACGGTGCAATTGTTTTTGGAGACGTTGAAGAGCACTCAGACTTTCTTTATGCGGAAAAGCACAACGACCTCCTTGTGATACGTTTACTCGCAAGATCGCAGAGATGCGTTCAGGGTGTCCGTCGAGGTTCAAGGCAACGGTATAAACCAACGACAATGAGAAGATGTCTAGACTCATGAAACGCTTTTTTTTTTCCCCCAAAACTGTTTTCTGTCTCGCTATGTGGTTATCGCTGCAGTGAGCTTAAACTTACAGCACGCTTTGATAGTGAAGCTACTTAGTTCAAGAATATCGAACTCTCTCTGCCGACGACAGAAACCAACGAACGTGAAGCGCGACGACGCGTCATCCCAACAGCATCCCCCCATGCGGGAACTTGCCCGTTGGTCATTTTTCAAAAAGGGAGGGAATCGCCAATGTGCGCCACTGATGACGCTTGCGAAGGAGTGAAGGAAACGGAACGATGTCGGTGAAGATTTGTTAAATTAAATTGCCGACGCACACTCTTTGCCGGGTGTGTTATCGGTGTCTTGTGTAAATGTGTACAGAGTCTGCATGGGACTTGTGTAGTGTGTCCATATTTTACACCGACCTGTGTGTCTAGCTTTCATTATTGTTGTTGTGATTTTATTATTGTTAGATGTTTTTTTATGATGTTGCACACTAATATAGGTCTACTTAGATCAATGGGATTTATAGTAACGAGAAACTATATTGTCCTTAAAACCAGGGTATTACGAAGCATGGAGAATTTCCAGCATTATGCCTTTTTACATCCCATTGGCATAATTGGTACAGAGCACTCTCTTTTATGTACATAAAACTGTTTGGTTTCTGCTGTCATTTTAAAATATATTTTCCCTGTTGAACAGCTAAAGAAGTGTTTGTGTGTGTGTGTGTTGTTTATCTCATCCTCAAATGAGTACCTGGTGCGGTGTGTAAACATCGCCACTCGGGAGACAAAGGCGACCGGGTGTGATGTGGGTCACACACATCCCCCTCGTGTGCTGTGCCAGCCTTCATAGGTGCTCGCCAACAGCACTTGCCCCAAAAGCCTGTTTAGGTTATACGGGGGTCTTTGTCTTTGTTTATTTAGGGTAGTCTCAATTAACCCATTTCACCTGGATCTATCCCACGACTTGTCAGCGAGCCCTTGACACTTCATGTGATAGCCCCAAAATGCACCCAGCCTGGCACAAGCTCTGAGGTGACGCCATCTCCACTTAGTAGCGCGCAGCGGCTGATGTTGACTTGACGACACACGGGGAGCACTCAAAGAAACCCATCTGCCAGCTTAACTCTCAAACTGGCCTGCCATTTTTCAATGCTGGTTTTACCCATATTGGATTTTGTGTGAGATGCTCTGACAAAATAAATAAAAATCTCAACAAAGTCCAAACAGAGAGGCCCTCCTGGCAGGTGAGGGCTGTGTTGGCTTGGTCACATAGCACACATTCTCAGCCATCCGCATGCCAACGCAGCTATTGTTTGGCTGGATATACACGGGGCTAATGGGAGCAGAAAGGCAAGAGACGAATGGGGGTAGATGTGGTGGGTACAGGAGGACCTGTACTTGGGTGTATAGTACTTGCCAATGGGAGTAGTGCTTGCAGTGGCTGTTGAAGAGGCTACTGGGTCGCTGGCAGCAGCCATCCTCGTGCAACATAGTTCATGAGCCTGGGCCAGATATTTCACTTGTCAGTACCACCCGAGATGGCGTAACTTCAGCGCTCCCAATGTCTTAATGTGGCCAACAACAATAATGTGACCATCATTTAATTGAGTGGGTTATAATGCATTAACTCTTTTTCGCCACGTAAATAAATTGGTAAGACTGTACGCATGGTTTGCAACTTCAAGTGGGACCAATTTATGCTCTGGCCCGTGGGCTGACAATGTAAGGCAGATTAACAATGCTGATAGCAATCAACAGAGCATCAGGCGACAAAAACAAACGCTGCAAGTTGGAACAGTAGGCAGCGTAGGTGGCCCATCAGCTATTCACTCCGGCCTCTTAATTCATAACACATGGGCTCTCCAATCACCACTGGCTCAACACATTGTCTCAAAGTGCCTTGAGCCTAACACGGACATTGTGGTGACATCACTGCCCCCGATGTTACTGTTTAATCCACATCAGCCATGATTTATCCACTGCTAGATGGCCTTCCCAAGCCACCGTCTCTCACCCAGCACACGAGTGGACGTCCACTCAAGCTTACACCTGCGCCTGCCTTGGTGCTGCCGGCACCCTGAGGACATCGGTTGCAAGTGATGATGGAGCATCGAGTTTCTAGGATGCGCTACTGTTTGGAAGATACGCTGGTCGGTGAAATGTATCTGACGTGGGGAATGCACCGCTCACACTCAGGTGGCCTACTTATTCATCATCCAATCATTGTCCCCCGTGTTCAAATGAGCATTGGGCAGCAGCTATATCCGCTGCCATTCCTTAGCCGGTGGTGGAAATACCATGTTGTTGTGGGAGGGGCCGGGACGATAAGCAACCGGCAGATTTGGAATTTACTTTGCAGTTCCAAGAGACGCGGCATGGAGAAGCCTCTTCGTCCGAGAGCTGGCGACTCAGGTATCCGAGTTATAAAAGACGATAAATGACCTTCCGTTTGTGAGTCACGTGTTCTCTCAGTGTCACCCAGTCAGTGGTCATAATTAAGTGGCAGCTGGTTATAGTAACCAGTTGCCTCTTTTGAAATTGTCCGAGCGAAAGCAGATGGCACATCCCCCCCTCTCCCCCCCAAATCCTTGCAAAGCGTTCACCAGGCCGCTGCATGGATCCCAACTGGATAGGTAACGTGGAGAACGCACCGGCCGCTAGACTATTCGGCCTCCTTACACACTCAACAATTTGTAACAACATGGGGAGATTTCGATTTAAAGCTCTCGTGACTGCAGGGATTCATCTTCTTGGTTCTTTCGGTAAAGTCACGTAGAAGGGAAATTAGAAAATAATAAAAATTAAACAATAAAATAATTCTCACGACGTTTCGGCCACAACGCAAGCAGCCGTCCTCAGGTGAAGAACAGGTCTGTCGGAAAGACAACGTCTGAACATGGGGAGAGAGAGAGAAAAAAAAAGGCACGTAAACTTCAAAGGTGATAGAGTGCTTCTTGTGCAAATTCTAGAGCCTACATAACCACAGGAAGGCAGCCTCTTCAATACCTCAATCTGCAGCTCTTCTTTCATCAGCCACGGCCCCCAAAGCACCGCCGCTGCTGCTGCTGCCATCTCCGCGGGGAGACTGATTGTTTAGGCTGGAGCCGAGCGCTTCTGCTGCTGCCGCGGCTGTAACAGCACTTCCAGTGACTGCGCTGTAAGCGACTGACCCTTGACCCTCCCATCCCTACCGCCCCTCTCTGTCGGGCGCAATGAACACTGCGCGGTGTTTGTAGGCGCGGGGAGCTAATGTGTGTTTGTTCTGCGGATAAGCGGAGGCTGCGAGAGGCACGGGGAAGGGAGTGAGAGAGGGAGGGAGCGAGTGAGAGAGAGAGCGAGGGAGGGAGGGAGTGAGAGAGGGAGGAAGTGAAAGAGGCACGGGGAGTGAGTGACAGAGGGAGAGACCCTTTAGCCGTTGAGGTTTTGGTCGTTCTCGCCTGGGTCCCCCGGCCCACTCAGCGGCTAAGCACTGTGGAAGAGCAGCCAGAGAGCGTCCCCCACTCACCCCGCCCCCTATTGCCTCAATGGGACTTCCTTTGATGGCTCTTCCACATCGCCCCCCATCCTCCTCGCCCCCCACTCTCTATCTTCGTTAGAAGTCCGCGTGAGTGCAATGCGCGCGATGCGGGCATCGAGGAATCGGCTCCTGGCCCTGGAGAGGTGAGCGACGGGCGGGTAGGAGGAAGAATTCCCCCACGATGGATCAGAATCGGAATCTTTGATTTGGCCCGGAGGAGGAATCCGATGAGCTATAAAGCAGTACAACAACAACACAATTATGGAGTGTATAAGAGAGACAATGGCAAGAAAGTCACTGAAAATAAAATAAATAGCAATGAATAACGATTACTTTCATTATATAAGTCAACTTTAACTGCTGACACCTGTGCAGTTTGTACAGCAGTAGTATCGGTGTGCGTGCAGCTGTGATCGTTGTTTCTCTGCCTGCCAATGATTATAAACGGTGGTAAAGGTAAAGGTACGGGCCCTGCAATGTCTTGCTCGCGCCACTGCTGACAGAAGGGCCTCACTTCAAGGGAGCTCTGTAGAGGCCCGACAGCTCCAGAGACGATGGCCTACTCTTCCACGTCGACCAGGCGTCCTGGAAGAGTTGGGTGTACCCACACTTTACCCCACAACACGTGACTATCTACTAGTAATCGCTACTCATTAATGCCTCGACAATATATATTTTTTGCAGCATTGTGCTAACTTTATTCGCCGGTTTCTTTCCTCTGATTAACATTTAGGATGAACAACAACAGGACAGTGTTTAAAGGTCGTGAAAATGTCAACGTGTCTTGGACAATCTCAAGAACAAAGTAAAGATTGTTTTTTTTATGAAAAGGCATGTCCTTTTCATATTTAGATTAATTTCGCTTTAGCTAGTTGACAGGAATTGTTTATTAGTTACATTGAGTCGTTCAAAATATGACAAAAAAATAACTGACGTTTTGGCCAACACATGGGAAAAACGTGAAGTTTCGATTTGACAAATTTCACACGATATTTAGTAAACACTGTACATTAATTGTATCATATTGTTCATAACACATATATTGGACCTAGGGGAGGCCCAGGACTGGTTCAGATAATTGTCACTGGTGTTGGCCGTCAGCCGGAATCGAACTCGGACCGCCTCCATTGGTAACAAAGACAAAGATCCCCCATATAGCCTGTAAGAATAGTGCGGTTAGCGAGTATCACATGTGAAGGCCAGCTTGGCACACGAGGGTATGGTTGGCCAACACCACGCATGCAACCGCATGTACGGTGTGAAAGAAGTCCCACATACATCTACAGGAGTATTAGCTCCCCCAATATTATCTTTTGATTCGAGGGGAGAGAATTGACACCAATTCTATAGAGATCACCTTGAGTGGCATGTGTTATCAACCATATCAAAAACTGATGGTCATTTTGCTACAGGGATAATCCAGGTGTACTATTACATATGGGGCTAGTGGTAATATTTACACATACTCCTGTAAGCTGTAGTTATATGAGCAGATCGCCTTTATTAATTGTATTCTGCTGAAACAGCTGCTGGTCTAGACGTGCTATTGTCATGTCAGCTGTCCCTTATTGTTTGGTTTGCTGTCGGTATTGTGGTTTTATTGTCAATTTATTTAACCGAGGCCTCTGCGGGTATCATAAATTTGATTTTGTGTGCAAACAAACCTTCTGTCTGCCCTGATCTTACAAATTAGCTTTTTATTTTGTATTTGTCTGGACATACTAGCCAATAGTGTAATTTTAGTTACAAAAACAATATTTACACTGGCTTACAATAAATATTGGGCACAATGGTGGAGTTCACGAACACTTTAAAGATTTCCACTTCCATTCCCCCCCTTGTGTGCATGTAGAGAGTGGTGGTACAGTGTCACGTGTAGACTAATATAAATGTATGGATGTTAAACTTCGCAGCCAAACCGCGCTGATCGGAGGTGCGGGGGAAGGACAACAAACTAAACACAAAAAAGCAGTTCCAGAGAAATTAGCTTTCATTTGAGATGATTTTAAAGTGCATACCTCCAGTGGCTTTCTAATATTGGAAGGGGGAACGTACCAGACAGCCGCAGACGAGCATCTAACCACGAGCAATGATGTGAGTCTGATTCCCGGCCATGCATGACATCGGCGGTTGTTGTCTGAACCCTTGCTGAGGCTTGACGAAGTCAACTCAGCCTCAAACGAGTGCCCGTTCACGTTTGTGAAGGTCAGCAGCGTTAAGACAAAGGTGACGGGGTCAGATGTGCTACCGGTGTTACCCTCTCACACACCCATTTCGGTATTAATAGATACTCACAAACAACATTTGCCCCGGCAATCTACAGGATTATACAGGGGATATAGGTCTATTTGTGTGTCCGTTTGTCTTTGTGTGTGAATGTGTAGAGCGGTGACCTGGTGTTCAGTGTTCCTGCTACCATTCCCAGAAACCCCAGTTTAATTCATGGCCATGTACAGCACCACTGGCATCTGGTATCCAGACCTGGTCTGGACCTCTCCTACGTTGACTCAGATTAAAATGGATAATCAGTGCACATCTGTAACATCAGTAGCGGGTAGACAAAAGTGGTTGGGGTTGTTTGCAGCACCACGCCATGCCGTTGTATGTAAAGGTATCCCCAATAGGTGCTCGCTAACAGCAGCTGCCAAAATAGTCTGTACAAATAACTGGGAGATCTTTGTTGCAGCATGGATATTCCATAACTCCTGGCTTTAAAGAATCCGAGTAAAAATTATCAGCATATACAATTTCATTAAAAAAATATTCTGGACGGCATATGGTTTAATGCTGTAAAATGTAATACTGCAAGATGGACATCACATTAAAAATGCACGTTAACATAAAGCCAGCCCTGTAATGATGACCCCATGAAGATTATTAATGACTTCTTTGCAAGTATTTGAATTAAATTTGGCTTTGAGTCAAAGTGTCTATTCGCTCATATTAATGTGGGGCAGTGCTAACTTCTGTAGTTTAGCCAGTAGAGGAAATTCCACATTCCCGTGGCAGGGCTCAGTTTATCCACTGTTGAGTTCTCAAACAGCGATCGTCGCACTAGTGACCCAAGAGGAATAGTGGAATTTCGACTCAAAACATCCCAACTGTGAATTGAGCATTATAACGACAGTGATACCAGGTTAGAATGAGAACGTTAACATGAACTGCCTTGCCTTTCGATTTAAAGCTTTCGTGACTGCAGGGATTCATCTTCTTGGTTCTTTGGGTAAAGTCACGTAGAAGGGAAATAATAAAATAATAAAGATAAAACATAATAAAATAATTCTCACGACGTTTCGGCCACAACGCAAGCAGCCGTCCTTAGGTGAAGACCAGGTCTGTCGGGGAGACAGCGTCTGAATGAGACGCGTCTGAATGAGACGCTGTCTCACCGACAGACCTGGTCTTCACCTGAGGACGGCTACTTGCGTTGTGGCCGAAACGTCGTGAGAATTATTTTATTATGTTTTATCTTTATTATTTCCCTTCTACGTGACTTTACCGAAAGAACCAAGAAGATGCCTTGCCTTGTAAGAGGATCCTATTTTTCACATTTCATTGTAACTCCTTCTCGAATACAAGCTTTTAGTATAATGATATAGGAGGTAGTTGTGGCATTGTTTATAAACGTAAACTATGTATTATTCATCAAGCTGTAAATCAACACGACATTGTGCCGCTGTGCTACTGAAAATGCCTACAGGGTTATTCCATTCAAGGTGTGTAAATATATGAATTAATAAATATATTTAGAGTTAAGCCTATGACCAAATCACCTGGAATGCCCCTGATCTTGTCGGATCTCGGAACTTAAGCATCGATCCGATGCTAGAGTATGACATAACAGTCCTTTCTTCTGGAGCGTCTCAGGAGTGTTATCAGAAGTTTCTCGCTTGCGATATTTGCGCAATTTCTCAATGAACGGTTGTCATGTGGCAGGAAACTCTGGCGGCAGATACCCAGAGATTCCCAGAAACGGGTTAACATCTTACGTTCTGTACTGGCTTCTGCTAAGTGTCCCACACAAAGATCCCCTGTGTAACCTTTAACAGGATGTTGGTGCTGTTAGCGAGCACCTATGAAGGATGACACGACACAAGAGGGGGTGGGTGGCCACCACCACGCCCATCCGCCTTTGTCTCCCGAGTGTTGATGTTTACGCACCGCACCGGGTTCACAATTAAGAGCAAGTCGGCGTACGGGAGGACCAGGTCAATTATTCGCTGCTACTTACAGATCATGAGCGGGAATCAAACTCCGGACGCCGGGATTCGGAGCGCAGCGCGATGACCACTTCTTCACCGTCTCTCGCACACACACAAACACGCACACGCACATCTTTACGCAACCCACCAACCTGATAAACAACACGGCGAAATTGCGTTGAATGTGCATGCAGAGAGCTTAACCGCAACTATCAACAGAGGTTCGGTTCTCGTGGGAGTCTCGTGGGAGAAACTAAAGAAGAAATTTGTGTCTACGGGGGCAGGGGGGGGGGTCAAATGTGACCCAGAAAATGAGTCACCATCGTCGGGAGACATGCACACATGGTTAAGGCTGTTTGGCTGATATGTCCTGGGTTGTCGTCCCCCCCACCACCTCACCCATCGCCTCTGCCCGCTCGCCCCTTCCCACGGGAAACAGAGGAGACGAGACGTCTCTGGAATTGCCAAGGCAGCCCTTGATGGCACCAGATACCACTTGCGTGTGGAGCCAACACCCTGCAGGAACAAACAAAGACAACGTTCCACCCCCCTCCCCGCTAGAGCCTAAACGGACTGTTGGGGCAAGTGCTGTTAGCGAGCGCCTATGAAGGCCGGCACTGTGGCACACGAGGGGGCCGGCGACCAGCGTCACTCCCGGCCGCCTTTGTCTCCCTAGAAGCGATGTTTATACGGAGCACCCGGTACCCATCGGAGGCTGAGTTGGCCTAGGGCATGCCCAGGGCCAATTCAGTTAATCTTCACTGGCGTGGGTCATGAGCGGGAATCGAACTCGGGTCACCAGTGCGCTAACCACTACGCTACCCCCCCCCCCCGCCAACTAACAGGAACAAACCCACGCACCCACGGGATTACAATTTTTTTACAATGTTTTTGTTTAACTCCCCCAAACTCACCGAGCGAGTGCCGTACTGCATCACAAACACTCGCAACACGGCCACGCGTTGACTTTCACAGCCGCATACTTCACCGCAGCACACAACGAGAAACGGTGATAGCGAATGCCGCGCGCATTGAGCAATCGTTACCAAGTTGAATCATTCAGTTACAGGCTTGGTGAAATTAGTGGAGGTTTCTAGTGGTATTAAAATGCTGATTCTCGTCTTCGTGTTTGTAAATGTGAAATTTTATTCCAAGCTATGCATGTTAGCACTTATTATTGTTACTACTTTTATTTTCTTCCTAATCCCTTCCATAATCTTCCAATCCCTTCCGTCAGCAAAGTTGGCACCGAACGAAGGCCCTCTACGTACTTGTGTCTACTTTGCCACTCACTCTCTTGCACTGTTCGCATCTGATCTTCTCTGCTCCGCGACTTTCTGTCGTGTGTTGTCTTCTCGAGCACATTCTTGGCCTTCCCGCACCTCCTTCTACCCCGGTGGGAATCCCCACTGTGCTGCGTCGTATTAGTAACATATTTATTTTGATGATGATATTATTATTATACACGTCAGTGGCTATTGGTATCTGAGTCTTACCGAGGTTGACTCGGCATGAAATGAGTTTCTGTGTGATGACGAAGTATGTAGGACTGCAACGCTCTGGTTATTAAGAGAGCGTCAGTGGGCACCAGTGGCTTCATCACCCAGCTGTGCCGTGCCAGCCCTAGTCGGTGCTCGCAAAATACCATTTTGTCCCAAGAGTTTCGAGCTGAATTTGTTTCGCCAGGTGAGAACTCTAGAGACGAGGATGAGTTGCATTTGCAAGATTGAGTCCCAAGCAACAAACAGAAATGAGTCTATCGGGTTGAACGGGGGATATTCGTATTTGGATGTGTGCATGTTTGCATAAATGGGAAATGTATATTTAGCAAAAGAATGGTCACGAAAAAAATGGTAATTTTAACAAAGTTGCAATAGAAATGAAAATTCCCAGTTTACTCAAGTTACTCATGTATAGTTGACCAGATGAAATAAGAATAGACTATATCTTTACACAGCTTTACAGCATCACAAATACGTTGAAACATTTTTATTTACCTGGCCGTAAACAATATTTATTGAGTTCCAAAACGAGTTGGAATCAATTTTGTTGATTGCAATTTATACATACAATGCATTGGATCTAGTATGTGATTAGTATTTCAGTATTTGTTTAATATTTTGTAGTATATTAATGTAAGAACTGTGTAAATTATCATGCAAGGGTGGCATTGTGGCTCAAGGACAGAAGGCTGTGAGTCCAAATCCCAGCTGGGGGTCACCTCGGCTCATCATCCCTGTAGGGCAATAAAGTGGGGACCCACTTTGTGGCCAGTCTACAACAGCTGTCCACTAGAAAGGCTGGCTCCTGGCAAAGGAATGTGCAATTTCCACCACTGGCTTAGACCCGCCAGCAAAGAAGAGGGTCGGCCCACGCACATGTAAGAAGGGAGTCACTTTGAATTTTTCAAAGTGTATTTTTTTAAAATGTTGCTAAGAGACTCAACGTGCACATTACCAAAACCTCTAATAGGGCTGCATCTTAAAATATTTATCCAAATGACAGCGTCATTAAACAGAGTGCACTCGCCCGTGCGTGAGAAGACCTCGTACAGCCTGTACACAAGATCCGCAAATAACAGTAATTTGTTTGTAAGTTATACGTTATTTTGTGTGGCAGCAAAAAAAAAAGAGGCCACTTAATGCGGGCGGGGTGCAGCAGACTGTCTCTGAGCGTGGGGCTGGCTGCCCGGGGCAAACTCTGGGTGGAGACGCCAGGCAGGCTTATCAGATGTGTTGGGGGTTGGGGGGAGCGAGCGAGTGAGTAGGTGGGCCCGTGGAATGGGGACGGGACAGATGGGAGTCGGTGGGATGTGTAAGTTTGTAATTAACGTCAACATCGGGTCCTGGCTGCGTTGTTTCTGAATGTTGACGGCGGACGGATACTCTGCGAGTCGCAGTACTTGTGAGCTGGGGGCTCTGCGAGAGCGGCGGGCAAGCAGAGGAATTGGCGATGTGCAGGGCTCGGGAAGAAGAGGCTTCTGTGAGTGCCCCCGAGGGAATGGGTTCGCAAAAACATGGCACTAAACAAAACGAAATGGGTCAAATCTTTGATGAGCGAGGCCCCTCTCTTGCCACCGCAGAGCCCTTTCAAGTCACCCCACTCCCCTCCCATCGCACGGATGGACGCGGTGCAGTTAAACTGCAGAGTATTTTTTTTCTCTCTTCGGAGAGCCGACTAAACAACACGTTAATGCTCTTGACTGTGACTGGAGTCGCATTACCACAAAGGTGTAGAATTGTCGAAGGAGCCAATGTGTTGAAGGCATCACCGATGTCAGTAGCACCAGAGCAAAGCCACGTACAGGTCAATATTATTCGGGTTCAAACTAAGCCTGTGGCGCTATTCTACTTACAATCCTTATATTTGGAATATCTGGTCACTAATCAAATTAAATAATAACAACAATAATCATGAACATTGTTTATTTTGTTGGAGAGACTCACCCTTTTAGATGCGCTTCTGCGGCCGTCTGGAACACTCTTTCTTCCCATATTAGGAAGTCAATGGAGCTATGCACTTTTAAATCTATATTAAAAACTAGTTTCTTCAGAACAGCTTTTTGTGTTTGTTGTCCTTCCCCCCGCACCTCTGATTAGCACGGTTGGTTATATCCAGTGCGAAAGAAGTTCAACATACATCCTGCCATAGGAAAGTGGAATTTCCACCAATGGCTTAGGGCGGGCAACAACAACGAGCCATGACTCCGCGTTTGTGTGAGCTGGGATTCGAATTTTCTACTTTCCATCTCGACTCGATTATATCAGTTTATAGAATTTCCACTTCCCAGGGAATGGCCCATATTAGTGTGGATGATCTTGTACAATCAGACCCATGCAGTGTGGATGATCTCGTACAATCAGACCCATGCAGTACCGGACTAAGCTAGTTGCAGGACCTGTAGCATATGTTATAAAGGGGCCCTAAATAAAATTAAAAAACACGTCGTAAAGTAATTGTTTTTTATAATTTGCAATACAGCCAGATAATGACAAATCGCTAACCTTAAACACCCAGTCGTTCATAAAAGTTGAAGGCAGTATAGTACTATAGTAATAGAGCAAGTGCAGAATCACTGAACCGGAATTGACAGTGTGAAAGCATTTAGCGCGGTGCCCTTGAGAGTGCGGGGCCCGTAGCTACTACTACACATGTAGCTACTTTTGCTCCGAGGATAATCCGGCACTGGACCCATGGAACGCACCCGCTCCGCGACAGCAGACGGTATGACACGTGCGCCACTGGGGATCAGGTTCAAGGGGGTTGCACGGTAGCACTGCGTTGTGGACGAGAAGCAATCGTCCCATTCACGCACACTCTCACCGTGCCCTTCTTGCTTAAATATCCCGTTGTGAGTGCCGGGTCAAAGTGTCACATTCTCATACAGACCTTTCCATCTTACAGCGGGTGCTATAACTAACGATTCCATTCGTACGATAGAAGACATGTGAATTGTTACACATATAAGGGATGCCAAAACACAGACAATACAATATGATCGATACATATACACAACGACTGACATCATTGCTCTGTGATGTATTAGTCTATAATCCCACTTTCCCATGGTAGACAACCGTTATCACATACACATATATATACATAATAAAAACTCTGCATGCTGACTGGTGTAATGGTCAGCACGCTGGGGTTGCAATCTCGCGTCGCAGTTGAAACAAAGGTGCACACTTCTTAAATCTCCACGCAGAATAAATGTGTGCACCAAAGTTAGACCGTTGGGAGGTTATGTATGGTGGGGTAAAGTGTGGGTACTCCCACTTCTTTCAAGGTGTCAGGTCAGTGTGGAAGAGTAGGCCAAACACACCCGATAGGGGAACTCTAGGGCAGGCTCTAGTGGAGGCGCTTTCGCCAGCAGTGGCGTGAGCAATAACTTTCAGGGATGCACCTTTACCCTAATCATGAATGTTGCGTAACGTTATGATTGTGAGCGGCTAAGTTGGTGAGCACCTATAAAGACATCATTGGGGATAGCAGAACACGTGTCAAATTCCTTTTGTTTAAGTCTGAGTTGACTTAGAGGAGGCCCATGTCAGGCACATGCCATTTCCAACTGCTTATAGATATTACATTCAGTTTGTATACTGTATTTTGTAAATAATCCTAATTATAGACAAATGTGTGGGATAATATGTTTTTTCATTCCACTGAAAGGAGACTGAGGGAGAAAGAGGACTTCATTTTCATCGAACATATAGGTGAGTAATATAATAATGACAACATACACCCATTTGTAAATCCACTGCTGGATGAAGGCCTGTCTCCGCATGCCCTGTCCATCATGGGGGAAGGTTGGGGTGGGGGGGGCACTAGAAATGTTTTGCGATGAAAGTGGAAGTCTCCTCGGTGGTCAGGAAACAGTGAGTGATGCGATGTGTCCGTATGCTTGTAAAATATGTGGACATCAGACATGGTGGTAGCTACAGGTATTCACCGTCCCGTTCACAGCACGCTCAGCCACTTTTTTTACAGGTTCTCTCCGAATGCCATTGATGCCTATCTGAAGAACACGAGATATCCAACGAAGCTGCAATGATTCTCTTGTGGCACAAAAACCAGTTAATCAGGTCAAGCGGAGACCATAAATGTTTTTTTTCCCTCTCTCGGTGCCCTTCAGCGGCAAGACAAAAAAAGTAGGAATTTAAATATGAAAGGGGTAGCCAAAAAGGTTTCAGATCAAAAAAGAACTGGACGTAAAATACTCCAGGCACGCTACTTTAATATATAGCGTAATCATAATAATCCGCCCTTTGTCAATCCGCTGCTGCACGATGGGCTCCCCATGCCGTGCCCTTCATTGTGGTTCTTTGACCATACTTCACCATGCTGGTTAGCGTGGATTAATGAAATGGGGGGGGGGGGGCGGGAGGGGGGGAGACAAAGACTGGAACCTACGTTAGCCATGGCTTGGAGTCGAACTGAGGTTGCCGGGTTGGCAGCGCATTATACTCACCACCTTATTCTGGAAGATTGTATACGTGCCGGCCAGAGTGGCACAGTGGCAGTGCTCAGCTCACAGACTAAGGGATATGAGTTGCCCTGTGCCTCCTCCTATAAATTCTAGATTTGAAGCTTTCGTGACTGCAAGGATTCATATTCTTAGGTTTTTTTCGGTAAAGTCACGTAGGTAAAACATTAAAATTAATAAAAGTAAAATAAAATAAAAATCACGGCGTTTCCCTTACTTTTAAGGGATTACATCTTGAATCATTGCCTCACTTGATGCAGCAAATCTGGCTGTGACGGTCCCACATGATGACGGAGACTTGTGTTGCCTCCGAAACGTCTTGATTTTTATTTTATTTTACTTTTATTAATTTTAATGTTTTACCCACGTGACTTTACCGAAAAAACCTAAGAATATCCTCCTATAAACCCTTGTGCACCTCGTGTCCGTCTGCTGGTCTCGAGATTCGGCACGAAGACAGAGACAAACATCCAGCATCAACCCTCAAGCGAGAAAGTTACTTTACCGAGCACCGATCAAGGTTGGCACACTCAGAGGTAGTGTGGCCAGCATCGCACCTGGCCACCATTTTCTCCCCAATGCCAATGTTTACATACAATACCAGGCTCTCATGTAATACCGAGTTGATCATGGGCAACCCCAGCATGTGTCTCGATACATAATGCCACTGACAATTATCAACAGCTCAGA
Source organism: Lethenteron reissneri (assembly GCF_015708825.2). NCBI lineage: Eukaryota > Metazoa > Chordata > Hyperoartia > Petromyzontiformes > Petromyzontidae > Lethenteron > Lethenteron reissneri. The sequence goes on along the minus strand of NC_083798.1, from coordinate 3,489,155 downwards.
ATAAAAAAACAGGTCACTGAAAACTCCAGTGAAATGTGCTGAACACTGCACCAATGTTCCCTACGCATGGCTTACAACAAAGCAAAGACAAAGATTCCCCCGTATAGCCTTAAGAGACTGTCGGGTCAAGTGCTGTTAGCGAGCACCTATGAAGGCCAGCACGGCACACGAAGGAGTGGGTGACCAACACCACTCCCGGCCGATAACAAACACAACACATGTACACACATGTAAACAAAAAACACAAGACAACAAAAGGTAAAATGACCAATCTGCAATGATACGTTACGCATTTTCCACAGCTCACAAAATGCACAAGAGCCTAGTGCTTTTGTGCTGAACACGAGCGTTTTCCAGAATGCCACGTTAGTGCCGGTTCCAAAGCTCGTACAATTGATTTCGTTTTGCGGGAAAGGCTGCACCTTGCAATTACATGCGAATAGCATTTCCTCGGGCTTGCCTGAGAGCTTTAGAGGCTCCATCTGCTTACGTTAGCACACTTGTGAAATGCAAATGCCGAGCCCGCCCGGAGTGGCACCGTCGCTCCAGACGAGCGTTTACGAGTGTGACAAGTAGGATACAAATTCATGGGAGGAAGCTAAACTGCCTCGAATGCGCGCTGGTGGTGGACGGCACGCACGCTTCAGGACTTCCAGGTCGTATACCTTTAAGGAGAAAAAAGGAGCGCGATTAAAGGTGTTTGTAGCCGGGATGTGAAATTACGCTTTTGTCTTTTCGTCTTTTCTTCAGCGATGACTGGTGGCTGGTGGGGGTGGGGGGGGGGAGAGTGTCCGACAGTGCGAGGCGTTTAGCAGGAGGGCGGTAAATGAGTGGAGTGTGCCAAGACGTTGCGCATTTCAGGAGATGGATGTCGTGCGCTTATCTCTCGGTCAGATGGAAAAGGGACATCATTATTCTTAAACCCAAGCGATGATGAAAGTAGAAGTGATAGACAATGCTGTGCTTTTCATAGCAATCAACTAACGCAGATAATAACTCGTTTTATTTTATTTTACCAAACACCCAGGGCTTACTTTTAATCAAGCCTATCGGGGTCAGTGACCCGGGAAATAGTCCTGCACCTGGCACACCACGTTCTGTATATCTCCCGGCTCGTCGTCACGTTCCACCTCCAAGTCTACCAGCGACCTGGCCAATATGAATGGCAAATTAAGCCCTAACTATTTCTCAATGATGCTCTAGGAATCATAGCATGAAAAAATAAATGTATTTTCAGCACAGGCTCCACCAGCATAGGGAACGGCCCCAGAAGATAACACACATAACTGCTTCTGGCATCATTCAACAAAGCCTCTCTCACCCAATACTGAAATGGCACTTATCTTGTCTGGCATTCATCCTCGGCAGGTGATTCTGTGGTTGGAGTACTCAACTCACAATTGGAAGGTTGTGAGTTCAAATCCTGGTCTTGAACGAATTCAGACCATCACTGTGAATAAACATCTGGTCCCTCATTTGAGTATAAAGATTGCTTTGACTGTTTTGTACTGTAATATTGCATTACCACACAAATCGATGTTTTGTTTGAAAATAAACCTAACATTAGGTTATTGAGCCTTTCTTTTAGTATAATATCATTGAGCAAACATTTTGACTGCCCCTAATACGTATCAATTGCACACTAGCTTGTGGCTATTCAACTTAATTTTAAAACGTGTCGTATAAAAATATTTCACACTTATAATAAAACATATCACATTAGCTTTCCAACATTGCCTCTGGGGTCTCACATAAACATAAAATTCCTGGAACATTCCGATACTAATCCAATTGGATTTTCTTCAGTGTTTTACATGACACTCGCGGATTTAAAATGTGGAGGGTGAAAAAAGTGATGCTCTTCAGCGAGCAAAAAAAATGAAGGGGATTCAGAGCCAAGGTTTACATGCGAAATCATCCTGGAAAAAAACAACTTGCAGGAAAAAAAGTCACGCAATTGAGCTGGTAACTTGGCAAGGCACCTGCAGAAAGGAATTTCATTGCCAAAGCATGATAAAAAAACGTATGCATCGCGAGCATAGTAATCACATACTTGCTGCAATAGTAACTATGCTTTTGTTTGCCCGGTAATGTATTTTTTATCCTCAACAATCACTTTCAGAAGGAAGGCCCTCGTTTGTAATGTTTAAAATTAGCACGAAAATGGTGATGGTGGAATTGATGCAATTGATTATGATGATGATGGTGGTGGTGGTGATGATGACATTGAACATTCCAATGTGAATTCTGATGTTAAGAATACAAATTAACCCGTAAAAACAAAGTTTTTCACTATAAATCCTTTATATGCGTGGCGGCTAGAGTCCTCTCGTCCTCTGGCTTGAGATGGCTACCACCTATGGGTCAGATGATTGCCTGCCACCATTAAGCAATTGGTAATTAAATATTTAAAAAATCCTAAAAAGTGTAACATTTTGAAAAATTTTTTTCACGAAAATAAATTGTCACGCACAACGAGTCTGTGTGCAAAATGTCAGCTCGATTGGATCACGGGAAGTGGGTTAAAAAACGACCGAAAGATTTGCACGGTCGTAAGCGCGCAAGCAAGCAAGTGAACTTAATATAAAGGATTTAAAACGATAAAGGCGCAGCCATGCGATAGCTTCCCGATTCCACTCGTGGCGGAAGGGCCTCCATTCGAGTGAATCTGTAGAGATTCACGCTGGCCAGACGTCTCCGAAGAGGTTGTAGTACCCACGCTTCACATCACCACGTGCGTCCTGACATCTTGATTAGCTGTGGCTGGACCCATTTATGCTGCTGGGTGGACAGAGGCGGAGGGATTTGTGAAACGTTCCTCTTCGTTTCAACTGCCGCGCCAGGAAAAACGAACCGATCCGCCGACCTGCGGCAGTCCAGTGTGCTGGCCGTTACACCGTCCGGCTGATGGTGGTCTTGTCATGTATTTATCCAGGAAAGGCTGAGTCTCAATTCACTTTCAGCAGGGTACAGGATTGGGAATTTTTTTGGCAAATGTCATTCGTAAGTGATGTGCATGCGGAAGTGAAGCAGAGTACCCAGCGAATTAAAACAACTTTAAAGTAATCAGCATTCATATTCGATAGATTGCAGGACCACTGCCACGCACTTGGCACATTGCGCACCTCCACACAGCATTCTCTACATCGAGGCACGCCGGTGTCATCGTAGTCACCGGCGTTAATTCTGTAATGGCTTGATAAGTCAGGTCTTGTGAATGAAAGTACACGTGTGGGTCCACGCAGCTGCGGTGTCACCAAGGTTCAGAAAAAATTGTGTAAAGTCTGCCAATTCCACAAAAAAAAACATTAAAAGATTTGAAACTTTTGAACGACGGTTCATAGCTGCTGCAATGAACGTGCTTCAGAGTAACATTATGTTGTGTGCGCTCACACCTTTGAATTTAGGTCATGACTAACATCCCTCACGGTTTGTTTAGAAAAATAAATCATTATCAACATAGAAAGGTACATTGAATTGATTTCGCACCGTACGTAGCCAACCGTGCTAATCGGAGGTGCGGCAAAGGTGCAGCCCTGCAATGTCTCGCTCACGCCACTGCTATTGGAAGGGCCTCCACTAGAGGGAGCTCCAGAGAGCCCCGCTATTGAATATATGAAAGAGAGATTTTGTGAAGAAACTCAAGATTGCTAGTCATTAAGAATATTCGGTGATAATCCCCAACACCCATTAATTTTAGTATATATTGGCACTTTACATCCTCAGCATTGTGTACTCATACGTAATCCAGCCAAGTGTCAATGTGGTTAGAGGGTGCAACTCACAAATTGAAGGTTGTGAGCTCACATTCGAAATGGGGCCCGACTCGACACATCACCCCACTAAGAGTTGATCAAATGAGTGACGCTTTGTTGGAAGTCTACAGTACTTGCTCCCCACGATGGGAATGTGGAATGTCAACATCTTCTGCTGGATGGCCAGTGAAGAAGGAAAGGAGGAAATTAAACCCTGTCAATCACATCCCAAAAGTGCTGTTATTTACCAACCATGAACACATCATATCATGGTGCCATATGTCCTTTGAATAATTCATATGGAACTTGTCTTTCTCTACAGTTAGCAAACTATGACCATCGTTCTCACCTGTTAATTATGATCTGGAACAGCAAGGCCTGTCAAGATGTACTTTATTTAAATAGCGACTGTGGTGAGCAAAAAACATGAATGGGGACGACATCTATACGTAGAGGTAGTTATACATAACAGCACAAAGCGTGCAAAGCTTGAATGCAATAGGGGCCTAGTCAAATACACAACTTGGGACACAAATGTTTCCACTTTCAACTGCTCATGTCTCATAGTCTATAAACAGTTATGAAGTTGCTCTTTTGAATATAATGTTAGAGTTGTGTAGATTTGATCAGACACAATAATAATAATAAGTGGCTCTACAGCGTTCAAAACAGCTGTGGCAATTCCCTAGATGTGTCCAAAGCCTGATCCTGTATATTGTCACGGTAATGTTTTGGGTTGCTGCAGTATTATTGCCGGTTTGCTTGACTGGCGTCGCTCCTGTCACTCTAGATAATATCCTTTATTGAGCATTGCCTCATTGAGGCCCAATCACTTTTCATGAGGGCCCTGCATTTGGATATTTGGCCAATATTTTGTTGATTGAATGTATTGCATGGGCATATTACTAGAAGCCAGAATTCCCAGAAAAAAAACACGTATACATCCACTTGATACATCGTTGGTAAATAATGTATGAAACTAGCAATGTCCCTATCTGCGTGTTCAACGGTTGCCAAGACGTTTTTAATGTAAACGCATCTGAAATGAACAACTACGCCAGAAACCAACTGTACAAAGAGGCCCAATGACGTCGATCAACTCTTCTCATACAAATCAGCGACCTACCGACGCTCCACAAGTCACCACACCTGGACACAACGCTCGAATAGAAGTCAGCGCACAAACTGCACACGGAACCCACGCAACGTGGAAATGAAACAGGATTCACAACATTCAAATCTAACCCTGGCTACGCCGAAGCATTAGTGCGAGGGAGTGTTGCGGCTGGTAATTGCTGCTTTGCCTCGGTCGTGCCGTGACTCATGCTGCATGGGCGTAAGAGACGGCGCAGCAAAAAGGCCCTCTTTTTCACAAGGCATGTTGAGGCCAGTCAAAGAGACCACCTGCGACATCGTAATAACACATTCTGCCTCGGCGCGTCTCTCCCCCTCTCTCTGTTCGCCTTTCTAGTTGTGTCGATCACTCTATATTTATTTCCTCCTCCGTGAGTTTGCGAGGAACTTCCCTCCACGTTCGTCTGTCTCTATCTCTCTATCTTTTCTGCCTCTCTCTCTCTCTCTCTCCCTTCTCTCCCATACCATTATGTCGCAAAAGCTGCATTTATGTGCCATTTATCCGTGGGCCACGGTAAGTTCAGAAAATTATAGCGTAGGGAATGGAATTTGAGGCCACCTGGCTGGGCATTTAAGGCTGCTGCTGCTGCTGCTGCATCAGACGCAACACAACCAGTCAGAGCGGTTGCTTTTTAAACTGTTTGCACATTTATAACGCCGCCTATGTTGTGTGCATTCAAATAACAAAAAAATAAGCCTTCAAAAAAGTGCCACCTGTTAGAGGCAGCTGTTAAAATATTCCATATTAACTGTGTAAATAGGATGTACTCTGTCTGACCCTATACAGTTGAGGATATTACCATAAGGTAACTCGAGGCTCATAAATTTCCCAACTCCACCAAACACCACTCATGAGAGCCAACTTATTTTTTTCATTTGTTCAATGTGGACCTTGCTTAAATGCATTTTGTTCTTAAATGTATTACGTTAAAAAAGGCCATTCCTTCATAATTGTAACAGTTTCTCCCTGAGAAGAATTCGTCCTGTTCTAGACACGGAGAGCTGAACCAGCCTGGAATAACAAGGCAGACATCACTACCGAAGCATCATCTCGAGTAATTACAGCCCATCTGTTCTGTCTGGTTGGGTAAGGTGCTCTTGATAACAGTCATTTCTGCCCGCTCAAATTCTCGGTAAATTGCCGGTTTGACTGCAGGAGAATGAGAGAGTGGGAAATAAATAAATAAGTGGCTCGTGGATATACTGTATACGTCTCACCTGACATTAAACGATTCAACGAGGCGGTGTTGTGGCGAATCGTGACTGGTGACAACATGAAAGGTCGTGAGTTCAATTCCCACTCGGTGCTGAACTCGGACCATCACCGTTTTTGTGCGAGAATTTAACATTGCTTGTGTTCGCGAGCCATTCCCCCCCCCCTCCATCACCCCACCCATGCCATTGTGATGCGCCCTACCCCCATCGCTTGTTTAAGCAAGGACACCCATTGACTTTGACATTTGAACATGAAATGGATTAGGTTACAGCTCGGCTCGTAGATTACCGTGAGTTTGAATCCTGGCTAGGCTCGACTGTATCCATCATCATCATCGTTCCTCGAGGGCTGATCAAATAAGCAACACGGAAGCTGTCGTGGTGTGTAAATGGTTTGCCCAAATAGACTTCCCGTCCAGGAATCGCCAATTCAACTCAATGGGCTAGTTTCTGAATTCCACCCACCTCTGGCCGCACCACAGTTAGTCGGTCGCATGTGTTAAGGGCAGAGTATTGTTGCTCCAGAAGTCTGGCCAGTGTAGAACGGAAGGCCTAATAGCTTCTAGAGGGGCTCTTCGGAGCACGTTCCAGTGGAGGCCCATCTGCTGGCTAAACTATTAAACTAAACTATTAAATGATAATTGGTTTTTTACCCTTCTATCTAGCAACAAAACTGACACCTTTTTACAAGGAGTCATGTTTGCATAGACCGCAATACCTGCAGTCATAATACAAACAAAAGAACATAACTCTGATAATGTGCACTGTCCTTGAAGTTGATTGGTCCACAAAAAAAATCAATTATCATATTTTACTGGCAAATGAGGTTCCCATAAAGTAAACTATTAAACTCAACTATGTTATGTTTTTACCAGGTAAGGCCACTAAGCGAAATAGCTCTTTTTCAGAAGCGACCTGGCCACAAATGACAGCTCAACGAAAGTATCTCATCACGTGGAATTGTATCGTGGCCAAATATTCTAAACGCATATCGCGATTCTAAATGTGGAGGGGAGAAACCGGAGGACCCGGAACAAAAATCCACGCGACCACGGGGAGAGAGACACGCGAACTCCAAATACACAGCAGCAGGCGTCAGGGTCGGGATCGAACCCACGACCTCCTGTATCCCGGGCGAGGTAGTTAACATCTCGCCACCGTGGCGCCTGCAGTGGCTTGAGCGAGCTATTGCAGGGCTGCACCTGGTGCGCAACATTTAGTCGCAGTTGAAAGTGACCGTCCTAAAAATAGCATTGTCTTTGACATCGGAATGTATAACTTCCTCCACTAGCCCCGAACCATCAATGCAGTTGAGTATTTCCCGGTGCTCTTTTGCGCATTTTGATGCCTTTAATTTATATTTTTGAACCAACATGAACGTCACATTTCTGGAACGGTTTAGCTTTTATTGGGGGGCGGGGGGGGGTAAATATAATTTTTTTTTTTACAATTTATGAACAAAGACGTGTCATGTATGTGAAACAAGAGCGTGTAGGATTATGTTGCATGCATACATGTTAACTCGCCTTGCCTGGCGGATCTAGCATGGTGCAGAAGCTGGAAATAATTTTGCACACATTGATATGCTCATAACATCGTTGTTAACGCTGCATTACGCCAGAAACATTCAGCAAAACACCTTGTACCCACCACCCTCCCCATTGAGCTGCTTCTTTCTATCACCGTGCACACTTCTGTGCATGGTAAGATGACTAACACAGGAATGGGGAATAATCCATCCAATTGTGCATCGCTTCTCGTGAGCTTTGACTGCATCTGAATTGACCCACGGAAGCAGTCTGGCGCGAGTAGCGGGATGCATGGGATGTATCCGCACTCAAGCGCCGATAGCACGAGCGGGGTCGAACCTGGCACCGATTCGTCCTTTTATCCGCATTCACCCGTGCTTCTTTCCGTGAACGAGGGCAGAGAAATGCGACTAGTAATGCAGAGAATAGGGCCCATAAACAGCGCGCATAAGGGGACTTTGTAAGAGGCCGATGTTTCGGGCAACGCCCCTTCAATAGGGCAGAGAAGTCGCTATAAGGCAGTCGCGTAAGAACGGACGTTGTGAGTTTCTGTTCTCTGGAAGTCAGCGCCCAAGTAGTCTCTGACAATATATATTTGTTTGTATTTAAAGTCTCAGTTAAATTCCTGAGCAAGGTGGTTCTAAAGAAGAAGAAAACAGCAATCGTGCTGTGACGGTTCCACCTAAAGACGGAAGCCTGTGTTGCCTCCGAAACGTCGTGATTTTTATTTTTATTTTACTTTAATGAATTTTAATTAAATTTTTTTTCCCTACGTGACTTTACCGAAAAAAACCTAAGAATAAGAAGAAAACATCCTGTGCAAAGAGACCCTTTCGTTTCAGTGTTACTCCACCTCCCACCCGGCTACACGTGCGCTCGCCTGCACTAGCTGTCGCCGGAAAAAGAAGCCGGGCGAACCCTGTTCGTGGACATGCGCTCCGCAGACGAAAACAAATAGATAAAGGGGTAACACCCGCGGGTGAAATTGTTTAACGCGGGTTTCAGGCTGGCGCACGACTCCCTTGCGCTTAACTGGCAACAGATATACGAGGACGCGCGCATTAAATCTCAGCCCTTTGCTGGGTAGTTGCGGACAGCTTGCTGCTGGAAAGTGATACAAATGAGGAGCTGGGAGTGTGTGGGGGTGGGAGGGGGTTAAAGGGATCGCGGTGGGAGTAGTCAGGGTTGGGTTGGGTTCTCGCTCTGTGAAGGGCAGTTGTGCGCCCCCTCCTTAAGTCCGTGTGGTGTCTTTAAACAAAGTCTTCTGTGCCCCTGCTTTGAAGGTTAGCTAATAACAATGGTGTGTTTATGTGCAAGGTTGGAGATCTGCTGGTGGGAGGGAGGGAGGGTGATGGGTGGTGGTGGTGGTTGGGATTTGCGCTGTTATGAAACACGTGGGAGGTTGAGACTTAGGCATTGATTCACAAGGTACACGTGGCGCGCGCGTGTGGGAATAGATGCTCGCTAACTGCACACGCACCAGCAGTCTGCTAAGGGCTATACGGGGGGATCTTTGTCGTCGTGTGTTGTTTGTGGGGAGCTGTACGAATTAGTGGGCGACCCGAGTTCGATTACCGGTCACGGCTAACATCAGTGGTGATTTATCTGGAACCGTCCTGTGACCTCCCCCCTATGTCGATTCAGCCTTGAAAATAAATACTGTACCGGGTGCAGTGTGTAGAACATCAGAACTGTGGAGACAAAAGCGGCCGGGTGTGGTTCTGGCTACAGCACCCTCGTCGTATATTGGTGCCTTGCTGGTCCTTTATATGTCCTCACCGATAGCACTTGCCCTAACCATTTGTGTAGGCTATCAAGGGAATCTTTGTCTTTGGACGTAACGATCTCGTGGTACGTATAGCAGCATGTTGGGTAAGCACAGTGGTTCAATCGATGGTTGTTAAATGGTTACTCGTAAACCGGTAACCGTTTTGAGGACCGATTAGCGACCGGTTCTGAAGGTCAGCAACCGGGAATCCTTGCCAGTGCAATTCGAATCTAAAGAGGTCGGCGTGCCCACACTTTACCCCAGTGCAGCCCATCGGGTGGACAGAGGCGGTAGTGGTGGTGGCGGTGGTGGTGGCGGTGATGGTGGTAGTGGTGGCGGTGGTGGTGATGGTGGTAGTGGTGGCGGTGGCGGCAGTGGCGGCGTTGGCGGTGGTAGTGGCCGTGATGGTGGTGGCGGTGATGGTGGTGGTGGTGGTGGTGGTGGCGGTGGTGGTCGTGGTGGTGGCGGTGGTGGCAGGGGTGGTGGTAGTAGCGGTGATGCTGGTGTTGGTGGCGGCGGTGGTGGTGGCGGCGGTGGCGGCAGTGGCGGTGGTGGTGGTAGTAGCGGTGATGGTGGTGGCGGTGATGGTGGTGGTGGTGGCGGCGGTGGCAGTGGTGGTGGTGGTGGTGGCGTTGGTGGTGGTCGTGGCGGTGGTGGCAGGGGTGGTGCTGGTGGTGGTGGCGGTGGTGGCGGTGGTGGCGGTGATGGTGGGGGATTCAGGAAACTGGCTCGTGTCAAATCGAACCGGCGACCCCTCAATTGTTAAATCCACTGCGATAACCATCACACGATCGCAGCAGCAGCAGCATATCCCTTCTTTTAGACGAGTCTGGCGCAATCTGCACATTTCGGCTCTTGTGTGGACAAATTCGGCCGGGCGTGGTCCCAGTGAACATGCCAACGTTGGCACGCGGTTGGAACCGTTAGACCAAACGTTGACCCAACGTCCCATGTTTTACTGGGGCGCTGACCACACGAGACTGTGTGCCCTGGCCAGCTTTAACAGATGGTCGCTTGCAGCACTTCCCAATAAACATGGAACGTTGGGCCAACGGTCACAACCAAATTCCAAATTGGCCAAACGTTGCACGCTTACTGGGTTCGTTCTATGGGGCTATCTTGTGTACAAACCATGCGTGCTCTTAAACACATTCTTCCGCATAATATTGATCTGAAAAGCCGCCAATGCGGTGGGGGGCGGGGGTGGACTTCAAGGCGTGTTTGTTTTGCATTCTACGTGTTAGAGCCACGGTACAGAATCCTGATTATATATATGTGTGCGTGTGAGATTTACGTGGGATCTTTATTGACGCTACGTGCGTTGCTCGCGTGCGCGTGTGTGCACATGTGCGCCGACGAGGGAGGAAGGGGCTGATAGAGGCGATGGGCGGCAACCCCGCCTGTGTCTCCTCTTGTGTAAACACGGCTTTGGTGAAGCTCCCTGCCCCCCCGCTCACCGAGGTGGCCTTGGTGTCTGAGGACCCAGGCATTCCTGGCTTAATAGCGGCAGACAGGATGGGGAGGAGGAGGAGAAAAATAAGAAAAAGCCGTGGGTGATAAGAGCAGCAAGCCTCCTCAAATGAAAACCAGGTGTTCCGAACACCGTTTGTGCATCCCGATCAGACAGTTATGTATAAATTGTAAAAAAAAAATATAAAAGGAAAAAAAAAATTGCTTTGTTGAAAGTTAACAAGAGTGTGCCTGTTGGTGAGATTGACCATTTGCCATAGGCATGTGGAATTGCTGCCGCTGGTTCGCAGCAATTGTACATCCTGGCCAGACCGTTGGCCCACATCGTGAACCAACGTGAACCTCTGAAATTCTGGAGGAGGAGTGGGGGGAGCATTGGATAATTTCTATTCAGCTTCGCCCGAGGTTGTGCCTTTGGCTTTCAGATCTGGACCTAGACCTTACGAGTGAGTTTTGCTGTACGAAGCCATTTCCAATGAGAATCGCAGGCGGCGTGGTGCTTTTCCTTTGCTCATTCACGCTGCCTGGACATATTCCCAGCCAGGTGGCACCGTGGCAAAAGCGCCAACGCACAATTCACATCCAGCAAACGGATTGTCCACTCGGGCACCAATCGCGTATCGGAATACACGCAAGAGAAAGCTAAATATTAACATTGCACTGCACTGCAAGCAGCCCCAAAATGTATACCGAGAAAAGGTTTTCATGAAGCTCTCAATTGGGATGCTTGTGGCTGGTTTTAATCAAGTACCGTGAGCGTGCTCATAAAGGCTGTCAATGTGGTCTGCAATAAATGCATTGTGATAAATGTGTCAACATAACAGTAAACGCCATGTAATTGTTTTTAAATCTATAATTTGGGCATATGTTCATAAGAAAAAATATTAAGTTTTACGCACATTAACAGTGGTTGCTTGTACCGCGGGATTTTAATACTGCATTAAAATCAATAGCGCAATGCTTATTTAACACGAAATAAGTGTTACTGGAAAATAAGCAACTTTTTTTACATTATAAAAACTGGAGTTTTGACTTCTCAAACTTAAACATGTTCTTTGTGCAGCTCTCAAAACCCACGTGCAGTAAAAGCTTAATTGACACTGCATAAAGTCTCAACTTTTTAACAAAAAATCTGGAAAAGGGGAAAAAATTTAAGGAAAAGTAATTAAAAGAAACAGGTCTTTCACAGCCACATTAGTTCCTAGTATTACCGACAATGCACCTCTGTTGGCTATATGAGAATATAAAGCCTGGAAAATGCAGCACAGTAATGTAAGCCACCAGCTGTCACTGGGGCTTGCTTGGGTCCCTGGTGGGTGAAAGATTAGCCCGAAACGCCGAGGTTTAGCCCGCAGTGCGCTGTCGGAGCCCAGGAGGTCGTCACTGGATCTGAGTGCGTGTGTTCCGCAGGATTAACTCTGCTCAGGTGTGACGCCGTGAGATGCAAGTGTTTTGGGCAGAAATCTCCTACTTGCATGGATGGACGACGACGATGATGATGACGACGATGATGGCGATAGCACGAATAGTGATGATAACGATAATGATGGAAGAAGTATCGATGATATAATTGTAATTAACTTGATGGAGATTAAAGGTTAGAAGAATATGGATTTTCGCGAGCTGTATTTTCTCAAGCGGGGATGTTGCACTATCATGAACAGATAATAACGATGACTCAGAAGAGGACGGGGTTAACGATTGTGTTCGTTGTTGCAATGAAACATACAGCTATAGTCATACAATTGCTTGCTAATACTACTGCATGAGCAAGCATGTAAAAAAAAGACACTCCATTCATATGTGGTCTATAAGGTCTAGGTCTATAAGGTCTATAAGGTATAGGACTCCTTGTTGCGTTTCTTTTTTGTTCTTCCCCGCACCTCCGATTAGCACAGATGGCTACGTACGGTGCGAAATAGGTTCAACACAGGTTCAACATCCCATACATATTGCCAGACGTCTTGGGCGAGGTGGCAGTGCCCGGCACGTTACGTTGTCCGTGTGCAGGGATAGGCAGCATAGACGTGCACCCATCGCACAAGCCATGAACAAACACACGTCACGGTGGGCACAGAGGATTAGATGGTAGCTCTCTCTCTCTCACCTCCATCAGCGTCTCGCTAAGTAACCTCCTGCAGCACAGAGAGATAGATGTGCTAGCGTGCTCGCAAGCGCGATTGTAAATAACACTTTAAAATCGTTTTAGGGGATCCTCTCTTGTATCCCCCTCGCTTACTCGCTGTCCCGTCAGGATCTCTGCGGAAGCTTTGAATTGTCTCAAAATTGCTGCCATTCAATGCTAACCCCCGCCCCGCCACCATACAATGGGGTTTGTGGGGGAGACCCCGCGTGCAAATGCTGCACTATACACAATGGGAACATTTTCAAGGCTGCACGGGATATGACATGAATATGTTGCCATTGATAGGGTGGGTAAAGCCCTCTGTGGAAGGGCTATATACATTGGCTCACACCGACTCAAACGTGGACTTAATTTCCCCCCACACCTGCGATTTGCACGGTTGACTATGTACGGTCCGAAAGAAGTTCAACGTACGTGCGTGTTGTTTGCTCGGAACTGATGAGTTTAGTAACCTTCTAAATCATTGGAGGGATTAGCAAAGTGCACTTTCTGTCGCAAAGACCATCAACCACCATTTCCAGAAGGCCATCACTCAGGGATTGCTACCCGTGTGGAATGGTTAGCACGCTCGACCTGCAATCCCACAGGTTCGATTCTACCTCCCAGCACGTTAGTTGAAACCACTGAGTTTCTCTAATATCCACACCTCTGTCCGTCCAGCACTATAATAAATGGAGACACCACAGTAGATCGGCGGGTCGCACCTCGTGGGGTAAAGTGTGGGTACCCCACCTCTAACAAAAATGTCTGGCCATGAAAGAGGAGGCCAAATACCGTGTGGTGGATACCCTTCCGTCAGCAGTGATGTGTTCAGTTTGTTTAAGGGTTGCTCCTTTACCTTTACTTTTACCATAGTCATTGTGCCATGATGAGATTGACCAATCGCATAGCAATGCGGAATGGTCATCACTGGCTAATTGCTCTCTATGGAGATGATCACAACCCCGTACTCATTTTAGCTGGGAGACATTTTGACTTGAGTATCACTCAAAATTAGAGTTGGCACGTACGTACAAACATCCATTAAAACTATCTTCACGACAGTAAATACTGTACAGCTAAAGCATCTCTGGTGTTCATTGATAACCTGGTTGCATCAATTACAAGTGACCTTACTTATACGGGCACTATTTTTAAACTGTATATATGCAGAAATACTCTTAGCTTGTATTTATCTTTCACAGTTAATAATTTTCAAATCCCGTAACCTTGAAAGATCATAGGATAATTGCAGACCCATCCGCCTTTTAGACGGTCCGTTTGCAGGTTCCTCTAAGGTCAAAATCAATTTTTCACTGAGGAATTTAACATATTCCATGCGACCAGGATCATACACTGGGTCTCTTGTATCAAGCCTTTAATATCCAGTATTTTTGTAGTAAACTTATACAAATATTGCTGAATGTAGTTTTTTTTTTCATGTGGTACACGTGTAGTTTATTTTTTTTCACTAACATTCAGCCGCAGGGCAAATTCACTTTAAAATGTGGTAATTCCACCATAAATGTGAATGGGTCTTCTTCGTTGTGCTTTTAACTCCAACCAGGGATCGCAATCAGTAAGCGGACGTCCGGTTGAAATTATAAATGCGTGGCTTCCAGCTCTGTGAGTAGCAGGAACGGGCATTAATGCACCTTAACCTCACGAAACCTGACCCACATGCACAGGAACATCTCAGAGTGGAAAATTCTCTTCTAAAAAAAAAAGACATCTGCCGTATACCATTACTGCTATTGTTCTCGGGACGATTGGCTACGTACGGTGCGAAAGAAGTTCAACATTCATTCATACATTCTATCGTCGGCGTGCCCTTTCAGGGATGACTCAGCAATGAAGTTGCCTCCACCGTGCACGGTCTTGGCGCTTGTGCAGTAGTAACAGCTGTGGGTGTGTGTCGCCCCGGATCCACTGCTTGACGTTTGTTTCTGAACCGGCTCTTCAATTGTCGACCTCTCTCCTTCCATCGACCACTCGCTGAATGAAGTGCGTGACCGCTTTCGCGAGGCTATGTACGTACGTTGAACTTCTGTCGATACCGTTCGTAGGCAACCGTGCTGCTGCTTCTGCTGCTTCCCGTGACATGGCCACGCTGTCACAGTTCACTCTTGCTAGATGATGTTAAGGAGAGGCTCTTGCTTTCTACCTATAGAGCTAATCTGCCGTGCATACTAATTTTATTGAGGATCTTACGGTTTCATTTCACAATGCTTGCGGACGTTTCTCCGTTTTAGCTGTATGAGTCGATGTTTCACAACCGTACGTGACAATAGGAAACAATAAACTTGAGCTTTGTCTCGTCTGATGTTGGTGGCAATGTTACTATCTACACTCTACAGGCAGACCTTTCCAAACACAGGGGGTTACATTCCTGGAAACGCCGTGTTGGGCAAAACCGCGTTCGACAAATAATAGACGTTGTGGGAATAAAAGGGTTGCGTTCCTGGGTCTGAAAGCATTATCCCCTCCCTCCTTGTTTAACGAGTCAACAAGATTTACACCCTTTATTTTTCAATTTCACCTTGGCACAAAAACCCCGTCTCCATTACAGTACTCCCGCTCAGTGGCACTCAAACCCAATCGCAACTATTCTTGAAAAGACTGATACATCTCAAATACCGCTGTAGCTTATTATGCCTTTTGTGAACTGTGACATTTGTGAACTGTGCCTTTAGTGGTCTGTGTCTTTAGTGGTCTGTACCTCTCGTCGTGACTTTGAAAATCCATTTGACTCCATGGACATTGAGGCAGCCACCCAAGGTATTGTGAATGAAGACACAATAAATAGTTAACTGTTTCACAATCATAGAAAAACATTTACAAATTTGAACAGCAACGCTGAGATTCAGCAAACATGTTCCAAAATACATATTAAAGGGGGGAGTCAAAGAACGTGACACGGGTTTATACATTTATTCCTGGCATTGAACGATTTTTTTTGTTTCGTAAATGTTCTCAGTAGTTTCAAAGTCCCACAGTGTTAAAAATATGCGGTCTCCGTTTAAAAAAAGGTCAAACAGAACATTTTAATTTCCCTCTCTCCGCTCTGAAGAACAGACTTGACCTGAAATGTTAGCGAATTACATCAGAACACATTTATTTATTATAAGGCACTTTTAAATGTGACAGTGGTGAGATGTGTTTGCGTTCCCTTGCACTTTACTTCAATTACATTTCTTGGCCTCTCTGCAGTAGTAGATCTTACAAGATGAAAACAAAACCAAAAGAGGTCATCGTGGCCAAAGTCCACTGACACCACTTGCCCGCACCCCCTTCCTTCTGCCCGATTCTACAACTGGGCACAGCCGTTTTTGTTTTTTAAAGACCTCCACCGCCCGTGCTCAAACGTCCTCACGACCACCGTCCGGGGAGACCTCCGCAAGGTCTCGTCTGCCCGGGGTGCTGTCGGGTTCCCTCGTCACACGCTGTTGCTTCATTCAGCGTGACCTCCAGGCTCCTGCAGAAGCCCTCGGCACGAGGAGTCAATGCCAGTCAAAAAAACCCACCACGGCAGTCGATGTCATTTGCATTCTGCAGCGGTGTTTATTTTTGTTCATCCATAAAACCCCTCGCACCCCTAACCCTGACCCTTGAGATAACGCATGAGGAAAAACAAAGATTGGATGAGGGAAACCTCCTTAGTAATCGGCAGATGTAATAAAGTACAATCACCACGTTAGCGTGTGTTGGAGAATACTCGAATGGGCTCGCTGCCAACGATGATGACATTTTTATAAAAAAAATGGAATCAAAGAGTGATTACAATCCAGCTAACTGGGTCAAAAGTTGAAGGAAATTCCTGTTGCTTTATTAAATTCAACAGGATGACTTATCTCTGTCGATCAAATAAAAAAAACGCTCACGTGCGCGCGCACAAAATACAAAGATCCCCCATATAGCCTTAAACAGACTGTAGGGGCAAGTGCTGTTAGCGAGCACCTACGAAAGGCCGGAACGGTACACGAGGGGGGTGGGTGGCCAGCACCACGCCCGACCGCCTTTGTCTCCCCAGTGGCGATGCTTACACTCAGCACTAGGTACTCATTTGAGGCTGAGTCGACCTGGGAGAGGCCCAAGACCGGTTCAGATAATTGTCCGTGAGCGGGACTCAAACTCCGGTTGCCGGGTTCGTAGTGCAGCGCTAACCGCTACACCACCGCTCCCCAGCACGCGCACGCACGCACACACACACTCGCAGTATACAACGGCCTCCACTAATAAACAAACAACTAAACCAAAATGTTGCCTTTTTTTCTCTCTTCCTCATCACTGGCACCGGTTACATTCAGATCCTGCTTTGCTTAACAGGACGTAAAACTGTTTCTGCGCAAGCGTTCGCACCTCATTATACAACGGCGCTTTCATGCGCCTTTTCCGAAAGCACTTGCTGTTTGGCTGGACATTTCCGCTTGGCAGCCGGCCTCCTTCATTTGCTCGGTTTTTTTCTCTCTCTCTTCCCTCTCTCGCTCTCTTCCCTCTCACCGTGCATAATTCAGCTCCTGGTTTCAATCATCCGGCCAGCAAGGCTCTGCTGTATTTCTGACTCTGCCGTTCGGCCATCTGTCATGCGTCCTCACTCCCTAACTATCCCCGCGCTAATTCCCAAGGAGATAAATACGAGAGAGACAGAGAGAGGTGGTGGGGGGGGGGGAGAGATGCCCTGGCAAGGTGCAAATGTGTAGAGTTTCGAGGTTTTGTCACGGGTCAGTGGCCCGCGTGTTCAATCATGCTCGCGTGTGCGTTTTAACGTTGGGATTTTGCTGAAACGCCCACTTCAATTGCGAAACCATTAGTGATATCAAGTATCTCTTGGAAGAAAAATCCCATTGTATGTTCTCATTAAATAAATCTTGCGACTGCCTGTAAGAATCTGACATGAATTCCATCGGAAATCCTGCAACACCCTATATGTGAATGGAAACAAATGTGACAGAAAATTCGACTGTCTCAAGCGTGGATGAAATACAATCCTCTCCAATGTGCCACAGTGTATAACTTCTTAATGAAATGGAAACTAAGCAGATGTTCATTCAGCAGTGGATACATAAAAGCTGATGTATACAATGTGTATATATAGTCAAGTTAAAATCAATGTGTCTCCCTGCTCAGATAATCATTAGGTAGTTACTAAATGGTAGTCTGTAGCACGGGGGGACAGTGGTGGAAATGCTGCATTGCTACACCAGAGCGCAAGCCACTGTGAATTACCCCCCCCCCCCCACTCAAAAAACTTTTCATTTATTCAACAGCCCCAGAGGGACGGCAAACTGAGTTGAACCCAGATCGGGATTTGGGCTTGCAACCTTCTCACTACGAGTCAGATAGATTTGCCAGAGTTCCACTGGCCAGTTGCAACACATACATTATATATACACACACACACAGTACAACGTCGCATATCCGACCAACAATGATATGCGCTGATTAATTGGTCGCGCATATCCAATGTAGTATTTCTGCGTGGTGGCGGTGATGGTCTTGACACCTTATTTTCTGACCTTCCCACATATCTGCCTGTAACTCAATCCCCAGAGAGTCAGGTAATGCGAGGGGCATTGTACCGCAATGCAGTGTATGTATGTAGGCCTATCAGAGGTGTAATTTTAGTTATAGGAAACCGTACTCAGTGAATATGTATATTTTTGGCCTTTAATCATTATCGTTGTACATGTAGCTTGTGCACATATCAAAGTATATTATACCTTTTTTTCTGTCTTACATGTTTTGACCTTAAACTTGTAATGTACACAGTGCAGCCACTTTAATAAATAAATATCCCCAACCTAAACAGGGGCCATTTTCTGTTTTTTTTCTTCCCAGAATGCATACCTGGCATGGGGCCAATCAGCCACCTCCTGGGTCATATATAACACGCACACGCTTAATCATCTCTTTGAGAGTCGTGTGTATGCGTGTACATGTGTATGCCTTTATACATAAAAAAAACCACGTTGTTCACACTTGTGTTTCTGTGTGTGTGGAAACACGTTTTTTCAGGCCGGGTGGCACTGGTTAGAGAGGAAGGTTGGCAGTTCATATCTCAGTCGGGGGTTGACTATCATCTCTCCATGGTTAATACAATGAGAACCTCTTTGTAGGAAGTCAACAGTTGTTGCAGGGCTGCCTATGGAGATGTGTTTTTCATTACAAGTCTTTACAAGCAGTTATACACAAATGCACAGCAGTGGCATTCGTATTTTAAAATGTCCTTGGCCTCCCCTTAATCCTTAAATACGTTGCTGTACAAACATTGGTGCTGGGAAGCTCAATAAGGCTGGTAATGATGCTGGTCACATCAGACGCTCACTAATAGCACTTGACCATTTGGTCTATTTGGCAAAATGGGAGTCTTTGCCTTTGTTATTGTGTTAGGCCAGGTTAGGACACTGAGCTTGAAATCAAGAGATCGCCAACTTGATATCCCTGTGCGGCATTGGAAACCCATGGGGAATGTTTCTTAAATCTCGCCAACTTTTGTCCACACAGCACGACAGCTACCACCACGGCCAGTTGATCGGCAGGTCACGTGTGGTGGGGTAAGAGGTGGGTACTCGCTCTTCCAAGATGGCTAGCCAGTGTAGAAGAGTAGGCCAAAAGGCCCTCTGGAAGGGCTGTCTAGAGCAGCCTCTAGTGGAGGCGCTTCTGCCAGCATTGGCGTGAGTAAGCAGTTGCAGTGTTGCACCGTTTCCTTACAATGCTGATCACATATTGCCCACACAATAAACCTGAAGTCCATTTATACATTGGTTGTCTTATGAGGTTGTATCTGTTTTTCTCCTCTCTTCTGCTCTGCAATAGGCAAGCGAAAAATCAAGTAATGTTTTGGTGATACATCCCCTTATCTTATCTGGTAAATACATTATTAAACAAAAAAGTGGGCAAGCCAGTAAGATATGAAAACAACTAAAGTAGTGTTTGTTTTAGTTCCAGCCCCGTTTACAAAATTGTTTGCTGGCCAAAAAATTACGTAAATTGATGGATTTTTTTGGAGTTTGTGAGCCCCCCCCTCCCTCCCCATTCAAGACCACTGGTTCCACACCGTCCCCTCCTCTCGCTGCCACCAGCCCCGTAAAACGCCGACTAAGCTTAGCAAGGTCATAACGCACGGAGATCTCACGTCTCTGCCTCTTGCCAACGCGGTGTTTGTAAGGCTGTATTAGTGTGCACGTTGCCGCTGCGGCATGCAACCGACCTTCTCCAAGACACGTTTGAAGGTTCTCATGCACGGTGTCCGTGCCGCAGCCTGCGCTTTCCGCAGCCCCCCCCCCCACCTCATTCCTCCAAGACCCACACGAGGTGGAGAACAGCGGGGATAGAAGGTGGTAGGGTATAGAATGTGTGTTGTACAATGTGTACAATGTGTACAACACACATTGGGGAGCGGTAGTGTAGTGATTAGCGCTCATCTCAACGAACCCGGCGATCCAAGTTCGATTCCCACTCACGACCAATTATAATTATTTGAACCGGTCCTGGGCCTCCCCCAGGTCGACTCAGCCTCAGATGAGTACCTAGTGCGGTGTGTAAAAACATCGCTCCTAGGAGACAAAGGCGGTCGTGTGTGGTGTTGCCCACCCAACCTCCTTCGTGTGCCGTGTGGGCCTTCATTAGTGCCCGCTAACAGCACTTGCCCCAACGGTCTGTTGAGGCTACACGGGGGATCTTTATCTTTGTTATACAATGTGTGGGATTTACACATTGGGTAATGATGCCACGTGGCCAATGTACGGTATTAGACTGCGAGTACACGTATTCCATATAAAATTAGCTTTTGATGTTTTTTTTTTTAATAGAAAAATACGTTGAGTCTGAGAAATGCGTTGGCATCAAGCGCCATACGAAATACAATTATGTAACTCCAACTGGATAAAACCGCAAGGATTCCCGTCATTGTTGGAAACCGTTACCGTGGAGGCAAGGGTTGTTGGATCACGCAGAGATGGAGATAATTAATGCGCAACACTCCACAAGTAACCGGTTCGTATTTATGTACATTGAACTTATTTCGCGCAGCACGTAGCCAACCATTTGAATGAAATATTAACGTAACCGTTAAAATTCCATTCGTGTACTTGGTAATAGGAATATATAAAATGCTAAATATGAATTGTTACCTTCATGATGTTCACATTAAATCGAATGTGCTGTGCAATAATTGCTTTTTTTTCAAGGATTTTACGTTGTACGTGTATGACGACTTGACACACTTCTCTTGAGTTGACACTTTATTGAAGACACGTTACACTTGCCACCAGGCGGAGACCCCCACTGCAACAGCCCCGAATTTCCCGCACATCTCCCTTTTATATACCGACACGAGAGGCCACGCCCCCATTCTCGATCCTTCTCGCTGACTCTGGACGCTCGCTTCACCGGCAGACTCCACCGTCCTCTTCCGCCGCCTGACCACGCTCCCTTCTCGAACATTCCTGTAGCCACCAGTCCCTTCGCACTCACAGCTGATACCCCTGTCATTACCTCCTGTGGCCACTAGTCCACTCACAGCGCATGGAGGATCGACTGCCATGACATATGTACGGTAATGGGTTCATTGCAACCATTGGAGGTGCTATCATTTACTTGGAATGTCGAAATAAATTGTTCCATTGAATTGTAGCAGTTCTTGCAGTGGGGGGGGGGGGGGGTGTTGGGGGTGAATCCTTTAACCACCACTTAGTACGGTGATATTAGAGAGCAGTACGGATGCTGTGGCACAATTGACAAGAGCAAGCACTGTGTTTCCCTGTCCACAAGTACACGTCTCGCTACGTGAGACAGATTTCAATGAATCCACCCGGCAGAAATCATTGCCTAATGCAGACCTGTCTCTGGAAGAGTAAATGCACCTCGAGCGTTTCGTGTTTGCAAATGCCGGGAGAGCCGTGACCCTGTATTATGAACACCACTTGCCATCAAGGTTTAATGGAATCTTTATCCCAAGTGTTGCATGCAACCATTACAAGACGCCTGGTAGCTTTCCAATGTGTTTGTGTGTGTTTTTTTAGGTTGTACCGCAGGTTGTTCGGCATGATGTCCGACGTTTCGCTCCGCGTGCTAAGAGCTTATCCAGTTCAGTTGATTCCCTCGATGAAGCTTCCAGCACGTGGAGCGAGAAACGTTGGGTGAAAACAAAAAAACAAGCCCCAGCTGTACAGCCCAGGAAACGCGTCGGAGAGACATGCAGCACAACCGTGACAAGCCTACGCAGGAGATGCCTAACGTTATAATGAGCGTCCTTCTGCAGAGAATAAAGCCTTTCATGTGTCAGGAACACCGAGGCAAATCGAAAAGACATTGAAGGCGTGCCATTGTATGGAGACGTTCCCGCTATGTGCGGCAATTAATACTCCCATTAACTTTATGAAATGTCGAGTGACTTTAATAATATATACTTTTTGTAAACTACTGACACGTTTTGCGTAACTTGCGTGTAATTATTTTTACGTAATGCATCTTGAATGAGCACGCGTGTTCTCAGTCCGTGTTGGAACATTACCCCCAGCCGATGTTATCAGAGCAACAACCGATTTCCCTAAGTACGTGAAATTAATTATATTATGTTAATGCGCATGCAGTTGTTGGGATTTTTTTTATGAATCCATTTTAGATGACAGTGTGATATTGAAGTGGGAAAAAAAATGTGCATACATAGCATTCATTTCGATGCCGGCGATTATTACGGCTCATTAAGATGTACTGCTCGTTTTATAAAAAAAAAAAGACGAGGAAACCAATATTTCCACAGGGAAATGTACGGAAACCATTGACTTCGTGACGTTAAAATGAGAGCGTCTCCTTTACTCAAATGGCCAATGTGGCAGCGACTTATCTCAAGCCTGAGCCAGTAGTGGAACCTCCACATCCCTATTGCACCTCCGATTAGCACGATTAGCTACGTACGGTGCGAAAGAAGTTCAAAGCACATGCATACAACTACCTATTGACCTTGGATGCATGGTGGGTTGTGTTGTTAATGATTTGCGATTTGTGGCTTGAGGTCTCTAAGCAGAGTGCCACCCAGCCGGACACAAGTTGGTTGTGGACAAATACATGAACAAGTGCCATTTTTACCGTGACACGAGCATGCAGCAGCCTGTGAATGGTGTCACGGGGTCTCTCGTGCAGAAAATACGCAAACGACGCGCGTTGTATTATTGACAGCTTGAATCTAACATCTCGCTGTACAAATGGACCCACGCTGTTCCTGTAGCATGCATGCTGACCAATAGGCTGTCACCGCCCTTGTCTCGCGGCCGCTGGAGTACAGCATTTGTTTTTCTTTCCCCTCTTCAAACATCTTACGAACATTAATGAGATTCGGAAATGAGTTCCTCCGAGATGTAGGCCACCTCTAATGGCCCTCTGCATGCTACGTCCTAACGGTATTGTTAATCCCTGGAATGGGCAAGCCTCGATAGTGATATTGTGAGATCTGTTGACCCTCATCCTACATTCCCTCTCCTTTTCCTTTCTGCTTACTATCATCCTCACTCACCTCCCCCCGTCCACTCACCCACCCACCCGATAACTCCACTCCACTCCCCACCCTCCAAACCGCAACGTGTTCCCCTTTGACCCCTCCTGTTTTCAATCAATAGCCACGACGCAGCTGTTGCTGCTTGCATGCAGGTGATTGCAACTGTGCCTTCCATGGCACTCGGCACACAAATGTTCATTACACATATGACTCGTACAATTCGGTTCCTGGATAAGCTCCCAGTGCTTGAAACAAAACGTCGGACGTTACGCCAAACAACACAGAGATATGTCAAGTATGGAAACAGTCAAAGCGTCTCCCTGCAACGGGGTGGAGCTTCGTCTTCTTTGGTAGCTGTGAGCCTGCAGTGGAAATTCCACATTTATATGTTGAGGGCCAGTCTCTCTCCTTTGTCGATAGAACAACCAGTGCCGACTTCCAAAAAACATGATTATACATCTGCCAGAGAGCAAAAGAAAGTAAATCAACACGTAGAAATAAAGACAGACAGACACATATGCACAAATTCAAGCAATTTGAGAAAAAATTTGTAATTTATTTTCAAGAGCTAACTTTCTTTATTGAAACTTTAGTATCATGTTGATGAGTTTCAATGAACAGCAACTTGAGAAACACAAGATACAGGCAAGGCCTCCCTATGGATACACAATTGTCTTGTAACTGCCTCCACAATGCAATGCGCTCATGGGAAACAGGAGACTAAGCGGAGATGGGGGTCTCAGAGCCTGTTCATCGTCACTCACGTTTAAATCACCATCCGGCCACCATCACAAAAAAACAATTAAATAAACACCATACTTCTCCGTAATGCGCCACTACACATGTCCTCCAGTCGACGTCAAATTGCCTCCCTGCTCAAGTTTGAGCATTCTGCAGTGCTCATCTCAGTTGGCAGCCCCGAGCCAGCGATGGAAATTCCACATTAACATGGTGGTGGTTAGTCGATGAAAAAAAAAGCCACGACCATGACTGTCCATGAAGTAGAAGGCATTTTGAGTTCGACTCTTCTGCTTTCGAGGTGTCCGTCTGCCTTGTGCGGCGTTGTTTGGCTGGAGCGTCCGGCGCATTCGCTCCCACTTGCCGGGAGCTTCTTGAGGAATTTAACAAATTTTTTGGGATGTTGTTATCATCATACCAAGAGGATGAGGCTCGAAGTTGCGTACTCGGTGGGAATTGAAGGCCGCACTTTCCCTCTTTGGGGGTCGGGCCCAGATAGATCCCATTGATTGTAACCGGCATACGTTGGGATCCCGGCCACTTTGAGTTGTCAAGCGGTATCCCAATTTAAATACAACGCAATTAAAATGAATCACAACAATAGCAATTTATTATCGTTTCCACCGCATCTGGCTGCATGGTGCTATGCCCAGTGTACTAGCCTCGCAGTGGGATAGATGCGAGTTCAAATCCACATTGGGAGTGAACTCTTTGCAGTGCGCTTAATGGGTTGTGCTTCCTCGTTTGGACAAGATTACTCTGGGTCAGTGAAGTAAGCGCTAATTGTTGGAAAGTCAACAGCGGCCATCCTATGGAGAGACTTGCTGCTGACAACTACTGGACATCTATGAAAAAGAGCTTTATAGCTGATCGGATTCCTTCATTATAATATAAATATTCTGATTCTGATGTGAATTTCCGCAACTGACAAACAGAGACGGGTGACGTCCCATTGCAAATTTAAATAAGGAGACACTTTGACAAAAACGTTGCGTTGTATTTCATCTGCGTACGCAAAACCTCGTCTGATTTATTTATTAATTTATCTTGCACGTTCAGGTTTCAATTCAAATGGCAAATTGTACATCATATCATGAAACCGATCACCACTCGGAAATTTACAAGCGACTATGGCAAATTTTGCTCCAAATGTGGCAGCAATGCAGGACACATTTCTGGCTTTTTCAGGGATGATTGATGCCACAGTTGCAATTCTTGCCGAGGACTAATCTCAGTGTCCTCCCTTCACTCACACAAACGCATCGTGGAGTCCTCGTGCAACGCTGACAAAAAAAATGTGTAACTTAGAAAAATTCCTAAAAACTAAATGTCTCGTTAAATCACGCGGGGATCCTTAAGCCTGTTTGGCAGAGTCCTGTATAAGTGCTTTAAAAAAAGTCTTCAGTTTCATTTACAAGAGTTTCAGGGATAAAACTCAAGGAAACGCATCTCCCCACTCAAGCCAGCGTGGGAAGGTGCTCCCCTGCAATGCAAGCTTTGAGCCAGCGACGAAAATTCCACAGTTCCATAGCGGGGACCAGTGTCTTCATGGGTCATCCGCTGTTCGCTGCAAATGCTACAGCTTGGGTTTAATGAATGAGCACTGAAGTGATAGTTTAGTTAGATCACTAGCCTGACAACAACAGTCATCCTATTAAGAAACTGGCCCCTAGTTTTGATTGTTACTCGTATTGGACAATCAACAGAATTGATGATCACAGCCCTGTTGACTCATTTGTGCGCAGAGACGCTATGACTTTACATTTGTTCAGCCTTAAGTGCTCAAATATAACAACAGGCTATGGCATTTTTGATTTAAAGCTTTCGTGACTGTAGGGATTCATATTCTTGGATCTTTCGGTAAAGTCACGTAGAAGGTAAATAATAAAATGATTAAAATATGAAACAATACAATTCTCACGACGTTTCGAAAGTGGCAGTTTTTTCTTAACGTTAAGAAAAAAACGCCACCTTTTTCAAATTTTCTTGCTGTGGATTTCACACCTGATGATGATTGCTTGTGTTGCAGTCGAAACGTCGTGATAATTTTATTGTTTTATATTTTTATTATTTTATTATTTCCCTTCTACGGGACTTTACCGAAAGAAGCCAGAATATAGGCTATGACATGTTTAAAAACTATATAAACTTACTTCCAAAATGTTACTGAATAGTGAAGAGCCAGAGAGAAAATGTCACGCTGGCTTTGTGGGAAATGTGCAGAAATTAATATTGGTTAATCATTGAAACCAAAAGAATCCTGGCTTAAACAAACATCGAGAAATCTGTGCAGATTGTGAAAGTCGAACTGATACTGATAAAATGGGTAACATTTAACTTATGGATGGTTTGGAAGAGCCTCTTTTAATGCCCCAGCCATGAATCAGTGTCGACGCATTACCAATAGCCCATACTCTTAAAATAGGGAAATATCACATTTTACAGCGGCAACAATAATCCAATTGCGATTCACGATGTATCGGTTTCTTCACATTAACCGCTATCAGCAATGCCAGTGCTGCGACGATATTAAGCGTTTCACATGAGCCGCAAATATAGTGCCACAGCCCGATAATGTACATGGAAAGAATGTTGTGAATAACGAAATTAATATCTCATCAACATGAAAGGAAAATTAAATGCACCGAATGTATTCCACTCGTGCGTGGGAGTGAGTGCAAAAACCCACGTGGGCGTTTGCTCGCCTCGACTTTGCGTTAAACATCCAGAAACCATTTTACAATGTTGATATTATCTAAGCTTTCTGTCTCTTTTGGTTTTCAGTATTAACATGCCTGCGCTTGTGTGTGGCATTAAGCCATGCCAAAGGAAACCTTTTAGCTTGCCGGGACTTTTGTGAGGACGTCAGCGGCATCCCGTAAACTTTGTGTGGGAGCGCAGCAAGATATCCGCTTCGCCACGCCGCAGCAACTCGAGGATGGAATTCTTGGCTCAACGGGAGTGTTGAATCTCGCCGGCCGTTTGTGTTCAGCCAGCGGCGGTGTGAGGTGGAATTTCATGGACTCTACATTATTCTGATTTCATTCTATTGAGGGTTGGCCCGGTGGTTTCGAGCGATTGATGGCTGTGACCGATCACTGGGACAGCACGGCTGAGGATTCTGGGTTCAAATCTGGGTTCCAGCCACCCACGATTAAGTGAGGCTCTCAACTCCTATCAAGTTTATTGTTGTATTTCGGTGACCGCTGTAGTAGAGGGCCTCCCAACACCTTTGCGGCTCGTGAAAGATATTCGACCATACTTGACCGCACGCTGCTCAATGTGTGGGCTAGTGAAGGGGGGGGGGGGAGTACAGAACAATAGTGGATTTTGAATATTAATACTCATTTAGATAATGTAGTCACGTATCCATATGGTCTTGTACGTATGCACGTTACACTTCTCTGCACCGTACGTAGCCAACCGTGCTAATCGCAGGTGCAGGGAAACAAACTAAACACAAAAAGCACTTCTAAAGGAAAGAGTTTTCAATCTAGATTTACGATGGCGTCTCTTCCACGCTCGCTCTCACCTCGGTTATTTGACACAAACACACGGCAACTTTAATGTTTTAAACCGAGCGATATGCGCACCATTTGCGATAAACGGACACCTGCACGAGAGAAGGCTGCTGACCTGGACCAAAGTTTAAGACCACAACACCCATGTCCAAACACACATATTGATTGGTATAGTGTATTGACACCGGTGGAGCTAGGGTGTTTGCCTTGGTCTAAACCACACTCCCGCCACAACTTCGTACTTGGACGCCAATCCGATACGGATACACGTGTAAGCAGCCGTCCTTAGTATCGCATAAATAAGCAACTGGTGCAAGTGGCACGGTAATCACGACGGCATTTACGTAATTATCATAGTTCATCTGATTTACCCACCTTCGATTAGCACGGTTGGCTACGTACAGTGTGAAAGAAATTCAACATACATACATGCATGCATACATAATAGATGTTCCACATGCAACAATCTAATCAACTACAAAAACCACAATTCAGTGTTTGTGCTGGTGTTGAGGGCAAGGGTTGCGTTTTGGTCCACTCACATTTTTTTTTCTGAGCTGAAAAGTGTCCAGGAGATATCGGTGCAGACAATTGATTCGTGAACCTGGACTTTTGAGTGTTATTCGCTCATTTGTGTGAGGTTGCTCTTGAGAACTCCAGTTTCCTCTCACATGTCCGCAAGGCACCCCTGGCGAGCGCCAGTGTGAAACATGCGTGCGGACGTTGACAATGTGCCAGATTATTGGCATTGCTCCCGTAAACGATTAAATATGGAGAGTGAATCTTTTGAAATATTTAATGCTACAGCATCACCTACGTGATTTTTCCGCAGCTTCGATTAGCACGGTTGGCTACGTACTGTGCGAAAGAAGTTCAACATACACACATCGCATTATCAACTGAGTACTTTGGTTTAGTTCCTCATGCAAACTCACTCCAGTGATGGAGTTGTCTAAAAATACCAGTGCAGGACCCTCCTAAAATACAGACTCTAATGCTTTACTCGATTTACCTAGGACACTATTATAACCACTGCATTGCCACTCTATTAGAAAAAGCTAAGCAATGTAAATGTGTGTATGCAATATAGCAACTGTTATTTTAATCGTTCAATTAAAAAAACACATCCTGAGTAACCGCTTAAAGTTGGTCGCATCATACACTTCTGGCGTGTTGACGTTGCTTTGACGTCGTATCAAAACTCTACTCGGTCTGTGCCGTCGTCATCGCTGAAGAGTTTTCATTTAGAATTGAGACGTTCGCACGGAAGAAGAAACAACCCTCCAGACACAGTGATATCACTCTTCGCTGAACCACTACCATTATTGAAATGCTATGTCTCCGTTTTTTTTCGTCTTTTGCAATGTCAGTGTCATGGCCTACATATCCCAGACTCGGTAATTGCCCACAATTATGATCGTTCTCCAAATTAATAACAGAGGTTCCATTCCTCAGCTCTTCTGGAAGAGCTACGAATCGCAGTGTTAATTTCGAAGGAGTTCGCCCCCTTTGGCTATACGATCCGGCGAGTTGGCGCTGCGGTTAGATCGCTCGGCTCACAATCAAAAGGCCACGAGTTTAAATCCTGGTTGGCGGCGCCGACTCAGCTTCGTGATCCCTCGAGTATCATTAAAGTGCGTACCCCTTTCCGAGAAGCCATTTGTGGTTGACCCATGGAGTAACCGCCACAGAAATGTGGAGTTTCCTTTGCCGGTAAGTAAGGTCACCAATTGCGATGAGCTTCGGTTGGCCAGCGCACTCGCTTGCGTTGGAATATACCGACCGTTCTTCCACTTAATACGAGCACGACTGTTTTGTGTCCCACATATTGGGGAGCCGTTCGACGGTGCTGCTTGGATTCCTTCGAGGCACTCGTGGCAAAGGCATCGACTGGTCTGCAGTGGTTAAGCACAGCGGTGTCAGACACTGAGCAAAAATAATACGAGGAAATATGTTGAGACAACCACGAACAGCCCAACGCTTATATTAGGTAACTCTAACAGACATCCACCTAGAGACAAGCTACTTTTAGATGTTGTATTTGGCATTCTACCAAACCGTGCTTTCTGTTTAAATAATGCGGTATTGTATTGTAACAGCAACACGCGTTCACGCAACAATGCTGGCCACATTTTATTGCACTTAATTTATTTTTATTTGTGTGGTTAGTTGCCTGTTTAAATTAAGTTCACAATTTTTTGGGCCGCAATTTTGTTTTTTTACAAGAAGGGGACAGCCAAGCACTGTAGGTATTATTGTAATTCTTTTTATATACACATATATATAACATCTCTTGTCTCGAATGACATTTTATGCCGGGTTTCAAATACAGTGGGCACTTTGTACATTTTAAGGGATGGATATTATTTGGGATAGGTTATATTCTTTAAAAAAACAGTTGATACCTTTCCACAACAAACAGTTATTGATGGAAACCACCTGCTCTACTCGTGCATTCATTGCACAATACAGACAGCAAGAGGACATTTTAATAAGCATTCTTGTTGTTGTAAACGCTCAAGCACCATAACTTACTGTGAAATGTTTAAGAGATGCCCACTATACACTGCCATCACAGGCCCTTCCAAGATTTAATGAGACAAGACAGAAATCTGGACAGCCTAGGGTTTAGCACACTCACCACGGAATCCATTTCCATGGGTTCAGCAGTTCAATCAACACAACCATCTGAGGTATTGGCAAAGTGAATAATCTGATGCATGTATGTTGAACTTCTTTCGCACCGTAAGTAGCCAAGCGTGCAAACTGAAGGTGCGGTAGAATGACAGCAATATAAACACAAACAGGAGTTCTAAATAAGTGAGTTTTCAATCTATATGATATAAAAGTGCATAGCTTCAGTGGCTTCAGAATATCGGAAAGAAGAGCTTTCCAGACGGCCGCAGAAGCGCATCTGAAAGCGCGGGATGCAGTGACCATCTTTGTTCGATGGCCAGCCAAAAAGCCGCTGCTATGCCAACGCTATCGCTGTTTGTATGCCTACGATTAAGAAGGAATGTATTTAAAAAGAAACTAGCCTCATATACCGACATATAGTTTATGGCACTCGCCTCGTATTGTGAAATGCCCTCTCACTATTACTCAAAAGGCTCAGAGAGCACCTGGCATATACCAAAAATTCCCGAGCTATTGACAGCCATATTAGTGGGAAGTCAGCGGGCATTGTTTTACCGAAAAAGAGTGGCCCTCTTAGCCATAGGAATGTGGAATTTCCATCACTGGCTTATGGTTCACCGATAGAGATTAGCACCACCCCACACGCCTGTTAAGCATGCAGGTACAGTAGATGCCTGATGTAATCACACCCCTTGTGAAAAAGTCCATCCACGCTCATTACTGAATTATGTTTGTATCCAGCTTCCACTTGACAAATTGATTTTACAATACGAATGACACGCATTCGTGTACACGTTACCATATCAATAAGGCGAGCGTGCTAGTCATGATGTTCCATCATGATGTTTCATCATGACCACCAAATAACCAAGCTCTTCATCACAATGTCTTTTCGGCATTTCGTTCAATTGCCCTGATGGCTTAGAGAGAAGGCCACGGGCTTCATTTGCGTGGCCACAAAGACCCCACTTCAAAGATTCCCAATTTTATCGTTAAAAACATTGCATTCATAGCAACAGTGGCCTTGGCGTCAGAGTTGCCAGCTCGTGTTGTCGTTGCTCTTTTCACGTGTTGCTCCACACAGATTCAAAAAGCTCCCCCATGTTGTTGGGGAAAAAAATAATAAGGCGATTAAAGCTTACGGACAGCTTTTCCTCCGATAAATTCGCTTAGCCTCCTCGTATATTAATGCGAGCCTTTCACAGATTGAAAGCATTAATCCCCTCACATACCTAAGATATTGAATGCCCAGTGTGTGTGTTTGCATGCATGCTGCAGGTGTTTTTTTGTACGTTGAATTATACAAATGAACGGGGAAGCAGTGGCATTGGGTAGCGCGCTGCACTATGAACCCAGCGGCCAGAATTTGTTTGCTGGCGACGGTTAACATCGGCGCTGAATGATATCTGAACTGGTCCTGCCCCAACTACCCAGCC
Source organism: Lethenteron reissneri (assembly GCF_015708825.2). Taxonomy (NCBI): domain Eukaryota; kingdom Metazoa; phylum Chordata; class Hyperoartia; order Petromyzontiformes; family Petromyzontidae; genus Lethenteron; species Lethenteron reissneri. The sequence goes on along the minus strand of NC_083798.1, from coordinate 3,457,332 downwards.
ATGTACACACACTTCACCAGCCTCCACGGACCAGCATGGTGAAGTATGGTCAAATAAACCCCGTGATCAACATGACGTTGGGAGGCCTTCACGCTGCAGTGTATTGGCAAAGGTCTGCAAATTGTCATTATACTGATGACAATTTCACAGTGATTTTAAATAACCAATTTGTTTTCATCGTTAGATTGAAAAAAACAAAACGGTTATTATATATTTTAATATATGCTCGTGATGTTATGACTACAAATATTTTTTTTACATCTGTAATATTGGCCTACAGGAACAAAATGAAGATATGTGAAGCCGCGTTACCTAAACAAAACATATCCTCATGTCACAAATTTAATATCGGTTCTTCTAAAGGCACCTTTCACCAAAACCACAACAGAGTTTTAATATCAAATACGTGCTTACATTAGTAAGGTCTAACAACCTTAACCTCGATGACTCACACAGCACGGGGAGACCTTTATCCAGCAGTCGATTGACAAATGCCTGTAAACTATTCTTGCCTTCATCCTGAATACAATATTACATCTCATTAGACATGTCCATACGTGTATCTGGATACGCGGTGCTGTTGCCAGAGCAATCAACTCACTGCAGAGAGAGAGAGTTCAAATGTAGGTCGCAAGACGATTTACTTCATCATGCCTCCAGGGTCGATAAAGTGAGTACTGAGTTGTGATCATCCAATGGGATAACGAGCTCCAACCACGGAGATGAGGACGTTTTTCAATGCTAGTTCTGAGCTGCACCACGAAGCCAATGTGACAAGAAAAACATGTGGCGATATTTGAACTGTGGGAGTCCAATATATAAATCAAACGTACATGATGATTTTGTACGGTCATTGCTTATTGGGTAGCCACTATAAAACTATCTACACGTAAAAACCGGCTTATATTACACATGGCAGCCTAGGATCAGATCCCATGTGTCCATCTGTGATGGATACACGTTGTAAAATTCAATGCATTATTTTCAATCAGTTCTTTTTTAATGGAAACGCACGAGAGTAATATCATAAAAACGTAGGAAAGCAACCAAAAAGGTCGTCAAGACGGAGGCTTTCGTAACGTTTTCCGGCATTGGTAAACACCGCGTGTGTGCTAGAATCCTGGAGGGTGAGTGTGACGGTTCTTGGTCTCGTCCCTCGTGACAGAGTGGGCCGAGCTGAGAGCAACAAGTAGGCTCGAGAGGAAATGCATCAGACATCTTGATCAGGTACGGCTAAGTGCGTGTGTGTGTGTCTGTGTGTCCGTGCGTACGTACGTAACGTGTGTTTGTGTGCGCGCGTGTTGTGTGTGGAGCGGTAGTGTAGCAATTAGCGCACTGGGCTACAAACCCAGGGACCTGAGTTTGATTCCCGCTTCAAGGCCAACACCAGTTGCGATTATTTGAACCGGTCTTGGGCCTAACCTAGGTCGACTCAGCCTCAAATGAGTACCTCGTGTGGTGTGTAAAAACATCGCCACTGGGGTGACAAAGGCGGTCGAGCGTGGTGCTGGTCACCCACCCCTCGTGTGCCGTGCCGGCCTTCATAGGTGCTAGCTAAGAGCGCTTGCCCCAACAGTCTACACGGGGGTCTTTGTCTTTTGTGTCTGTCGAGGAGTAGTGCAGTGGCTCGCAGAGTGCGACAATTCCAACCACGTGGGTTTAAATCCTCGCCGTGCACGTTGGTGTTGCTATCAGAACCCATCCTGGGCCTCCCTTGGATTGACAAAGCCTCACATAATGACTTGGTGTGGCGTGTTAACATCAATAATGGGAAGACAAAAATCGTGGGGGTGTGTATCTTGCCAATTTTAGGATGTGCATACGAACGGCACTTGTCCCTCAGGTTTGTATGATTACAAATGGATCTAAATCTCAAATGTGTTGGTATGTGTGTAAGTAAGCGCATCTTATCCTGGGTCTCACCTCGGCGAACTCAGCCTTACATTAGAATCTGTTGAACATTAACACTGGGGAGAAAATACCTAGAAATGGATACAATGTATGTATGTTGAACTTCTTTTGCACCGTATGTAGCCAACCGTGCTAATCGGAGGTCCGGGGTACCCTGTGGCCTTCAAGGCTATAGGGCGAAGCAAAGGATCTTTGTGAATAGCCGTGCACCTGTGTGCAAGTGTAAGTGTTTCATTCGTGTTGCGTTATCAAGCGTTCATCATCGCATCGAGTACATTTCCCTTACGTAATCCTCGCATAAACACCCCAAGAACTGGGAGAATTCGCCACGGCCGCTTCGAGAGGCCTCAAGCCCTCCTCAACATCAAGCACACTTTGGAGATTCCAGAAACGGCGCTTTGTCCCACGCACGCCCAGCACTTTACTCAAGACGTCTTCCCTTGAGCAAGTGTTTGCTTTCTGGCGCCTTACCCCTGCCGTCAAGTATAGTGCTTCAATGGGCATGACTCTCTGGCATAGCTGACGGCTCGCTCAATCTCACTCGGCAGCAGTTGACCCATGGGGAGCGGACGGTGTTCTGTGAACTTGCGCTCCTCAGTTTGCAGCGTCTTGTGAGCGAGCGAGCGAGGGAGGTCGAAAAGGATTTGGGGTCACACGAAAGTGCCAACACGGAGCGTCATGTCGGTTCGTTTTGAGTTTCCACATATTTCTAACTCAATGGATGAAAATGTCTCCTTATTCAAACAAGCTTTGGGTGACAATGGTCACTCTTCGTGGCCTTGAACCAATCAACGATTGACATTTCATATTCCTTCCAGTCTCTCCAGCGGACTATAATCATTCATTATTTTCACTAATATGATTAAACAGTGATTGCATCAATGTTAGGGGTTATTACACTTCAAAATACAGCACTAATGGAAGTAAGTATAGCAGCTGTTTTGAATGTACGAGAATTTAATTATCACTAATCTGTTGTAATTAAATTTTTGCAAATTTCCAATGCATTTTTATATTTCTATCTCGACCACATTACATATATATTTAAATTTTATGTTTTTTGACATTTTCATTTATACAGTTTTAATGTTTATATCTTTAGTGCTGAACCTTGGGGATGTTAATTTTTGTCTTTGATTTGCACCCTAGGACTCCCTTGAAAATAGACTTTTGTCTTGATGAGTTGACACCTAGTTATGGAGACATTTAGTTTAGAAAGAAATATTAACATTGTTGTGTAGGTCACCGGAGAGGGTCCTTTGACCATACTTCACCACGCTGATCAGCGCAGGTTGACAAACGATACATTTTGTCCCGAGTGATGGTCCACTAAATAAAAAACAAACCTATAAAATGTAATAAAATATTTCCGTAGTTAAATATTAATATTTTTCATGTCACACACACTCTCACAGCAGTTTTATCTTGCTATAAATATATTGTCTACATTGATCATCATTTTTGTTGAAGCAAATGTCCATCCTTTATTTATTCATGGCCTTTGTGCAATAATAATGGATGATCTGACCACAGAGCTTTCATCACCACTCTGCTATTCCGATCCAGTGGAAACCTCCGTCACTTAACCGAGTGGAATATAGCGACCTAATTTACCTATGCAGCTAATAGGTCCGTTTTAAATTACCAGAGCGGGAACGGGCGAGCAACTGATGCATAGGGTGGCATTCGTGTCTGGAAAAAGCATTTAGTCATTGTTGGACTCCCAACAGCGGTAAACAACAAACCACGCATGCTTGCTGGGCTGACAGCACATCACAGACAGCGTTGGAAGGCGTTCATGAAATGAAACAAACAGACCATTAAATACATGAGCCGTGGGCAATCACTGCCCCGGACAGAGTCATGTGTTAGCGATTGTGGTTTTTGTATCTTTGTGCCATGCTTCTCTTCTCGCCCGAGTGGCACGTGAGCAAGCGCCTTCCTGTCTGGGCTTTACCCATGTCCCGAGCCACTCTCAGATAACGCACTCATCTATGCGGACCTCAGCGAGATAACGTGGGCAGCAAGGGACTCCCCGCTTGGCGGCTTAATGCCGCGCAATCAGTAGCCTGGGTTTTTTTTTTTGCTAAACCCTAGGCCCGAGCAAGCAAGCAAAGTAAACAAACAAACAAACACAGGGCACTCAGACAAGCTGAGAGTAAACAGGGCGGCCACATGGGCAGGCATTAAGGGGTCTGCTGGCGGCTCAACAAATGTTTTGGGATTAAGACACGTTTTATTTGCAGGAAATTTTTAACTGTGGGGACATGCATGCAGAATGCAGGATTTAATTAAGTAGTTTTTTTGTTTTTTAAGGGCAACTTTATGTATATGATTCACATTCTCTCACTTCTATGAAATTACTGCCACTATTGTACCATTCTAGATTTGAAGATTTCGTGACTGCAAGGCATATTCTTAGGTTTTTCGGTAAAGTCACGTAGGTAAAAAATAACAAATCACGACGTTTCGGAGGCAACACAAGTCTTTGTCATCAGGTGGGACCGTCACAGCCAGATTTACTTGCAGTCACGAAAGCTTCAAATCTATAATTAATACCCTCTATGGGGAGGAATTTCACCTATCTGTTAGAGTTTTTAACAGACAACGAGACAAGAAGTCACAGCTTCCTCACTTGAGACAGTAAATCTTGCTGTGACGGTCCCACCTGATGACGGAGACTTGTGTTGCCTCCGAAACGTCGTGATTTATTTTTTACCTACGTGACTTTACCGAAAAACCTAAGAGTATACTATTGTACCACTTTGGATGGTATTTGTTCCACTATCCAACGCTGGTAAGACGTCTTGAAAGAGGTGTGATTGCCCACATTTTACCCCCCTACATGAAAACTGCAGATCAACTAAGGTATGTGGACAGAGGGATACAAGTAACTTGTCCATTGTTTAAACTGTCTCACCGGGAGATCGAGCCAACGCCGTTTGGATTGCATTTAGAGTGTGCTACCCATTCATTATGCCACGACACCATCCCTGCACTGCTACGCGTAAGATACGATTGTAATTAGATGCTTTGTGAATTCAACTAATCACTGTGGCAGAGCGCCCCATTCGTAATTGCAAAGCTGTGTGTTCCAAGTTGTTCCGAGCGAGTTCTGCCTTGTGCGTAAACCAATGGTGGTTTCTCAATGGAGTTAATGTCCCCAGCCATTGGATCGTGCAATTTAATTTCTACCGCTGGCTTAAAGCTGCCCCAGTAACTTGTTTGAACACGGAGGGCACTTTGACTTTGCATTTCACTATAAATTGCTAGGTAAAGAACAGATAGTTTAATGTGTTTAAATAATGGGTTTACATTGCCCAACCCACAGTCATTTTCACAAACATGTTTTAAAGGTCATGCTAAAATAGCAGATAATTGTTTCAAAATTATGGGGTGCGACAACAGGTGCTGCTTGCAGTTGTACCAGTAATGGAACATTGCCCAGTAAGGATTCCCTCCTTATTCACAATTGTCAAACTCATCTTCTTGGTTCGGTAAAGTCACGTGACTTTACCGAAAGAACCAAGAAGATGAATCCCTGCAGTCACGAAAGCTTTAAATCGAAATTTAATTGTCAAACTATATTTAAAAAAATCAGTCGCATCTCTGCACTCATGTCATTTAAAGAGGTAGGTGGTAGCCTGCAATCGTTTTCTCACTTCATTGCTGGCAGCTCGAAAACCCCTCTAAAAGGTGTTTGGCCTGGTCAATGCTGGGCAGACACTTTGGAAGCGTGTGGAAGCTTCATACTCATATTAGACACGTGTCTACATAGCATTGGCAATACATTTTTGGGTTTTCATCTTGCTTCTAATACATTGAAACGCACTGTAAATGAACATGAATCTTTAGTGATTTATTTTCCCATCTGAAAGAGAAATCTGGATGATATTGAGATATGGCAGCTTTGGTTATAACACTACCAATCTATGACCTACTCTTATAATTAGTGTAATTTCGCAGAGAGACGTGACTGGATCAATGCAGGAATTGAACCGTCACATCCATTCAAACTGGCTCAATGGCACACACACACACACACACGGTCCAATCTCACCAGTAGTGCCCTTACACGGGTAAAATATTCTTTGTGTTTTCCAGACTCATAACTCTTCAAATTAATGAGGAAGGGCTTTCGGGTGGGGTAGCTGGTTGAATTCCTGTTAAGACTGCAAATTCCACACGAATAAGCAAGAAAAATAATGAATGTCCCACACACCCATGGAATTTCAATACCACTTCCTTCAATAAATGTTTGTCCTCCACGTACTTTCATTTAAAGTTATTAATTGACAATTCTCGCCGAGATTGTTACATTTTCTAAACGCACACTCATTCCACTGTTAGTAGTCAGCCTCAATGTTTGCTCGAATTAAAGTGGTTACTTAAACTAATGTAGTTTGCTTTTGATATGAACATTAAATAACAAAGCCACTTAAAATTTTTGGGGGAGAAAAGTCAGTGTCCGAATGCTTAAAAACACCAGCAGTGGAATTTCTACATTCCAATGCTCGGAGAAAGTTCATCTACGATGTCTACACCCATTTTTGATTTCCCACTGTGTGTTGGTCATTTGACCGATTCTGGGGAGATGACGTCTCCCTGAGGTACATTCGGGCGCATTGTTTGACATGATGTCCAACGTTTCGCTCCACGTGCTGGGAGCTTCTTCAGCAACCGAAGAGAGTTGTGCAGCGCGACAGAGAGAAAGAAGCCGACACTGTCTGCAGTAAACATGCTCCGAACAAATCGCCACCGGGCTTTGAACTTGTACGACATTCAGTTGTGAGCATTTTAGCTTGAACCTCAATTTTACCTCATCAGAGAGTCACCTAAAACATTTGAACACGTAGGCTTTCGCGACACAATATTATTCATAATATAGATTTAAAAATAACGCGATCTGACCCACCTAAAACATACCGAATTAACACCATTTACACAAATTTGAAAAAAGCTGAAAATCTATCAGCTTCACCGAAGCACTCTGCATGCATGGCCGTCACGTGGTAGCTGCAGTACACAAACCCTGGCGCGGTGTGGCTGTGATCTCTGCTTCTCTTTAAAATGCTCCCCGCCCCCCCCCTCTTCAAAAACAGCTCTCAAATGGAAACGGGCTGTTTGTGGTTCTACAGGCGTCCTCGGGGCGCAGCATATTTGGTTGCAATGTGCTTGTTGAGTTGTGTTGTGAGATGATTAAACAAAATGGCCAGACCTGGCCCTTCATGCGAACCACATGGGGCTGGCCGTTCGGTTTCTGTGGTCCCTCAGGAATCCCTTTGATATTCCTGGCCACAGTGGCATCCATTGCCGTGCGCTCTCCCCTCAAAGGTGCTTTTTAATCCGTGTCAATAAAAAGTACACATTAGAACGAGGTCCCACGCGAGATGGACATGTATGTGTGGCGAGATTCCACCTACCTGCGTGGATTGGGGCCACATTAATAGCTGTCGCAAGAGGAATATTCGTGGATGCAAACAATTAACCGAGCCTGAGTCATTGTATGAATGGATTTATGAATAAATTAAGTATTAATTTATTTTAGTTGAGAGCCCGTCAAAGCAAAATGTCTTATGCTTTGGAAGATACACGTTCCTGGTAAAAAAATATGTATATGAAAAAAAGCCGAAATGTACAAGCAACATTCTCATACATTTCTCCAAGGCCCATTATACAAAAACGTCAATTAAAATCCTGCATCAAACAATCACAAAAAAGCAATACAATTATAGCCATTGAAATAAATTTATAATGCATCGAATAAACAATATACCAGTTTCACATACCTTTGAAACCAATTTAGTCTCAAGCTGCAGATACGCATGTTGTGTTGTCCATATTTGTGCTATAATCTCCCATTTGCTCTGCCGCCTCACACCTTGAATCAGCCCGATTCTGAGGAAGACTCTTACATTCTCCCCTTTGCCCTCTCAAATTAGCCGGTATCATCTCCCGTTTTTCATTCCCATGTTCCCAACTACATTCCGATGGCTCAATCGACGCTCTATCAGACAAGGACATTCCCCCGCTCTGCCAAGCATTGTGTGTTCCATTTCCCGAACCTTAATTGCTGGCTTTTTTGTTGTTTTAATGTTTAAACAAAGTGAATGGGTGATTTTCAGCATTCACCCGTTTTCTTGGTTCTTTCGGTAAAGTCACGTAGAAGGGAAATAATAAAATAATAAAAATAAAACATAATAAAATAATTCTCAGAATTCTCAGAATTATTTTATTGTTTTATTTTTACTATTCTATTATTTCCCTTCTACGTGACTTTACCGAAAAAACCAAGAAGATGAATCCCTGCAGTCACGAAAGCTTTAAATCGAAATTCCCCCGTTTCTCACGTTTCACTCTCAGACCTAGCACCACATATCGTCATCAGCCATTGTCAATCCACTGCTGGATGAAGGCCTCCCGAAGCCACCACCGCAATCTTACGGTCCTACGATGCAACAGTCCACATCGCACCTGCACACGAAGCGCCATATGTATAGTACGTGCTAACTCATCTCAGGTGGGAACCCAGGAATCGAACCTAGGTCACAAGGCGCTGTTTTGGCTCGTGTGCATCCTACACGGATAATAGCCACCCGTAGCCGTATGTTCACCTCTGAGGTATAGCCAAGTATTAAACTCACTATTAAGTTGGCCACTTACGCCTATGATTACAGCACAGTAAATGGCAGCGCAGCATTAATGTTTACTTTAAAGAGTGCAATCAACCCATCTCCGACGATAGCAACGTCTTCAACCAATCACTGGCCTCCAATGCAATCACGATGCGCCTCTGCTGTGATCTTGCGCCGATTGTCGAGTGAATCGATTACAAAACTCCGCGCTTTGGTTAAAATGAAAGGGGTGGATGACAACGGGATGGACAAACGGAGCTTAATTCTGGCACGGGTTCACGGCGGGTTTTTTTTCTCTTTCGAATCGAGCCGAGCTCCTCGCAGGGAAATGCTCAGGAATTTAGCAATCAGGCAGCCCAGACGCCAGCTTCCTGAGATATTTTCCTGGGGGCAATGAGAAATATTGAAATGCTAGCATGTTCAAGCGAAACATTTTCAATGCTGATTCAACCAATATGAAATGCCATTGTAGAGCATGCAAGCGGATGTTTAATGTGCTGATTAAATTGTTGTACTGCTTATTTACATAAAATCATAGTGTGTGTGTGTGTGTTTTGGTGTTAAACTTTATCGCACTTATGTTGAGCCATCACAGTGTACATTGGTTACAATTTGAAATCACAGTCGAGGTCTGGCGCAGTCTATCGTCACTTCAGGGTAGATAAAATATTACCACTTTCCAAGAAGCAAGCAGCAGTGAACCTCAGGAAAACTATTCTCAACAATACGAACGTGGAAATTTCCTCCACTAGCTAAGAGCCGCCAATGGAAGAGAACATTTATGCAATTTGTTTGAATATGGAGACTCGAGCTGGTAAAATCTGTAAAGCAACCGAACATTCTAATGTGAAAACAATTACACATTTCATGCCGCCATAATGTTTGTGGTCGCTTTTAAGACAAAACTAAACTGTAAATAGGGAAATGTTTAAAGCTTTGATTTTGAATGGGTACGGGACTGGCCTAAAGCCCAGCTCACTGCACAACCTCACAATTAAGCTCATATCACCGCGTGTTTCTGACCTCCTCGTTGCACAACAGGAAACTGAATCCGTTCCAACAAATATAATGGCAGTTAAACAAGGTTCACATTACCATACAGCTGAACCACTTCCATAATCATGAAGCAAAAAATGTGACAAAACTGTTTAAAACTCCAAACGTATAATATTAGTTTAAGTTTAATTATCTTCTTGATCATTTGAATGTCGGTAAATTATGAGAAAGCCCATTACAACGTAAACTTGAGTGCAGGCTGGAAAACAAATTGTTTTCACAGCACGCACATTTACAAATGCTCTCAGCCTTACGCATGCCAAACCACCAGTTCACAAGAACTGCATCGTGGTGGCCATTTTTTCTCAGCCCTCCATCAATAGATATATTATGATGAGTCCGAACAAGGATGAAACCAGTCGTGAATTGTGTCTATGTCTCACTGTTGCCTGTGGGTTGTCCACAATTGCTCAATGTACTGACGGTGTTGCATGTATGTACTGTACGTATGTTTGTTGGACTTTTTTTCGCACCGTACGTAGCCAACCGTGCTAATGTACAAGGCGTGAAAGGCTGGCAGCTTTTGTACACGCATTGCACATCATTGCGAATTGCTAAATACAAACGGCTGTTGCGTGGTACTTCTGATCGCAGTCAGTGGACCTCAGCCTTCGGTGGAAATTCCCCATTCCGATGGGCAGGTGTAAGTACCTCCACAGAACACGCGCCGGGAACTTCCCCACAAAGTGCTGCACACTCAATTCATTGAGCCTGGAGAAATGACGGGCTGAGTCAACCCCTGACCGGGATTTGAACCCGCGACCTTGCGAGTGTGAGCCGCGCCACATGGCAGGAATCCAAACGAATTTAGGTCAATGGCACGCCACGTTTGTTTCATCTTCCTGTGCACAAAGTGAACTTAACGAGAGCTGAAAAGTGAGCAGAGCGGTTGCACTCGGAAGGGGAAGGGATGGCGAATAGACGGGCCACGCTTCTCCACCGTGCTCCGCCCGGGCTGCTTGAATGGGGTTCGTTGTTCAGAGCAAGTGCGAGCGTGTGGGCTGGTGGGTGGGGGTGGCATTATGGGTAGAGGGGGAAGGAGGGGAAGAGCGGAGTCCGGGTGGTTGGTGGTGGTGGTGGATTACTCCTCTGGGTTTGTCGTGGTGGGGCTGGTTGTGTGTGGGGTCAGGGAGGGGTGACAGAGTCTTGTGGACACTGGGCAATGTGGGCATAGACTCTGGGCTCTGCTCGGAATATCTACGCTCTCTGTGTGTGTGTGCGTGCGTCTGTATGTATCTGTTCGTACGCGTGCTTCTGTGTGTATACGCGTGCGCGTCGGTGTATATGTGTGTGTTTGGAAGTGTGAGTGGATATTACAGTTTGAGAGTGTGTGTCTGCAGAAGCAGCCCCCGTGTGTGTGTGTCTGTGTGTGTGGGGAGCGGTGGTGTAGCGGTTAGCGTGCTGCGCTACGAACCTTACGACCTGGGTTCGATTCTCGCTCACGGTCAACACCGGTGACGATTATCTGAACCGGTCCTGGGCCTCCCCTAGGTCGACTCGGCCTCAAATGAGTACCTGGTGCGGTGTGTAAACATCGCCATTAGGGAGACAAAGGCGGTCGGGCGTGGTGTTGGCCCACCCACCCCCTCGTGTGCCGTTCCGGCCTTTATAGGTGCTCGCTAACAGCACTTGCCCCTACAGTCTGTCAAGGCTATACGGGGGATCTTTATCTTTGTTACGGTATGGGCAACGGTGTTAGAGCGGTCAGCACACTGAACCCAGCAGTTCACGGTTACCGCCAGCGGTGTTTATCCGTCCCAGTTCTGGGCCTCCTGTAGGTTGACTCAGCCTTGAATGAGTTCCTGGTGTGGTGTGTAGACACTGGTACACAAACCCTTCGTGCACTCCGCCGACCTTCATCGGTTCGCCCTTCTGGCGCCTTTGGTCTGCAGCGCCGCTGAGACGAGGCCACAGAGGAGGCTATAGAGGTCTGATCAAGGACAATGCACACATCGTATTTGTTTGCGTGTTTTACCACAGGTGAACTTCATGTAATAGGTGTCTGTTTGGTGTTTGAACGTCTTGAGACCGTATTATTCTTTATTTAAAAAAATCGGGCTTAATAAGTAAGTATTCGCTGATATCACTTGCTGCATGAGTCTGTAGAGCTTAGAATCAAACCTTGGTGGCTCAAGATCGTTAACAGCTCTTTCCTCTCTCGTCTGTGGCGCTAAACGAGACCCTTTATATTGTGCATTGGTGACGAGCAATTGTCCTATGAATAGACGAGCCCCTGCCGTGGGAATGTGGAATGTGCACCAATGGACTAGCACTGCCCCACAGAGACGAGTATCACTGCACGCTCACACGAGCGGGTTGACACTTGTAATTCGTGATACCAACCCTGGTCACGATTTGACACCGGCAGAAATCGATCTCCTTGGTCCTGGCCTGCGTCTTCCCGTGTGCGTTGACTCGTGCTACGACGAGTACCTGGCAAGGGTGTGGTCAACCAACAGGTGTACTGGGAAGACAGAGTGAGGCGTATCATCCTGTCTAGTGCCATGCTTTACCCCGATAGGTGCTCACCGACAGACGGAATTCTGTGCTCGCAGAGCCGAGGCAAATGTACTTATTCTGTCCGAGCTCAGGAGGGGAATCATTTGTCTTTGTCAAAGTTGAGCACTTCCGTTCTCATGCCAGTATATTTGTAAGCTCCCCTTGTGTGTGTGTGTTTACATTCGTGCTTGCGTTTATGCCTGCAAAGTGCAAGTGTGTGCTTCTGTCTGTAATGTTGCATTTATACACGGCCAAGTTTGTGTGTGTGTGGTTCTGTGTATTTGTGTGCGCTTATTGTTTGTGTGCCCATAAACGACTGCACCAGTGTGTACGTCTGTTTGTTTATGCTTTCAGCTATGTTTATGTGAACACACTGTACACGCATCTCGTTCACGTAGGCACACTCTGTACATTGATTCAAAGGGATTGAACAAAGCGTGTTCTTGGTTTGATGGGGAGCGGTAGTGTAGCGGTTAGCGCGCTGTGCTACAAACCCGGCGACCCGAGTTTCATTCGCGCTCACGATCAGCAGGGGTGACGATTATCTTGACTGGTTCCGGGCCTCCACTAGGTCGACTCAGCCGTAAATAATTAACCTGGCGTGGTGTTTAAAACCATCACCACTGGGGAGACACAAGCGGCCGGGCGTGGTGCTGGCCACCCACCCCCTCGTGTGCCCTGCTGGCCTTCATAGGTGCTACTCGCTAACGGCACTTGCCCCAAAAGTCTGTCAAGGCTATACGGGGGATTTTTGTCTTTGGTTTTATGGAGGGAATCGCGATGCTAGCGTTCACACACTGCCCTGAAATAACGATACCAGCAACATGGGTTCAATCCCCTGCCATTCAGATCAGTGGCAAGTGGTATTTGAATCTGTCATCGAGCATGGCTAATTCTACTTTGCCTTAAATGACCCTCATGGCGGGACCCTGGTGTCCCCCCATCAGCCCCCGGCTCTCGCATGAACCGCGTTGCGACGTCACTTTATGTCTGTTGAAGTTGAACGACACGGTGATCTATTCCTCTCGACGAGCTCTACGCGATGCGCTCATCAAAGTTTCAAAGTTTTGTTTCTTCCGCGCATTCGTCCTCGCCACTGCGCTTGGACGACACGAGAACAGAACGATCCGTGCCAGGTGGGTCACGGCGTTCATGCGCGTGGTGGGACGGAGTCGCCAAAAATAAATTCATTAATTACGATTTTGACTTCCATTTGTACGGGACCACGGGGTCCCGTACAAATGAAGATCCCAGTGCAGGCTGCAAACATCACCTCTGGGTAGACAAAAGTGGACCGGCTTGGCACTGGCCACATCATGCCCTTGTGTGCCGTGCCAACATTAGTAAGTGCTGGCTAACGGCATTTGCCGACTAATGTTGGCACGGCACACAAGGGAATGATGATGATGTGTTCAGTACCACGCCTGGCCATTTGTTGCCGTTCGCCAGATTATTCGGTAAGGCTAAAGGGGAGATGTTTTTTTGCGTCAATACTGAATATCGTGGTGGATGTAGAATTGGTTGAATTGTGAGCCTCTGCAGACCTGAGTTCTATTCTCGGTCATGGCTGACATCAACGGCTGTGATATCTCAAAGCAATCCTGGGCCCCCCTTAACCCGCATTGACCTGGTCATACATATCTTTCTTACCAACACATTTATGTTTAGGGCCTTCACACCAAAATGTGAATGATGAAAGTCTATATATAACTAGCCTTTAGCCCGTCCAAGGACGGGTGTATTCCAGTAAATCTGAAACTTGCAAGCGAAAAGCAGACCGCGACGTGATATATGCATTGCATCAATTCGTGTGCAATTTGTCAGGGCGCGGTGACACAGACCTATTTCATTGAAAGATTAAAATCCCTTGTTCATGATGACTTCCTTTTTACTTCGATGTCTCAGCAGCGTCACGGAAACCGCGTGACGTGAGGGTTCTGCCTTTGTAGTGAGGGTTGTGAGTTGACGCCGAGGAGGGGGGAGGAGGCGCCTCGCCCCCCCGTCAACCGCTAATTATTAATGGGGGGGGGGGGGTGTCCATTTGAAAGACGTCACTTGTTCATGATCATTAATTAGGGGAGCTGTTCGATGTGGGGTGACGTCACCCGCTCATGAATATTAATGACGGGAGGGGGTGCGGCATGTGGCGTGACGTTACGCGCGTTACACACACACCAGACATTCTTGGCTCAGTATAGTCGTAATCATTATTACTATTCGTTTTATTGATTCGGTAAACGAGAAAGAGTGATTGCGTAATTGATTCTTGTGTGTGTGTGCACGTGTTTGTATATATGCGTGTGGGGAGCGGTAGTGTAGCGGTTAGCGCACTACGCTACGAACTCAGCGTTCTGAGTTCGATTCCTGCTAAGTACCTGGTGCAGTGTCTAAAAAAACATCGCCACTGGGGAGACAAAGGCGACCGGGCGTGGTTTCTGGCCACCCACCCCCTCGTGTGCCGTGCCCGCCTTCATAGGTGCTACTCGCTAACAGCACTTGCCCCAACAGTCCGCTACGGCTATACGGGGGATCTTCGTCATTGTATATATGCTTGCAAGTCTTAGCAAGTGCTCTGCTGCTGCCGTGTGCGACTGTTTGTTAGCAAAGCCAAAGTTGGCGAGTAGCCATGCGCTGTATATACTGTAATAGTGCACTGGGCTGTTGTTAAAAAAAATACCCGGTCATAATCACAGAACTGTACAACAGAGAGCTCCCATACTCTGCAACCCCACCCCAACCCTGCCCTCTCACGATGAATGGATGGCAGCAACAACAAACACGCGCACGTCATTTTCTTAACCCCTCTTTGCACCGCTCTTGGGATCACAAGTCTAAACGTGAATAATTCGTGTGTAACGTTGGTGGTTCGAGTGTTCAACTCCCAGTTGGGCGGTCCTGAGTTCAAATCCCAGCCACAGGAGTCAATTCGAGACCACCACCATCATCATCATCATTATTATCCCAAGGTCGACAAAATAAATTACTAATTCGTGGATAGACTGACCCTCACCGTGGCAATGTGGAATTTCCACCGCCAAAACCAAGGTCACCAGTGGCCAACGAGTGCCATCTCATTGCTCGTTTGGGCCGAATGATGCTGGCTAACAAAATCACCTTCGTTCGAGGCATCGTCATTATTTTCAGATTTTTCCATATTAAAACAATAGGATCATTTTTGTGTCTCGTACAGCATCGGTGAGCCTCCGGATTCGTTTTTAAAGAAGCGCTGACATTGAGACGTTGGGCCATTCCATTCTGCAAATGCGAGGAGATCGAGAGTATCCTGAGAGATCTTTGCGAATGTCCACACAGAAGTGTTTACGATTCAATTTGCTGTACTGCCATCTCCTGGTTACCATTCACCTCCACAGGTTGGGGAGTGTCACTCATCTGTCTTCCAGCCAACCGCCCTTACATTCAAAGCATTGAATCCGCAGGTGTTCACCACCGCACGGAGTGGTATCTCCTGTAATCTCTCATTTACTTGATACAGCTGTCGGGCTGTGACGGTTCCACCTGAAGACGGAAGCTTGTGTTGCTTCCGAAACGTCGTGATTTTTATTTTATTTTACTTTTAGTAACTTTAATGTTTTACCTACGTGACTTTACCGAAAAAACCTAAGAATATTGTAATGCAGTTTTGATTTTAAAAAGTGAGATCATCATCACTGTGATCGCGATCACCATTATCAACATAACCATTTAGTATTGATATCACCATGATTGCTGTCACACCTTCAAATAAATATGAGCCTTAATATCATAAACATTATCATTCTTTAATACGTGGAAATGCACCGATGGGTATACAGCAGAGTTGTATATATTTGACAATTTTCAATGGATTACTGTAATTTAATCGTAAAAAAAACAGTCAAGTTAATAAAAAGCACATACAATGTCTCGCGCATTAAAAGAAAAATAACATTTCGCAAACGCGATTAATAATAAGACTGATAACGCTGCTCTCCAACGAGTGAAGTGCAAATGTTGGGTGTGTACACAGCCGGTGATAAGTCGTCATGCCATCTTTGGAACGTGAACAAAAAATAATGTGCAACTATCGCAGGCCTTTCCATCAGGTATACTCTTTTATATTTGCACCTACGACCACAACATATATAAAACAATATTTCCCATTTGCTCACATAGACCGCACCTGCAGATGCTGTTAGCAAGCACCTATTAAGGCTGACAAGGCGCTTCAAAGTTCACGGCGGCACATGACGGATCGTGCGGTAGATGATGGATGATTTAGCCACGATCACGTCTGGCTGCTATTGTATCCCCAGGAGTGATGTTTACGCATCACGGCAGGTGCTCTTTTAAGGCTGAGTCAACTTTGGGAAGGCACAAGACAGGTTCAGATGCCACCGCTATGCATGGGCCAGCAATGTAACTCTCTTTGTCGTGATTGTGCCACTGTGCGCTACTGCGCCACCGCTCCACACGTTTGCAAACTTACAGCACGGTCTCGCCAAGTCTACGTGTGTTATAACTGAAACACACAATATTGACGTAGAAAAGTCGTGTAAGTATGAGTGCAGTTCATGTTTCAAGATCTTTTTGAGAGAGACCTGACGGGAAAATTACCTGTTATTTTTTCCATTCTATGAAATAGACTTAATAACGGCTCAAACTAACCCAGACCTTTAGAGTTGTATAAATACAAAGAGACTTGTACCTTCATGTACATTTGCCGCAATGGAGGCCAGGCAGATAAAGCATTTCCATTAGGTCCGCTGTTCAACATGAAAATGCTTGGTAGATGCTGGGAAATGTTGGATACTTAAGCTGCCGTAATTTAGTTGTTTAAATTGGAAAAAATAGATATCTTTTTTCTGAAATATCAGCACCACAAGTCAATGAAAATAACTCGAATGTGAATCCGCTACTTTTTTTCTTTCACACCAACTTTGACATCAATCATTTCAAAAAGGGCAAAGTGATTCCTGCTGCGAAAAAGGGGGCCCATTATAACAAGCAAGAGTCAATGCTGAGGTGTCCTCGTGCTCACACGAGCAATGTGGTGGCATGCATCTTGAATGATGGCCCAAAGCCAATGGTGCAAATTCAATATTCCCATACCACCGCTGTTGCTCTTTCCACAATAATGGTGCTCACTGCATTGAGTCTGGTGCTCGCGTAGTGTAATAGCAGTCGGCTGGTGGACACCGACGGCAACTGGGGTGGACAGACAGCACACACGCCGGTGAGGGTGTGCACGGTGTGTGTTGGTAGAGCGGAGGAACTAGGGGCAAGGGTCACGAAGGACCCCGTCTGGAGGACCCCTGGAACCTGCTGGTGGGTTCGAGAAGGGAGGCGCGGTCAGGGCGGAGCCAGGCCGCGCTGGGAGCATAAAAGGAACCGAGAGCGGGGGGCTCAGGGCTGCCGGTTCTGGGAGTGGACTCGTTTCGTCGTCGCTGTCGTCTCGTCGCTAAACGTCTCCGCTAGATATTGCGCTACGAAGGATGGCAGTTGGCTGTCTCAGTCAGCGCCGTCAGTGTTAGACGGCTCGTGTTGTGTAGAGGCGAGGCTGGGCTACTGTGGAGAGTGTGTGGACGAGACCGTGGAAGTTGTTGATAAAGAAGGTGCCTCCTATAAACGCTGTCTCTGAATCGTTGACACTACACATGTATGTTTGTATGTTGAAATTATTTCGCACCGTACGTCGCCAACCGTGCTAATCGGAGGAACGGATGCTAGCTTGAGATGATTTCCTACAGGAATTGAACTCGTAACTTACCGAGTGTATTGCTCATAGGTCGCTATTATTACCCTTGTTAACCCAGGAAGAAGTGTCGTGACTCTTTTTCTCTTTCTTTTTCAGGAGAGTCCTGCCATATTTTGGCAGTAGAGGGTGATGATTTCCACATATGATCTGAATTTAATAATTTGTGGGCAATTGTTCAGGTTTGGACAATGACATCGGCACTCTTGCGAATGATATCACGGGATCCTTAACGTCCGGGGCAAGGATTGTTAACGAGTACCTCTTAAGGCACGGCTCTATTACATACACACCTCATAGTGAACACATTTTATATTTACAAAAATATATTCAGAAAATTGATCATGGAAAAAGAGTAATTTGACCGCAGAATAATAATAATACCCTCAAAATGTATACTTAATGATTTTTGCATGATCTCTGTAGATTACAGTTACAAGCTTTTTTTTTGCGAATAGATTCAAGTTACGCTCTGTAATTCCCGGGCACAACAGAACACGGAGCACATGGCAACAGTTGGCAAATATGGGTGGGCTTTAGAAGGGGCTTCCGAACGCTTCACCTAACCTGACAAAGCGGTCGCAGTTAAATTATGATGGGATTTTTAGCTGCAGACGTCATGGGGGAAATTCATCACCGCGAGGCTAACAACATTGGCGTCGCTCGTAAAAATAGAACACACCCTGACTCTTCCTCCCGCGATGATCTTGGAGACCACCAATGAATGCTTCTATGAATATGAAAATGAGAACGATGCTTTTCAGATGACGATGGCAATGCTGATTAGTGGGATAATTAAATGATTATGCTGAAACCTAGATGATTATGATGATGGTCAGATCATTGTGCACGTCGCTATGCACACTTTTACTGAGAGGCAGGAGGAGGGAACACGTGGATTTGAAAACATACGCAGGTTAAATGGCGTAATTAAAACTGTAAAAAAGATAAGTAAGTGGGCAAGACACTTTATGGCTTAGAAGGGATGGTGGCCGATGATGAAGAAAAACGATGGAGTGACATCAGAGAGTGACCTCCGCACAGGTGATGGAGCGATTAAATCAGCTCGTACTTGGTTGTTTCGCAGGATCGTGAGAGATGTTGATGGCTTGGGGAGGCCTTCATCCAGCAGTGGATTCCTTGTGGTTGATGATGATAACGATGGTGATGATGATGATGTTGACAGAGACTATTCACGTGGAAATTATGATGCCAGAAATGGTGTTGACGTGGAAATGTTGACATAAAACCTGAGATTGCAAAAACGATGTTTTTTTTAATTCCTTCGCATGAATTGTATTTTTCCAACTTAAATTGGCACTTCCCTATTTCTTCTGCATGACACTGCAGTAGGTTAAGCCATTACATTACTACTTAGAGTTTAGGGTTAAACCAGGGAACCATAAATTTTACAAAAAATGTAAACAACACAAAAATACTCGGTAAATTTAGTTTGTTTGAAAGTGCTTCTTTGTGCTATAAAAGTTGCTGGATAAACAGACTGTTTGTGAAGCTTTGTGTGTAACCGTAGCTATGCCACAAGACTGGGTAAGGGATCCTTTAGCTATCATCAGGCACACGTTTAACTTTTTTTTATCACATATATAATCATCTTAAAGGTTTAATGCTCATTTGAAGTATGGCACAACACATCTTATTTTTTTAAGGTGTAATAAATATTGTTTGGTGAAGTTTACGAACCAGTCATAAATAATTTCCCTGGCTCCACTGCCAGTCTATTGCAAATACGCTGCATTTGGCTCACGTGGTGCACTCATGACCAGAACGTGGGATTGCTCATTCTAAACGTGACTTGGCTTATTTTAAAATGATAGTGTTGTGCTCAGACCCACGAACTGTTGTGTGTTCACCATCGGGCTACAAATAAACGCAGGAGCCATGGTCGTGCAGAGAGTGGTGTGCGTGACCCTATTATGGAAAAATCGTGGCAACAGAATTGATGATACATTGTGATTACAGCATAAAATATATTGGAATAATTGTATATACAGGGTGGGTCATTAGTAACTACATTAATTGTTTGCCACTAAATGATAGGAAATTATTTAATTCATGGAGATTCGATAGTATAGTTACGTATGAAAAAGTTACATTTTGTAAATGATCGCATGCGTTGGAAAATCCGTGCTCTTTTAACGGCATTTTCCATCACTCTCCCTTACTTTCTCATGGACTCTCTCCCTCACTTGCTCAATAGAAAGTCGGAGATCGAGCGGTTCGACGTCTGCCAACACGACGCTTTGCATCCACCCTTTGTGGAGCCGTTGGGGGTCTTTAAATATCTGCGATAGTCTCTCCGTGTTCAAATGATCGGACAATTGTTCCCGAAAAAAATGACAACTTTTCTTGCACGCCGCTGTGGTGTTTACCGGTTCGTCATAAACTCTCAGGCTTCTACTTTATTTCTGCAAAAAAAAAAAATCTTTAACACAAAATACCGCTATTTCAAATCGGATCGTTACTTATGGGCCACCCTGTATATGTATAAACATGCAGTGCTCGTTTCCCTTCGTGGTCTGGGTCCAGTGGTGGGAATTCCATGCACCTTTTCTTTCCTGGGAACCATACTCTACATGGGAGTAATTGCAGTGGAATACGATGCTGCGTGTGTACTTTTAATGGGTGGGGTGGTGACACATTGGTTAAGGGCACCGCAGTATGAACCCGGCAACCTGAATTCGATTTCTGGCCACGGCTAACATCTGTGGCCAGTGATAACTGAAGAATAATGCCGGAGGGCTCCCTTTCGCCAACCCGTACGAAATAATTTGGTGAAGGATGGTCAAACAACAACATCTAAAATCAACACATCTTGCAGTGAATTGACAAATGACTGGAAATCACTTTAATTCTTTATTATACATTAATAATATAAAACGTATTCTTTTTTTACCATTCTCTTCTAATTTAAACCACATGACAGTCTCAAGTCAATGTCTAAGTGTCTCCCTGCAACAAAAAAATTAGTGTTGGAGGGTGGCGCTAATCTCAATTGCAAACCCCTCGTCCTGCGCAGTGTAAATTCCACATTCCCGTGGCTGCCTGCCGGTGTCTCCGCAGGACGACTGCCGCTCGCGCCAGCAGCAAGGGCACGGCGCCTTCGCTCTGCGCGAACGCGACAGTCCAGCGAAGGAAGACGAGTGGAAGACGAGTGGGCCCCCTCTAACCCACCCGCTGGACGTCACCTCCTCGAGCAAGGTCAAACCGTTCCGCCTCTGGCCCCTGTAGCCGTGGCGCGTGCCGGTGCCCCCCCCACCCACCCCCCGCTCGCCCCAACCACCTGCCCCCCACCACCAGCCCAGCACCGTCGCCCTCGACTCGTTGTGCGTGTCTGGGGGCTGCGGCGGCGATTTGCCCTCTATTCACTTTAAGATGTTTTTTGTTCATGTTTTTTTTGTTGCGGTGGCACCCGATTCAAGAGCCGAATGGCTCACAGGGCTACACCTAATAAATGAACTTGAACTTGTACTCCACGGACACCGGGCGGCAAGCGGCTCGCGAGCCCTGTCGAGACGGCTCCTGTTAGGCGACACGTTTATTCCATTCTGTTTCAGGTTTATACAGCGTCCCTTCTCAGGGCGCTTTAACATGCGAGCTGACGGCGTTCAGTGAGGGAGGTGACGGAATGGATGGAGGGACAGGGGCTGGGAATGGAGCTGATGTTACTGTGGTAGGTAAGGCAAAAATAAGGTGGAACGTGATGGTGAGCGAGGGTGTTCCGATGGGTGCAGCGTGGATGAGAGGCAGTGGGGTATGGGGCCAGACGCGTGAAGTGGTGACATGGGCATGGATGAGGGCAGGTGAGAAGGGTGGTAGGGGCAGAGGTCAGTTGAGCTGATGGAGGAGCACAGCGTAGTGTTTTGTGGTTTGTGTGTACGCGTGGGTTTTGTTGTTGTTGTTGTTAATAGACGCACACCACCAAGCCCCTTGCCCTCGAAAGACCCTGGGAGCACATTCCTAGCCGTGTTCCTGTGGCCCACACAGTGAGTTGCCGGCACGGCGCGCCCGCGCCCCGGTGCTCTGCTCAGCATCACTGCAGCCACCGGCACAATCCGGGGGCCCGGTGCTGTGTGCGCTTTGGACTTGTGTCGCGCCGTGCGTAAACCAACCGTGCTGATCGGAGGCGCTGTGACATTTATATTCTTAGGTTTTTTTCGGTAAAGTCACGTAGGTAAAAAATTAAAATTAATAACAGTAAAATAAAAAAAATTAAAAATAACGACGTTTCGGAGGCAACGCAAGCTTCCGTCCTCAGGTGGAACCGTCACAGCACGATAGCTGTATCAAGTGCTGTGACGGTTCCACCTGAAGACGGAAGCTTGTGTTGCCTCCGAAACGTCGTGATTTTTATTTTATTTTTTATTTTATTTTACTTTTATTAATTTTAATTTTTTACCTACGTGACTTTACCGAAAAAACCTAAGAATATGAATCATTGCCGTCACGAAAGCTTCAAATCTAGCTGTGACATTTGTTACATAGTTGGCTCGCGGTGTCTCTCCCCGTCAAGGAACACTGCTAATTATACACTGGTCAACAAAAAAAAACATTTTTTTCTGGCCTGGACTTTTGCAGCTGTTTTAGACTAATTTCAGGGTGCTGATTCCAAATCTGATCTCAGACTTGCTCTATCACATCTAATTTTTATGCTATCGGCATACCCCATTTTCATTGATTTTACCCGAAATTAACTCTGTCACTTATGATTGCAAGTTGTTGCGAGTCAGTGACTGCTTTAGTGTTAAAATATGGTGCTGTATTTTTAGGATGGTGTGTTTATAATATCATTTTATGTAGCTATCCACATTTATTTAAAATTTTTCTTATGCAGTTGTTATTGAAAATGCAATGTTTGATATCTCAAAAACCTGATGTGATAGACAAAAACTGATGCCAGATTTGGAATCAGCACCCGAAAATGACCTTAAAACCGTTGGAATACCTTATGCCAGAAAAAGTGTGTTGACCCTGCTAATTATAGACGAGCAAGCGCCGCAACGCGCTTTCATGGGTACAATGCGGCAAGCGCCATGTCACGTGCCTTACTGTGATCGCCTATCCGCTCTGACCAATGAACTGCCCGCAACCCAGTGTGATGTGTGCGCATTGGTGTAACTAACTTGATACAATTCCAAACGTTTCGCACATCTGCTTATACATCAGTCCCCAGATTTTATGTACGCTATATATTAACGTAAAGTGTCACTGTGTTCAAATGAGTGTGGAGTGGTTCTCATTTTCGTTGGTGGGCCCTGAGTCAACGGTGGAAATTCCACATTTCCATGGTGGGAACAGTTTCTGCGTAAACTCACCAATGTTGATTTCTCAAAAAGAAGTACTTATTTGATCTCAATCAGAAGATGCCACATCTTTCAGACAATGAGCCCTTTACCCAGGAAATGTGAGATCATACATATTCACTTAGGTGGCTAAATCATGGAGCTACATGAACAATGAAGCATATTAACATGCATACTTTGCGCTACTTGAATGCAAATAATTTAACGATTATTTATATTTTGTTTTAATTTACACAAATAATTGAAAAGTTATCTGACTATGCTGAGATGTTAACTACCTTTCTTGGTATACAGGAGGTCGTGGGTACGATCCACATGATGTTTGTATATTTAGATTTTGCATGTCTCTCTTTCCGTGGTCACGTGGATTTTTCTTCGGGCCCACCGATTTTTCCCTCTACATTTCGAGACACGCGTTTAGAATATTTGGCTGCTATAAATTTCTACTTCGTTGAGCTATCATTTGTGGCCAGGTCGCTTTTGAAAAAGAGCTATCAAGCTCAGTCGGTAAAATAAAAAAAAGTTTAGTTTCCGGTTTTGTTTTAACATCCTTCTGAAGGCAGGCAGAAAGAAAAGAGAGGCGATCAAACATTTGAACAGACAAAATGAATTGGTTTCAGCAGAAGCATAATCACCATATTCGCCTCTGGCCATGTGTGACGTACACCAGGCACTACGGTGAATTCCAGCACCGATGGGATGGGAGAGATTTATTCGCGAAGGCCCGGTGTCTGGTAGCAGTTGAGTGCCAAGGACAATGTGTTTAGGAGCATTCCAAATCACGAGTATACCACTACCAACGTCGGTATACAGAGTTGTGTTCATTTTTGGAAAAATAAATCCATCCATTATGGAATGAAACAGCAGAAATGAAACCGCATAATGCGAACAAGGTTGTCCTTGATTGAAGTCTGCCACAGTTCGTTTTCTTTACGTCGAGAAAAAAAACGGGGAGAATGTTTTTATTAACAGGAAGTTGAACGCTCGTTTGGATTCTCATATGTCTGGTCTGAGAGCAAAATCTGTTTTTGGCCTCTTTTTTGTTTGTGATACAGGGGCTAAAGTAGGAAATGAGATGGAAATCAATGCATATATTTCGCTATATGTGTGTGTGTATTTAATAGCAGTGGCACAGTGGTTTGCAAACTGTGCTATAATCCCAGTGGCCTGGATGTGATTTTGGTCATGCACATTGTTGGCAAGTAGCATTTAAACCTGTCATGGGCCTGTCCTTGGTCAACATGACCTTAAATAAGTACCTGATGTGGTGTATAAACATCAGTACTAGAGAGAGGAAGGCGAGCCAGCAGAGTCGTGGCTACAATTACCCTTTGTGTGCCACACTGGCTTTAGTAG
The DNA here is from genome assembly GCF_015708825.2 of Lethenteron reissneri. NCBI lineage: Eukaryota > Metazoa > Chordata > Hyperoartia > Petromyzontiformes > Petromyzontidae > Lethenteron > Lethenteron reissneri. Next base: position 3,432,823 of record NC_083798.1, on the reverse strand, counting down.
GCACTCGCTAAAAAGCAATCGTCCTCTGATTTATAAGACTAAACGGAGTGTTTTTGTCTTTGTGTTTAAAGACAAACACTTGCTCAAGTCACCCTATAAAGGAGTTGTGTAAACTCTGTCTGCGAGTGTCTATTAAGTTCAACGTGTCACACAGTGGGTTGCACAGTGGTTAGCGCATAACGGTACAATACCGTCAGTAATGGATACCTAACATAGTCTGGGACCTCCCTCTTGGTTGACTTGACCTCAAATGAATACAAGTAGAGTGTGGTCAACATCAACAATCAGGAGACACAGGTGTTGGGCATTGTACTGGCCTCACCATCACATCCAGGGCCTCGCTTGCCTAAATAGAAGCTCGCTAGAAGTGCTCAACCAGGCTGCGTGTATATGTGTGTGTCACATGTATCACTGTTCTAACTCGTTCTCTCACCGACTCTCTTTCTCTCTCTGCATGTCCTGTCTTTCCCTATCTGGCTCTTTCTTTCATCTCACGTCTCACTCACTCTGTCTCTCTGCCCCTGTTTCTTTTCATTTTTTTGCTTTATCAAAAGCATAACCTCCCCATTTAAACCACATGAAAGTGCCCTGCCGCAATGTAATGTGGACCAAATTAGTCTTCTAGGGAGGGAAGGGGTACGGATGAAGGATGACAAGATCCACAGCTAAGACTTCATTTTTGTTTGAAATTTCTGTGCCGGATTTATTCGGCTACTATCACGGCCGCTCGATTCACTGCCGCTGTGTTTCCATTATGAAGGAGGAGAGATGACTTCGCTCATTCAAATCGGTGGCGCAGTGGTTTAGAGCGTGGCACCATGAATTTAGTGACCTACATAGGTTCGATTCCCAGGCCACAGCTATCGTTAGTGGCGAGTGATACCTGAGCAAGGTCTGTGCTCCACTTCACCAATCTGCACTGACCAATAAGGTAAAATATGGTCGATTAGTCGCCATTACTGACACAGCATGGTCATTTGATATTTGATGTCTATCTTTCCAATCCATGCGCCATACATACATAGCAGGCAATATGCATTGATTCAGAAGATTTTTTTTAGGCACATTCATATGTTGATTTTAATCTCCATACATCGAAATACGTATACCTCCGGCAATTATTGAAAGTGGAACAGGATCAACATTCTTCAATAAAGAGATGGGGGCGAGAAGAGGTTTGGAGTACTTTTGGAAAGTGAATTCCCTTGGATGCAATCCATCACGCGTGGATTAGTTAAAAAATAATTCCTTTAAAACTGATTTTGTGTTCAGTTTGTTGTCCTTCCCCCGCATCTCTCGTACGGTGCGAAAGAAGTTGAACATACGTACATACATTTCTTGTGCACTAAATGCACGTTTTAAACAATATTATTTATTTTACTTATTTTTTGTGTTAAGATGTTTTCAACCAACCAATCAATGATGAGTTGTGTTGATTATACATGTGGGAGGAAACCGGAACACCCGGAGAAAACACACACATGCAAGGGGACAACACTCTATCCCCGTACAGACGGAGATGGCGATTAGTCCACTTGCTGTCGATCCAGGATATATGACACCTCAAAGCCACAACTGTACACGAACAAGCTCTCCACACCATGGAGAAGAGGATGCTCAGATGGAGCCTCGGGCTCACTCGATGGAATCGTGTCATGAACGAAGACGTTCGGAAGCGACTTGGTGTGGCCCCCATTGCGGACAAGATGCTTGAGGCAAGGCTTCGGTGGTACGGCCATGTGATGCCAAGTGAAGAGTCATCAGTGGCCAAGACTGCCGTGCGTATTGAGCCAGAGGGCCGCCGTCCACGCGGACGTCTGAAAAAGCGCTGGATGGATCGAATAAAGGAAGACGTGAAGACGGTCAACGCATCCTCCCAAGATGCCCTGGACCGAGCCAAATGGAGAAGACAATGCCGAAAAGCGGACCCTGCGCCACAGCGGGAACAACGCTAGGAAGAAGAAGAATGCCCAAGGAAAGGGAGTTTCACAAGATTTGTGTGAGCCACCAACTCTCATAGTCTCCAAAGTGATGGATTCATAGCCACCACTGCCTGTAATGACATTTCAAAAGATCTGTTTTAGAGTCGTATACGATTTTTTAAAGTGCATATCTATATACATCATGAGAGATAGTGCCAGAGTCGGAAAGACATCATCCAGTCGAGGATTGACTATGGCTGATGATGGTATACATTTTTATTCATCTGGTAAATTTTCACAAATAAAGTGTAAATGAATACATTTAAATGGAAACTCACTAAACTATAAGATTGCAAATTTAAAATAATTGTTTGGGGGTTTAATCCGTCTGTCATCCCTCCGATGTCAGTGAACTTTGTTGGAGACGAATACGTTGAGATGAGCTCCTGCCATAGAAAGGTGTAATTTCCCCTGTTGGCTCAGGGCTAAAAGATGGAGATGAGCATCTTGACCAAGAAGCCACTTTGTGATTTGAGCAGCACTCAAAATATCAGTCGCAAAAAAAAAAAGTTTAATTAATCGCAGGGCAGCACTACAATGCCGCGTGCACAAATCACCTCTCATCTATGTCTCTGTGAATTATGCATGATATTCCAAAGACTGTAATGGAATCCAGAAGAAAGCACTGCAAAGCCTTATTAAAGAGCGAGTAGCTCGGGATAGAAATGGAAAGAGCTTCAGAGAGAGAGAGCGAGGTCAGTGAACCCGGGGAAACAGCAGCGCTGCGTGGAGACTTGGGTCTTGCGGCATCCCAATGTGGAGTGCATTACATTACTCCGAGCTCGAATGAGCTTATTTATATTAAATACCAGCTCGTTGTGCATTGTTGTGGAGCATGTTGGGTGAAATACAAAACATAGATACAATTTGTATGTCGAGACGCATAAAGGTGGAGAACTTATTTTTATACTTATATATAACTAATATATGTCACGTTATTTGCACGAGCAATCATGAGCCAGTGGTGGAAATTCCACACTCCCATGGCATTACTAATTCTCTGTAAAATGACCACTAATTCTAGATTTGAAGCTTTCGTGACTGCAAGGATTCATATTCTTAGATTTTTTTCGGTAAAGTCACGTAGGTAAAAAAATTAAATTAAAATTACTTTTATTAATTTTAATTTTAACCTCAGAATAAAAATTACCACTGCTGCTTAAATGCAAAGTGGTGCTATTTTTTGCATTGACCTCGGAAGAATGATTGCTTGAGTCGACAAAAAAAGAATCGGGATTTTAACTCATTCGTGCGAGTTGAGTCTTATTACATTTTTTAACTGCTCGTGGCAGATACTTTTGAAAGGCGATACTTTGGATACACTCTGCAAGCGAAGCGAGTACAGTAGGTGTCCGTGTGAATGACAGCGAGTTTGTAAGCTGTTCTCTACCTGCATAAAATCAAAGCTCATTGTCTTCTCGCCCATTGTGTTAGATCACAGCCACCGCTACAGAAAGACGAGAACGTCACTTGCGAACAGACACAGAAGAGATCATTTTACCGTTCCCAGGCGTAGAGCACAGTAAAAGTATGATATAAAAAAACAGTATTGAATTTTCTATTGCTTCTTTTTTTACAGGTCCCAAAAATATATAAAAATTTAGTTCATAAGCCTCTGTTTGTATAGACCAAGCAACAACCAAATTATAAACCGTTTAATACCATGATTACATTTATCGTGTTTTGACAGTGTTAAAGTGTAAGCGTACATCTCTGAATGCATCTCTCATGTCTTGAGTCCGAATGTGTACCTATCAATATGGCTGGTGCACCAACGTAACATTCGGCTACTTGAGTTCCATTCCTGACCACGGTTAACATCAGCGGCAAGTCACGTGTGAACCTCTCAACTGCTCCGGCCATCCCACTCCATTCTCTCCCCTTCACCGACTTACACTGACCAGCATGGTGAAGTATGGACAAACAGCCTCCCGTAACTGAAATAGCGTGGTGAAGGCTTCACCGGTCTGTGTATTGGTTTAGCCATGTTTGTTTGTTGTAGTACACAGTTTAACTGATGGCCTTAATCTAAGTTGTCTTGTGGTGGTTGTTGTTGTTGTTTGACTTGCATCCCACTGGGATTTTTGCACACAGCAGTTGGTGTACGGTGTTTTTTTCTGCAATGTTTTGCTGTCTTTCTCTTGGATTTTCTGTTTGCACTTAGTCACATATTCACTTTAAGATGTTTTGTGTTCATGTTTTTGTTTGTTGCGGTTGCACCCGATTCAAGAGCCGAATGGCTCACAGGTCTATACCTAATAAATGAACTTGAACTTGAACCGGTCTGTTAAATTGTGAGAGGGTTGTAAACGTGGTACGTGAGTTGACTTTACAGTTGGTATGCAGCTGCATGAGAATAACATTATGGAATCCTTTTTTTCTTATAACAGCCCGTGGAATGAAACCCCATTTTCAACTTTGAGCATTGTACAAGTGAGTACAGCCTCATTTGGGACCACACGATCCATACATTGACTCTCAGCTCTAGTGCAACTACTGGGCATGCACATGCATTCCAACTACATCATTTTTCCATGCTGCGAATATTGTGGAATTTAATTAAAATCTTCACACATAAAGCTGTGTTATGAAATCATGGTCCCTTTCATAGTTTCAAAACATAGTTTTCTTTGCTTCAACCCGTTAACCCGCAACATGTAACACACGTAACGTGCCAACTTAAAATATATATATATAGAAACCTTCTCACACATTAATAACCACGTGGCCTCTGGAGAGACAGGCATGCCGTTATTTTTCAAGATGCGGTCTGCAAACATGACATAAGAGAGCAAATAACTCCAGGGTGTTCATTAATTTTCCATCTCCACCGGTCGCATTCATGCTGATTGCTTGTAAACTAAAAACAGCAACGTAATTTTATTTTCATTGGAGGAAGCTGTTGCTCTTGGCTCCAACACCAGCGTGCGGTGACCTACGCTTTTAAAGAGGAGGCCTCAACGTCCCTGAGTGGAGAGGACAGTGACATCACGGTCCAGAAACCAGTTCCCACGAACATGATCAGCCCTGCTGAAGCCACCATTGCAACACTGCAAACACTCAACCAATTAAATCAATTTCTTGAAGTTATATATACATTAACTTTGGAGGCTACGTTGTAAAAGAGCCCTACCATCTAAATCATTCTAATTTATCACCGTTTGCTTTTTTAATCGTGTCAGGTGTCCCATCAGCAGTCAGGCTTTCTGGAATCAATTCCGGTGAACTGCCAGATGTTATAGGCAAGGATCCTCTCTTGAGATATGCGGCCTAGTTTGAGACAGATTTATAACTGCATCACACAAATAATAATAATCACTGTGACGAAACCGATCCAGAGTTGGCTTGCAGTAAATCAATGCTGCTGAAATGATGCACTCCCAGAAGGCCATTGCGCTGTTGGTCTGTGTAACAAAAACAACGACTTAGATTTGGTTGTGGAGAGACTTAAATCTGACGGAGGCGTCTTGTCTGGCCATCTCTTTTGTCACTTAGTTTCTCCACAATGCTGCTAATGATTCTTTTGTGTTGTGCATTATTATCATCATCATCACAGCCTTGACAAAACATCTATGAGACGACAACACTGGCGCCAACTTAAAAACAATTCCCCGCCGCTCCACACATACGCAGCAGCCTACCTTGCCCTGGCCGTCGAGGAAATGCAATTTTAATGCAGATTTAGGCGAGCTTGGTACTTTCGGCGGTGGTAGGAAATGAAAAGTCTAAGACCGAAATAGCCGAGGCCGTTACATTGGAGCTCTCTCGGTGCCTTCCTTTTCCTCTGGCAATCTTCGCATCTTTGGCCGCTCATTCACAGGAAAGGAAATTAATCGCTCGCTGCCAACCTTTCCGGCGAAAACTGCGGTAAGTTGACTGCACAATTTGCATTTAAATATTCTCACAAGTGTAAATGAGCACGTGGCCTGTGTGTGTGTGTTTTCTCAGTTGGGGGCCCCGGCCTGAGCCAGTGGTGGAAATTCTACGTTTGTATGACAGGGACCAGTCTCTCCGTAAGATGACCCCACTGCTGACTTCTCATTGGGCGGTACTGATTTTATCAGCCGCAGCGGGATGATGGGGTGAGTTGACCCTCAACTGTTGTGTGTTTTGTGATTTAATTTATTAGGCGTTGTTTCTCAAAGAGAAGCAATTGAATGGCTGAATGAGAGCGGAACCCCCAACGGTTGCTCTACAGAAGTCATATTGACGACGGAGAAGTGCCACGTTTGATTGTGCATTTACTGAGCCATGCACAAGACTAGAGAGGCGAGGAAATCCATGATTAACCGTGCAGTGTTTGCCATCGAGATGAATCAATATGCCTTGTGCACAATGTATTGATACTTTGATAACCGAAGGAAGCAAGTTTAAACGTAAAAGAATATGACCGTATCAATCTAGTGGCGTGTAGGTATCATTTGTCTATGTGTGTCAAGGCCGTAATTATAATATAAATTGGGGGGACACATCCCATATTTGAATATTGGTGGGGAGACATCCCCCCCTCCAATATAATGATTGTGGTTATGGTAGTACTTTATTAATCCCTAATCTCTGCCATTACATACAATGAAACAAGAAATGGTTAAAAAAAAGTAAAAACAGAGCAATGTAATACAGTACACTATTAGACATTATTGTAAAACATGAATAAAAAGTCCATCCCATGTGTTAGTGAATTTTTAAAATATTTTAGGCAGGAAATTCGCTTTCAAATTTAGATATTTTTCTGGGTCGGGACCCCCAGACACCCTGGAAGATTTGGTCCCCCCCAATGTTGACTCCATGGCTACGGCCTTGACGTGCGTTGAAACTCCTTTCTCACCGCACATAGCCAACCGTGCAGATTGCCGACGTGCTTGGCGGATGCAGATCACTCACGAGCCATAGCCGGAGAGTTCGGTGCCTCGAGGCGAGGTGCCATCTTCACGTTCCCTCCCACCTCCCCCCCCCCGCACTGCACACCCGACTGCTTGGGCCACGGCCCCACCGGAAGACATTTGAGCCGCCACCGCTACCCTCGTCCCCAACAATCACGCGGCACCTCCTGGCTTTGTGACCCCACCGCCACCACCACCACCGCCACCACCACCCACGCCGCTGCCTCAAGAGGGGTGCCCGGGGGGCAGCTGCCCCACCTGCCTGCCCCCACCTACCTGCCCCACCTGCCTGCCCCCACCTACCTGCCCCACCTGCCTGCCCCCACCTACCTGCCCCCACCTGCCTGCCCCACCTGCCTGCCCCCACCTACCTGCCCCACCTGCCTGTCCCCACCTGCCTGCCCCCACCTGCCTGCCCCACCTGCCTGCCCCCACCTGTCCTGCCCCACCTGCCTGCCCCACCTGCCTGCCCCCACCTGCCTGCCCCCACCTGCCTGCCCCACCTGCCTGCCCCCACCTGCCTGCCCCCACCTGCCTGCCCCACCTGCCTGCCCCACCTACCTGCCCCACCTGCCTGCCCCCACCTGCCTGCCCCCACCCTCGCTACGGCGCTGCCCTCACCCTGAACGTGCCCTTGTTACATGGTGTCTTCTTCTCCTCCTCCTCCTTCCTTCTCTTCCTCTTGTTCTTCCTACTCCTCCTCATCTTCTTTCTAACGCAGCGTCATTTGACGAATGCGACGAGTTGTTTCGTTAACTGTGCCGGAGGCTGCAGGGTGTTTAGCGCTGTGGCCGGTGCGATGCAGCTTCTTTTGGCGATCTTAGGCACCGAGGTTGCACTCTGGGATCGATAGGTTATCTCCCAACAAGCACCACGCTAATAGCAGTGGTCCCGTGTTGTTTTGTTTCCGTGGTGGAAAAAAAAAGCCCCTTGCCTGTCTATTTATTTAATTACTCTTTATTACCCATAACCCAGCGATGCAGTGCGTGATGCGTGATGTATGCGTCGGTGTTCACGCATTATGAGGCAACCTTCATTCACTGCCTCTGGGGTTATGGCACTCACATAATGACCACAAAGCCACAAGTACCGTCACTGACATACATTCAACAACTTACAACAACAACAGTGGTGTCACGTTACTTGCAAAGTTTGTACTTGAAACAAAAAAAACATTGCATTTCAAAGTTTTCATATCAGCTCTCATCTAGCTGGTGGCTTTTGTGGTTGAATCTTCCTGCTTTGGTGTGCGAGGCTTTGGGGATTGTTTGGCATTCGATTCAAAGGGGTCAATGTTTCGTTGTGGATCTTTCTTTTCGCCCGAGGATTTGGAATGCGAGAATGTCACAGTTTTCAATGCATCACCTGCGCATCTATTACATTGTGTGTGCAACTAATACATTGTGTGTGAATTGTTACATTGACTTATCACCAGGCATCCTATAGGGGTATTCTAATGAGGTGCAATGCAAGTATCATTAAAATAACAATAAGATTAACATGTTTATCAAAATACAATGTATGCATTTCTTATAAAACAAGACCACTTAACTTTGATGATCAAGTCCACAAGCATGCTTCAACATTAATATGATTATAATTTCCTCATGCAAGTATTGTTCATTTAGTATGAATGTGGCAGTACCCACACGTTACCTCACCACACGCAAACCAGCTCGCCCATTGTATTAGCTGCCACACCGGGAGATCTGACTTGCGACCACCCGATTACAAATATAAATTGTGCCAACCATCATACCTGGGCAGCGTTTCCTTCATTTTATTTTTTAACCGACAAGCTATTTTGCAGTTAATGATCAAACTCAGGGATTTGCACTTGAATATCTCAAACAAAAGGCCGACTCCTGTGAACCATAGCGCCGCTTTCAAAGCTGGCGGCACGCCGATAATTCCCGACGAAGAAATGCCAAAACCAAACACCGAATGAAACCATCGACCGATGCCCTCGGTGTGAAGCGGCTCTCTCAAGCGCAGACGTGTTCCATGTTCTTAACGGGGGGGGGTGGGGGGCGAGAGAGTGGGGCAGACAGAATCTAAATTTAGAAGTCTATCAAAGATTCCGTATTCAGAGGATTTCTTAAAGTCAAGGAACATGGCTTGAGTATCAAGTGATAAGCCTGGAAATAGACCGTGGCAGTCGTCAGTAAGTGTGGCCATTCGGAAGGGATTGGCCTCGCTGGTGTGGCTGTGTCTCCAGCACTGCGCATGGGAGGTGAATTGCCCGGTCGCACCGCTCCACTTGGTCAACCAGAGATAAGAGTGCACTGCGCAGAGAGGAGAGCACGTGGAGACGTGTTTAAGTTCGAGCTCAAAAAAGCGAAGCTTGTGACCTTCGCAGATAATCCCCGCTTTGGAACAACTGGCGCGAGTTTATTAGATGGCCCATAGGATTATTGGGCTGGCAAACATGAGCATGGAGCGAGGGTGGTCTTTAAAGTCGGTGGTTTATTGGGCCTCCGTGTGTGTTTGGTTTCACCTTCATGAGATCAAATCACAAGTTACGTTCACAAAATAGGAAAGGCAGCATCCATAAAATAATTCTTATTATTTTTGTTTTATGCCTGATGACGATCGCTTGTGTTGCGAACGAAACGTCGTGATTTGTTTAATTTAACTTTATCTCTAACTACGTGACTTTACCGAAAGAGCCAAAGAGTAATAATTAAACGTTATAGTTGCCTTATATTGAACAAATTATTTTCAGTGCACAGCACATACATACACAAAGACAAAATTACCCGTATATTATTCATATGTTACGAGAGCACGTCCTGTTAGCAAGCACCTATAAATGCTAGTGTGGCACGTGAAGGAGTGGTGTATCCAGCACAATGCTGTCTTTACACACCACACCAGGCTCCTCATGAATGGGACTTGAACCGGATTGGCACGTCAACCACGACACTTCCACTCCAGACACTACATATACACTCACATGCTCACAAAGATCACCCGTATAGCCTTAACAGACTGTAGAAGCAAGTGCTTTTCGCGAACACAGATGAAGGCCAGCATGGCACACGAGGTGGTAATGTGATCAGCACCACACCGGGCCGCCTTTGTCTCCCTCGTGGTGATAGCACACTGCACCAGGTACTTATTTGAGGCTGAGTAGACCTAGAGGAGGTCCAGGACCGGTTCAGATAATCATTACTGGTGTTGACCATGAGCGAGAATCGAACCTGGGTGGCTGGGTTCGCAGTGCAGCGCGCTAACCGCTGCACGAACCGCTCCCCAAACGTGCGCGCGCACACACACACACAGACACACACACACAGACACACACACAGACACATATACACACTGTTGACTGCATCTTAAATTCTGAATTCATGACATCATGGAGCTCAATGAAACAAAATTTCCAGTGCTAATTATAGTGTCATTATTAATTGAAATTCCCAGTGCCAGTAAGCCTCAATCCTTCACTGAACCAACCACCACCACCACAGTCATATGACAGTACAGCCAAGGGCCTACGGTGTTCCGAGTAAACAGCATTCCACACATGCAGGATGGTCAAATACAATCAGTTTCGTAATCACAGTTTTCCACACATTTAAGACTGAACATTTAGATAGATTATACTTAAATTGGGACGTATCAAATTCAAAATGTCCCCCTGCTCAAAACAGCAATGAGCTCATCTATATTGGTGGTCCTGAGTCAATGGTGGAAATTCCACATTCCTATGGTGGAGGGAGCGGGGGGGGGGCTGTTTAGTGGTGCTTGGTATCGGCTGGGTAAATACATCGGCTGGGTAAAAGCACGTGTGACCAAGTGGTCAGTTTGCATGGAACTGTCTGTTGTAAATGCATATTTCTCTTGAATCACTAAAGGGAAATTGTCGCCTGGAAAGAGGCTCGTTATCATCGTCAGCCATGAACAATCCACTGCTGGATTAATGCTTTACCAAACCATCTCTCATGGTGCTACTGCAATTTGCCAGTCCACCTAGCGGATGATTTCTTCACTCCATCTCCATGACGGAAGGGACGTCATGTGCGTTCTTTCTCTCAGCTGCGACTCCGTTGTCATTTCTGACCAATGGCGTTGCAGCAGCGTGAGAAACTATTAAACTTTATTTTTTATTTCACCAGGTAATGCCCACTGCACTCTATAGTTCTTATTTTCAGAAGCGACCTGGCCACAAATGATAGTGCGTCCTGCCCAAGCCTACCTCCGGATGATTGCTGCAAAGTATGACCTGTGTTTTGATTTAGTGTGCTGATCTTAAAGGTGCATTGAAAAATTATAATACTCCGATTGATGCTCCTGCTGTTGTGGAGTGACTCATGCAGCCAGCTATGGCTGCAGGGTTTTGGTAGTACATGTTGTTTGTCGTTTATTGTGAAAATTCCGTCACAGTTCCTATGATCACTGTTTCATTGCTTTATTTTGGTGATTTCGAAAAGTTTACTGGTTTGGCCATGTTTGTTTGTTGTAGTACGGAGTAAGACTGATGGCCTTAATCTAAGTTGTCTTGCGGTTGTTGTTTGACTTGCATCTCACTGGGATTTTTGCACACAGTGTATGTGTATGGTGTTTTTTCTGCAATATTTTGCTGTCTTTTCTTGGATTTTCTGTTTGCACTTAGTCACATATTCACTTTAAGATGTTTTCTTGTTCATGTTTTTTATTTTAGTTTGTTACAGTTGCACCCGATTCAAGAGCCGAATGGCTCACAGGGCTATACCTAATAAATGAACTTGAACTTGAACTCCCTTTCCTTACAGTAACATGTGTCTTTAACCTGCCTTTGTGATCAAATCCACGTGTTCCTCTTCCCATCTTTCAATTTAATTCCAATAATGCATCACTCCGTGCTTCTTCATGCACACGTATGGTAAATTGCCGTTGCTTTTCGTTATGAATTTTAAATTTGAATACGTACTCCAACCCGCTCTTATCTCCTTTATTTCATTTCTTTAATAAAGCTCCACCTTCAACAAATTGTCCTTGGCGTACATATTTAGTTGTGTTTGCAAGTCGTGTCGCTCCGTTGGAAACTCGCAAGCCGTGACCTTCATTTTTGTGATATTTAGCCTGAGCACCAAAATTTGCAGTTTATTTTATTAAATTTTCCTGGAACATAAATATGAAAGATATCAAAGACTATAAGATCCTCAAGAATGTGTGCCCTCTGTGTTCTGAGAGCACTGTTCCAGTTTCAAACAAACTAAGATAATGACGGCAATCGCCTTCATGTTGCAAACGTTCAACAACAACCAGCCACCGCTCACCATGCGGACGGACAACACCGACGATTTCACGCGACAAAACGGGACCACGATGTCGAATTACGCAAAAAAAGTGTTATTCCGCATCAATGGATACAAAACAACAACAACTTACTCCAGAAATGTCCACTGAGGGCACGGCCAGCTTCAAAGAGCGTGACATTATACAGGGAGCACGCGAGTCTGTGGCTTACCCCCAGGACTACACAGTAAACGTGCGATGCCTCGCTTCTGACAAATGTCAGAACGTTTTGTCTGGGACGTCCACGTCCCGGTAATTGAAGTCCCTAAATAATCGAGGGGCCACTTTTTTGTTTGTTGGGAACAGCACCGCGATTCATAACGCAGATTGCACTTTGGTCGTCGAGAGCCAGAAATGCTCCGTCGTGGCTGGTGCCTTGCAAGTTCCCCCCGCGCCCCCCCCCCCGCTAACCCCCCCCCCCACCCCCCGTGTTTCGCAATCCGTCTGGTTCCCTCGTCTGTGTATTCTAAATCAAGACGTTAGTCACGAACGAAGAAGCCTTTAATAGAACACGACAGGCCCACTTTTTGTGACAAGTGAGCAATCTTAATGCATCTTCCACTCGTCTTTAATTTGTTTAAGAATGAAAAAAAAAATTCTTACAAAAGATTTATGGCAGAGCGATTTCACGACGTGATGAAAGGAAATAATAATTATAATGCCAAGACATACTTGGCTCAGCTCCACAGTCAGCTGTTGTTCAAGTCAGCGCCGGTGTGGGGAGTGGAGAGGGGATTGGGGTTGTGTGTTTGCCTAATGACAGCGGGGATGAGAGCAGTCGTTTTGTAGCACAACTACAATAATCCTGTGTGTGTGGGGGGGGGGGGGTGGAATCCCACGCAAATGTATGTGTGTATGCTTAATTTCTTTCACACCTTACGTGGAGGTGCGGGGCAAGGACAACAAACTTAAACACAAAACGCAGTTCTAAACGAATTTTTTTTTTTTACCTAGATTTTAAAGTGCATAGCTCCAGTGGCTTCCTAATATCGGAAAGAAGAGCATTCCAGACGGCTGCAGAAGTGCATCTGAAAGCACGCGATGCGGTGACCGTCTTTGTTCGATTGGCTTGCCGATAGCCGCCGCCGTTGCTGCGAGGATGACCTGGAGATTGCTCTTTTGACGAGATCCGCAAGTTACTGTGGTTCATTTGTGGCAAGCACTTTGCGTCTAATGAGTGCGACCTCGTAGTGACTGCCCCGCAAATCGAACGTCACAATCAATCATGGAGCGGCCACGAGCAGCAGCAGCTGCAATTGGTTCGTTGAAAATCGCCACGTTCGAGTGCGAGACTGAGCAGCGTTAACTGCGAAGATGTCGGAGATGCTAAGCGGGTGTGAGCCTGGTTAGTACTTTGATAGGTTGACTGTCCGAGAATATCAGGTGAGGTAGGCGAGGGCTGCGGGGCAGTCAGGAGATGGCGGTGCAGCGATGAATTCAGTCCATCTGTGTGGAACTGCGAGGGTTATCCCCTCGTGGGCCTGGCTTTTCTCTCACTCCTCTTGTTTCCACCCAAGATGCCAAACACAGCAATAGCACTGGCCAAGCATTTCAATGCACAATACTCCTGAGGCTTCCCTGAATAAAGGGAAATATTATTTTTGAATAAACAATACGCGAAGAGCAATTTTGATAAGGTTCAGTGGTTATCATAATAGAGTTGAGTATTCTGTAATTACCGTGAGTCCTTGCAGAATTGAACATTCTGTTCTTACATAATTGTTTTGTATTTTTCTCATAGTTATATCACTATTGTGCTGTGAGCATCATTGTTCTGAGACAATGAAAATTGCATTCCAAGCACTGCTTATGTTAATTTAATTGACTAAACACCACAATTATGGACCTCCTGAGGATATTTTGACCAGAGGGCAATATCATGATTGAATACAAAATTACACTAAGCATAATGATTATTGGAGTTTAGCGGTAATTTTTTTTAAACACGTGTACTGTAATTGCGGTGAGGATTTTCAGAATTTAATATATTCCAATTGTATTTTTCTCCCAGTTATTATTACGACTTATTTCATGAGCATCATAGCACATTTGTAATATAAATGCCAAAGATTTGCATCGTGCCAATGTTCGATAGAGGCATTTTCAAATTAACATCACAGAAATACATCTTAGATCCTTCAGCTTCTTCAGATGCCTCGTGGCCATGCTAGATGGTCCACATTTTGAGAAGTTTCCCTTTGTGATTCCATCACGAAACGATAAAAAAAACGCAATCCTCAGAACTGGAATAACCAAATTTATGTGAAATGCCAACAATTTATTTGATGGATTTTCGGTGCAGTCCATTGGTGACTGAGACCACCCAACTCACAACGCTTGAGACCCCAGTTTCATTGCAGGTCGTTTACTGGAGTCGCGCCAACGTTTTGGGTTGACAGCGCTGACGTCGGAGGTGGAAATTCCACATTCCCAATGTGACGACGAGTCTCTCCATAGCACAATTGTTGCTGTGTTCCAACAAAACAACACGTGATTGGTCGCTAGGCAAGGAGGGATGTTTAACTACCAGAATAAATGTATTCATATCGATTGACTAGTTGTGCTATCTGTATTAGTACATCGCAGTAGCATCTACAGGTACTTGCATAAAAAAAAGGCAAACCTGGACTGAATGTAGTGTTACTGACTCTCATCAACAAAGTGTGGCCAATTAATCCACTGTTACTGGAGTAGCACACCAGCAGCCCACCAGTGACAGTGACACTTGTGCCATGCTAGGTGCACTTCTAAAAGCCACGTTGAAATGTCACGAGACAGAGCCTGGTGCTGTGGGTTGACTGAGATGACTGGCATCCAAGCCACCTCTGCTCCTCATTGCGCCAACCTGCTGTGTATTGGCACACCCGACGTTCTGGTCATTTTTGTGAGTGTCACTCCTCCGACCCTCCGTCCATTGTCAATGTTAACCAACAATTTAGTTTCACAACAAATCTGTAGCGCAAGTGCATATCGACGTGCACACATGCGTGCATACGTAACCCGCACGCGTACATCATCTCGGCGTGCACACTGAAACGCGGCAATCGAACGCAAAAAGAAAAACACCACCGGGGGGGGGGGGGGGGGCATTTGCTGTTGCGGACGGCAGAGCTGGGGCACGTGATATTAATGCGCTCAGTGAAAACTTCCAGGAATGGGTTCCCTGCGGCGCACGGGGCTCCAACGCAGCTCGGGGAGGGACCACTCCTGTCTGGCTGAAGGGCCAAGAAAGCGAGCGAGCGGGCGGGTGGGCGGATTGGGAGACCAACACCTGTCACACGATGGTGACAGCGGCGGCTCTCTTAGCCCGACGAGACGGCGAGAAGTCTGCCTGCCTGCCTGTCTGTCTGTTAAAATGACGCCTCTCCACCTGTGTATGTCATGTTTCTGGCTCCCTGTCTCGCTAATTGACTGTCATTGTTCCAATCTGTGCATCCATGTGTGTGTTTGTCCCGCTGTCTGGTTGGATCTCTAGTTGTCTCGTTAGCCGTATCTGTGCTTCAGTCTGTCTCGCTGCCTCCCTGCCCATACATTTGTTTCTGTACCTGTTTGGCAGTGTGTCTGTTTTGAGGCTCTATCTGGAATAGTATTGAATGATAGTTCGTCGGCGGCTCTGCACAAGCATACATAAGAAAGTTAACACATTCGTCAATAACACAGTGATCTTTAAAGGACAAATATATAATAGGCGACGTTTCGGGTGATGAGCCTTGTTCGATGATGTGCTATGAAAAAGAGGCTTTGCCCGAAACGTCGTCTACCTGCATCTTGGCTCGCCTCTTTGCCTGCCCACCTCATTGTCGAACGGCTTCCCTTTGCTGTCTCTTCGTGCCCGATTATATACGCGGCATGAGCCTTCGTACGTAGCTCTCTCATCGATCGCCCGTGTCTGCCTTCCTAATCGCCTTTGTCCTTCTCCCCGAATATCAGAGATCTGTAAACAAAAACAAAATCGTTACGGATCCCCTAATATTACATTTACCAAAACGTCCCCTTTTTCATCAACTCAGTCAACTTTCATAGTTGAGTTACCATCTAACGTTGTGCGTCAGTGCGGTCATCTCACATTCAATTTCAAGCTTTCTAATGGGACTCTACATTCACGTGTAATTTTTTTCTTTCTGATGAATATAAATTATATCAGGCTGTCAAGCTGGGGTCCACTCCCGACCAGATCCACCACTGCCCGCTTTATGTTTCTCCTTAACAAGCAAATCATTGATGTTCCATTACTTTCTTAGACTTTATTCTCATGAGCATGGACTCAAATGTGTTCACAAGTTTCATTTAAATGCCACCTGTTTACGTGGTAGTGATGAGTTCAAGGTCGGGGTAGATTTCACTAACATTTCAGCAACTAAGTTCATTGCTGAGTGCACTCTGTAAAATATTTTGGCATGTTTAGCTGCACTCTGACCTTCAATTCTGGCACTCGTTCGAATGTTTACATAAATATAGTATTTTGTGTATAGTATAAACTACGTACCAGCATCCCACCCACATCTATCACACCTTCCCTCCTTTGCCACTTATTCTCAAGTAGGTATTATTATTAGGACATATCTCTGGGCCCCGTCAAGTGAATGTGGAATTTACCAACCTTGGAATCAGAGCTATTAACGGAGACAAGCATCAGCCGTTGATTGTTTGAAAAGGGAGACGACATCTTGACCTTTGACTCGTGGTTTGTTTTATAAGATCATTATCATTATGTATGCCTCATACGATCATATGAATGCATAATAAAGTACTCTGGAAAAAAACCTAAGGCTTGACATCAACGCTTTTCACGAACAAAATTAAGCGTACATGAAGCTGGGCACGGCACGCTGAGCGCTTGCTGGTACAAGCCATCGTTAACAAACAAATTCGTGATAGAAATCCCAAGCACGCAGCCTTCACGCATGATAATTCAAGATAATTAGATATATATATGTGCGTTTCTCTTTCTTTCCTGAAAGAAAAAAAAAATCCCCCGTCTCTAATTGTTATGAGCCATTAATCCCATACGTGGCGTGAGCGTGTGTGTGCCAAGCTGTGGTCGTGATGCCACGACGCGGCCCGGCTCACAGCTGCCTTGTGAGTGTTTTTACAAGCCAGGCACATAACAATGCATCACTGCCACGCTCGCATTGTTTTCCTTATTTATTTCCCTAATTTCGTGCGCGAACCACCAAGGGGCCCCGCACACACAGCACCGCTCCGCCACTGGCGTGGCAGGTTGCGAGGGTTCAGAGGTTCGAATCCAACCGACGGCTGCGATTTTTTATAGCGGGGCCGCTGTGACATGAAGCGCGTCGATGGTCTGGTGCTAAGTGGAAATTTCCATTTAAAGCTATCGTGACTGCAGGGATTCATCTTCTTGGTTCTTTCGGTAAAGTCACGTAGAAGGGAAATGTGACTTTACCGAAAGAACCAAGAAGAAGTGGAAATGTATTCACCACGATGGGCGGGGGGAGGGTGTTGACTACCTCGCCTGGTATACAGAATGTCGTGGGTACTATCCCGACCCTGACGCCTGCTGTATATTTGAAGTTTGCGTGTCTCTCTTTCCCCGTAGGTCTTGTGGATTTTTCTCCGGGTCCTTCGCTCTTTCCCCTCCACGTTTAGAATCAACGTCACCACCACGCGTTTAGAGTATTTGGCTGCTATACATTTCCACGTGATAAGCTACTTCGTTGAGCTGTCATTTGTGGCCTGGTCGCTGCTGAAAAAGAGCTCTATCGCTCAGTGGGCCTTACCTGGTAACATTAAAAATAGTTTGTTTCGTTTTTTAGTTCATAGTTTAGTTTTTAAATAGTTTTAAAGGCTTCTTAGAATTATTCTCAATAGTAAGACTACAGTACTTCACTTTGTGTGTCAGCATTTTGACCCACATTTGAAAATGGCATTGTACTCTGCCAACATTTGAAAAGCACTGGCACGCTAATAAGAACACAGACATGCGATTGTGTGCAACCCTCTGACTTATCTATCCACGCCTTTACGTTGCTGTCTGTCCATCCATTAGCTTGTGTTAACAAAATGCCACAGTGGGTTTTCTTCACCATTGAAAACGACGGCGATGATCGCTGCATTGAGTGCAATAAGTGAAACCGTTCAACTTTTAAAACTGTTTTTTTTAGATATTAGGTCCATCCCGGTTGGACATGGGGTTATCTGTGGCTGGAGGTTTCGGTCATGGGGAAGGCAAGCGGGGTATTGACGACATCTCAGTAACAACAACAACTTTACGTGAGCTGGGCAAGGGCTCGCGGGAAGCAAGGGAGGAGTGGAAGGAGCTTTGTAAATAAGTGTAGTACACGTAACGAGCCCTCAATGATTATCAGCGAGACACGCTTGTGCCGTCTAGCGGCACTACATCACGGCTATACACTACCGCGGCAAAGTAACACCCGGTGAGCGAATTATGCACAACCTAAAACACGATTGAGCTTGTGACCACAACTGTGTGAGCTAACAGGGAAGATGGGCGAGTAGAGGCACAGCAGGAATTCTCATGGTGGACATGAACAACCGGGGAGAAAATTGTTGCAATCGCCTCTTTGAATATCGGGCGTCCAGCTGAAGCTGCCAGGAGGGATAAGTGGGCAAAGCAGCTTAAGTAAAGAGCGCATTCTCTTAAGATCTGTGGACAACGGAATGTCCAGTAATTAAATTATCAGACCTTGGCGTGTAAGCTCCAAGCAAAACAAATCATTCTGTTCCTGATTATTTTTTTGCAGCTAATGGCATGTTGGGAAATTGCAAACAAATAAACGTCGGAAATTTAACCGTATGTATGGGTATCCATCCAGTTTTAGTTTTTTCTTCCACAGAACTACATTCAATGTCCCTTATTTAACCAGCTGAAGGCAAGGGGAATCTGTAGTTTTCCCGATCGTATGTGCGTGGGATGGCATTGCTTATTTGGGAACCATAAACTAGTGGTGAAAATTCCACGTGCTTATGGCAATGACTTGTAACAGTGTTATGGTACCAGTTATTATTGTTCACTTATACACCTCAGCGATGGACATGGTTTAAATGTGCGATTTGTGGCGAAGACGCCAGTACACAATAGCCTACTCTTGCAAGTCGAAATACTTATTAAACAATGTAAGAGTGGGATAAAATACCCACCTCTTATTGAAAGGGAATCTGATGGGAGGTTATTCATTAAGGTTAGTAATGTCCTCTTCACTGCAGACAGAAACCGTTCTGCCATTGCTCCAGTTCTGAGTGCAATGGTATCCCCACTGGCCTAAGAGGGCAATCTAATGTGTTTTTGACCCATCATATAACGAGCCACCACCCACCTCTCTCTCTCTCTCTCCACAGCAGTGACCTCATCCAATTAAAGCTAATTGTCTGGCATAAATTATAATGGAATTAGCGTTTGAAGTGAGAAACGGTCACAGAGTGCACGATACCAATATGAGCCAGATGTTGCGTGAGCTCGCGAGACGATGGCACGAGCTGCACATCCACGCAGCTCGACGGGGCAGCAGTCATACGTCAAGTCCTCAACCGTCGGGCCGAGATGGTGGATAATCGTGAGAATCTGCGAAAAGCATTCATCGAATGGGAGCTGACGTACAATCTGGTTGGGTGACACTGGCAGGACGCTGGACTTACCATCCAAGGGTTGCACATTCAAATCCGAGTTTTATATTGATTGAACTCTTCATATCTCCACAGTTGATCAAATGAATACCTCTTAGTTGTAGGTCAATATCCGTTACCCTGTGAAGTGATGAATCCCTACCATCAAAATGTGAAGTCTCCACCATGGACTTCAATCCCCCTTTGGTGATGATCATTGTGCCATGCTCACTTGAATAAACGTAATTGTGAAAGGTGCAATGGCCTGTGGCGTGGAGGCGCAGTGGCGACACGTGCGCTACACGGAAAGAAACGTACGGTTCGATTCCTGACTCAGGCACCTCTCTGCGTGGAGTTTGTATTGTCTACCCCTGTTCAGCGTCGGTTCCCTCTGGGTTCTTTGGTTTCCTTCCGTATATATTTTTTTAAACGTACAATGTAACTGATTTTTGACCAAATATCCCAATGCTGAAAAAATGACCTCCAAATTACCCAACTGGGATTACACACAGCAGCAACATCACCTCCTAATGCGAAAACTTGGCTGATCCCTGTTGAGAAAAACTGTTGAGACTCAGGGAGCCCTTCTTGAGAAATAATCAAGCGTAACAATAATAATAGTACTTCAAAAAAAACCCTGCTCATGCTACTACTGGTGGCAGGGTCTCCACTCGTTAAGGAGCATAAACCATCACATGAACTCCGGTCATCCTCACAGCAGCGGCTTTTGGCTGCTGCCATCGAACAAAGAAGGTCACCACATCAGATGCGCTTCTGCGGCCGTCTGGAACGCTCTTCTTTCCGATATTAGGAAGCCACTGGAGCTATGCACCTTGACATCTATATTGAGAACTGCTTTTTGTATTTAGTTCATTGTCCTTCCCCTGCACCTCGGATCAGCACGGTTGGCTACGTACGGTGCGAAAGAAGTTTAATAACATACATTCATGGAGGGAGATCAAGAGAGCCATCCGTGAGGGTATTTGGCTGATTCTTCCACACTGACAAGATGGCTTGGACGAGGTTAGAATACCCACGCACCACTTTGCAATTGATTAACGGCCACCTGCATGTTTATCCTGCTGGGTGAACAGAGATGCAGGATGGGAGGTTTAAGACATTTGCCCCCCATTGTTTCAACTGTCACGATCGGAAATCTTGACGGCCACCTTGGAGCCCAGCGTGTTTGGGAGTTTCACAAATCTGTGTGAGCCACCGACCGCTGCCTCCAAACCACTGGAGTACTGGCGTGTGATTTCTCATGAAAGGATGAGGAATACCAGCCAGGTGCTGCTGCTGCTGCTACGATGGTGTAAAGGTCAGCACACTCGACTTGTCACCGATATTTGATTCCACCTTGCGGCAATGGGCATCTTAAACATCTCCCCGGCTCTGTCCACTCCGCAGTCTATGTGGACACACCACAGTTAAGTCGAACGGCAGGTTGCATTCTTTATGGGTACTCCCCCTCTTCCGATGTACGTCTGGCCAGCGTGGAAGAGTAGGCAAAGTACGCTCTAGAGCTCCCTCCAGTGGAGGCCCTTCCGCCAGCAGTGGTGATAGCAAGCAGTTGCACGGCTGCGCCGTCTCGTACCATCCACTTGTTGTCCTCCACACCTCCTGGGTGATGTTTCTGCCCTCGTGGGTTGATGGGGTTGTCGCAATGTAGGAGCTTTGAAATGATTCGCATTCCTCATCCCATGGCCCATGCTGCGGGCCCCTCAACGCTGTGATGCACGAGCCATTGACCTGGCCAGAAGACATGAACACTGATTTGTTAGCAACTTTTCTAATCCATGCCTGGGGTTAACTGAGCCTGCCATTTCAGTCAGAGTTGATGATTCGGGACACTCATATTCCTTGTTATTGTTATTCATATAGTTCAAAATTTGCTCAATATTTCTTTCCACAGTTCATTTCGCACACCACCCCAGGGTACAGCAGGAATGCGCAGCCTTTGCCAACTCACTGCTGGATAAAGATCTGTCGATCTTGGTTGACCATACTTCACCACAATGATCAGTATGGCTTGGCAAAGGTGGTACCAAGGACGGGTTCAGATATCACTTCCTCCTTGATGTTATCCATGGCCTGGAATCCAACGCAGGTGTTCAGGTTCATAGTGTAGTGCACGACACAATGTACCACCACTCCCCCTACTCGGTGCAGAGCAGCGAAGCACTCTTCGTGGCAGGACGATCAAGATTCCATCGGTTGAAGTAAGGTGCGTGAAACCACGATACGTTTTTGTAAGTGTTCCCAGCAAGGTCTTTAAGCCATATCACAACAACCACTCAGCCAACTATTGATTGCTGTTCTGCATGTGTAATAAATTGCCCGTGTTTTGTTGCTGAGAAAACACACTTTAATGTGGAATAATACCCAGAACTTAATATAAATACTGCTGAGAAGCGTAGATTTACACTCTGAGAATACTCACGTTGGGGCAGAGCTGCTTCCTTTGCTTTTAATTTGTATAACGACTGCCACGCAAACATTTAATGAGAATCAGCGAATATTAATAGTGTGTTTGTGTAACCTCTGAATGTAATAATTTCAAACCTTTAAAATGCAGGAAAAAAACAAATAAGCCCAACATTTAAACACATACATCAATGAGGCAAACCCTTTTTTTCTGATTTCAGTCCGTATTTTCTATGATTCTTTCATTATGTATGTATATTGAACTGCTTTCTCACCATACGTGGCCAACCATTGCTAATGTCTGTGGGAGGAGGCTCATTTGATACCAGCTGTCTGCAATAGCTGAAGAGGTTTGGAGAAGTATTACAATTCATCAAGGGGCATGACAACCTTTGCTCATTCACATAAACTCGCAGGGGTGGCCAACCTGTAACAGGTTTTTTCGGTAAAGTCACGTAGGTAAAAAATACAAATTAATTTAAATTTTTTACCTACGTGACTTTACCGAAAAAACATAAGAATATGAATCCTTGCAGTCACGAAAGCTTCAAATCTAGAACCTCTAACAGACCAACAGCCAAAAGGTACCCCATGAGTTCCGCGAATATCCAAGTGTAGATATACTCATTAGATCATACAGCTTATCGCACGACTTTAATTCGTCATTCCGTGCTCCTGTGATAGTACGTTCTACGTTATTCCTCTTCCAAAGGGCCGCGCGTGGTGGATTAAATGGCCACATGCGGCTCGAGAGATGCCGGTCGACCACCACTGACTCCTCGGGGTCGCGAGCTCGATCCAGCATGGTCACACTGCGGGGCTAGGTAGTGCCATACACCTGCGATCCAGTTCTTTGAAAGCGGGGTTGATGGATGACACGGAGATCGCCATGGCCTGCAAGACTCCTGACCTCCTGAACTGCAATGCTCGTATAAATATGGCAGTACAGCACGCGGGTTCCGCTCCCATGCAAGAGATGTATCCGAATATGGTACTCGGTTATCCTCTATTAGGAAGCCACTGGAGCTATGCACTTTTAAATCTAGATTGAAAACTCATTTATTTAAAACAGATTTTTGTTTTGTGTTTTAAGTTTGTTATCATTCCCCCGCACCTCCGATTGGCACGGTTGGCAACGTACGGTGCGAAAAAGTTCAACATACGTACATATTCACATCGACACTTATTTAAAACAATTGGCCAAATACACGAATGCAGGACCCGACCTTAAGTAACACTCAGCGCGAGTGTTTCCATATCGCCCGTCGTCTGTTAGAGCGATGCGGGTGCACGGTGGTTAGCGCACTGCTCTGTGACGCTAGCAACGCGAGTTGACTTGCCTGCCGACACCAACATGAGAGGCGAGAGTGACGGCAACACTGGTGCCTGGCCCTCTGCCTCTTAACCAAACCGCAGTGAACAGCGTGGTGAAGTATGGTCAACGAATGGCTGTGATTAACAGAGCATGGAGAGGCTTTGATCCAGCAGTGGGTTGTTGATGGGCCGTACATTATAATGTCGATTATGTGTTTTTTATTTAATATTTCCATGCAATTAGTTATAAAACATTTATAACAGCCTCTGTGAATCTACCAGAAGCGACTGATGTTGTTATTGTTTCATAAAACACTGAGATAGTTTTTTGCTATTAAATTGTCAATGGATACGGGAAAGGGAAACAAATACAACAGTAGGTGTTCTTTGCAACGAGCCACTAATCTACAACATTACAATGTGAAGGATACACATTCATGCGCCTTCACCTGGTGCAATAAAAATAAAACATTAAATTAGGCGATGCTTTCTCCAAGCAAGAGTCTCGTACAGTGCTGCAGCGCCGTTCTATTTGAGCATTGTTGTCATTATGGATAGGGCCTACTCGTTCCCAAGCTGTTTGTTTAAAATGTGAACTGAAACAATGGAAAAGATCCACAAATATACGGGCGAATTATAAATCACAGCAAATTCTATTAAATAAATACACAATCCCATTTGCTTGTATAAATATATTTTTTGTAAAAATTAATAATGCCAAGGAACAATGGTATCCCCCTCCCTTAACTTGTTTATAAAACGCAATTGCACACAAACAATGAATGTTATTGTTGCGCAAAGAATTTAAACAGATTGCCAAAAACTTAACGCGGATTAAAATGTTGCTGAGAAGGAAAAGCAATTGTTTATTGTCAAAGTTTTGTTTGCAGAGCTCGGTTCATACGTGCTAGCGACTATACAAACCTTATTATCCTTCTCAAATTATCTTCGGCTCGAGACGAATCAATTAGCTTGAACCAAGCTTGGTCCCCACTCTCCGCTATAAACTCTAAGAATATTGTTCGTTAAATTCGCAAAGATAACTTGGCAACACCGACTGGGGCACGGCGTGGCGTGTACCAGCTTAGGATTGGCCGTTCTGCTCGGTCACAAAGCAAGAGACTCAAGGCGGTCAGTAGACAGTGGTACAGCAAGGAGGTTGTCCACACATCTAAGTGCATTTTAAAACGATAGTCACCCTAGGCCGTGTTGCGGGAATTATGGTTTCCTACCACTTGTTAATCTATTCCATAATGAATCGCTCAGTCATCCTAACTAAGAGCCTCTGGAATAACATGATCTAGTCTTTTCGTGACTTTTTTTTAAATCAGGACGTGAATCAACATCCAATGTAAATGCTACATTATGGCTGTATACGTTTTTACCGGTAGGAACCTCCTGGTTACACCAGTCCACAGGGGATTATTGTGTCCGTTGTGCAGGGAGGGGCTGGGTGGGGAGGGGCTGGGTGGGGAGGGTGGGGCTGGGTGGGGAGGGGCGGGTGGGGAGGGGCTGGGTGTGGAGGGTGGGGAGGGGCTGGGTGAGGAGGGTGGGGCTGGGTGGGGAGTGGCAGGGGTGGGGCTGGGTGGGGAGGGGCTGGTCACCCGTGGTGCCCTCATAAAACTCAACGTTTAACCTCCTCACGCCGGCTTGTGCCCGCCCTCACAGTCGGGCATATTTGCGGAATACACCACGCCGTCGTTGATCCTGGCCATTGACCGTGCAACCCAATGTTCCTACCAGCTCCCTCCGCAGGAACTATAGAGCTGCGACGCTGCAATGACAACGTCCGCTCTCAAAGTCACGTTCTTGACATTGAATCACGACCGTCTTCGTTAAACTTCGATGCAGTGAGGATGGCTCGCATACACTAAAGACTGCCACTCTTTAACGCAACACATCACAGCACCTGTGTAGTTTTTTTGCGTGCAAAATTTCCCAATTGTTATCTTTGACTGTGCTGTTATTCGTCATATCATGAGGCAAAGCGTCCATTCGGATCTCTCGTAGGAGAGTGCAATCCTTCGTGTTAGAGGGCAGCCCACGGAATCAGACACCACAGAGCTTCCTCTGAAACCCCTTCAAGTGACCTCTGTTGCAGGTGGCACTTCCCCACCCACTCTGAATATAAAAGTAATGTTTTCATCCAATGCCAGTCACATTTAACATTTGAAATGTCCTGGCGATAAATTAACCAAATTAAGTGCGGAGAGAAATTTAATGTGATTTTATTTTGTTAATTCATGAGAAACTGGAGTGAGACCATGGACCCACTGCCCTTGAGAACCCAGTTTAATCACTGGCGGCTGCCTCAATTCGAACTCGGGACCTGAATGGTTCCAACTCAGCTCCCTGACCTCCGAGCCACTTGGCTACCTCAGCACCAATGCCTTTTGTTTCAGAGCAACATGCAAACATACACTGATAATTGCTTATTACTGCAAAGTAGCTAAGCGGCCGACTGCCTATTCAATCCACGGAGTTTCTTTGCCTGTTGAAATCTTCACCTCCGATGAGCACGGTTGTCTACGTACGGTGCGAAAGAAGTTCAACGTACAACATCCATAATCAACGTCTTTGGGTTTAGATCGCGTTATTTATAAATGTGTCGTAACCCTCCACCACCCGACACGGCTAATCAGCAAAAAAAGTGTCATGTTGACAAAAGACAAATAGTTCACTGCTTTAGCCCACCGGTGTGTTGAAGCGTGAAACCACAACATTTACAATGTTTGAGTAGTGCGACGTTTCGCTGGTAATTGCATCCAGCATCATCGGGCAATTCGCCAGAATGGTGAGGCTCTGCTCTACGTGTTAAACGTGCAACATCCAACTATCTCCCTGTCTGTGGCTGCGTTCACGGAGGTCAGGTGCCCCTATTGACTCTACACCCGCTCGCCTCCACCCCCCCTCCAGAGAACCCATCACGGGATCCCTTCTCTCCTGCAAATAAGCTTAGTCAAGCAGAGCACTCGCACACTTCACACGGGGATCACGGCTGAATATTGTGGTCCCAGTCACCCTTAATTAAAATTGGAAAGACCGTGACGAATTATTTTCATTATTAATATCAGCGTCGTTTGTTTGTGTTGGCACCGGCCAGTCGAAAGTAGGTGATGTGAATTTGAGCTGAAGACGATTATAATTACACATCATTAGTCGTGAAATAATTCAATAAGCACGCTTTCAGATGCACTAGCTGATTATGACGCGAACGTTGGCATCCCTGTTGGGTCAATAACACGAGCATCACGTTGTGGTAAGCTAAGAGGCTTGTTTTATGGATATATAGGATCAAGCCATGGGAATGTGGAATTTCCATCGCCGGTTCAGGGCTACCAACGGACATGAGCACACCTCTTGCTCAGTTGAACAGGGAGATGTATTTACTCATTCTGATAAATAAGTTCATGCTCATGAGTCATCACTCTAAAATGTATGCCACGAACACATTTTTTCGTGTTGTCAAATACCACGGGATTTTATTGCATGTCTCTCTAACTCGCACTGACTGGAGTGGTGAAGTATGGTCAAACGATACCCACGACTCACGTGGTGTTGCAGGGCCCCTCATCCAGCAGTGGACTGCATGTTACATCATAAGCCATCTTTCTGTAAAATTACAAACCAATGCTCGAGTTACCGCGTGCACATATCCCGTTGCACGAATGCATCCAGCTATGTTCAATAACGCTGCCTTCAGCAGGCAAAGCCTTCCTAGGTGGCTTCCCTTAGCTATTGGGTACAGAGCCTACGTTGCGTGCATTTTCCATGCATTAGCCTTAATAGTGTCACAGTAAATAGTGGGGTGTGGGTGGTTCCGAGAGCTTTGGGGGGAGGTTAAGGCCAGGCGATTGGGCGCTCAGTGTTTTAGAAGAATGTAGCATTGTTCAGTATGGGGGCCAAATTAGAGCTCGTGGTCTTTGAGGACTTGTCTGCACGTCACGACTGTCTGTGCACGCTGTCGTGTCCCTCGTGACCGGCGCGGGAGGGGTAGGGGGAGGCTCGGAGGAGGAGGAGGAGGGGTCGGCAGGCGTCTCGATGTCTGCACATCCGAAGGGCCACCCGCCTGTCCGCCTGTGCGTCTGGCGTCGGATGGAAGCCGGACGCGATTGGTTCCTCGGCTATGAACAGCATCCTCATCACGACCTCCATCTCTTCCCCCCCCCCCCCCCCTATATCTCTGTCTCTCACTTTGCTCTTCCTGTTCTCCCAATCACGAGGGCTGATTGCGGATGATTGCAAAGTTCAAGGCCTAAAATAAATAAATAACCCCGTATGGATTACGCGATGAAAGCGCGTTATTGTTCCTGTCGGTTAATGGCATCGTCCAAATTGTGAACGAAAGCAAGGGGGCTTGGGCATGGCACGTCACTCGAAGCGATGATGGATGATGGTCAAGAACAATGAGGGAGTGGCAGCCGTTGAATGGAGCGCGTCTGAGAGGGCGGCCACCAGCGACGTGGAGCGATTGAATCCATTCGCGTGCCGGTCGGGTGCTCGGTGGTTACATTGCAGGAGGTCGCAACGGCTTGGGAACGCCTTCATCCAGCAGTGGATTAACCATGGCTGACGATGATGATTTTTCTTCTTCTACAACCTTCACTGCAGCCTTTGGTTCTCAATCGTAAAAAAAAGTATAATGTTAATAAAAGGTTTGTCAGGATTTTATTCCACCTTACTCCAGGTTACGTTCTACTTTTCAGATTTCTAATTTCTTCAATTTGCGCACCAATATCACTTTAAACACCTTTAAAAACAATATACAGGGTGCTTAAAAATGTTCACACTTCCGAGAATTTGCAACAAAACCACAAGAAATGTCCCTCCGAGCTCTGGAGACCACCTGGAGAAAATTCCAGGGCACGTGTTGACAATGATGGCGAACAAGCAAAGACTCTTTGACTTTTTGAAGCTTTTAACACACATTCGTTATCATGTTAAAGTGTATTATCCGTTCTGTTTTCATTAAAAACGATAGTCCCCTATAAGTGTTAACATTTTTTTGAAGCACCCTATATATGTGCTTTTACTCTCATACCTGTTAAATGTTGTCATTCTTAAAAAGAACAGACTTTCAACATTCAGCTTTTCTTACAGCACAACTCCTCTGTCGGATCACAGACATTTTGAGCTTCTGTCAACCTCTTCTACTCACTTTACTCTGGACTGGCTGAGACACTCGAAGGATGCCGACACACTTTGGATGCGATCTCGCCAAACAGATGCTAACCTAATGTCCTTCCCGTAGAATTGTTTGTCCTGCATAAGGCCACACTGTGTGTAGACGAAGGCTGTTCACGATCCGTAATGTCAGATGTAATCTGGCCAGACAGTGCTGTGGTTTCAGTGCTCAACTCAATCAGAAGGTCAAGAATTCAAATGTCGGCCGTGCTTTTGCTCAACCCAACAATTCCTCGAGATTAATGCCACTTTGCGGTAACAAAAAATAAATGAACAATGTTATCGTATGGTGAGACCAGGCTCATACACGGCGAAGAGCCACTGCGGCAAAATCGTTCGATTCACGATTGGAAGGGGTGAATTGAAATCTAATTCTGGAGTTGGCACATCCAATCGTCTTTTAATAGTGATGTTTGTTTCTGGACGTTTGGCGTTTTGGGCCTTTGATTTGGTGCTCAGCAACTGTGATTTATATATATATATAAATAAACGTAATCTTCATATTCGTAATTCAGTGACCTGGAGGCAGTCAGATGTATTTTGAATAATTCAAATATGGAAGACACGTATGTTTAGTGGCAGCATTTTTCCTTAGAAGACAGTACAGAAAGTAGGTTGTTGACTTAAAGCTTTCGTGACTGCAGGAATTAATATTCTTTGGGTCTTTCGATAAAGTCACGTAGATAGGTTTCTGATGGTTAATCGTTTTCAGAATGTGTTTCTCTCCTTCATGCACATTGCTTTTCACAGGGCACTTATTTTCCTCCCACTGGCCAGAGAATAAGATCCTCCTGAAGTGTACCCCATGGCACGTGTGTACGTGTGAATGTGTGTGTGTGTATACACAATGTGTGTATACACACATACACACATTCACACGTGTGTACGTGTGTATACACATGTGTATACTGTGGGGAGCAGTGGCGCAGTGGTCCATGCGCTGCTCTACGAACCCGATGAACCGAGTTCGATTCCCGCTCACCGTCAACACCAGCGACCGTAATCGGAACCGGTCCTGGGCCTCCCCTGGGTCGACTCAGCCTCAAATGAGTACCTGGTGCGGTGTGTATACATCGCCACTGGGAAGGCAAAGGCGGTCTGGCGAAGTGCGGGCCACCCACCTCCACGTGACACGTGCCGGCCTTCATCGGTGCTCACTAACAGCATTTCCCCCAACATTATGTTGAAGATTCTAGATTTGAAGCTTTCGTGACTGCAATGATTCATATTTTTAGGTTTTTTCGGTAAAGTCACGTAGGTAAAAATTTTAAATTAATAAAAGTAAAATAAATAAAAATAAAAAAATTTCTAATTTTTTTTATGTTGAAGGAGATCTTGTCTTTGACGCATATACACTACTTCTGCTCCTCAATGGAAAGAGGAAAGTTACCCTGATCTGGGACTCCCCTTGGTCGGCTCAGGCCGAAATCAATAACTGGTACAGCGTATAAACCTCGGCACACGGGAGACGAACGTGCCACAGACAACGTCGCAACACCGCTTCGTGAGCTACGCACGTCTTGATAGGCGCCCACTTAACAGCTCTTGCCTGCAGCCTATAAATATAGACCGGGGACCCTTTTTTCGTGATGTCTGGCTCCTTCGCATTGTCTCTTCCAGTCTCGCTCTGCCATTTGGTAACTCGTCTCCCTCCCTCTCTCTCTCTCTCGTTGTCTCTGTCCGAGACGCCGTCACGGCATCTCACGAGGAGCTGCGGCTTTCGATGGGCGCTCACGCGGTCACGCCCAGATGCCCCCAAAGTCAGCGGCTGCGATCTCCTCTCGGCCGCTGCCTGCCAGGCTTGCCCTCCCTCCCTCCCGGCAGCAGCAGCTGCCACTCGGCCGCGCGAGTTAAAACGTGCGTCTGACACGCGCCAGGCAACCAGGCTCCTTTTTAGACTCGGCTCTGGCAAAGGGAACAGAGAGTCCTTAGCACCTCATCAATCTCGCGACTGCCGCGGAAACGTTTTTTTTTTTGCGCGGTGTCTTTTTTTTTATCCATACTTCCAGCGGCTAAATGAGTTCTGGATGCGGTGGTGGTGTGGGTGGGGGGCAGAGACCTGAACAAGCATGCGCGTGCATATATATGTGTGTGTGTAAGTGGGAAATTATAGTGTCGTGTGAGCTATGAACACGGTGAGCCGAGTTCAATTCAGCTCACAGGCAATATCGGTGATGAATATCTGAGCTGGTCCTGGACCTCCCCCTCGGTTGAGAACTCAGGCAGCCGGGCTTGGTGATGGCAACACCACCCCTCGGTGTTGTGCCGGCCTAAATAGGTGCCCACTAACTGCACTTGTCCCTACAGTGTGTTAAAGGCTACATGGAGGATCTTTGTCTTTGTTCCTAAATGTATTTATGTGTCCCTGGCCATCTGCTCTTGATCATTAAGAGTGTTCATGTTTGTGGTTAGGCTGGAAGTTGAACCATTCCCTACTCACATTTAAGTGCAACTGGGATGTCCTCTGACCCCTACATTATTTAACATATTTTTTTCACCACATTATTGGAGAAGTTTTCCATCGCCATTCCAGTGGCATTTCCATCTGGTACATATACCATTTGAGGATGATGATTGCTCAGGTATGATCAAAGATTGGTTCCTTACTGGTCAACCATGTTACGTATGCTTATGACCTGGAAATCGCTGCTCATTCTGAAACTTCGCTGCTGAAGTTTGTCACAAAGAGGTGAGGTCTTACCTACAACACCACCAAATAAAATCACCTGGCTGAACAATGAATGTCACTGAAGACTCCACACCCTCAAGACCCGTGTCAAGAGACCCGTCTCCCAGCAGGCTGCTACCAACATATCATTCCCAGTGTGTCACAGAGTGTTCCGGGCTCAGATTGGCCTCTTCACCCATCTGTGCCCTCACCGTACCCCAGACTCATCCCAATGAAGCGTGGCACGGTCTTAATCAACCTTTGATGGACGAATAAGAAGAAAAAAATGTATTGACCAAAGACAATATCCCACCTTGAAGCTGACAGTCCTGCAAGATCAACAGTTCTTATTGCCAAGTGTGCAATGCAACACACCTGGATACATCCCGTGTCCTTCGCATTAATCAGCGAGCCATTATATGATTTCACAATTACCACAGTCCTCACGTCCCAGGTGTTACATGCGAGAGCCAACAACAATACGAAAGAACCAAGAAGAAGATGAATACCATAGGGCCCACTTGAAAAAAAACCCGTTTAATTTTAATTTGATTTAATGAAACGGTAATGAGCATGAATGAACTTGGCCCCAAACGGAGTCAAAAGGTTCGCAACATTACGCTGCGTCTGAGATTTTGTTTCCAAACCAAACGTGTCGTCTCTCCGTGTACTCCTGTGCTCAGTGCCCC
Source organism: Lethenteron reissneri (assembly GCF_015708825.2). Taxonomy (NCBI): domain Eukaryota; kingdom Metazoa; phylum Chordata; class Hyperoartia; order Petromyzontiformes; family Petromyzontidae; genus Lethenteron; species Lethenteron reissneri. Next base: position 3,400,812 of record NC_083798.1, on the reverse strand, counting down.
TGTGAAGCTGGGGCACTGCGTTACTCAACTAGTTGCTCAACTAGTTAGTTACTCGATCAGCATTCATCAACTAGCGTTCTACTTGTGCAACTCGCGTTACTCAACTACCTCGCCGTGTGGATTGTGTTCCCTTGCTGACCAGAAACCCCTTGCCTCCTCTTAGTGCTCTGCAGCAACACTCTGGAACTCATTACCATCCTCTTTCCTCGTATCCCATTTCAGTCTTTTCAGACTATCAGTGGCTTGTCACTGTCACATCATGGTTGCTGACAGTAAATAGTTTCACAATCTGTCTAGACTTTTTGTCAATAACTTTTATATAAAAAAACAATTCTGTTGCTGCCCCGTGTATCTTAAAAAAGAATGAAATATGTATTTTTAAAATCTAGTACTGCATAGGCTCTCTGTTCTGCTTTGATGGCTAACGTTTCACCCCTTGTGCTGGGAGCCTGGTGTGTTTTCGGTGCAACTCAAACGCACATCAGAGAGCTATACAGCAGAGACAAAAATCCCCCGTATAGCCTCAACGGACCTTTGGAGCAAGTGCTGTTCGCGAGCACCAAAGAAGGCTATACCGCACAGCCGCGAAAACATAAGGGTACCGCATGGGATTTATTTTTCGACCAGGTAGTTAGTACCCATGGTTGGCTGCTCAAGGTCACGTGATCAGTTCGTAATTTTTATGAACTGATCACCAAAGTTGGTTGCACGTAAATATCATCCGCCCGACAATCGGGCCTGCTGCAGTCTGTGCACTCGGCATTATTTCCGCGTCAGCTCTGCCTGCCGTCTTGTGAGTAAACATTCTTCCGGACACAAATGCAGCCCGATGGTCTGAGGCCACGAAAGGGCTGAATCTGTGAGGCCAATTTCTACTTCCGCACTGATGTTGGTATGAAACAACTCTGACCGCTTGAGTCATCACGATACCTGCCCCAGACTTGGAGGTTCTAACAAGTTGACTAAGCTAAGACCTCCGTTAAATGTGTGAACGACACTCCACCAGCATTAGCATCCAACCAATACACACCCTCCTTTTGTGACTCTAACCTCTGGACTCTGTCTTGCATTTTACAGCTTCACACTAATGTGTTTAGCAGGCTAATTGGCTAATTGGAATGCGATGAAACAAATACCGCTGCATTCCAATCAATTTAATCAGCCAATGAGTTCCTTTGTTGATTCCAATTTAAGCTTACCTAATGCTTGTACCTTCATGTGGCTGGGAAATATGAGACAGAGTCCAGAGCCAAACTGCAGCCACATCCTGCCACCGCACCGCCCTCTCTAAACTCTCCCAGGGGCACAAAGGTTTTGAAGAGCACAGGAGCTCTGATTGAATCAAGGTGTTTACAGAAATATTGATCAATGCTGCAGTCTGGCCATGGCGGCGTGGCATAGAGGGAATGTGCCCCCCCTAACTCCTCTCATCCACTTCAAATGTTTACTCTTTACAACCCCCTTCTTCAATTGCTACGACCGTGCGTGAAGGACTTTCAGGGCATGAGCAACATCTAACATGAGAAAATAGTGGTGCGTGTGTGTGTCTGTGTGTGTTTTTTTTGCAACCCATGTTAAAATATTATCATCGATAATATCCATTTATTTGTTTAGTTTATAACACAGCAAATGAGATGGCCAACGATTTGGCAGCCTTTAAAATAAATAAGTGGATAATACACCATCTCTACAAATCTGTCCTTCTACCTAAAGAGCCCTTTTCACACATCCCATCAGCCGCACGGCCTTCTGAGAGTGCATAATTTCAGCAGTTTTGGTAATACTGGTAATTTATTTAAGAAGACATCTTGAGCAATAAGTTAATCTTCTTCATCAGTCTGACATTTACCCACCATTGCAATCGAGTTGAAGTGGGCACAGAACCCAGCAAGGCTGGACGCAGAGGGGGCAGGTGCACAGCAACACCGCTGGACTTAGCGATGACCCACTTCATATTGGCTCCCAGTGGTTATTGGTCATATGACTGATGCACAGTGAGCAGTTATACGCTCACGCTAGCATTAATTAACGTTGCCATGCAATACAGTATGTAGAACTGGCTAACGCTATTGAACGAATCCGAACCACATTGATTATATCAACACCCATGCAACCACTGACTCGGTACTGAGCTTCCTGTCCATACATGCGCTACTGTGTGCCTCAACGTTCTGTCATCAGCATGATCAGCATTCACGCCACCTTGCTGGAGGGAAGACGAGTGTAGGCTCAAACAAAATGTGCGCGTCTCTTCGCCTTATCTGGAAATTTTTGGGGGGGTGCCCGAACACACCAACAATGGCTGCCCTCCTGGACACGAGTGGGCAGTTTCGTTTGACTACAGCTCAACTGGCGATCCAACCCAAGCGGGCCACCGCATTCCAGACACCTGTCTGCAGATGCCCTCTCATCAAGAGAGTGGTGAAACTCGAGACTGATGATGACTAGAATGTCCACGCTCTGGCCGAAATGAATCTCTTGTTGAATAAAAAATTAAAAGGCGGCTGCGATTTAACACCTGCGGTCATGAACATTCATATTCCCCGGCGGCTTTATCTGCATCTAATTAACAATCCACACGAAGACACTCTCAGCAACGATTCTCTCGCGAGCTCCCTCTAGTGGAGGCCCTTCTGCCAGCGGCAGCGTGAGCACGCACTTGCAGGACTGCACCGTCACCTTTGCCGAGCACAGGGCCCAAGGGCCACCAATGCCAAGCGGCCAGCAACAATCAGCACTCCTGAAGGTGCAACATATACAAGAGTAAAATGTTCTACAGTGTAAAAAAAATTCGATTTAAATCTTTCGTGACTGCAGGGATTCATCTTATTGGTTATTTCGGTAAAGTCACGTAGAAGGGAAATAATAAAATAATAAAATTTAACATAATATAACACAAATTCTCACGACGTTTCGGCCACAGCACAAGCAGCCGTGACTTTACCGAAAGAACCAAGAAGACGAGTGTAAAGAATGTTTTGCCACAACTGTTGGAGGCATCGTGAATTCGTGGTGGATGATGGCTTCACGAGCCCCGTAATGCCGCTGACGGTGCGGCAAAGCCAAATGCCCCCTCTGCAATAACTATTTTGCGTGAACTCACGTGCCCTAGCCCTCACTACCAGGGGCAGTGTTTCGCTTTGCCAAGCCACCGAGCCTGAGCGTGAGTGGTAAGCAGCCAAAGGTTCTCGCTGGTCCACGCCCCTATACGCTGTCCACCGCCACTGCAGGCTGCATTGCCGCGTTTCAGCCTTTCGGAAGCGCTACCACCCCCACGTGATGCATTCATTCATTGCGGGAGCTGCACCCGTCTGCTAGAGATCATCGCTGCGGTATCGTAGCCTCTGTATCTGTGTACTCTCATTTCTGCGGCAGCTTTGAAGCTTCGCTCGCGCTGCAGGACATGTGCATAACAGCTCTCCGAGAGAGCCCTGCCACGTGCAACAAAGGCACATTGAAGAGGAGGAACACAGAGCATCATCTGTGCAGCTATTGTGAGAGAAAGCAAGACAGAAGCAGATTTGTGGACATCAGTTGGAAGCTGCATTGAATCATCGCGGGAAAGTTAGCCGCAGGTTTTAGAGTTTGAAATTTGATTTCACTGCACTTGTGTTTAATAGAACCTTATCTGATTTCTTAAAACCAGTTTGAAAGTGTGTGTGTGTTAAAAAAAAGTATCCATGCTCAAAGCGCTAAGCCAGTGGTGGAAATTATACATTCCTATTGTGGGGCAAGTCTGATTATAAGATAAACCATTGTTGGCTTTCCACAAAGTGGTAAACATTTTATTGACCCCAGTGGGATGATTGGCTGAGTGAACCCCTGAAGATGATTTAAACTCCCGAGCTTGCAGATTGTAAACTGAGTGATGTAAGTGTAATTGGAATTACATTCAATTAAGTTCTGTAAATCAAATCCAAACATTCACACATTCCGTCTTTTTTGTTTAAGTATATACAATATATATTAATACACGTCATAATTCCTGCATTGTTAGCATCGATGTAGACATACTTTGTAAAACAATTATTTTGTTATATAAATGTTAAAATATCAGTTACCCACCAACACACAGAGTACCCCCTGCTCTTAAAAATGTGCAGCTGTACCAACATTAAAAAAAAGTTAGAACAATAAAATCGGCATTCGAAATACAACGTAAATGTTGGTTACATTTTCTGTTTATAAGCAACCTGGTGACCTTGAGGTAGCACACAAAAAATGCACCCCCTACACTCCTACAGAATCCACACGAGTGAATTCCACATCTCCCCTACCCCTATCGCCTCCCCCTACCCCTCTTAATCAGAGTCCGCCTATACTGGGAACTGATGGCTGTTTTATCTCCCTGCCAGTATAATTACGGGCGGGTTTTTTTTTCCCAGGGCCTTGTGAATGGTCCCTCTGAGCTCTTCCCCATCAGCAGCCTTCTCATATTCACGTCAAGAACTATAATTGGCCAGTGTGCGTTTCCCGTGATTTGGACGACTCCCAGAGACTCTGCGTTGGGGGCATTCACCAACAAGGACCTGCAGAGCAGGGAACGAAGGCACAGACGCCTTGACGACTCGGCCGCCCCTGCTGCCTTTAACGAAACCAGCGTTATCAAATGTCATCTCGCCACCCCACCCCCCAGCCCCCCAGGAAAAAACAAGTGAACTCACATCAACCTCTCCTCTTATTAAATTTGAATCGAAGAGTCAGATTAAGGGTGGGGGGTGTTGCTTAGCTCACAAATAGCGCACTGGCAAGCGCCCATCCCTTCCGTGCGTTCCCAAGCCAGTGGTGGAAATTCCACATTCTGATTTCGGAGCAACTATTTCCATAGAGGTATCACTGTTGACTTCCCGCAAAAGTGCCACTAATTTTATCCACTCTGGAGGGATGATAGAGCCGGGGTTGACTCCAGAGGGGGCATTTGAACTCCTGACCTGATTGTGAGTGGAGCGCTGTAACTATCGCAAGGGTACAAAGTGTCAGTGGATGCATTGCCTTCTCGACATTAAGTGCTTTTGAGATATCAGTTTTAAACATAGCTCTTGCTTGTTGAATTTTTTTTTCATAAATGGAAAAAAAGATAGTCAAAATACCTTATAGCATTTCAACATTATTGCATATCTGTATATGTAACATATACTGATGTAATATTCAAGTGATTTCGTTTGCAATTTTGCCTTGTACTTTTCTGCAGCACAATATTTCCCAATTATCAGCTTACATTACAGTACCATGATCAGCCGTGTTCTATCCGCTGCTGCATTCGGACCTCCCCGAGTCAGTGCCATCCCTCGTGGTCCCGTGATGCAACACCCCATCGTGCTCATGCACACGAGCTGATTTCATCGCTCCGTCTCCATGGTGGTCGCCCTCTCGAGCGTGTTCCCTCCTTTGTCTGCCATTCCTTCGTTAGTCTCGGCCACCGGTCAACGTCCCTTCGAACGACTCGTCCTGCCCAAGCCAGCTCTCTTTTATGAACGCTCAATGAATGAATGTATGTCGCACTGTACGTAGCCCACCGTGCTAATCGGAGGTGCGGGGGGGCAAGGACAAGAAACTAAACACAAAATCAGTTCTAAAGAAATGAGTTTTCAGTCTAGATTTCAAAGTGTATAGCTCGATTGGCTTCCTAATATCAGAAGGAAGAACGTTCCAGACGGCCACAGAAGCGCATCCGAAAGTGCGCGATGCGGCGACCGTCTTTGTTCGATGGCCAGCCAAACGCCGCTGCTGCTAGGATGACCGGAGTTCGCGTGATGATGGTTTATGCTCCTTGACAATATAACTTCTCTCGTTGCCACTGATAATTGTGCTCTTGTGTCTGTCTGTCAGTGTAAGTCCAAGGATGCACCTCACCACACTTCTTTGCATACTTTTCAGTTCTTGTTCCAGTTTAATTGTCAGCGTCTATGTTTATGATCCATATGCCATTGCCAAATATTAGTTTAATTTCATAACCTAATATTGCACAGCCCTCGTAGTATTTTAGTTAGAGTAGTATTACAATTGGACATTTATAATAGAGCGTGGGTTCGTAACTTTCTCTCGTTCATTGGACATCAAAGGCCATTGCGAAGTTTGAATTTCAGCCGTATGAAAGGCAATCCACCGTGTGATGAGAGTGGCATCGCGGAGCGTACCGTGGGTAGGTTGGCTGCCTCGCCCAATCACACGAGGGACAAAAAACCCACAATTCCCTGGGAAAGAATCAGCCATGGTGGAGGCGGTGGTGATGGCGGTGGGGCGCTATCAATTGCATGACCAACTCTGCGACATCAGTGTGTACGTGGCTTTTGAGAAGGTGGCACTCCAATTATTTGCTGCGTTGTGGTGTTGAAATTTCTTGTTCACTTCAACTGAGCGCCCCTTTTATTGAGTACCACAATCAACACGGGCACCATATGAAGGCATTGTTCATGAGGCCAAATATTGTTTTGGGTGACTGTCCATGCTGTCCTAGTTTATTTTTCAGAATGATACATTTTATCAAAAATGAATATACGCCACATTTAATTGTAATAATACTCTTTGCAATTTATGTTCCAATGTTTTTATATTTTTTGAATTAGTGTGTTCCGTTCGTAAATCATATCAAATAACTGCCTTGGTTTTTGCAAATGCAGTGTGTGGCTGCTCCTCTGGTGTGTTTTCAGGTTGTGCCACAGTGCTTTGTTTGGCACAATGTCAGAATCAGAATGTGTGTTGATATTAGAGGAATCCGATGAGCTATACAGCTTTAATTTCGCCGCTTCGCTGCATGTCATGGGCACGTATTCATTTCCACATTGGGGAGTCATATTTCAAAGTCTCCAAGCTCACACATTGGGCAGTTCTCATATCCATCGGTAGCTCTGAGCAGAATCTGCATTTTTATTTATCCTGGAGAAATCCGATGAGCTTTGAAGATGTCCAGGAAGCTTTTTTATTTTATTTTACTAGGTAAGGCCCACTGAGCTATATAGCTCTTTTTCAGTATCGACCTGGCCACAAATGATTGCACAACGAAGTGGCTTATCATGTGGAAAAATATATCAGCTAAATACTCTAAACGCATGTCTCTAAATGTGAAGGGACCCAGAGAAAAACCATGCAGCCACTGGGAAAGAGACGCGCAAACTCCAAATGTACAGCAGGCGTCAGGGTCGGGATCGAACCCACGATCTCCTGTATACCAGGCGAGGTAGTTAACATCTCCTAGCCACCGTGGTGATGATGAGATAGAAACACGCAAACTCCAAATGTACAGCAGGCGTCAGGGTCGGGATCGAACCCACGACCTCCTGTATACCAGGCGAGGTAGTTTATATAATGCCACCGTGGAGTGAACATGGCAGAGGCCAGTTTATCTGTGTGCAAACTAATGGTGCCCGTTATCTTGACTCCAGAGGGATACGGGGCTGAGTCCATTGCTCCCTGAATTTCACTGAAATCCATTTTTGTTCTTAATCCAACTCTGGCACAGTGTCACCCAGTCAGAAGAACTCATTTACGGTATTTGCAAATGAGATTCATACTTTAATAATATTTTTGTCATCAAGTATTACCCGGAAACGTCTAATTGTGAGAATGATGTTGGGTTTAATTTTACTTTTATATTTTGTATTCATGAATAATCCCGTGACATGCAATATCCTGTTTCCAAGCGTGTTCATATTTCAGAAAATGTAACGCCAGAATTTTTTTTCATGTTTCACAAAGACTGTAATACAGGAATGACTACTTTAGCCTTTTTACCAATTATCAGGAATGTGCCCGATATTGTCCGATCTCGGAAGCTAAGCAGGTCAAATCCTGGACAGTGGATGACCGCCGTGCATAAAGCAGAAGTTTCGATTTAAAGCTTTCGTGACTGCAGGGATTCATATTCTTGGATCTTTCGGTAAAGCCATAATAAAACATAATAAAATGTATTTTATTATATTTTTATTATTATTAATTGTTATTATTTTATTATTTCCCTTCTACGTGACTTTACCGAAAGAACCAAGAAGATAAAGCAGAAGTTGTAGGCAGCTCTGGGTGCAAGTTAAGAGCAGCAGATAGCAGTGCAGAAAAAGAGACAGTTGTACTGTATTATGCTCTCACATCTATGCTCCCACCTTCACCAAACCACACCGGTGAAGTACGATAAATCATCATCTAGCAGTGGATTAACAAAAGGGCCGTACGAGCGCACGCGACTGCTGTTCAGCTCTTAGTTGCCATGGAGCTAATGAAAACCCTGTCCCTAATAAGGAAGGCAGAGATATTCCAATGGACACATACCATGCTCCACCCACACTTAAGCAGGGTCTGGGGAAAACAGGGCTGAATTGCTAAGACAGTTTCAAGGGTCTGGTTGCGAGACATCTATTTGGGGCCCCAGTGATCTCCTCACATGACCTCGCTATCACAGCTTAAAAAGAAAGAAGATCCCCCAAGACATAACCTAATCATTTTCCACCCACGCATGCATCAAGCACTCTAAGTACATTTAGCAATGGCATATGGAAAATATAAATATATATATACACACACTATATATTTATCATGTGTACCAATCTGGCCGTGTGGCACTGTGGTTAGAGCATTGGACTCACTCTCTGAAGGTTGTAACTGCAGATCCAAGTGTGGATTCAACGCAAGCCAATCATCGCTGTGGGGTCCATTAAATGAACACCGTAATAAATTTCGATTTAAAGCTTTCGTGACTGCAGGGATTCATCTTCTTGGTTCTTTCGGTAAAGTCACGTAGAAGGGAAGTAATAAAATAATAAAAATAAAACATAATACAATAATTCTCACGACGTTTCGGCCACAACGCAAGCAGCCGTCCTCAGGTGGAGAACAGGTCCGTCAAGTAGTCTAGTTTTTTTTACTTTACCGTAATAAAGTTTTGTTGTTTGTTAGATTGCGTGAATATAAATGTGTCGTTAATCTGCCACCACCCGGCACGGCAAATTAGTAAAGGTTTGTCACGTGAGCAGAACGTGCCAATTCGTGACTACTTCAGCACACGGTGTGTCGGAGAGTAAACCCACGGCATTTACAATTTGAGTACGACGTTTCGCAAGTGATTACAACCAGCTTCATCCGGCGATTTGTCCGACCAACGTGTGCTGAAGTAGTAACTAATTGGCACTTTTTTTTTACGTGACAAAACTTACTAATTGGCTGTGTCAGGTGGTGGTGAATTAACGACACATTTATATTCACACGATCTAACTCCAAAAAAAAACCCTTTATTATGGAAAATGTTGGTCGCGAAAGCTTACTACGTGTTAAGTCAAATGAACACCACTTTGTGGAGAATCAGCAGTAGACCTCTCCTCCCGATGACCTCCAGCATGGGAATATTTAGGGGTTTCCAGCACTGGTTCAAGCCTAGCAATCTCTCAATATGATGATGACAGATGTCATCAACGTTGGAGCTGGAGACATGACGTGGGCTGTTGTCCCCTTGAACGGGACTCGAACTTGGCAACTTCTGTTCGCCAGTCAAGCGCAGTCAACGTTTGTGTAAATGAAACCAGAAGCATTTCGGATTGATTATCAGTTTGATGTGCTCCAGAAGACGCGCGGTGCTCTAACCAGCACCGTCCGTCCCTTCGCAAAGAGCACCAATTACATTCAGCCCTATGAAGCGGTTTTTATTTGGTTATTGCCTTTGTTGTTTCAAAGCTTGTTTCTTCTATAATATATAGAGTGGCTTTGTGAATGACATTGTGAATGTAGCATTAAAACGAAAATTACCAGTCTGGACACAAAACAAGAGAAATGTGAGATTAGGTTGTGCATGGCTTCAAAGTGCCATGCGGACCCCTTAATCTGATCTGTAAAGTCACCTGTCAAAGCAGTGTTTCTACAGAATGAGAGAATAAACAGGCATTATATTGCCCGGAGACACAAACCCATATATGTAACTGTGGGCTGCCTTGGGTGCATCCCATTACTGGTGATCCAGCAGTATCAGCATATCTCTACGCTGCCATTAGGCAGCACGTGAGTTACGCTTCTTTAATTGTTGGCAATAAATCAAACGACATTATTCTGAAAGACACGAGACGCAAGAAAGGGGGAGGCTCGCTTTTTAAAATGCGTTCGAGTCAAGGTCGAGCACGTGGGCGTGCCGCACGGGCGCTCATCTCGGTCGGACGGCCACGAGAGAACGAGCGGTGGAAATTCCACATTCCTAGGGCGGTGGCCAGTATTTACGAGATGGCCTCCGAGTCGGGAGTGGCAATTCCACAGCGTGCCAAGTGTTGAGTTTATCTACCCGGCAGGGTTGGCACTTGCCGTTTAAGAGAAGTTTGAATGTCAGCTCACAATGAAAGATGGCTGTGAGCTCAAAAACCTGGTCAACTCAACTCGTCAGTGTTTCAGCTGCGGTCCGATATGGGGAATCTACAGGGAGATTTTAAACTCATTTCTTTAGAACGGATTTTTGTGTTTAGTTTCTTGTCCTCCCAACCGCCGCACTTACGATCAGCACGGTTGGCTACGTACGGTGCGAAAGAAGTTCAACACGAACACATGTGCATCGTTCCTGCAATAGTTGATTAAACAAGAGTACCACCATGGGGAAATTAAACAGCGCAACTTGGCTTGAGAAATCCACAGGTCACCGGTTTCATCTCCCAGCATTGCAGCTGGAACAATGGGCTCGTTTTTTTTCACCCTCGCCCCACCCCCACATCGGTCCACCCAGCACAGCCAGGTCACGTGTGGTTGGGTAAAGCGTGGGTACTCCCCGCGTACTCCAGTACGTCTGGCCCGTGTGGAAGAGTAGGCCAAATATCCACAAGAGGGGATCTCGAGAGCTTACTCTTAGCTGGAGACCAATCCGCCAGCGGTGGAGAGGGAAAGACATTTCCGGTCTGTACGTTCACTGTCTTCTTCCTATGAAGGGAATGGCCTCTGCTCAGGAAGTGTGGAATTTCCACCACTGGCTCAGCGTCGGAAATGGAGATGACCACATTCCAAAGGCTCCATCGATCACTAAAACAATGTGAATTAGAACCATTTGCCACGCATCACTGTGGTTCACTTTTGTCCGTGGCAGTGGGCCACGTCACCCAACGTGTGCCCAGCAGCTCTGGCCTTGCCTGTGGGTCTTGTCGCGAAGGGAGCAGCTCAATGTGAGAGTAGCCACTGGGGCAGGAGTGAGGCGCACGGACGGATGAAGCGTCTGACCCTGGTCAACAGGTCCGCATTCCAGGACGCGGCCGCTCAACTCACCGCTCATCCGTCTCACTTCAGGCTGCTCCAATCTGCTGGGACATGTGGAGACACATATCCACACACAGAAACGAATGCAAAGATCCACACCATAGCCTTTGACAGTTTGTAGGAGCAAGTGCTGTTCGCGAGCACATGTTAAGGCCGGCATGGCACATGAAGGGGTGGATGGCCAGCACCACGCCCGGCCAAATTTTTTTTGTCCCCCAATTCTGATGTTTACACACTACACCGTGTACTAATTTAAGGCTGAGTCGACCTAGGGGAGGCCCAAATACGGTACAGGTATTCGTCACCGATGTCGGCTATGAGCGGGAACCAAACTCGAGTCGGCTGGTTCATAGCGCGGCGCGCTAACCGCTGGGCCACCGCTCCCCCGTTTAGGGCGTGGACAATCATGGTGACACGCACGTACGCACACACACAAACACACACATACACACACATACACACACACACAATCGCACGTACGTGAACTTGCACGAATGCACGCAAATGCATGCACCCCATGCACACGTACATAATGAGGGGAAGTAAATTGCCGAACGAAACATGTTGTTTTGCTCATGTGCACATGCAGATGTCGGGATGATTGCAATATTAGTGATTGTGATGATGATGATGATTACATCGATGATGTTACTGTTGTCCGGGCTCCTGCTGATGTTGATTGTGCTCATGCTAACGCTAGTGGCAGCGTTAAATTATGAATCCGTGACCTAATTTCCATTCCTGGCCGTGGCTAACATGAATGAAAGTTTCCCTGATCTGGCTCTGCTCCCAGCCTTCACCAACCCACATTGACCAGTGGGTCAGTGGATGGACACAGGCAAACCCCCAGCCACTGATTGCCACTGAATCGGGATTTTGTCCACCTGGCTGTCCACACTGGCACGCGAATTTTGGCAGAATCACACAAAAGCGTGAAACTGATCTTCTTGGTTCTTTAGGTAAAGTCACGTAGAATGGAAACAATAAAAATAATAAAACATAATAAAATAATTCTCACGACGTTTCGGCCACAACGCAAGCAGCCGTCATCAGGTGAAGACCAGGTCTGTCGGGGAGACAGCGTCTGAATTCAGACGCTGTCTCCCCGACAGACCTGGTCTTCCTGGTCTTCACTGATGACGGCTGCTTGTGTTGTGGCCGAAACGTCGTGAGAATTCTTTTATTATGTTTTATTTTATTATTTTTATTGTTTCCATTCTACGTGACTTTACCGAAAGAACCAAGAAGATGAATCCCTGCAGTCACAAAAGCTTTAAAGCGTGAAACTGATTTTACCTAAATTGGACTGAAAGTGTTTCCCCACCGACGCAAGCGATAGGAGAACATTACCAGCCCACGAGCTAGCAATGGGGGATTCCAAATTCCCACGAAGCAGACCGCTCTGCGTCCCATAAGATGACCATCGTGGACTTTACGTAAAGTCACACTCGTTTTATCAACCACAGAGGGAGGGATGATGGGCTGAGTCGAAACCTCAACCGGGATTTGAACTTGTGACCTTGGAATTGTGAATGGAGCACTCTGTCCACAGTGTTACCCACAAGAGGCGACACAAAGGAAACTAATCGGAAGTCAAGGTGCCCTGGAGTGTACGCGACTTAGCTGATGTTTGTCCTTGTTTTGTCTGTAAATTGCCCATTTTCATTCCTTCCCAATCCCATAATGCAGCTGTAAGCTCTCATTCCATGGACAGCCTTTTTCAAATGGGGGATTAAATGAGAGGTGGAGCGCGAGTGGGTGGGTGTGTATATATATTATAGGTCGACTGGGCCTCAAATGAGTACCTGGTGTGGGGTGTATACATCACCACTGGGGATACAAAGGCGGCCGGGCGTGGGGTTTGCCACATCACCCCTTCATGTGCTGTACCGGCCTTCATAGTAGCTCGCTGACAGCACTTGCTCCAACAGTCTGTTAGAGCTATACATGGGATCTTTGTCTTTTTATATAACCTCGTAATGCTGGCCACTTGATATCGATATGCACAAAGTACACACAAAGAATGACAAGAAAGTGCAAAGCTATAATCCATTGGTATGGAGACAGGGTTAGTGAATCACGTACAGATGGAGCCTGCACGAGACACCTACCTTACTCTTAGATTTATAAGATACTCCAGAAAGTTAAATGCTCTTCAAAACTTGTGCCCGGCGTCAATAAAGTAACACACACACCTACTGAATTATATCACGCACCGTCTAATAAAATACGGGGGGGAGGATGGGAGATGTGCATCTTCTAATCCAGAGAATACGCCGTCTGCATGGCAGTTATGTGCCTGCGACAAGTCGGTCTCTGTCCTATGTGTGGGTTTTAATGGGCACTTTGGTATCCTGCCACATGCAAACGCATGGATCCATTCCAAAGTAGAACTTTTTTGGGGGGGGAAATGTAATGACATAATTATCTCAAAAATTATAATTACATTGTCATTTTTCATTATAAGTCCAGCCATTGCATATTAATTAGATCAGGTCCTGAATTGTGAAGATTGTCTTTCAAACACTTCGCTCGAAATCGTTTGGGAATACAAAGCTCAATTAACTCAGCCTATTTCCCATGCAGGGTCAATACAATTAGTGCCACTTTGTAGAAAGTCAGTAGTAGTCCCCCTATAGAGAGAATGGCCCCTGCCATGGGAAAGTGGAATTTCCACCGCTGGCTCGGGTTGCAAGTGGCAATGAGCCATGTCCTTCGCTAATTAGATCACGGAGACACTTTTCCTTGATGTAAAATGTATTATTAACCGTCAAAATTATGTTTATGGGAGCATATTTGCGGAGGCAATTAAAAATAAAGCAACAAGCGTGAGTCTGTAGCTATCTTTAATAATAATGGAAACCGACCACCACTTACATGCGCGGTGTATATACACGTGCACCAACGTCACAATTTATTTATAGTGCACAATTATTATGTAACTGGGGATCGGGACAAGAGTGGAAACAGTTTATTTTGAGGCAATCACCATTCCACTTTACCAAAGGTTAGCGGCAACTTCGAGAGAAACGCAAGAACGTGCCGGTCGACTTACACGTGCATGCATCCTTGACCTACACGGAACCGTTCACCACCTTCTCATCAAAACATTTACAAAATACATGGCTGGTATAAGTAGATTATGTCCTCTGGCCTTATCAGTGATGTTCATTAGACAGCAATTGTCTGTCCACTGGGGAGTGCTTTAAAGATATTTATACTCTCTGCAGAAATGTATCCTGCTGGGCGTCACTGCGGTTAAAGCACTTGACTCGCAATCAAAAAGGTTGGGAGTTCGAATCCCCGGTGAGGCTAACTCAGCCCATCATCCTTTGGGGTCATTAAAATAAGCACAGCTTTGTAGGACGTCAACTGCAGCAGTTTTAAGGATATACTTATTCCTACGATGGGAATAGCTTTTGGAGGCTACGAAAAGACATTTGATTAAGGAAAGGGCAATGTAGTCACCATAGCTCATTAACGGAGACCTTAATTTTCCAAATTATCCAACACATAAATCGGAAGAGGAATCAGGTATGGAGATACACTGTCACCGAAGCTATTTACGTGACGTTTGGAAGCTATTTTCCTAAAATTAGATTGAAGACATCGAATGCATAAACTGATAAAGCTTCCATCATCAGATATGCCGATGACTTAATCATTATTATAACCAGTGGAAGTGAACTACACGACACGTTTGAAGAACTGAATAATGAAGGCTGCAGTGTTGGGCCACAGATAAACATGAGCAAAACAAAAGTCGTTTACACAACTGGACAAAAAACAACTGCATGTGTGATGAACTTCTTTCGCACCATACGTAGCCAACCAAACTATGCCGAGCAAGATCAAAACAACGAATTAAAGAGGGGGAGATAAAGCAAGCTCGAGTACTTCTGGAAAGCTGAATTGGATAAAAGCTGAATGCCAACGTGGCTGAGATAGAACATTAGCAATCAGTACATAACGCATGGTATGGGGTACAGATACAAAATCTAGACACTGAAAATGGAACATGGAACTAAATCGAAAAGTGCACAAAGGAGTCTAAGGAGGTGCTTGTTTGAAATCGCGCCGAGACAGAAGGAGGGCCACGTGGATACAGAGAATGAGTGCAAATGAGAGGCATTGCATTGTGGGCTCGTCTATGAGACTGGTGATGGAATGGCCGCAAAGGGAGGGAACACAACCGAGAGAATGGTCACTGCAGACGGGGCGATGAGATTAATCCATCAACTTGTGCAGCAGCAGCAGCTAAATGGATTGTGGCATTGCAAGACCAATGGGGGGGGGGGGGGGGGGGTGGCGAAAGTCGCGTGAATAGAACCTCATGGGGCATTTTCACCGATGACTCCGGAGCAGTCGAGGTGCTGTCCTGCGTAAGGAGACGCTGTTGGATTTTTAGCTGTGTCCCTTGTTCGTCCCCGTCCTCCCTGGCAATACATCACTCGATTTGACAAGCCTCTGATTTAGATCTCAAATACATTTGTTGTTCATTCATTGACATCTCAACTACAATTAATGCAGCTAGAGCAGTGGAACGTCCAGCGGTTTCAGTTTATGTAGATGGGTATTATATTCCTATTATTGGTTCTTTTGGTAAAGTCACGTAGATAGAAAAAAAAATACATTTTAAATAAAAAAATATTAATATTTAAAATAATAAAAGCAAAAAACTCACGACGTTTCGATCGCAACACAAGCGGTCTTCATCAGGCGGAGAGAAAAGAGGGGGCAAGCCTCCCAATGCAACTGCTTCTGTTGAGGGCTTCCAGAGTGAGCAAAGCCGTGCGGCGTGAACAGCACGGGCGGGGCAGCCAGCGCCAGTCGGAGCAAAGCACCACAAGCACAAGTCGCGCAAGTGAAGCGAGTGCGTTAGACAATGGGGGGAGGGAGGGGGCAGAGACAGGGGGAGAGAGAGGGGGGGAGAGAGAGAGGGGGGGTAGAGAAACGTCGTGGGTTTTTTGCTTTTATAAGTTTTAATGTATAATTTTTTAATTTCAATTTTATTTAATTTCATGATTTTTCATTTTATTTTCTATCTACGCGACTTTACCGAAAGAGCCAAGAACATGAATTCCTGCAGTCACGAAAGTTTTAAGTCAAAATTTAATACATTCCTCTCAAACACTTAAAATATGTGTGCTCTTGAAATCAATGCACACAGAAATGCTCTGCTCGTTGGAAGCCATGGCGTTGACAAACCATGCTGGAGAATGACCCAGAAGTAACAAGAAGATCCTGTAATAACCTACCATGCCACCAATGTGGGACATCACTGAGACAATCAACCTGCCACATTGGAAAACCGCCTTTGATCTCATGTCGCTTTCTGAGATCCGAGCCCAGTAGCTCAGCATGGCCGGCTCGGTGCTTTGACATGGGAGACAGAATTTAGCAACCGCTGAGTCAGCCAGAACACCTCACCCCTAAGGCGCCGTTGCTGCTCTTATCGTGATCTCAAAAGAGCAATCTTCGGTGCAGGGTGGTTCCATTAGCAAAGTATCGGGGAAATTCCACACCGTGGTGGGGTTTGAGGAGCAGAAAATGTGCCGCGTGTTCAGCTTCAGTGTCACCCGCGACGATCTGACAGCAGACGCAGCCCCATGCAAGTGCTCAGGACCCAAAGTAGGGCTTGTCCAGATCAGCTCGAACAGCTGAGCCATTCGTCCCTCGTCGAGCCGAGTGCAGCAGCAACAACAACAACAAGAAAAAGTGTCTTCCCAGCTCATACGAGCAACGGGCTAGATGGGGAATTCCCAATTGCTCGGGATGTGGTCAGCGGGAGGACTGTACTGGCCATGGCTGCTTTACTAGTTGGGTACGTTTCGATTTAAAGCTTCTTTCGTGACTGCAGGGATTCGTCTTCTTGGTTCTTTCGGTAAAGTCACGTAGAAGGGAAATTATAAAATAATAAAAATAAAACATAATTAAATTTCGATTTAAAGCTTTCGTGACTGCAGGGATTCATCTTCTTGGTTCTTTCGGTAAAGTCACGTAGAAGGGAAATTATAAAATAATAAAAATAAAACATAATTAAATTTCGATTTAAAGCTTTCGTGACTGCAGAGATTCATCTTCTTGGTTCTTTCGGTAAAGTCACGTAGAAGGGAAATTAGAAAATAATAAATATAAACATAATTAAATTTCGATTTAAAGCTTTCGTGACTGCAGGGATTCATCTTCTTGGTTCTTTCGGTAAAGTCACGTAGAAGGGAAATTATAAAATAATAAAAATAAAACATAATTAAATTTCGATTTAAAGCTTTCGTGACTGCAGGGATTCATCTTCTTGGTTCTTTCGGTAAAGTCACGTAGAAGGGAAGTAATAAAAGAATAAAAATAAAACATAATAAAATAATTCTCACGACGTTTCGGCCACAACGCAAGCAGCCGTCCTCACCTGAGGACGGCTGCTTGCGTTGTGGCCGAAACGCGTTGTGGCCGAAACGTTGTGAAAATTACTTTATTATGTTTTATTTTTATTATTTTATTACTTCCCTTCAATGTGACTTTACCGAAAGAACCAAGAAGATAGTTGGGTACGCTTAGCGGTGGGGTTAGCTGTCGTGCTCCATCATCAAACTGCTCACACTCCCTCACTCGCCCTGTCAAGACGCGGCATTTTAGATGTTTAGTTGTTAACAGCGCCACGTTGAGAGGTAACTTTTTTGGTAACACGGCCCTTTCACTCCCACATTGCCAAACACAAGCTGTATGCCAGCTATGCGCGCGTCTGCTCGCTCGCAAGCGTTGCGCATCCCCCTGACACCTGTGTCTGGAATAAACTTTTAAGTGTTCCGCCACCGCTCGCGGACAAATTTACTTCTGCCAATAAATAGGCCTTATTCTTCGAAACCAGAACAAGACCTCCTTGTAAACAAGCCCTGTGCGATAAAACGAAGAATTTCAAACTGGCAATGGCTGCGTAACATCACCCTAATGTTGTGTTGCAAGAGTCCACCTTGGAGCTAGCCGGCCAATGTTAGTATTGTACTACGTTGAAGTTCTTTCGCACCGCACGTGACCAGTCGTGTCGATGTCGCAGCAGTCGCCACGGCTTTTGGTGAGAATCGAAGATGGGTGGATCTCGCATCTAACGCTCGGGTGAAGTGGCCTCCAGAGGACAAAGCCCAATTTTAAACGGCGCGGACAAGAATAGCGGCAGCTTCACAGATAAGTCCCCTCGCATGCATGCAAAGCAGTGCTATGAAGATAAGATATGAATGAAACTGTGGGGGGAGGGGGGGGGCGGTGGAATAACGTAATAATTGCCACCCATTCAGAGCTACAAATTATATCTATTCGGGTTGGCAATGATTACAAATATTGCATGCTGGTTGTGGTAGACAGTTGATTGCTATTTTTTTTTATCATATACTATATATGAATTATTCTTTATTCACACTTCTTAGTAATGTCTTCCCATACCCAGGATAGCCTGACTCTCGAGATCCTTCATTTAAAGAGAAGTCCTACTTGGGATGTTGATGTCGCTCTTGGATGAAAATCGGTGTGTGTGTGGGGGAGGGAGGAAATGTCTAGCGCCCAGAACATTTCGCTCCGAGTCTTGAATATATTTCCAGTGACTCAAAGCGAACCACAGGCACATCCCACGTGGGGCTTGGTCACAGTGTGGTGATGCAGATGGGGAAAGTGGTGGCACAGCGGTGAATGAATCCCGGCAATCGCCATCGTCACCAAGGCACTCGCTGATCCATATTTTTTTTGGGGGGTTTGGTCACGTGGTGGTACATTTTATGCCGAAATTGTTGTCAATAACCCTCCACCACACGACAAGATAGTCAACTTTACAAAGAAATAATACCTACTTGTTCACGTGTGTATTTGGCAACGTGACGGTCTTGTCAGGGTGGTGGAGGTTAACGACAATACGCTTGGTATAACACTATCACGTGGCCTTGCCAAAAACAAATAAACATGGATCACTGCATTTGCTACGGAACTCACTCTCGTGCGGAGCTTATGTGAGCAGGGGTACCGGGCGCATCGTCGAGTGTTAGAGGAATGCATAACCCAAACCTCGACCGCCGTTATCTTGTTAGCACTGAGCGCGTGACAGTCCATCGGTTCACGCTGATTATTGTGCTCATTTTGCGTGCAAGTGGGGTGGTGGAGTTGTTGGTACACTGCGCTATGAATCCAGGCATCTGAGTTATTACATTCCAAGCCATGGCTAACATCAGTGGCGAGTGAAACCTCCTCCCGCACCTCTCATTTCCTTCCCGTGAACCTCCTGGTTAGCACGGTTGGCTACGTACGATGCGAGGAAAGTCCAACCCACGTTCGCGCATGTCTGGACCCATACTGGGCCCCTCCTTCACCAACCAGCACTCACCAGACCGGTGAATTATGAGTAGAGGTCTTTATACAGCAGCAGAAGGATGCACAAAGAGGTGCGTAGAATTTACTTGTTCATACTATGCAGTGATGTCATCACATTCTGGCACGTATGTAGTTCATGCACAATGTGATTATAAACACTTTGCATCACATGTTCTTAACCATTAGGATGTGTTATGCTCCTTTTTGAAAGAAAAAAAAACTATTTCATCATTAATTTTCAGCATTTCCCCATGCCACGTCAATCATGGAAATTTGCCAGACCATACTTCACCATATTGGTCATTGCTGGTTGATGAAGGGCAGGAAGTATCCAGGGCCGTTTTGGAGAATGCTCGCCACGACGGCTGTGAGCCTTGGCCGGAAATCAAACTTAGGACACCAGTTGCACAGCGGAATGCCCTAAGAGCATTAATGTACCACCACTTCCCCATAGATAGCACAGAGTTTGATCTATACAATCAAGAAGAGGTAGTAGTAGTAGTCCTGGAGTGTATCTCTACGGCAGAAACGAAGACGGGCCAGCATTCCCTGTGTACTTACCGCATGTGCTTCCACCCCGAACAACAATTGCCCTGATTTTACCTCCGCTAACCCCAGCAAGCGCAGTTTCTTGCTGCAAGAAATGAGGGGGGTATCATTTTAAATTGAGTCACTGAAATTGCATTAAAGTGCACGCACCAGCCCTGTTTGTGTGCCGCCGTGCCTGTAAGCAAATCAAGTCGGTGTACCTGGCCCCTTATGGAACCGGTTAATGTGTAGCATTCAATCATACTCCAGTCTGATAATGCTGGAGTGGTTACAGATGAAAAAGGGCTTTAAAAATGTCACCAAAAGATTTTTTTTTAAATGGTTGCCATACTTGCAGTTACTTAATGGTGGTCTTATTTGAAGCAGGTACTGTATGAGTTTTCTCTCTCTCGTTTCGTCAATTTGTGATTTATGTCAATATTGTCTCCAGCTGTGCTGCGTTCAAGACTGAGATTGCCAGGTTCTCTGAAACTAACCATAATTGGTTCTGGTTATGATTTGGGTGGATGACCATTCCGGGTTGCAATGCTTGTTGCTCGTTATTAGGACTTTAAATCCTCTGCAACACTGATCCAAAGCTCAGCTAATGTACCTTATTCATACTAAAAGTCATAACTTGCTGTGAAAGTTATGCATTTAAAAATGACCACTATTGACAGCCCACAAATTGGTTGTTGATTTTTGTTGACCCTGAAGGAATGGTATGTTGACTCAAATCTCAACTGGGATTTAAACCTTTTAACTTTCAGATTTTCAGTCAATAGCTCTAACCACGGTGCTAACTGGCTGGCAACACACACGCACACACACAAAAAAAACTACGATGATACTTGCCAAACACAAACGTGACGTGACAAAATAGCAACTTTTAAAATTGTTAAATTCTAAATAAGCTGACCTGACAGCACAGATAGGATACTTCCTAGCAGCTGCGGCGACCTCACGCTACAACAATCACTCTTCGGTTGAGGTAGTGGTCATTACGATCGCAGCAGATGGCGTATCGGTGTGGTTTAGGAAAATGGCCGGAAGGGTTGTGATTAAAATCCAGCAACAGCCATGTTCCGCTGACATTTTGCTTTCATTAAATAATTGTCAAATTTTTGCCCAAGGCTGGTAAGGATTTCTTAAGCGTGGTGTGTTAAGCAATTATTACACACCACTTTCTGCTACACTCCCACGGGGTTGATAGCACAACACAACTCGTCATATTTCACAGCGTACAGCTCGGACAAACAAGTTACGTTGTGATCTATCTTTAGTGAAATGACCAGCTAAGTTCCCCATATTTTTCATGACTTTTATCACAGGACCCCTTGCAAACATTATAAAACCTTGTACAAGCGTTGAGTTGGGTGGTTCAAACTTCATATTAAAGCTCTTACAAGATCCTTCATTAACTGTGTGTACAAGTTCCTATTCTGGTCAAGGGGTGGTTTATCTCATCATCCCTCGAGGATAGATAAAGTAAGTACCCATTTGTAGGGCATTAGCAGTGGTCATCCTTTGGAGAGGCACCTCCGATTAGCACGGTTGGCTACGTACGGCGCGAAAGAAGTTCAACATACATACGTGCAAGCTGTTTTCACAGGTGCCCTGCCATGGCTGATTGGCAATAGCAGAAAGTTACTGAGAAAGTTACGTAGGTCTTCATCCAAAAGTAGATAGATAATTGCTCAACGTGAAGGTGAATTAAAGACATTTTAAATTATCGTAGTCTACGATTCTGTCTACGGCCTTACTGCCGTCACAATGTGTTCACGGCCTTAAGAGTTTTGTAAAGGCCACACAATTTACTGGAAGGCTGTGGGAATACATGCAACAAACCCTGACCAATGACACTGGCACAACATAAACCCACTCGAATATCCTGCTCCAAAGGGGAATTGTGATCTATAATTGCCCGCAGCAATCCTACCTGTATTGAATATTTTGCAAAGCAGGAACGAATTACTTCATCATAACCACTGTGGCCACCAGTGACGACAGCACTTCCAACGAGTATCCAAATACTCAGTCAGACGGTTGTATGTCCTCATGAACCAGATACCATCTCGTTTGATGCTGCCAAGGAATAAAATGGCATTCAATCATCTATTGCTTCAAGTCTCCCAGTGGTGCATTTACTAAAGTGAAGCAGTGCTCCCCACTTTGTCTTGCTGATTCATTAATGCCATTACTTGCCCGATGCCTAAAAACACTCGTGGAACATCCCAAGAGCCATCGCATTTGTTTTAACAATAACGAATGTGATTGTGGATGCACATGGGGTAGGGACGGTGGTCCTTATCTGCGAATAATGTTTTTCTGACCTTGCTCAACTATGCAACAGCAATCCAGGATGCACAACTCACAAAGCACATTTGGCGTTGGGAAAGGCCTGCCGCAATGGTTCTGTCTGTGGACACCATGATTAACAGAGAATAATATCACTCACAAATTGGAACAAGCGGTCTCCTTTAATGCCATCGCTAGTCATAACGAGCACTGTAGGTTCCACGTGCAACAAATGATACTACATCTGTTACAGCACAACGCTGCCAAACCAGCCGTCGTATATCTGCTCTGACCAATTAACACTCAAACCCACTGCATGATGTAACTGACATTTATTTTACATATGATCAAATAGCTGTCCTTTGTGCACGCAGTAATGTATTCTTAACCTCGCAACATTTTCTCGCTCCTTAAGTACAGTGAATAATTTCCCGGTGTTCAAAGCAGGTCTGCACTCAATATTTTGTTTCCAGTAACCTATCTTGCACAGTTGTTCGCGTATCTGACCTTTTAAAATATCCGAGTCGGATATGCAACGTTGTACCGAATGAGCAATACGATTTTTAATCAAACCTCAGTGATCCAACCTTACACGGCAATGAAAATCAGTACGGTGATGATGGTGGATTTAATGTATGCAATGCAGCAGATACACACTGCATTTCCTTTAAAAAGTAGACACAATAACTCATTAAAATAATCCCAGTTGAATTTCAAATAAATGTAATGAACCTGCCATTTTCCAAAACGTAATAGTTTCCCTGTATTGAGCAACACTGGCACCAAGTGCGGTTATCAACCCATCATTATTACAGCAACCACCCGATTAACATTGTCTGCCATTGGATGCATTTCATCTCGAGGAACTTATTTGACCTTAAAACGTATTAATCGATGCATTCGGCAAAATATAAAGAAGGCAGGAGTTTCATTCTTCGAATAAGTATGGCCATTTTATGAAGATGTATACATTTTACATGCCCTCTAAAAATATAGCAAATAAGGTGTATATTCTGTTACGTTGAGTTTATGGATGCAGCCGTGCAATTGCATGCTCACACAACTTCTGGTGGGAGGGCTTCCACTTCAGGTCCTTATTGGCCTACTCTTCCACGCTGGCCATATGTCTTAGAAGAGGCGAGAGCACCCTCACTTTACTCCACCAGACGCGACCTGCTGTCCAACAGACTCCCGTGAACCACTTCAGCACCGCTGCGTGGACAGAGGCGGTGCAGAGGGTCTAAGAAACTCTCCCCATTGTTGTAACTGGCGTGCCGGGAGATCGAACCGGCGACCTCTGCATCATCGCGAGTCGAGCGTGCGAACCATTGCACCGTGGCAGCGTTCCCTTTAGTCTGATCGAGTATTCTCGTTCAAATAAAGAAGTGACTTGGGAATCCGGTAACAGACATCCTCACCCCGACAAATCCAAAATCTCCTTTCCATCCACACCCCGTTGATGTACTGCAGCCGCTGCTAAACTCGGACCCAGACCTGCAAGCCCGCTGAGATTTCAAATAGTAGTTTTCTTTAACTGCCGTGACACTCAAAATGCAAGACCCTCTCGGAATGCGTAGCCGTTAATGCAGGCATCACTCATGGAGGGCAGCTGGTGAGGAGTGAGAATTGGTGCGGGCAACAGCTGCTGGCGTTATGAGCTTGTCGTGATTTTGGAAAGCGCCCACTTCTCTGATAACCCGACGCGTCGTGCTTGCACGGAACTTTTTTTCGGAGCCCCGGAGGCATTTCCTAGCTCGGCAATGAAATCAGCCGAAGAAAAAATGAAGAAGAAAAAAAGTGTTTTTAATTTACTGGCTCTGAGTGGGAATGTGCCCGTGGTCTAATGGGAGTTTATGAGAACATATGAGAAGCGCGATGTAAGATCAGGACAAATTGACTTGTGAAGGCTTACACGGGTGACACCACGCTGGAAGTCGCTGGCGGCAGGGTGGCGCAGTGGTAACACGCGACAGCCTCGCAGCCAAAAGGGCCTGGGTTCGATTCCCGATTCGGGTGCCTTTCTGTGTGGAGTTTGTATGTTCTCCATCCTGTTCCGCATGGGTTTACTCCCGGTTTCCCTCCCATAGAGAGAAATATAGACAAATACGATGCAACTGATATTAGCCCAAACGTCCCAATGCTGAAAAGTTATCTGCAAATTATTAAATTGGCATGACTGAGAACCTCACCCCTCCAGCAAAAACGTGGCAGGACTCTCCTGAAAAAAGAGTCTTGAGACTCAGTGAAGCTTTCCTGGGTAGACAAGCGATAACAAATTAAATGGTTTAGTTTTTTGCTATGTATACATTTATTTGGCTTCTTTGCCCAACTATTCATTCAGCGTACATAATTTACAATCATATACAGCTTTATTACAGGACTTGTGTGAATGTTAAATGGGAAATGTCATTGTAAAACGTATACTGAAACAGCTGTAATAAGTGAACTTTTATGTATTTACATTTTCCATGTAAACTGGTTCTGAAATAATACTGACAGAAATTAACTTTTAACGATATTTCGAATGATAGTTTATGCATAACCAACACGTTTGCTGGCTGCCATTGATTTAAAGACTGCAACTACAGCACGTATCGCAAAGCCGTGAAAACGATGGACATTTGAAGTTACCGTGCCCTATTCTATGCGAGCAGGTATTGAGAAGTAAACCAAAATCTATTTAAGCTATACAGCTATTTTTTAGAAGCGACATGACCACAAATGATAGCTCAACGAAGTGGCTTTTCACGTGGAAATTTCTATCAGACACATACTCACGACGCATGTTTCTAAACGTGGAGGGAAAAAACTTGGAGGACCCGGAGAAAAAAAATCCACGCGACCACGGGGAGAATCCACGACCTGCTGCATACCAGGCGAGGGAGTTAACATCTCGCGAAAGTGTAGCCCAGGAAATGCCACCGAAGGATCAACTGTGCATCGTTGTGCCACCTTCAAAGTTCCCAGGATTTCCAAGGCACCAACCGCATTGTAAAATGCAGCCTCCTACCAAGAGCAAAGTCGATCTTACCCCCCCTTCTCTCTTTTTGTTTTGCCCCCCCCCCCCTGAAAACAAGGGGAGAAAGTTGCCAAAATGCTCGCCTGCCTTTCCATGTTGTGCTGAGAGAAGCCCGCGCTAGTGACGCAGACGAGTGGGCTGGGGAGAGAGGGTGGAGGAGGCGAGCGAGCGAGGGAGGCCAAGGGAGGCGAGAGATTGGGAGGGGGGGTGGTTGTTTATGACCACTGTCCGTCCTTCACGGGAGCACGGAAGGGAGTGGGGGTGTGTGGGGGGTGTGGGGTTTGTGGGGTGTGTGAGGTGTGTGGTGTCTATGTGTGTGGGATGTGGGGTGTGTAGGAGTGGGATGTGTAGGGTGTGTGGTGTGTGGGGGCGTGGGGTGTGTAGGGTGTGGGGTGTGTGGTGTGTGGGTGTGTGGTGTGTGGGGGTGTGTGGTGTGTGGGTGTGTGGTGTGTGGGGGTGTGGGGTGTGTGGGGTGTGTGGGGTGTGTGGGGTGTGTGGGGTGTGTGGGGGTGTGTGGTGTGTGGGGGTGTGGGGTGTGTAGGGTGTGAGGGTGTGTGGGGTGTGTAGGGTGTGTGGTGTGTGGGGGTGTGGGGTGTGTGGGGGTGTGTGGTGTGGGGTGTGTGGGGGTGTGTGGGGTGTGTGGTGTGTGGGGGCGTGGGGTGTGTGGGTGTGTGGGGTGTGGGGTGTGTGGGGGTGTGTGGTGTGTGGGGGTGTGGGGTGTGTGGGGTGTGTAGGGTGTGTGGTGTGTGGGGGTGTGGGGGTGTGGGGTGTGTGGGGGTGTGGGGTGTGTGGGGGTGTGGGGTGTGGGGTGTGTGGGAGTGTGTGGTGTGTGGGTGTGTGGTGTGTGGGGGTGTGGGGTGTGGGGGTGTGTGGTGTGTGGGGGTGTGGGGTGTGTGGGGTGTGTGGGGTGTGTGGGGGTGTGTGGTGTGTGGGGGTGTGGGGTATGTGGGGGTGTGGGGTGTGTAGGGTGTGTGGTTTGTGGGGGTGTGGGGTGTGTGGGGTGTGTGGGGTGTGTGGGGGTGTGTGGTGTGTGGGGGTGTGGGGTGTGTGGGGGTGTGGGGTGTGTAGGGTGTGAGGGTGTGTGGGGTGTGTGGGGGGTGTATGTGTGTGGGGGTGTGAGGGGTGTGGGGTGTGTAGGTGTGGACTGTGTAGGGTGTGTGGTGTGTGCGGGTGTGGGGTGTGTGTGTGTGTGTGCAGTAGTAGTTGATGTTCTGCAGCCCAACCGAAATGCCCCCCCCCCCCACACACACGACCCCATTCCTTGTCCATCATCCCGAGCCGACAAGCGGCACCGCCACTGCACCATCGGTGCGGCAATAAAATTAATATTTCACATTCAACGTTGATTTCTCACGTACGTCCAGGCGTCACCTTCGCTTTTCATGGGAATTAAAATACAAAGTTGTCAGTCTGACCGACGTGTGATACACACTCTTCACCGGGCATATAATGGTTGTGAATAAACGGCCCGTTGAGGATTTAAAAGGCTCGTTCTGAGTTCCGAATAACATTTGAATAGCCTCTTGTAATCATGCAAATCCAGGTTTGACTCTAACAAAATGTGATTTTTCATTCTCGGCCGTGTTCACGAATTCTAATGCAATTCCTTCGGGTATGTCCAAACACCATGGGTCTATTTGCGCGACCTTGAGCGTGGCACGAAGAGAGGGAGAGGCAAGTCGCAGGCAGACGCCGGCGACTTGCGATGAACATCTCCCACGACTACCCCCCTTCCCCCCCCAGCTCTTCCCGACGACTGCAATCGTGAAGCGAGCGTGGCTCCAGGCTGCATGCGCAAAGACTGTGGGTCGGGGCCCCGTAGCGGAAACTAAAAAATGCCCGCGTTTGCCGAGAGGGAATCACGTAACCCGATTAGACGTGAATGTAAACACGTTAGTCGACGGAAAGGTGTAATTGCCAAACGCCGATCGGTTTTCATTAAGTCTGCACGTTCATTAAAGCCAAAACTTTTATTTTCTTGCAAATAAAACGCGCGTTTCGCTGTCGTGGTGATACCGCCTGGCTGTTCGTTATTTGTTAGCTATTTTACACGATATAAAGAAGTAGTTTGCTTTACCTGAAATATATTTGAAATTGCTGGTCTATAATATTAACACTAAACAATGGCACTTTAGATGTGTGTCTAGTAATTATTTGTGCTTATCCAGGAAGGATTCGTTGAGTCTCAATACTCATTTTCATGAGGTTGCTACTTTGAGATGTTTGGTGAGTTTCTTTCCGCATCAAGTATTGACATTTTTTTTGTCGGCAGAGCGGTCATGCAGTGGTGAGTGTGCCACTCTATGAGCCTTGCAACTTGAGTTTGATTCTGGGTCACAGCTAACGTAAGGGGTGAGTTGACATCTCAACAGATCCTGGCCCCTAGTTTCCCCAATCAGCGCTGATCAGTGTCTGGTGAAGTATGGTGATGCAAACCCTATTACTGGCCCAGCATAGCAAAGCCTTCGTTAACCAGTGGATTGACAAAGAGCTGTTAATTAATGTTCATCTTTTCATCATTATTTTTTCCATTTTGATAATTAAGCAAGATAATGATGATGAGTCAGTGGTAACTAAGTTTAATAAACAAAAATGCTATCATAGCAAATGAATATGGACGAAGGCTCGTGTACTAATGGCCTACATGTTATTTCCTCTTGGTGATTAAACAAACCACCCTACCTACGTATTTACTTTCCAGCAAGGAAGTTTAGATCATTAGCGTTTCGGTAAGAACATTATTAAGAAAAATTAGCCCTTAATGTAGTTTAGTTACTCAACCACAAATGACACTAAATGTTTGGTGGGGTGGACGGGACCAAACAAAGTCTGAATATTTAAAGTCATCCACATCCCAAGCGAGCACGTAATCGTCACATTTGTTCAACAAAAGCAACGTAGTTTGCCCTATCTTAAGAGTTATAAGGTCGCACTTATTACACACAAAGTGCTTGCCACAAACTGAACCACGATACCTCGCTGATCTCGTCAAGGAGGCATGAACCATCACAGCGAACTCCGGTGGTGTTCATCCTCGCTAGTAGCAGCGGCTTCTGGCTGGCCATCGAACAAAGGACGGTCATCGCATCACGCGCTTGCAGATGCGCTTCTGCGGCCGTCTGGAACGCTCTTTCTTACGACATTAGGAAGCCACTGGAGGCGGGTGCTCTGAAATCATCTAGATTTTAAACTGCTTTTTGTGTTTAGTTTGCTGTCCATCCCCCGCACCTCTAATTTGCACGGTTGGCTACGTACGGTGTGAAAGAAGTTCAACATACATAATATACATTGCAAGATGTCATCAAAGAGCCTGTGGCTTGACATTAAAAGTCCCCTGGAAACACAATACACTGGGTGCATGAATATTCCCAGAGTTTAATCATCACTCGGAAGAACTCTCTGTCTTGCTCATCGTAAACACTCACTCACGCATGGCTCAATGCTGAGAAATATTATGCATTGCCATGGAGAATTATGGAAATAAGAAAATGATAAAAACAACTCATGTTTCCAAGTGAAAAAAAATCATTATTAGCCTAATGGTTCCCTCACTAATATTTTTAAGCAGCATATGCTTAAACAATAAAACGTTGGACTAGTTTTGGCCTTCTGGATCTCATCAGCAGGGCAAGGCTTGTTAAACAGATGCTGCTGGATTACTAAAATAGATGGGGGAAGGGTGGAAGTGTGCTGCTGGACGGGAGGTGAGGCTTGCCGGTGTTATCGGCATCGTCAGCTACGTCACTGTGGGCCTGTAAGGGGGTTTCCCACCTTCAACAAGCAGTTTGGAGTTGCGGTGGCCATATTTATCGGGGCCAGAGTCATCCCGGCTGTAAACTTATCAATGATAAATTTGCAGCCATAATAAAAAAAAAATCATGATCAACGTTTTTGGGTTTAGATCGCGTTATTTATAAATGTGTCGTAACCCTCTACCACCCGACACGGCCAATCAGTAAAAAAGTGTCACGTTGACAAAAGACAAATAGTTCACTGCTTTAGCCCACCGGTGTGTTGAAGCGTGAAACCACAACATTTACAATTTTTGAGAATTCGCCAGAATTGCCCGATGATACTGGATGCAATTAACAGCGAAACGTCGTACTCAAAAATTGTAAATGTTGTGGTTTCATGCTTCAACACACCGGTGGGCTAAAGTAGTGAACTATTTTGTCTTTTGTCAACGTGACACCTTTTTGCTGATTGGCCGTGTTGGGTGGTGGAGGGTTACGACACATTTATAAATAACGCGATCTAAACCCAAAAAGTTGATTATGAATTTTTTTTATATTGGTCGCGAAAGCC
Source organism: Lethenteron reissneri (assembly GCF_015708825.2). Taxonomy (NCBI): domain Eukaryota; kingdom Metazoa; phylum Chordata; class Hyperoartia; order Petromyzontiformes; family Petromyzontidae; genus Lethenteron; species Lethenteron reissneri. The sequence goes on along the minus strand of NC_083798.1, from coordinate 3,371,108 downwards.
TGCCACGCGTTAAACATAATAAAATATGTTTTAGCTCTCCCCAGCCCCCCCCCCCCCCCCAATTTGTATTTCATTTGCGTCACCGGTGCAAGCAGTGCCATCAGTGTCGTGCCACCAGAAGAAGAATCGTCCATTGAGAACTCTCGCGGCGAGCAGTGCACCACCCTGTGTTGGATAGAGGCCCTTGCGAGGGCGACTTCTCAAGTCACTTCGATGCGCGTCTTTATCTACTTTACGGGCATAACCCGGTATGCTCTTCATCATATGTCATTCACACCCATTATATGAATGTTCTGAAGTGGAATAAAGTGAATTACTACATTTAAAACGAAATTTTCCCCGCATTCATTATTTACGAGGCTGGGACCAACAACTCGCTCGACTGGAGAACACAGTTTGATCACGGAATAACTTGCCTGTATTGTAAACTCAAGATGTCAATGGTGCCAGCTCTGCACTCTGGCATAGAAGTATCCCTCTGAGTCACCACGGCCTCCCCGAGAAAGTAAAGTTTCACGCGTAGCTTTCACCACCCTCGTGTTGTCACGCCGCTATACAAACACTGGGGCCAAGAAAATAATAAAAAACGACCTCAAAAATGATGTCACACCTGGTAGGGAGAGAATTATGCATACAAATCGACCCCTTGTGAAACTGTGACTGTGAGCCAAACAAATCCCACAGCAGGTCAGGTAAAGCGGTGTTTAAACCACCGCCCGCTAACACACCGTGAATTTACAGCCGTTCGCATTCCCCCTTTGAATAAATCAAAAACGTGGTTCTGCGGAGCAACCGATGATTATGGCCACCGCCGCAGCAGTGTGCTTTTTTTCAGCGTTCAATTTACAGATAACTTTGTCCGAGTATGGCCGCTCTGCTCCGGGGCGAGTGCTGATTGATGGCAGAAAATTACAGCCCAGCAGCATGCCTACGTTCCAGCGGAAAAAGCAATTTGGGTCAGAATTTTGTGATGATATTACATGCGCTGCGGACCCGGTCGCGAATGGCTGTGCGTGGCAGTGTTCTCACACAATGCCTTTTGATTTGTGAGGAATTTTGCCCGAAGGTCGGGCCAGTTGCGTTTAATTTTCGACAGACCTCATAAGCGCAATCCCCTCGCGAAGGATGCTGTAATCCCTTCCCATTATTTATTATAATTTGAGCGACGGGAAAGCTGGAGTGTGGCAAATGAGTGGGTGCAGTTCTCATGGCTAAGTTAAGTGGAGTGTGCGTGTGTGTGCAAGTCTGTGTGTGTGTGTGCTCGTGCGTACAGTATGTATCAGCTCACATGCAGAAGCTTATTTTCAGAAGTGGGTTGCAGTGGTGGAGTGGTTAGTGCACTCCTCTACAATTCCTGTAACCTGGATTTAATTTCCGGTGACGTTAAACTTCCATAGAAAGTGGCATCTGAACCTGTCTTGGGCCTCCCCTCGGTCATTTTAGCCCTAAATGGGTACCTGCTGTGGTGTATCAACATTAGCATTGGAGAAACAAAGGCAGCCAGGCATGGTGCTGGTCATTCTGCTATCTGATGTGCCATGCCAGCCTCTGGTCGGTGCTTGCTAAGGCCCTGGCCCTGACATCCACAGGGCGAAGGCTAACAGGGGGCTAAAGTGATGAAGGCCTCCTCAAGGCTCTGGTGGTTTAGGCTGAGGTCTTGATCCAGCAGTAGATTAATTATTATTATTTCAGTGCTGCCCCATGGTTATCTGAATATGAGGGATATTTATCTTCCAAATGGGCCAAGGGCCAATTGCTTCACTTTTCAATTGCAACTCAACAACTAAGCATCATCCTTCGTCTAACCGGCCGTGAGCTCACATGTGAGTCATCAATAAGCCAGCGGTGGAAATTACATGTTTTTTATTGCAGCACCAATTTCTTAATTAGGTTACGTTCATTTCCCAAAAAGCGTCTCTTTCGATTGAGCCCCAAAGGTGTTGAAAGACCTTGTCTACCCCTGAAGTCACAACCTTCTGTTCGGGAGTCGGGCACTCTAACCCGCAGCCCAACTCAGCCTAAGATAGGGGGTCAAACACAAGTGTCGGTGCGGTGTTCGGGAATGTTTTCTTCTTTTGAAGACCGATGACTTGGGGTAAGGCCACAAGGTTTCACTGAATTGTCACAATTATTTTGCGAGAGCCTCTTTCGTTAGATGTGACACACCTGACACATGCGCCTGCAAAACCCCGCCGGTCCAGTCCACCAATATTCCCGTTTCAGTTGAACTTTAGGTTTGGCGATCAATCATGCAATCAATGCGACAACTATTCTAAGCAACCGATCGCATTTAGCGTTCCTCAACCAAAAAAAGATCAAACGCAATAGTATAATGACATTCTTTAGTTACAAGTACCCGTAACCCAGCTAGGTGGTATAGTAGTGGTATTCTTGGCTCAAAGTATGAAGGCTATGAGTTCAAATCCTGGTCAGGGCATGCCTCAGTCCATCATTTCTAGATGGTCAAATAAGTTAAGTGGTTGTCTCATGGAGATATTGGCCTCTGCCATGAACATGTGGAATTTCCACGGCTTTACGTAGGGTTGCTTCATCACTAATTTAAATAAAGATATATTTTAATTTTGATGAAAGTTTAGAATTAAATGAATATGCAGGTGAGACACATGGTTCCATTGAAATTCTACTCATATGCGTTGTGGAAGGGGAACTTGACACAATTCATCCTAAACAACATTGATATCGTTAGGCATTGTTTTTCGATGCAAAAAAAAACATTGATTATGGAATCATTATCAGTTTCCAGGAGACTTACTTCTACATGATTCCTCTTATCTGCGTATGCATGCGGATATGACGATAAATTCCATACAAGGCCAACATAAAATTTCACAGGTTAATTGGGGGCACTAGATCATAGGATTATCAAAGGGTCACACATAAGGGTAGTTTCAATGCATATACAGTCGTATATATGCATGCTGCAAAGCCAAGGAGCATAGTTTAATGTTTAATAATGTACAATATGGTAGTATTATTTTAATTATGTATGCAAAACCATCACGTTTATGGGACTAGCCCCACCATCATCAGCATATGTGGCCAATCTACTGCTGGATGAATAGCTCCTCATAGATGGATTTTCCACTGCAGGAAAATGTATGAATGGGTGAATAATGATGATGATGATGATGATTTATAAACATCATTGCCATGTAATAAATTATATTGCGCATGAAAATATCATTAGTTCTGCAAAAAAAAAGCTCCAATGTCTAGATGTAGCTATTCGTGCCTCTAGCACATTGAGAACGCATTGCTTTGCTTTCATTACTAATTCCACACACTTAGCCGCGTGAGTGTAAGGATTAAATAGGTGCAGGTGAAACAGCACAGCGCACTCTTTATGTGCCGGGGGGGGAGAAAAAAAAATCTGTTCACCGTGACTTTGTGTGTGGCCACAGTGCCGAGAAGGAGGTCAGAACCACAAACAGTGAATGGCCCTCCCTTGGGTTTGAGACGATGTCAAATCTAGAGGCCAGAAACGAATTCTGAGAGCGGTGGGCACACTGTAGGGCCATTATGCGCGCTCCGAAAAAGCCTTGAGAAATTAAGCCTGGCTGCAACATGTTACCGTGGCGCTGTGCTAATTCAATTTATTTTGGGACGCGGTGTTCCTTGAGGCCAAAACAATGCGCCACTTTTGTAAAATGTGGATCTGTGTGACCCGGCGTATATGTGCAGGAACTTTATGGGCATGTTGTAACGTGACGTGCACGGTTACACTTTTAGAAACTCAACTGTTGCCGCACCGCCTTTAGAGGAGTGTTGTGACCCCCACAAAGCAATTTCAGATGGCCATTAAAAATACGCGCGTATACACTGCACGTGGGTTCGAAAAGTACCTTAAACACTGCCCCGCATATGGACTTACATTAACACTCGGTGTTGGGCCAGGTCACACTGTGTCGGGAACACTCACAATCAATACGTTGTGAGTTTTACTGCAGCAAAAAAGTAAAATCTTTAACCGGCTTTTGTTAATGCTAGTAGCTCAATCAGGCGTGTGCACATATTATGTAAATATTATGCAAATAATTGCCCGCTGAAACTTTGTGTGATTACAAAAAATCATTACGTTTTGTGTACATTTTTATATTATAATCTCCGTGAATAACCAACAATCTAGGTTTGCCTTCATTTGGAGAACAACACATTTCAGTAGCATATACGTTCAAGCATAAATCTGAAACAAATGTACGAGCAATCCGGTCATGAGACCAGTGTTTGGGAACTAAGCACTTCATCCTTAAGGTTTAACACCAAATCAGATGAAAGAAAATTGCAATTCCGGATTATTGGACAGTGTCTCCCTAGACGAGTCATCAGAGTTGGACGACGGATTTCTGAAACAAGAAAACAAAGAAGTGTGTTGTGCTGTTTACGAAGCAGGTAAATCAAGTATCCTTAGCTCATTGGCTTTAACTCTTCACCGTACGTGGATAATTTGTGGGATCGGTGAAACGACGATGAATAAACTGAGTTAGAGATGCTGTAGATTGTTGTGGGAGTTGTGATGAGTAATATTATTGCAGCGTGTGTTACTAAGTTTTTGCAGCTTGATGATGATGATGATGTGTGGATCTTTTGTTTTTGTTGCGGTTGTGAAATATACTTTTGGAAAGTAGCAGGAAACTAATTTTTTTTAAGTTGACAAGTTTGACAGCGAGGGCAGCTGGCAGTCCGAGCAGAGCCTCAACCCAAACGGTTTGTAAAATAAAATCAAGTTACAAAAACTCAACACATTTGTCAAAAACACTACCCCTATTGAAGAAGAGGAAATATATTTTAAAAACATCGCTGATCTTCTGAGCAATGGCCCTACTTTATAGCACCTCTCTGAGTTTCTGTGATAGTCAGCACAGCACAGTATCACAACAATAATCAGTGCACCACGTTCCCCAAGTCATATGACTCCAATTTGCTCCTTGTGCGCTTTTATGTTCAGCAAACGCAGTTTAATTCCATGCGACCATCGGTCTAGAAATATACCCATTTGTCTAGAGGGGGGGGGGAGTGGGGGTCTCATCGATTTTCAGCAATTAGCGTCTGAAGCTCGTGACGTCTTGGACGGCCATCGGCAAACGCATTCGTGGCGAGCCACTCGCATTTTTTTTCATCGTAGAGAAGCAGCGGCTTAAAAGGAGATTGATGAAATTGGGGGGGAGGCAGGGGGGCGGGGGCCTGGTTTGTGTCACTGGCAGGAAAATGGGAGGTAAAATCCCAGCAGGCATCATTACGCAAACGCAGGCCCTTGCCTAGGAATGCCTCTACCCGTGGGGCAGCAGAGATCACAAAAGGGCTTGAGTGGCCACTGCTGATAGCCGCTGTGGTCAGAGTGTGAGACGAAGATGCCGGAGTCCGTGGTAGACATAAGGAACAAGATGCGTGTACGTGCAAAATTACACGAACTGTGTATAATTATAATGAAAGTATTGCACTTCATGCTATGGGATTTTTTGTTTTCCTTTTGTATGTATGTACCGTACTGTTGAACTTCTTTCGCACCGTACGTAGCCTATCCGTGCTAATCGGAGGTGCGGGGGAAGGCAACGAAGCGAAACACAAAGAGCAATTTTACATTAATGAGTTTTCAATCTAGCTTTGAAGGTACGTAGCTCCGGTAGCTTCTTAACATCAGGAAGGAAGAGCGTTTCAGGCGGCCGCAAAAGCGCACCTGGAAGCGCACGATTGCGGTGGCCGCATTTGTTTGATGACTCGCCAAAAGCCGCTGCGAGCAGTGACCGCAGTTCACGTTGATGGTTTACTTCACCAAGCTGGTCAATGAACGAAAGTGAAGGGGAGAGTGAGCGAGTCAACAATGGTTCAGATATCACTCACTATTCATGTTCGCTGCTTCATCACTGATGTATCTCAGGATCGCTGGGTTCACCGTGCATCGACCTAACCACTGCGCCGCTACTCCCCAAACTACACACATGTACCTATACGGTGCATCGAGGCTACCTCCCATAGTGGTACTTTAGCAGAGCACTCGACTTTCAATCAAAAGGTCGCCAATCCAAATCCCAGTGTGGGGTCGACTTCTGCCTATCATCGTGATGGGGGTCAATAAAATACAATGCAACTTTGCGTAAGGTACAAACTTGGTTGTCCTATTGATGGACTGGTCCCCTGCAGTAGGAATGTGAAATTCCCAACACTGGCTGAGCGATGGCGAGTTGCATTAGTCCAGCCCCATGGACAGTTCAGCATGAAGACATTTAGAATTTGTATTCTAGGAAACAACACTTACCATTAATCACGATTATATACACGTATTTTATACACTTATACAGGTAGGGACAACAGTTCCACACTGCCCACCAGGGATTATTTGTCTGTCGTGCATAGCCCCTCCCAAACAAGTAGCACGCTCGCGGATTGGTTGAAGTGCGTCACGTGACCGCGAGCTTTCTGCCGTGCACGAATGCGCTGTCCAACCAAGCTCCTACCTGCCCACTCCGAAGGAGCGTGTTTATATGCACGTATTGCACACACGTCCTATATACACGTATTGCACACACGTCCTATATGCACGTATTGCACACACATCCTATATACACGTATTGCACACACGTCCTATATGCACGTATTGCACACACATCCTATATACACGTATTGCACACACGTCCTATATACACGTATTGCACACACATCCTATATACACGTATTGCACACACGTCCTATATACACGTATTGCACACACATCCTATATACACGTATTGCACACACATCCTATATACACGTATTGCACACACGTCCTATATGCACGTATTGCACACACGTGCTATATACACGGAGACGCAGCCGAGGTGTAGTAGTTCGCACACTGAACCGACAATCCAGAGGTCGTCGGTTCAATCTCCTGGAGGGGCAGTCAAAGCAAGTGGTGGATTTTTTTAACATTCCCCCACCCCGCCCCTCTGTGTGTCCCCCACGCAGGGGTGTAAATGCGTAGACCCGCACTTTGGGGCCGTCCATAAATGACGTCACGCAATTTTGGAAGATTTTTGTCCCCCCCCCCTCCTCGTCATACGGCGTCACAAAAGGTCAGACCCCCCCTCAAATATGACGTCACAAAGCGCTGCCCCCCCCCCCCAAAACCATATTTACATTTTTAAAATAAAACATTCTTCAAATCGCTTTAACTATTGTCATTGTAGCGCGTATTTAATGTGGCGCTGCACTCGGATCTTGTAGAAGAAAACATTCATTAAAAAGTCTATTTAATTAAGTAGAACGTGTTGTCTATATTTATTTAAAGTTGCGCATTTTGATGTAACGTCACATTTATCAAACCCCCCCCCCCTCGTCACACATCGTCACAAATGTCTGCCCCCCCCCCCAAGGTGCGTGACGTCATTTATGGACGGCCCCTTAGTTGATTGGTATACAGTGTGGGTACTCCCTCCTCTTCCAAGAAGACTGGCAAGATTAGGAAGAGTAGGCCAAATACCAACTCGAGACACGCTCTCTATCATTCCTTTCCACTCGCAGCAGCGTGAGTAAGCACTTGCAGTGTTGCGCCTTTGACTCTTTTATTACATGTTACGCACAAATATAAGAAAGTCAAATAATGTCACCCTTTCAAGTTTGTTTGCAAATGAAGGTTTACATCAATGAACCCTTACTCCAGAATTGCGTTTGCTGGGCTTTATGTGAGGCCGGAACGATCATGTAGCGTTTTGAATGTGGCCATAAAAGTTCACATGATTCCTCTCACGGTCTATACTGCAGCATAATTGAAACGCCACTCATCAGAGAACGTGTATTTCTTTGGAACAAGATGCGGAGCAATGCACCTCTACCATAAGTCTATGGGAATTATAAAACCAGAGGCTAAAATGGAGAGCCATAATATTTTTTTGGACCAGTTGTGAACATTTGTCAACGCATTGCAGCCATCCACACGAAGCACTCATCACTGCAGGAAACAAAACACACTCGATACTCCGGCCATCACATCCCCCTAAAGGATCCTTTAAGGGTGTTTAAATGTTATGGCCCAGAAGAAGTTTTAAATTTACACAGGCTCTGTTGAATTGGAGAGAGCAAACGTTGTTTGGGGCGAGTTAGAAACGAACCGAGTCAAATGATCTCCCTGCGACGAGCAGCAATGGGGTGAAGGCTCATCTCCACTGGCAAGCCCTGAGCGAGCAGAGGGAAATTCCACATTGCATTGGTGGGGGCCAGTCTCTCCAAATAGCTACCCACTGTTGACTCTCCACAAAGCAGCAGTCATTTCAGTGACCCCCAAAAAGCATGGTGGTGTTGGCTCATCGCCGAGATTTCAACTCATTACCTTCTGATTGTGAGTCAAGTGGTCTGGCCACAGCGCCGAGTCGACACGGGACTGAGGTTTGCATTCTCAGACTTCTGATTCCAAGTGAATTGCTCGAGAAAGAAACACGACTCTCACTCAAGCAGTGATTTGGTGATTATTCTAGCCGTGGGTTTCAATAATCGAGAGCCATAACACTCACGAACTCAAGAGTTATTGGAGGCACAAAGTCCAAACAATGATCACTTTTAAAACCTGTCCTTGTATTGTGTGTCAAATATAAACACACCCTGATAGAAATGTGTATTCATAACCTCCTTTGCCTGAGTCAGCCCTCCACCACAGTAATAACTAAAGGAGCCAGCCTTGTTTTTGTTTCATATCTGGAAGCTTCCTACAGCAGTAATCTTGTGTACAGCTCTCCGATGTAGCGTGGCATTGGGTAACTGCGACAGGGAGGAGGGTAAGCAAGGAGAGTAGATGATTTTAATGGGACGTAACCTTGTTTGGTTTCCACAGCACAGAAGCTGTTGTTTTCCAGTCCAGCGTCGGCCTGTCTCGCCCCGACCCCCCCACGCTCAGCGAAGGTCTCCTCCTGCTCCGAGCACCACACTTCTTGTGTCCAACTTCCCAACCACAGGCACAACACCGCAACAGCCAACGCTGTTAGCCATGTCTACCCTTGTGGAGTTAAGTGCATGGAGTTGCCTGCTGCGCTGAGCCGCAAGCAACGGCCGGTGGTGGAACTTTCTACATTGCGAGAGAATACTTTCACGTTGAAGCTGTCATTATGAGACCTCCTTTGTTGCCAGTATCATTTTGCAATCGGCAGCAGTATTAATCTAACAACAGTGTGGATACATGCATGTGTGTGTGTCAATGTGGTCATATAGGCACGTGTGTGTTTGTGTGTGTGACTGTGGGTAGCGATGCCATAAAAACCTGGCGACTTGAGTTTGATTCCTGTGCAGTGGCTAATGTCGGCGTTGAGCGATATCTTAACGTGTCCTGCACCTCCCCAAGACCAACACCGCCTTGCGTTAGTGCTGTGTGTGCACATCAGCACTGGGGAGATGAAGGTGGCCAGGTGTGGTGCTGCTTACACCACCACCTAATGTGATGTGCCGGCCTTTATACACTAACAGCACTTGCCCCACCAGCCTATGTGGGCTATAAAGGGGGATCTTTGTGTTCCTGTAAGGGTTCACTCACACTGGATTCCCCTTACATCGATAAGGCACATGGAGGATTTTTATTGAAGTATTCTTACATTTGTGTGTGTATGTGAAGAGGTTTTTTTTTAAATCAAAATGAGGCCTGGGTCTCCTCCACTTTGATTCAGCCCTAAACAAGTCAGTGACGTGTGTGAACATCAGCATTGGAATACCTATGCAGTGACATCAGCATTGAAAATAGAGAAGCATCTGAAAGTGGTATGAGCCATGCCACCACTTGTGTTAATTTGCCAGCCTGAATAGGTGCTCACTATGACCACGCTAAACATTTATCTGAAAGTTTACCCAGGTTGACCATGCGCTAATATCGTTATCCCACGTGATTTGTGCCTTCATGTTGAAATGAGCATGACGGCTGTACCCATCTTCGCTGGTGGCCCAGAACCACTGGCAAAAATTCCACATTCCTATGGCAGGGTCCAGTCTCTCCGAATAAGGACCGTTGACTTCCCACAAAAAGGTAGTCATGTTGTTACGTACAGCAGAACTCGTCTGATCTGAGACCCTATTACACACAACTTCTGTTATCCATGAGATCTATAGAGTCCACATACATTTCTATTATCCGTGGCCCTGTTCTTCCTATTATCTGCAATTATCTGGGTTTTTTTTGCATAGATAAAATAATGTATTATAGGATCCATAATGTTTGTCCCCCATATTAACATGGATAAGACGAGTTCTATTTTACCTTGATATTTTATAAGCAAAACAACGATAGGAGTTAAACCAGCGACATTTCATTTAATGCGTTGGGAATAAAGTGCAGAATGCGAATGCGAAATTGAAGCTCATTCCAAATGAAACCCATTGCCGTCGGCTGGGGCCCACTAAGGCATATCTTGCTATACCACAGCGTAATTGTCCATTACACGGAAATACAATATAACCGATAATGCTTTTGTTTTTTTTTTGTTAAACGAAGGAAGAAAAAAAATCAAGCCGATTCAGCCATATATAGCGACAGCACTCAATGTTTAAAATAAATAAAAATACCGCGAGCAAACTAAGCATCGACGGCCGTTCATCCCAGCTCGGTGAGCACCCACCAGTAAGTGCACGCGTGGCTCTCCGCTGCCACATTAGAGGCTGATAGAATCTTGCTGCTGCCGCGAGCTTCTGGCAGATGCGGCTCAGGCACTGCATTAGGGAAAGCCCCATCGATGTCTGCGGCTATTAGGGGTCATGCATTAGCTTAATTAATTCCGCACAAGACCAAACCCCGTACCAGCGGTAATGACCGACTTCAGATTTAATCAGCCCCGGCCCCAACATACTGCGGGCATTAATTAACTCGCCTCATCTTGGGCCTCATCTACAAAATGCTGCACGTATAAAAGATCAGCGTATGCAGCCTTTTCCAGGAATCCTCGACGAGATGGCTGCCTTGCTTATATAAGCAGCTGCACTTTAACTCGTAACGATAGAGCAACGGAACAGCGTGTCAAGTATGAAATATGCTGCACATGGCAGCAATTGTAGCCAACGGAGGGCAACGCCCAAGTATTTTGCTCTTGTAAAATACTTGAATTTGCAATTGTCAAGTATGTGGCGTTTTTTGAAATCGCAGTATATATCCGTCTGGCGAGCGATGCGGGTAAGGGGTGCCCAGCTTGTTAAGGATCGACTCAGTCCAACTCAGCTCATCTTATTCTTCTTTCCGACGGTTGCTGTAGATGCAGATCAACAGCTACAATTTTACATTCAGGTGGTCCGAGCCAGATAACCGTCTCATTCGTATCTGTGGATCGGGCATTGGGTCGTTAGACGTTGCACGGTCTGTTCTGGATGACCACAGTCGCACATCAGGTATCCGCAGCTGATGATTGCTCGTATTGGTACTCATTTTCATTTCACATGTGCGATGTGCAGCCTTGAGTCAAACCAAAGCTGGATTGTCTCCCTACGTCTTTCGGTTATGGGGTATGTTTGAACATACTTCACCACGCTGGTCAGTGCAGGCTGGTGAAGGGGTGGCAAGGGCTGATTCAGATGCCATTCGCCGCTGATGTTTGCTGTGGCCGGGAAATGAACTTGGGTTTAATTGGTTTGTAGCCAAGTACACTAATCACTCTGCTACCACTCCACCCCTAATGAGCTTAAACGTCAACAATTAATGCGTTTTGGATCGGCAGTCCTCGCTATAAGAATGTGGAAATTGTGCCAGTTGCCAGGTAAAAAATGTGTTCAACGATGGTGTTTGGTAACGCACGATATAACGTAACTCGGCATGTGTGCAGGTGCTGGTGCATTGTTGCATCACAGTTGTCGAACAAATACATTATAAGGTCGCACTCATTACACACACAGTGCTTGCTACAAATGAGCCGCAATACCTCGCTGACTTTCGTCAAGGAGCATAAACTATCATACGAACTCCAGTCATCATTACAGCGGCGTTTGGCTGCTGCCATCGAACAAAGGCAGTGATCACTGCATCGCGCGCTTTCGGATGCGCTTCTGCGGCCGTCTGGAACGCTCTTCTTTCCGATATTAGGAAGCCACTGGAGCAATGCACTTTCAAATCACACAGAATGAAAATTAATTTCTGAACACCTGCTTTTTGTGTTTAGTTTTTTGTCCTACCCTCGCACCTCTAATTTGCACGGTTGGCTACGTACGGTGTGAAAGAAGTTCAACATACATACAGGATTGTGTGGGATGGCAATGACTTGAGGAGGCATGTATCCAGGAGTGGATTGAACAGGGCTGATAATGATTATGGTTATAACCAAAAGCAAATACAGCACACCATTTACAATTCATACGACTCTGCTTTCAGAACAATATATTTCATTGGATTTTTTTTGTACTCACGTGATCAAAAATGCTTGCACGTGATTGGCAGCAAGCATTTGGCACAATCTCAGGCAATTATTTAGGAGAATGCATTGGGTTTATTCAGTTAAGTGCTTAAATTTTCAAGCTGTTGAACCGGGTACACGAGTCTCTGCAATCCCCAAGCTGAATCAAAACCGCTGTAACCCTAAACACAACATTTGTCATGTTTAATGTTTAATTCTGGGACCCAGGGGTTAAGCTTCAAAGGGTGGCGTTCTAACATTCACCAGGTGTCATCCCCGAGTTCAACAGCCGATGATTTATAGGTCACGTGGGGCTTGAGGTGGGGACCCCTTACCCAATGTCAGAAAGAAGAGTGGACCACGGGAGGCCTTGGCGTGGCACTAGGAGTCTCGGACTCTGCACTGCATAACAACGCACTTCAAAGGTGGTCAGTGGAGGCCAAGCCTCTGCTGCCTCGTGGATGACTGCAACCGCTCCTGATGGACGTAACTTAATTTCGGGGGAAATGTGAGAGAACTGTGTTGTTTTAATCCCAAAATTAAAACCCAGTCAATCACCAAAATATATCAAATGTTTTTTGTTTTTGCACAGAAACATCTGCACCAGTGCTTTATCATATTGAAATGAAGTCTCAGGGTCGCCGTCGCATATGGGCACTTTGCAATTGCTTGTTTGAGCAGGGATATGCCTTCATTTTTTTGTTTGCTTATTCGTTCGTACAGTATCGAGTGCATCTCCAAAAAAAACTGTCTTCCTATAGAAATGAGCGGTGGGCAGCACTCAGCCGCTTTGCGAGCTCCAAGATAGAATGGGAGAATACCGACATGCCCTTGGCAGGGGCTAGTTTACTCAAAGCACGACCACTGATCACTTCATACAATGTGGTCCATATTGAATCGAACTCGCAGAGATAACAGGCTACAGTTTTTACTTTCAGTCTTCCAATCACGAGAAGTCCGGTGATTCGACCACAACCGCTGCCCGGCAAACCTTGCTCGTTGTTTTGAATCTTGTTCCGAATGATACTCCGTGGGCCCGTGACCGAAGCACATCTTGCAGTTGTGACCCGGCATCGTTTTAAAAGCAAATATATGCCACTCTGGAGCATCTAAGTGCAAAGCTGAGGGGCGGGGAGGAAGCTTTACCACCAAGCATGGGACCCCTTCGCTACCTCGTTTCGCGTGGGCTTTGAGTCTTAAGAACATTCATTGGGGCATTTAAGCGCTCCCCCCCCCCCCTTTGCCCCCTCCCATTGCTTTTCCTTTCCCCTACAGGAGGACCAGAGCATAGGGACACACCAGGGTTGTAGAGTTTAGTGAAACATTTTATTGAAACTTGCGGTTTAGACGGGTTTTCCATTGCGCTGTAATCCGTCGTGTGTGTTGCGCTGTCATCTGCGTGTACCTGAATCGTCTCATTACTTAAATTTTTTTGGGGAGAAAATTTTTTTTAAGAAAATGTTATCCTCACCGCGTCTCCATCTGCACGGTATCGTCCAGCGCAACTTCGCCAGGTTCGGCCGATCCACTGCAAGGCCGATTAATTGAAGTGCCGGCCGTCCCGTGTATTGTGGCGCTGCAGCGTAATATGTTGCTTTTTCACCATAAGGAAACATTTTCTTGGGATGCTAACGAGACGAACTTTATTGATTGAGCAGTTATTTATTTATATGCTCATTCAAAACATCTTGCCACATTACACAGCCTCAACGTAAAATCTTTGCCCGCTGCAAAGGCCCCGGGTGCCAAAGTAGCATATTGCATATGGGGGGAACATCTTGAAGAGCAGCCTTTTCTTTAAACGTTGGCCAAGCTTCTTAAATTAAAATAGTTCTGATTTCGTGCAAACAGAATGACATCATTCTCTGATGCTCGTTCATTATTACTCCCAAATGCTACTTTCCCCGCTTTTGCACCTGGCAAACAAATGTTATGCAATTACTATTTATAAGATGCCTTTTTGTTTAAGAGTGACGTTTATACGGTACTGCACTGCACGTCTTACATGCGCATTGTATACGTTATGTGGAACTTTGCTTTTTAACAACATTCATCCTACAGTTGCACATGAATCGGTTGCTCTGGGGCCCTGCCGGTTAGATCACGTGGCACTTTCCCATCACGCATCCCACCGTGTGGTCGGTTTTGTGGCCTTTACATCCAAGAATCACCGCATAAAAATGCAGCCTTTGCTAATGAAATAATGAATGCCCATCCTTTGCCACACACCCACTTGGAGTGTGCGATGATGAAAACATATGTCTTACACAATATCCATGGCTTGAAAGTGCGAATTGTGGTGGTTGTCAGGACAACCACAATATTTTGAGCTGCCTTTGCATTTCAACAAAGAAAGTTGCGAGGAAAAATATTGAATCTTAAACAACCACTGCACCGCGCAGTACTGGAGATTATTGCCTTTCGTTTTTGTTGACGTGGAAACACTGACCTACAAACACAACTGAACGCACCCAGAGACGTGCGCACAACACACGGACACGCGGCGATGGGACTCAATGCGTTAGAGCGCTTCTTACACTAACGAACCATCAAAAACACACCTCACCTCGCATTACACAGAGACGAGAATGTAGACGTGGGCGCCACGGTGGCGAGATGTTAACTGCCTCGTCTGGCATACAGGAGGTCGTGGGTTCGATTCCGACCATAACACCTATATATTTTGAGTTTGTATGTTCTCTCCATGGTCGCGTGGATTTTAGAATCAACACACGTTTCGAATATTTGGCTGCTCTAAATTTCCACATTATAAGCCACTTCGTTGAGCCATCATTTGTGGCCCAGTCGTGTCTTTAAAAGAGCTACAGATTTCGATTTAAAGCTTTCGTGACTGCAGGGATTCATCTTCTTGTTTCTTTCGGTAAAGTCACGTAGAAGGGAAGTAATAAAATAATAAAAATAAAACATAATAAAACAATTCTCACGACGTTTCGGCTACAACGCAAGCAGCCGTCTTCAGGTGAAGAATGAGACACTACCAAACTAGGAGCTTATATATAAGCTGCATTGGGGGTTGAAGAGCGCCTTAACAAAAAGAATGTGCATGTGAAGAGGGATTTAGCATATTCATTTTCCATGAATATGCTAAATCCCTCTTCACATGCACATTCTTTTTGTTAAGGCGCTCTTCAACCCCCAATGCAGCTTATATATAAGCTCCTAGTTTGGTAGTGTCTCATTCTTCACCTGAAGACGGCTGCTTGCGTTGTAGCCGAAACGTCGTGAGAATTGTTTTATTATGTTTTATTTTTATTATTTTATTACTTCCCTTCTACGTGACTTTACCGAAAGAAACAAGAAGAAGAGCTACAGAGCTCGGGTGAGCCTTACCTGGTAAAATAAACAAAAACATGTTTAGTAGTGTTATAGTGTATCAGGCGAGTTCTAACTGCAAGGGCTGTCAGTTCATATCCCAGTCGAGGTTGAACTAGCACTTGAACTAGATTCGTTTCTTCTGAAATTAATCAAAAGCAAAACAACTTTGAAGGAAGTTAAAAGCGTCGGTCTGATGGAGGGGAATGGTCACTGTCATAGGAACGTGGAACTTCAAACAATGGCGATGGATCGTTAATGGAGATGACTGACACTGGCGTCATCTGGTCCAACACCATGTGAGACTAGGCTCTAAGGAAAGCTGTCTCGGGTGTGGACCAATCAACTTCAAGGACAGTGCATACATTATCAGAGTTATGTGTTTTGTTTGCATTATGACTGCAGGTATTGTGGTCTATGCAAACATGACTCCTTGTAAAAAGGTGTCAGTTTTGTTGCTAGATAGAAGGGTAAAAAAACAATTATCATATTTTTTACTGGCAAATGAGGTACCAATGGTGTAATGCTTACCCAGAGCTCTCATACTCTGATGGTGCATTGTCATTGAGTTGTGCGCCTTTTGGCGTCATCTGGTCCAACACCATGTGAGACTAGGCTCTAAGGAAAGCTGTCTCGGGTGTGGACCAATCAACTTCAAGGACAGTGCATACATTATCAGAGTTATGTGTTTTGTTTGCATTATAACTGCAGGTATTGTGGTTTATGCAAACATGACTCCTTGTAAAAACAAGGTGTCAGTTTTGTTGCCAGATTAAAGGGAAAAAAACAATTATCATGACTGACACTCTAAACTGACTTGAGCATAGAGTTGTGTTATGGAGATTTGTGTATGACTGATGAGGTGTGTGGTATATGAATGATGAGGTGTAGTACATGAGGTTGGTTTGTGAAAGCTGGGATAATTGCATCAATTTCAGCTGAGTCAAATGCTCTTTGTCGTCTATAAAGGCTCGTCACAATGCTATTCATCATTAATTTGTCTTTTACATGAATTGGATTCATGGTAAGTATATGGACGATGGTAGAGAAGCATTTTCCAAACCCTGATTTGACTTAAATACGGTAACTAATAGGCGACCTCTTCAGGCAAAACACCCTCAAATTAAGCCCCGATAAACTTTAGACATATGCAACTGTTGACCTGAATATTATATTCACATTATTGTACTGCACCCTATAAATAACCTTAAATAATATACGGCACTTATCAAGCGAAAACTACAACCATATGACAATGAGTCCGTTGCTCTGCCAAAATCAATGTATTTCTGATCAGGACGTGTGCTCCCTTCATGAGTTAAGTGGTGTTCAAGGTGCAGTGAGGAAGTGCTGCTGAGCATATGAGGTGGCAGTGGTGTGGAGGACGCGTTGCTGGGGTCACAGGTCACCGCTCAACGCACCTCCCGCTAGTGCTGCCCCCTTTAGCCTACACCGCGATGATAACGCCGACGTTTCCCATTGGCCACGTAACGGCCGTCACGTGACATTTGGAAGTTCAAAGGCAACGGTGCCTCACATTGTCCAGAAACTGACGCTAATATGTTTCCAGCAGCAGCTTATAGGTTCATAATAGGTCACAGTTCACAAAGAAAGAAAAAAAAATCTTTCTTTGTGGTGGAGGGAGAGAAAAAAACCCAACACGTGTTGCTGTGGACCCAAAGTGTCCCATTAAACATTCTTACAGAGCCTTCTGAGCTGGCCTGCAGGCAAGGAGGGTCTCACTCACTCACTCACTCCTCACACACAGTCAACATGTGCTTTGCATCACAGAGCGCACACTTGCGCACGTAGCCCTAAACTGTTTAGCCAAGCACGACAACAGCTGGCATTTCCTGTCAGAAAAACCTTTTGCGTGTGAATTGCTGTTTGTTTTTCGATGCACGGAGGCTGTCAAACACTCGACGCAGTCTTATGTGATGAAATGAAAGGCTGCAGGTTTTGGGGTTATGAATTACTGGGTTTTTTGTTTCGAAAACTCCCCTTGGGCCTGCTGCGGGGAAATCAATAATTCGTTCGAGTGCATGCGATTTTAAACTCGTGCGTGATCAGATACAAGTGACGTGAGAGTTTCTCCGTGCTCTAATGAGCAATTCGAGCGAACGCTCACCTCCACCGGATGGCTCTGAGCCAGAATTGAACATTCCACATTCACCATGGCGAGGGTCAGTCTCTGCGTAGGACAATCACAGTTGACCTCCCGAAAAGCGATGCTCAATTTACCAGCCCTGGAAGGATACCGCACTGAGTTTACCTCCGACCAGGACTTGAACTTGCAACATTCTGGTTGTGAGTGAAGCGCTGTAACTGGCGCCGCTGGCACCATCAGCATTGAGCCAAAGCTCGTACGAATGCGACGCCGCGAGGTCGGTGACATCTGCTGGACGGAAGACTCTAGACGATGCAACAAAATACGACCTTACGAACAACTCTCATGTGGGAAATGGGCAACGCAAAGGTGTTCAAAGGCTGCCTGAAAACGACCCCCTCCCAACAGGACACCGACACGGACAACGGTGGAGAAGGCGACGAAGCGAACCCTCGCTGTCCTGGTGTGCTCTGACAGAGGCCGGCGTGGTGACCTTTGAACCGAAATGCACAGAGGAAACCGGGCAGAAGAGACAGCGTAGAGAACACCCGACCAAAGACGCACGGCACAATACTTGGTCCGCGTGTCTGTCTCGAGTTCCTCGCAGAGATATAGAGGCACGCTCATCGAGTCCGTGTCAGTCCAAAGTGCAGGAAAACGCCGCCGTGCGGCCAGGATTTGGCCTTGTCAGTCACACGCAAACTCGCTGTCGCTTCCGTCGCGTTGGGCTTTCCTGACAGTCTTGGAGTTTAGGTTGAAAACTCATTTCTTGGGAACCGCTTTTTGTGATTAGTGTGTTGTCCGTCCCCGCACCTCCGATAAGCATAGTCGGCTACGTACGGCGCGAAAGAAGTTAAACATACATACAAACTACGATACACTACATACTACACTACTATACGCTACACCGTTATTAGGAAGCCGCTGTGGAGCACTGCACTTGTAAATCTCGATAGACAACTCATTTCTTTAGAAGCTGCTTTTTGTACTTGGTTCGTTGTCCTTCTATCGCACCTCCGATTAGCACGGTCGGCTACGTACGGCGCGAAATGAAGAAGTGCAGCATCGTTTTGAGGTGACGGCCATTATAACCGCAGTTACTGCTCGACCAGAGAGTATCCACGATGAGAGAATTGATTTTCACGGACCTATTTGGAACTGCGTGTGACGACGTGGCAGTTGTCCGCACTACAGTGCCAGTGTGCATGGAGTCATCAGTCAAATTCTGGGAGTAGCCTCAATAGTTTTTTTGTAGAACATTATCAAACCGCACTGTGAATTTAAGATGGCTGTTAAAGATCATTTTGACATCATTCGCGATATTGGTATTTTAATTTATGAAGCGTATATAATTTTAAAACCATCCGAACATCATGTACAGAGCAACCATGCGTGTCGAAACATTGCAAACAGAACAGCAAAAAGTAATAAAAAATGAAAATAATAACGCAAAAAACACGAGTTGGCAGATTGAACAGTGGCACAGCACGGGACGCCCACTGAGCACGTCATCTTGCAAAGTAAACGTTCAGGCAAGTTCCAAGTTTCTCTTTGCTAACGCAAGCCTGGGGCAGAAATCATCTCCGTTGGTAGCCTTGAGCCAGTGATGGATATTCTGGCCAAGACGGCAGAGAAACTGCACTCCGGTTATCCGTGGCTACGTCCACATTTTTGCTCATTTAAATTTGTATGCGTACCATATGTTGCGTATTTTATGAACTACGTTGTACTTTACTTCTATGTGCTTACACCTCAAGCCTCGCATGAATACTTTCTCGGAAGCATCTTGGTAAAAAAATTATAGTTTGTGTCTATGTATCAATCCATGTGCCAATTCAAACCAACAGCGATTGAATGACTTGTCGCTATTTCCGGGCAATTCAATGTTTTCTCGTTGGCATTGCCTCGGATATTGTGCCTTGTTTGTTACAGCTTGTTTATTCTATAGTTAACTAAACTGTATGAGAGCAATCAATTTGTATACAGTGTAAACATAAATTATGTATTCTTGGACACATTATTCGATACACGTATCATGAGCATAAGAATTGATTTTAATAAATGCATTCAATATCGTGATTAGGCCATTAGTCTAAACTTGTACTTAAAAAAAGCCTCGTTCATATAATCATGATCAGCCATGATCTATCCACTGCTGCATATCGATTTTCACGTCTCGTCATCATCTACCATAGTCCTGTGATGCAGAAGATCATTCTAGATCCTGCACACAAACTAATTCACTTAATTGCTCTATCTCTTTGGTGGGCATCCTATTCGACACGTTCCTTCCTTCCGTTGCCACTCCATTGTTAGACTCGATCAATGTATGTATGTTGAACTTCTTTCGCGCCATACGTAGCCAAGCCACAGAAAATATTCTATCCGAAATGAAGCCCTTAGTTACTGCTCAGAGATATATACATTAATATGGCATCGTCAGAACTAATTTTGCAATGTATATTCACGCACATGCATCCTAGTATAACAACAAACGCTACAATTTTGCAGCAATTTTTAACTTAAGATGAATTTCATTTTCACGTCTGCCCTCCACATGTTACTCACAGCAATGCCTCTTTTCAAATGTTCAGGCTGTGAGAGATTTGTGTTATTTTATTTCCCACAATTTACCCCACCGCAAAAAAACAGCCAGGCAGCTTGCTGTGGAGCATCTTTTGATTTTATTTCAAGCTGAGTCAGGAATTGAACTTAGACTCACTGCCCCAGAATAACCTGAGCTTCCACAGCAGTCATCGCCAGGTGAAATGTAACCGAAGCAGTGCCCTCTAGTGTACCATAGAACTTCGTAAATCCTACCATTGCTCTATTATGAAAAATAAGCTCCTGGCACAGTGGAGGAGGCGAAGCATCCAGACATCTTGCCGAACAACAACACATGGTACAACCAGAAAACGCATCAGAGAGTTGTACAGCACAACCACAAAACTGCGAAGACTTACGCAGGAGTGTACATTGTCGTAATATGTTCAAGTCAAAACGAGTGTGATGAAAAGTGGTGCGAAAGAGCTAAATGTTTTTGCTCAGGATACAAGCAGCTCGATAAGTGCATCATTAACATACTCATGGAGCCAATCATCGCCACGGGTTAGTAAAACGAGCACCACTTTGTGGCATTAGTGCAGCCACTGTGGGTGTTGTGGGTGTCCAGACAGCCCACGTAATGTTTAGATATGACTAAGAGACACCCACGAACTTTCGGGCATACATTATGGTGTTTTTGAGTGCACACATTCCTAGTTTGTACAAGGTGACATCGTGCTGATTGTGATGATGATGGAACCTTAAAATCCCACTGGAGCTCCCGAACAATTGACACACGACTGAGTCTGCATCGAGTAGGTGCGTAGATTCAATATTTCTAGATTTGAAGCTTTCGTGACTGCAAGTATTAATATTCTTAAGGTTATTTCGGTAAAGTCACGTAGGTAAAAAATCTAAATTAATAAAAGTAAAATAAAAATTTAATAAAAAATCACGACATTTCGGAGACAACACAAGCTTCCGTCTTCAGGTGGAACCGTCACAGCACGATTGCTGTATCTTGGAATTTCTCTTACTTGATGCAGCAATCGTGTTTTGACGGTTCCACCTGAAGACGGAAGCTTGTGTTGCCTCCGAAACGTCGTGATTTTTATTTAATTTTTTATTTACTTTTACTAATTTAGATTTTTTTACCTACGTGACTTTACCGAAAAAACCTAAGAATATAAATATGAATATGGCGCAGTAGAAACTCCTCTTGCGCACGACAGCCCCTATCCGTAGTGCAACCGACAACCACCAGTAACCATTCGCCCGTCGCACTTTCTCGCTTTCAAGCGTGTGTGGCTGCATCCCCGCTTTGTCGGAAGTCGACGGTGGTTGATCTGAGGATAAGCTGGCCCTCACCGCGGGAATGTAGGAATCAACGCCGTCGGTGCAGGGCCACCGACCGAGAGACAACGCTGCCAAAGACTCATTTTGAGCGTGAAGCTCAAAATTGATGCCGAAGATTTTTCGATTTAAAGCTTTCGTGACTGCAGGGATTCATCTTCTTGGTTCTTTCGGTAAAGTCACGTAGAATGACTTTACCGAAAGAACCAAGAAGATGATGCCAAAGAGTCACGCGTTTGGTGAAAATGTCTCTCTTGTGCCACGTGTCTGGCGAGAACGCGCCAGTGTCGCGATCAGCAACAGTGCGGCAAATCGTCGAGGCCGAAGGGTCTCGATCATTTTGCTGAGCTGTCAATCTGTAGCTGGTCGCATTCAATACCTCGAGTGAAACGTTCCCTTTATTTGACGCGAAAAATTAAAAACGAAAGCAAGGTTCCGCCAAAGATGTTTTCCCCAAATCAAAACTGTCCCTTTACGTGTGTTTACATCATCTGCATGTGCTGTACCGTCTCTCTCTCTTCTCTTCGCATTTCTCTCTCTCTCTCGTATTGCCCACACCGCCTGCCCGTCACATTAATGTGATTGTCGGCTGCGCGCTGCCCTTGCCTGGCACTGTGGGAAGGATATGACCCCCCTTGCCTCCATTCAACCCTGGGGGCTTCCACGGCTGCCGCCACCACAGCCACTGCTGCCGCCACCACAGCAGCAGCAGCAACAACAGAACCACCCCCGCCACCCTCCCTCCCCGCCTGTCCATCAGCAGCAGCAGACAGACAGACTGCCGGCTGCCTAATTACAGCTCGCGTCGTCACAAGACTCCGCCACAGGCAGGAACAAGCAGCGCGTGTGTCTGCCAGGGGTCCCCAGGGCTCAGCCGCTTGCTGGCGGAGAACGCCGGCACCAAGAGGCGAGCGTCAGCCCTCCGTTTCCTCCTCCTCCTCGTTAATGCTCTCTTCTGCCGCGGGGCGGATGAGACGGCTCCGTGTTGTGTTCGGGGCGAGACAGCGCGACCGCTGCCTTCAACGGCTCGGTGGACAGCGCGCACGTGCGCTCGTTCCGCCGTCAAGAGGGCTACGAGTCGTCTCCGATGGGCGGAATCTCGATGTTCAGAGTTCACTCCGTGGAAGAGTCAATCACCTCGTCGCGCGCAGGGCAGATGCACGGACGCTTTCGTGTGTCCAGCGCCCGTGCCGAATTTCGGCGCTAACTCCCTGAAATTCTAGATTTGAAGCTTTCGTGACTGCAAGGATTCATATTCTTAGGTTGTTTCGGTAAAGTCACGTAGGTAAAAAAAAATAATTAATTAAAGTAAAATTAAATAAAAATCACGACGTTTCGGAGTCAACACAAGCTCCCGTCTCTCACTTGATACAGCTGTCGTGCTGTGACGGTTCCACCTGAAGACGGAAGCTTGTGTTGCCTCCGAAACGTCGTGATTTTTGTTTTATTTTTATTTTACTTTTATTAATTTAAATTTTTTACCTACGTTACTTTACCGAAACAACCTAAGAATATGACCCCGTGAAATTCGTCGCGAGCGATGTTTTTTGTTAGGTTTTTTTTTTGCTTTGCTACATTGACGATGCAGCCTTCAGTCCGATTGGCCGTGCGGAATGGAGATCGATTCCGTAAAAATCCCACGGCGAAATCCGTCGGCGGTGGAGTGCGAAAGGGATTGTAAATCTCGCGACGTTCGCCGTGGCTGCAAACCCAACTTCGGTGGCTGGACCGGAGTGATGTGCTGCCTCCCTCCTCCCACCTCCACCACTCACTGATTATGCAAATAGCCTACAAGTCTATGTATGTGTGTATATGCCGTGCCGGTCCGAATAGGTGCTCGCAAACAGCACTTGCCCCAACGGTATGTTAAGGCTATATGGGGGATCGTTGTCTTTGTATTTCGGTATGCTCGCTAAAAGCACTTTGCCCCAATACTCTGTTAAAATCTATATATGGGACAGCTTCGTCTTTGTCCTACGTACGAATGTGCCTTATGAATGTTCGTGCGTGCGTCTGTGCGTGTTAATGTCCACGTGTCTCTGTGTGTGGGCGTTTGTGTGTGTGTGTAATGTTGGGAGCGTAATTGTTAATGCTCTGCGCTACGAACCCCAAAGCGCACATCAGCGGCCATTAGTTTCAGAACCAATTATGGACCTCTCCTAGGTAGACGCCACCTTAAATGGGTGTCCAGGCTTCAGCCCCGGGTAGAAGCAGGCTCAGCGGCCCCGTTTAGCTTCCGAGGTGTGACAAGAGTGTGCGCATATCATGGGACCTTTTTTTGGCAGTATCAAAGCATGAAAACCAATAAGAGGTTTTACCCTTACTGGCAATACAGCAGGTGTTTAGATGTTAAAACACCAAATATATACCTTTTTCAAGGGATCTGGTATAGTTCTAGATTTGAATATTTCGTGACTGCAAGGATTCATACTCTTAGGTTGTTTTTACTTTACTTGATACAGCAAGCGTGTTGTGACGGTTCCACCTGAAGACGGAAGCTTGTGTTGCCTCCGAAACGTCGCGATTTTTTATTTTACTTTTATTAATTTTTAATTTTATTTTTTACCTACGTGACTTTACCGAAAAAACCTAAGAGTATGGATCTGGTATAGGCCAATCAGTTCCAAAGACAACGCAAATATTATAATCAGATCATGTTTGTTTGCATGTTCACCTCAAGAACGTGGGGTTAGTGCAGACTTAATTCCTTGCAAAAAGGCATCTATTAGGTGTTCGAACATCTTAACGCGTGTTGCATTGCCAGAAAAGATAAAAACCTATTCTTATATGTTTTTATCATCGTGTGCAATCAAGCTGATTTGGGTGTACGACTTTAGGCCGGTGAAGCAAGTGCAGACGGTGCTGCTGGTGGATCAAAGCAATCGGTCATCGCGCCGATGGGACGTCTGCAAGTAGCAGGAGGAGGCGCCTGGCAAGGGGACACGACAACAAACTCGGTGTCTGCTCTGCCTCACGAAGCGTTCTGAGTGTTCCTCTCCTTGGCTGTGTGTGGGGGGGGGGGGTCATTTCCGGGCACCGCCGTTTCCACTCGCAATGCAGACACGTTCAGAGAAGGAAATTGTGGAACCACCGTAGGCAGGACCCTCCTGGGAAAACAAAAGTCTTGAAACTTGCTGAGGCTATCGAGGACAAAACAAGAATTGTTATTGGCACTGTCCCCTAACCATAGAAATGTGGGCATCTATTATAAAAGCCCGCCGTTCCGTTCGTCCGTTTGTCCATCAACTGGATCGTAAGAGCCTTTCAGAAGGGCTGAATTTAAAAAAGTAATAGAAAGTGGACCCATCCCCAGATGTGGGGGTAAAAAGTTGATCCAACAGGTTTACAAAAATTGTCGACACCCCCCCCGCACCCCCCCCCCCCCCAAAAAAATTAAATGTCTTGTGTAGGCACATACACCTCCACACCCTGCATACAGCAGAGTCTAGAGCAGAGGTCGGCAACCAAAATAACAAAAAGAGCCATTTCTTTCCAATTCGGTACAAAATTCAGTATTTCAAGAGCCGCAATGCATCTGAGTACATACTGTACATACGTACATATCGTCAAGAAGCAGCCCGTAAAGAGCCGCATGCGGCTCCGGAGCCGTAGGTTGCCGACCCCTGGTCTAGAGGAATATCTGCACACATTGGGGGTGTGTGTGGGGAGAAGAGGGCATCAGTGGGGGCGAGGTGGCTGTGGGTGCCCGAAATTCTCGTTAACCAAATGTCTCAGGGCAGCCAACGGAGATCGCCGCCTCTACCCCCAGTGGCCAGTGTTACCTTCACGGTTTCAGCTCACACTCGAAGGCATCGTTCTCCGATGTGTGCTCTAATCGCGTTGTTTTGACGTGTACTCCATACAATACACAGCGCAACCCAGCCACACATTGGAGGGATATATATAGCGCAAGTGTGAAAACCTGCACAGGACTATTATGATGCACGTCTTCAAAATAGCTCCCTCTTGGTCGGATGATGGGACCTCAGGAACACAATCAGCAATAATCAGGAATCTGCACACAAACAGTGGGGAATGCGGAGAGCACAGATCGGGCTGCAGAAATCTCTCCATCTCGTCTGCATCTCCGGGCGGGGGCTGCTTTCTCTTCCCCACCCCCCGCCCTGATCAATGTCTGAGTTGGCTATGCGGAGCCGGTACATAATGGCCGTCTGGCTCGGGAAGGTCACCGCATACGAAAGCACACAACCACCCCCCACCTCCATGCCACCTGCGCGTGTGTCTTCACGGTTTTATTGAACCATGACAAAGATCCCCCGTATAGCCTTAGCAGACTGTTGGGGGCAGGTGCTGCTAGCGAGCAGCACCTATGAAGGCCGGAACTGCGCACGAGGTGGGTGGCCAGCACCACGCCCGGCTGCCTTTGTCTCCCCAGTGGCGATGTTTACGCACTGCACCACGTACTCATTTCAGGCTGAGTCGACCTAGGGGAGGCCCAGGACCGGTTCAGTTATCACTTGCCAATGGTCGTAGCTGTGATTGAGAATTGAACTCAAGTCGCTGGGTTCCAAGCACAGAGCAATCAACCACTGCTTGACCGATACCCTGACTCACGGTATACATATACTGGACTAACATTCAACAAGATCACATCATGAAGTTGAGTCAATGCTATTATTATTATCAGTTACCGTTCTTCAAATCTGTAAATGATGAAAATTCTCAATTCAACAGAAAAAAAATTCTGCGTGCCAGAATGCTGAAATGTTTAACAACACGCACAAACGCCTGCTGTTAAATCGAGTTGCTGTTGTACAAAAAGACTGGCCCGAGTTAAATAAATGTGGAATTTCCACCACTGGTTCAAGGCTAGCAAAGGAAATGATCACCACCCAAAGCTCTTTTGAGCAGTGGTGCAGTAAAAAGAGTGGATACTGATATGTGCTATGAAGTTCCTGTATATGTATGCATCATTCAATGGGATGTTCCTGATCATGTGAATGTGGAATTTAAAACGCTGGCTTAGGGCCAGCAACTGGATATGAGACGTAGCACGCGGTGCAGCAATAGTGCGCAACTTATAACCAGAATGTCGAGTTCAAATCTCAGTCAGGGGTCAGCTCAGCTCTTCAAATAGCTCCAGGGTTGATTAAAAAAACTGGTAATACTTTGTAGGGAAACAAACAGTGGTTATGCTGTGGATATATTCACCCCTACCATGGGAACTTGGAATTTCCACCACTGACTGAGGCTTATAAACTAGAGAGGAGCAAAGCCTTATACTCAATTGAGCAAGAAACCACTTGGACTCGTTTGTGCTGTTGCTCAAGCAAAGAGGCTCTTTGGCTGACGTTGCCTCTATGTATACAGTAGCGTGCCTGCAGAAGTATTATAATGCAGAGTACTGTATATATATAATTATTAAAATG
Organism: Lethenteron reissneri; assembly: GCF_015708825.2. Classification (NCBI taxonomy): domain Eukaryota; kingdom Metazoa; phylum Chordata; class Hyperoartia; order Petromyzontiformes; family Petromyzontidae; genus Lethenteron; species Lethenteron reissneri. The sequence continues at coordinate 3,344,040 of NC_083798.1, read as the reverse complement.
TATCCGCACCCCGATTAGCACGGTTTGCTACGTATGGTGCGTAAGAAGTCTAACATACATCAAATATATTCTTGGTTCTTTCGGTAAAGTCACGTAGAAGGGAAATAATAAACATATAAAACAATACAAATGCTCACGACTTTCGACTGGATTTCACACCTGATGATGATTGCTTGTGTTGCAGTCGAAACGTCGTGATAATTTGTATTGTTTAATATTTATATTATTTTATTATTTCCCTTCTACGTGACTTTACCGAAAGAACCAAGAATATGAATCCCTGCGGTCACGAAAGCTTTAAATAAAAAAAATACATAAAATAGTTAAATTCACAGTCGTCTACATCATTTCAATCCCACGATGGACACTGCAAAATGTAAGTTCCTGTGTCTTTTTTTGTTCCCCTCCCTCTAACTCAAACCCGGGCCTCGCAATTCGCCGAAGGATTCGAAGCAGACGGACTTGCGGTCATCGCGACTGTGCAAGTGGACGAGTAGTCTTCAAAACAAAACCCCTTTTATGGCCACGTCGATCACCAAGGAGGAGAAATGAAAAAATGTTAAAGACCTCGTTGGTTCGTTGTGCAATATTCCTTCAGGACACTGCACTCGTTCTCTGCAATGTGGACCTTCTTGTTGTCGCCTTGTTGGTGATGCGCTCATGCAGCGCCACCGCGTAAACTAGCCGGGAAGCTGGCTACACGGGACCAGCTGCGCGACAAATCAAATCAACTTCAACTGTTCGATCGGGACGATGAACAAGGTTGCCACCAGACAGAACACTGCTCTTTCCCCTTGCATCGCTTTTACCACCCTCAGGGTCCTTGTCTTCTTCCCTATTCTTGTCCATCCTGTCCACCTTTCCGCACACCCGCTCTGGCCCAGCTCACTCTCCAGCAGCAGCAGCTCTCACATCCTCGGCGCAATGATTTTCCCTAATAGCAATGGCTGTGTGGAAGTATGTTTCTCTCTGCCCTGCTGGAAAATACATTCCTGGTTGCTTTCCAGTTTGAATATCACCCAGCAGATCAAAGAACATTCTCCATTAATGTAATATTAGGCCAAATATTTGGAGATCAAAAAACAGTAAACAGAAAATCCTTAAGTGCGCCCTTTGTCAAGCTCTATAAAGATCACTTACAAAACCGGCTTGCTCAGCTTGCTCAGAAACAGTGGCACATTATGTAAACGTAGTTATTTTAATTAAATCTTCATGTCTAGAATCAACTGATAAACATTATTCTTTGTCCTTGCAAAATGCATAGCAGAGGGCACCAAGTTTACGAGCACCTTATGCTATTTATCAAAAAGATTTAAGGACAACCGTGGAAGGAGAACTTACACTGTATATATTTTTTTACCAGGTAAGGCCCACTGAGCTATACAGCTCTTTTTCAAAAGCTCAACGAAGTGGCTTTTCACATGGAAATACATAGGAGCCAAATACTCTAAACGCATGCTTCTAAATGTGGTGGGAAAACCCGGAGAACAATCCACGCGAACCACGGGGAAGAGAGACAAACTCTAAATATATAGGCATCAGACAGGGTTGGGATCGAACCCATAACCTCCTGTAAACCAGGCGAGGCAGTTAACATCTCGCCACCGTGGCGCCCTGGTGTACTGCAATACCCTTCCCATATAAAGCCACAGTTTACTTTAAAACAAGAGACTTAACATGTACCAGAGACACAATACTGTCCTGCCGTGCAGCAAAACAAAATGTAGAGACATTGAGACCCCCCCCCCCTTGCCAGACCCCATGATAAACCATCGTTCAAAAACACACAAGCTCGTAACTTGTTCCTTATTTCACCGTGTTGGTGTCATTTTTTTGTCTTTCTTTCCGGTGAATTACATATACATTTTTATTAAGGCAATGGTCTCAGCCAACAACAAAGGCTTTTGCTTATTTCTTCGGGAAGAATTCGCTCGTGGACAGCACAATGCACTGCTGCGGAGTGACCCGCAGTCTGGGTCCTGGGCTTGTCAGCGGGAGGCCTCTGTCTTATATTAGGTCTGTGTGGGCAGCAGGAAGCATGACCCGGGGGTTTACAATTACAATCAGGCCTGGCCGAGCGCGCCCATTGTGCAGAAGCCCTGCTTCGCTGGCAGAAACCAGAGCCGCTCTCGGCTTACATACACGCTTGCCCCGGTTTAAACGCCCTAATCTCCCTGTCTCGCTCACTTCCTAAGCGTAAATATGCTCTCCAAAACGAGGCACGACTACATTTCACGTTGGCAGTACACATTTATAGTTTTTCTCTTTTCCTTCTTGTCCGTGGAGCGATTTTTTTGTTTGTGTGTCTTGGTTGTGCAGTGGCAGAGAGAGAGAGAGGGAGGCCGAGAGGTTTGGCAGAGAAAAGTGATCACGCCGGAGAGAGAGGAAAGAGCGGTGGCTTGTCGGATCGTGTTCCCTTCGTGTGTCTAATGATCGTTATTTATTTACAACAACAAAAAGCTGCTCTGTATTGTATTAAACAAACTGTAAGTCATGGAGCTACGGTTAGAGCTTATTTATAAGGAATCTTAACGATACATCCATCAGTTGATTACAATCGATGCTTACACTCTCCGGTACGTGAATTGAATCGTGCGCGTGAGAATCGATAATGTTTTATTCACACACGTGTGCGTGTGATATGTCACGGAGTTTATGTGGCCCGCTGCTGCCTGCCACTGGAAACGGACACATTCGCCACAATTGACAAGGAAACGGTTCTGGAATTGAATGGTGACCTCCAATGGTGATAATTCATTGAATCATGACAAGGGCAAACCATTACACAAGTATTTCATCTAGAGACCCAAACATTTTCCAAACTTCACCTCCACTGCAAAGTAGAGCAACTGATAATTCTGACACAGTAACACAAGAGTCGGCTTTCATGCTGCCTATGTCATCATTGAACAATCTAACCTAAAACTACTGTATAACTCAACCGAGACCAATACTTTTGTATCCAACGAGCCTTTGTCTCCCAGCGTCATTTGACATTGGTTAAATAAAAGCCACTGAATTCTATTTTTCTCGACATCAACTCACACCAAAGTCAGAAATGAAGCACCCTGCTTGTGGATGGTCTTGACCCATACCCCACGCCAAGCTGCTGGATCTCAGCGTTCTTTCTCAGACCAAGCAAATCATCGAACGGCTTAGAAAAATGGGCCGACTTTTGCCGAGCTGTGTGTCGGAAGGGCGGCTTGCTGTGTGAGGAATCTGCCAGAAGCTAACTGGGTGAGAGAGGGATGATGGGGAAGGGTGAGCGAGGAGGTAGTCGGCTTGGGCTACGAGGGACTGTTTTTAAATCCTTTATATTAAGTTCACTTGCTTGCTTGCTTGCGCGCTTACGACCGTGCAAATCTTTCGGTCGTTTTTTAACCAACTTCCCGTGATGCAATCGAGCTGACATTTTGCATACAGACTCGTTGTGCGTGACAATTAATTTTCTTGAAAAAAATGTCCAAAATTTTCCACTTTTTAGGAATTTTTTTTCATATTTAATTTAAAATACCAATGTGATAAAAATGAAATTCTTACTAAAAAAAAACAGAAATGAATAATAAAATAAAACCGATGCCACGCATATAAAGGACTTATAGTGAAAAACTTTGTTTTTACGGGTACATTTTTTCCTGATTTGACGGTAGGGGGCACGGTAGGCCAAAACCGTTAGGGTTGTGATCACCCAGTGACATAATCTGCCGTGGTGAAGCATCGGATCCTGCACAGGTTCGCATCATCTCGCCCTGCCTGGCATCGTCTGCTGCGGTTAGATTACGTAACTCACAATTGGAAGACAGTAAGTGCAAATCCTTGTTAAGGGGTCGACTCAGCCCATCGTCCCTTTGGGGTCGATCAAATTCGCACCGCCTTGTGTAAAGTCAACCGCAATTGTTATTTTGTAAAGACCGGCCCCTGCCATAGTAAGGTGGAACTTCCATCGCTGGCTCAGGGTCACCAACATAAATGAACAGCGCCCAACATTGCCCCATTAAATCATTGCCTTTTTTCCCTTTTTATTGAGCTGAATTTTCCTTTCAAAAGCTGCATTAATCAGTCTGCCTCTATTGCGAAATGCAACACGCCTTGTATGATTGCCTACCCGGAGAGCCCATTGCGAAAAGCGATCAGCTCCACAGCGACTGCTGCTGCTGCTGCGCACGCTGTGGGCGTTTCACTCCCGAAGTCTTGAAGCCGCATTGGCAAAGTCCTACCAGACGTCGGCAACGCACGTGTCCAAGGCTCTGCCGCAGACAGCCGAGCACTGAAGACGTGAACGCCTCCTCGTCTAGAGTACATCGAGGTTGTGCTGCTTGCGCTCACCGCTCGTTCATCTTCAGTGAGATCGCTCGGCACGCCGATACTTTTTTTTTCTTCTTCTTTTTCAAATAACAGGGTCAACATTTCTTTGATAAATATCTGAACCCCCCACCGTGTCCCCCCCCCCTCACGGGTTTCTACTCCGTCCCTAATACCACCTGGAGTAAAACAAAAATTTACCCTCCCCCCCTACTCTCAAAAAATTTAATTAGATAAGGACTCTTGCCCTCTTTAACCCCCCCCCCCCTAGTTTTCCCACCCTCTTCAGAGGAACTTTTCCGTCACCATGGCCACCCTCCATGATTATCCCGCCACAGTGCAATGCAACAGAACGTGCAAATCCGAAATGTTTAAAGATCTCCAACAACCAAAATGTGCACGCACCTTAAACGTCGACGTGAACTTTTTTCGCAGCACTGCCTGCCGGTTTTCGGCTCACGTTGTTGGAAAATATAAATATTTTTGAAAAAAATGTTTTACATAACTAAATAACATTTCTTAATTCGTATGTATTACTATTGTTTATAAAGCAGTATGAAGTATTTATTAGAAATTATTCATGATCTACGTGACAATAATTTGTCTTTTATCAGCACGGTCAAAACAGCAACTGAAACTTCACTCCTCGCTCACTCCGAGCTTCTAAATAGAAAAAAAAAATGCAATAAAATATAACGCACAACTACTTCATATGTAAAACAAACTATTTGGCTGGGCAACCATAGAACGTTGTAAACAATAGACAAACATTCGTTGCATTAAACAGTTGTATTAGCACTGCTGCTCGTAAAGAGTGAGCTTTACATTCAAACTTTTATTACCATTTGTTTTATTATTTTCTGCCAATATCAAGACCTGAATATTGTACACTACGACAACTTCGAGAATTTGCACGATATGATGCATTTTATAGTCAAATGGATCACTCACACGTCCGTCCATCCTCGGCTGATCAAATAGGGACCATTTTGTGGGAATTCCACAGTGATTGTTCCATAGGAATGTGACTTTCTCACACACAAGTGGAATTTAGATTCGAGGCCAGAGCTACTGACAGTGATGAGCTCTCCCCAAATCTCATTTGAACGTGGTCTTTTTTTACTTAACTTAATTCAATAAAAGTCCTACATACGCTCTCTGTCTGTCACTTGGCTGAGCTTTACTAAAAGGCTAGTACTATAATCTATTAGTACAGCGCAGTATTTCCAGGCGAGTTTTGTAGAATATTACACTTCGGTTTGGCAAAGTGGAAAAGGCCACCGCCTATTTATATGCAGACACTTATGAATCGGTTACAAGTTTAATAAAATTACCGCAGTTCAATTAGAACACGTTATCAAGATTATTTGAGGATCAGTGCAACAGTTTGTTTTATACAACCGCAACATTTGTTACACAAACATGTGGTATCAGCAACAACACCAACAACTAAACAATTATAGCACTGTACAGCTATCATCGTCATAATCATCGTCTATTCCTTAACCACGATGGTTATGGGAGCGCTAGTGAGGCCTCGGCTGCAACTCTCTCTCCACAGCTATCAGAAATCATGACACAATATTTCATATTTTTCACAGCGTGTCACTTCATCAAGCACACTGAAGTATGGGCATACATCTGAATTAAGACCTATTGTGTTATGAATTTGCCAAGAAGGAAAAGGGAGTTGCCTTTTCGAGGGCTTAATATGATCTTAAAGAACTTCGCATCACAATCAGAAAATGCAAATCGTCTCGGGGCAATGAGGGGGAATCGGGAGTAAGAATCGAAAGAGCAACACAGAATAATACCGGGGCATTATGAGATCGCGGGAGATGGTCACGGCTTGTATGTGTGTGGAACTTCTTTCACACCGTACGTACCCGACCGTCCTAATCAGAGGTGCGGGAGAAGGACAGCAAACTGAACACAAAACAAACCCTTCATCCAGAAGTCGATATATCATGCGGCCCATGATGATGATGAAGACAATGACTCATTGTCCAGCATTCTTAGCCAGCACCTCCCTGCCAGATGCAACTGATGTAGCAAATGTTTGTTCAAGTGACTTCATGCAAATTCAACACAATTGTTTGACAAATGTTGCGGGGAAAAAGTTGGGGCTTTGTTGTAAGATATTCATAGAAGGAGTAGAAAAAACCCAGCATTGCATGAGGATGTCATTAATACAATTTAGCGCCAGCACGATACCGCAACGTGTACAGTATTTGACAAACTTTCTGTAACAGACTCTCCCAACATGAAACCACAATAAAGGTCACTGTGAAATTAAATGAACAAAATTTGGTGCTCCGATGCATTTACAAAAAAATGCCAAAAGCAAAGACCCACAACTTCCAAATCTTTGAAACACCACCTGCTGTGAAACTTTTATATTTGATGTGGGCTGTTTGACTGCATGTTACCGTTTTTGTTATTAAAATAAACTTTTCCCCCAGAATATTGCATATCTAGTTAAAAAGTAATATCGTATCCGTGCTCAGAATCCAAAGTTGAAAAAATAAAGACGAAAAATTGGTAGTTTTAGCTTAAAAAAACTGACTGGGCAAAAAGAAAAAAACCTCACTTTAATCCCAGCCTGGTCTATGTAAACATGACTCCTTGTATAAAAGGTGTCAGTTTTGTTGCCAGATAGAAAGGTAAAAAAACAATTATCATAAGATGTGCGCTGTTTGGCGTGTATTAATGTAAGTGACGTCATAAATGTAACGTTTAAAAATCACACGGTTCGTGCAGACAACTGGCTCAGCCGCTCTGGATGTATTCCACTGTTGGATGAAGGCCTGTCTCGCCACTGTGTCGGTCGTGGTGGTTTTTTACGACTATACTTCACCGTGTTGGTCAAGTGCTCATTGGACACTTACAATCTTTGCTTCGTCTCCTTTTGGTTGTCGGAAAATGTTTAGTCAAGTGCTTCGCTGCCTTACAAACCCAAAGGAAATCACAGAAAGATGATCCCACCTCTTGTCTTTGTGTTGCCTCTGCCGCCATCACATCGTCCCGAGGAGATAAGGGAAACACAAGTGTGTTAGTATTTCAGTGCACTTTGCAGTTGAAAACATTATTCTCAAAACGTGAAATAACATCAGCATCCTCGGCGATAGCAAACACCGCATTTATAATCCGACATCTGTGTCACTGGTGCTTTCCAACTTTCCATCGAGCTCCTTTTGACATGAACATTACCTATTGCCAAGCAAATCTGCTGCCGGCCCTGTTGTTTTCCCACTTTTCCTGGTGTGTTATTCTTGCCGACTACAACGTGGGATGACTCAGATTGTAAATATCGATTTATTTGCGTTACAAATCTGCTCCACAGTTGATTCAGCCCGTCGTGTTTCTGAGCCATTACAATCGGCGTCAAGTCTTGTGTGCAGTCAACAGCGATTGTCCGAAGGAGTGGCTGGCCCTTCCATACAGAATGGGGAATTTACACCGCTGCCTTAACAGACACAAGGAGAGTTCAGCACTGTCTGATACCTCTTGAAGTACTGAGGCACTCTAACTTGATGAGATGGATTTGGCTTCGTCAGTCATATAGACACTCTATTAAACAGCGCTTCTGCAAAGCACAAGGTTACCCTTCACTACGTGAGCGTCTGGGGTTAATTACAGTGTGCCTCTGAGCAGTGCTGAGCTGGCCAAAAATAGAATCCACATTAACGAGTTCAACAAATACATTTTGTCACCCTGAATTGGTAGTGGCACATAATGTGTAATGAATCTTGCTATTATTTAGAAATTCATATTTTCGTGAATTGTGTCTGCTTCGACATCTTCATGATTATTGTTGTTTGTTAGGACATATCTTGGAAACATATGCAATGCTCCGTAGGCAACTCAATCCGGAGTACTCATGAATTATACAAATCTATGTTTGGTTCCCAGGGAGAGTAAGAATTCCACAAGTAGACATAAAAGGAAGAAAGTAGTAGCCCTCTTGGAAATTTCAGCGACGCAGTCATAACAGCTAATGAAAATAGGCATTCTTATATACTTTTATTTTTGGATGTTATTTAAGATACTATTTTTACGGGAAAATATGTTTAAGTGCTTTACAACAAAAAAGTGCAACCTGCACTCAAAATAAATATGAGCAAAAACGAAAGTGACTTACAAATTTCCAAAAAAGAATAATTTACAAATCGTTGGAGTTACACACCCAGAATAGACGGTGGAATACGAATACAGAGTAGATATTGTATGGAGATTTGATAAACGTTACGGGAGAGTGAAAGAGAGGTGAACAAGAGGAGAATCGATCACTTTGTGAAAGTTGAAATTGATCACCAACTCCGCATGGTTGGCTGCATACGGTGCGAAAGAACTTCAGCATCCATACATCATGAAAATCAATATACGACTGTGCCTGAAAAAGGAAGTCTCAAATCGGTGCACATTGCCAGCAATGACATGGATCAGAAAAGTGGACACTCATAAAAAACAACTGGAACTAAATATGAAAAGTGCACAAATAAAAAAAGTACAAATATACACTTGGAATTACACTTCTTCATCTCGTCGCGTGACTGCTGATGTAGATTTCATTTTCAGTTTCATTTATTTGGTATAGCCCTGTGAGCCATTCGGCTCTTGAATCGGGTGCAACCGCAACAAACAAAAAACATGAACAAGAAAACATCTTAAAGTGACTATGTGCAAACAGAAAATCCAATAAAAGACCGCAAAATATTGCAGAAAAAAGCACCGTACATCAACGCTATGCAGAGCATCAACTACAATTTCTTATTCAGCTGATCAAGCCAGATAGCCGCTTCCGGAGCATCGAATTGTAATCGTTGCGATGTCTCCTTCATATGTACGGATCAGTCTTTGCGTCGGTATACGTCGTGCGGTCTGTTCTGGATGACCACAGTCGCACACTCCTGGAGACTTTTTACATTGATTATACTGGAGAGGCAGGAAGAGGAACAAATAGATTAGGTAACAACGACAAAAATTTGAGACATCACAATGTTAACGAGAATAAAGGGGTTTGGGCAGGGCACATTGCAACAAACAGAATGGGCAGCCAAACGAGAGTGCAGCATTTATTTGCGAGGGATACACTCCGGAGATGCTGATGAAGAGATCATTTCGCGAATAATGATATCGGCCGACAGAAACCCATCTCTCCATCTCTCTCATCACTTTATCTTTCTCTCGATGGAGTCGTGTAGGGTTCCGGATGACATTCAAGGATAGCCAAAATTGCGAACGGCAAGTTCGTGAACAACGAGCGAATACTGTACACACTTTCATGGATGACCACCAACAGAGATGGAGTGATGAGATAAGTTCCCTTCCCGGATTGGAATGGATTGTTACATAGCATGACTGTGATAACGACAGTGCGGGGAGCTCTTCATCCAGCAGTGGATAGACATTGGCTGACAATGACGAGGATGAACATTTCGATTTAAAGCTTTCGTGACTGCAGGGATTCATCATCTTGGTTCTTTCGGTAAAGTCACGTAGAATGGAAATAATACAATAACACAGCTTAAATATACGCTGTCAAGCCTGGTGGTGTTCATTCAGACGCTGTCTTTCTGACAGACCTGTTCTTCACCTGAGGACGGCTGCTTGCGTTGTGGCCGAAACGTCGTGAGAATTATTTTATTATGTTTTATATTTATTATTTTATTATTTCCCTTCTACGTGACTTTACCGAAAGAACCAAGAAGAGGATGAACATGTTTGCAGGAGAAAAAGAAGACGAAGCTTTAGAACTCTTTGTATTCAGAAGCTGTGTGCCTTGCATGAGTACTTATGCCAGAGATATGTAGCAATCGTAGGAGTCATTAAAACAAGAAACCAGCTGATGCAATTGCCTTATATGGAGCAAAATATTGTACTTCATGGACAAGCTACCGGTGGTAATATAATTAAATATAGCTCAACTCAAAAGTGCTCCAGCCCTTGAGCAGCCAAATGGGCTTCTGTACAGGACTGTGCTTGTATTTGGTCCTCAAAAGGCCTGTAAACGTTTGGGGAGAAAACATTTATATTTGGCATTTTTGTAAATTGAAGTTATTTTGTATAAAAAAAATGTATTTACCACACTACTTCAAAGGGGAAGGCATTTTCCTGGAAGGAATGTCATACTCTTTTATCGCGGTGGTTTACAAATGTGTATGTTAAGTAACAAAACAAATAGAAATGTCCACTTTATTGAAAACCAGCAAAAGCCTGGCTTTGAGACATGAAGCCACCCTGTTCAATGTCGCGATGTCTGCCCTGATGTAATGAGATGGATAATGCTGACAGCTTAGAAAACAGTCTCGTGTGCTTTTGCTATGTAATGTTTATTATTATTATATTTTGTCCCTGTATAACAAATGTACGATGCATGAAACCAAGTCAGAGATGCCACTTAAATTTTTAAAAAAACACAGCTTAAAGTATTAAAAGATGCTCATATCTATAACCCCAAATCAATTGCGCTGCATACATTCGTAAAGTGGCTATGAATAGACTGAAGGTTGGCCCTATACAATATGAATCAAGGTGTTGTAAACTCAATTTGACAATCTACCACGTGTCCTTCACTAAATATTGTTTCCCACGAGGTGCAGCAAGTGTGGACTAATTTCATCTTTTCACCTGTATGGGATAGAGTGTTTCCCCCTCGCATGCATGAGTGTTCTCCAGGTGCTACGGTTTCCTCTCACATGCATAAACACGTCTTGTTTGGGAAAACACACAATGCAGGACCCTCCTGAAAATAACTCATTGGACAGAGTGGCTTCCTGGGTAAATAAGTCATTATTCTAAATATTAAAGTGGCTTGCAGCTTCATGCTACTTTAATCAAGCACTGAGAGGATTTCACATTTTAATCCTACACTGTACTCGTTTGTCTATCCCATCCACAACCAAACCATTATAAAGCAGCCAACATCCACAAATGCCTCAAACTAATTACATTTTTGGCAAAAAGTTGTGTGTATTTTTTTTCACTTAACAAAGAAATGGTTGAAGAAATTTGTGATTGGAAAGTTATTCACGAATGACACTGACACGCAGTGGCTTACTCTTCGCTAGTGATGTCACAGAATCCCTCGTGTCTTTCCGGAGACGGTTCGTTTTGATTAAATTCCCTCGCGAAAGCTGTCATGCCAACGCGTGAAGCAAGCCTCGAGCTCAGGGGTCGGGAACCTTTTTGACTGGGAGAGCCATAAAAGCCAAATATTTCTAAATATATTTCATTGAGAGCCATATAGTATTTTAACTTATAATAAACTAAACATGTCTTACTTTTAATGCGACTTCTGGTGCTGCATGGTTTTGCTGATGGCCTTGTAGTCTGGTTCGTACGTGGTGAGGTTGAGCTTCATGCAGGCGTGACCCGTGAAATTTATCTTCAAAACTAATTTCTGTTCACTTTAAAATGACACAGTATTATTAAGTAATATCACAAGTATTTTAAAATCAGTTCCAAACTGATTTTTTTTTTCAACTCAAAATTGTCTGGGAGCCATATGCCGTCACTGGAAGAGCCATACATGGCTCGCGAGCCATAGGTTACCGACCGCTGCTCTAGCTTTTCAGGCGATGGGCCCACAAATCACTTTGAGCCATCTTAGCCACCAACATTTAGTTCACACGTGGGTAGTTCTACGATTCCAGACGCATTTTTCATAGATATCTCCCCTCATTGCAACCTACTCCGTTCATCCAGTGTGGAGATGATCATTCAGGGACTAAAATTAAACGCGTGCCTTCGCATCTGCAGCTCCCACAGAGTGGAATGCACTCCCGCTCTATATTCGACAGATGAAGTCCCTGCCACTATTTAAGTCCCATTTAAAACAACTTTTTTGTTTACCATGACCTTTAACTGAGTTGACCTTGGTTCGGGTGCGCTACGTGTCTTGTGAGGTGCAATGTTCTACCTTTGTTTATATTTTTGCTTTTCTGCCTTGCGCCATGTTGCTTGAACGACACGATATTAAAACAAAACAAACATGTTGTTGTTATTATTATTATTTATCATAGGAATAATCATGAAGTCATTTTTATCGTCCTTGGGAAAAAGTATGTCAACCCAGTCGGACAGTGATTCCGAATTAAATAATTGGTCCATATTTCTTGAAGAAGGAGAAACGCTCTTTAAGTACCAAGGTGTCAATAAAGACAAACTGAGTGTTTCATCCACGCTGACAGCGATCGTGCATTCATTCTTTCTGTATGTGTCAAACCATTAGCCACATTTTCAAAAAACATGGTTGAGTGTCTTCAAAATTACACTCCATATTTATTTGTAAGATTGTCTTTTAAGTTGACTGTGAGGTTGTCTCATTTGTTAAACTACCCAATATTCTTATATAAGCGCACAACTTTATTTATCTGTGATGAACGCTGCACTTTCCGTAGTTTTCATGCAGGGGGCGCTGCAAACCTACGTGCCCCCTGCATGAACGACGGAGGCGCAGGGACAGACGTTCGATCACGTTGGAATCGATCTGCAGACGACGGTCTTCTCGCACGAACAGCAGCTCTGTGTCGCCTTATTTCGATCCCGCAATCCTAAACAGGTGAAAGTCCACATCGAACCGAACCCCCAGCAAGGCCATCTACTTAACGACGAGAGCAAATTCACACGAAATTTCCTTTTCAATGAAGTCTTCCAGATGTAAAATTATATAAGCTTTTAATGAAGAAATACAATGATCTAATTCAAAACATAATACAATTCAAAGATGTTTCATTTTAAAACTTTAAAACGGAGCCTCGGGTGCTTGCGTGAATGCGTCGTTCGTGTGAACTTTTTTCGTGACTTTCCTGGCCAAAGGCCGTAAATGTTTGTGAGGGGTGCCATAGGCGTCCTCAAACAACCCCTAGTTTGCTATATTATTGTAAGCCTCTACAATGTTATAATTGAATTATAATAATTTACAACCCTTCTTCATTCCACTGGTGAATGATGGCCTACTCAAACTGTGTTAGTTATGGAGGTTGTTTTTATCATACTTCACCATTCTGGTCGTGTGTACTGATGGAGAGTGGGGCCAAGACCGGTTCAGATGTCACTGGCCACTGATATTAGCCATGGCCAGGAACTGAACTTGGCATATCAGGTGTATAGTGCAGTGCGTTAACCACTGTGCCAATGTATAATACAGTGCTTACAATCACCATAACGAATTCCAATGCTTCACTGATTGGTCAGTGGTGTGTGTGTGTGTTACATGATAGGAAGGCTAAACCTTTTTTTTATGCAGTAATTCGCTACAGGAATCTGTTAATTGTGCACAAATTGAAAATCTGTAAATGATGAGAACACCCATCATAACAGAACAATTAATGCTGACCATAATCACCGAGCCACGAGACCTGTCACCCAGTGACATCCACGTGTTTCCACAGATTAAAAAAATCACTGTCAAAGGGGAAATTTTCAACAATGCCTCATGATCTGTATTTCCACGTAATAATTATACATTTTATACACCATGAAGTGATAGACATTGTCTTATAACAGTGTAATAAATTGTGCAATTAACAAGCAGTTTGAGGGGCGGGGGAATCAATCTCTAATTCTTGCAGAGATTCATATAGCAAACACGTGGCACGGTACGGGGCTTACCTAGAAAGAAAAAATGCGATGTTGTCAGAATCAAGTCCCTGCTATGTCAAGGCAAGGGTTAGTTATCATCACTCCTTGATTCATAGCATCAGTTCTGTGTTTATTTTTGTTTTGTGCCAGCATCGCTGTGAATTGAGCCGTTGGTGGCTTCTCAGGGCGCGAGAATGGGATACGCAGCGGTGTTTTGCCACTGAAGCTGATCCGCTTTGCAGACACTTCACAGTGGCAAGTGAGGTCCGTGGCCCCAACCTAATGATGTTTACAGTTAGCACAGGCCGGGCTGCTGCGCCTGATGGCCCGGGCAGATAATGGTGTCAATGGGGAAGCAGTTACACTGTTGAACTACGCAGATAAAGATGGCCTCTTTGCCTGTAAGCCTTGTCAAAACAATGCCCAGCGTTGTGACGCGTCAACGACGCAGCCCCACGATGAACGCGTGCGCGCCGAAGGGAGGAGGTCTGACGACATTCTTACGTCGAGTTTATCCGAGGTCCCGTTTCACCGCCAGGTGTCGACGTTACGTAACGTGCCCACAACGGTGGTTCATGCGCAGGCGACGTTACCTACAATGGAGACCCGCTACAGGACGTCAGAGCGATGACTTCGTATTGAAAGTCAAGTTCCAAAGCGGTCTCACTTTGAACGGATAATTCGGTGGTACCCATCGTATGAGCAGGCGACCCTGAGAGAGTGGTGGGAATTCCACGTTCCTATGGCGAGGAAGAGTATCGACAGGCTTAACGCAATGTCAGGTGGTACAACGCTTATAACACATACGGCACTGTGTTCAATGTATTAAATGGTCTTGTTTAGTTTTCAGGGTTTCCCAACCAACCCGCGAATTTTCATTTCCGCAGCTTTACCGAGCAACTCGAGATAACGGATTTCGGGTCAAATGAAGTGAGCAGTGCCGGACTAAGCTAGTGCGGGGCCTGTAGCAAATGTTATGAAGGGGCCCTAAATAAATAAATAAACTTCCATATTTTTATACATTTATATTTTTTACTTGCATAGTAAAATTATTGAATTTTATCATTTGCTATACAGCCAGATAATACGACAAATCGCTAACCTTAAACACCCAACCGTTCATAAAAGTTGAAGGTGGTATAGTACTATAGTAATAGAGCAAGTGCAGAATCACTGAACCGGAATTGATAGCTTGAAAGCATTTAGTGCGGGGCCCTTGAAAGTGCAGGGCCTGTAGCTACTACAGCTACTACTCCATATGTAGTAGTACTGTAGCTACTACTCCATATGTAGTAGTAGCTACTACTACTACATATGATGTAGCTACTTTTACTGCGAGGATAATCCGGCACTGACAGCGAGCCTTCGTGCATTTCTTTGAGCTCGCATAATTCAGTCGCGCTGGCATAGAAGCCACCCTTCTAGTTAACAATAAACAAGAGCTGCCCTTGAACAGATCCTTCTAATTATGGCAACGTTATCCTTTAATTGCCGCGCACGGGGTGTGTGTGTGTGTGGTTTTTTTTTTTTGCGAGCGTAGACTTTTACGCTAAACGGGTGTCGGGTCGTCGTGTGCGACACCCGATCCTTCGGCGTGCTCGGGGCAGCCTTGGCGACGGCGGCCACTGGCAGCCCAAACGCCACTTGTGGGGGGCGAGAATCAGCCGGATGCTGGCACGGGTTCCGCGTGCCAGTGGCACCGCAGCCGGCACGTCAACACGGCAAGGTGTGTGTGGGGTGGTGGGGAAGTGGTTGGTGCTAGGGCTCGGGTGTAGTGGCCATTGTGAACGTTTTAATGGTATTTGCACAGGTTTGGTGTACGGTGATTTTTTTCTGCAATATTTAGCTGTCTTTTCTTGGATTTTCTGTTTGCACATAGTCACTTTAAGATGTTTTATTGTTCATGTGTTTTTGTTTGTTGCGGTTGCACCCGATTCAAGAGCCGAATGGCTCACAGGGCTATACCAAATAAATGAACTTTGAACTTCTAGGAGGGCCCTGCAAAGCAAACGTCCTAAATCGTCTTTTCGCTTCTTCAGAACCGCTCTTTTGTGTTTAAGTTTGCGTGTCCTTGCCCCGTACCTCCGACAAGCACGGTTGGCTACGTACGCTGCGAAGGAAGTTCAACATACGTACATCCATCAACCGTGATCAATCCACTGCTGGATGAAAGCCTTCCCAAGGAATCGCCATCGCTCATGATCCTGCGATGGGAAATTTCACCTCACGCCTCCGCAAGGGCTGATTTCATCGCTCCATCTCCCCGGTGGACGAGGCTCTAGGGAAGTGGTGCAAATATTGTTGAGGGGTTAATAACGGCCTTGGCCTACGTCAATGAAACAAACTCTAGCTGAGGTGGCCCTGTGGATAGATAAAAATGAGGGCTCCTTGTGGGGAGTCCACCGTGGCCATCCTATGAACAGTGCAGACTCCACCACGCACAGGTAGACTCCACCACCCACAGGCAGACTCCACCACGCACAGGTAGACTCTACCACCGACAGATAGACTCCACCACCGACAGGCAGACTCCACCACCGACAGGCAGACTCCACCACCGACAGGCAGACTCCACCACCGACAGGTAGACTCCACCACCGACAGGTAGACTCCACCATGCACAGGTAGACTCCACCACCGACAGGTAGACTCCACCACGCACAGGTAGACTCCACCACGCACAGGCAGACTCCACCACCGACAGGTAGACTCCACCACGCACAGATAGACTCCACCACGCACAGATAGACTCCACCACGCACAGGCAGACTCCACCACCGACAGGTAGACTCCACCACGCACAGGTAGACTCCACCACGCACAGGTAGACTCCACCACCCACAGGTAGACTCCACCACGCACAGGTAGACTCCACCACTGACAGGTAGACTCCACCACGCACAGGTAGACTCCACCACGCACAGGCAGACTCCACCACGCACAGATAGACTCCACCACGCACAGGTAGACTCCACCACGCACAGGCAGACTCCACCACGCACAGATAGACTCCACCACGCACAGGTAGACTCCACCACGCACAGGTAGACTCCACCACCGACAGGTAGACTCCACCACGCACAGGCAGACTCCACCACGCACAGATAGACTCCACCACCGACAGGTAGACTCCACCACTGACAGGTAGACTCCACCACCGACAGGTAGACTCCACCACGCACAGGTAGACTCCACCACGCACAGGTAGACTCCACCACCGACAGGTAGACTCCACCACCGACAGGTAGACTCCACCACGCACAGGTAGACTCCACCACGCACAGGTAGACTCCACCACCGACAGGTAGACTCCACCACCGACAGGCAGACTCCACCACCGACAGGTAGACTCCACCACCCACAGGTAGACTCCACCACGCACAGATAGACTCCACCACCGACAGGTAGACTCCACCACTGACAGGTAGACTCCACCACGCACAGGTAGACTCCACCACGCACAGGTAGACTCCACCACGCACAGGTAGACTCCACCACTGACAGGTAGACTCCACCACGCACAGGTAGACTCCACCACCGACAGGTAGACTCCACCACCGACAGGTAGACTCCACCACCGACAGGCAGACTCCACCACTGACAGGTAGACTCCACCACGCACAGGTAGACTCCACCACCGACAGGTAGACTCCACCACGCACAGGTAGACTCCACCACCGACAGGCAGACTCCACCACTGACAGGTAGACTCCACCACGCACAGGTAGACTCCACCACCGACAGGCAGACTCCACCACTGACAGGTAGACTCCACCACGCACAGGTAGACTCCACCACGCACAGGTAGACTCCACCACGCACAGGTAGACTCCACCACGCACAGGTAGACTCCACCCCCGACAGGTAGACTCCACCACCGACAGGTAGACTCCACCACGCACAGGTAGACTCCACCACGCACAGGTAGACTCCACCACCCACAGGTAGACTCCACCCCCGACAGGTAGACTCCACCACGCACAGGTAGACTCCACCACGCACAGGTAGACTCCACCACCCACAGGTAGACTCCACCCCCGACAGGTAGACTCCACCACCGACAGGTAGACTCCACCACCCACAGGTAGACTCCACCATGGAAATGTGTCACTTCAACGTCTCGTTCAAGGCCACCAGTGAAGACACATGCATTTGACACTTTGACCTGATTTGCAATCGGATTATTAATTTCCTTTTTTCCTCTACCAGGCATTATCATCCCTCTGCTGGGCAAAAAAATCTCCTCCCTCGTGGCCTAACGCTCATTTTCTCTCTGGCC
The DNA here is from genome assembly GCF_015708825.2 of Lethenteron reissneri. Taxonomy (NCBI): domain Eukaryota; kingdom Metazoa; phylum Chordata; class Hyperoartia; order Petromyzontiformes; family Petromyzontidae; genus Lethenteron; species Lethenteron reissneri. The sequence goes on along the minus strand of NC_083798.1, from coordinate 3,325,874 downwards.
TCCTTTTTTTTGTTATTTTTGCCCAATTGTAATTTGATTAAGGGGAGAAAAAAAGTGGATTGGAATTGCAAAAGCTTGGATGAAGAAAAACTTAACGACGCCCGCTGCCTTATTTGATTGATGTGCATTAAAGGAGAGTGTATTTGGTTGGGAAAATAAGAGAACATGCTGAGTTTTCAGAGTTTCACGTTGCTTAGAAGCTGTTTTCTTTAGCAACACTTTAGTTAGCACCACAAGGTAAGTGGGCACTATGTGTTTTTATTTTTTATAACCCATAGCAGCGTGTCAATATTTATACACAATTCCACTAAATGCCTTAAAGTGTACTCATGAATAATAATCCCCATGTACGTCACAGAGCGTGCAAGTGTTGCTAAAAGTGTCAAATGTGTGAAATGTTTAACATCAGTAGATGTCACAACTCCTTTCTCTTATTTCAGTTCCAATGAGAACATCGCTTGCTAGGAAGTTATTCGTTCCTGTGCTATGGATAGACTGGTCTCCACTATATGAATGCGAATATTGCACTGCTCCCTTTATATATATGCATGTACGTCGAAATTAATCATTGAAGGTGAGTGGCATCCGAAACTCATAATATATTGATACTATCACAAGTGTAGTGGATTCAATTTAGGTGCACACGAGAACTTTGATTACTCGAATGACTATCCGTTCAAATCAGTCGACTAATCACGTGACAGGGATATACAGTAGTTGGGGGGGGGAGTCTCACCTCTAACTCCAAAATATGCCACTGGACGGGAGGTGATGGGTCAGGCTTGGTGGTCCCATCAACATCGTTGGTCGCATCACGCTGGGCACTGCTTGTGTCGGGGGGCGGGGTTCCCGCATTCGAGAGGCAGGATTGGGGTGCGGCTACGTTGACTAAGATAGGGCCCAAGGCATCAATCAGGAAAAAAGAGTAGTCGATTACAATGTTTTGTTGTTGATTAATCAACGAAATTGGCTAATCGCCCCAGCTCTTTTTAATTTAATAACAAGAGAGGCTGCTGTTCGATTGAGGGTGCCAAAGGGCCTCATCACAAGATGCCACAACAGCCGTGAAAGTAAAATCCTTGCAGGTGCAGATCAGCCCAACACTTGTGCCTGACATTCACAGCACTGTCACCACAAGAACATGTAAACAAATATATAAACTTTTGAAAGCACTCATCTGTTACTGAATTAAATGGCAATTCCTCACGTGTTTCTCGGGACTGAAGTTTGGATATGAAATATATTGTCAGTTCCTTGTTTGCAATAGCAAACTCAGTCTTTAAGAAGGTGAGGATTCTCATGGCCATAATGCTTTTCACAAGGCCACTGCAGAGTCAATACATTTTCGCAATAGATTCCCACTGTAGTGATTTTGTCAATAATTACCGAAGCATGTCTGCTGGCGAAATGGAAATATTTTTTTTACCTGTGACATTCACCCAGGTTGGCCATTCTATATATTTCGTGGGATTGCATACATAGTATATAGTTATTAAGCTGTACTATTTTCCTATAGTAGTTCTATATAATAAATAGAATTTGCATCATCTTATCAACCAGTAGCTTGGCAGAAGATAATCATAAAGACACGTTGATATTAAACTTTAAATGTAAAACTGCAAATTTAAAATGATCTTAATGACATTCATATTCCATAACCAATCAAGCTTCTCTAAAAGCTTTGATATACAGGATACCTTGTATCCCCAGTGACGTGGAGGGAGAATACAATAGAACCTGTTATCTATATGGTTATCCACGAATTTACTCCACTTATTCATGGCAAAAATTTGAGGATAATCACGAATAATTGGATAAACAGGGACACAAATAATATAAGTGTTTGTGGACGCTACAACACATGGGCCCTACGGATTGTGGTTAATCGAGGTCTGAACAACATGAGTTCTTCTGTAAGTATTGCTTATTTGAATGTCGTTATGTTTTCCTTCCAGTTTGCTAAACATCCCAAAGCAGCACACGTATAAAAAATTAGGAATGAGACTCAGTGAGGATTTCCTGAGCATGAGATGGGTCTCATCTCTGTTGATGGTCCTGAGCCAATGGTGAAAATTCCACAATTTGCATGGCCTGAGCCAATGGTGAAAATTCCACAATTTGCATGGCCTGAGCCAATGGTGAAAATTCCACAATTTGCATGGCCTGAGCCAATGGTGAAAATTCCACAATTTGCATGGCTGGGACGAGTCAGGGACGCTGCTGCGGTGCAATGGTCAGCACACTGCTGGACTTCTCGATTTAGTTTTCTCAGAGCGGCAGTTGAAATAGCGGGCACGTTTGTTAAACCCTCGCACCTCTATTCACCGAATAATATAGTTAGTCCACAGTTTGTTCATTGGCTTTGTAAAGTGTGCGTACTCTCACCTCTTCCAAGATGCCTAGCTCGTCGTGACAGATTACTCCAAATACCCTCTTGAGGGGCTCTATGAAGATCCCTTTAGCGGAGGCCCTTCTGCCAGCAGTGGCAGAAGCCAGTAATCGCAGGGCTGCACCTTTACCAAACAAGTTATGAAGTCACACCCTTACTGTGAGTTAACACTCTACGAACAGAACCACCTGATCACATTTCACGAAAATAATGAATACATCATTATTGTTAGTAAAATAATGCTCATTAATTACTCCATAATAAATACATGAACTGTATAAATAATCCATAAAATTATCCAATAATATCCGCCTTGGTGCCAATATGAAGATCTTTCGAATTTGAGCCAGCGGAAGAAAATGGATATGAATGAGTATGGTTGTGGTAATGGCTTGGATCTTGGGTTTGTCATCTCGGTGTTTACACGTTGCCAGGGGACACTGGGCCACAAACGCGCGCACGTCTTGTGCGGAGAATCTGGCCTGGCGCTCGCCAGCACCTGGACCCTGCCTCCCGAGGGCCTCCCACACGAGCAAAGCCCGCCTCTATTTTTGTTTGTGGGCGAAACACATTTTCGCTTTGTAACTATTCCCGTTGCAATCCCTTGGACGAATTTAGATTGAAAGCTTTCGTGACTGCAGGGATTCATCTTCTTGGTTCTTTCGGTAAAGTCACGTAGAAGGGAAATAATAAAATAACAAAAATAAAATAATTATTTTATTATGTTTTAATTTTATTTTTATTATTTCCCTTCTACGTGACTTTACCGAAAACGTAGAAGGGAAATAATAAAATAATAAAAAATAACCCATAATAAAATAATTAGTTTGTTTTTTATTATTTTATTATTTCTCTTCTACGTGACTTTACCGAAATAACCAAGAAGATGAATCCCTTGGACGCTTTCGAATTTGAAGCCACACTTGTGTCAACGTACAACGGGTGATCTCCTCTGGCGCAGGGGGCACTTCCAGAGTTTGAATATCAAAACAAACAAGTGCACTTTCTAGTTAGACTCGGCAACAACAACAACAAAAACAATGCAACTGCCCTCTTGGCAGCTGGATTATGTTTTTTTTTAATAGTGGTAGTAAATCTGTGAAACTTTCGCGGATTGGTGAAAATATTGGTTTTAAAAAGGGCCGCTTTATTGTCAGGATGTGGTATAAAGCACTAGACTGATGGGTAATGTTACACAACGTAAAATTTTAAAAATATATATAATTGAATAACTCTGTAGTTTTTCTTCAGAGTCGGCCCACATAACGATGCGATTTCAAATCCCAGTCGGAGCCTGATTCAGTCCATCATCTCGGGTTGATAAAATGCGTTCCATTTTGTGCGAAGTCAACCATGGTGGTGTGATGGAGATGTGGGCTCCCGCCAATGAAATATGTAACTTATACTCGTTAGACTTGAGTGTTGGCCAATGCCCTGTTGATAACAGAAATGCTGATGTATCTTTGCTTAATATGATGGCATCAGAGAGACATTTGCAAAAAATACTATACTATGTGAAACTCTCGATTCAAATGGGTAGGTATATAATATACACATATTACGATTCTATTTCGATTTAAAGCTTTCGTGACTGCAGGGATTCATCTTCTTGGTTATATTATTTTATTTTATTATGTTTTATTTTTATTGTTTAATTACTTCCCTTCTACGTGACTTTACCGAAAGAAGCAAGAAGATATTACGATTCATTTCTGCAATTTGATTAACATATTTTCACGATTATTTTTATTCAAAAATATTTCCGAAATAATAAAAATGGGGAATTTAGTTATGTCAGCAGCTTGGGTTAATGCGATGACAGCAGCAGCAGCCAGTTTACATCATGCTGCAAAGTCCAAATATGTAGAGTTGTTATTTCTGGACAGTACACGTTAATTTGTAAAAAAAAAAAAAACCTCTAGCACGTAATTAGATTACCGTATGTTGGTTGAACATACCCAGTGAATTATATCACTATGTTCTTAGCTCGAATATATTAAGTTATCAATGGCCAGAGACTGATTCATTTTCAAAAGTCAACCTATTCCAAAGCTGCCCTGAATTCCCCATGCGTTGTTTATTCGGCCCATTCAAGACATCGAAGATGTACTCCGATGGGGGTGTAAGGACCTGTTCCGAGCGTGGTGCCACTGTAAAGCACACCTCGCTGCAGGCGCCTGCCATTCGGAAACGCTGGGCGTGTGACTGTGTCTAATGGCAAGAAAGGCCCTGCACATTTGTTCACTGTTGAATCTGGCACTAGCGATGTTCTGCTGCTGCTGCTGCATGCTCACATAGTGCTTTATTATCCGGGCTAATGGGGTGAAATGCACCCGGTGTAGAGTCTGCTGCCAGAAAACGAGGCCGATGGGGTAGCAATTGCAAATGTGCCTGTAATCCCGGAATTAGAGGCGCGCAGGCTTTTATTTTAAGGGGAAACTATATGTGTGTGTGTGTGTGCAATATGGTGGTGCGACCTGAGTTCGATTACCCGCTCAAAGCCAGCATCAGTCATTAACATTTGAACCGCTCCTGGTCCTCCCCTAGGTCAACTCAGCCTTAAATGAGTACGTGGTGCGGTGGTGTGTAAACATCACTACTGGGGAGACAAAGGCGACCACGCGTGGTGCTGGCCACCCACCCCCTCGTGTGCCGTGCCGGCCTTCGCAGGTGCTCGCTAACAGCACTTGCCCCAACAGTCTGTTAAAGACAGTGGGAAGTGCCTTGCACCATGATGCAACCTGGGTTCGATTCCCGAGCCACGCATCAATCAATCAACCTTCATTTTTACACGTAGGCTTTCGCGACCAATATTCATCATAATAAAGGTTTTTGGGTTAGATCTCGTAAGTATAAATAGTAAATGTTGTGGATTTACTCTCCAACACACCGGTGGGCTGAAGTAGTAAACTAATTGGCGCGTTAAATTTCGATTTGAAGCTTTCGTGACTGCAGGGATTCATATGATTGGTTCTTTCGGTAAAGTCACGTAGAAGGGAAATAATAAATAATATAAATATAAAACAATAAAAATTCTCACGACGTTTCGACTGCAACACAAGCAATCATCATCCGGTGTGAATTTCACACATGCAACACAAGCAATCATTATCAGGTGTGAAATTCACACCTGAAATTCACACCTGATGATGTTTGCTTGTGTTGCAGTCGAAACGTCGTGATAATTTTTATTGTTCTATATTTATATTATTTATTATTTCCCTTCTACGTGACTTTACCGAAAGAACCAATAATATAATTGGCGCGTTGTTTACGTGACAAACCTTTCTGGCTGTTTCGGGCGGTGGAGGGTTACAACACATTTATACTTACGCGATCTAACCCAACAGCCTTTATTATGAATCTTCATTTTACGTGCCCATGTGGCCCTCAATGAAGTTGGCGTCAATGCACATTACAGCAGAAAGGGAGCGGGTAGAGGGGGCAGGGATTAACAGGAATGAAGAAAGAAACCCGTCACGACCTCGGCGGCTAACACCGACCGAGGCATCTGGAACTGACCGAATCAAGTCAGTCGCGAGTGGTATCTGGAATTTTCCCGTCTCGCCAAGCATGATTCAGTTAAAAAAAAACGTAAATATTTGGTGTATTGTGCAATGTTCAGCGCTGGGAAGACGAATGGGGTGGCGAGGTGTCTGTCCTGTGTTCACTACCCTTGGCACGAGTTAGTGTCTGTAAACAGCAGTCGTCCCGAGAATCTATTGGGCTACCGAGGGCAGAACCGGCCCTAGACCTTTGGGGGCCCTAAGCAAAATTTGGTTGGAGGCCCCTTTGATGTATGATTTTTTTTACCCACGAGCTAGCAGTGACTCTAGGGGGCCCTCTGCTGGCCACGGGGCCCTTTGCAATTGCAAGGGTCGCTTAGTGGCTGGGCCGGCTCTGACCGAGGGTGTAGTTTTGCGAAGTGGTGAACTAGGATATGAAGGACCGTGGAGTGGCTGTGGAGATAACAGGAGTGAGTGAAGAGAGAGATAGGAAGAAAGGCAGAATTCCACGAGATGGGGAAATGCCAGGAGGAAGCATGGCGCGTGTGCATTCATACAGCAGAGCAATTGGGATTTTATCGATTTTCACTCGTCGCTACTTGATTACCTCGAAAAATGTGTACAACAATGCGCGTTGCTTTGAGAATTTTGACTATGTACGTGTGGGTGTTTATGAAGTGGTTTTGCAACCTTGCGTGATGGGCAGTACGCGTCTGCCGACGTTTCAGCGTACACAGACCTGTGCCTGAAGTTGAAGGGCCAGTCTGAGTGTGTGTTGGCGTGCACGTTTCAAAGCACACTTCACCTCATTTCCGTTAACCTTGACAATGACAAAAGGACCGTTCATTCGCCTGCTTTGTCCTGCACCGCAACTTCATAAATAACAGCGGGAGAGGGGTATGGAGTTCAAAGTTTTGATCAGATGATGGTGGGAAGGACTTGAGGCTGATGAGAACAGACTCCAGCCTGATTTAGTTAGTCAAATCAAAAACTCAGGCATCTCATGCTCACGCAAGCATAACGACGGTACCTACTAAACTAACTGCTATGTTTATTTTACCAGGTAACGCCGACTGAACTATCCAGCTCTTTTTCATTGGTGACTTGGCCACAAATAATAGCTCAACGAAGTGGCTTATCACGTGAAAATGTATAGCAGCCGAATACTCTAAACGCATGTTTCTAAATGTGGAGGGGAAAACCGGAGGGGCCAGAGAAAAATCCACGCGACCACCGGGAGAACGTAAACACTCCAAATATACAGCAGGCATCGGGGTCGGGATCGAACCCACGCCCTCCTGTATACCTGGCGAGGTAGTTAACATCCCTCTGGACTGGCAGTCTTGAGACAGTGGTGAAAATTCCACATTCCCGTGGCAGGAACCTGTCCATCCATCGTATGAGAATCATCAACTTCCAACAGTGTTTGTTTTATTGATAATTTAATGATGATAGACTAAGATGATCGCCACCGGGATTTCCATGTGTAACTTTGCAATAATGAGCCAAGCCTTCTGACCATAGTGACAGCACAAGGCGGAAGCAAACCAAACAAACGCTGAGTGCCCGAAGCAGCTTAAGGACCTAGGGATTCTGGATGTGCATTAAATATTCGCTCAAAATTCAAATGTTAATAAACATACCTTGCTAATTCACGTAAAAAGCTAATGAACTCATCCAATCATTATCTAATTTCTCTCAGCTCACTACACCTCTATTTTGGCTACTTTCCTCTTCTATCACTCCATCGACATCACTTGACGATACATCTTCTGTCATCTCACGAGGGTTTTCTGAATTCACAAGTGGGCTCCCCCACAGAAAAGCAATTTTGCTTGGGGCCTTCAATGGGTCAGCAATCGCACCGCTGCACACGAGGGCGGCTCCATTGTTAGTGGGTGGCTCAACGCCGTGACACGAGGTGGACAACTGTTTATTGACTCGCACGCATGTCTGTATACGTGGGCATGGTAGCGTGCGTAAACAAGCTTTCAAAATAAAGAGACCTCTCAGTGCGTGTCTACAACGCGCGGGCGTGCTCTCGCTCTCTCTCTCTCTCTGGTAGCTCGTAATTGTGCATTCCTCGCTTCTCAAAATATATATTGCAGAAAAGCAGAAGCCAAATATGAGCATGTCATGCTGTTGTAAACTTTTACTGGAAAACGTCTTTCCTGCCCCGGTTTGCGGTTGCCTCCTGTAATTGGCACGATGAATGCAACGCCGTTGGTGAGTCAGTCCGCTCACAATCATGCTGCTCTACCCTTTTAAAATTGTTACGTACAGCACAACACTTGCTTGAAAGCAGAGTGTATTCTATCGTCCATAAACATGTACCACAGACAGTGAATGAACTTACGCAGAACAAAAGCATCCTTAAAGTATCATCGCTTTGTGTCATTCGTGGAACTCATTCTATCCGCAAATGTCAGTTGACATATAGGCGTTTTGGGATTGTAGGTTTCGATTGCACTCGTAGTATGATGATGGTAATTATAGTCACTTGCAGTCCTTTGTTAATCCACTGCTGGATGAAGGCCTCCTCGCACATGGAGCTGTTGACCATACTTCACCATGCTGGTCAGTGCCGATTGGTGTAGGGGTGGTCCAGGAACAGTTCAGATATCACTCACCACTGATGTTAGCCATCTTCAGGAATCGAACTTAGATTGCTTGGGTCATTGCTTGGGCTGACCACTGCGCCACAATATATTCGACACACATTGACACATCTAATGTGGGCACATATGAACATTTGTGATGCCTGCGTTTCATTGACAGCGTGCACTTAAATATCAGTTCCTCTTGTTTCTCTATTACAATCCAAACTGCATCTCAGGATTATCGAGGATCATGATTGAGATGCTTCACCAATTATTTGATGCTTGAAAATCTGCAGGAATGTCAAAAGACCCAATTGATGCACGACTGTCAGCTGGCCAAGGTCTACTCCTATTACTTCATTTTTGTTCACGCCAAAAAACAAACAGTGCTGGAAAAAATCTCCGTGAAATAATGTTAACAAATGTAAGAAAAAGACTTGCTATACTGCCATCTGCTGGGCGGCATGCGATGATACCCACTTTACCCAACCCCAAGGTACTATTGATGAAGAGCAATAATGTCATTTGATTTTGTTTGATCGTCATTTACGTGAACCCAGATTCTTGTGGAGCAAACCAACTTTCCACACAGCAGCAGCAAAGCCACGCATGGCTCATGACTTGAGATGTTGCTCTGGAGGCCGGGGGAACGTCGACCGGTGTTCAGTCGACGGGTCGACGCTGACATTATTCGTGATTTCTCACGATGAGTGGACCACATGAAGGCTGTCATCATCCACTCCGTTCATATTCGGAATAGAGACATAGAAGACTGACATCACTTCAGCGTATCCCTTGTCAAACAAATGTAGCTTATTGCTCGTCTATTTTGGCATCCCTGATGTAGCGGTCGAAATAGCACACTCCTATGGCGAGGGAGGATGAACGCCGCCTTCACAATAAATGCATTCCGAACAATTCGTAAAACCTCTCAGAAAGAGCATGCATTGAACACGGAAACTCTGGAAAGAACAAACATAGATGAACAATCAAGGGTTACGGGTCAGGTAAAATACAGAAAACTGCAATATTTTGGACATGTGGCCAGGATGAATGGTGACTGGCTGCAAAGCATTTGGTGATGGAGGGATAACTGGGTTGTGCTTGGGGGAAATGGAGGGTCAAAATCAGACGGGGCATCAATAGCAAAACATTGAACGTGGATGGAAACTTTCTCAGCTGGCAGACACAGTGATAAGCAAGAGACGCAATATGTGGAGAGATGCGGCAAGATCGCTGAAGGAAACGGACATGTCCCAACGGCCAGAAAGGGGCCAGTCTCTTCGTAGGACAAACATTGTTGACGAAAAAGCCAGCGATGAATGTGGGGGGGGGGGGGGGATATGGATATATGTTGACGATGATGGGTGCAGAGTACATGGTAATGGTGCCCCAAAAAGCCGTGCTTGATTCCTACTGGAATGTGACCCCCCCATATTTCAGACACAAGTGCTTGTTTTCAAAAACAACGGCCTCGATGCAGCTGCTTTGACTCTTTTATTATCATTTTTGAAACTCCAAAGGGGTGTTCGCGAGGCTTTTTTTTTCCCAGTGCCGCCACCCCGTTTCTCAAAGTGGCCGGCTCGCTTGTTCGCCAGCCGCGGTTCGCACGTGTACCAAAAAGAAACCACATCTGCACGTGCGTTTGCATCTTTTTGCAGATAGAGGACATGTTCGTGTGATGCAAGCTTCCTACGAAGAGACGCTTCCCATCTATTTACAGGAGGAAAAATATGATGAAACAATACCGCTTGTTTTTTTTTCCTTTTTATGTAATTTTATATGATCAGAATGTACATTGGGTCTTACGAAAACATATGAAGTGTCGCACAAATCAGCTGGATTTATTGCGTTATCTGTACAATACACACGCTATATCACTGCCATTAACGTGCAATATTCATAATACTTTGCAAGCAAAATAAGTTTTGAGTTTTACAAATGCATCGTTTAAAACAACTGGGAGTGACTTACCCAAAACTAGGCAATTACGTTAAAACTGGACACAGTGGCGAAACTGTGTAAAATCTAGCAGTCATTCCATTTGAGTTTCATGGAAATAATTTAAGACATAGGAAACACAATTAAACAACAATAGTTCGATAAGCACTGCTTTGCAATATCCTCACAAATTTCAGGCAGCTTCAGGACTTCCTCCAGCAGGGGATCGATCATGGTTGATGATAGCGAACGTATAACTAAGCGACAAACTATTAAACTGTGAAGATAGTTAGCTCGGGAGGCGTACATGCTATGCAACGTATGCTTCTAAGCTGTGATTAAAGATTATGTCCATGTTTAGTCGTGTGCCACTGGTCAAATCAAGTTTAGCCACAAGATGAATACACTATGCAGCATTTTAACAACATTGAGACCGCAAATCTAGAATTGAATGCGTACAATAAACACGCACGGTGACTAAAAGGGGCGACTGAACCACCTCGTTGTTGATTCAGCCTTTGCGAAAGGTATTCCGTGAAGTGGAATGTGTTTTAAACTGTAAACCTTTTAAGATAGCACCCCCTACTGATAAACCTGCAGTCCTGTCCAATTCAACACGAGTGGGTTGAGAAGGGACTTCTCCAACACGAGTGATTGCTCACCTTAGATTAAATAAGGGGACAATGCATCATTAATAGCACCTGGTTGTGATTTTAATTGTCGAGCACGAGACATTTCCTCCGACGAAACAGATCGTTAAAAACTTACAAAAATACAACATTCGTCAATAACACCATGGCCTTAAGATAAACTATATAAATCGTCGACGACATTTCGGGCCATAGCCCTTCTTCCGAGCACATAAAGAGAGTCTGGAGAGAAAGACGACCATGCATACACAATAGTAGCTATTGAGTACCAAGAAAACCCTTCAATTATAATGAAAACGTTTCGACAAAATAAACTCACCATTGGAACCTCATTTGCCAGAAGAAAAAATATGATAATTGTTTTTTTACTCTTTTATCTGGCAACAAAACTGACACCTTTTTTTACAAGGAGTCATGTTTGCATAGACCACAATACTAGCAGTCGTAATGCAAACAAAAACATAACTCTGATAATGTATGCACTGTCCTTGAAGTTATCATAAATAAACTCATTCATATTAAAAGTTAAATGATTGAGAATCAGCTGAATCATCCGTGGCTGCCCAGACCCAAGCCAGGCATTCCACGTGATGCGCTTTCAGCGCCCTCCCCAACGCCACTCGGTCACCTGGGTCATATTTTTTTAAAGAAAGCATCCGTGAAAATTTCTGTTTGTTTGTATTACTCTCTTCCATCGGTGTACTCACAAGCAGCGATCTTCTTCTTCTTCTTGTCGTACGGCTGCTGATGTAGATGCAGAGAAACAAGCTACAATTTCACATTCAGCGGAGTGTAATCTCTGCCACGTCTCCTTCACATTTGCGGATGGGTCATTGCAAACGTGACATGTTGTATATTGTCTGTTTATATGGATTATTACCACAAGCAGCGGTTATAATAAGTCACACGCTCACCAACTCCACGTGCAAGTCAACATAGGGCTCAATTAAGTGTTTGTAAGGGAAGACTTTTACTCGAAACATGCATTATCGTGCATTGGCTAAATGTGCCACGCTCGGTTTAAGAATTCTGCAAAAACCTGGTTGGGCCAGTTGGACAGGTGGCCTGTGACGTTATCTCAATCCCAAATCACAATACGTAGAAAAGAGAGCAGATTTGAGTCAGGTCGAAACCGAGAAGGATGACTCATGAATATAACCATAACAAAACAATATAGCTTGAGAGCAAAAACACACACTAACTTAAATTTCGATTTAAAGCTTTCGAGACTGCAGGGATTCATCATCTTGGTTCTTTCGGTAAAGTCACGTAGAAGGGAAATAATAAAATAATTCTCACGACGTTTCGGCCACAACGCAAGCAGCCGTCTTCAGGTGAAGAACAGGTCTGTCGGGAAGACAGCGTCTGAATGAAACACCACCAGGCCTGGAGCGTATATTTAAGCTGGGTTAGAGGGGGAAGAGCGCCTTGACAAAATAATTTCAATATCAAGAGGAATTTAGCATATTGCTACGTGACTTTACCGAAAGAACCAAGAAGATGACACACCAACTTGTATATCACAACACACACGATGGGAAACACGCAAGACATTTCAGTAAATTGTGTAGTAGTGCGATGAGCATGTTTTGAACATTTAATTCAAACGAATATACACACACGCATGAATAATATAATGGCTTCTCAATCCGCTTGTCCTGGTGAGAGTCGTGGCGGTCCAGACCTCCCGTTCCCTAGCGACAGACTCGAGATCTTCCTGGGGTAGTCCCAGGCCGTTCCCAGGCCAGCCGAGCAAGTCCCGCCAGCGTGTCCTGGGCAAGCCCTGGGGTCTTGGGGACAACTTAGTTTTACTGGTAGGAACCTCCTGGTTACACCAGCCCACAGGGGATTATTGTGTCCGTCGTGCAGGGAGGGGCTGGGTGGGGAGGGAGGGGCTTGGGTGGGGAAGGGGAGGGTGGGAGGGGTGGGGCTGGTCACCCCGTGGTGCCCTTATAAAACTCAACGTTTAACCTACTCACGCCGGCTTGTGCCTGCCCTCAGTCGGGCATATTTGCGGAATACACCACGCCGCCGTTGACCCTGGCCATTGACCGAGCAACCCAACGCTCCTAACAGCTCCCTCCGCAGGAATGTGTTACATGTAACGGACAAAGCCAGTACAGGTGTATTACAAAGCCATTTCGAAATACAATAATTTATTTAGAATACCCCAGTACAGATGTAGCACAAAACAGCCTGCGTCAGTATGGTAGAATGGATAGTCGACGCAGTCCATCATGGGGGGGTTGAGTACCACCAATGTCAGATGTATTTTCATCTAATTCGTACCATAGGAATGTGAAATTTCACATTCCGATGATTTTGGGTCACCAATGATTAACACCGTTGCTGAGGCTTGCATGAAGGGAAGGGATATTTCCAATATAAAGAAAAAAATCATTGATATTTATAGATTTGTCCACATTAAAAAAAAATCCATATGCATGTCATGAGACTATTCATTAATCGTACAAATGAGTGCAATCCTTGTCGGCACACCGCTAGTGAAAATATCTTTCATAGGACGAAACAAACCTGTCAGTACCCTTTTTATACTCCACATGGCAGGGGTAACACTGTCCCTCCCACACTCTGCCGAGACTGCTAGATTATGTATGTTTTTTTAATTGAGTTGAAATTCAGCCCATTGTCATTAAAATGTCATTATGTATTTTATGCAGTCGTGTATGAATGGGACAAGACGATCTACTTGCTACACTTGAGAACGCAGTTTAACCACAGGCGACGACCCGGTATTGAACCCAGTGTAGCGGCAGTGCCAGCTTCGAACTGCGACGAAGAGCCATTTGACCACCACAGGCAACCGCCGTCTAAAACACATTGACGCAACACCAGCGAGCACATTTACACACAAGTCACGTTGTAATACCGTTAATAATTTCAAAATTCTTTATTCCACAGTCAACATTAACTTATTTTTGTACAAGAGACCTTGGCAGAAGTCTATTTAGGACCAGTTTATTACATTTTTCATTAAAAAATAGACTTAAAAAAATGGGATTTGGGTAATTAAAATAGGTACCAAATTACTAACTTATCATTAATAAAAATGGCCAATATTTGTTTGCCAAAAGATCGCACCGTCTTCGTGCGACTCGTTTTAGTTTGATGCAAGTACGCCGCCGGCTTGTTGGCAGCGAGGCGCCAGCTAGGTCACAATCACAAAAGCTTGCTGTGGCTCTTGAAGAGGTGATGGCTTCTGCTGTCCTTCCCGCTGTCGCTTTGATTCGAGTAGCTCAGCTTCCTCGGCATCAGATTTCTGCAAGGTCAACAACCAGCTCGAGATAGGGCAGTGGTTCTTCAACCGGGGGTACGTGGCAATGCCCCAGCGGGTACACGAGAGGTGATTTATTAAAGGTGTGAAATTATATCATACATAAGTCATTGGTGAGTAATCATGTATGAATCTGCCAATATAACATTTTAATCCAAATGGGAACTTATAACGACGTAAAAGACCTTTATTAACTCAATGATCGTAAGCAATGTGGTTTCCAAGGGTAACCAACAAGCATGAACAAATTACCGTATTTCCCCACATATAACCCGCAGACGCATATACCCCGCAAAAATAGCGTTTTGTGTAAAACAAATTTCAGATAGCCCGCACCTCCATAACCCCGCATGCCTTCATATATTTAACGTCGTTACCGCAGCTTAATTACATCATATTAATACGAAGTTTACATTTGTAACACTTTCCACTATCAATTGTTAACATTACAATCATAACGTGCACAAAGAAAACAAACTAACCGGAAACGAGTGAACTTAAAACGGTAAATACGTAACAAAAGTAAATATCCAATAAATAAGTAACACATAACTGGTAGATAAGTAAGTACAGTTCTACTGGTAGCAGATTCATGCCACTTTCTGAATTTGCTAAATTTTGTTGCAACCAATTCTCAGATTTTTAACTTGTCATTTTGCCAAAAAGGGGGTCCAATAACATCACAGGGTCTTTTCAACCAATTGTAGAATTTAACGGCCAATTGTAGGACATTTACTTTCAACTGTAATCAATGTGTGGCTCAAGTAGCGAGCACACTTTGATCACAGGCTAACCAGATATCCATAAAAAAACTGGCCCACCTAAGAAGACGATTTGAATAGGAAAATTGTACCGTCGGCAATGGTCTGGCCAAACACAAGAGCTCCAGTGTGCAGTTCCATACCTGTGGATATTCTCCCTGTGCTTAATGGAGGCTGGACTCCTCAGACCTGCCGAGACAAGAATCAACTCCGTCATTAGAACAGGCATAAACAGTTGGCTATCAAGTCTCTTGTGTGTGTCCGAATTCGACACAATCACCATTGCAAGGGATCATCATATTCATCGGGTTCAATCGTCATTCTTACAGCAAGTACTGGATTGACCATTTGTAATGTTTGATTATAGGAAATCCAGTTAAGCGACGAGGGAAAACACATGGGAAGTGACAATCTGATCACTTAATACAATCTGATCACTTAATACAATACTTACAATTGATAACAAATAATGGCAATACTTACTTGAAAGTAAGGTTTTGGATTTTTTTAATAAGCGCATTCAGAGAATGTTAAAAATTTGACGGCAGGGTAGAGGAATCAATTTGGAAGTTCACAATATAAAAGTGGCAAGAAAGTATTGTAGATATAATCAGGAAGAAATGGTTTTGTTTGGTGGGACACATGCAAGACAGAGGGCACATTACTGAGACAGGCATTGGAGCGTAGCACCTAGATCAGTGACAAAGAGGAAGACCTAAAGCCAGATAATGGGATCAAACTCTTAAAAACATACCTTGGAGGCCAGGTGCCAATTGTCTAATAGCTGCTGGATCTGACAGGATGAAGCGATGGCGAGAGTTGAGGCCATCAACATCACTAGGACTTTGTAGTCAAATCTTACCAGGCATTTATAGCATTCACATCCCCACTCAGCTATTAAACTTGAATAATTCATCTTATAACAGGCACATTATCAGGGGGTACGGTTGCCGTCCTACAATCACGAAGGCACATCCACAGGCAAGAGCACATGCACAGCAGTCACAAAACACAGCTGTTAATCTCTGACCTGATGCAGGGCACGACGAACGTCGTATGGGGCTACAGGGATGCATTTGCTGATCACTATCTATCTCTTGCAAGCTGTCCAAAGGAAAGTCTGAAATCTGTTGGAAAGAACGGGCAAACAGTGTATTTGAGTGCATCATCAACACCACGTGTTGTGCTGGTATGAATATATTACCACAAAGCATTAATCAATGAGCTATGTGGCTAAACAGATGACCTTTGCCTCTGAGTGGGGGCATATCAGTGAGGAACACTGGTGGTGCATTGGTGTACACCTGAGCCAGGATTGTAACATCCATCCAGTGCACTTTTACCACCCTACGTGACATAAAACAAATCATTTAGCCAAGCAAAAAGCCACTCGATGGCAATAAGTGGCTGCCGTTCTAAAAAAAGTAATATCCTTTCTTCAGTAACACTGCTTTATTACAAAATGTATGTAGAGCAGTCTAACCCAGTGCATATATTTTGCTGTTGTGGATGGGAGTGCTTCCGCAGGTGTCTGCGAATGCAAATCTTACCCGACTCTGTCTTCTCGGCAAAGGCGATCTGCACGCGAGGACCGGTGACCTCAAAGACATCATCGACAGCCTTCTGCTAACAGGGGAGCACTCGATGTTGGCCAGAATGTCCAGCCCAGACCTCGTGGCCCTCGCCAATTCCCGTTCGCGGCCTCTCGGACTGTGCTCCCGCGCAGCGTTGTAATCACCTGCGTTGGTCTGGATATAGCTCATGGAGTGGGCGAGAGCCTCCGCTCTGAGGGAGTGAGCCCAGTCACTGTGCCTGTGCTCCGAGCGCGGCGAAGGAAATGACAAGGGCACAGACCTATGCCGAAGCAGCGACGGGCTGGCACTACGCCTGTGGTCGCGTGCCTGCTCACCAGGATTCAGAAAGTGCTTCAACAATTCGCGTTTCCGGTCCGAAGCAGAACTTTGGCTGCCACCGGTGTCACCGCAGTCTCGTTTATCCGGCATGGCTGCCATGGAAGGACCGTTTGTGTAAAGGAAATGATTCCTGATGACAAAGGGGACCTGTCTGGAAGTCTTGTCCTGTGGCTTTCCAACTATTTCCAAACGTGGATGGAAATGTACGTCTTGCTCCTCTTCCAAAGACCTATTTATGACATTCTCACTAAGAGGCATCAAGGCCTTCTCCCCTGTGTGTAAGCGTGAGTGCATTCTGCCTTCTTCCTCATCACCACACCACCGGCAATCCAAGTTACAAACTGAGGGCTCCAGCCTTTGAGGTTGTACAAAAACACTATGGTCTGCAATGGCATACTCAGTACTGTTCACCCCATTGAGTGCACCATTTGTCACTGCGGCCATGTTGCTACCCTGTGGAAAAACAGACCTTGGCACGGAGGTTTCTGTAGCCACATCCGATGATAGAAAAGCATTCGCCTGACAGACAGAGGTGTCAGGGTAAAGCCATCTATTCTTTGGCAACGTGGTTGCATACGACATCCCATCTGAAGCAAACCTGTGTGTGCTCTCCTGTTCCAATTGCCAGAGGGCCCTGTGGCCCTGAGCAGACTCTGGGAAGTTGGGCATCGACAGAGCCGAGGCTGGTACTAACGAACTCACCTCCTTGTGACTCCCCACCGAGTCATTACCCTTAAAAGTTGAATGAGTAGCCACGGTGGTAGCATTATTCTCAGAAAGCATCAGTTGGTAAAGGTTGTCAAAAGAAACAGAACTGCTTTTCTTACTAGAACTCTGTGATGCGGAGGGCAATGCGCTTTCGGATATTGGTCTGCAGAGCCGCTCACTATGGCTGCATGCTTGATGCGTGCACTCCCTTGGGATGCTCTTCCTTGGGATGGATGCAGTCATGGACTCGGGGAACGTCAATGAGCAGAGCTGCAATGTATTTGCCTCCACTGGGCTGTTCTGGTCACTGCCCAATACCTGTATGTGTGGCCGAGAAGCAGCAGTAACCCCACTATCACGCTGATGGCATCCCTTATCCATACTTCCAAAAGTAAAATGTTCCTTTTCAAAGCAAGAATGACCACAAAGATCACTTGGAATATATCGTTTAACGTGACCCACTACGCCACCGATTATACAATCCGTTGCGTCGTCGCTCTCATCAATTTCAGCAGGGTTCCACATCTTTACCAAGCTCTTGCCATAACTCCTCGCGGCGGCATCCAATCGCTTCCGCTCCCGAACCACCCTTGCCCTGCCTGCCGCCAATTGAAAGTGCCCATTCTTTCTCCATATGTGGTGCGATGCACGATGTTTTGTGTGCCGACTGCTGTCCTTGGCGATGAGCTTTGACAGCTTGGCGAGCATGTATGGATACACCTCCCCAATGGTGGAGTTGCTCACGTCCGCTGGTACTGCCTCATCCGAGGATGCTGGACTGGTTTCAGTGGCAGTCCGGTTGATGGGGGCATGGGAGCCTTCAGGTGAAATCTCCATGATGACACACTTGAGCAACTGGCCTCCATGGTGGTTGGTGGCTGTGTGTTGCATTGATGGAGTAGAGGGAAGATTAACCATCTCAACCGACATGGCTGACGTGTCTTGCTCTTGAAGGCTGCCTTCCAACATGCCTGTCAAGAGGGAATACGTTTAAAGTGTGGTTCACATTTTGTAGAGCTAAATATTAAAATATGTTCTAAAATGTATCAAGGCTAGAATTGCATATTGAGCAGTTCTCATTCGTCAATGAACCCAAGTTGGCGATGGAATTTCCACAATCAATTAAATGAAAACCACAAATATCACTCTATGGAGACTGGCTCCTGCTATGAGAATGTGAGTCTTCCAGCAGGTGCCAAAGCAGGGAAGCATAGCCCCAAAGATGACTGAGAAGTGAGAAAAATATTAAAGTTGATCATATTTGCTAAGTTGTCAAAGTACAGTTTAAGAGTTATATATGCTTTAGAGTAGACGAAAGTGTTTTTACCATTCTCAGTGAGGCACTGCTTTTCATCAAAGCTGTTACTTTCATCCAATGTCCCCAGGTTCTCAGAATGGCACAGGGTCTCCTCTTCCTCCTTTGCATGTTGATATTGTTTCACATTCTGAACCAGAGGGTATGCAATCACACCGTCTCAATTAGAAGTTGAACAATTCATATTTCAGGTATTATTTTCTATAACTAAAACATGTTTTATTGTATAAACCTGCCATGTGGGTAATGTAAGTCAACCCCCCTACCGAGAAGTGAGCTCACAACCTTCTGTGCAACCCAGCCACACCTCCCTGTTGACAAGAATAATTAACACAGGGAACCTACCTTCACCTCTCCGTGACGTTTATGTTCACCTTGCATTGATTTTCGATTCTGCACTTGCATCTGATAGACTTGATTCCCTGTACAGTACAATAAAACAGTAATGTACGGAGATCCATTCACTTGTTGGGGTTGTTTGGACAGCAGCATCTGTGGAAGGTGTGAGACTTAACATTGCGATGGTACTGAGTAACTGGATGTTGAATGCACATGTTTATCGAAGTGCTTACTGTTGATTGATGTTGCTTCATTATGTAAAACTTTATTTCTTGTTTCACGACGACTCTGAAAACAAATGTTGGTATGAGCATTTCCAATGTTTAGAATTTGATTAACAAAAACACAACTCTGAAGTGACAAAATAAGGTGATGTTTATCATCTAACTAAGCAAATACTTGAGCAATTAAAAACATCAGAAATAATTTTACAATGCAACTATAAGCAAACATTAAGCTGAAGTTAAATGATGCAATTTTGATGGAGGTAACTGTTGCATTCTTAACGTTACACACAATCCTGTTGCAAAGATGCATCTTTGTGGCTTCAGTTTGTAACACAGTTGCACAGTGCTACACTATTAAAACTTAATCAGAACTCATGTCTCTATGGTCGAGCCTGAGAGACCCCCCATCCATCTTTTGAGAGGATAGATGGTTGGGCCCTGGGAGCTTGTGAATAAAACTACCAAGTAGGCATTTTAAATGAGAAAATAGTAAGTCATAAAGCATAATTTAGCTTGATAAAAGACATTAGTTCAGCTTTCTTCTCAAACATCAAGCTGTCAAACGCATGCTGGATTGAGCATCTGACGACACGATTCTGTAACAGACATAATTGCCTGCAACATTGCTGGATATTTTTAGTTAACTTTCATATTTTGGGAAACAAAATTTACATCTTTGTCATCATTTAAATGCAATAATCGTTAGTTTAAACAACTAATTACAGTAAATATTGACTTAAAGCTTTCGAGACTGCAGGAATTCATATTCTTTGGGTCTTTTGGTAAAGTCACGTGACTTTACCGAAATACCCAAAGAATAACGAACTACAGTACTTATTTTTTGTGTTTTATTCAGGAATATGTTGCATTAACTCAGCAATGCAACCACCAACTCTTCATGGTCTTTTGCTTAACATCTAACTTCCGTGCACTCACCTGCTCTTCCATATGCATCATATATTCCAAGTCGGCATCTGGATTCCATTTTTTTTCACCTGCATCACATACATACAATATATTGTATTACTTTAAATACTGTACTTCATGTGACATGCCATTCAAACTAAAACGGTAAATATTGACATTAGAGCACTTTAATTATTTACGCGTTAGATATTAACAAACTTTAAAAATGTACGGTACTACTGTACCAAATGATGGCCTTAATATAGTCCGTGTGTAGCAACATCGCTGGATGTCACCATGATGTAAGTGCAGTGCCGGCACTAGAGGGCACGGTGCGTGTGTGTGTGCCAACCTAAGAGAGAGGTCGGGTAAGGCCATGGCACTCTGGTTGACCCGGGAGGACACGTGACTGGGTTGAATGACAGGGAGGCCCCAAAAGGGGGCTAGGAGGGTCACGTGATTGGAACCCAGGTTCTTCCCGATGGTTCTGGAAGGGGGGCATGGCCAAGGGCGGAGCCGGCCACGCCACAGAGAATATAAGCCGAGTCCGGAGACGGATCGGGGTTGTCCGTCCCGGGAAAGAAACCCTTCATCTACGATCTCCGTTCTACGAGTCTTCCAGCACGTGGACCCGGGCCGTGTGTTGTTGAACCTGGAGTTAATAGTTACTCAGTAGCCAGTGTAGTTAGCCAGGTGGTCACCACCCTAGGTTGTTGTCTTGTTAAAGGGGAAGTCACCCCGTTGTGTTGGAACTAAATAAATGCACTACCTCCAAGTCTAAGAGTGCGACTCGGTTGAACCCACTACACGTGCATGCAGACTGGAGGAATCCGATAAGATATTTCACGGGTGTCAGCAAGCTAAAACAAATATTACCACTTCAAGATACGGTACAACATGGTAAAAAGACCGCGTGACATTTAAAGACGTGTCCACAAAGACACCGAGGCCATACCGAACTTGGTAACGTAGGTCATCCTGTCGAGGTCAACGATGGGAGCATCTTCAAATGGATGTGAATACTGCAAAGACAACAACAAAAAAGCATTGCATTATTTTTGGGGGTTTTATATTGGATCAGGAATATTTCAACGTGATTATTTGATGAATCGTGAGTAATAATGGTTACCAAATACGAAGCCAACTCTGTGGTCAATGCCCCTTAACCCTGTTCAATGCGCATCGGTGTACATTTACAGCCCCTCAAAATCCACTGCTGGATGAGGGCCTCCCCGCGCAGTGCAAATCGTGCATCATTGTGCTCCGTAAGCTGTAAAAGGCCAACCACACGTATTGCTGCAACAGCTTGACATTTAATACTGTACTAAACCACCCTACCACAGCTGCTATAGAACAATTTCGATGGCATTGATCTTAACAATTGAACAGAAACCAATTATAACCCAAACTCAGACCCATCACTGGAAGTTGTCCCCCCCCATCCATTTGTCATTCAACTGCCGGATGGCGGCCTCTACCCTCTCCACGCCGGTGATGATTTGGGGGGGTATCTGACCATACTTCACCACGTCGTGCCAGTGATGATGGGGGGGGGGTGTATCTGACCATACTTCACCACGTCGTGCCGGTGATGATGGGGGGGGGGGGGGTATCTGACCATACTTCACCAGGTCGTGCTGGTGATGGGGGGGGTATCTGACCATACTTCACCACGTCGTGCCGGTGATGATTTGGGGGGGTATCTGACCATACTTCACCAGGTCGTGCTGGTGATGATGGGGGGGGTATCTGACCATACTTTACCACGCCGTGCTGGTGATGATGGGGGGGTATCTGACCATACTTCACCAGGTCGTGCCGGTGATGATGGGGGGGGGGGGTATCTGACCATACTTCACCACGTCGTGCTGGTGATGATGGGGGGGGGGGGGTATCTGACCATACTTCACCACGCCATGCCGGTGATGATGGGGAGGGGGGTATCTGACCATACTTCACCACGTCGTGCTGGTGATGATGGGGGGGGGGGGTATCTGACCATACTTCACCACGCCATGCCGGTGATGATGGGGGGGGGGGGTATCTGACCATACTTCACCACGCCATGCCGGTGATGATGGGGGGGTATCTGACCATACTTCACCAGGTCGTGCCGGTGATGATGGGGGGGGGGGGTATCTGACCATACTTCACCACGTCGTGCTGGTGATGATGGGGGGGGGTATCTGACCATACTTCACCACGCCATGCCGGTGATGATGGGGGGGGTATCTGACCATACTTCACCACGTCGTGCCGGTGATGATGGGGGGGTATCTGACCATACTTCACCACGTCGTGCTGGTGATGATGGGGGGGGGGGGGTATCTGACCATACTTCACCACGCCATGCCGGTGATGGGGGGGGGGGTATCTGACCATACTTCACCACGTCGTGCTGGTGATGATGGGGGGGGGGTATCTGACCATACTTCACCACGCCATGCCGGTGATGATGGGGGGGGGGGTATCTGACCATACTTCACGCCGTGCCGGTGATGATGGGGAGGGGGGTATCTGACCATACTTCACCACGTCGTGCTGGTGATGATGGGGGGGGGTATCTGACCATACTTCACCACGCCATGCCGGTGATGATGGGGGGGGGGGGTATCTGACCATACTTCACCACGCCATGCCGGTGATGATGGGGAGGGGGGTATCTGACCATACTTCACCACGTCGTGCTGGTGATGGGGGGGGGGGTATCTGACCATACTTCACCACGCCGATTTAGTGCGGCTTGGTGAAAAGGGCTGGGCGGGCGAGCAGGAAGATGACCTCTGGGTGGCCGGGCTCACAGTTGCATTGCGATCACCACGGAGCCATCCACTCACCACGACCCACAACAAGGCCCCTCCGGCATCGCTTGAAGTCACGCAAAACCCCTTTTTGGCCCCATGCGCTTAAAACCTTCAACGATGCGAGTTCAACCCCCGATTACGCCTCGAGAGCGGAGCGGAGTTCAAAAGAACTCACAAACACTTAGTGAAAGACCCAACGCAGAAGATCCCCCTGGGTTTTAATCTTCCACGAAGTCCACGGCCGCCCACACGAAATCGCATCCACTGCACAAACCGTGTCAACAGCAGATGCGGACACCCCGATGACGACGATGACGATGATGCACACATGCAAACTTTAAACAAAACTCTGCAGTTGTTTGCCGTGCAATCGTCTCCATCGGCAAGCCATGAGAGACATCACAAGGCCACTGCACCACCGGCACCTGCAGCGCACACGACGCTGCGTCGTCGTCGTCACCTTCTCGAATATGAGCTCAAGCCTCCGCCTGAAGCGCCTCTCGTTGCCTTGAAGATTCTTGTGCAGAAACTCGTCCATGGCGGATCACGGACGGACGGACGGACGGAGCGACCGAGCAAGCAAGCAAGCAAACTCGCGTGCTATCGACCGAGCTAGTTATCGATCTAGTTATCGATCTAGTGATCGATCTAGTGACCGAGTGAACGGGCCGCAGCAGCGGCAGCGCCGTGTCTGCCGCCGTTCAAATCTAACCGGCTTCACCACGTGACCCGCGGCAGCGCCGCCTCCCATTGGTCCGCGACGGCGCCCCAACTCGCAAGCTGATTGGATGGCTGCGGGTTGTTTTTAACGGTTATGGTCACGTGGTTCAAGGGGGTAAGGGGAGGGGTGCCGCGGGGGTTTCTTAGGATTCAACCGCTCCGAATGGTTGCTGTGACGTGTGTAAATATTGCAATAAACATTGTGATAATTCTAGATTTGAAGCTTTCGTGACTGCAAGGATTCATACTCTTAGGTTTTTCGGTAAAGTCACGTAGGTAAAAAAGAATAGAAATAAAATTATTGTAAAAATTATTGTTATTGTGATAATGTTGCGTCGTTAAACATAAGGTTTGTCACGTAACACAAAACGTGCAGATTAGTTACGACTCCAACATAAGCGGTGCGTTGTAAATGCTGCTGGTTTACTCTCCGACACACCGGTGTGCTGTACGGCAGTCAGTGCACTGGGTGCGTAGACGTCCCCAGAGTTCAATCGTCGCTCAGAAGAACGCCCCCCTTGTCTCGCTCATCAAATCGACTCGCTCTAGCACGGGTCTCCGGTAGAGCGATTTGTGCATTGCCATGGAGAATTGTAGCTATCGCATACACAATAAACACACCGCACACGTGGTTTATTTTTAAAACGCGTTTGGATCAGCTGAGCGCGTTGCCCCTTTCCGGCTTCCGTAGGAGGCGTCGTCACCACTGACAGGCAGGCAAGCCCCAAGCCGAGCCACACACATCAACAATAACAACAACAACAATAATAAACAAACAAGACTCATCTACAACAACAATTAGACGGGCAAGCCTCTCAGCAGACATGAACAGGATCTTCGGGCGGGGCAAGGCGAAGGTGCCGCCAGCCAGCCTCACGGACTGCATTGCCAATGTGAGTGGAAGCTGCAAGGGAGATTGCGCGTGACAGGAAAGGCCTCTGCCAGTGGGAAGTGATGAATGCAATTACATTTGGATCATCTTCTTGGTTCTTTCAGGTGAAGACGGCTGCTTGCGTTGTAGCCGAAACGTCGTGAGAATTGTTTTATGTTTTATTTTTATTATTTTATTACTTCCCTTCTACGTGACTTTACCGAAAGAACCAAGAAGATGAATCCCTGCAGTCACGAAAGCTTTAAATCGATACATTTGGATCTTCATAATTCGGCCCCTTATTCAGTCAGTGTTGCCCGTGTTACGATGTTGTATTCCAGGCTGGGTTGCGCTAGCGTCGAGGGCTACGCGAACTCTGGCTAACTCCTTGATGTGAACCCACTTTCATGTTTCTCAATTAAAAATGTCAATTCAGGATGCACTGGGTTAGTCTCGGGCTATAAAGCTGAAGGTGGCTCTGGTGCCAGTTGTTGGTCTATGAGATTTTGTTACAATTGCAGGATGAGCTCTGTGTGTTAACCCCTACGGCCCAATGTGTCTTCTTGTCGAGCTTACCGCAGGCATGCTGCTGCTGCTCGTTAAATGGATACGCCCAATTCTCACCTAGAGCTTCACATAAAACAAGTGATACTGGTAGGAACCTCCTGGTTTCACCAGCCCACAGGGGATTGTTGTGTCCGTCCGTCGTGCAGGGAGGGGCTGGTTGGGGAGGGCTGGGTGGGGAGGGGGTGGGAGGGGTGGGTTGGGGCTGGGTGGATAGGGGCTGGTCACCCCGTGGTGCCCTTATAAAACTCAACGTTTAACCTACTCACGCCGGCTTGTGCCCGCCCTCACAGTCGGGCATATTTGCGGAATACACCACGCCGCCGTTGACCCTGGCCATTGACCGAGCAACCCAACGTTCCTACCAGCTCCCTCCGCAGGAATGTGTTGTTAACAGGTAGTGATAACAAGGTGCATTGCAAGCCGCTATGATGAAAAATTCTCAATGTTAATTAAGTTATTAATTTCCAAAAAATATGGATTAATACTATGTAAGCCCAATGACAAAGCAATACATGAACAATGGGCAAGACAAACCCCGAGTTATTAATGCTGATCAAGCTCATTTACACGTCGATATAATTTTTATTAAAATTTGTATATGGCTCAATATTAATAAAATACTCTTTGGTTCTTTCGGTAAAGTCACGTAGGTAGAAATAAAATACTTATATAAATAATTAGGCATTAAGGTAAATATTTAATTATTTCTACCTACGTGACTTTACCGACAAAACCAATGAGTATGGATTCCTGCAGTCACGAAAGCTTCAAATCAAGATAAATAAAATAATACAATGTATGCCATAATGATTATATAATAAGACCATTGGTGGTATTGCCAATACCAAAAGCTATGGAATGGTAATGTTGACAGCAATAAGAATAATTCCGGACAGTACTTGATGCTAATCCACGCCTTCCTTTGACTCAGTGGTCTCAATTAGTCCGAGAATACAGTACTGTAACAATAGCAATCATAACCAACATTTTGTAGGCATCGCTCACAGTCATTGCTGACAGGTCACTGTCTGGGTGACCACTGGACCGTTTAGAGAGATGCTTCTGAGTGTCCGCCCTACCTCCACCTACTGTATCGTGTACAAGAGAAAGCAGGAATCTACCCCCTCTGTCTCTGCAGTGGCCATGCAGAAGTTGGTGTTCTCCAGCTCAACCTCTTTTCTTCATCTCTCTCTTCAAGCGATGAATAAGGCTATCCCCTTGCAGTAGGTCCTTGTTCTCAGTGGACTGGCATGTGGTCTTCCCCATTTGGGGACAGACCACCCCTCACCTCTTCCCGCGCCGCGTATCAGTGGCAGGTGAGATTAGATTGGCAGGCCCAGGTTGCAGTCTGTGCATCGACCTCAGTTTCGGCCTCTGGCGGCCTCCGCTGCAGTAACCTGGCCGATGTGGAGGACCGGCTGGAGGTCCGGCTGGCCGCTTCGCGAACATTCGCAGGGTGACCGATGAATGTGGGCACTCCCAATGACTACAAAACTCAGCCTTTAAGTACTGTCGTTAACCTTACATTTATCACAGAGATATTCATATTTCTTTATTACGCGAAGCCATCACAAATTTGACGTGGTTCACAGACGATTATAGCCGTTTCACAGTAGCGGACGATGTTGTGAAACGGCTTAATCCAACTCGGTAATTTTTCGAGTCATTAAAAAGTGGAAGATTGGGACCATCACTTCCCCCACTTTTTTTCGAATAAAGTCACGGGAACTTTGACGTCCCCTGGGAAAGCAGATGGTGTGTATGTTTTTGGTTAATATGTCCGCGGTAGTAACCAGGGCAGTCACTGGGCTGGAAATACGAACCTTAGCAACAAGCGGCCAACACGCCACACCGCTCGGCCATGTCACCACCCAAAAAGAATCATAATAATAAACATAACTCACAAGACAACCAATAATTAAGATAACGCCGATAATACCATGAACAATTCTGGACTGGCAGGTGGAGAGTCGAGGGGAATCTATCGACAAGAAAATCACCAGGCTGGAAGTGGAGCTGAAGAAATACAAGGACCAGATGAACAAAATGAGGGATGGACCTGCCAAGGTGCGCACACACACACACACTTTGGTTCAGCACCAGTTGCATGCTCAGAGATTGTCGATGACGTGGCTGCCGTTTCAACGTTCAATTATGACAAGCAACTGTATGAGCAGTGATTGTTTACAGGTATAAAGTAACTTCGTGTTTCCATTCAGAACCTTGTGAAGCAAAAGGCTTTGAGAGTCCTCAAGCAAAAACGAACGTAAGTGGCATCTTTATTCGTAAAATGGATTCTCATTGAGACTGGACCATAATAAATTGATTCACCAAAGATGTAATTTCGATTTATAGCTTTCGTGACTGCAGGGATTCATCTTCTTGGTTCTTTCGGTAAAGTCATGTAAAAAGGAAATAATAAAATAATAATAAAACAATCAAATACAATTGTATTAAAATAATAAAAATTAAACATAATAAAATACAAAAAATGCAATTGTATTTTATTATGTTTTATTTTTATTATTTTCCTTCTACATGACTTTACCGAAAGAACCAAGAAGAAAGATGTAATTGTTTTGCAGCTTATTTATATTACACATTGATTTCCATAAACAGCATCACGATTAGCAAAATGCAAATATTAGATTGTGTCCCTTTTTTCTCAAGTGAAAGTATGTTGTTGCTCAAATTAGAATTGGAGAGATGCTTTCCTCTGCTGGTGGCTGCGGGACAGTTGTACGCATTCCACATTTGAAAAGCTGGAGTCAGTCTCTGCATCGTATTACCACTGCTGACTTCTATATATCGGTGCTCATGCAAGGGATGAGAGGCTGACTCAACCCCCAACTGGAAATGTAACCCACCTGACCAGCTATATTTGGGCGGACTTTAGCATAGTAAATTGTTTTGATTGAGTTTGAGCTTAGTTTAATCCAGTGATTCCATGTTACTTATTGTTGTTGCTGTAACCAGACTTTTAAACATTTTCATTTATTGCCCAGTGGGTGTTTACCTGTGCCAACATAAACAACAACACATTTTTAGAACACCTCTCACCATTGTTACTCTGTGGTTCATACAATCTCAGGTACGAACAGCAGAGGGACAACCTGAACCAGCAATCCTTCAACATGGAGCAAGCAAACTACACTATCCAGACACTCAAAGACACAAAAACCACGGTATGATACATTTTTATTGACAAGTTGATTTTAAGTGCAGGAAAACTGTTTAAACCTTACATAATACATCCGGAGGCTATGTATCATGCATATAATGGTATTTAATGAAGCTAGCATTTGAAACCATGATTGCATAGCAAAATTACAATTGAGTTGTAGACAAGTACAAACTAAATATTGAATCGCTTGCAACACTCCCAACTCATGATTCAATTGCTTGTCACAAACCGTGACAATAAGTATGAAGGAATACTTCTTTTTTGTGTTAAATTTTTTACTGTTTCATTGGTGCCATCTTTTTTTAATCTTTGCATTATCCTTACTTTAACACTTGCACTTAATTTCCACATCATAAACACTGTCATTGATTCTCACACACTCGATTACGTGCATATACGATTAACTATTTCAATGAATGGACCCAACCCTAAACTATGGATCAATTGAGCTGATCCATGCTGGATCTGCACAATTGAACAATTCTGAGGAATTTATTGGAATAGTGGATCAGATGGGTTTATTTGGAATGAGATCAGAGCCACATGATTGTATATTTTTAAACCTGAACTGCACATTGCTAATGTCTCATTTGTTGACAGCATGCAAATGCTACTCTCCTTTACCGATCATTGTGTGCAGGTCGATGCAATGAAGATCGGTGCAAAGGAAATGAAGAAAGCATACAAACATGTTGATCTAGAAGAAATTGAGGTAAGCATTTACATTATATAACTGTGTAGGGTACCAATCCATGGGTCATTGTATTGCACAATCCGCAATGCATGTACAGATGTTAAGAAGAAACGAATGTTAAGTGCCATATGTATTCATAAGATACGCATCAAGTTTTGGTTTATACCAATTTGTAAAGGGAAGTCATTTGTCTCTTTAAAGCCTGTGCATTTGCTTACAATCCAGCTAGAGGCAGAATCGTCTGGGATTCCCTCTGGTGGCACCCCACTGGGATGGATAGATGAGTTTCATTTTGTTGGAGGTAAATGGTTGTATGGAGAGACTGGCCTCCCCCATGAAATGTGGAATGTCCGCTACTATCCCATGTCAATCAGTAGAGATATGTGTTGGCTCGTTGCTTCTTTGAACAGGGAGACACTTTGACTTGTCTTTATAGGATTTACAAGATCAAATGGAAGACATGATGGGTGAAGCTGATGAAATTCAGGAGGCCCTGGGCAGGAGCTATGGAATGCCAGAGGTGGACGATGATGAACTTGAAGCAGGTATGAATTGTTAGGTGATGGTTTGGCCAGCTGTATGGGTGTCAGTTATATTGACCTCAAGTGATAAAGAAAAGATACCAGTTGTGTATTTCAATCCAAATACTGCTTCTTAGCATATTGATGTGCTTCAAGGACATTGCAGAAGTCAGCCATTATGTACCAATCATGCAACAGAAATACACAATCCTGTGCAATTTCAGAATATTGGAAACCTGAGTTAGGAGGATTTAACTCAGAAGGGTTGCAACTTTAAATCCTGATCATGAGTCAGTTTAGACCAGCGGTCGGCAACCAAAATAACAAGAAGAGCCATTTCTTTCCAATTCGGTACAAAATTCAGTATTTCAAGAGCCGCAATGCATCTGAGTACATACTGTACTCACGTACATATCGTCAAGAAGCAGCCCGTAAAAAGCCGCATGCGGCTCCGGAGCCGTAGGTTGCCGACCCCTGGTTTAGACCAACACACATTGGGGGCCAATATGATGAGCACTTCTTTAGATGCTAACAGTGGGTGTGCTATGGAATTAATGGTTCTTGCTGTGAGGATTTTGAGTTTCCATCTCCGGCTGGCTCTCTGTGTTTAGAAACCTGGTTTGGTCTGTCTGGACACAAGCAGGTGGTGTAAACATAGCTACAGTTAGTGGGACCTTTCTGGTCCAAAGCGATTCACGTGGACCATAAACGTTGATGTCAGCTGGCACAAACAAGCTATTGCATCTCCCTGATGTGTATTTGCATGTCGTCACACTCAAGGAGTGTACAGCACACATTCAATTTGGAGTGAATGTCACATTACGTCATCTGTGATGTCCATAAACGGACTTGACCTTCCCCTGTTTGAATACATGTACTAGCTCCCTTGAGCCACCCAATCACCTCCATAATAGCTTTGAAACATCTGTCGTTGATGCAATGTGTTGACAGAGCTGGAGGCCCTGGGGGATGAGCTCTTGGCGGATGAAGATGCATCTTACCTGGATGAAGCATCTACTGCCCCGGCTGCTCCAGACTCAGTCCCCAATGACAAGACCACCACGAAGGTATACAAAAGAAGTGTCCTTTATATTTCCTGGGTGTCTCAATTGCATTGTAAGTAGTTTGAATGTGAGAGGAAACTGCAGTAGCTTGGAAAAAACACTCAAAATGTTGCACAGATAGCTCTCAAACCCAATTGCTGGACTGACATCTCCTGGGCACATTGCAGCCCTGGGGATGTGGAAATCTTATAGGGCTTGATAAAATGTGTGCGGCCTGCTCAACCCTACTCTCAAAGTAATAGATCACACGTGTGTTCGTAAGGTGCTCGGGAAAGGAAAATTCTCAAGGCTACTTGTTTACTGAATTATTACTTTGGGAGTGTGCCAAGGGCATCCTTTTTTACGTCCCAGGAAATTGGGTTTGAAGCAGTTTTTATGCCTCCTTTCGAGATTTTTTTCTTGTGTTTTCAATCGTACACTCGCATAGTTTAGTCTGTATTATTCTACAATTATATCACTTCGATCAGAAGACATTTTAGTTACCATCATAGTTATTTTTTACAAAGGCTCTGGTGAACAAATTGTATAATTATTACTATGTATGTGTTTACTATAATGTTACGTGGAATTGAGATTTCAATTCAAGGATCGATTGTTGGAAAGTTAATTGCTTTCAGCCGACATGTAAAACGAATACCACTGACAACATTGTGATGTGTGTTTCTGCAGGATGGAGTGCTGGTGGATGAATTTGGTTTGCCACAAATACCTGCTTCATAAAGTACTCGAAATACCAAACTGACAATTATTGGTTCATGTTATTGGCTAATAGTTTCACGTGAAATTGCATGTAAAATCCCTAACAAAGCAGGTCTCTGGTAGGAAAGATTAGCTTGAAAGTTGTATTTTACATTGTTGACTTACTTAGAAGGGATAGGCCCTCATATCAAGAAGTGCAATCAGCACTATAAATGCATTCATCTGTCTTATGTGTTGATAAACGAGGATGTATTCCTCTACCCTTATTTTCTCAATTTATCTTTTGAGCACTCCGTACATTTAATGGAGACTTTACCAATTCATATGCATTTATGGTGTTTCTTGCTTTTGTATTATCATTAACTTCTTGACACTGTAAAGGCAGCTATGTTTGCAACCATTGCAAAATAAGGCCCAAAGTTTCTTAGTTTTACTAATTACTCTAATAACCCTGAGCCCAGTGGTTGTGAGAATTCCACATTCCTATGGCGAGGGTCTGTATCTTTAAAAATAGCCACTGTTGACTTTCTGTACAGTGATACTGGATTATTTATAAACCCGAGAAAGATGATAAACTGATTTGACCCACAATCAGGATTTTTCATCGGTCTTTTGATTTAAATCGAGCACTGCCACCTGACTGAATATTAACTTGACATTACTATATTACTGTAATTATGTTCATGCATTATATGTTAATACTCTTCATGGAACAATTTACTCTACGATTACATTAATTGGCACCATTCAGGGTCACAACTTGATTAAATAATTATTTTTGCCAGTATCCACGTAGAATCCATAGTAGCTGGATTTTCCATGAACCAATCATATAACACATTATTAGAAAAGAATACATGCGCAATTTAGTGTATGGTTCACAGCTAAGAACCTTATTTATATCGAATATGCCGAATGACGTATTATATTAGTGATATGACTAGTGACGTACCTGCATATCTAAAACTTATTTTATGCATAGGCACAATTGAAGTGTTGCTTTGTGTTAGCATATGGAAAGTTATTTAATGTATCCGAAAACATGGAGTTATGTTTATGGTAAGTTAAGGTCATTGTTTCTTGGTCTCAAAGCCCACAAAGAGCTACGAAACAGTGCTCTATAAGCTAAAGTTGCACATGTACATATTTATTTCGATATGGAAAGTGTCCACGTAGTATTAACAAAAAAGTATTTTCTATTTCAAATATAAAAAAAATTGGGCTGATTGTGGTGGAACGTACGGGAGTTTGAACTGGCTTCTAACCAAGTGGTGACGCTACGAAACGCGGTGGCCAGGCAAACGCCCTGGAACTGTACAACGTGCACGCATGGAGAAGCGACATAACGTGCATTTATTATTGGTATTTAAAAATAAAATTCCCCACCAAAATGTAACTGGAAGAAGAACGGTAATAACGTAACAAGTGAGACGTAAACCGAATTAAAAGTTAATTTATGTCAAACTGAATTACGAATTTTCGTAAATCTAACATGGAGAGTGGGTTCACCTGTACTCGATTTGGATAATAGCAATCGGCGCTCCCGACTGGCAGATTTGCCCGATTGCAGGCCTGGTGCTGTCACCATGGGGGGGTGAACTTTCAGATGTTTCAGATAACATGTGATGATATCATGCAATTTATATTATACTTTTGTTTTAAGCATATTGAAGATGCGATATTTATCTTGCAAACATTTAGTGATGTTAATTATACACGTAGAATGCAGCTACATTAGAAGCGAATTACATTGTGTAAATAGTGTGCTAACATTTTTAAATAAAACTTGTTTGTGTTTATTTATAATCAGTTTTCAGTCCCCAGAGGGGAAAGGATTCTAAGTAAAGTGTAAGAAGCATCAGTTATGAAGGTGTAATGCATTGGTCAATAAACGTACACAAGATGTAATGGTGATGGAGTGTGCTAGACATTTGTGACTGAACCCAAGTGTAAATAAGTAATATTTTAAAATACTTTTTAAAAACACGCTTTAATGAAATGTACCGTACGAGTAATGACAGAACTCCACGACTCCAGGAAGTGGCCCCGAAGCTTGCCACAACGTAAGGGACCTTGGCCAATTACAGCCAACGTCAGTTGAGCGTGGACAATTAGACCCAAGGCAAAACATAACATATAAAAAAGATGGTTTAATTAGTTTTTTAATGATAGAATATAGTATTGTCATCAGTAAGACATAAATATACGAAGTTTGCAGTCGATACCACATTGAGAAGTGGGTTAAAATTGAGTTAGAAGATTTGAGGATACAACAGAGTGAGTTAAATAAAAGCGTGTAATAAAAAAATGTTCCACACCCCAGTCTTGGTCAATGCATGACCACTGATTCAGGGGTTCATAAACCTTGAAAACCTTTATACTTGTACAGGGATTCCTCATCGTTGAGACTTTTAAGTGGAACGAGAAATCAAACTAAGGTTGGAGGTTACTTTCCAGTGTACGTTTTTACCAGACAAAAACGGTTATATGTTGAAATACAGCAGCCTGATATAAAAGGAAGTAGACATGCACTTCAAGATATATAAAAGTGAATAAGATAGCATCAATGATGGATGTGAAGTTTTCTTACAATTTTAGTAAAAAAAAAACACTAAGAAAACTTCACGCAATAACTGTCATTAATAAAACTGTATAGGTGGAACCTGCCGTCTGATCCTGTTGAATGAACATAAATATCAAGAGGAAGTACAGTTTAAGAAAACACTTGAATTTCATGACATGGTTATAGCATGGGCCGGTATACAGGCGGCCAAACAAGTGTCGAGTATTGAACCACATGTGTTTCGACGACGAATCAGCGGCATGGAGAGCGCATATCGTGCAGTGTAAGGCCACGCTTCGCATTGAACAACCATTACAGTCATGGCTCTGTGGTTTATTGAAGTGTACAGCACAAGTGTGTTGGGGTCAGTGCACCTCGAAGTGCATTCCTTTCAAATCTCGACATTCGCTGGTGCTCAATGCATGCTCATTGGCCACCTATAGGCACTGCGGTAGTATCAGCACTTCAGACAATGCAACTCCCGTCATTTCAACTGTGTGTCTCGTACACCACGAATCCCGTTCAGGGCAGGCCTGGCCCCGATCTCAGAGAGAACTAGATTGCTCAGAAGTGAACTAGATCATGTGGATGAGAAGCTCCCGAAATCACACCTAACATTGACAGAAGAAAAAAAAAACGGGATTCGTTTGGCATTGGGAGATGTGGCAGCATCGAAAAAGATTGATCAAACTTCAGTTCATTAACAATTTTATATAAACAAAACAATGTATCATTAACCATTGTGTATCCACTGTTGGACCGATGCCTCCCCAAGTCATCGCCATCGTTCAAGGGTCTTCCAATGCAGCAGTCCGTCCATCTCCTTGCACACGAGATGATCTCATCGACCAACTTGGCCACCGGCTATCGGCACTTTCAGCGAGGGTGCCCTGCCAAAGTCCGCTTATTTCACAGTCGACAGTGGTGTTTCTAACTTGCGCGTGTGTGTTCTTTAATCCACAGTGTGATTGTTCTCGCGTCTTTGTGTAGTTCAAAGCATGCGCCTCTCCCATGTTTCTTTGCGAAATCCTCACCACGTGGTCTAATGTGAATGAAACTCAAACAATGAGACAATGAGACTTCTGTTGACATGTATGTTAAACTATACGTGCTATAATCCAACATAAACTATTTTAGTTGCGGTCAAAATTACGTCTCGACACTTTCATTGACATTTACATTTAATTTCCCTAAACAAATTGCTGGATATCGGTGTTGGTTGAACCATTCCGTTTTCATTGTCTAAGCAAGTACCTTACGCAATGCAAACAAATGCTTTCAGCGGCCTCATTTAAAGAGCCCTCCCATTCACGACCATCACCACGTGTTGACCGAGTAAGGAAGGAATGAATGAACTCCGCGGGTGGTACGTGTGTATGCATGCACGTGCGTTTCTTAAAAGGTCCTAATTGCGGATATGAAGGTAAAGTCGCAGCCCTGCAATGGCTTGCTTACGTCACTGCTGGCGGAAGGGTTTCCTCTAGAGGGAGGCCTAATATCCTCGAGACTCTAGGGAGCTCCCTCTAAAGGGGTATTTGGCCTACTCTTCCATGCGGGCCAGACGTCTTGGAAGACAGATGGCAGAACACGAAACTGCCGCAAACCACATGCAACCTACCGATCAACAGACTGGCAGAGGCATGCGTACTGCCGGGTGCTCAACTCAAACGAATAGTTGTGCAGAAAGTATTCCTGTTAACAACCTGAAGCCAGTGATGTCGTTTACACATTCCCACGGCGGGGTCAGTTTTATAGATAAATCGACCAACTGTTGACGGCCCACAATGTGGTAGTAAGTTTATCGACCCCGGAGGGATGGGTGATAGGCCGAGTCGATCCCTGATCGGGACTTACAATTTCTCGAGTGTGCCTAAGAGTTTTATAAATCACAATCTGTCATACGCACATTGTTGCGTTCTATGCCCTGTAACATTGACTTGTATAAGCTAAACAAAGACGCACTACTACAGTAACAAATTACATCAAGAACATCTCAAAATACGCCTACCGTGTACGAACATATGCTGTGTACTATTTGATGGCTTTTAAATTCAATTAAAGTGGTTGGGTTTTTTTTGTTTGTTAAACCAACTGTGGGCCAGCTTAGTCGTTCCCATGGTGAACCATAAACATCGTGGAAATGAATAAGTGGCATTGAGGTGACTGCAAGACACATCCCCGTGACACAGGGGCTGCGAGACACTGAAGCCTTTGGGACAAACCTCTCATCGGACAGACCCCAGTGCAAGCGTGTCAGGACAATTCAACTCTGAATTGTCCAACTCACAACTTTGGCTCGGGGTCCACATTCAGGGCCCTTCCTGCAGCTTCCTGGCTCTGTCAGATGTGCCGCTGGGGATGTACAACTGTGGACACGGTGAGAATGTGCGCGTTCGAGAAATTCGGAACACATCACGGGCATTCACCTTGCTTGATTGCACGTGAAATTGTGTCACGTGTGTGTAATTGTGTTACACAGTACTGTTATTTATGCGTATTGGTGTTTACACATTGGTATGTGTGAATACCAATACACACCCAACAAAACTGTGTATTGGTGCTTAGACATTGGCATGTCTTGTATTATTATACAATGCGTGTTTATGTGTGCACAGTAGTGTGTTGTGTATAAGTGTAGACTTGTGTGTGCACTAGTATGCGCAGGGGATAGTTCTACATATGTGTATTGGTATGCGCAAAGGATTGGGAAATGTTTGTGGGTGTATTACGTTTGTTGTCGTGTAGGGTTCTGTATGAGTGTCGGCATGTACACATAGTTGTGTTATACGTGTACCGGTATGTGTATTGGTATGTACATAACTTTGGAAAGTGTGTTTTTGTTATTTTTTGTCATTTTCTTTGAACCTATCTACGTGACTTTATCGAAAGACCCAAGAATATTGCGAATACATTGTACTAATGAATACGTTTAATTTCAGTTGACGACACATGATCCAGTATTTCACCAGTCTGTTATATGGTAGTATATGGTTTTGTTTTCATCGCAGTTGTATGGACGACACGTATACACTTTACACCGCGTGTATTGGCATTGGCGCGTGTGTTGTAAATGAACTTTGTGCACATATGCTGCAGTTCTGTGGCTGTGTTGTGTGTATGCACACTGCACGGTGTCCTGCTTGAATGTGCACAGTGTTATGTATCTACTATGTACACTTTAAATACCGTGATGTACGTGTTAGAGCAGTTGGTGAAACATTAATGTATAGGATCCTTTAATGACAACCACAATGCCTGATTAATATTTTATTGTTGAAAGTTGTTGATTATACTGTGCTTGTATTAAATCAAGTATACAATTATTTAGCATACTATACGTCAGTACTGAAATACCATACCGTACTGTGTAAATAGTATTATATTTGTCTAACGCATTACATTGTGTACATGTAAAAAACTAAGGACTTGTCAAAACATTTATATATATATCGCTTTGGTGTGACAGAGTGTAAAAACAAGGTTATAACTGATGTGACTGATCCATGGGAGTATAGCATGTACAGCACAATCACACTCGAGCACTATAATATACGAACTCCGGTTTAACATCACAGAACAAACCTACGTACCAACATGCTTATCTACTCATAACACATGTCATGTAGTAAGTGTAGGTACAGTTCCATTTTTCTCGAATCTATCATTTAATGGGGCTGGTGGATTGACCACCATGCGTTCAACATTAAGCAGGACAAATGATCTACATCCGTTAACTGTGAGGGTCCCTGTGGACTCTTTGAGTGGCATTGGGGCACTCCTCCACGCGATGCACGGATCAAGAGAGGGAAGATTGTTTGGCGACATGTAAACAACTGCAATACAGTGTCACGTATGTCTTTCACCCAAGCGGTCCACATTTAAAATAGATATTTTCAATGTTTCACGGCTGTACTAATTGCACACATTCAGGCAGTGTCCCGTACGAAAAGAAATTAGCGTTATTAGAAACAAAGTCATAAACTCAGCGTTGCTGTGGGTAAAGATCTCGTCTTACACTCCCAAGAGGTTGCAAGTTAAAATTCCAGTGGACACAGACAGTCGATCACCCCCTTGCTGTCGATTAAATGAGTGCAGTTATATCACTTGGTAGTACCCGAGTCAATGAAATACTGAAGTGCGGTAGTTGGCATGTGCAGTGACCGGCTCTAACACCAGAAACGAAGAGTTTTCATCACTGCCTCATAGCCACCAATTGAGTTGACCATGGCCCAGCCCTCGTTTTGAGCATGGAGACACTTTGGCGCCTGTATGGGTCTACTAATACACATATATATCTTCCAACTGAGACTACAGTACATTGAATCATACTTGTGTTGGAACAATTACTAGTATGTGTTCATATTTAACGGTTATGGATCATTCTCCAAGTTGTAATTTTACAGTAGTTCACACATTAACTCACGATACCGTGCGCATTGTATATTTGAAACTCGGCGAAAGTGGCACTTGCCCCACGCTCGCTTGAGCAGAAAGGACACGAACTTGACTTTTTTCAACTGTGTTGCTTTGTCCTCCCCTGATGCCCGATCCCAGACGTTCATGTGCAAATGGTGTGGAACGCGCTACTGCGGTGCATGCGGCCGTGGAGACTTCACGGGCTGCATGAGCGAGCCTGGTCGCTGTAGGAAATGCTTTCAGGTGTGGAATACATGGACGTAAAACTAAACTTTTTTTTTACCAGGTAAGGTCCACTGAGCTATATAGCTCTTTATTAGAAGGGACCTGACTATCACAAATGATAGCTCAACGAAGTGGCTTATCACGTGGAAATGTAGAGCATCCAAATACTCGAAATGCATGTTCGTAAATGTGGATGGTAAGACCAGAGGACCCGGAGAAAAATGCACGCGACCACGGGGAGAACATGCAAACTCAAAATATACAGCAGGCGTCAGGGTTGGGATTGAACCCACGACATCCTGTATACCTGGCGAGGCAGTTAACATCTCACCACCGTGGCATGGACAGTGAGAACACAGCACTTACACATTACTCGACATCCACAACACATGCAGAATACTTTCTTTGCTTGATGCGATGGTTCACATACTACGCCACGTGTCCAATTAAACTGAAATTGTTTAACTGTCCCAACATAACAAGTCCTAGCTTTCATATTACAAAGACGTCATATTATATCGCAATGGACTCTCACTGGGTTATTTAAAAAAACAAATTTACCCATGATAGTCTCAGTAATTCTCAAGATGTTTTATACTGTTATACTGTAGTATACATACCCTATGTGACTTTACCGAAAGAACCAAAGAGTATGGATTCCTGCAGTCACGAAAGCTTCAAATCAAGTCTGTAGTATACAATTAGAAGGGTACATACAGTATTTGAAACCAAAACAAATCACCAATTAATGTTTTACATAAAACTAATATTTTTGCCTGTCAGAGAAAACTAGACAGTCCAGACAAACCCCATAAATACAAAGAGACAACACGAAAACACATACAGGTCGACAACCAACCTCTCCCGTCTTCTCAAGGCACATTACATTACTGTAGTTGGGAGCCTCTGGCAAGTTCCATCTCTGCACGCACGGTCCACTAAAACCCTGCCTCCAAATGGCTGGATGACAGCACCTCCCCCATCGTATCATTATTATCTCTGTCTAAATGTTTTACGTTGAGCTACTGAGATGGGGTCGTTTTGCGCGTGATGCAGAAGAGCTGCCAGGGCCGCCGGGTGGAGTACGCGCCTCCTCCGAAGGAAAAGGCGGACGGGGCGAAGGGTCGTGGTGGCACGGGGCGAGACTCCGGGAGCAAAGCGTCCAGCGGCAAGGCGACTCGCTCTGCCAGCAGATCGGACGCGTTCAGGTGGAAAGAAGAAATCTCGATCCAGCAGCAAGGGAGCGCGCACCTCTGGGAAGTCGGCAAAGACCGGGAAGAAAGCCAAGAAGGGTGGCAAGAAGAAGAAGACGTGAACAGCGCAAAAACCCCGTCGTGAATTATTGCTGAATGCGATCGAGCACAATTGCAGCAGTGTAACAATGCAAAACACGATCAAATGAAAATGTGGCCATCGTTAGATAAACTTCACTTTTACACCTGTTGATTTTGCTGTTTCTTCGATGTTTACTTTTTATGTAGTATATGAACAAGCCACACAGTTATTTACTTTTTAAAAATGTAATTGCGTTTATGTTTAAAGTTGAAAAGATAAACCTTTTTTTATTATTTCAGACCTCATAGATATTTTGGGTGCTACGATTTTATTAAAATTACGGGATGTTTGTCTTCATGCGTATGCACAGGTGTTTTTTTTTAATTACAGTATTGTGTTAACAATGTATGCATCCAATCAGTCACAATCCTGTACGTGTATTGCCAATGCTGTCTGTAACAATGGGTATATAAATCTTGACCTCAAGCTTTCGTGACTTCAGGAATTCATATGCTTTGGGTCTTTTGGTAAAGCCACGTATATAGAAAAAAAAAAATCACTGCCTTTCCTGCCTCAGTAACTCTCCCGCTATACTTTTTCACCTGATGACGATTGCTTGTGTTGCGATCGAAAACGTCGTGATATTTTTTATTATAATTTTTCTATCTACGTCGCTTTACCGAAAGACCCAAAGAAAATGGGTGTATAGCCTCTTTACTGCGGGTGCCGTACCTGACCGGCTCTTCTCTGGTGGTAGTGCACTCATACAAGTTGGTAAAATTAAATCGCGCTGAAGCTGTCATGTTAATTTAAGTGCAGTTATTGGTTCTTCTGTCTCTATTGTTGTGTTCCTGTCTCCATGTTTCACTGCCTCATGCATTTTCCATGTCTCCTTGTCCCCATGTCCCGGCATCCTATCTCTCTGGATGAGGGCCACTCAGTAATGCCTCCGATTTTTTTTACCCCAGCCAAGTTTCATTGCACAAACACATGGAACTTAAACAGGAAACTTTGCACATCATCTGTAAACACAAAGTTACGAGAACGTTGGCACATTTGTTTTTGTTATTTCTAAGAAAATATACATGACTCAAGTGGTAGTTTACGCGTTTGGTTCCATGTTGGGCAGCAAGGTGGCACAGTGGGGACTGCTTGTGCCTCAGAGAAAGAAAATCCTGGGTTCGATTCCCAACTCTTCATTGGTTGGTAATTGTCTGGCATTGCTTCCCATTGACAGGATTTGGCTCATGCACGCATGACGCTTCCTTATTCCACAGACGAATTATATCGTGCCACAGTTGCATGGGTGGTCTGCTCTCGATACAACCACGGCCTGTCATCTTAGCCGTGCTTGCTTTTCCACTCGGGGTGCTTCAAGCAAGCCATGTATGTCGGTCTTCATCGGATGTTTGACAGGGGACAAATACGTTTTTTTTTTATTAAAGTCTTAGCAAATGGATTTTTTGTCGTAATAAGGAGGGACATCCGCGAAAAAGAGTTGTATAGTTCATAGGATTCCTCCAGCATAAATAAATATTCTGATTGGAGCGACGGGAGAGAGAGGAGCTGAGTGGATCTTAAGAAGGAGCGCAGATAGTGGTTTACCACACATGGTCCATAGTTTGGGTTCCATGGCCACATTCGCTCTGTGGCTTGTCTTTAAAGACTTTTCAATTGATGAAGGAGATGTGCGCATCGGCCTGTTGATATTGTTATACGGTCAATGGTTACACCGGTGTCTTCGAGGAGGAATGTCAAAGCCAGGATGTGCGATGTTAGTGTCTCTCTCGAGTGAGATGTTTATTCTGAGCGCCCACCTTGCTCCACAGGCCGCGAGGGTTCTTCGGCATCTGGATGAGATTCTGGGATGGTGACAGAGCGATCCCAGAAGGGGGTCGTCACTTTAATCGGCAAATTATTGTAATGTTAATTATTAAACCGTGAGCTTGTGCTGAATCAACGCTGTTGAAATTATTCACTTCCAGAAGGCGCCGGGGCCGATGAGTTACGTAAAAAAACGCTTTAAAAATGTCACATGGCGAGTAAGATATACGAATGAGATACGTTGTGTTGGTTATATATTTTGTTATTTATATCCTCTATACTGGGACGCTAATGACGACTGCACACATTATGACACTTATCGTCTGTCACTTTGCCAAAGTGCCGAGTGCCTATGACGTAATACCCACCCCGAAAGACCCCTCGTGTAGATCTTATTGGTTATTTCGGTAAAGTCACGTAGGTGCTCGGTGCTCGCTGTTCGCGAGCACCTATGAAGGCCGGCACGGCACACGAGGGAGGTGGGTGTCCAACACCACGCCCGGCCGCCTTTGTCTCCCCAGTGGCGATTTTTATACACCGCGCCAGGTACTCATCTGAGGCTGAGTCGACCTAGGGGAGGGCCCAGGACCGGTTCAGATTATCGTCACTGGTGTTGGTGGCCGTGAGCGAGAATCGAACTCGGGCCGCCAGGGTTCCTATCGCAGCGCGCTAACCGCTGCGCCACCGCTCTCTTCTCGCCAACACGTGTTTCCTTGTGCCACTCCTATCAAGCGTATCAATTTCGAAAGCACGTGCTGGCATAGCTCGCTTGCCATTGGCCTGGTTCGTCAGTACGGTCTACGGAATCTAACTCCACCATGCTATATATACTGCGCGGTGTGGCATCAGCCGCTCTTCGCTCAGTGTCCTCTGGTCGTGTGGCGTGGAGCGTGTGGCTCTGTAAGTACACACAAGTACACGTTTACCCTACCGCCTGTCTTGTGATGTATCGATTGTACTCTCTTGTCGTGTTATAGCCGTTGGTGTTGCTGCGTGTGTAACGTCGTGTTCTCGTAGTAAGTTACTCCAACGCACCGTATAATGTGGTTATACAGTGGTTACTGGTGGTCTTATGACAGTACCAGGGGCTCAGTGTTCGGATGTTTTGTCAGCCTATCGTTCCTCAGTGGTCAATAAAATTAGTCTTTGTGGGAAAATCAGCAGTGCGA
Source organism: Lethenteron reissneri (assembly GCF_015708825.2). Taxonomy (NCBI): domain Eukaryota; kingdom Metazoa; phylum Chordata; class Hyperoartia; order Petromyzontiformes; family Petromyzontidae; genus Lethenteron; species Lethenteron reissneri. The sequence continues at coordinate 3,282,728 of NC_083798.1, read as the reverse complement.
TGTGGATAGACTGGGTCCCCGCCCTGGGAATATGGAATGCGCGCCACGAATTTGAGCAGATGCACTTTGGCTTCTGTTGAATTAGGCCATTTTGCGTGGTGATCAGTGGCGAGTGGTGTCTGAAGCGGCACTGACCAGCGTGGTGAAGTATAGTCAAAACAACGTCCGAAACTGACGTAACGTAATGAAGTCTTCATCCAGCAGTGGATTGGCAGAGGACTGTATATTATTGTTCTAGGTACAGCAGTGCGCATGATCGTACGTGTGTGTGTGTATAGTGAGTGTATGTAAATACACTTCTGGATGAAGGCCTCTGTGGAATGATTGATCATGCTGATGACAGATAACACAAGATAGCCTTGTACGGCATGTCCCAGTATATCACCCCGACTACGTGTTTCATTCCTTGCAGAATCCGCTGCTCAAAGGGTGCACAGTACGTACTATATTTGAAGAACGGTAATTTAAAAGAGGCGTGGGAGCCACTTATTTAATCCTCTGGTCAGACAGTTTGACGAAATATCGCAGGATCACAGTGTTTGTGGGATGTCAGCAGTGGTTGCCCTATTGCGAGGCTGGGCCCTATCACAGATGGATCTAATTTTCTCCACTGACTCGGGTGCCAGTGATTATTTGAACGGAGTTTGACCCTTTGACATTTTGCCACTGGACCACCACCGAGGCCAACGAGAGGACGACGGGAGTCGCGTGTGTTTTGCCAGGAGGACCGAACCATGCCGAGCCTGACTTCGGCTCGCCGCTTTCTGCTGCTCTACGGCACGGAGATCGGCACGGCCAAGGCCATCGCGCAGGACTTGTGCGCCCAGGCGGAGCGGTTCGGTCTCGAGGCAGACCTGCACTGCCTCAGCAAGACACACGACGAGGTGAGGACCTGGGGCCGGAGGAGTGTTGAGAGTGGAAGACCTTTCTTTTTAAAAGAGCAAAGGTCTCCCATAGGGCAGCCGACCTTGGAAGGTACCGTAGAACCGGCGAACTCCAGGAAGAAGAGCCATTTCCCCAAAAAAGTCCTCTTATATATTTGTTATGTTTGCCTGCTTTCTGCTAGTGGAATTGTGGCTGCATTACTCGGCTCACAATCAAAAGTTTGCAAGTTGAAATCCCATTTTTGTCATCCGCTCTTCCCTCCTTGCTAACGGCACTTGCCTCGGCAGCCTAAAAGGCAAAACGATGGAACCATTAGTGCGTATGTGCATACATGCGCGTGTAATGCTTGTCTGTGTCTGGCAGTTTGACTTGGATACCGAGCGAGACCCCGTGGTGATCATTGTGTCAACGACCGGTGATGGGGATCCCCCGGAAAAGGCGATAAAGTTTGTCCGCTACATCAATCAGAAATCCCTCCTCGAAAACCATTTCCAGCACCTACGCTATGCACTGCTCGGTAAAATTTCACATCTCACCGCGCGCACGTGTGATCCCACTTTTTTCTTTTTTACCTTGAAACAACAGATGTTATTTGTCAATTTATTCAAATGTAGCAGGCCACCACACTACAGAGAGAAGCATAGTTGAAATTATTGCTTAAAGTCAATCATCGTGGTTTATAGAGAGTTTGACTGTCAGCTGTTTTTTTTTTTTCTTCAGGACTGGGCGACACGAATTACACAAACTTCTGTAACTGTGGGCGGACGATGGATCGCAGGCTGGCAGAGCTGGGAGCGCAGCGCTTCTACCGAACGGGGCACGCTGATGATGCAGTGGGGTACGCCTTTTTACAAGCACACCGATATGGACTTTAAATGTAAATCACCACCAACATCTCTACCACCAATGCCTTCATCTTCAGTATTGAGCACTTTCAGATGCACTTCTGTGGCCATCTGGAATGCTCTTCCTTCCGATATTAGGAAGCCACTGGAGCTATGCACTTTTAAATCTCTATTGAACACGCATTTCTTTAGAACGGCTTTTTTCGTTTAGTTTGTTGTCCTCCTACCTCCAATTAACACGGCTGTCAACGTACGATACGAAATAAGTTCAACATACATGCAATCGTGCTATTGTTACAAACACAATCTTCATCACCACCATCTCCAACCATTATCATTCATACACTATCTGTCAATTTTGGCACCGACATTTCCAGAAGCTCAGCAAGTGTGCTGCTTGACAAATTTGGACATTTATGGTCAGGACATTGGACGTTAAATGCAACTAAACTTTTAATTTTCTGATATCATTTTCGGGCATTCACTTAATTCTTATGAGTCATTGTTTTCGATATGTTATCATGGTCCTGAATGAAACTAGTCCTTGATAAGTACATTATTTGGGGTTATTTTAATGCTTGGAAAATACGGCCAACTTTTTTTTATTTCTTCAGAAAAAACATTGGTTTTGATTTTATGACTGTAATTTAGCATCTTGACTAATTCATTACATTGCCCATAACTTATTTAAGATACAATCTATCTATCAGCAGAGCTTAAACAGTTTGTTGGTTTATCCAGACATTTAATTTTCAGGCTTAAATCATCATACAATATAATCGTTTTTATAACAGCTGTCTATTTCCCTGCCGGATATGCCACATATCTTTGAACTTGCCACTGAGATAATTTGCATGGAACTGACATTCTGGAAGTTTCAGCTGAGAATTATGAAATCATAACATCTGCTGAAAATTTAACATTGTAAACTGCCAATTCAGAATTCTAGAAAGGAGGATATTATGTATGTACATAGCATCGTAGCCCAACTCCAAAATTTGAAAGTTAACCATGGCATAGAATTAGAAGTTATTTAATTTTAACTGCCCATGGACAACTTTCTTTCCCAGTGCCTCTCGGTTTTGTCCTTTTAAAGTTTGTTTAGGCCAAACAACATGTGTTTCTTTTGCTCTCTGTAGAGGATGATTGCCTAAGATCTTGTGATTGTGCAAGATTCTTAAACATTTTGTTCTGACACTTGATGTCGTAAGACACCGTGCCTCTTGGCTGTGATAAGATCATATTGAACTATACCAGAATTGTCATCCATATCGATACTTAATTAAAGATAATTTGTGCATGCTCAAACAGTAAAGTATTTATTTATGTTTTTATCTCTAATTAATTCCCAATGGCTCAATGCTACTAACACAAATGAGATCACTTAATGCTCACTTAATTAGGGAGACACTTTGTCTTTTAGTTCATATTCACCCAGGTGGGTCATGTTTTGAGATGGCATGACTCAATTAACAAGTTGTGAGTTTTAAGTCCTGTTCAAGGGACGACTTCACCCACCATCAGGATAGGATGAGTACCACTGTAGAAAGTCACCAGTGGGCATTCTATGAATGTACTGGCTTCACCATGAGAATACGGATTTCCTCCCTCTGGCTAAGGGCCAGCATTGGAGATGGGCAGCACCCCTATGTTCGCCTGAGAGTGCAGGCACTTGAATCTTGATATGGTGCATTGTGTATGCGGTATGTATGATAACGCGCATTACTGTCTTGCAGCACCGAATTGGTGGCAGAGCCGTGGGTGGAGGGGCTCTGGGAGGCCCTTGTGTCGGAGTGTAAGCAAGAAGGGGGCGGCACGAGTCGGGTGGGCGAGCGTGTCGCAGAGGTCTCGCCACCTCGGGAGCGCGATCAAGAGCACGGAGACGCAGGGAAGAAGATCTCAGAGTCGACAGAGAAGACTTTGGATCAGACACAGGAAGATAAATCATCTGATCAAGGACCAAAGTCTGATGGCAGTGAAGCGCAAAATGCAAAACGAGATGTGGAATATCAAGCTAACGGCAGTAATGCAATCGCCATGCTAAGTAATGGATCGTTGTCCAGCCCTGTGAATGTAAATCTTGGACAAAACAGTATTTCTACAGAGAAGGCAACAGGGCAATTTTGCAGAGAATATCTCTTCTTTGGCCAATGGACTTTTGGCGGTGCACTGTCGGTAGTAACCACGAGGCTAGAAGTACGGAAGGTCCTGAAGTTGAGGTTCAGAGGAGTGACTACATAGTCCAGGATTTGGCGATCCAAGCTGCACTGCCTCCACCTGTACCTCCTGTCTCTAGCCTCTCCCCATCTGCATTGGTTCCCACACCTGACTGTCAAGACCCAGCCACTAGCACGCCTCTGGGAGCCATCCACAGATTCCTCTACAACGCCGGGCTCCACCGCACTGCCCGAGAAGCCCCTCGTGCCTTCGCTGACTGTGTCTGTGCCTCCACTCTCTGAAGCCACCCTCCAGGTGCCCTCATTGCCAGAGCCGTACCTGGAGCTGCAGTTTGATCCCAGCAGACCCGGTGTAAGAAAGCACATTTTCCGCTCTCTTGCTCATGTGTGTTGGGCCTTGTATCATTGTGACAATGCTAATAGCACTGGCATTTGGACATCAGTTCTATTTTACTTTTGAGAAAGCGAGTGCAGCAGCTGCTACGTTGCAATGTATTGTGGCATTTTAACTGGTATTACACCCACAAAGGTGGTTTTTGGGGGGAAATTCACCAGTGTTAATATTACATATCTACAGCTGATCACTTGAATACTTACCACCATTATCACTTGATGGAGGTTATATAACAGTGTTATGTAAATAATAAATGTAATTTATAAAGCGCCCTTAAACAATCTATCCAGGACACGATAAACTATATGGGATCTGCTGCACTAATGATGTCTCATAAAAGTGACATTATTTTACAGCTGACATTTGGCTTGGATGTTACATCATTAAAATGGGGTGCCAATATTCAGATGCAGTGCACATGTGTGCAATCTGCAGGGCTTGCAGGGTATTGTGGGGCTATGCCATGATGCTTTGAACCCCAAACCATGTATATCTCAACGTGTAACATTTGACAAAAGTAGCTATCTTAGTTACATAAAGTTAATGTCACACAGGTATTTGTTTTAACGAATGGAGCATCACTTTATCCCTCTGGCCCTGAACCTGTTGTGGAAATTTCATATCGCTTTGGCAGGGGCCAGCGTCTTCAGAGGAGAATTGCTGTTCACTGCACGTAAAAAGGGCACTTTTTTATCCACCCAAGATAATTAATTGACGAGCCGAGTTGACATTTCTGTTGGGATTTAAACTCAATGTTTCCAATGCGATCCGGCCGTGCCAACCATTGCGCCAGCATCCGCTGACCGTCGTGATTGCTGTCGATAGCAAATTGCTGACGCGTGTTTCCTTCTGCCTGCTCTACAGGTGCCTTGGCTTGTTCCGGCAGCTACCAGCCTCCCTCAGGCGGCCTCGGAGGTGTGCGAGGTGGCTGTGAGCGGGTGGAGGCAGCTGACCCGTGCTGATGCCGTCAAGACTGCATTGGAGCTGCAACTTGACGTCTCCGTGAGTTGGGGGCAAAGGGACGTTCGTTCTTGTGCAGGGAAGACCCTCTTAGTACTGGGAACATCTGTGTTCTGTGGCCCAGTATTGGTACCCTCCTACCTACTCTGATCCATCATTGAGGTGCTTTAAAGCTCAGAATTCAGGAAACTCTTTGTGCACACGTACTTACGTGTATGCGTGCGTGGGTATGTGTGCGTACGTGGGGAGTGGTAGTGTAGTAGTTGGCCAACATCAGGTCCTGAGCCTCCCTTATGTTCACTTGGCCTTCAATAAGTAAGAAAAGTACTCTTCTATTACAGCGACAAGAGTGCTGTTTGTTACTTGCCACTTGGCGTTGTGGTCTTTTGGCCTGTCTTTAGCAACCGTGATATGTATATTAAAGATATGTTTCGTACGCTGGCAGGACGCAGCCGTTTGCACTGTGCCCCGGCGACGCGCTGGGCGTGCTGTGCCCCAACTGGCGAGGCCGAGGTGGACGCTCTCCTGCGGAGGCTGGGCCTTCGACGGGCAGGCCGACTGCGCCCTCGAGCTGCGTGCCCAGCCCAACGCGAGGGGCCGCGGTAAAGCCGTCTACGCAGCCAGCCCAACGCTCCTCGCACACTCGCATACCTCTGTCGCTGTGCCGGTACAACGTCACGTGCCCAACTCTCTGGGGACTGAGGTGTAGGCGGATATGTGAACATGTTTAGAAAACAAAGGATTAGGCCAGGCACCAACATAGGTTACGTGATAAAAATAAAGGTGAAACTGCTTTAAGCACCTTCAATTAGCTCGGTTGGCTATGTGCGGTGTGCTTTAGAAGTAGGTGGCTATTTGGTCAGGGTAAATATGCGACAGTTGGATATGTAATGTACTGTATTTTAAATCTAGTTTTTACATTCTATCGTTTTTTGTTTGGTTTTAATCTCAGTAGTGTCCATCCATATAATCCTGTGGTCAGACTGCTCTGTTCACAGTCTAAAGGTAACACGTTCAAATCCTACTCACTGGTGAACTCGGACCATCTTCATGCTGGGATGTACATGAGGACCACTTGTAGGAAGTCGCCAGTAGTTTTTACACGGAGAATACATTCCAGCCACAAGAATCTGTATTTATTTCCCAAGCTCAGAATCACCATTGGAGACGAGCGCCACCCAAAGATAATGACCTTTGAGTTTTATGCGAGAGTAATTTTAACGTTGCAGTTTATGAAGTTTGTAGCGAATTAGTCCGTGATGTTTGTTTAATTTGAGCGATAATATAAATCTCTTCGAGGTTGAACTTTTCACCGCCTCTCCAAATCTCCCCCCCCCAACTCCCTCAGCTTCGAAGGTGCCCGACTTCATCCCTGCCGGCTCCTCCCTTCGGTCTATCCTCACTCACGGCCTGGAAATCCGAGCCCTGCCAAAGAAGGTGCACAGAGCCGCAATTCGGCACCGACTGACTCGGCTGTTCTCACACTGCTATCACTGGAGTCCAACCACAAGAGTTCAGCAGCTTGAGTCGGTCCTCCACACAGGGAACAATTTGGGGGATCAATAATAAAAATTATTCTCTGATGAAAAGTGTTTGTTAAAAGGAATTGAGGCTGTAATTGTGTAACGGTCAGTCCACTGCTTGATGAGGTGATCGCCACACTGTGGGTCGTGAGCGTTGTATGACATTACCTCACCACGCTGCTCGGCATGGGCTGGTAGAAGGTGATGACCACCTTGTAGCACAGCCCTGCTGCTGCATCTGACATCCTGGCTTTGCGCGGCGGTCGCCCATCGAAGCACAATCCAGGCTCGTCCTGTTTAGCTTCCAAGACTGACGATATTGGGCACATTCTAGGTTATCTGATCACAGGCATCATCATCATCATCGATACGATCAAGTAATAAGAATATGCGACTTATAAACTTGCCAATTACAGGGTTACTTTACGCTTGGAAAACCTTGAGTAATTAGTAATTAGAAACGAACGTTCAAAAGCAATGCGTAACATTGCACACCCAGAAATCGGCTTTGGCAACTGCGCTTTGCCCTTCCGTTTGAACGAAGACACCGACGAACGAATCGCTGAGCCTGATGTGCGGCCCTTGGCCCCCTCTCTCTCTCTCCCCTCGTGCAGGCGATGGTCCGCGCACTGGCGGAGCACAGCGGAGGATGAGTCCGAGCGCCGCCGCCTGCTGGAGCTGTGCAGCCGCCAGGGCTCGGCCGACTACACGCACCTGCTGCGGGATGCCAGCCTCGGCGTGGCCGCCCTGCTGCACGCATTCCCGTCCTGCCGGCCGCCCGCCAGCCTGCTCATTGGTACCCGCTCGCCCCGCTGCCTCTCTCCGGTAGCTGCTGCCGTCCCTCGAGTCGGCAGCGCTAGTCTTCAACGGCCGCTATCGTTCTTCACCGCCAAACTTTTTGTGTGTATGTAACTTGAACTTGTTTTGCACCGTACGTAGCCAACCGTGATAATCGGAGGTGCCGCTCTCATTAGAGGTGCCCATCCTCTTACATTTGCTGATGCCCTCCGACACCTGATGTCGTCCTCTTATAATTACTGCCGCCCCATCCTCCCCCCCCCCCATTACTGCCACCTGACTACCGTGTATAACTTTTGCTGCACTCGCAAAACTCTTGATCCCCAACTAAAACTGCTGTCATTCTACACAACTGCTGTCGCCCTTCTAAAACCGCTGTCAGCTCTTATTCTAATTACTTCTGTTAACTCTTTTTATCGCCATTGCTTTTCAGCAACCATTACCCTTTTACAATCACTGCCATCCCAATGAAACTTTCTGCACTCCTTCAACCAATGCTGCTATCCTGCAAACGCTCTCATTCTCGTACAGCTACTGACACCTCCATACAATCACTGATGCCTTCCCATGATTGTTTTTGCCCTTCCACAACCATTGTAACCCTACTTACAATCAATGTTGCCTCTGAGTGCCTCTTCGTGTCGGTGCCCTGTGTGTGCAGAACACTTGCCGCGTTTGCAACCCCGGGCCTATTCCATTGCCAGGTACGATGCACTGCACCTTGGAAGCGTTGTATTATCGCTTGCTGTTCATGCTCTGCTGGTTTTAAAAACCCTGATGCACTGAGTTGCAGGTGACCTGGAGAATGCTCATCGAGTGATGTTTATAGGATCAAAACGTGTTCTGTTTCAATCGACAGTAACCCAGAGATCTGCATGGTTCAGTAATGTTCCAAAACTTTCCCCTTCCAGATGAATGTCTTTTGCCTCTTGCAGGAGCTTGAGATTCAGTTTAGTGAAGTCAGCATCAAAGTGTATCCCTGTTCAAACAAACGATTTGAAAATCAAATTAAGAGTGATAGTTTTTTTGTGCAGTCAACATAGCTACATGTGAGTGGATGAAATCCAAATATGAATCGAGTATATCTGGCCAATGCTGGCTCAGTCCTATTACTCACTGAGCCACTTGACACCTTAAGGTAATTCTTACCATGCAAATATGTTTGTAATGCTCCGAGAAGAATATCACTGTCAAAGAACTGAAACAAAACTCTCTCTGAATGCTCAACTTAAGCAGCAGCAGCACTAGGATGGTGAACTGTCAGCACCAGGAGGCGATGGTGATACACAGTAGCATTCGGGAGCAAATCATTGCATTGGAGAGTTCATGGGGCAGTATAGTAGGGCATTTGATGTGTTGTATTTGTGCGTGTTGAGGAGTGCGTGCTGTGTAGCATGCTCTGTGTAGTACAGGATGTGGCGAGTGTTGCAAGCGGTGTGCGCTGGGATGTGTTCGTGTGCGTTGTGTGGGCAATGGGTGCCATGTAAAAAATTGTCTCTGCGTTGCCGAGCATTTAGATACCCCTCGTCTCCCTGCTGCAGCTCTCCGCTCGTGACCCCAGGAGCAGCACACGTGGTGTTCAACGTGGTGGAGTTTGCGGCGGGTCCTGGCCGACCGCAAGCGCAGCGCGGGGTGTGCACGGGCTGGCTGGCGGAGGTGGCCGTCGGTCCTGAGGCCAAGGAGAACTCCCCCCAGCCTTCCAACCTCTCTGGAGCATCCCTCGCTGACTCAGAGCTGCCGTCTTCTAAAGCCACAAAGGTCCGTTTCACTAAGCATCCAGGAATGAATGTTTATGGTTCAGTTTGGCAGCATATCTCTTAAGATCATACAACCCCACTTCATAAAGCGCTGGATAATAGCACCGATGACACGGATAGTAACTTAATAAAAAAAACTCTTCTGGAGTTTCAAGGGATTTTGCAGGTGGGTCCTGTACTGTTGTATATGTTCCATATTTTTTTTCAAGCCGCATTTCTTTCCTAAAGAAAGCCCACACGAGGAGATGGCACTCAGATTCCACGGCACAGATGGGTCGACAAAATAAACGCTCTGCTGCCTCCTACAGGCGCCGTATTGCTGTGCAAGTTGGGTGTCTCTTTCGCGTGATGTTTACACATCTTTGCACATTGCCTCCAAGTCGCTTCGTTACAGGCATTTCGCCACCACCCAAAGCAGGGTGGGTAGCAGTGACACAGTGGTTCACACACTACACCATTAGCCCATTGAGCTGGGTTGCATTCCCAGCTTTGGCTAACACCGAAGGCAAGTGATGCGTGAATTAATCCAAGACTCATCATTCACCAAGCCTCGCTGACTGAGCATTAACTATGACCAACCCCCCCCCCCCCCGCCAATATTACCAACCGAGTGTGTGGAAACCAAGATCCAACAGTGGGCTGACGAATTGCTCTAAATTATTACTTAAAGGGAGTGCCGTGTTTCCTTATTGAAAATGATTAAGAACATGTTCATCGTGATGCGGTTTGAAAAATGAAAAATTTGATGAGCTTTCTGGCCGCTGCGTCGCATTAGCCACGTGTGATGCGTGATTGATGCTTTTGTTAATCGGTAAAAAAAAATCGCTCGTGGCAGCCATGTGCTCATTTCTTAGCTGTTTTTTTTGTGTGATCATTCAATATTTATGGTTTGTCACAACATATTAAATCATAAATATTTTACATTGTAAAAATACTGCTGTAATGGCATTGTAATGTTTTTAATATCCGGCGTTTATTTTTGTCGAGGCTTATTAAACCATAAATAGTTTATGTTACAAGTGTGAAATGTTTCTGAAATTCATTTTAACATTGTATTCCACTGTACCTGTTATTGGTACTGGTAATACATTTCATGAATATGGCATACAAATACATCGATACACTTCCAGCCTTGTAGAATATACTCACAAAATTGATAGGCATTTCAACAAATGATTTATCACGAAATAATCGTATTTGTATAACGTTTAAAAAGTGGAAGGTGCATTGTAAAATAAAATGGTAATCACAAGGCAAAATTTATAATGATGGTAATTATGCTGAGGTATGGGTATTGATATCAACAATATTAATGATCATGACACTGCAGGCATTCTTAATAGTGGTGCTGATGAATGTGGTGATTGTTATAATTATGGTCACTGGTGGTAAGGTAATGATACTGGTAAGTGTATTTGGAAATGTATGAAGATGTTAATGGTGGTGATAATATTAATCTTCATAATGGTGGTAATGTTAAAGGTGCTACAATTTATGCCGCTAATTATCCATATTGTGATAATGCTGCCGATAGTGTAAATGCTAATGATGTTGTTTGTGTTGCTCTTCATGCTGGTAATGCTGTTGGTTGAGATGAAGTCGTGTCTGGCTGTTGGCAGATCCCCATATATGCGCGCAAGAGTACAGGTTTCCGTCTGCCGGAGGATGCGTCTGTCCCCATCATCATGATCGGGCCCGGCACCGGTGTCGCCCCCTTTGTGGGATTCCTACAGCACCGGTGAGCCTGCCCGTCGCTGCGCCTTCCTCCCAGTGTGTCTTTGACCAATTGTCGGAGCATTCTGTCCACATTCCCTTAATGCCCGCTGTGTGGATGGATGCAAAGTGTATTTTTATGAACTGCCCCTGAGGGATAATGCACTGAATTTATCTCCCAACCATACTAACACTCTCGCCACGTGTAATACGCAACTGTTGAGGTTAATAGTAAATGTCATGGGTTTCATTGTAACTATTCGCACATTCATTATTTGATACATTTTACAATTGGAGGTTACAATACAATTTGAAATTATTCTATTTTTACCCTAATGGTGTTTGTAAAGTTGGTAGTGGCTTATAAGTAAAGTTAAGTAATTTGTTTTGGCATGCTTTGGAAAAGAATCCCTTCTTAAATGCACAAATGGACTCCCGTGGTATGAGCCTCGGAGTGCGTTTAAGTCGGATCGGTGCGAGGTGTTTAGCGATGAGTCGGACTACCGATGCAGCAGTGCGGCACGTAATGCTGGTTGTGGACGGAGCGTTTTGTGCCACAAGCTATGACTCAGCAGGAGCATGCCTGTGTGTGTGCCCCAGAGAGCACAAGGCCAGTGGGGGCGCCGCGGTGCTCGGGGAGTCGTGGCTCTTCTTTGGCTGCCGCCACCGAGACCGCGACTTCCTCTACAGGTGAGCGCCTGCTGGAGCGGGGAGCGGGGGGGGGCCCCCTTACCTGTGAAGCAGAGGTGGCCGAGCCCTGCAGAGAGAGTGCCACTGCAACTCAGTTTTGCCATCCTTGTATACCAAACACCAACGGTGACTGTGTCGTAATTCCCTGCTGGTATGTGTATGGGGGGAGGCAGAAGTAAGTAGCGGCTCGCACACCGTGCGCTGTGAATCCAGAGAACTCAATGTTATTCCGACCACGTGTGCTAAGGTCAACATGTGCTCACCATTGCCAGATGAAAGTGACATAATTGGAGATTAATTGGCAACATTTGTATTCTTTAGCATAATTCTCACTATGTTTTGTGATATTAACGTTCATAGTGATTAATTCTTAGTGAAGTGTTAACTTTCCTAAAGTACATTTGCATAACATGCTGATAATGAGTAATAAACGAACCCAAAAGTGTGGTTGGTGAATGATGTGCATACTTATGGCACTGTAATTTTTTATAGTTTAAAAAGTTTAATCACATATAGGACTGTGTATTTGGTCCTTATAAATAAAAAGGCTGCAAAACAACAGCAATTCGTAAAAAAACAAGAGTTTTGCTTTAGTTCCTATAAATATAACGATTAGTTGGCGTTGGGTGCTTCTCATCTTCCCACAAAGTGGTACTCACGTTTTCAACTCCAGAAAGCTAATGAGCTTGGTTTGATCCCTGATTGGAAGTCAAATTAAAATACGTTGATGTTTCATGAACAAGCTTTCTAATCACAATTCATAATTACTTGCCACAAAACATTCCATCGATGGTTATTGAATAACAACAACAACCTCGTTCCGTCTTGCTCTAGGGAGCAGCTGGAGGGCTTTGTGGCACGCGGCACGCTCACCCACCTACGGGTGGCCTTCTCTCGTGACGAGCCTGCGGGGTCAGAGGTCGCGAGCCCGGGTGGGGCAGCACACCCCCGGTACGTGCAGCACATTCTTGGTCTGCACCGTGCCGACGTGATGCGTCTGCTGCTGCAGGAGGGTGCACGCCTCTACGTGTGCGGGTGAGCATTTTCGGCAGCCGAGAAAAGCGTTTGCGGCCGCGCGTAGCACACGCTGGGTTTATGTCGGTGGTTCGTCAGGGAGGTTACGTGACGGTTTGATATACATGTTGTGTTATTGGTCATGCATGCTTCCGCTGCTGACGGACCATCATTGCCCAGTTTGGTGAAGTATCGTCAAATACCTCCTACGGTCCGTACGTGATGGGGAGCCCCTCGCCCAACATTGGATTTCTAGACTGTGTACCAGACTGTCCAGAAAGATTTTTAAGTCCATGGGAGATCAAGAGGTTTCGTGTGGGGTAATTAGACTTTTATGTAAATCCCCAAAGCATGTTATAGTGACGTCCCTGGGCTACGACTGCTTTGTGTGTTTTATATTCTCGCATTCTTACTAAAACTGTCGGGACAGATGGGGGGAAGTGTCTTCAGTGAGCACTGGGAGCATTGTGCTTTTCTTGACTCGTTCACAGGACAGTTGCACCATTAAAACATCCAGGCAGCCTCAACACCAACCCACTACCACCACGGTGCTTATTTCAAGTCCTTGAATCTTCAAAGTGAAATCCCCCTGTGTTTGTGTAGTCAGCGGAGCCAGGTCCATTGTCGGAATTGTATGCCAATCCTCGACAGTTTGAGCAAATTGGAACAAGTTGATCAATTAGCAGTATCCTAAAACTACCCTTTCCCCCCCATTTAATCAGTTATTACATTTTAGTATTTAACCTATTATCACACATTGAGCAAGTTATTTTTCAAGGGTGATTCACGGGGGGGAATAGTACAGGAATGCCACAGCAGAATATGTCAATTATTTATCAGAGCAGCAATTTTAAAGGCAGGTGAGTATTCTCTTTTTAAAATAGCCACATTTTGGCTGCCACATTGCCGTGAATTGTAATTTTTTTCATATATAAGTAAACTCACACCTAGCAATGTTTTTGGCGGTTGCACTTTTAACATGCCACTTTTGTTGACAGGGACGCCAAGAACATGGCCAGGGATGTGCAGGAGACTCTGGTGGGCATGGTGGTGGAGGAGACGGGTGTTGCCAAGCTGGAGGCCATGAGGGTGATTGGCGGCCTCAAGGAGCAGGGGCGCTACTTGCAGGACGTGTGGACCTGATACGACCGAAGAGAGAGGAGGGTTTGGATTGGAGGGCGAGAGGGGATTGGACGTTCAGCAGTTCTCCTTGAACGACTCGGACAAAGTGAACCCTGTAAAATGCCAGCACAGATCGTCGTGATTCAGAAGAGGCCAGTCAAAGCTTAAGCCCAGTATTTAATAATGATGATGACGTGTCTCAATGAGAATATCCGCCTGGGTGTAACATTGGCCTGAATTTAAGTCTTGCCAAGGCACTACTTTTGCTTACTTAAATTTATTTCCCGTTATTTAGGAAAACCTCATGGATTCTCATGACATTTCAGGAGCATTCTGCATTGGGGTGTTTGGAAAGTTTCACTGATTGGTGTTTTGCATGTGGTAGGACGCCAAAGCAGTTATATCAAGATAATTCAAGCATGCAAGATGATTACACTCAAAACTCCACATAGATGGATGTGTGATGCCACTTGCTGTACTGCCATCTCTTGGCTAACTCGCAGCCCAGCAAGCTTGGCAATGTCACAAATCTGTGAATCACCAACGCTTGCATCCAAAGCGCTGGATTATAGCGTGCGCAGCTGCACCATATACATCCCATATACTGTACATGCCTTAATTGTTGACAATGACAACAATGCCAGAATTAATCGTGAACCATCTTCATACCCATCCCTACTATGTGCCGGTAGTAGAGATGGGTATAAATAATGCATTCATTGTTTATAGTTGCTGGCAGGAAACCCGCCCTGAGGTCATTCAGTGAAACGTCTTTTAGCTGCCTATTCACCATGAGTGTTTAATAGTTTGTTAAGAATGGCCACTCTTGGCATGCGATTTTTCTATAAAAAGGAAGTGTTAATTATGATGGTATGAGAGTGATTTTCAGTCGGTGCTTATACACTGCTAAATACACTACCCTAGGTTATGAACATTGGTGTGGATGACATAATATAATCTGCGATCCATATTTGTTTTCGCGTTAGACCACGGGGTAGCTTTATACCAAAATTCTTGTCAGTAACCCCTCCACCACTTGACAAAACTGTCACGTTTACAAAGATAATTACGTTTTAAGGCTACGTTTAAGTTTACTCACTCCATATACATTAACAGGAAACCCACATTACTGAGCTCGTTAAATTTCAAAATCTCAACACATTTCTCAGTAACATGGCCCTAAAAGAGAAACATGTACTGTATAGAGGGTGGCCCAAAAAGGTTTTGTTTTTATATTAAACCATTTGAATTGTGTATTCTTTAAGTTAATATTTGATCTATAAATAAAAAAATCTGAAAAATGGACAGATAATTGATGAAAGAGTTCAATTAGTTTTTATGTATGCAGAAGAATGGCAGCTCTAATCTTTTATGAAGCCGTACATTATTTTCAAAAAAGAGAATTCATGCATGCATGAATGTTAATAGAAGTGGGTTTGAACATTTGTTAAATGAAATGAAATAACCGTAGATACTTTGTTAACATATATATAATAACCCTAGGTGTCCTGATTTTTGAGCCACCCTGTATGTAATAGGCCCTTCTGGTCATTGCCAAATTACAATGGTTTGGCTATGTATGGTGCAAAATAAATTCAACATACATTAGAATATATCTTGTTGGATTTCGATGAATGAAAATGTTTTTTGTGTGTGCTTCTCCAGCACTGCCAACACGGCTTCACTAAAACACAAGTAATCTTTGAGATTGGCTATGTGACAAAAAACACACTGTTGAAAAGGCTTCACTTATTGATTTTGGTTGATGAATAATATCAATTTTACTGAACTTATTGTGCATTTACTGTGAAATGTGTAACCCCGCACGTTAAAGCAAGTTTTATATGTTACTTAGAAATACAGTGGCATTTATACATTTATATACTCAAGTTTAAACGACTGTAATCAACATTTATATTTACTATTGATAGTGGGGTGTGCACACAATAGAAAATACCTCGCAGGCAATTTATATACGTGTTTTATGCAGTCTTGTTGATCATGGGAAAGCTGGTAATGCTACACGTGGAGAGTTTACAGTTAATGTCACACGTGGAGAGTTTACTGGACAGCGCTGAATAATTTAAAATCAAAGGAACGACTGTTTGCCCTAATGATGACCTTTTGTTTTTTTTTTAAATAAGAAAGCTGAATATATTTTTTAGGCTTTGCTCCGAATGAAAATGTATGCCGGCATATTTGTGCAATAATGTTTTTAGAATGACAGTAACGTTTCAATCACTTTGTAATGGTATAATGTACGGTACTGTATATGACAAGATATACAAATAAACACGATATAATACAACAAAATATATTTTCAATATTTTAAAAAATGTTATGATTATCAAGCCAGACCTTTGTGTATCTTTCCGTTGTGATTCCAATTACATTCCCAGCTGCGCTTCAGCGGTGTTCATGTCATATGGAACGCTCATAGCCAGCAGTGTAAAAATCTCGTTTTTGACTGAGCCCCATCAGGTGAGCAGTGCACCCCTTGTTTGCATGGCAACTGATTATTTTTTAGACAATACCTTAATACAAGTTACAAAACAAAATGCAAATCATTGAGACCATCAAACACATCGGGACTTGCACTTGGTTTAATTACAGGTGGCCGAGTCCCAGATTGAGACCTGGATTTTCGGTGTTGCAGCCCGATTATCTGACACGAGTTCCCCGAGGTTATAATGCAGAGGGTACAAGGTAATGACGGGGGACTGTTTGATAGTCTCCATGAATGCAGTCCCCGCCACGGAGCCAAATTGTTTTGGGGGGTCAACGTCTCAATGTCCACAGCCGCCCAAAACATTTGCGTATTTAGTCAGTCCAACGCAAGATGAGATTAACCTGCGCGGCATACTCAAATGGCAATATATCGTGCTGGCATCGGAGCTTACATTGCAATAAAACAACAACACCCTAAAAGATCTTGCACAAGCGAGATGTTCTGTGGCCCTCGTCTGCATTGGTGGTGGCTCTGTGCCAGAGGGAGAATTATTCATATTCCTTCGGTAGAATCCAAGCTCTAAAGTAATTGCTGTTGACTTCAGACACAAATCTATTTTATAACAACAACAACAACAACAGATTCCGAATCTCAATATTCCTCTCGCAAGATAAATGATCGGGTCAATGTTATGCCACGTGCGGCTTTTGATGTCCATCCTTCAATCGCCCACTAGATGGCCGTGATGGGTCAGCTGGGAGCATCAAGTTTGCACTGAAACCGAGGAACACGTTCTATGGTCGAATTGACTCGAATATACCGTAAGACCATAGGTTTTAATACGTATACCCTCTACCTCCCAAGAACTCCACAGTGAGTTTCTTTTGTATGACATTTTAGAAGCAACGTTTAACGTGATAATCCATTCGATGGCATCAGAAGTTGCTTGACGTGTACAGTTTGTACCTCCTGTGTAAGCGCATCATGGACAGCGAGTCCCAAATTTGTTTTTGGAAAATTCCATTTAATCGGGGTGTAACACTCAAAGCTCTGCACATGAAAACAACCCATAGCTGTGGTGCCATCACAGCCCAAGCCTTAGACACCTCGTAATCCCAGACAGTCTTCCACGTCCTAACCAGGCTCAACGCTGCTTAGCCTCAGAAATCTATTGGGATCCATGCATTCTGGATAGAAGTAAGTTTCATTTCGTGGCACGGCAGCCAGGGGTTCAAGCGACAAGTCACACCAGTGTCCTTAAAAGCTAGGGATAGGCATTTCCTTGAGTCAACTCGTAAATTTAATGAGGACACAAAGTCGTATTCTCAATGCTGTCTCCCACACCCAATAAATAATTTGTAACGTCACTGGCAAGCCTTGGGATGTGGGTGTGGCGTAATTGTGGAGGAAATCGGTTGGATCGAGATAGTATTGAGGAAGTTTTAAAGCAGGTACAGGAGGAGAGACGTCAAACTGGAACAATCCAGAAGAGGGAAGAGATGTGGATTTGGCACATTTTCAAAATGTGAAAGCTTAATGAAGGAAGTTTTGGAAGAGAAGGAAATGTGTTGGGGAGAAAGCAAGAGGCGGAGAAAGAAAAAAACGCACTTGATGACTTGAAGGATAAGGGGTTCTGTATAGTGAAATAAAGGAGCAAACTCAAGATGGGACCGGATGAGGGGACGTTGAGCCAAAGAACTGCCGTTTAGCAGAGGGAAAACGAAAGGGAAAAAAACGTCACAGGATCCTCCTAAAGTTGAGTTTTCAGATTCAGGTAGTAGTTTCTGGCGTCTTGAATCTTGATGGTTTTAATAATGCAGTGTGTTGGTTGTGCAAATGAAGATATTTAATGTGCTTTTGTTTTGTTGAAACATATAATCAGCAGTTTCCCTATTCTGCATTGGGTTGCCTCCAGAAAATAATATGCTGTTGCAAAAGTTGTTTGACCCGAACTGAAAAGATGTAGCACTTGAAACGGCCATTCATGAATACAAAGCAGAGCCCCTGATGCCTTGGCCGTAGCTCAGCTGGAACAAACCCGCGAGTAAAAATGTCTTCGTGAATAGCAACTTCCAGAGTGATAGTCATGCACTTGGATTTGAGTCATTTGTATTTGAGAGTCCGCGTATATCTCTCGAAATGTATTTAATACTATAAATGTACTCACCTTTCTCAGAAATTTGCTGTTTGGTGTACCGCATTTAGATGACCCTGTTGTATTTAAACTTTGAACAGCGACGAGCAAATCGATGTCAAATAATTTGACTAGCGGCAGGCTGACATTTAATCAAATCAATGCGCTGTGAGTTTCCATGTTGTGTTGTATTTCCATTGAAAGGGCATTGCTGTGCATGCAATCACAAAAGTCTGGTAACTCAAGATATGTTTATTTTCCTTTTATGAATACAATTTATGAATTAGAGCCACAAAAAGTTCCCAAGTACACAAACGAACAATGAGGTGGTGCTTGTGTCCATCTGTGGTCCTGAGTCAGCGGTGGAAATTTCACTTTTAGGATGGAGACCAGCGCAGGCCATCGGGCAGCCACCGATGATTTGATGAATATTTTCGCATTGCAGTTCGCTGAATGGTCGGGCCTCCAGTGGATGCAAATAATATTCACTTACTAATATGGTTTTCCCCTTTTTTCTGACAACAAAACTGACACCTTTTGCAAGGAATCATGCTTACATTAACCACAATACTTGCAGTCAAATGCAAACAAAAAACAATACTCTGATAATTTATGTTCTGTCTTTGAAACAGATTGGTCCACACCAGAGACAGCTTTCTTTAGAGCCTAGTCTCATATGGTGTTCGACCAGATGACGGCCAAAGTGCGCCTTTTGGCGTCATCTGTTGCCAGAAAAAGGGGAAAAACCCTATTAGTATATTTTGGTACCGGCAAAGGAGGTCCCATGGTGAAATATTCACTTACTCGACTCGATGCATGTATCGTGAGTTTAAGAAACAATATTAATTAATCGAAGCATCACTCCACCCATAGCAAGTACTGTTGACCTTCCACAAAGCGTTACTCATTTTGTTGACCTCGTGGCGTGCTGATTTGACCCACGACCTGAATTTGAATTCATGATTCTTCAAATTTGATTCCGGTGCTTCTAACCATTGCACCACCCGGCCTGACAATGCAGTCACAGTCTCTACCGCGTTACAGCAAACAACATCCCATGTGCTGTGCTCGTGATGCACATTTTGAAACCATCGTAATATCTTCTTGGTTCTTTCGGTAAAGTCACGTAGAAGGGAAGTAATAAAATAATACAAATAAAACATAATAGAATATTTTTTTAATTACTTTTATTCTTTTATTTCTTCCCTTCTACGTGACTTTAACGAAAGAACCAAGAAGATGAATCCCTGCAGTCACGAAAGCTTTAAATCAAAACCATCGTAATAGTGAGGGATTTTCTCTGAACACTCCGCCTACCTTTCACACACACGAAACACTCAATCGAGGCAATTGGTCAAACCTCTGAACGCGATATGGTTGCCGTAATTATTCGTTTTTCACGATACGAGATCACATTTCACGCCCTAAAGATGATCAGATTATCAGTTTCGTATTACTTTACGATTATATTTCACATTTTTATTGCGTCGTTTGTGTACGTCGAGTACTTAAAAGTACAACTGCAGTTCACTCAGAATAAGCTTCCATGAGTGTTTTTAAAAAATAGTTTTACATACCATAATACGACACGTGCCGTCCACATTAAACAATCAACTTCGCTCACCAGTTTCCGCTCCGCAATAAAAACTCGCTGATTGTTCCCGCGCTCACCCCACAAGCCCTCCACCTCAGATCCACCACCGTTACTTTTTAAATCCTATATATTAAGTTCACTTGCTTGCTTGCTTAGGACCGTGCAAATCTTTCGGTCGTTTTTTAACCCACTTCCCGTGATCCAATCGAGCTGACATTTTCCATACAGACTCGTTGTGCGTGAAAATTAATGTTCGTGAAAAAATGTTTTCCCAAATTTTACACTTTTTAGGACAAGAATATTATATTTAATTACCAATTGCTTAATGCTGCCATGCAATCATCTGACCCATAGGTGGCAGCCATCTCAAGCCAGAGGACGAGAGGACTCTAGCTGCCACGCATATAAAGGATTTATAGTGAAAAACTTTGTTTTTACGGATTAATTTTTTCCTCTTCATATTCGCATCACACGGCTCTCACTCATTCCCCATTCGTTCGATCCATCGATCATCGTCATTCACTGCCATCAATTTCGCTTCCACCCATCGCACGCATCACAGATTTGCCCCAATTACTTCCTCTCGTCTGTTTCATTCGCCTCATCCCCACCATAACATTCGTGTGTGTACTACTGTAAATTCTGTGCGAAGCGCCTTGGATAAGGCGCTATAATCATTGTTTTAAGCTAAGATAAATTACACAAGAAACAATTTTAAAAATCTGTAAAAATTATAACATCATGTAATTGCCACGCCACCAATTACTGCGTCGAACATTTAGAAAAGCGCCGATTTTAATGAGTGCTAGTTATTTCTTTAAAACTTTAATATGCTTTTGTAATAACAACAAAAATGTGATCGTAAATACGTGCGCCATTCAAAATGAGCAATGATAAGAACTAACGATATCAAAACGGACGATACCATCATTACCACGAACCTTACATCGTGCAATGAATGTATCATATCATTGCATGGCTGCGGCGAACATGCAAAGAAAGCCCTGTCTTCCTGACAACGAGTCTTGCAGCTTGTCGATCCTCTTTCCGAGTAATCTCATAAAGTATCATTATCATTTGGCCTTGGTCCTGCACAACGCCGACCACTGAACCAGTTTTCAGCACTTGGTCGAACACCATTTGAGACTAGGCTCTAAAGAAAGCTGTCTCTGGTGTGGACCAATCAGTTTCAAAGACAATGCATATATTATCAGAGTTGTGTTTTTTGTTTGCATTTGACTGCAAGTATTGTGGTTAATGTAAGCATGATTCCTTGCAAAAGGTGTCAGATTTGTTGCCAGAAAAAAGGGGAAAACCCCTATTAGTATATTTTGGTATTGGCAAAGGAGGTCCCATGATGATCCCATTGTCCTCACGCGCCCAGTCAACTCCGCGGGGCATTAGCAGCACGCGCTGCCACCACCACCACCAGCACCACCACCAGCAGCAGCAGCAGCCCCAACGTGGCACGCTCACCCCCCGCAAATCGCTTTGCTAATGACCCCGTGACATCATTCACACGAGCGCGCAACGAACAACGAGAAAGCCGCAGCAAATACGGATTTTTAGCATCTTGAATTCCTTCGGCGGAACGCACGTGGTCTGCTTGCTCGGGGAGCGCGCGCGCCCTGCGGGTCGTTGTTGTTGTTGTTTGTGGGAGACATCGCGAAGCTGTCGCTGCATGTCATTTTTTTTGGTGGTTGTTGTTGTCATCGTCGTCGTCGTTACACTTTCAGCCTCGGCGAGGAATTTCAGGGTTGTGGCGAGTTGGCTCGGAATGTGGGCCGTCGCTCTGGAGCACGATCTGACATATCGGTGTGTAAATTCGGACGTGAAACGAGGTTGAGGTCATGTCAACGCTGCGGCTCTGTGCGTGTGTGAGAATTGCTCTGTGCGTGCGTGAGAATTGCCAATGGAGCGTGCCACCCGTTGGGGCTCTTCGGCGTCTGCTTTTTTCCTGCATTGGGTTTTTTTTTTTTAAATCAGGCTTATCGGTGACTGTGTTAACCAGTGATGTGCAGTGTGCATTGTCAACATTATTGTCATTGTTGTATTTGTGATTACATCTTCAGGGTTTGATTTCCATTCTCTTTGGTTCTTTCGGTAAAGTCACGTAGGTATAAAATACAATAAATCACGACCGAAAGAACCAAAGAGTATGGATTCCTGCAGTCACGAACGCTTCAAATAAATATTAATTTCCATTCTTTCATATCTGTAAAATAAGTGACATAAGTATAATTGTGTCTGCATTTATGTAGTATCTGTGTCTGGATCGGTCATCCTCGTTGGACACTTCACCAATTTGAATGAATGAGGTGTCATTTGAAAGCTTCTGTCGTATAAACCGGTGAGTGGGGCAGTGTCCGGTGAGTGGTGAACTTGTGACCTGGCTCAGGTGACTTTTGTGTGGCACGTCATTCTCTCCATAGGACAGGCTGCCCATTAGTACGATATATATTAGATATAGGGTGTCAAGTCCGAACGTCTGATTTCTCTACTCAGTGTCAAGTCAAATTAAAACCCCATCCTCTGCGTGGTGCTCATGTATCTTGGTGATCTTCTTGGTTCTTTCGGTAAAGTCACGTAGAAGGAAAATAATACAAATAAAACAGACTCTGTCTACTAGACAGACCTGTTCTCCACCTGAGGACGGCTGCTTGCGTTGTGGCCGAAACGTCGTGAGAATAATTTTGTTATGTTTAATTTTTATTATTTTATTATTTTCCTTCTACGTGACTTTACCGAAAGAACCAAGAAGATGAATCCCTGCAGTCACGAAAGCTTTAAATCGATATCTTCATGATCCTCAGCCAGTGGCGGCAAGTACACATTCCCTATGCCAAGGCCGAGTATGTCTTCACCGCGCTTGAAAATTATACAAACTGAGTGCCCTCGCGTAAGAGCGCCTCGCTGTTCGCAAAACACGCGGCATATTGAATCTCAATAGGCTGCTGTAACCTGGTTAAGACAAATGAATATCGATTGGTAACCTGGTGGCACAGAGTGGCAGGCAGCTCGTGTCCTTGGCGCGAGCCCTGCCCGCCCGCCCAGCCTGCGCCCTGCGAGTGTCCGGGCGCACGGCCAGCCTGGCGCGCCGTTGGTGAACCTCGGTGAGGATTGGACAAAGGGAGCTGCAGGCTGTTGTGCGCGCATTAAGCGATCGTAAAATGCCGACCATCTGCACCACTTGGCCGAGACTGGGAGATTGGGGAGGTTGTGAACCCTGGGCCTCATTTTGAAGTGCATTCCTAGAGGTTTTTTTGTGTGTGTCCCCCCCCCCCCACCCACCACCCTTTAGATTCTGCAAGCAGCCCCGTTGCATTGCAGATGTGATCACTGGCGGAGCCAGTGGGGGGGTGGGGGGGTGGCAGGTGCCACCCCCCAATGATTCGATCAAAATCCCTAATTTCGATCGGATCATTGGGGTTTATTAGTAATAAATCGGCATTTTGCGACACCCACTGCCACTGTGTAGCATATTATTACGTGCCATGGATTCTATGAGATGATAGGACAATAGTCTGAGCCCATAATTGGCAATAAGTAGCGGCAAAGCAGTTATAAGTGACTCACAGAATTGTGCGCAGTTGCGTATACAGTCCACAACTTCCCTGAAGGCAAACACCTTCAGCGAGCGCGATGCCGATCACACAACGCGGTTCGAATTCGACCCTCGATAGATGACTGCGCCATCGCCGCACACGCGTCGAATAAAAGCAAGGGACAAGTCCTTACTTACTAACAACTCCTCTATCATTTTTAATTGCTGGTGGGGTTGCCCCCTCTACCTGAAAATCCTGGCTCCGCCATTGGACGTAATAGATGCCACCCGCTGCCGTTCTATTACGCTGCGTTACGGTGGTAGCATTTTCCTTGCAATATTTTACGCAAGCATCACGTGGAGCAAGGAATCCTGGCGAGATAGGCTTTGGTCACCTGGGTGTATAGCTCTTGCTGGTTGGGTGTGCCGTAGTCAAGAGGCTTTGTCACTGGTCTTGCAACGCAAGAAAGTGGCAGGCTGTCTTTGTTTTTGTTGCCACAGATTTAAACCTGTGGAAAGCTTCCCTAGTCCATGGCACGTGACGAAAGAGGTTATCGTCAAAGAGTGGACTCACCAAGAGGCTGCAGTTCGTTTCAAAGTCAAATAAACAAATAACATTAAAAAGTGTACATTTCCTATTCCTGTTATCCTTGTCACACAAAATGCTACGTGTTTTTTTTTCCCGAATTAGGGTAATTAGTGAGTAACATTTCAAATGTGGCAAATTTAGAGCTCTTGCCGGCAGCACTCATTGCTGACACCATAAATCTACGAATCAAACTCAAGTCGAAAGCTCACAAGATCAGGGGAAGGGCTCATCTTCCATGAAAGTCCACCCGAATATTAACCAGGGCTGGCCGCTAACCTCGACCTACGAATCTCCGTGACAAACGGCGAGGGAGCCACTTCTCGGCCATGTCACTGCCATGTCACAAGTTCAAATCGTCACCATTGCTGAGATGACCGTTTGGTGGGGCTCACATCTGTCGGTTATTCTGAGCCAGGAGTCAAAATTTAATAGGTCAACCACTGTTTACTGACCCCAATGAGATCAGAGACTTGTGTTGCCTCCGAAACGCCGTGATTTATTATTTTATTATTTTATTTCTATTTTATTTCTATTATTATTTTTATTATTTTTATTATTTCTTTTTGATTATTTATTTTTACCTCCGTGACTTTACCGAAAAAACCTAAGAGTATGAGACTCAAAGTATTGGCAACGCAATGCAAGTGCAGGTGTGCTTGTTTGCCGGGTGGACGGGGCAGTCAGACTCGTCGCAATGTTTTGGTTTTAATTTCTCTGCAATTGCAGTCATTATTGCCCTTGAACGAGAGATTGGCTCAAGAGCTGTTTGAAGGGAAGCCTTCAGCTCCATCATTCTTCTGCAAATAAAATAAATTATCGTAAATCTGCCC
Source organism: Lethenteron reissneri (assembly GCF_015708825.2). NCBI lineage: Eukaryota > Metazoa > Chordata > Hyperoartia > Petromyzontiformes > Petromyzontidae > Lethenteron > Lethenteron reissneri. The sequence goes on along the minus strand of NC_083798.1, from coordinate 3,257,710 downwards.
GGGCGCTTACAACTTAATGCTGACACACTAAATCTACTCGTTCAAGTCGAAAGTCAAAGTCAATGGTTTCTCTCGCCCAAAGGATCAGGGGATGGGCTCTCCTTCCAGTTTCAGCCTTGAGCCAATGCTATAAGTTACACACTGCTATGACATTTACTTCCCAGAAAATGATACTCTTTATATTATTATTATCCCTGGATAGATAACAGACTTCGTCGATCTTATGACCAACATTTGAGCATTCAGCCTTCCAACTCCGAGCTGTACAATTCTGTGCACGGTATTCATCTCGATTAGGCAACCATAGGAATTGCACTTTATTCCAACCCCATTATGGCAACATTTATCAAAACGATCACAAAAAGTAAACTTATACACGCTAATTCAGGATAAAAGGTGATTTTAAATGGACTGATAAATACAACTTTGCCGCAGCGTACTCTCATCTTCATCGACATATTTGTAATATCACATCTCAAATGGAACACAGCCACAATTTGGGACTGATAAGAAAGAGCTCATCATAAAACAGTGGCCCATGCCTCGTATACAGCCAAAATAAATGCATTTCACCAGCAATTGGCTGCACACATTCCAATTTGCACTCTATTTGTTTCCGAATTGCTTCTGTCCCACCGGTGTGTGTAAGCACAGCACACCGATGCGTTCTAGCTTACTAAAACTGCACTCGTGACACATTAACTTACAATTCGGGTCTCTCATTGTGCGTTTTAGTCTCTCGGTCTCTCCGTGCTCAAACGAGCTTTGGCCGGTGTTCATCGACATTTTTTTGTTGTAAACGGGTAGCAATTTACTCAAAATGTAATAACGCCGACTTGAATTGGGTATGCGGCAAGAGGGAATGGATCGCTGAAGGAAGCGACCGAGGGAAATATGACTTTGTTTAAGAGACCGAGAGGAAGAGAGAAGAATGGCTGGCGGCTTGGGATGATGTCGTACAAGGACAGACGCACGGACACAAGAGGAAAGCAGAGAGCAATGCGGAGGGGAGGACAATACACTTCACGGATAGATTTCGATTTAAAGCTTTCGTGACTGCAGGGATTCATCTTCTTGGTTCTTTCGGTAAAGTCACGTAGAAGGGAAATAATAAAATAATAAAAATAAAACATAATAAAATAATTCTCACGACGTTTCGGCCACAACGCAAGCAGCCGTCCTCAGGCGAAGAACAGGTTTGTCGGAAAGACAGCGTCTGAATGGTGTCTTTCCGACAGACCTGTTCAGACTTGATGGCTTGAAATAGGCTATCTATTTGGTGTTTTAACACCTTAACACCTCGTGTTTTATTGTCAGAAACGGTAAAACCTATTCTTATTTCTCATCACTTTTTACAGATTGATCTCTCAGGGGTTGGACGCGCACCACAGGAAGCTTGGATATCGATGTACAAAGATGCACAAAGATGCACAAAGATGCACAAAGATGCACAAAGATGCAAGTGCTGCACATTACCGAGACACGGTGGGGAATGTGGATTGAAATAGCAGATGTCACTGCACCTGATTATCGTCCAGGAGAGAGCCTCTTTATGACCTAAAAATCCCTGGGTTTGTAAACGTGTCGTTGCACGCCAAGTTTGAGCGCCAACAGTTGAATCCGTGTGTGTGGGTTTCTTTCAGTGTTTGACATAATCTCCTACTTTTGAACTGATGCATTGCACTGCACCTAACCCTACAGAGTCAACAGTGGCAGCAGAGTCTCTCTGCTGAAATGGGTGCTCATCGATATTTACTGCCCTGAACCAGTGGGGGAAAATTCCACATTGCCAGGACAAGGGCCGTTATAATTATAGGGTGACCATTGTTCACTTTGCTGCAAAGTGATACTTATTCTCGGCGGGCTAAAGAAGTGAATTATTTTGTCCTGTAAAAAACGTGCCACATTTTTTACTGTTTGGCCGTGTCGGGTGGTGGAGGGTTACGACACATTTATAAATAACGCGATCTGACCCAAAAACCTATATTATGAATAATATTGGTCGCGAAAGCCTACGTGTTAAATTGATACTTATTCTATCGATCAGACAGACGATGATGATGAGTCGACCTCTACCTTTCCAAAATCTCGTTCTCTAAAACCTAAATCAAAGTTATTTATGCATAAACAAAGCTACATTATACACGTTGTGGTGCATTTATAATTCGTCTTTCACGATTGATATTATATCTTAAACAAATGTTGTTGTATAACGAAGCGCTTGCTATTCATCAAACACGCGCAGCACATTACGATCCAAGGTATCTGGCAAAACACTGCCAGGGAAAGGTCATTGGAAGTAAAGGGTTGTGTTCTCGGCTACAACAGCAGCACATCTGCCGTCAAGCCACGTGCCCAAGTGCCTGTTCACGTGGCCTCAAGGTGCACATGGCCTGGCACAAGCGTCGTGGTGACGTCACCGCCACTTAGTGGCGAATGGCGGTTGTTGTTGTTGTTGTTGTTTTTCAAACAACACCAGGGCAGCACTCGTCACCACTCGAAGGCCTGGGGGCAAGTTGTGGAGATTCCACATTTCTCTCTCAGGAAACGGTCTCTGTAAGAACGACGACAAGTTGATGCCCAATAAGGTGGCGCTCGTGTTATCAACAGCTGTTGTCAGTCTGGTAACTTCTCACTGCTGGCCAACTGCTTCCACTATTTTCTTCCATTCCTTCGTAGTCCTTGTCCGGTAGTGGCTTATGAATGAAGATATTTCAACATTAGACCTCCTTTGCCAGTACCAAAATATAATAATAGGGTTTTTTCCCCTTTTGGCGTCCTCTGGTCGAGCACCAATTAGGTCGAGGCTCAAAAGAAAGCCGTTCCTTGGTGTGGACCAATCAGTTTCAAGGACAATGCATATATTATCATAGTGTGTGTTTTTGTTTGCATTTTGACTGCAAGTATTGTGGTTAATGCAGACACGAATCCTTGTAAAAATGTGTTAGTTTTGTTGCCAGAAAAAAGGGTAAAAACCCCTATTATTAAGATATTTCATCTTACTGCCATCTCTTCTGCTCTGTCTCTGCTTCTTTCGCCTTCTCTCGGAAGCCGCTCCCTAGTTGACTTTGTCCATTTCTCATCATCATAGAGAGGGAACACATTCAACGTCGATGATTAATCATCCTAATTAGTTGAGTACCTCCCCGACCGAGAGTTGAACTCGCAACCTGGTTTTGAGGCAAGATCTGTAGCTCTCAATACTCTGATAGTGCGCTGTCTTTGAGTTGTACGCCTTTTGGCGTCATCTGGTCCAACACCAATGGAGACTAGGCTCTAAGAAAAGCTGTCTCGGGTGTAGACCAATCAACTTCAAGGACAGTGCATATCATTATCATCATCAGAGTTGTTTCTTTTTGTTTGCATTTTGACTGCTTGTGTTGTGGTTATTGCAAACATGATGCCTTGTATAAAGGTGTCAGTTTTTGTACCAGTTGAAAGGGTAAAAACCTGTTACTACAAGATCTGTAGCTGTTGTGCCAACCAGGTGGATCATCACGCATGTAGCCGGTGTTGCAACCAAAAACTTACGAGTATCACGTTGTCCAGTGATGAATGAAATCGAACATAATTGCTTGGTATAGCCTCTGCGAATTTACATGAACCTTCGCGACCACACTGTAAATAAATTGTGAACTCGTATTTGTGCTCGCTGCGAAAAAAATAAACATTCGGTATATAAATCAGAAACGCATTGGAAAAATGTGAAATTAATGTTTATAAGCAACAAACCTGGTTTACAGCGAGGACTCCTCAGCATAAATGTATACGTGGTGAAATAAATATATGATTGATTGACATGCTTGTTTATAGGTTTAAAGATGTTGTGGGCTTTTGCCCATTTGCATTTACATTATCGAAGTGGAGGGAATATGCAAGCGGCAACGCTTGAAATAAATTGTTGTGCCAATATACCAGATAGGCTTAATGACTTGGCCTGCAAGCCTGACATATATATATTTATGTTTTAGTTTTTAGTTCTGTTAGCTTGACCTTCAACCTGATAAGTCTAAGACCGTGGTGTGACTGTGTACATAGCACAGGTTATTGGAACTTGGCAGCTACTTGTTTTTTGCGTCGACAAACAACAAAAAAATCGCCTGTAAAGCAGGAGACATCATCATGACCCATCACACATGTTTGTAAAAAAAAAGATAAACAGAATTCAGAGCACAAACAGCTCAAGCGTGATCATTTGTTCTTTCAAACAGCTAATTTTGGTAATTTGTAAATACTGACATAAAAAAAATAGTGAATGTTAGATTTTTTTTTCACACGTGAGACAAATATAAAAAATACAAACTCGACTTTCGCCAATAAAAAAATAACGAACGATGCGTACCTATGTGGACATTTAAACTTGATAAACACGGACGCGTGTAGCGATGCACATGGACAATACGAGCACGATCGGGGCCTCAATACTAAAACACAGACGAATTGTTTAGAGCCGTTCAGTGACCTCTGCGTGAGCTGCGTTCAGCTTGGAAGGGGCTCGCGATCGGATGGACGCGCGATTTTCTTCGTGTCCTACAGCTGCTGATGGCGATGCAGAGCGTCAAACTACGATGTCGCATTCAGGTGGTCAAGCGCAGATAGCCACGTGGTGAGCAGCGGAGTGCAATCGCTGCCACGTCTCCTTCCTATCTGTGGACCGGTCGTTACACATTGCACGGTCAGTTCCGGATGACCACAGTCGTACACTCCTGGAGAGTTTTTTTTTTATTTCGATTTAAAGCTTTCGTGACTGCAGGGATTCATCTTCTTGGTTCTTTCGGTAAAGTCACGTAGAAGGGAAATAATAAAATAATAAAAATAAAACATAATAAAATTTTCATGACGTTTCGGCCACAACGCAAGCAGCCGTCCTCAGGTGAAGAACAGGTCTGTCGGCTGCTTGCGTTGTGGCCGAAACGTCGTGAGAATTGTATTTCATTATGTTTTATTTTTATTATTTTATTCTTTCCCTTCTACGTGACTTTCCATTTGTGCATCATCATGATCATCAGGGCATCCGCATCTACTGCTGCCACGGTTTGTGCCGTGGGTGCGGTTTGAGGTGGACCGTTGAAGGGGGTGGGGGGTCAGTGCCACTGAGACAGGCATCTGAGTGTCACCCAGGGGGTCAGTGACCAAGGGGAAGAGCGAAAGCCAAGATGGTGGGAAATTGTAGGAGCAGACATTGGAGGTGGGATGTTGACCGTGCGGCAGCTGCAGTATCTGGCAAAAGGAAGTGATTGTATTGGTGTGGGGGCATCAATGGCATTGGCCGTGATGACCTCTGAACTTTGACACTGGATCACCTCGTCTTTCAGTGGGAAATTTACAAAGGATTTTTGAAACGGCGCATATTTTCTTGTCTCTGAGCGAATGAACCCGAAGGTTTTTGTAAGCACCCAGGTGTGGCAATGTGTACCAGCACATTTCCGAGTGTAAACACAACTTTGTTTGTGCCCCTGCGTGAGTTAAAGGTGAACTCCTGATATAGAATTACATTTTACGTGAGACAGAATCCCCCCCCCCTCCCCCACTGCCACACACCGGCTGCTAAACGGTGGTGGTGTGGTCTGCGCGGGGTTGCGTACCCCCATCGTTAAGACTCAATAATGACTGTGGTGCTTTGACTTAGAGTGAAGCCGAAAATCCATCGAGTGCATTATCACCGGGCACGCTTTGTGGATGCAGCATTTGGCCAGAGTCCAGTCTCTTTGTAGAACATAAATAATGTAAATTGTAACATCAGTTAACGCTCTCGATGCTTGTGTGCTCCAGTCCTTGATCAAACGGCTGTATGAAATCGTTTTTTTCTCAGCCTTTGTGTGGCTATGTACACTAACAAACAGTCTAAGTACTAAGGGCACAGCTACTGCCACAGCGGTGAATTAGCCACACAAATACTCTGGAATATTAAATGCGCTGGCAGTATAGTTCGCACACAAATATAATCGGTGTCATCGCCAGCCATGATCATTCCACTGCTGGCTGAAGACATCCCAAAGCTGCTGCTATCACTCGCGACCCCCACCCCCCCGACCCAACACAATTTTTCAACTTGGTAAAAAAAACAACAACAAGGAGGCCTTAAACCAGCAGTGGATTGAAAATGGCTATGAATTATTGTTCTCATTAACATGGGTCTTACAGTGTTTTTGTGTAGATATGGCACTATGGCCTACAACAGTTGTAACAATGTACGCGCGATAATGATCTTCAAGAACTAATACAATAATGGAGGTTTGGAGTCTATAATTGTGCCACTGAGCTGAATTGAGTTTCCAGAGTAAATCAATACCGGACCCATTACCTTACCTCCTTGTGTTGCAAGTAGCCATGTATTGTTCGATTTGTCTGTGCAAATGTTGTCAACTTATAGACCACCTTCTTAAATAAGCAGAAAACAACATGTATGAAACTTCATCATTGGCTTTGAACCTTCAACACAAAACTTCTCCTTTGAATTGATGCACACGCGGTCTGTACACGTGGGGGTGTGTTCCCAACGGCCGCGTACGATTGGAGGGTTTCAAACACAAACGGGTGGAGACTTTCAAACTCCATCATCCTCAAACACTAAACACGGGTGAGAAGCTGAAAAAAAACCCGTTAGTGAATTAAACTTACACAAAGGTCTCGAAGCAACAGCCGGGTAAATTTATGAACTATGAGAATACATAGCTGTCAAACCATACGATTTTTTCGTATTCTTGTACAGGGAAATTGAGTAAATAAATGTTTTTTTATTTAAAGCTTTCGTGACTGCAGGGATTCATATTCTTGGTTCTTTCGGTAAAGTCACGTAGAAGGGAAATAATAAAAAAATTAATAAAAATGTATATTTTTATTATTTTATTTTATTCACGTAGAAGGGAAATAATAAAGTAATAAAAATACAAAACAATACAATTGTTTATTATTTTTATTATTTTACAAAACAATAAAATTGCTTTATATTTTTACTATTTTATTATTTCCCTTCTACGTGACTTTACCGAAAGAACCAAGAATATGTTTTTTTTTGTCTATTTGCTTGTCTTTCTCCCAAGTGATGGGGCTTTTTAAGATGAGCGTTCAGATTTATAAGTAGTGCACGGGGTGACCAAGAAGGTCTAGTGCTGTGGTTCGTCAGGTGGGTGGATCGCAGCAGTGTGAACGCGACTGTCGTTCAGTAGTTGTGGAAGTTTATCAACCTTCTTGGTTCTTTCGGTAAAGTCACGTAGAAGGGAAGTAATAAAATAATAAAAATAAAACATAATAAAATAATATAATATAATAATATAATATAATAATATAAAATAATATAATAAAATAATATAATAAAATTGTATTATGTTTTATTTTTATTTTTATTATTTTATTACTTCCCTTCTACGTGACTTTACCGAAAGAACCAAGAAGATGAATTCCTGCAGTCACGAAAGCTTTAAATCGAAAAATGAAGTTTATCAAATTCGTACACGGGGGGAATGGGGGCGGGTGACCACGGGCCGAGCCTTGGTTTGCTTAACGCATCGAGCACTGTGCGCACGTGCTGCGATGACACAGGGCCCACGAGTGTCTCGTTTGAATGTGAGATTCCTGGGAACCCACGGGAAGCATCGCTCCGAGCACAAAAGACGTCGTTACGCCACGAGATACGTCTCCCCCCCCCCTCCAAGCTCAAACCAAAAGCGCATTGTCGCCGTGCCGAGGGCATTCGTTACAAAGAGTCCCCAAATCCTTTTTAGTTACTATTTTTTTTTTTACCATGGAAGGACCCCACTGAGCTATAGAGCTCTTTATCCAAATACTGTCCTCAAAACGCATGCTGTTGATTCTAATCGTGGTGAGAAACACCAGAGGACCCGGAGAAAAATCCACGCGACCACAAGGGAGAAACATGCAAAGTCCAAATATGTAGGCGTCAGGGTCGGGATCGAACCCACGACCTCCTGTATACCAGGCGAGGTAGTTAACATCTCCTAGCCACCGTGGTGATGATGAGAGAAAGAGACACGCAAACTCCAAATACACAGCAGCAGGCGTCAGGGTCGGGATCGAACCCACGACTTCCTGTATACCAGGCGAGGTAGTTAACATCTCCTAGCCACCGTGGTGATGATGAGAGAAAGAGACACGCAAACTCCAAATACACAGCAGCAGGCGTCAGGGTCGGGATCGAACCCATGACCTCCTGTATACCAGGCGAGGTAGTTAACATCTCATAGCCACCATGATGATGAGAGAGAGAGAGAGACACGCAAACTCCAAATACACAGCAGGTGTCAGGGTCGGGATCGAACGCACGACCTCCTGTATACCACGCGAGGTAGTTAACATCTTCTACCCACCATGATGATGAGAGAGAGAGAGACGCGCACTCCAAATACACAGCAGGTGTCAGGATCGGGATCGAACCCACAACCTCCTGTATACCAGGCGAGGTAGTTAACATCTCCCAGCCACCGTAGTGATGATGAGAGAAAGAGACACGCAAACTCCAAATATACAGCAGCAGGCGTCAGGGTCGGGATCGAACCCACGACCTCCTGTATACCACGCGAGGTAGTTAACATCTCGTAGCCACCAGGGAGAGAAATCAGGCAAAACGAAAGATCTGAACCACGCGTTTTCGTTTCCTCGGCTCGCTTTATATTTGCGTAACAGTTGTTTCGGGTTATTGTATGCATATTTTACACACCAAAGACTGTGAAGAATGGTAATCTGCCATTTGTTGCAGATTAGCATCCTCAAATGTAAAATGAAATTTGGTAGTTTTTTTTTTATACAGTAATTTAAAACAAATTTGTGTTGAAATATGGGCAGGGTTCGTAATTTCTAACGTGAAGTTAAAATTCAATTGAAATTGTATACATTTTTTTAAATATGGAAGGAAAATAATAACTTAATATAGGGTTTAATTTTAATGTAGCGTTTAACCTTTAAATATTTTTTTTGGTTGTCTTTGGTTTCTTATTTCAAGAAAAGTGGGGGCGTAGATTTTTGTAAGTGTGTTTTATTTAAAATAGTTATACAATTACCTCGTCTATTGAATTATGATGGAAAAATAAAGCAAAGAGTCAAGGAAACAATATTTGGCAAACATCTGGAGAGAGAAAAAAACTGGTGTGTTCTTCGTGAAAAATAATCCCTTAATAATACACCACGTGGCTTGAAGCGTGCTCTGAAATGAATGATGAAGCAAGTCTAGACACATACATCTAACGGTGGGCTTCCATATGATTGAAATAAATGTTAAATAAATGCAAATAGCTCTTTAAATATATGGGAGTCCATTTGTCATACACTAGATATGCTGTACTTGCATATTCGTAGCTTGCCGATAACTGCACACACATCAATGTCATTCCATGAACATTTTTTTAAAGAATATTACGTGGCAACCCCGCTCGTTCGGTCCGGGAAAGGCCATGAAGATTCTGACTCAGAAGGCTTCGTGTCTGCACAAAGATGGAACATACACGGACAATGTGGTCCATAAAAATAAGCGTTGTTAAATGATTAAGTTTCTAAAAAAGAGATAAATACAAATCCTGAATGTCATTGTCTATTCATTTCTTATTTCGAGTAGTTTAGATTTCACTATTGCGAGTTCCTCACGTGAGGCTTCATCGGTGAGGATTGAAGTCCGATGTTTCCCCCCCCAGCCCTCTGCAGGAACGAGGAGATCAGGGCTCGGCTAGTCCGGCATCTTCTACAAAAAGTAACATTTATAGTCGGAAGAAAATAAAATTTAGGAATTGCTGCCTAAAGCTACCAATGTGGTTATTTTGATAACGCGATGCTGTAAGTTTACGAAGTTATTCTGTTGAAACTGTGCTATTGCGTTGCGTTATGTTTATAAGCGTCTCCATCCCACCCATGACCTCAGGCTAAACTATTATCGTCTCTAAGAGTGTGTTCTGCTCTAAACAGTAAATACACGGGACATAAACACCATTTGCACATCGGCCTTCCCCGCGTCTCGTTATAAACATTCACACCTCTGACCGTCATCTCACTCCCTCCCTGGTAGGCGCAATGCGTTGACGTAGTTTCATGTGCCACCATTAATTCAGTGTGGCACAAATTGCAGCGGAACTATCACCGCGATGTGCATTAAACAAAATAAACCCGTATCGGTTAATTTATCACATTCTATTCACACGGCATACGTACTCTAGCATTCGCATTATTAATGATCTCTGCGTGTAATTAATCCGAGCAAACGAATATATTTTGTTTACGAGTTATTAAAATGGTGCCCTCACCGAAGGGCAAATCTTTCCTGAGCCCCCTTCCACACCCCCCCCAAAAAAATAAACGTCGCCTTAAGGTGCATTCAATTTGTGCAAACCTGTGATCAATTTGCACGAAAAAGTTGCGTTTAATGCCTCACTTTTTCATGCGAGTTGCTGAGCGCTTTTAATGAATATATATCATCACGCAAAATGTGCGTGTTTCTTCCCCTCCCTCATAACAACGTTGCCCCTTAATTATTTACGTATGATGAATTATCTTGGCTCCACAGACCCCCTTTGGTTCCGTTCGCAGAAATTAAATGAAATCCTACCTCAATGTGCCCACACAATAATACTCGCTTAAGTACAATAGCGGCCTGAATCGCTATTTTCAGTTTCTCCCCGTAAGCATTTGTTATTCACGGTGACAACTAATGATGCATCGTCGTCATCATCATCATCATCATCAAACTCCCTTCCAACCATTGCTTGTTGTTTGCTGTTTGGTTCCCACTCGGCATTCAGCCTTTGTAATCACTCAGGAAGGAACAACTTGGTAATTTAGCCAATGCGGATATTTCCACAAATGTCGCAAACGTTGCTAACAATGTCATCGGATAGTTTAGGTCCTGCAGAACAGCAACTCGGGGCAATCGTGAACATGGGGAATCTTGACCTCGGGACAAAATGAAAGTCATTACCATCTCATAGAGTCACTGCAATTTATTGTTTAGGATCATCATCATTATTTGATTAATTACCCTCCATTTCCACAAGCAATCAAGCAATACTACATTACCAGTTTCAGGTTATAAACAACATCAATTATACTTCCAGACAAATCTGTAGAATCTCCCAGTTGGCAGTCTCGAGCTAGTATTTGAAATTCCACATTCTATTGGCTGGAGCCAGTTCATCCATCGTGTCACCGCTGCTGGTTTCTCACGCGTGGCGTTACTTTGCATTTTACTCATCCCTGGAGGAACGATGGAGTCGAGTTGATCCCCTATACATGATGCACTTCGTAAGTCATGGACTCAGTCACGAGTGGCATCCGGTAAAGTAAGATACCGAACACATAACGCTCAGAAAATAAACATCCAAGACGCACATGCAAACACACAAATGTTGTGAAATTCCCTTCCTGTGGCCATTGAGGTGCCATACCCAGGCTCATCAGGAGAAGGCAGTACATCAAGTGGACTAATTCTAGATTTGAAGCTTTCGTGACTGCAAGGATTCATATTCTTAGGTTTTTTCGGTAAAGTCACGTAGGTATAAAATTATATATACGGAGTGGTATCTCTTGTAATCTCTCATTTACTTGATACAGCTGTAGGGCTGTGACGGTTCCACCTGAAGACGGAAGCTTGTGTTGCCTCCGAAACGTTGTGATTTTTATTTTATTTTTATTTTATTTTACTTTTATTAATTTTAATTTTTTACCTACGTGACTTTACCGAAAAACCCTAGAATATCAAGTGGACTAATCGCCATCTGTTTCCATCTGTACGGGGATTGAGTGTTGCTCCCTCAAGTGCATGGGCTTTCTCCCACTTGAATAATAGACACAACTCATCATTGATTAGCTGAAAACATCTTAAAATAAAAATTCCCTCCTGAGTTCGAGGACTAAGTCTGGCTCTCCTGGATACATAATTAAATGATAATTGTATAACTGTTCTGCACACCTGTTAGGATTTGAGCTTTTCTCGCTGTTTTGAGGTTGAGATTAAAATTACCTTATGCAAACAGAACATTTTGCCATGTTTATGATGGTATCACGAATCCCACACCTGCTGCATCACCTATCAATGTGTTTGTTCCCAGAATGCATCATGTTGTCCAGTGAAAGCCACATGAGCATGAGGTACTACTCATCTCCTGTGTACATACCTTAGCCAGTGGTGAAAATTCCACATTCCTATGACGATATTTATAGCATGACCAGCGTTATATTTGCACAAAGTGGCAATCATTATTTTTTACTTCAAATGGCATGGCGATGATGCAATGAGTCAAACCCTGACTGGGATGTGAACTCTAAATCTCTTTACATGTGGTCTAACTACTTCTCTACCCTGCTGTACATGTGAAATGTATGATTGTTGCATGCTTTTATTCATCGAGGCATTTGTTGCATAAAAATGTGCATACTTTTTTTTCAATTCGGTGTTAAGATGTCAATTGAATGTCGATGCGAGTGCAGTTAGCGAGCACCTATTAAGGCCAGCACAGATCATGAGTGGGTTTGTGCAGCGAGCACCATGCCCAATCACCCTTGGCTCCCCAGTGCTGATTTCAAGCACGCAGTCACTCATTGCAGGCGAAGTCAAACTAGAGGAGAGCCAGACAAGCTTCGAATACCGATGTTGTGCATGACCAGGAATTGAACTGTAGCGCGGTGCTCTTACCACCACGCAATGTGTGTGGATCACTGGAGATCTCATTCCCTCCACGTACTCGCGAACAGAACGCATACGTGCACGGGCGCGTGCCTTTCTGCCTGCTGACATTGTTCTGCGGCTGGCTGCTCGGCACGGTGGCAGCATGCACAATATGCACATTCAACACTTCACCGTTGATATTGTGATTCAAAGTTATTCTCAAATTATGAACGCGCACACTTGATGCCGTCCTTTAAATCTGCCCCCAGTAACGGGTTATGGGAATTCCTTTCCTCACTTAAATTGCCTACGAAACATGTAACGTCTTGTGACTTCACATAGCAGCCACTGCGTTGCACATGTCAGTGCAGCGTTAATTCGCTTGCACGTGTTCAAAGTCCTAATAAACTGGCACAGATGTGAAATCACCGTGAAATGTTTAAAGGCCTGTCGCTGCACAAGCCTGTTTGTGCAGTTCACACGCTGTACGGAGGTCACAAGTTATTGTGGGGTTTCACGCAGTGCTCTGTGGACTTACGTGATTGTGCATTAGTATAGACTATTTAATTTTTAAAAAAATGTATTGATGATGAAATATTATATCATTCGTACATTTGATATTTGTCCCATTGCGAAAGTCCTTTCATCACACACGTGCACAGTCTGCCAGCAGGGCGTTGGTGTTGTTTTGTGGCTCTATCCAATTAAGTAATTTAAATGGAATATTAAAATATGGCAAATTTGAGCTGCGATTCTAGCACACACGGCCTGCAACTTTTCGAATATCTTTCAACATCCACGATGAAGCCAGGCGGCAGAGATTTGTGCTTGATACGTCCGCAGTATTAACCAGGGCGGTCGCGGAGCCTTCAATCGGGAACCTCTGCGATACCGCCAGGCAATTGTCACCGTTATTCATTTCAGTCGGTGCATACTTTTAGTAATCCAGTATCTTTCGATTTAAAGCTTTCGTGACTGCAGGGATTCATCTTCTTGGTTCTTTCGGTAAAGTCACGTAGAATGGAAATAATAAAATAAAAAGAAATACAAATATTTAATTATTTTTCTTATTTTATTATTTCCATTCTACGTTACTTTACCGAAAGAACCAAGAAGATTAATCCAGTATCAATACATGTTCACTGAGCCTTGTAAGAAGTCAGAGTGTTTCCATGCTAAATGGAGAAATGAATGATGCTCGTATTCAGTCACTGGTGAAATTCCCAAAATGCATTTGGTGGTGACTTCTTGCTCCATGTGACTGTGACTGCAAGCTTTCCGCAAATTGCCGCACATTTCATTGGCCACAGAGAGAGGATGAGTTAACTTGACACCAAACCAAGATTTGAACCTTTTAAGAATCTTATACTCAAACCACAGTGCCATTCAGCCAGATACAATGCTTACAAAGTGAAGAGAGTTTAAAGTTGTTAACGTATTTAATATAATATTTGCTGCTAGGCTGATATAATGTTTCGCTGAAAATTAAAGTTACCGGAACATTAGTGGTTTTAAAAAGCAGGCTGGCCAATGGCTTTTTTTCTAATTTCCATGTCAAACTGGAATAGAAAGTTAAATTACAGGCAATTTTCTGCTCCCGATCATTACCCATAACGCCGTGGGACAGCGAGCGCAGACGCCCCGGTAGGTCCCTAATTTTGACGGTGTATCGCTTCGGGTATGGTTCACGTTACCTGCTGTTTTGCCCTCTCTTCGAAATCTACTTTGTATCTCCGGGTTCTTGAATAACAATAACAATTAAATAAAGGCCATTTTGAAATGGAATACAATGTAGCAAATGTTTTCTGCCATTCTATGTACCCCAAAGTCAGTCCCTGATAATGAAAGCTCTCAGAGCAAGCTATTGAAGAGCTTTTAAACAGGCAATTTTTTTCCAGGCTGCCAAGGATATGTAAAGTTGATGGTCAACAGAGCTTGTGATAAAGTCTATTTGTGGCGATCACCTTGGGTGCCAACAGAATATCGTTTCAGCCTATAGGTTGCCACGGTGTCACGGTTCACACACTGGGGTTGCAATCCAGAGGCCGCCGGTTCGTTCTTCTGGTGCAGCAGTTGAAACATTGGGTCAGTTTTCATTATTTTAAAATCCTCTTGCCTCTGTCCACCCAGCAGTATTGAAACTATATACAACGAAAATATGTTTTAATTTCATTTTACCAGGTAAAGCCCACTGAGCTATTAGCTCTTTTTCAGAAGTGACCCAACGACAAATGATAGCTCAACGAAGTGGCTTAACATGTTGAAATTTACAGCAGCCAAATCCTCTCAAATTAATGAATGCACCACAGTTAGCCGATTGGTAAGGGCTGCGTTGTGGCGGGGTGCATTGTTGGTATTCCCACCATGTCTGGCCAGCATGGACGAAGAGGCCAAATGCCCTCCCGCTAGCGGAGACCCTCCCGGCAGTGGTGGCATGAGAAAATGCAGGGTTACAGCTTATTAGTAGAGGCTCTGACATATGGAGCATTGGCCAAATCATATCCTGTCCTTGAAATACTATATATATATTTAATATAATAATTGTCAGCAACATCATCACCACCATCTTGGCCACGATAAAACCATGAACATTATCATTAAAATCTATTGATACAGCATATGTTTTTATTCAAAGGGAAAAATGTATCCAATATGGTCCTTAATGGGCATGCACTGTAGTGTATATATGTGTAAATAGTTGGCATACGTTTATCCTGCTTTCACGGTAAACTATACCCAATCAATATCCATCATGAGCGGTTTATGTGAAACATATTGTTAATGCTGGCAGGCAATTATACTGTGCTGTATATAGATATACTTACAAGGCAAGTATTTATTTCCAAAGGAAACCCTCACAACCCAACATCCTGGCTTCATGCCAGTATGTGACCTAATTCCACATGTAACATTTGAATTCCATCCCATTCGCATCTTTATTTCCCAAACTTAACAGCTTGGATGGTGCATAATTCAGCCAACCATTAACTCGATTCCTACGCAGTAGGTTTGTCTCTGTTTTTTTCACTCGCCACTAATTATTGTCCATAAAAGCGATTAAATTAAAGGCGGCCTCTGCACGCGGCGCCCTGTTGCAGGTAGCAGGCGTCACACAGGTGTCTATGTGACACCTGTTGCAGGCAGCAGGTGTCACACAGGTGTCTGTGTGCACCTGTTGCAGGTAGCAGGCGTCACACAGGTGTCTGTGTGCCCCTGTTGCAAGTAGCAGGTGTCACACAGGTGTCTGTGTACGCCTGTTGCAGGTAGCAGGCGTCACTCAGGTGTTCATTACTCATCTCCATTGATTAAGCTCAGACCTGTCTCTTTATAAAACAACAACTGCTCACTTCTGTCAAAATGGTACCAATTTAATTCCCTCACTTTCAATAGCAACCCCAATTGGGATTTAAACATATCCTTTCGACTGTGAATCGCGCTTTCTGCCAGTGTGGAAAATATAAATGTTGCCTTCAGAGCTGGTCTAAGCCAAATTAAATAAAAACATGCTTTATTGTATGAATCTGGGCACCCACACATAGTTAAATCGAATTCTCAAATGTATAAAATGTATGATCTTAGACCATCAAATAATGATGAGAACAATTAATACCCCCAAAAAAGATGAATGTACAATTTTGTATCATTGGTAATTTCCAGATACAACAGGACATGGGAAAAGTACAGAATCCCTAGTTTTGAAAAGAGTCTCTTAACAGATCTCAGCATTTTCTTGTTTTTCTTTTCTTACATATAGGGTGGAACAGCGCAACGAAACACTTCTGCGAGTGCATTTTTATTCATCCGTGTGATGTGGCACGGAAAGCATAACTCGAATGAAATTGGCAAAAAAGGGAAAAAAATCGTTTCGTGCCATCGTTCAGAACCGTGCTGAGACAGACCATTATTGCAGTGCACTTGAGAACCACGTGTTACGTGAGGGTGGGGCCTTAGCAGAGTCTAATCCCAGGGTCCCAGCAGTCGTGGCGCAGTGCTCGCACACTCACACAGCTGGATTTAAACCACCTCGAAATGTATATTTTACTCATGCAGGGCCTTATAGCTCACACGCTGTTTCCCTTAGCGCTGTGCTTACTGAAGTCCATCCCAGCCCAAGTGTTATCCGCACATGTCTACCAATATACCGACCAATAATTGATCATGATATCAGTCCTCGTCTGCTTCTTTCGAGCAAATGCTTTCTCATCTCCAATGTGTTTCCTTGCCTCGGGCTATTTTCACCACGAACCATTTCGCATGAACATTTAGTAGAGATTCCAACAAACAGACACTGCCCTTAAAGACAGGCAAACGCAATTGAAGTGGTTGGCATGAGTCGCTTGTACAATTCCAACGGTTGTATGCAAAGAATGTAAAGTGGCCTCACACAACGCAATTGGATTATAATGCCAATGAGCCATCCTATCTGAGACACCCCCAAAAAACGAAAAGAACGCCAATGCACCGGGACTTTCTGTGCAGAGCAACGTGGACAGAACAGCTCTCCAAAGTGAGCAAAGTGCACTGACGTGCCCTGTTTTTAGCGCCTCCCGACTCACTTTCAACGTTCAATTATTTCGCGGCCGCTTAGTGTCTGGCGGCTTTAAAAGTCTCAGCGACGTTCGCCAACCCAAGTGGCCTCTGAGCCAACAAGAAACACGACTTGAACGTGCTGACAGATGCGGCTCTATGGCTCGCGCGCGCGCGTCTGTGTCTGCATGCTGACGTGTGTGTGTGTACCTAGTGGTGTTTGGGTGTGTGTGTGGGGAGCGGTAGTGTAGTAGCGGTTAGCTCGTTGCGCTACGAACCAGGTTCGATTCCGGCTCACGGCCAACATCGGTGACAATTATCTGAACCGGTTCTGGACCCCCCCGCACCACCACAAGGTCGACTCAGCCTCAAATGAGTACCTGGTGCGGTGTGTAAACATCGCCACCAGGGAGACAAAGGCGGCAGGGCGTGGTGCTGGCCACCCAGCCCCTCGTGTCCCGTACCGGCCTTCATAGGTCTTTGCTAACAGCACTTTCCCCAACAGTCTGTGAAGGCTACACGGGGGATATTTGTCTTTGCGTGCGCGCGAGCGTGAGCGTGCGTGCACTTGCGCGTATATAGAACATCCCATAAAGGTCACCGCTACATCCCTGCACTTTAGTCTCTCTCCCATCAGCCCTGGGCCACATGCAATGCAATTGCCCTCTCTCTCTCTGGCAGAAGAGCTTCCCTTTGAAGCCGCGTTCGGCAACAAAGGGCGCTTCAGTGAAGGGCGAACAGCAACGGGGAGGGGTTTAGAATGTCAGCCTGGCTGGGGGGTGCCCAGTTTATTGTTCGTGTTGTGGCTTGTGCACGTCCGGAGCATATCTGAAATGGATAGATGGATAGAGTGGGCAGCAGTGAACGGCTTGATCGGGATCTATTTCTACGCCGTACTCTGTGGTCTGTGAGACGGGGGCGTTGGGATTGCGAGTCGGAGTGTGGCTGTCGGTAGACCCCGCGAAGTTGGTTGCTTTGAGGCCGTTGTGTGGCGCGCATTGGGGCCGCATGAACCACCCCCAATCAAATATCCGAGCGTGGTTGAATGTAAAAAAACAACCACCCCACTTAGATGGGCACGGTGGCCAGCCTGCCGGCATCGACCATTAAATACCAACGTCTCTCTTGGCTGCCCCACATGCTTGGTGTATCGAGAGACATGCTGAGTGTTTCAAAGTGCTCGATATCAGGCACACTGAACCCGATCCAGAGGAAGAAACTCGCACGTTCTCTTATCTTTATCACAGACCATGCTGCACGACAGTAGTACTCCGTTCATTCGCGACCCTGCAATATTTTTGCTGTCTTTTCTTGGATTTTCTGTTCGCACATAGTCACTTTAAGATGTTTTCTTGTTCATGTTTTTGTTTTTTGTTGTTGCGGTTGCACCCGATTCAAGAGCCGAATGGCTCACAGGGCTATACCTAATAAATGAATTTGAACTTGAACTTGACCCTGCCACCCATGACTCCTATTATCTGCGGGAGGTGGAGGGTCCACGAAAAAAACCTCTCATCTGCTGCCCCTGCTTTTCCTATTTTCCACAATTATCCGAAACATTACCCCGGGTACAAGTGAAGTAATATCGCCGCTATGCCCACGAACAATTGGAAGGACAATGTTCGTCTACCAACATCGCCGTCGATAATTTGAGTTAGAATAAAACTTGTTGTTGTTGTAAGTATACTTTTTTGATATTTCGGTAAAGTCACGTAGGTATAAAATAAAAAAAATCACGACGTTTCGGGCGCAACACAAGCTTCCGTCATCAGGTTTTCGGACGCTTGTGTTGCGCCCGAAACGTCGTGATTTTTTTAATTTTCTACCTACGTGACTTTACCGAAAGAACCAAAGAGTATGGATTCCTGCAGTCACGAAAGCTTCAAATCAAGGTTGTTGTAAGTATTAAACGAATGATGATTTTGACCCCCCCGCCCGCGTGTCACAGTGGTACGGCCCAAAGTGTCCCGTTAACCGAAGCCCGTGGCAGTGGCCCAGATTGCACCGAATTGACCCAGTTTCAGGTGAAGAGCACTTGCAGTGACAGCACTCCCATGCCAGGGGAGACACTCGCTCCCTCGGCCACTCAAGCGATATATAATAAAAAATTTGTAAAGTGTCTCCCTAAACCTTTCCAAGAAGAAAACAACAACTTTTTCCCGCATTTCTGGAGAGAGAAAACGAGAATATTGATCTAATAACCGATGCATACGCGTAACATCGTCCTCCCAAATTGTCCCCTTGCTCTGACGAGGATGGCCGTTGAGATCGCCTCAAGTTGTAGCTTTGAGGCAGAGGAGAGCAGTGCTGGCTGCTATGGCAGTGGACGGCTTCTCCTTCATCGTATTTGGTTTTCACTCACAAATGTGTACTTAAATTTCGATTTAAAGCTTTCGTGACTACAGGAATTCATCTTCTGGTTCTTTCGGTAAAGTCACGTAAAAGGGAAGTCATAAAATAATAAAAATAAAAATAATAAAATAATTCTCACGACGTTTCGGCCACAACCCAAGCAGCCGTCGTGAGAATTATTTTATTATGTTTTATTTTTATTATTTTATTACTTCCCTTCTACGTGACTTTACCGAAAGAACCAAGAAGATACATGTGTACTTGTTTAGTAACCCTGCAAGCGCGACGAACCGAGTCCACCGAGAACCAGGGTTTTGAATCACGACCCTGTCTTCTTCTCGTCGTACTGCTGCTGATGTAGATGCAGATCAACAAGCTACAATCTCGCATTCAGGTGGTCAAGCGTAGATATCCGCGTCAACATTGACGGAGTGTATCGGACCGCCGGGTTCGAGCTTAGCCAATCGCACTCATCGGAGGTGCAGGGAAAGGGCAAAAAACTAAACACAAAAAGCAGTTCTACATAAATGCGTTTTTAATCTTTCAATCCAGAGTTGACCACCCTACCAGTGACAAAACAATCCCCTGTTAGCCTTGAAGACGCTAGTGGCGAATGCGGCTGTGTGGGCTTTTATTAAGGCCGGCTTAGCGCAGCAGGGGCTGGTATCGGCAGCAACTCACCTCACTGGCTCTGTCTCGACAGTGCTGATGCTTACAGACCGTACCATGTACTCATTTAAGGCTCAGTTGACCTAAGGGAGACCCAGCCAAGCCTAGATATCGCTTGCCGCTTGTGATCATAATTTGGCTGTATTTATGTTTTATTGGTTGAGTGACACTGTGGGTTGGAGAGCACAACCGAACGAGAGAAGGTTACAAGTTCAATTCAAGGTCACGTGTGGAGGGCAGCCCATCGTTACATTTTGGTCAACGACATGATTGCTCTTTTGAGAATCCGTCCGTGTGAACCTTGAGTGTTAGTTTCTCACACGCACGAAAGCCTCACTCAAACGTAGGCTTTTCTGTAATAAAAAATATATGTATTTTTAGAAATGTCATTACCTATATGACTTAGTGGGAAATTAACAGTGGACATGCTACGAATAAACTTACCTCACCGTAGAAGTGTGGAATTTACACCACAGGCTCAGGATTGTCAGGGCCTAGAGGAAGCGCTAGTACCGCCTGTTGCGTTTTGTACACAGTTTGAATCAAGCGGCTACCTTGGTTAACACTGCGGGTGTTTGACCCGTGAAAAATATGCACCGTCTGCGTCAGAGTGGAGGATGAATATTCTGTGACATCATTCACAAAGCAGGCCCACTGTGCAGTGTCGTGGTGGTCCAAATTTTGTTTAACAAAAATAAACTGCAAATTAGTCCGTTGGTACATGCACGGTAATCGTCATTCTCTCCTGCCAAAGAAAAACCTGGCAGGACCCTCCAGGAAAAAAAAGGTGGGTAACTGGCAAAATGGGATTTTTTTATGTGAAAAAATAAATGGCAGAAGAAGTTCCGAAGATATCTAATAGATAGTCACAGTGGTGAGGTGGGAGTAGCGCATACAGAAAACTGGCACGGTTCGTCTAAAATCACTCCAACTTTTTCGTTTGTGCTTCGATTAATGTAATATTCGAGAGTAGTCTTTAAAAAATGGGTTATATGAAGGAAAACATCCTCAAAATACGTATTATTATGTTGGAGTTTTATTACGTAAAAAAATAAGTCGATAACTTTTAGATCACCGATTGCGCGACTATTGTGAGAAGGGAATGGCAATGACAGCCGCCTCTGATTCTCCTTTGCAGAACAACGTCCTCTCTGCGAGTAGTAACAATATAATAATAAACAACACCCATATTCTTGGTTCAGGTAAAGTCACGTAGAAGAGAAATAATAAAATAATTCAAAAAAATATATATATAAAACAATAGCTTTTTTATATAACAATATAAAACAATATAAACAATTGTTTTTTTTTATTGTTTTAAATATTTATATTATTTTATCATTTCCCTTCTACGTGACTTTACCGAAAGAGCCAAGAATATGAATCCCTGCAGTCACGAAAGCTTTAAATCAAAATAAACACCCGGTGTTTGCCCAGGGAGATGCTTTCACTTGACATGAATGATTGGTGGAGTGTCCGATCATGACCGTTTGCAGACTTCTTGGCCGTGTCCCTCTTACGGAAAATAAATGTCATGCTATCACGGCTCGCATTTTGTTGCCTATAACACAGGGTTATTCGCCATCTCCACAGCCTCTCCCCTCCTCAACTCGTTATAGCAAAAGGCTTTGTGTCGACTACACGTACTCTTTTTAAACGTCTCATTCAATTCATTTGGCGGAACCGAAATGAGCCAATAATGAATGAAGACACGGTACACATGTTACAACAAATTGGTATGGCATCCCAGAGCGAAACAAACGCACGAAGCAGCTCTGCTGTCTCATCAAGAGAAAGGAACGAGTCTGGTTAGCATCTGCTCAACGACTTTGGCTGGTGCAGCGCTGGGAAGATGAAAATGGCCCAGCGACCCACTTTCTCTGGCTGGCCACTTTGCTCCCAAACTCCACGCGTTCGCTTGCCCCGCCCGCTCCCCTTAATTGGGCACGAAGCAGGCCAGGCAATGGCAGAGTTTACGCGAGGGGCAGCTCAAGGACCCTCTGTTGCCATCGCTTCTTTCCTGCCATTCAAATTAAGGCGCTTGGGTGGAGCCCATCGGCCCGGGTGGCCCATGACTCCTGACGCAAACGAGGAAGGAAGGGGGAGTGCAATAGCGGAGTGTTTATTGAATTTCCATAACCTTGCAAAAAAAAGAAAGACAACGTGCATCAATAAAGGTAAGTCCCATCTAATTGCCATAGACTGACGCGAATTCACCAGTGGGCCCTACGAACAGATCAAATCCATTGGACACTCCACGCAGCCTCATATTAAAAGCACGGGGTTCAAAGTGTGGGATCCGATTCTAATTGCGTTATTCATTTCATACGGCTTCCCCCACGCCCGCTCGTCTCGCGGTCGGCTTGTGACACCGGACACACCGAGCGGTCATTGTCTCATGGACACGTGACTACGCAGCCGATGGCAGCTGCCCGCTCTTGTGAGCGAAGCTGCGGATTTTGTTTTGTGCAGATTCATGGACTTAGTCCTTCCTAAGGCAGGCAGAGTTCTGTCAGCGCTTGGTTTCCTGAATTCGGTACTGCTTTAAACGTCCATAACTTTGAGAAGCATCGTGAAGTGCAAAAGGTCCTCCGTGTTCAAACATGTCCTGGTGCAGTGTTCATCTCCCGCTGCAACACTGATCCGGTGGTGGCCATTCCACATTACCACGGTGGGAGCGAGTCTAATAAGCAGGAGGATAGCTGCAGTTGGCATGCCTCGTGGTGGGTGTCGTTTTTATTAAAGCTGAAAGGAAAATGGGGGGCTGCGTATACTCCTGGCCAGTGATTGACGCGTCAGTCTATGACTTTGTGAGTCAGACGCTCAAACGTAGTGCCAGATGAACAAATGATTACTCTGAAGTTTAGGTTGTCTCTCTCTTCAACATACATTCTCATCAATAATAGCGGTGACTGAGTGGTAGCCCAATTCACAAAACGGAAAGACTCCCAATCATCAGGTCATGGGTTAAAGTTTAGGACAAGATCAATTAAGCCTTTCGTGGATGGGACGGTGAAACGAGTACAACTTGGTGGTTGAAATATTTCTGGACGGTTGTCACCACTTGACCGAGCACTGCCCGATGTGTGTGTTTATTTACGCGGATCATTTGACTCTTAAAATAAGGAAGTGGGGGGATTGTTTCTTTAGATTCCACGCATTCTGCACGATTGCGAGCTTAGGGCCTCGTGTGCAATCTCCGCGAGGCTCAGTCTCAGCGGCAAGCGGTGTGAGCGACAAGCCGTCGCAACACGTGTGTGAGCGGACGAGGTGCATGTTCGACTTTTCAGCAAAGGATTAACGCCATCGCAATGGCAAACGCTGCTTCTCATTTAACACCTCTGATGCGCTTCATTCCCTCATCGTTATTTTTTTTTTACTGGTTGAACCCCATTCCTCTTGGGGGTTTCTATTGTTCTACAAGGCTCGAATAATATATTTTTTTGTTATCTATACCAGCGTTGGGAAGGGGTAGGGGGTTCTTATAGTGAAAGAAAAGTGACAAAATTCCAGCATGCTCGGTCATGTTAAAAACAAATCCACAGCACTTTCCAAGCGTAGGTCTTTGTATTTTTAAGGCAATGCGACTGAGATTAGATGGTCTATCGGTCTATTGTCTGGACCCCCGCCCTTCAATAGAATCTTCATGGAAGCGAACACAACACTCAACACAAATCCAGCTGGTTAATGCTTTGCTATTTTTTTCTACTTTGCACGCTGAAAAACATACACGCGAGGTGAGATTAGGATGGGCGCTGTTCTTGGGCGAAACACATGCTGCCACATTGTAACGGTCAGCACACTGCACTTGCGATCCAGAGGCCGCCGGTTCGATCTCCCTGCGTGGCAGTCAAAGCAACGGGCACGTTTCCGAAATCTCCCATCTCCCATCGGCAGGTCAACTCGCGCGTGTGCGGTGGAGTTGATTGTAGGTGCTGACGCTTTTTTGCAAGAAGCCGGCATGGAAGAGTTGGGCAATGTCCGTCTCGAGGGGCTCTCTGGAACTCCTTCTAAGCAGTAGCTTGAGAAAGTCATTGCAGGATTGCGCCTTTATCTTTTTACGATTACCTTTGGGGGGGGGGGTAGGAATGGGATTAATCTGTCGCCGAATTAGCAACAAGGAAACGCACAAATGTGCGGCGCCCATCTCCGCTGGAGGCTCTGAGCTTCCAGTGGGACTTAGACTTCCTCACGCTGATGGGCTGTCTCTCTCTCTCTCTCTATTGAGAGAGAGAGGACAGCCACTGTTGAGATGCCACACTTCGATATTGTGGGACAGGGTTTGCAAAGGGTGCCCACTGTTGAATTTGCTCGATGTGCTACTCATATTATTGTATCGCCAGAGGGACGCCAGGATCATTACATTTCCGACCACTGGTGGCAGGTTTAATCACTATAAATTTAACTTTCACCACCAAATCTGAACGTTCGCCTCGGCGTGAGCAGTTACGGCAAAGTTATTGCTGCAGTGTACATGTGTACGCCATTGGATTTTCATTGTTGCAAAGAGGAGCCTGCTGTACTTGTAAATTCGCAAGTTGTAATGAGATGGGGCGAGCCGAATACGGTCTCCAGTCCCCTTAATGGTTCTTGACGAGATGAATTTTTCATTTAGCGTCCTGCTCCGAGGCACGGCGAGGCACTTAACGGCACTTTGTTCGTTCCCACACGTGCCAACACGCGCGCAACACGAGCGCTTTGAACTACATTATGAACACTGCTCTGGAAGAAAAGTGGTTACGTTAACAAATTATATTTGTAAATGTAATTGATGTATTTCCTTCGACATTCTGTACGGCCTGTTTGAGCTTTCAGGGAGTTATAAAACTCGTCTAAGTCAAGAAATGCATGTATATATTTTGTTTCGGCTAAGCTATTATGTTCAATATAATTGCGGTATTATATAGCCCAGTGGCGCTGTGGTTAGAGTGCTAAGCTCACAATGAGAAGAATGTGATTTATAATACCAGTAGGGGGTCGACATCTCAGATCCATTCAAATGACCTCTGGTCCATACAGTGGATAGAATCACTCTGCAACCCACTCTGCATATGGGAGAAATATTCGACGCACGGCAGTCAAACTAATATTCATAGTTCTCAGAGTTGGGATGTAGCCAACGTACAGATCCACAATTAATGCGATGGATAATATTTCGTGCAATCATTGGTGACCGGGCTAGGACCTATCATCATCGACTCACTATGGTTTTATCACGGGCTTCTGCCAGCATTTGAACCCAGCCTCTGCCAGGATGTGAACCCAGTATAATCAGTGGTGCCAGCTCAGCCTTCTGACATCTGATCCACCCGGCCATCTCAAAATTATGTTTTTAAGGACGTCTTTTTTGTTCGAAAGGAATTTTAGATTACTCATGAATTGGATATCCCCATAGAGTACATTCCGTGGAGGAATTTGAAAGAAATGCAGGGTTGCATTGTGTCAACATCGCATATAAAATGACAAATCCAAATCAATGTAATCCCGGTAGTACTGCGACAATAAAAAGCAAAGTGTGCATCCAATCTTGTTTGGTGTAGCATGTATTTTTATTTCAATGTGCATCTACAATGAGCATACAGTATTCCTCTTTTGTTTTTAGCAAAAAAAAAAAGTGGCATCTCCTTTTTACACTGTACAGGTACAAAAATACAATGTGTGTTTATCCATTTGTTTTTACTGGCTCACATGACGTGTGCATTCGCATCTCAAGCACCGCTCGTGAATAATGGCCCCCGGCTTAAACAAAAAACCCCAGGCTGAGAATGAAAAGCCTCTACAAATGAAACTTACCACGACTTTAAACACGACCACAGGCAGCAGCCACCCATGACAGCACAGGCAGACCTCTCGTCTATACGATCCTGTCTCAAGGAGAACAATGGAAACGACGATAACAATAGAATAATAGTGTTTATGCTCATTCCGGTTTCTTTTTTTCTTCTTCTTATTCTTCCTTTTTCTCCACGGATGTCCAACATCTGTGCGACCTTCACGATTGCGGTTTTGTTGGATAACACGGGGCGGTTGAAACGGTGTTAAGAAAAAAAGGACTTTATATGTAACGCAATATTCGTACACACACACACGCGGGTCGCATGGGAAACAGCACAGCAGCGCCAACAACACCGGTGCCACGTCCGCCACGATACACAGACACCCCGCTCTCGTAACGAGGCAGCTCCACTTAACAAACAAAACACACACTTGCGTGTTATTTGACACGTGCATCACCATGGCATTGGACACCGTGCGTCGGTAGACAATGCAGAGCTACTGCTGAGGATCGCTTCGTGTGACCTCCGGCCACACGCAGTAGCGGGCAATGCCGTGGCAGGCAACACCGATATTTAAGACATGGGGGCAACTTGAAACAGTGATCAGAAAAAGCAAATGTACATTTAATATAATGTGTGTATACCGTTGATTCGATGGTTGTGTGTTGGTTACCATTGTTCAAAGTCGATACGTAACTTTATAGTAATTCACAGCACTGTAATGAGGACATGTGAAAACTGTACAACACAAACGATGCCACGCACTTTCCGTTTGTTTATGATACACCCTTGATGCCACGTTTGTGTTCAAGTTGGCAATCTAAGAACAAAGCAAATGTTCGTAAAGTTTAGTGACGTTAGTTTTATTCTATTAGACCGAGCAAACTGGAAGACAGTTAGTTTCAAATAGAATTATGGTTCGTGACCGCCGATAACTGTCCAATTATTTTTGTTAAGATTGGTCATTTAAAAAAGAAACTCAATACGTTTAATGCAGATTTTCTTTGCAAAATTAGTAACAACTGAAAATATGTATTGCTGAAAAAATGCTACTCTCTTGGCAAACTCCTTAGCAGTTACTATTAATTTAATCATACTTGGGACCCCTTTCATGTTGGCGCTAGTATCTGCATTGTATGAATAAAGCATGTGGTAATCAATAAGCACCACTGAGATATAAACTTTCCCCGCAACACGAAACTCTCGTTTAATCGACGCGGAGCTCTGTGACAGTGCACTCGTGTGCATGCGAGTCACGGCAGGGATGTGCATCAAAAGCACTGCCACTGCACACGCTTCCACATGAGAGAACGCATTCCTACACTCAACAATTGGGAGAAATAAAGTGCACGCGTTTGTTCATTAGTTTCATTTGCCTCCGTAACTTTAGTCAATTGTGTGCATTAATTGCTCCCAGCGTTGAAACCGTCCCCCAGTGCACAACGCAGCTAAGGGAAATTAAAAAAGTTACAAACCGGATTCTTAGAAGTGAATTGAGGATTATTTGTGTGCGGTGTTTGAAAAAGCAATTTATGTTGAGCCAATATTTTGTTAGCATTATATATACAAATCTAAAATAACGTGCGTGGTTTAATGTAACACATTTATTAAGCAAGAAAACAAAGTGGCAGAGTGAAAATGTGGTTTGGGTGTTTGACCGAAGGGTATAAGTTCAAATGTGAATCTGGGATCATCTTAGCCTATCAACGTCAGTGGTAGATAAAATTAGTACCATCATTGATTTACTCTATATACTGTGGGCCGAAACAATGATTATTCTATGCAGAAATTGGCCAATGCCATAGGAATGTCACATTTCTAAGACTGGTTAAAAGCCATCATTTGAGCAGGGAGACACTTTGACATGGTTATGTACTCAACAATAACACTAAGAGCCAGGAATGTAATACTGATGGGCACATTCTTAACTGCATTACGTTATAAGTTAGAGGCAGACCCAATTTTGGCATTCGCGTTCAGGATGTACACGTGTGATTAGTTCTGAGCTAATATTAAGGGTGAACAAACTTAAAGTCAGTTGTTTTTAAATAAAATAAAACAAAAATTGCATATGCACCGGTGAAACCCATGTTTATATCATTTCATTGCTGCGGGTTGGGAGCGAAGTTCGATACTCGTTTATGGATGTATCACAAGTTGGCAATTTTTGGCTTAAGGATAACAAATGAAAGAACATTTTGGCACCCGTACGTTTGAGGTACGATCAGTGTTATTCTTAAGTTGTCGTAAGACATTACGCCCCTTTGCCATGCGGTTCCCGTGGAAAGAACCGAGCCGGAACCCACCACAGCACGGGCTCAGATCAAAGCACGCGGGTTCAATGGTTTGTTTGTTCGTGCATTCATAGGCCAAGGCCCAAGCGTTCAAAGGTAACTCGCGACCGCTCTTAAGAGGGGAGAGAAAGGTGACGATGAAGGATCCAGCAGCGCCAATGTCGTCGCCAGTCCTGCATTGCCACATCAGCCCAATCGTGAGCGCAACTATTGTCCAATGAGCACAGCGGCTGTTCAATCCAGCACCTCGCCAAACAGGTCTGCTTGCTTTCGTGCTCTTATGGACACAACGATGTGCCAGCCCAGCCGAGACAATGGAACGAGCAGGTTTTTTAAATCGCGTATTCCATTTTTTTATATTCTACTGCCCGCAGTAGAAAATTCAGTCTTGTTACAATTTGTTGTTGTTGTTGTTGCTGCAATATCTTTTAATCTCTGAACAACCACTTTGATCTTAAATTGAGGCTTTTTTTTGTTTCGATAACCTTACACTGAACCTTCTGAACCGATATGACTCTTGTTATTATACAATGAATGAACAAGGCGACCTGACCTTGTGATTAAAATGTGGGTACAATTTATGTGTCCCAGCGTTACGATTAAGCCTATGTTTATCACACGCAAAACCTTGGCTGCATTTGCAGGTGTAAAGTTAGCTAACGTGGAATGGGCACACCAGTATATTGAAATAAAAAAGTTTTATAATAATTTACTGAGCCTTTGTCAATCGACTGCTTGATGAAGGGTCTCATGGAGGTTGTTTTGACCATACTTCACCACGCTGCTCAGCGCAGGCTGGTAAAGGGGGAGATGTATTCATGTTTTGAGCTTCTTTCGCACCGTACGTAGCCAACCACGCCAATGGGAGGTGTGCGAAACAGGAGGCACGCCACCTGTTTTCTCAAATCACTCGCCACTTACTTTAGCCCTGGCCGGGAATTGAACTCAGAATGATGCCAGGTTCATGGCGCTGCAGTGGGCAGAGCACTGCTGCCACTCCTCCAGCCCCCCCCCCCCCCCACCTTTCCACAAAAAGCAAAATAAATGTTGTTTTGAGAGCAGCAGAACCCATGTCCACGTTTGCATTGGCCATGCGTGGGGCGAAATAAGCGCGGTGTGGCTCTGCTTTGGGGATGTTTGACCTTCGGTGTCGTTGAGGTCGCGGCTTTGTCCTTCTCACTGTCAACGACCAAATATTCAACTGGGCAGTGTATAATATATCCTTCATTAAATTGAATACACTAACGCGTACGGGCGCTTCGTTACATCAGTTAAATCGACAGCGCAATATACTTCTATTTACAAAGCGACACGAGTTAACATATTTTACACGTACAGTACTGACAACGCTTGTCAAACACACCGGAGAATTCAATCGATGCTGAGGAAGAATGGTACAAATTAGCCAGCGTAACGACCATTGGTCAATTGCTACGTCTCAACGTTTACTTACATACATGCAGGACCAGGTTTCTAGACGATACGAAGCATCTTTCATTTTACTTAGTGAAACACACACCATAGCACTCAAATCCAGTGACCTAAAGGAGCATTCCAGAAAAAAATGGAGCATTTGTTGAACAAGCAAACCCAGCACTGGTCAGGCTTCAGGGGTTTCAATAGCAGGCTGCGGACCATTCATGCAGTGCTCCCGAGTTTCTCGCTGTCCTTGGCAGAAGACATCCACAGAACCACCACCACTACCAAGTTCATCAGGGAATGGCGACGACAAAGTACAACATCTCTACCGCACCATCTTGGCGGATTGTGAGGATGATAAAACGCGTCGACTAGTAAACTGCACGTTCATTTTCACATTGACCAATATGCCTTTACTGTTCATCGTTTTGCCATCATTTACTCACAATCCGACGAGAACCGGTGCATCGTTATATCGTGCGTTCCCATTAAGTGCTTATCATGTCACACAGCGCTACCGTATGTCCGTGTCCTCAACAGAGACCTGGACACACCGTTCCCGTTCAAGCTGCGGGGTCGCACACTACAAGCAAGGGAACAGACATTGAGAATGGACATGAATGCCGCCACGTGGCCATTGGTGATAAATGATCGCGCCCATGACCACAGAGAAAGCCAATATTTCCCATCAAACATCGTCAGGGCAAGCGCTGCTCGGATGCACATGGGTCTCGCGAAAACACCGAGCCCAACTCGCCCCGAGATGTACTCGGGTGAGAATGCACAGTAAGTGCTTTTGCCATAACAAGTATCGTATTTACAATCTCAAAGCGTGGTCCTTTGCAATTACTTGTCAAGGTATGGTACCTGCTTCTGCCGAATACTTTAAAGAAATGAAATCGCATTCGTCTTGACCCCCACGCGTGTATATATCAGAATAACCGTACTCTAATCATCACGGACTGTGCTGAGGAGTTCTCTGTTTTGCAGCGATTGGCAGTTGTTAAGACGCGCAGAGATTTGTTTGTGCGCACGGTAATCGCTGCTCACGTACGCGAGTGAAAGTTTCTGTAGGTTCCAAATAAACTTCTTCAGAAAATTAGAGAGTAAAACAATTCCACGCCTGTGCTGGAAAACACAAAACTCCACTTAACCACGAAATGTTTCAAACTTTCCCAAACTGACCGAATTGAATGCGAAGTGTAATCTTGTTCTTTGCCTTGCTCAAGCAGAACCCCTTCGATCCCAATGGACACAGTCCCATTGAACAAGAAACGGCTGAAACATGAACTAAATTGTAATGGTTTTCATCCTCGGCATCAAATTAATTCTACTGCATTTTTACCGTCTAGTGTTAAACACTGGCAGAGCCAGAAGCAATACCTTTCGTCTCTTTATTCATACTTATGGCATCAGAGAAGTGTAAAATTATATATTTTTTATTAAAATATTTTAAGTAGTATTATTTCATATTTGAATTTATTGCAAATAGCAATTATTACATCAAATGTGACCGACTCAGCAATAAACTGTTTTATTTTGCTTTGTTTGAAATATATTGAGGACTAAAAATGTATTGGATACTTTTTACACATACCACTTTCAATTTTAATGCATTTCCAAACAAGTATCCAACCAATCTTAATGAAAGTAACTTCAATAAATGTACACTTGAAAGCTCAGCCGCTATATACAGCTGGCAAAATCATCTTGGCGGGCTGGAATGACCTCTTTCTATGGTCCTTTGTTCATTTTGTAATAAAATTATATAACATCATGCTGACACTTGGCTCCGTGTCGACTTCATTGTAGCTGTTAAAGGTCATGCAACAACTTTTACGTAAACATAGAACGATGACGACCATCTTGCATTATAGAAGACAACAATGTTCCTTGTAAGTGCCTTGACCCGAAGCAGTTCTTTTCTTTTCCAGTTTGAAGGTAAAAGGCTAATTTTACAACAGTTATTACTCCCATCACTTCTTCAGCTGTAGCAGTTCACTCCCAACGTATTGTGCATTATCATAACACAAGGGTGGGTGCAAGGGTTCTCAAGGTCTATGCTGCTGCCAGGGGGCCCACGTGGCTTCTCCCGTAGAATTCTATTTTTGAGGTGACAGCCAGCCTCGGGGAAATTCCCCAGCATTAAACGGTGGCATAAAACCCCCTATTCAGACCGGTAAACGCCGCAATTGAAATCTCCAGCCACTCGGGGCGGAATAATAACATTTGTCCCTGTGGAGTAAAGCGAACGGAAATATCGGCGCGAGTGTTTTTTTTTGACGTAACGAAAATCGCGGCGGAAGGGAAGCCGCTAGTTTTGGGCGCATGGCTCAGAATTGCGGGGACTCTCAGCGGCAGCCTTCGCAGCCGAAGCCAATGAGACTTCCGGAGAATGAATTGAGATGGGTTTCCTTCTACGGCGATCGTGTAGCGGTGAGGTAGTGCATCACCTTATGCGCGAGGAAAATCCAACTCCCTTTTGAATTATTGTTCTATTACTGTAATCAGATGATTGGCTTTACGGTTGATAAGGGCTCGTGAGTGTGGGAATGAGGAGGAGGAGGAGGGCAGCGTACAGAGACAGCCATTGGAGTGGCACCCAGAGGCTCAGCGGCCGAAGGGAAGATCCAAAGTCAGATGTTGGTGACGAGACGCTGGAGTTTCCGGCATCATCGGCTCAACAGCTGTGGATCTCCCAGGAGGACTTGGAAGCGTTGGCAAGGGGTGCTGACATCAGCGGCATCGAATACGATGACTCTCCGACCTTGAGTTTCGTAAATTCCACATTCTCCTTAGCTTGCAGCCTCGAAGTGAGCTGCTGCTTATGCGCAAATCGATTGCACGAGATAACTTGACGAGGAGGAGGAGGAGTTGAACGAGCGGCTGCACCTTTAATGGTTCTCTTCAGTAGTCGTCGTATTTCTTGAGGTCGGAGTAGAGAGTGTTGGCGAAGGTCTTCGTGGTGTGGATGTGCGAGTTGATGCACTTGGCGTTTTCCTTCGTTCATCAGGTAATTTTTGTTGAGAACCTTTGCAAAGAAAAAAGGTGATGGGTGAGGTGGATAAGAACAGGGAGGGTCATGGAAGAACTGTTGTAAAAATATCAAGACTGAAAACATTTGATAAAGAAGTCCATAAATACATTTAAAAGTCAAAGTGTTCCCCTGCTTAAACAGGCCATGCCCATCTCCATTGGTGGACCTGAGCCAATGTTAATAAAATGACAAAAATCCACATTCTCATGTCTGGGACCAGTAATTCTATAGCATGGGCACTGTTTACTTCCCATACAGTGGTGCTTGTTTTATTGATCGAAGAAACTAACTGGAATGTGAAATTGTAAGCTTCCAAAAGCAAAAATTATAGTGCTAACTAGTCATTTATATATATATGCAGTATATAAGTTCATTAAAGCAGAGTTAATGATATCATGTACACAAAATAAAGACAAACATTCACATATAGTCTGTATAGATTAATGGGGGTAAGCGTTGTTACTAAGCACAAGGTGTGTGGACAAGAATCATACCCGACCACCTTTGTCTCCCCAGTGGCAATATTTACACAGGCTGAGTCGACCTAGGAGAGGCCCAGGACTGGTTCAAATAATCGTCACCGGTGTTGGTGGCTGTGAGCAGGAATCGAACTCAGGTCACCAGGTTCACCACGCAACGCACTAACTATCCACTTCTTCACCGCTCCCCACAACGCATGCCTCCCACACACGACAACCACCGCCATTCACCAGGCTATGTGCATTTTGAGGCCACGTGAAGTGTCGAACGCCCGCTGGCAGGGGGTCACGGTACAGACCCAGGTGCCCCGGGTTAACCGACCGAGATGACTGGCCGACGCACCACACGCGCGAGCACAAACACTCACACAGACAGAGGCACGCAACAACACTTCTCTCTGTGCCACACCCTCCCCATCATTATCATCATCGTCGGCGTCGTCGTCACCCACCTTGATGGCCTCGAGCGAGTCGTACTTGTCCAGCTTGCTCGTGTTGAGCCCGCTGAGCGCGGGGCTGAGCCCGGGGTTCAGCGGCGCGGGGCCCTGCCCGCCGGGGGCGCGGAGCGGCCCGGCGAGGAGGCCCGTCGACGGCGGAGGGCCGCGTGGCAGGCGAGCCAGGGCCAGCGTGGCCCCGCGCGATGCTCCGCCGCCCCTGGCTGCAGCGTCGCCGCCGCAGCAGTAGCAGCAGCGGCGGCGCCAGCTCACGAGCAGCAGCGCGAGCAGGCAGCCCAGCAGCCCGCAGGTGAGGCCGGCCGCCACCACGTGCGCCAGCGAGAACTCTGGGGGAGCGGCGACAAGAAGCGCAGGTTACGGTCGTGCGACGCGAGTTCACCCCCTGGAGAGCTGAACGGACGTTCGAAAGAACTCACAGGCAAACGCCTCGTTGTGAAGGACCCCTGGGTTTGAACTTCCACGAAGCTCATGGTCCACCCGAAAGCGCATCCACTGCACGAACCGTGGCAGATGGTTTAGCTCTGAGCCACCAACGGCGATTAGCACCTCCCCATTGTCGAGAGGGGACGTTTTTACTTGACTCTCCATGCGTCTGTTATTTTAAACATGAATTCATTTGTTTCGTTCTATGACGTGCACGATGCTTGGTTAAACAGATATTTGCATACTCTAATTGTATACAGGGCGTCGAGCCGCGGTGCTACTGATTGGATTGGGGTAACTATTGTTGCTGTATCCATATTTGCATTTTATCTCCAGCTTATTTTTAACGACACAAAAAATCCCCCCCCCCTCCCCCCATACTCCATGACACAAAGCATGAGCTGCTCAACTGGGGACATTGAATAGCACATCTGATGACAAAGCAAAGGAACAACGAACATAAACTACAGAGAAAATCATCGCAGAGTGAGAAATTCAAGATAAATAGCGGGGGCATTAAAGAAGGAAAGAACGATGTAGGGTCCTGCGTAAAGCCACGTGTTTATCTATCTATTGTAAAAGCCCCACGTTCCATTTGTCCGTTTATCCGTTTGTCTGTCCGTTAACTAATTAATGAGACCCTTCCAGAAGGTGTGGGGGTGAAAATTGAGCCAGCAGGTTTCCAAGAATTGTCGACCCATGCCCCCCCCCCCCCCCAAAATAAAATACGTAAATGTATTTTGTAGGCACATATACCTACAAGCACACCCTGTAGTCGTGTCTGCACACATTGGGGGGGGGGGGGGCGGTGTGGAAGAAGTGGACATCAGCGGGGGCGACGGGCGAGGCAACGGAAGCGCCGAGAAGCCCCCCGCAGGCGCTTTGCAAGTTGTTCAAAAAAAAAGTGAGCGGACTGCCCTTTAGGGAGAATTACCTTCACTCAATTAGAACGCGTTTCTGAAATGCCATGTGCTTTAGCCACATGGCAATTATCGTCTTACCTCCACATTTCCTTTTGTCTTCCTTTGTCGAGTACGCCACATTTACTGGTATTTCTGAAAATAAAGGGCATTGTTGAAACTTCATTAAGCATGCCCGTTCAATTAAGTCTCATTGTGATAACTCATTGGCTGTGCTCATTCTACAGGAAGATGTTTGTATTACAGACATAATAATAATACATTTGATTGGACCATTACTGCACTGAAAACACAACTCTTAAATAAATAAAACATTAGAGATGTATTTGTAGTATTATTATTATCATCACCACAAAACAATGGTGTGTACTTAACCAAAAAGTTGCGGAGACGCTTTACCTGGGAATATTCTGCGATGGTAAAGGTACAGCCCTGCAACTGCTTGCTCACACCACTAGGGACAGAAGGGCCTACACTAGAGGGAGTGCTACAGACCCCCTCTGGGGAGAATTTGGCCCATTCTCCCAATTCATCATTTTAAGGCTGCGTGTATTTCATACGGCATATGCATACCTCAAATGACGTGGACAAACAATGATGGTCATCTCAAGCACAGTTTAGCTTTAGATTTTATTTACTCTCATTTGTCCGTGTACACTGTCTTGACTGGAGTCGGTCACATTTTCCCGAATGTATTTTTGCGATGACCATAGACATTAAAACCACAATGCACTTTTTCAGGACACGCTGATGGTTTTCTGCAACACATTTCTGTACAGTGCTTGAAATATATTATCGTGCTCCAAGACTGTGGTCGTATTTGTGCATGATGGGGGTTCCCTCCCACCCCCATCATGCACAGATTTGATTGTTTCTACTTCTAACTTTTTTTTGCAAATTTAATTTGGTCTGCAATCGCTTCCTTGCCGAGCAGTCCTCTTGGAGCCTCGAGGTGTGCCGCATGGGAAGGGGGAGGCGGGGGAGGGTGTAAACAACACAAGATAACGACGACTACCAGAGACTGACCGATGGCATTGGGGTGAAGGGGGCAGCCCCTTTCCTCCGTGCTGTTGCCCGGACATCGGCGGACGTCGGGAAAGGGCGCGGTGCAAAGGCGCGAGCGGAAACGCCGTCCTCCCGAGACGCCGCACTCACTCCACGTGCTCCACTCCGACCAGCCGTCTGGCACGACACACGGCATCCACGGCTCAAATGCGGGGTGTGGTGGTGCTGCTGCTGCTACTGCTGTGTGCATTGTACAACGCTCACGCAGCTTAACCCTTTCCCGTTCCGATGATGCACGGGCGTGTACGTCATCAGTGTTTTTCTTCCGAATCGAATCGGAATAAAAACTAAAATAAGATAACTTTATCAGTACTGAGGCTCCCACAAGGCCATGCGGGAGGGCGTGCGGCACAGTTTGGTGCCGGCTATCATAGAGTGCGGTCGTGTCGCTACAGTTCTCTGCGGCGAATACAGCGTGTTTAAAAACAACGATGCTACTACACCTCTCTAAATAAAATGAACGCCAACCGCTTGCGTGTTCCGAGATTCAGCGGTGAATGGGACCCACCCTGAAACTTGCCTACGTCTCGTAACGGCAATAGGGTTAAACGGAACTCCCTATCGAAGTAATCAGTGGGTTATATTTGTACCTGTTGCCGACCCTGAGCCAGTGATAGAAATTTCACATTCCCGTGTTGAGCGATTCATAATAAGTAGCTCGGCACGCAAACTTCATCCTCAAATTCAATGACTTTTAATTATTCGCAAAATTCATTTTTATTCAAGGATCAATTTAATTTTCATCTCGTTTGTACCGTCTCTTTTTTATGTGCATAGTTTGCATCTCATTTGTTTTGTGTTGCCCGCTCTATTAGGCTTAATGTAATTTGCGTAAATCATAGATAATTGATACGAGCATGATTTGATCCACGTATTATGAGCACAGTAATTGATAACGATTGATTAATCACTACATGCCAACAAGCAATGTGCCCTAATCTCACATAGTTATCTAATATTTGGTATTTTTTTTATTAATCTGAAACAGAAGCATGAAGTGTATTGCCTGCCGGTGTTGTCGCATTAACCCAAGCCGGTGACGTAATTATTTGCCCTTTTGATTGCGGAATAATTTTCAATAAAAAATGTTGCAAAAAATGTAATCTAACAGCAATTTGAATACAAACTGAAAACAAAGCAACGATACAGGATTACCAGTACCTTACCGTCAAGAATCAGAGTAACAAATTACTCTCCAACACTGTGCAGGGCCTATATAACATTAAAATATCTTCTTGGTTTTTTCGATAAAGAACCAAGAAGATGAATCCCTGCAGTCACGAAAGCTTTAAATCGAAAATTAAAATAGCTCCCTGCTCAATCAAACCTCAATTTAATAGTGTAAATTCCATGTTCTCATGACAGGGGCAAGTCTTTCCATTGGGTGACCAGTGACAGCGTGTGCAGCAAAATTAATTTAAAACCGACACTGGTGACACTTCAGTACCCAGAGCCCAATAAAACACAAATTAAACCAGGCACGGACTTAGAAATGTCAGAAAAGGAATAGCATAAATGCGTAAAAAATCTGAAATGTGCCCAGTATCTGCGGTAACGTAGTGACATTTGGAAAGTGCAAGCCCTCACACACAGCCCTCGCAATCCACGAAGTTTGCGGGTCGAGAAGCAGGCAGGAACACGTGACCATTTTTCTCTGCGGCGCTCACATTCTGTTTACTCTTAGCTTTTTTTTACCAGGTAAGGCTCACTGAGTGATGCAGCTCTTTTCCAGAAGCGACCTGGCTATCACGAATGATAGCTCCATGAAGTGGCTTATCACGTGGAAATGTATGGCCGTCAAATACCCTAAACGCATGGTACAACATGTGGAGGGAAAAACCGGAGGACCCGGGGAAAAAAATCCACGCGAACATGGGGGGAGAACACGCAAAGTCAAAAAATAGGCATGCATATCAGGGTCGGGATCGAACCCACAATGTCCTGTATACCAGGCGAGGTAGTTAACATCTCGCCACCGCAGCGTCCAAGATGACAACAGGGGAGGATTTTGTGGGCGCGGCGTTTCTCATGAAGAAAATCCACGCTCCGGTGATGTTGTATCGGCGCGTCTTACAGTATGCGGCGCCGTCAGTACCTGGGCAGCTCTGCGTGTTGCACAGGGCCTCCTCCGTGTGCAAGCCCAGGCAGATGTCCCCTCCGTGTGCCGGCGGGGGGTGCGTGCAGGCGCGGCTGCGCTGCCGGTGGCCCCCTCCACACGTGGCCGAGCACGCAGACCAACTGATCCAGCACGACCAGCCGCCGTCCACTGCTCACGGACAAGGAGCATGGACCGCCATCACGCGAACTCCGGTCATTCTTGCAGCAGTAGCAGCAGCAGGAGCAGCGGCGGCTTTTGGCTCGCCGTCGGATAAAGACGGTCACCGCATCGCGCGCTTTCAGATGCGCTTCTGCGCACTGGAGGTGTGCACTGTTACATCTAGATTGAAAACTCATTCATTGCGAGCTGCTTTTTGTGTTCATCTTGTTGTACTTCTCCCACACCTCCGATGAGCACGGTTGGCTACGTACAGTGCGAAATAAGTTCAACATACATCCAACATCAACGTTGGCATCAGCCTGATTTGCACGACCAACACTCGAGCAGAAGCGGAGGCTTTGTCGACTGTTAGTTTTAAGTGTTTTTATTTTCCTGAGAGGTGGTAAAGTGACTCAGGGGTCAGAGGGCTGAGCTGACACCACCGAGAGGCTGGGCTTGAATCTGGACGACCACCTCCCTCTGTGGTTAGCTGGTTTCTCAAGTCGAGTGATTTCAGAGTCTCAGCCCCGGTCACCATTGATTGTACAAAGTACACACGCGTAATATTAAAATGGGTTTTTCCCAAATTCGAAAAAATAAATGTACGGTTTAAATGCCATGTGATGAATGTCTATAGAGCAACACATGGGGAAGTGTAGTTAAGCTTATAAGAAGTGTTGTGGTATCACATTCCACAGGCCATTCTCTTTCTTCAAATTCCATCATCTCATTACGTAAAATCTGTTGTACAATTAGAATACAATTAGGGGGGGAAACAACAACGAAGAAGAAATGTTTTAACCCGTTCTTCTGTTGGACAGCCCACAATGTACTTCCTAAGTATGCACCTCCAAGTTACAATAATTTGCTTCAATGGATCGTGCCCTCCTTTAGCACAAGAACACAAGCTTGCACACGTGCGGTCCCAAACCTGGGCAGGCCTGCAGGTTGCATTCCTGGAACTCTGTCGGGGTTCCGGGGCACTGCTGCTGCTGCTGCTGCGACTGCTGCTGCTGCGACTGCTGCTGCTGCTGCTGTCCCGTCATCATTGCCGCTCCGGCGCCGCACAGACGCCTGCGGCTGCGGAAGCCGCGGCCGCATCGGTGCGAGCACTGGGACCAGGCGGCCCAGGGAGACCACGCGGTGCTGGCGGCTGCCGCCCCCCCGGCACGGAGCCCCACGTCGCCTGGAGTGAGTGGAAGGAGAACCGGCGGCGAAAGCAAAAAGGAAAAAAAAGTTACTTAAGTGGAAGATGCGACTCAAAATACCGAACTGCTCTTTTGATTAAAGGGGCTGCCCTGTAATTACCTTACTCGTGCCTTGCCTGGCGGAAGGGCCTGCACTCGAGGGCATTTGGCCTACTCCTTTACACCTGCCAAATGGCTTGGAAGAGTTTGGAGTACCCATGCTTTAATGCGTGAACCACAGTGCCACCCAAACCAATTGCGTTCAATAATTTTTTAATGACTTGAAAAAATTGTGTGTGTGGGGCAGTGCTCAAGTCAGTTGAATTCAGCATTGGAGACTCCACATTCCCAGGGGCCCAGTGTCTTAATAGGAAGACCACTGTAAATTTGCACTGCCTGCACAGAGCCACCGCTGTTGCTTCCTACAACGTGGTTCTCATTTGAACAATGAGAAGCTTCAATCCCGATGGGATTGAAGCTTCTCATTGTTGCTTCGGGCACTCGAACCTCGGCAGCTGACGAGGCTGTGTACGTTCAGTGACGTCTGGCAGCCTCGTCTCGCTCGTATCCGGCTCACCGCTCGGGGGCACAAGACCTGCACCTTCGCCAGCTAATGAGACCACACTCCAGCCCATAGCCTCGCCTGTGCCAGTGTGTGTCCATGGGGGGAGGGGGGGCGGCCTTAGTTTTAGTTTAGTTTCATTTATTAGGTATAGCCCTGTGAGCCATGCGGCTCTTGACTCGGGTGCAACCGCAACAAACAAAAACATGAACAAGGAACATCTTAAAGTGACTACGCGCAACAGAAAAATTCAGGAAAAAACAGCAAAGTCTTCTAGACAGAAGACACAGCGATAGAGATGTACGCGTGGAGACAGCGATGGACTTAGATACCAGAAGTGTGGACAGTGGATAGATCCGAAATGAGGTGAGAGAAGAGAGACGCAGACGGGACAGATTTGTCGTGCGATGAGAGAGATGTCTGCAAGAGGCAGCGATGCAGTGAGATGAGATAACGGAACTGCAGACAACGCAGAGACAAAAACGACGAATTACCCATCTTCCATTAAGTTACTTTCTTACTGTTACGATCTAAATTCTGGCTGATATTTCATCCTTGTGATTTTTTTTTGGTTGAAGAAAATCGAGCGTTGGGCCTCCACCGAGCACTCGTCGCTGGTGCCTAGCGCCTCACCCTCTATGGAGCACTCGTCGCTGGTGCCTAGCGCCTCACCCTCCACCGAGCACTCATCGCTGGTGCCTAGCGCCTCACCCTCCACCGAACACTCGTCGCTGGTGCCTAGCACCTCACCCTCCAGCGAGCACTCGTCGCTGGTGCCTAGCATCTCACCCTCTATGGAGCACTCGTCAGCACCACCGGCGGTGCCGGCGGTGGCGGCGGCACAGAAGCGCATCTCCACTTTGCGCCGGCTCGCGTCCAGCCCGCCGGGCTCGGCGAGGCGAGCGCGGCACGTGTAGCGGAAGCGCTGCTCGTGCCGCCCTCGAGCCGACACATTGCCGCCGCCGCCGCTGCCGCCTGACGCCACGGGCACCCAGGGGGTCCACGGCGTGCTGCGCCGCGTCTCGGGGCACGGGTCCAGGCTGCACGCCTCGTGCTCCTGCGGCGGTCACCCCACAGGGGGGGTGGGTGCGGCAGGGGGGGAGGGAGCGAGTGAGATCACTGAGAGAGACAAAGACAACGATCCCCCCGTGTAGCCTTAACAGATTGATGATTGCACCCGCGGGTATCGAACCCAGGTCACCGGGTTCATCGCGCGATGCGCTATCCCGGTGTTCCACTGCTCGAACGCATACGTACGTACACACAAACAAAGACTTACAAAGATCCCCCATGGAGCCTTCACAGCAAGTGCTGTTAGTAAGCACCTATGAAGGTTGGCACAGTACACGAGGGGGTGGGAGGCCAGCACCACGCCCGACCGCCTTTATCTCCCCAGTGGCGATGTTTTCACACACCCTAACAGGTACTCATTTGACGCTGCGTCGACCTAGGGGAGGTCCAGGACCGGTTCAGATAATCGCCACCGGTGTCGACCGTGAGCGGGAATCAAACTCAGGTCACCAACTTAGTAGGGCAGCGTGCAAACCGCTCCACCACCGCTCCCCACAATGGGCGGAGTGAAATAACGGAGCGAGAGAGCCACCAAACGCACACACGCCGTGCATAAAATGTGTGCATATTGGGGACGCAGGGGGAGGCAGGTGTCCTCTGAAATGTTGGACAGGAATTCAAGGTTTTGCTCCTTTCATTAATACTCTTCATGGGTCCCTTGCCTCACCAAACTTCGACCCCCAATGGCTACGTGGGACCTTCACATCAAATGTCGTCCCGTGTGCCCCACGCAGAGGCAGCCGCAGTGAGGTGCCGTGATGGAGACAGCGAACTGGAGGCATATCAATCGAGACGGACAAACAGAGAGACGCGAGCATGTGAGAGATTGAGACGGAGAGGGAATGGGAGGCAGATTGTTATCGGAGAGAGAGAGGAGGGAAGGATGGAAGAGGGGTCAAGTGGCAGGTGTGGGAGTCGCGTCTGGTGTGACGCTGGGCTGAGTTGACTCTAAACCAGGAGCTGAACTTGCAACAATCCTACTTTTTGAACCAAGCACTTTAACCACATTGCCAGCCAATAAGATACATTTTACTATCTTCTTGGTTCATTTACGTGACTTTACTGAAAGAACCAAGAAGATGAATCCCTGCAGTCACGAAAGCTTTAAATCGAAATACATTTTACTAATTTATTATGTTTAACCTACTCAATCATTTTATAGTTCAGATTTGTATTAACTGCACGTTGACATGCATGGCTTTTTCTCCCAGAAGAGGAGCATTCATGGACTGGTCTAATTTATATATATATTTTTTTCTCTAAATTAAAAACTAATTTCTTTAGAACTGCTTGTTGTTAATTGGTTCTTTACCCTTCTACCTGGCAACAAAACTGACACCTTTTTACAAGGAGTCATGTTTGCATAGACCGCAATACCTGCAGTCATAAATACAAACAAAAGACATAACTCTGATAATGTGCACTGTCCTTGAAGTTGATTGGTCAAGGACAGTGCACATTATCAGAGTTATGTCTTTTGTTTGTATTTATGACTGCAGGTATTGCGGTCTATGCAAACATGACTCCTTGTAAAAAGGTGTCAGTTTTGTTGCCAGGTAGAAGGGTAAAGAACCAATTATCATATTTTTACTGGCAAATGAGGTCCCCATAGAACTGCTTGTTGTGTCTAGTTTGTTCTCCTTGCCCCGCACCTCCAGTCAGCACGGTTGGCTACGTACGGTGCGAAAGAAGTTCAACATACACACGTATCTGTACCTACACGTCAACAACATTTCTTGTTTTTCCACTTCCCTCCAAACAAACGTGCCTTCTTGGAGTACATAATGTAAGCAGCACGAGTTCAATACAAGCAAACTCTTGCCCAGTTTCTACACACAATGTTTCATCCGCAGGGTCAACATTTCTTAAGCCAATGCTAGAGAACTGCCAGAGTTAATAAGCAAGGACCCTCGTTTTGAGATATCCATCCTAGTGTTTTGTGATAGCATTCACCACTCAATGCACATAGCATTGTATCACCTGGAAAAACATACCTAGGAATAATGTATATATATATATGTGTGTGTATGTGACGATTATCTCAACTGGTCCTGGGCCCTCCGTTGGTCGACTCGGCCTCAAATGAGTACTAGGGAGACAAATGCAGCCAGGCGTGGTGCTGGTCACTCAGCCCCTCGTGTGCCGTGCCGAGCTTTATAGGTGCTTGCTGAGAGCACTTGCCCCAAACGCCTGCTGAGGTTATATTTGTGTATATAGAGTAAAGCTGTTTTCATCACAAGCGGTTGTGTGGTCAGCTGTTGGAACGCCGCTCGTAACAAAGCAGCAGCAGCTGCAAA
The DNA here is from genome assembly GCF_015708825.2 of Lethenteron reissneri. NCBI lineage: Eukaryota > Metazoa > Chordata > Hyperoartia > Petromyzontiformes > Petromyzontidae > Lethenteron > Lethenteron reissneri. Next base: position 3,214,315 of record NC_083798.1, on the reverse strand, counting down.
TACGGTGATAAATAATTGTGCAGAGAGAATACCTCTGCATTCACGGTAAAAGCACTTGATTTCTCCTCGCTCACCCGAACTCCAAATCCACGCCGAATCGCACGGGGGGAGTGATTGACCAAATGTGTGCACGAGGTCGTAACGTTATTTCTTTGTTGCAGACAGCCCGTTGGCTGTGATGTAGGACACGGCTTCCGTGGGCTATCTCGCTTGAGCCGCCTCTCCGAAAGACTGATGGCCCGCGGCACGTTCAATGCCCATCCGTGCAGCTGTGTGTAATGTGCGCTCCGGAAAGAGTCGCATCAGCGGGTTTTTTTTTTTTTGGAAAGCCACCCGCGCACTTCTCAACCAGCTTTATCCGTCACCTGTGCCATTAAATCATCTGTGCTCGAGGGATGACGGCGCCATTAGATTAGTGGGGGGCACGCGCAGGCACGAGATGGATTAGAGCTGCGGGCACGATGCTAGAGGCAGTGAATACAAGCAGGGTTATGCCGACATCCAGCAGAAGACAGAGAATGGATCGTCGTGATGGGGAGGGGAGGAGGGGGAGGAGGTGATCATGTTTGTTTGGTATAATCACGGTTGTTGAGCACAGTGCCCAATGGCCCAAAATGCCAAGCGGCCAGCAACAGACAGCACTAATGCACGTCAGCAACTGCCCATCAAAACAGGGATTAGTGTGAGTACCGGAGCCCTGTATACTTGCTGATGATGAAAGATACTTGGCAGCTGTTTATATATGCTTGGTTTTTTCGGTAAAGTCACGTAGATAAACAATATTTTTTATAATAAAAGCAAAAAAACAGAATAAAAAAAATAGTAAAATAAAAAAAATTGAAATAATATAAGCTAAAAAAATGATTTTATTTTTTATTTTATTTTACTATATTTATTTTTTATTGTGCTTTTTTGCTTTTATTATTTTCAATTAATTCTTTTTTTATCTACGTGACTTTACCGAAAGAACCAAGAATATGAATTCCTGCAGTCACGAAAGTTTTAAGTAAAAATGTTGCCATTAATATATTCAATTTTATTTATATTTCTACAAAGTATAATTAAATGTTTCCATAGAACGGAGTGGATTTTTTTCTTTTTACAAAATTAGTCACGGGACTTTCTCGTTTGGGATTTTGCTCATTGTACGCGTAGTCCCCACGTAACGAGTTTTTGCCATAACGCGTTTCTGCCATGAAGGGTAACTTTTCTCACAACGCGGAACGCGTGCCGTTATAACGTGCGCCGTTATACCACGCTTTCTGAGTGCTCGACGACGAACTACTTTTTGAGCTCAGCGGCTGAGCGGTGTGATGCAGTACATGGGATGATACAGCAACGTGGCGGCGTACCCTCCGTTATTTGCCCGTCATCTCACTGCGTGTGCCTCGTTCTTCGTATCTCGCCAAACAATACTATCACATCATTTATGGGGAAATTGCCTTCACTTCACGATTTCTTTAGCTTACCGCAGCACCTCTCAGGAAGGCATCTACCACGTTAAATGAGGACTTACTGTCCTGGCAAAATGATAGCCGACTTTTGCAAGTACTGAATTAATTCCTGAATGTGTGCTGACTGCCTCTGGAGAGTGCTCCAAACCCAAAGCGAACTAGCTAACTGTGCTTAGCCGTCTTATGGTGGAGTTGAATCATATTAAAGCATTGCGATGCCTATAATCTGTCCGGGTGGTGCTGTGCTCGTCACGCGGAAGGTTGCGTTGTCACGCGAGATTTTCACCTGATAATGCCACCCTCTTAGTGTGAATAAGGTTCGTGCGTGTTGTGGAGAGTTGACGGCGGTTCTATGGAGAGACTGGCTCCGACCACAATGACGTGGAATTCCCATTGCTTGATCAGGATCCGCCAGCAGAGATGAGTGTCGCCACAGCGCTCCTTTGAGCAGTGAGACAGTTTGACTTTCGAGAGGAGATGAGATTTTGATAAAAAAAATTGCAGCTATTTTCCTGACTTCCAAATTCTCTTAGGCTCTCCACACGAGTGCCTCCAGAGACGAACAGAACAAAGAGTCTCCTACTTTACTGTTAAAAAAAAGAGGCAATTGATACCAATTATCGGTGTTCCAATGATACAAAATTCCACCCGATTTCACAACTGCATGTGGCAATCGCTCATAGGTTACATTCACAGCAGAGGCACCGAATAATGGGGTGGTTCGTGCGTTATATAAGGGAAGGAAATGAGAGTTCTGAAATCTGAACAAAAAAAACTGAGAATAACAAAAGAAGCGATACGCAGATAAAACAATATCGCATCGACGTGGATGGGTGTGGAGCTAAATGTCGTATTTATCAGCAGCCTCTATAATGCGGTGTCCGAAGAACACGCAGTACAACCCTTAAAACACATCGGAGAGCTATCGGGCATTGTGAAAACATTCACGTATGAAATTGGCAATACATTGTTGTTTAAGAGGCTATCTTTGGCGGTATATGTACAATACGTACCATAATCGTAGCCCATAATTGCTTTGGAGACCAATGAAATAGACATCCCTTTAAGGGAAGTCAACAGTGTGCATGTTGAACTTGTTTCGCATCGTACACAACCAACCGTGCTAATCGGATGTCAGTACAATTGTTAGACCGTCATAGTAATGTGGAATTTCAATTGATGGGAATTAAGTCTTATTCATTGAAACTATTGACATTTAAAGAGACCAATGTTTCTATATAGCCGGATTAACATGTCTGTCTGTCCATCTGTCAGTCTGAGTGCCTGCCCGTTTCATTCTGTAATCATTGTTATCATTCTGTTATCATTCTGTTATCATCCTGTTATCATTCTGTTTCGCGCACCTCCGATTAGCACGGTTGGCTACTTACAGTGTGAAAGAAGTTCAACACACATCATTGTTAACTATATTTCTGTTAAATCTTTTCTGCATTTCATTAAAAAAAAACGAACCAACGTGGAGCCCGATTCCAATCCACGGCTGGATAAAAGCCTCTCCACGTCGGCTTGATTGTGGGGGGCTCTTTAACCATATTTTACCACGCCGGTCACTCTGGGTCAGTGAAGAGAGGCCCTAGACCACTTTAGATACCACTTTAGATTCCACTCGCCACCGGCGTTAGCCATGGCTGGGAAAGCGAGCTCAGGTCACCGGGGTCATAGCGCAGCAGTGCATTAGCGACGGCCACCACCACACCACCCCCGTCACATTTAATATTTATATTAAAAAACAAACCACTTATATATTTTACTATTTAACTAAGGAAAGCGTCAGACAATGGCTTTTCCGGCAGAGCAGGAACAAAAATGTTGATTTCTATTTTCAAGGGCAGAAATTGACTTCGCATCAGCGATATTCAGTGCCAACACCCAGACTAGAGGATATCCTCACATGCAATTGCAGACACGCACACTCGGTAAAGATTCCCCATGCAGCCTTGATAACTATGTATGCTGAACTTCCGTTTTACCGTGTTAATCGGAGGTGCCAAAAACAGTCGGTCCCAAGAGCCTTTTAAAGTACTTTTAAAAGACTGTTGGGACAACGGCTGTTTGCGAGCACCTATTACGACTGGAAACAGCACTCAGGCGTGTGGCGTGGCCTGTACCATTCCTGGTGAACTTTGTCTCCGCAAAGATGACGTTTCCACATTTCACCAGGTACCTATTTGATGTTGGGTTGACCTCGGAGAGGTTCAACACTGATTCAGATGTAACCGACTCCTGATGTCGTACAAACAATCACACACACACGTGCCCAAAAACACAGAACCAACCATTTGTACAGGTTCTGTGTTGAGCAGACTTCGCTACGATCCTGGCGACCTGCGATCAACGCACGAAAGCGGAAAAGTCGCTGTGAACCTTTCCCGCACGTCAGCACCACCAATGGAGAGACAAAGGTGGACAGGCACGTGCTTGCCACACCGCCCTCCCCCCTTACGTGCGCCTCAATAGGTGCCCGCACACAATTGTACGCAGCCGCACGTGCTTGGGAAAGTACCCTCCATGCAGCCTGATGGACGGTTCGGGGAAATCGCTGCTAGCGAGCGCCCATTCGGGTGAGCGTGGCTCACGCGAGGGTGAAGTGGAGCCGGATCCAAGCTCAGCCGCCTCTCTTTTCTCAGCGCTTGACGCTCGCGCACTCTCGTGCGGAGAGCTTGCTACGAATTTGACGAGCGCCTTGCTCCACTCTCGCCGCGTCCGTCAGTGCTGCCAGGCTTGTCGCCTGATGGGGAAGGTGCTCTGACCTACATTCCACGGCCCTCTGCTGCAACGTCCCCGCTCGCCTCCTCCTCACTCGACGCGGCAGATGCCCTCCCGGCAACCCGCCCGCTCGCTCGCTCGGCGAAGCGCCGCTCGTGCGTGAGCGGCAGCACGCCGTGAGGCCCCCCCAGGCCACTGGTTGAGCGAGCGCACCTCCCGCTCCCCCCCCCACCTCACCCCGCACTCAGGCCCGTATCTCAGAGGACAAAGACAAAGGTCCCCCGTGTAGCCTGTCACAGACCGTTAGGGGCAAGTGCTGTTAGCGAGAAGCACCGATGAAGGCCGGCACGGCACACGAGGGGGTGGGTGGTCAGCACCACGCCCGGGCCGCCGTTGTCTCCCCAGTGGCGATGTTTTACACACCACTCCAGGTACTAATTGAGGCTGAGTCGACCTAGGGCAGGCCCAAGACCTTTTAGAATAATCGTCACTGTTGTTGGCCGTTGAGCGGGAATCGAACTTGGATCACCAGGTTCTGAGCACAGCGCGCTGAATGCTCCGCTACAGCTCCCAACACCCCACATCGCTTCCACTCCGTGACACCCCCACCATCTCCCTCACTCGCTCACCCAGCGTCGTTCTTTTGCACCGCCCCCACTCTCTCGGGCAGCCCGCTCACCTGTGCTGCCTGAAGCCTCCGTTTCCCCCCCTTTCTCTCTCTCTTAACGCCAGTTCATCGACTGGCCGCTCATGTGCAGTTTATTTTCTTCCGCTCCGTGGATGCAAACACGCCCAATAGAAAGGGGGCAGTGTGAGGAGGGACCGCACGTGCCCGGGTCGACGGCTGAAGAAATTCAATGCGGCATTTGTCAGTGGGAACATTTGGGGTGTTTGAAACGCGTGCGTGCTTTGGCGAGTTTAAATTCGGCTTCTCATAACGAGGCAGAATGGGTCCATTGGACCGGTTAAGAATTCACGTTTCATACCGGAGGGATTTCATCGATGACTTGGAGCAAGGATCATGCAGGCACTGAACGTCTGAATGCGGCAACAAGTGCTGACCGTGGCTTGTGGAGCCAATGTACAGAGGTCACACGGCAAGTGTGGCCACATGGTCATCCATGCCTATGATGGTAAAGTAGACACACACTAGACTCCGAAAACTGGTCATCGATTTTACATCGATATTACATTGATGACCAGTTTTTTGGGGTGCTGTGCTGGCGAGATGTTATCTCCCTCGCTTGGAATACAGGAGGTGGTGGGTTCGATCCCGATCCTGACGCCTGGTGAAAATCTGGAGTTTGCATGCTCTCTCCGGGTCCTCCGGTTTTTCCCTCCACATTTAGAATCAACGTCACGCGTCTAGAGTATTTGGCTGCAATAAATTTGCACGTGATAAGCCACTTCGTTGAGCTGCCATTTGTGGCCAGGTCGCTTCTGAAAAATAGCTACAAAGCTCAGTGGGCCTCAGCCGGTAAAATTAAAACAGCCGATCGTAGTTTGGCTCAACGTGTTGTATCTCCGGTGACACAGGGTGGTGGCCACTCACCGCGTCGCAGCCGGTGCAGGCGGTGTCTCCGGCGTCGTCGGCGGTGCACGTGCGCCTCCGCGTGCGCGTGCCGCCCCCGCAGGGCGCGCTGCACGGCTCCCAGGGGCCCCACGGCGCCCACGACGCGGGCACGGGGCAGCGGGCGCGTTCGTTGCAGAACCTGCGCACGCGCGAGTGCCGATGAGGCACACCGAATCAAAGTCTAACCGTCGGTACGCGCGGTGGTGTTTCGCTCCGTTCTCGTAGCGCAAGGCTCTCGCGAAAGGAGCTGTTGCCACAGGCGACGATAGCGTCTGTAGTTGGGAGAATCACGGCAGGGGGGCGATGCCGCTACGTCGCTTTACCCAATGAGGTCATTTGCGAGTAATTTTACAAATTTGCCAAGAGTGAACCGTGACGCCCGGACGCATACTAATAATGCCGTGCGATCTTTACGTCCGCGGTGAAGCAGATGGCGCTTTGCTTTTTGTTTCGGCTAAATAAACCCACGGTATTAACCAGGGCGGCCGCCGGGCTCGTATCGCGAACCTCTGCGGCAAGCGGGAAATGCGCTACCAAATGCGCCACCGCTCATCCGTGTCACGTTATTCGCATCGTCCTTTCCTACACGCGCGTCAACGATGAGCAGCTCTAAACATCGGGGCTTCACGTAAAAATGTCAGTGTCTCCCTGCTCGAATGAGAAACGCGGCAGCGAGACCGCCGCCATTGGTGGCCCTGAATCAGTGGTGAGAAACCCACGATCCCCCAGGTGGGGAGCAGTCTCCCCTTAGGTCACCACCGCCGATGTCCCACGGAGTGGTAACACGTGTTAAGCACACTGTGCACTACAGGAGGGATGGTCAACAATGCTTCAATTATAAGTCAAGTTCTTTAGCAACAGCACCAAGAGTGCGGATAGAGGCCTGTGGAGCTCTAAAGAGGATGCCTCTGTTTCTTCCGGTTCAGATCTGCGGAATTTGTCATCCTTTAGGCAGAATGGCTCAATTTCTGAGCCGCGTGGACTATCCAATGCAGGCTCGGGCTCACCAATGGACATGAGCCTCGAGCACGAAGACACGCTCACTTTGACACTCCGCATGGGAGATTTGAAAAGAGCAGTGCGCTGATCAGCGCTGAGGATGTACGAGGCATGATAAAACAAACAAGTCCATCACCTCACGGCGATGCGGCGCTATTCCTGCGGGATGCGACACTCGGACTTTTCTGTCACCCCTCGTGTGTGTGTATGTGTGTGTGTATGCGTACGTGCACACATTCTAATAAACACATGCGCACTCGTACCTATGCAACGACGCACAAATTGGCCAACGGTGGCTTTGAACAGTGGACCTAATAGGCAGGCAGGCAGGCAAGACCACGGAGGGCATGTGTGTGTGTGTGAACACGGTATGTGTGTGTGAACACGGGGAAATTATCAACGTTAAAACAGGCACAGGCGACGGCAGACACACACACCGAACCCGCCGGATAAGCACGGGCGCAAGCGTGTGGACGGGCAAGCACACCGGCGAGGAGGGCCAGAAGCAAGCCATGCTGGCAAGGCGGTTCGATGGCGCAAGGTGGCGAGGCAGCTCGGCTGTCAGTCACAGATGACCAAAGGATAACAAAAAATGGTACGAACAGGAATAAATACGCGTGAATGGAAGCGTCGATGATGAGCTGCAACTGACAACTTCGGCTGCCATGGCCTAAACTGTAGCTCGCTTGTGACTGATGGGGAATAGTTGGATGCGAAGGGCCGGATGCACGTTTGCTGTGATTGAATGCGTGTGTGTGTTTTTAAGTTTTGTAAAGCCAATGTATGAGCCGACCTCGAGCACCCACATGATTAAGGTTTCAGCGTTGTCGTATACAGCTAATTAAATTACTGTGAAGGTGTAACCATATTCATGTCATGGCAGTGATGAAGATGGTTTAATTATATTGACTAGCAATGAAATGTGAACTAGGGCACCATGCATTATTATAATTGCCGTGGTTTACCCAGGAAAGCCTGACTGAGTCTCAAGACTCTTTTTCAGGAGGGTCCTGCCAAGTTTCTGCAGAGGGGGGTGATATTGCTGCTGTGTGTGTTTTCAATTGAGTCATTTGCTGGTCAAAATTTCAGCTTTGGCATATTCGGCCCATGTCAGTTACATTGTACGGTTTTTGTTTTGCTATGGGAGGAAATCGGAGAACCCAGAGCAATCCCAGGCAGAACAGGGGGAGAACATCCAAACTCCACGCAGCAAGGCGCCTGGGTCGGGAATTGAACCCAGGCCCCTTCTGGCTGGGAGGCGCGAGTGTTGCCGCAGTGCCACCCTGCTGCCCCCCCCCACCCCCAATTCTTTAATTTATCATTTGTAGTCTTTCGATGGTATGTTCCATCTTTTTCGTTTTTTTCGGTAAAGTGACTTTACCGAAAAAACCAAAGAGTATGGACCCTTGCAGTCACGAAAACTTCAAAACTAGAATGTTCCATCTTGTTGGGGTATTTATATACAGGTACCTAACCATATAATCATCTTTCAATGTACATACATTGTGAACACATCGAATCTTAGACGCACGATTAACTTCTAGTAATGTGAGCGTAGGAACTGATTTTGACCCACTGACGAATCGTTAATTATTCCGTATATTCTGTCCGTGCAATTATCCGCACTGCTCGTTCAAGCATTCCTTGTCAGTCGTATCAAAGCTTTTGCCTCCTGTTATACAAACTATATTCTAATCTAATGTTTATTTTTTACATTATTTCACCAATTGAGTAAATGCTGCAGCTCTGAATGGATGTCGTAAATGAAAACAAAAAAATTGTTGGCGATGTTTGTTGACAAAAAGACTCCACCGAAAATGACAAGTCCTCCGCACATGAACGTACCAGTAGTACTGCCGTTTTGTCTGCTTGTGTGTTCTGGGAGCGATGCCGTGGCCAGGCAGGAGAGGAGCGGGAGAGGGGGGGTTAGGTACACATGGGATGTATTGCACCAGAGTTTGCACGGTGGCATCAGTGGTGTTCCTTAAGATTGCAGCATTCATCAAATGGGACCTTTTTGCCAGCATAAAAATACTGAAAAAAGGGCCCCATAGATATGACTGCTCAATCCCGAGCTATGAACACTTTGATACTTGCATTACCTTTGTGCTGTTCGCCTTTTGGCGTCCTCTGGTCTCATAGTGGCAAGGCCATAAAGAAGGCTGTCTCTGGTGTGGGCCAATACGTTTAAAAAGCAATGCGTATATTATCAGAGCCTGTTTGTTTGCATACTTTGCCACAAGCACGCGTGGTTAACGCAGACTTGATGCCTTCCAATAGTTATCTGTTTGGACATCTTAATGCCTGTTTTATTGCCAGAAAGGGTGAAGCCTATTCTTATATATATATATTTCTTTTCAGCATTCATCAAAAAGCGCGCAGCTCCGTGCAGCCTATGACCCCTCTGGGATTATTTAGAGTGAGTGCCACTTTGTGAGATATCAGGAGCAGTTGTCGGATGGAGATGCAGCATTGGTTGCCCCCGCCGTGAAAATGTTACATTTGCACCCTTGGCCCAGGGAAGGCTGACAAAAATGATCACCACCCCATTGCTCACTTGAGCAGAGAGGCGCATTGAATTTTGATCCTGAAATGAATATTATAGCGATACAAAGACAGCAATGTTTATGGGCATTTTTTTTTTCGTTGTAGAATTTCTGCTATGTGTTCTGACACTGAGCCTGATTGACTTTGGCATCTCATGGTCATTGTTTTTTTTTTACTTCGTATAAATGTGACTTGTGTTCACGGTCTACCCACATCCATTGTTTGTCTTTGGCGAGGTTGCAATTTACCCATAAAACGGACGAGTAAAGTATCCTCCAATGTTTCCGCATCATCCTTGGGAATGCACGATCGGAACGCCGGCCGGAGACAATGGCTGAGCGTATGCTGCTTGTCATGAAGGTTTCCTGTACATGCCCCAGCTACTACTACGACTGTGTTAACCATAAGACATGCATCGTCTGTACAAATGTTATTTAAATGCAGTAATTCTGTATTATTGCATTATTTCCTGTTATCCCAGACATCCGGCATAACCAGAAAGGCTCATCCCGCAGCTTGGAGAGGTCTTGCTGCTGCTGTGCTGTTATTTCGGAGGTCAGTCCACTTGCGTTAATACCAATAGAGCAAACACCACATTGCATTACAATTCCTTTCAAATCCTCCCAATCAAGCAATAAACCATCACGTGAACTCCGGTCATCCTTGCAGCAGCGGCTTTCGGCTAGCCATCGAACAAAGACGGTCACCGCATCGTGCGCTTCCGGGTGTGCTTCTGCGGCCGTCTGGAACGCTCTTCCCTTCCAATATGAGGAAGCCACCGGAGCTGTGCACTACTACAATCTAAAATTGAAAACTCATTTCTTTAGAACTGCTTTTTGTGTTTAGTTTGTTGTCCTTCCCTCGCACCTCCGATTAGTGCGGTTGGCTACGTACGGTGCGAAAGAAGTTTAACATACGTACTGTACATTCACTCGGAGACTGATTACTTTTCAAAACACTGAGTAGTGTGCGGTCCACCACCACAAAGTCCCCCCCCCCCCGGCAAACTTCAACAAGGGCCACTGCACACCGCAAGGTTGTCCTGCGAAATTCATTGGCTCTCGGCAAACATTTGTTATGGTTTACGGCCACCAACGGCCAGTTAACACACTTACGGACCCACGTGCATAACGATGACCTGCGTTTATTGCACGTGGCCATTAGCCCCCCCCCCCCCCGAGGGGGTGCCCCTCTTGAGGCCCACTGCACGCGCTGCCGGCGTTCTTGAGAATTTGCCAATATTTGACATTTAACGCGCGAGTGCACGAACCAATTTAATGTGCAAGAGCTTAATGACTAAAATTAATTTGGCTTAATTCAGCGCCCGTTACTTCACCATCTAATATCCTAATCAGATTCATTTTCTGCTGTTGCAATGGGGACGTGAGCCAGCTCGTTCTCGTCCTCGTCAGACGTGATCTACCCACTGCTGGATGAAGGCCTCGCCATCTCCCGCAGCTGACCGATGCAGCAATCCATCTCGTTCCTTCACGCGAAGCTGATTTCATCGCTTCGACTCCGTGGTGGAAATCCCCTCGAACGCGTTCCCTCAGTTGGCTTCCACTCTGTCCTTGATCCCTCCCAGCGACCTCTCCTGCCCAAGGTGGCTTACTTTTTTTTACAGTCAATATATCGTATTAAACTTGCGTATGTACTCGGGTCCACGTGTCCCACTTTCAGTGTAATTACAAGTGTGCACTTGTCCACACTTCCGTGAGAACTATTCAGATTTTATTCCATATTTTTTTGTCAATGCCCAAATCTGTCCTCGATGGTAATAGAAATTTGATGAAACGCATTCTTTCTCAACAGGCCCATTGGCACATTACTTTTCTTGATTAATGTCGGTTTCCCAAAACCACTCCAAGCTGCTCTCGTGAACGGGAGCGAGGGAGCTACGTGGAGATCCAACGGAGAGGGAGTAGTCGTGTCTGCGTGCTCAGACAAGTATGGGCAGCGCTCCCCTCCACACGAATTCCACATTCCTATGGTGGGAACCACTCTCATCGTAGGCCAACTGCGACTAATCATAATATCATTCATCTAAATTTTTCGATTTAAAGCTTTCGTGACTGCAGGGATTGATATTCTTGGTTCTTTCGGTAAAGTCACGTAGAAGGGAAATAATAAAATAATACAAATATAAAACAATTGCTTGTGTTGCAGTCGAAACATCGTGAAATTTTTTATTGTTTTATATTTGTATTATTTTATTATTTCTCTTCTACATGACTTTACCGAAAGAACCAAGAATATCATTCATCTATCCAAGAAAGCCTCAGTAAGTGCCGCATTTTTTTTCTTGAGAGGATCCTGCATTGGCATATTTGAGCAAATTCCTTACTCAGGAGTTGCTTTTTTTGCACGAAAGAGGAAACTGGAATATCCAGAGGAAACCCACGCCCATGAAAACACGAATTAAAAAAATCTAAACGGAGAGGTATGCCCCATCTTATGTACGTGCCGTCTCCTGCAGCTCAGGGCAAGTAAAAATATAACTCCAAAGCACTGGATTCATGGCGTTGCAGCTTGCAAGCGGCCTTTTAGTCTTCAGTCCAATAAAGTGCAGTTGAGCAACCCACTTAGTACAGTGAGTGTGGGGATTTGCTTTGCTCTACATGGCTTACATTGGATGGCAATTAGGACAATTATGCAAATGAGACCCTGTGTGTGGCTCATTAATTTGGGTACAGATTTTATTACGATCAAGTTCAAGGCAAGGAGAGTCAACTGTGTTTCTAAATCACCTCAAGAAGATTTTTTTTTTAATCGGCACATTTACATATTTTAACTTCTTTTCGAAGGCAGTCATATTTCAGCAGTGCAATTAAACGATCACAGGGAATGGTCGTTTTCAGGCTGCAATATAAAAACAATTGGGTTTTTAGACACAGAGGAATCCGTAGCTGTAGCATATATAATTTTGAAAAACAGAAGCCACAATTAAATCTGTAAATCTCATTGAATATATGTATATTTCAATAATAATGATCTTTTTGCACTTAATTCCTGGCACAAATTGCACGTGCAAGCCATTTGGCAAAGACTTTCCGGTAAGAACATAAATGATTGGTGATTTAGTGAAATAATAATACAGGCTAGTGCATTAGAGGTAGATAATTTGTTGTGGACCATTATTCTGTGTTTATGCACTGTGATGTTTTTAGACTTACATGGGACAGCACTTACATTTCATTAAACATCACATTGCATTATTCTTTGGTTCTTTCAGTTAAGTCACGTCTAAAGATAAAATAATAAATCAAAATAATATGCTATTATTAATAATATGCTATTATTTTGATTTATTATTTTATCTTTAGACGTGACTTAACCGAAAGAACCAAAGAATAATTTCTGCAGTCACGAAAGCTCCAAAATTAAGATTGAATCACATTGCATGCCCTCCCTGACGTGTTCTTGGGTTGTTACCGCACGGTGCTCGGTACGATGTCTGACGTTCCCCACCACTTGAAGAAACAACGTCAAACGCCGTGCCGAGAGCCACAAAGCACAGCCGCGGAAACCCCACCAAGTAGTCACAGCATTGCAGTACTCGCAAAGTATATATCTCACAGTCATTTCCACGGCTGGCTCAGAGCCATTGGCAATATACAAATAGCCAAGGGAGCCAGCCCCTTTCATGCTCACTCCTCCGTTGAGTAGCGCCCATAAACTGGTACGAGTCGGAAAAAGGTTTTGACTTTTTAAATATAACTTTAGACACCCACGGTTACAATCAATGCATCGCCACGGTGCTGCGTAATGGGAATAACACATCCCACGCGTCTCTGGTTGGGCAGCCCTGTGGTTAAAACACCCAAATTCAAGTTGGAAAGTTGTGAATTCAAATCCCAGCTTGGAACAGACTCAGAGCATCAACCCTCCGGGATGTCTCAAATTGGCCCTCTACTATCGGAACTCAACCATCGTCATCCTACAGACAAACCAACAAAGTGCAAATGAGATAACGCCTAAGCATAGATAGATAGATTGGACCGCAAAGCCAATTGCTGGCACCAGCTCATCGCGTGTCTGCCTGCCTGCCTGCCTGTTGTTCCTCGTGCCTCTGAGTCACTCACTCTCGTAGAGAGTGTTGCAAGTCAAAGTTATTATTATCATCAGTACTACCCAGCACTTTGTTTATTGTGGGCGGTGTTGGGGGGGGGGGTTATTCCTAGGGACTTTCCCATCTCTCCACAAATCCTCTCCAGCCTTCCCGAGGCAAATCCACACACCCACCAGCCCGCCCGCCCAGTCACCCAATACCCATGCCAATACCCGGCCATTCGCCACTAAGCGACGGTGATGTCGCCAAGGCCCCTGTGCCAGGCCAGGTGCACTTTGAAGCCACGTGACCTATCACAGGCTCGCTAACAGGAGGTCCCGGGACAGGACCCAGCAGGTGCCATGGGTTGGCTGACTGAGATGACCGGTAGATGCACCACAAGCCGTACCCCCCAGCCCCCCCCCCCCCCCCCCGTGGTCCTCACCTCTCCTCCCGGCTCTGCCCCACGCACACGCGGCCCCCGTGCCGCGGGCTGGGGTTGCTGCACGAGCGCTGCCTCGCCTGGAAGCCCATGCCGCATGACGCGCTGCAGCCTGACCACGTGGACCACGGCGTCCAGCCGCCATTCCTACAGCAGCAGCAGCAGTCGCAGCAGCAGCAATGCAGTGTTAATGATTGACTCCGCAGTCGTAGCTGTAGTAGTAGTAGTAATAATAATAGCCACGATTATTGTTTAGTACATTGAGAATTCAGAAACAAAATCTGAATATTTATTTCGACTGGAGGAATCCGATGAGCTACAGAGCTCTTTTTCACAGATGTTGTAAATAATCTTGGGTCTTTCGGTCAAGCCACGTAGATAGATCAAAGAAACATTTTTTTAAATAAAAAAAATATCAGATGTTGTAAATGTCGTGGATTTGCTCTCCAACACACCGGTGCGCTGTACTAGTAACAAATTGGCACGTTCTGTTTACGTGACAAACCTTACTAATTGGCTGTGTCAGGTGGTGGCGGGTTTAACGACACATTTATATTTACGCGATCCAACATAGAAAACATGTATTGTGGATTTTCACAGATGTCCAGCATCCGCGTCGTTATTTGAGAGCAAGGTTACCCGGACGATGCAATGCTTCACAGGCGGGTGCAGTGCGACGCTACGTTTTGTGACGTTGCTGTGCAGTCTTGCTCAATTGAATAGTCTGCGAGACATTTTACAAATCTGGCGAATTTGTATGTCCACGCCGGGACACATGGCCTTCAACATCCACTGTGAAGCGGATGGCGTGTATCGATGCTGAATACTTTTTAAAATATTAATTTTGCATTTATTTACCAGGTAAGGCCCACTGAGCGATGTAGCTCGTTTTCACAAGCGCCTTCGGCCAGAAATAATAGCTCCACGAAGTGGCTTATCATCACGTGGGAATTTATGGCAGACAAATACTCTAAAACGCGTGCAGATTCTAAATGTGGGGGGGGCGGGGGGGGGAAACCGGAGGACCCGGAGAGAAATCAACACGACCACGAGGAGGAACATGCAAACTCCAAATATACAGCGGGCGTCATCGAGATCGAAACCCAAGAACCTCCTGTATACCAGGCGAGGTAGTTAATATCTCGCCGCCGTGGTGCGATTAACCAAGGTGGCCCCCTTAACCACGAACTTCTCCAATTAGCGGCAAATGTGCTACTCTCCAGACGCGTCACCAGCCCCGGTAATTGTCCTTAATATTCTGTAGTAGCCGGGGTTGGATTTCTGGCCTTGGCCCAATTCTTGGCTACGATTCATGAAAACAGTGCCAAATGATATACGATCCTGTCCCTATGTGGACTTGGCCTTAAATGAGCGCCAATTGTGGTATTTCAGTATCGGCAGTGGGGAGACAAAGGTGGACCGGGAATGGTGCTTGCCAATATGTACTTAACGAAGCATCAGCTCATCAATTAATGTCGATTAGTTGATGCGGCGAATCGTGCATGCGACAATCGATATGCAAATGATACCCAAATGTTTGGGATTCATGGAGTGAACTGAATTGTGTGACCAAGGAAGAAACAGCTGAACACGAATGTCATTTAAAAAAACAGACGGTGAAAATTACACGAAGAAATTGATTCTTGAATTAAAGAACGACCCGAAATCATAATAACTCGTCGTTTTGCTGGTGGGGTGAATTGTTTAATACCTGCTGGTCATACTCATGTTCCATGCCAGCCTGAGGAAATGTTCCCTATAACACCACTTGCCCCATGCGTCTAAAGGCTAAATGGGGGATTCTTGTGATGCTCGTTAGCAGCTGTAAAACGTTCCGAATGTTTGCCAAGGGCCAATGAATTCTATCGACAACCTTTTGGCGTGTAACGGCCCTTGTTGAAGTTAGCAATGAAGAGACCTTGCAATGAATGGGATTTTAACCTAATTATCTCCACGAGTCAACTGATCTGTCTTCTGACCTGTTTTGTCATTGGAGGCATGAATACACATAGAAACACACTGTATTTTAATTGAATGCGTTATACACACAACACAATGAAATCTGGATTTGTATAGCAGCTTAAAGTACTGTCTCAAGGTGCTGTACAAAAGAGTGGGCATTGTTCATCATGGGAAGGAGAGGCACGTATGTTATGTAGTTTTAAAGATGAGACATTCAGTTATAGCCCAACAATAATTGAATTATCATGGCAATTAAATCACGAATAACTATGGCAGACAAGTGCGGTTTTGTTATCTCCTGCAATAGTATAACTCTCGAAATAAAATTACGTAATTTGTAGTGTATTATCAAGAACTCATTGACAGTAATTACTATTTTATTTCACCATTAAAAGGTCATTGTCCTTTTATTTTATGGAGTGGTGTAAGATCGGTCAGGGCACTGCACGATCTACCCGGCGACTTGAGTTCTATTCGCTCGCCATGACGAACATCAGTGGCGACTGATGTCTGAACTCGTCCTGGGCTCACCCCTTCACCAACCCACACTAACCAGCGTGGTGAAGTATGGTGAAAGAAAAAACGAAATGGCATGACGAACTTTTCCCATTCTATTTTCCTCAAGGGACGGCGTTCACGCGTGGCATGTTGCACCATCGCGTGCGTTAAGACGTGATGTGTTTTACGGATAACGCTGGTGTATTTTTCATCGTGGATGTTATTTTGGCAATTGGCTACCAGCCAACACTTGCTATATTTGTAACTGGATACTTGACATCCACGAGCTCAAACATATGCTTCCCATTAAAATGTCACAACATTACTTGGCAGCTGGGAAATGAACCGGCAAAATTTGGGCTCAGATAAGTATTTTTCTTCCAGACCCGACAAAAAAGTACAAGCCTATAATCATCATTCACCTCCCCAACATCTGTGCGTACCACAATGCCAGCAAGAAAGCCATTTCCAGGACTGGAGAAGCCAAGCATCCCTATCGACAGGCATCGTGAATGTGCATTTCTCTCTGCACTCTAGCAAATGAACTGTGCGACGGTGCATTTGTTGCGCTAAAGGGAGCTCGCCTGGGTTAGAGCACTTGCAAGTGGAAGGCTGTTTGATTATGAGCCGACTGTCCATCAACCTCTCCCCAGGGTTAATAAAACGAGCGTCACTTGGCAGCCAGTCACCCATGTCATCCTCTGGAAAGCCTGGCCCTCGCCACATGAATGAGGAATTTACACTCGTGCCTCGGGGCTGCAAATGTAGTTCATTGCCACCCCTCGCTCGTTTGGGCAGAGTTTTACTGACTTAAGCCAAAGAGTGAGAGAGGGATATGATGTGATTCATTATTTCATTGCCCACAAT
The DNA here is from genome assembly GCF_015708825.2 of Lethenteron reissneri. Classification (NCBI taxonomy): domain Eukaryota; kingdom Metazoa; phylum Chordata; class Hyperoartia; order Petromyzontiformes; family Petromyzontidae; genus Lethenteron; species Lethenteron reissneri. Next base: position 3,197,198 of record NC_083798.1, on the reverse strand, counting down.
GCACCCAGATGGCGTGTAATAATGCAAGGAATGGCCCTGTTCATGGATGGATCTCGCTTACAACGCCAGGCAGCCACAATTCAGCCACATTTATGCAAGACAAACATCGCTGATGAAACTCAGGGAATTGTAACCGATCAAAGGGTGTTTGCTGCTTGCACAAAACGCTGCTGAAAAACATTGCTTCAGGCAAGCCTTTTGGCCGGCGGACCGAAGCGTAATTTCAATGCTATTTATTTAGCAAAGCCGACCCGACCCCCTTTTGTTTATTCATTTAAGCGTTCCATTATTTTCTCACCTGGAGCAGTTGGCCACCTGCACGTTGGGCCCCGGGCAGGGCCGCCCCCCACAGCCGGGGACCGGGGAGTCGCACGCCCGGCGGCGGCACTGGCAGGACGAGCCCCCCCCCGCGGAGCCCCCCCCCGCGGAGCCCCCCCCCACGTCGCCGTCCCAGTGCTGGCACGGCTCCCACGCCGACCAGGGTCCCGGCCCGCCGTCCACGGTCAGGTTGCGCACCTGCGAAAAGAATCGCGGGGTCAAAGGGTGTCTCGCGCACGCTTGGAACGCGGAATGGGGCGGCGTTCCGGGTCACCACATCTGGAGGTACGAAAAAGAAAACCCGGGGACATATCGCGGGAAAGAGGAATATCTCACGGCAGCTGAAGAGGGGAGAACTACTTTGAATTATCCTCTGGATTATAAAATGCTCACAACCCAGCCCCCGCCACCCCAAAAGTTGTGCCCGGCATCAATAAAGTTTAACATATTCTGGACCCACACACACACACACCTACCGGATTGCAAAATGTACTCCCAACTGCTTTTAAAATACAGGGGGGAAAAGTGCATCTTATGATGAAGAGAATATGACAATGCAAATGCAATCTTGACTGGTGTGCTGTTTACACAACTGAAAAAAAAACGGGAACTTTGTGTATCCCACGGAGACGTGCACATTCATCGGGAAGGCTGCCTCAAAGGGTGGAAGGCGTCCTGGCAAACCGCCACCGCTCTGAGTCCGCTGGTGCAGGTTCTGCATTTTTATTTGTTGGCCACATTCACATCTGGGTTAAATGGTAAGAAGGCGAGTTTGCCCATTGTAACACAAAGCGATTTTATTTTTTTGATGCCAAACTCAACTTGGGAATTGGGCCCATATTTACATGTGGCTGAGACCAAATGTCTAACTTGTCGGTGCCACCGAAGGAGTTGGCATTACTTAGTAGGGTTCTTTGTAAAAATCTATAACCATAAATGACAGTTGGATGCAATATTCATTGAGACTGTATTCACATACTGATTACATTTTATTGGACTGAATAAAAACACCTATCTAAGGTTTTGAAATTTCAGGTGGTACCAATTTCTTCTCTGGCCCATGGACTAATCGTGTCTGGCCTATGGACCAATGTTCCACTCTCGTAAAGTCTGGGATTTGAACTCACAACTTTTCGAGTCTTAGTCAAGAACTTTACCACAGCGCCACATGGTTACAAAACATTGGGCATCGTGAGAGTGAAGGGTAGACGGATGAAAACAATCACATTGGGAATATAAATCTCAGTCCAGACATATTTTTTTATATAGAACATCAGAGCTAATATTGCCATGGCCATCAATCTTTCATTTCTCATTGTAGTATCATCAGTCAACAGTACAATAACGGCATGACTTTGATAATCGACCAATCAGCAACAACTCTAATATCTACAATGTTCAAAACACCACCGCTGGCCATGTGCTCATTCAATCAGGGAGCAATGTCTCAGGAATGTCAGAAACTTTTATTTGAGTCATCCATTCTTCTGTGGGCGTCTCAAGATGCTCCGGGTAACCGTTCGAGTGAACCGCTTTGTGTTGAACATAGATCAGGTTTGTGGCAGCAGAGCCATGCTCACCGGGCAGGAGGTGACATCCTGTCTCCACGATCTTCTGCCATCCCAGTTTTCTCGGAATCGAATGCAGCTTCTCAGTATCCCATCCCAGCCACAGTAGGGGTCTCGTGCCCGCAGACACGCGCTGATCCCCGTGGCATTGCAGAAGGGGATGCAGGGGAATGCGGTGGAATGGGAGAGAGGGAGGAATGGAGTGAGAGAAGAAGAGACAGATAGCGGGAGAGACAAGATACAAGGATGGCATTAATTGCGGCAAGATGCTATGGATGCTCCCACAGTAGTGTTACGTTGAGCAAACTGGACTTACGATCCAGAGTTCGCCGGTTCGATTCGATTTCCTGGCGTGGCAGTTGAAACACGTAAATGGGGCCGGACACCGTCACACTGCGGTTGGGGGTATATACCTCGACGTCTTGGCACGTGGGACGATCACGTGGGCGTGCGTGGGCGTGCGTGCGTGCGCACCTCTCTGTGCCGTGCGTGGAGCATCTCTCGAGTGGCAGGCGCAGAACGCCGCCGTCCACGCCCACAAACAGAGCCTCGCCCCCTGGGTCCACGCGCAGCGCTCTGATTGGCTGCTGCTGGACGGCTGGGAGGAGCTCCATCTCGTCGATGACGCATCCAGTGGCGGCTGCCACCTTCTGAACCGTGCCACGCTCTGCCAACCGGAGGACAACAACGATCTCAGTCTCGATCAGTCGACACGTGTGCGCCACTTCGTAGGTTTTTCGCGGTACAAGCCGACGTGTTTTCGGGTTGCCCCGTGTGTAGTTGGGCGTGATGTCTGACGTTTCGCTCCGTGTGCCGCGAGCTTCTTCAGGGACTGAATTGGGGTCTCATCTGAAGAAGCTGATTCAACTCAAAAAACTCCCAACAGGGAATTGTACGTCATCACTTTTGCTCCGTTAGTTGAGTGATATAAAAATGCCTGCTTTATAATTTTACATATGTGTATCTAACACACACTGGCAGGTATATTTATATACACACTGTTTAAAATAGGTGACTAGCAGAAAGACCCTAAAGGCGAATGCTGAATACTTTAATAGTGAATCTTGGAGTTCAGGTGTGTCCCCTAGGCAAAATAACGAATGAATGGTGAGGCGTGAGACATTGAATAACATTGCCCCTGATGACTGACCTCCTGACCTTCATCTTCTGGTAGAAACTATCTCACGCAATCAGACACATGCCCCTCATTATCAGAGGCCCCTCCCATCTCACCTGTGGCCAGGTAGAGGATGTGTTGGACGGCCGTTCGGCCGGACGAGGAGGCCGCCGCTGCCGCCATGCTGTGAGCGGCCACGTGGGAGAGGCGCACCCCAGGCTGGGCGACGACGGGACGCCCCCCGAGCGGAGCGACGGCCTCCGACATGAGCAGCAGACGCTGAGCGTCGGCCAGGCTACGCTCTGTCAGGTTCACGTTGGGGCCCTCGGACACTCGGCCACACTGGGGGCAGAGAGAAACGTCGGAAGTTCAGACGCTGCTGCCGGCGGTGTAATGGTTGGCCATGTTTGTTTGTTTTAGTACAGAGTTAGACTGATGGCCTTAATCTAAGTTGTCTTATGGTTGTTGTTGTTGTTGTTTGACTTGCATCCCACTGGGATTTTTGCACACAGCGTTGGTGTACGGTGTTTTTTTCTGCAATATTTTGCTGTCTTTTCTTGGATTTTCTGTTTGCACTTAGTCACATATTCACTTTAAGATGTTTTTTGTTCATGTTTTTTGTTTGTTGCTGTTGCACCTGATTCAAGAGCCGAATGGCTCACAGGGCTATACTTAATAAATGAACTTGAACACTGGACTTGCAATCCGGAGATCGTCGATTCAATTCATTCCCCCGGCATGGCAGTTGCAACAATGGTGCAAGTTTCTTAAATCCACCATCTCTGTCCACCCAGAAATGTGAATAGTTACACCACAGTTAGTCGATCGCAGGTCACGTGTGATGGGATAAAGTGAGGGCATTCCCACCAGAGGGCCTGTCTAGAACTCCCTCTAATGGAGGCCATTCTGCCAGCAATGGCGTTCAGAAAGCAGTTTTGGGAGTGCACCTTTACCATGACGTGTTATTAGTAACGAGGGTGGAAAGGTACCGAGCCATCATTAGCATCATTCAGAAGAGGGGCATTATGATGCACACATTCATCAGTTCAAAATGTGTTTTTTTTTTATTGTGTCCACGATACACACGTACAATTGTACGTGTGTGAAGCTCAATTATTTTTGCTTTATATATGTATGTAATTAGTTCCAATTTTATCCCTTTGGTACATAAGGTTGTTGTAAATATCTCTGCATGCTGAAGCAAGTTTTGGGTAGTGCTCATATCCACTTTCATGTGGCAATGCATTCGAATTTTATTGTTTCCCAGCCACAGCACGGTAGTGAGCAGCGTTACATAGTTGGCAAAGTGAAATATATGAAACGTCACTAAAATTGACTGCACTGCGTACTTTACGATTCACAATGCCTTCATGAGGGCACATCTCGCGGATATAAAACGCTTACAACAAAATCCTGCGGCACAAACGGCCGTTAAATATTACAATGTTCGTGCGCTCCTACAGAGAGCGAGGCCTATAAAACAATTTTCGCTGATGGTATTATGATGCTATTTTCTCGATGTTTTACTGCCACCATTTCAAAAATGTGTGTTGCGGTGCGGATGGGAAAGTAAATTTCAGTGAAAGAAGGATTGTACAAGAGGTGTTCAGTGTCTTATTAAACGATATGAACTGCTGAACGCCAACAGCCTGTGGTAGGCATCATCACAGAGCTTGCTACAAGTTCATGTCAGGCTTTGCTTTGAAGCCTGTCAGAAATGAGAGGTTGTTACTTCTCTGTTGCTTATCTTCCTCTGGCTGTCCAAACTCTACAGATCCTTCCCCCACATTTAATTCCAGGCCCAATACTCTATCTCTCTTTTTTCTCTGTCTGTGAAGCGTCTTCATATGCAGCACAGGACTACTCTATATCATCTCAACTTTCTGTCCGAAACTTTTCTCCTCTTTCCCAGCTAACAAAACAAAACACCCATCTTCTTCAAACGTTCTCTAAGCAGGTTTTCCCACTATTTGGACAAGCCTCTGGGCATGCAGTCAAATATCGATGCTTTATAAATAAATAAAAATTGCATTATACTGCACTGTACTGCACAACAAAAGCCAGCAGTCTAAATGGGTACACCGCAGTCGATTGGAATGTTGTGGGGTAAAGTGTGGATACTCCCATCTCTTTCTAAAGGTCTAGAGGGGCTTTCTAGAGCTCCCTCTAGTGAAGACCCTTCTGCCAGCAGTGGCATGAGAAAGCAATTTCAGGGCTGCGCATTTAACTTTCACACAACAGATCCCACTGCACAGGTGACATTTGCCCTGTAGATAGACTGGCCTTCATCGGAATGTTGCATTTCCACCACTGGCTCAAGGCCTGAAAGCAGATATGAGTGCTGTCCCGTGCTCATGTGAGTGAGAAAACACTTTGATTTGACTTGCGAGCCACAATCTGCTGAAACGCAATAATATTATTTTCCATTCTAACCATTGTGTACGTGTGTGGGGGAGAGGCACCTGAAAGTTGGGGTTGGGGTTGGGATGGACCATCCACGCTGCACGTGGGCCCTCCTGGTACTTGAAGGGTCCGTTGAAGGCCTCCGCGATGCTGCTGATGTTGTACGCGCACACCGCCGATGCCTGCGGACCACTCCTGCAGAGAGTTCAGCAGCCCGGACGTAAAGCGCCAAACATGAATTCAGTGTTCATTCCCAGCCAGGGCTCCGTTACAGCCAGGTGTGATCGGGATGGTGGACACACTTGGCATGCCTACTTCAGTCTGCAAGCGACCCAGAAAAATATTCGGTGAGAAACTAAGTCCTGCTCTGTTTTAAAGAGTGCCCAAAGCACAGAGGGATGTGTGCTCGAAATTAGAGACGTAAAGAGGCGTGTGCTGATCAGGCAAAAAAGACAAATTAGTCGTGACGCTGGGCTGTTAATTAAAGCCTTAGGCACAGCACATCTACAGTGGTACTACGTTGTGTGATGCCAAAGTGTATCCGTGCTCAAACAAGCAGTGGGACCACATACATGTCTGTTGAGGGACCAGAGCCAATTGTGTAAATTCCACCTTCCCATCGTGGGTTGAAAAATGAATGCCACGTTTGTGCTACGTTAACTGTGGGAATTGCGGAATGTCCCCACATTGCGACTGAGATTATACAACTCTGATCATCACCTTCATGTTGCGGTTTAGCGTTAGCCAAACCGCAATGCCATCCAGCCAAATTTTCCATACCACTGCCCCACATTATAACCAAAAAAGACAAAGATCTCCTGTATAGCCTTAACAGACTTTTGGGGCAAGTGTTGTTAGCGAGCACCCATGAAGGCCGGAACGGCCAGCACCACGCCCGGCCACCTTTGTCTCCCTAGTGGTGATGTTTACACACACCAGGTACTCACTGAGTCGACCTAGGGGAGGCCCAGGACCGTTTCAAATAATCGTCACTGGTCTTGGTGGCCATGAGCGGGTATCGAACCCGGGTCGTCGGGTTCGTGGCACAGCGCGATAAACGCTACAAGACCACGTTACATCCACACACATTTTCCATCGCGCCCGACACTGCATGTGCTCACCCGCTGGTGGAAAATAGCCCATAGAGAAGCCCGGCCTCGGGCAGGTAGACGGCGCTCCGCAGCTCCGGGTACTCGGGCGCCGCATTGCCTCTCCTCGAACCCGAACTTCCGGATCCGGCGGCGGCTCCGGCTCCCCCGGCTCCAGAAGAGGCCGTTCCAGACGACGACCCCGAGCAGTCGAGACGGGCCTTCATGTAGGTCGTCCACGTGTCCTCCAGCAGGAAGCGGCCGCCCAGGTCGTTGGCGCAGACGCGGGCGACGCGCGACACGACGCGCCGCCCGCACTCCTGCTCGACGGCGAGCTCGCGGAACGCCGCGTACACGAAGCCACCCGCCTCCCACGCCAGCACGAAGTTCGGCTCTGCAAGGAAAGCAAAGGCCACTTTACTTTTTTTCTCTCCGGGTCCTCCGGTTTTTCCCTCCACGTTTGGAGTCAACGTGCTTTTTCGAGTATTTGGCTGCTACGCATTTCCACGTGACGATAGGCCACATTTGTGGCCAGTTCACTTCTGAAAAAGAGCTGTGTAGCTCGGTGGGCCTTACCCGTATAGAATGAGACATACTTTAGCTTTAACCTCTTACGTACGTAGCCAACCGTGCCAATCGGAGGGGAAAAGGCTCCGTCTGCCCTGCCCGTCCGCAGTGCTTGACGATTTGAGGCCAAACTTGCGAGCGGCGTTGCGGTGGTGGCGGCCCGAGGCATTCCGCGAACCGAGCAGATGCTTAGGGACCCGAGCAGATCGGGGGGCGCTGGATTCGTGAAGAAATTTGGGGGGGTGCATTAAGCGTCCACTCAAATTCAAATCCTATTAAACATAACGAGCTAATTTACATCTTAAGTTTTTTATTATATCACTACATCTCTGTCTCTCTCATTTAACTCTTCTGTCGTCTGAAGAGGATTTTATCAATTGAATGGGGGAGGAGCTCAAATATTTGCTTTGCTCAGGCCCCCAATGTGCATTGGATTTTTTAATCGGAGTTCAGTGATCTCAGGCTTTACCGATGATAATGACGACGAGTCAATCTATTACTATGCAGTTTGGTAATCCTCAAATATTACTTTTAAATGACTGAACATTCACCCTTTGCTTTAAGATTCGGCGAGGTCCATATCTTGATGAAACGACCAAATTAGAGGGAGGGGGGCGGTCGGGGGGGGGGGGTACAGGGGTGGGGCGCTGGGGGACGAGGGGTTGGATGGAGGGGGGGCATGGGGCAGAGGGGGTTGGGGGTGGTGGTACCGTTGAGCCAGCGAGAGTTGTACTGCGCGGTGCGCAGGGTGGGCTGCCCGCCGAGGCTCCGGTAGAGCGCCGGGTCGCGGCCGGCAAAATCGACGGCGGTGGCGGCGTAGAGCTCCCCGCGCGCCGTGAGCAGCGTGGCGCTGCTCTGCCGCGGGTCGTACGGACAGCGAGCCACGCCGTTGATCGTGTCCAGCACGCGGTTCATGTTGCCCAGCTGTGCGGGGGCACACGAGGGTCCAACGTCAAGCGTCGGGGCGGCGCTCCCCTCTTGTATTGCATCCCTTGAGCCGGTGATGCAAATTCCACATTCCCGTGGTGGGTGAGATTCTATCCACAGGAGAACCCCTGTTGACTTCCCCGCAAAGCGGTACTTGTTTTTATCGACCCCGGAAGGATGATGGGCCGAGTCAACCCCCAACCAGGATGTGAACTCGCAACCTTCCGATTGCGAACCGCTCGCTCGACTGCAGAGGCAACTCGCCAGCAACATTTTAACGTAAAAAAAATTTATCGCAGAAAATATCCACTCAGTAGTTTGCTTCCTTTTATGCTTGCAAATTACATATTATACAAAACAATGGCTATTAAATTCACACCCTGTTATTCCTGTGTTTCAATATCAGTTACATCCTTGATGCTATGGGCTGTTGGGGCCCTTACATTCAAATAAAATCAGGCCCTATTCAAACGTTGGCAGAATCACGCAGTAGTTGCAGCCAAATCCGTGGCATTGTCTTGTGAATTGGTCAGTTTTGTGCCAATATTTGTGGAAATTGCCTTTCCCCGGTGCACTGTATAACGAGTTCCCCGTCTCTGGCTGGGTAGGATTCAGCCACAAATCTTCACTTGTGTGCCCAAACCACACAGCCTGAATCCCAGCTATTTGAGATCCAAATTTCAATTGACCGAGCAGCTCCACGTCCCTGTAGGCTTAGCGTGGCTCTGGCAGCTTACGGCTGCAGTTGTCCGTGCACCTTCATGTCGTGTGGCCGTTAGCGCTCCGTTGGGCGACAAACCCGGCGGCCTGAGTTCGATTCCCGCTCTAGGTCGACTCAGCCTCAAATGAGTACCTGCTGCGGTGTGTAAACATCGCCACTCGGGAGACAAAGGCGGCCGGGCGTGGTGGTCACTACCCACTCCATCATCTGCCGTGCTGGCCTTTATAAGTTGCTCGCAAACAGCACTTGCTCCAACAGTCTGTTAAGGCTACATGAGGGAATCTTTGTCTTTTTTGTATCTTTGTGTAGCAATGCAAAGCGTTGGCGCAGTAGCGACTACACATGTCGCTACTGGTGCTACTAGGATAATCCCGGCACTGAGTCTCGGGCATCTCGGTTTGCATTGCCAAGCCGTCGCAGGTGAGCATCTGCACCAACTGCGCCCGTGGTCCTGCAGGAATGCGTGAGCATAAGCAGCACTTTCCCCTCGTCCGCGGAAGCCCCATCGGGGAGGGGGGGGGTAAAGTTGGGGGGGGGACCTTCATCTTTTTTGCTGCGGAGACTCCGACCCACCGTGCGTTCGGTGCAGATGGGCGAGAAGGCGTTGGTGCCGCAGCTGAAGAGCCTGCTTGCCCTCACCAGCAGCACCCGCACGTAGTTGTGGCACTCCTCCTGTCCCAGCCATTCAACCGCACACCGACGCTCACGGACCGCGCGACGGATCGGGCAGCTTGGGCTGCGGAGCCGTTTGCGAGTTCGCACGTCGAACTTCTTTCGCGCCGCACGTAGCCTACCGTGCTCATCGGAGGGGGGATGGAGTTCCAGGCTCCATTGGGTTTCAACGCAGCCCCCCCCCCCCTCCCCCCATAATCAGCCGTCATTGACACTGCTGGACGAAGGCATCCTCATCTCTCGCAATCCTGTAACAATCCACCGAGCACCGGCTGATTCCATTGCTCCATCTCCGCGGTGGACGTACTCCCTCTCATGGTCACGTTCCGTTCCATGGATGCCGTTCCAGCATTATTCTTGACCATCAGCCATCGTCCCTCACAGCAACATGCCCAACCCAACCCTTACTTTTTGACAGTTTGAATTATGTAATTAACCTGTGTATGTTCTATAACCCATGTGATCCTCTTTCATCGCCTTGAGACATTAGTGAAAGGCGCCTAACAAATAAATATCGATTATCATCATACCTTAGGAATACGTGAGGGATTTGTTTTTGGCATTGGCATCATGTAATGAAACGGAGACTCCTATTGAAACTCACATTCACGGAGGAGTTTCACAGCAGTGAACGTGAGGGATGGTCTGCAGAAGCAGACATCACAGAACCATTGCTGAGATAATTTCAGGTAAATCTATCATCCACACCTGAATTTCGAGAGCGTGATTATCATCACTAATTGTCAGATATGGAATTTAGCCAAATTAAGAGCAAGTACAAATGTCATCAGTTTTTGTGTTGTTGTGTGTGCTGCCAATGCTGACTGGGTGAAGATCACCGTCTCATTTCACGTGAGAACCCGGTTTTAATCACAGGTGGCTGTCAGGATAAAAATCCAGGAATCAACTTTGTGAAAGCGAATAGAAGTTGCTTTTTGAAAACAGTGGATGCTTCTTTGGCTTTTTTTACGTTTACAAACAATAACATTATTTTAACCAAAAAAGCCTCACTAATTCTCCAATTGATTTCCAGAAGGAATTGCCCTGCACAACTGCCAATTCGTTTTCAATAAGTGCTGGTTACGTGAAACTACTTTCGGAATTTGCAACCAATGTCAGAAGTCTCAAAAAAATCCACCAACGTTTGCTTCCAACGTGCTGGATGATAGGCGTGCACCAAAATGCCGTGCTTAAATAGTGCACGGCACATACATTTCTTCCCAGCAAATTAAAATCCCAAAATCTAAAACACACTTCCTGATCAATTTGTATAGCCAAAATGCGTGCTTATATAAGCGCAACCCTTCGCAGTGCCTTCCTTTCACGTTCGCTTAGCGTGGAAATTGAAAGAGAGAGAGAAAAAAAACCTGTTCATGTGCAATATCACAAAGTCACAGTGTCTAAATTAGGCTGCGACACTTGCAGGCCGCTGTGATTAATTAGGGTGGCACAGCAGGCTCACATCTGACACGTTCACCTCCTGAAAACCCCAATCACAGTCCTGCTCCTTGTGCTTAATTAACGTACAGTAAGCTCAACAAAATGTTCTGTGGATGGCATTACAAATGCCACCTCGAAGATGAGTGCAGGTGATTTAGGGGGCTACGTCTCATGTCGATCCTGGTTATGAGGCCTTGTTCAGCCACCTGAGCACGAACATGTTATTCTGTACAGCGAGTGTAATTGCCTAGATCAAGGTTACAACAAAATGCAACAAAAAGACAAGCAGAGCTACGTCTCCCTGCTCAAATAAGCAATGGGTGGCTTTTTTTTGGTGGTCCTGAGGCGGTATTCAAAATGCAACAGGCCCAATCTCCCTTCAGGAAGACCACTATTGACTTCCCACAAAATGATATTCAATCTACCGATTACGGAAAGATAATTGACTTATTTTGTCCTCAAACCTGGATTTCAAATCATGACGTTCTGATTGTCAGGCCTGATTCACGCAGCATTTTAGATTAACTTTGAGTGAATACCCCGCGCCTTGCGAGACATAAACCACGTTCACGTTTCTACAGCAATGGTTCTGAATGTGAGTCATGTGGTGCGTCTCGGTCTCGTGTGTGTTCTCAAGTTTGGGCCTAGTTTACATATAAGCTAGGCCCAAACACTTTATTCAGACAAAACCAAACACTGTACAAAACCTTCCTCAAAATCATATAACAACATTTTATCAATAATCATCATCATCAGCCAAGGTCAATCCACTGCTGGATGAAGCCCCACTCCAAACCGATGCCAATTATAACAACTCTCGCGATTTTTTTCATTAACTTCACTTGCAAAAAATGGTGCTATAAGGCCCCTAACAAAACTTTAAATTACCTCTAAATATGACATCAAAACCAACCTAAAAATGCGAATCGCTCGCCTCGTGCCCTTTATATTGTTGCCTTGCGTCGCGATACAGCCGTGGAAATGCCATCCCATTCTTCTGGTCATCTCTCGGTCACTTCCAGCTTGCTAAATGTCGCCAATGACGTGTGAATTAAAAAAAAACGTTGTTGAGCTCCTCCCGCTTGGCATCACTCCGACCCTGCTTGGGCTGCCACTTCACGTAGCGATTTTTTTTGCCAAAGTTCACTCTTGGCAGCTTCGCGGAACATTCACATTCCACGCCCTGACGTCACTTCATTGAGGCTGGAGGAGCCCGTTTGATTTAACGATGCGCACTGAGAGGTATTGTGTGAGGCCAGCGGAAGTCAAGTGCTTCTGAACTACGACGATATTTCTCAAGGTGGGTGGCCTGGATTTCCACAGTGGTCGTCGGATCGTAGAATTTCCATCATCGACTCTAAATTTAAATTTAAAAAATATTTTACCAGGTAAGGCCCACTGATCTACATATACAACTCGTTTTCAGAAGCGACCTGGCCACAATTGATAGCCCAATTAAGTAGCTTATCAGCACGTGGCAATTTACTGCAACCAAATACTCTAAACGCATGTTTCTAAATGTGGAGGGGGAAAAATTATCCCGTAAAAACAAAGTTTTTCACTCTAAATCCTTTATATGCGTGGCGGCTAGAGTCCTCTCGTCCTCTGGCTTGAGATGGCTGCCACCTATGGGTCAGATGGTTGTCTGCCAGCATTAAGCAATTGGTAATTAAATATTTTTAAAAAATTCCCTAAACAGTGTAAAATTTTGGAATAAAATTTCACGAAGATTAATTGTCACGCACAACGAGTCTGTGTGGAAAATGTCAGCTCGATTGGATCACGGGAAGTGGGTAAAAAAACGACCGAAAGATTTGCACGGTCGTAAGCAAGCAAGCAAGCACGCAAGCACGCAAGCAAGCAAGCGAACTTAATATAAAGGATTTAAAAACGGAGGAACCGGAGAAAAATCCACATGACCACGTGGAGAGACACGTGCAAGCTTCAAATACACGGGCGTCAGGGTTGGGATCGAACCCATGACCTCCTGTATACCACGTGAAGTAGTTAACATCTCGCCACCGCGAAGCAAGGCTGCCAGCTGTGGTGAGCACAGCCATAATGCTCGTTTGAGCAGGAAGACAATTTGATACCACTTCATTTTATTCGAGGGGGAAGAAAAAAACTGCAGGCAGTGCAAGAAATTCCCCCCTGGTGGGGATTAGGCCGACGCTTTTCATGCCAGCACAGACATCTCGGAAGAAGTGGGAGCACCAAATACGTTCAATAACGTGGATGGACACATTTGTGAAAAGCTGAGGCATGAACGACCGTACGAGGTGTTCCTGGAGCTGTGATTGAGAGCTCACCTCTGACTTGCCCTTGCTGAAGCATGAACCTTTGGTGGTCTCTGTGCAGCTCCACTCAGTAGCCTGGGAAATGGATAAGTAGAAGCATTATTATTCTTGGTTCTTTCGGTAAATTCACGTAGAAGGTAAGTAATAAAATTATACAAATAAAACATAATAAAATAATTGTTATCACGCCCAGGATCTCACACTCACGCACGCATGCATACACACACACAAACGATTCCATGTATAACCTTGTGAACGGCTGGGGCAAACGCTGTTAGCGAGCACCTATTAAGGGCAGCATCACACACAAGGGGGCGGTGTGGTCAATACTAAGCCCAACTGCATTTGTTTCCAGAGTGTTTATGTTTACACACTACATCAGGAACTCGTTTAAGGCGAAGTGAACGCAGCGGAGACCCAGGACGAACTTTGATATCACTCGCTGCTGGTCTTAGTCAAGACTGAGTATCGAACTCTAGATTTGCAGTGCGGTGCATGGCCCATTGTACCATCACTATTAAGAAAGACTGAGATCCCCCGTATAGCCTTAACATACTGTTTGGGAACGTGCTTTTAGCGAGCACCTATTAAGGCCAGCACGGCACACGAGGGGGTGGATAGCCAGCACCATGCCCGGCCGCCTTTGACTCCCGAGTTGTGATGTTTACACACTGCACCAGGTACTCATTTGAGGCTGAGTCGACCTAGGGGAGGCCCACGTCCGGTTCAGATAATCGTCACTGGTGGTGGCCACACAAACACTCACGGCACACACAATGCAGGTGCTCACTACCAGGAAGTTGACGATTCGACTGAATATCCTTCATTTCCACAATTTGGTGAGATCCCCATTTGGTCCGCTTCACTTTTCAAACGTGCATCTCAAAGTCCAATTCAAACGCTGCATTAAGCTCAATTTGGCAGAGCAAGGCATTATCCACAGCGGTACGAGCAGCAGGGGTCATCAAGTAGCAGTGTCTTCATGCTGCCAAATATGTTGCTTGTGAAATGGAAAGAGTTTAAAATGTAACTTAAATGACTCAAGACTAAAAGATTCTTCAAATTGCACGAGCATGGGCCATATTTGAGACGGCAATATTGCCAATGCGCTGTAATTATGGGGAAAGTCAGATGTAATGGAAATGTTGGCGTTCGTAAAACGTTACAGGCAGAATGTGGAAATATCCGTCTGGATAGTGCGGTGGCAGAGTAGGGTTGGACTCATCACATCATCCTTTTAAGAAGTTATAAAATGGGTACCACTCTGCGGGGATCTTCAACAGTGGCTGTCTAACGCCTGGACTGGCCCCTGCCATATGAACGTGGAATTTTCACCACTGGCTCAAGGCCATCGGCAGAAACGAGCACCATCTCACGCTTGAGGGGAGATGCACTTCGACTTGTGGTGATCCGCACACGTCATGGAATCATTATTTTTTTACAGCCACGTTACAAATTGTACACTTTAAAATGATCACATTGTCACGAGATAAAATGTACATACGTTGTAAACACAATGTACTGTCAACGTTTTCGTTGACTTCAGTTAAAAGGCTGTAGACAAGATAGCATGATGAGTGATGATGATGAAGGTGGAGCGGTGATTTGCGCAATGCACTGTGAAGTGTGAACCCTGTTACTCATGTTTCATTCCCAGCCATCGCAAACATCCGTGGTGAGTGATATCTGAACTGGTCCTTCGCTGCACTGACCAGCGCAGCGAAGTACGGTCAAAACACACCCCCCCGCGCGACTGAGAATGCGCGCGGAAGCCTTCGTCCAACAGTGGGTTCACAATGCGCTGTATAAACATAAACAGTTATTCTTTCAAGAATGACAAAAGCATGCGTACACAGATGGACGGATACATTCATATTGACAGACACAGACCACAAATAACACAGACAGGCGTCAAGCTAATTGCCAAACTGTTAAACGGTGAAGTGCTTTTTACAACAAGAACTAAAAAAACCACCCCACTGATATTAAATCAAGTTGTTCACTGCCATGGCACCGCACCTGTGGACCACGTGGTCACATAAAGAGAAGGTAAAACGCAACCAGCTGAGCCTTGGGGGCTGGCTGCGTGGATATCGCTGCTCACAAACAACAGAGCCCTTTTAACTCTGGCCAGGTTTCGTTGGCGAGTGCGTGGCGGCGTATTGCTTACTGGCATCGCAGCGACATGAAAGGAGCACCTTCATAGCGGCGTCACGCGACGCAGATATGCTGCGCCACCATCCAAGCCGTTATTTATTTATAACACACGGGGATTCTACGGATACGCAGCATTCTGCTGTACCCATTTTGTTTTAAGGCCGGGCAAATGTGTATTTAAAAAAGTATATAATAATGCACAAGTGACCTCTGCTGTAATGTGCGAGGCATGTGAGATTTTAAAATGGATTTCGAATAGGGAAATTTTAATTCAATTAAATGAGTTGAAAATGTACTCAAATAAAGTGGAGGCAATTGCGAAGCAAATGCAGTTTTAGCCTTGGCAAGGAACAAGGTTGAATGAACGTACTCCAGCCAAGTGATTTCACAGAGTGCCATGTGAAGCCGTTCTTCAGAAGTCAAAAGTCAACGCGCTCAAGTGAGCATTCGGGCATCGCCCATCTCCTTTCTGTGACCTCGAGCGAGCCATGGGCGAACATCCACATTCCTATGGAAGGGGGCAGCCTCTCTCTTGAGTACATCGGACAAACCGGTACGCGATTTTATCTCTCCCAGAGAGAGGATGATGTGCTGAGTTGACACTTGCTGGGATTTCACTTGGCAGCGTTCCGAGTCGCGTTCGCTCTGCCACTGGGCCCCCACCTGGTTGAGTGACCTCATAAAGTAAGGAAATACACTCGGTGCACTGTTATTGCGGAGTCATTTACTGCTCCGAGCTCATGCCCGTGGACCACTCACAGCAGGTACGGTGACATACTGTTGATTCCCTTGCTCCATACCAAGGGCCTTGCGTGTCGCACGCAACGGCGGGTTTTTTTCGTGCGAGGGTCACATTACAAAGCACCCCCAGCCCCTTAGGACTCCAATAACAAGAGGGAGGGGTGAGGTAAGGGGGGGGGGGGGTCCTAACCCTAACAAGAAGCAGCAAGTGTAGCCCATCTGGCAAAAGAATGCCCTTCGCAGTACACAGGCAAAGGTCTCCCGTATAGCCTGTTGGGCAAGTGCTGTTCGCTGAGTAGCACCTATGCATGTCGGCACGGCCACACGAGGGTGTGGCGTGGTGGTCACCACCACTCGTGACTATGTTTACACACTGCACCAGGTACTCATTTGAGGCTGAGTCTACCTAGGGGAAGCCCAGAACCGGCTAAGATAATCGTCACTGCTGTTGTCTGTGAGCGAGATTGGAATTCCGGTCACCCGTTACACGACCGCTCCCCAACAAAGACACGCGCAGATATGCCGATGCACACAGGTGAAAAGTATTCAGACATTCGAAATAAAACGAACACGCGTTCCAAAAAAAAGGCCTCGGTTGCATTGTCAGTCATGTGCTCATACGCTTATTTGCTTCACGTCACGATATTCTTTTCTGCAAGCCAAAGAAGCGGGAGGTTAAAACGCTCCCGTCTTGCAGTGACTGGGGCGAGTCGCGGTGTCTGGGTCGTTTGTCATTGTTAAGGGCGGGTGAGGGTTTGTCTCACTCTTCAAGGAGAGGTCAGAGGCCACCGAGATTGCACTCTGCTCTGCTAAGGACACGGAACACTTTTCATGCGCAGGTCCAGGCTGAGCCAATTCCATCCATTCACATACAAATTGGAGCATTGTATTAGGGTCTGAAATAGCTCACACAGCATGGTGTGATGAGTGATTTTAAATCATTCTTACGATGCATATAAATGTGTGTATGTGTGTGTGTTGTTACGTGCGTTCGTATGTGTGTGTGTGTGGAGGGCAGTGGTGCGGTGGTTAGCACAACGCACCACAAACCTTGTGACCTGAGTTTGATTCCTGGCTATGCACAACATCAGTTGCATTTGATATGTGAGACTGTCCTGGGCTACAACTAGGTAAACTCAACTCACTTGATACAGCAAGCGTGCTGTGACGGTTCCACCTTAAGACGGAAGCTTGTGTTGCCTCCGAAACGTCGTGATTTTTATTTTATTTTTATTTCATTTTATTAATTTTTTTTACCTACGTGACTTTACCGAAAAAACCTCAGAATATGAATATCAACCTAATGAATGTGGCGTTGTGTATGAACATCAGCACTGGGGCTGCTGGTTGTGGATCTGACCAAACCTCCCGCGTGTATGGTGCTGGCCTTGATAGACAGACACTAACACCACTTACTTCGTATAGCCTGCAAGGACATACTGGGAAATCGTTGTCTTTCATAAACTGTACAGAAGAGAACGTGGAAACGTTGTTAGAATAGTATATACATTATCTATGTCATTCTGTAATAATTGTATATCTAGCCATGTGCCACTTTGATGAATGAACTCGACTCACAGTGAAAAGGTTAAAAGGTCAATCAAATGAGGACACTGCCCCACGCTTGTTTCAGAAGGGAGATACTTTGACTCGAAATATATCAAGTGGATTCAATTTGCGTGTTTCAATATTTAAAACCACTGCTTGTTATTCTCACAATCTGGGTTGTTAATATTACCACTACCGTAGATTTACTGAGAAAAGCCTCGCAGAGTCAGAATAATCTCACAAACTTTAACGCCTGTGATAGTTTGCCAATTACATCCAGAGTATATAATGTTTAAATGAGTCAACAAAAGTGTTAGCGCTTGAGCTGATGGGTTTTTATCAAGTTAACAAATGAATGCTTATTCGTTTTTTTGTTACTCCGTATGAAAAGCCAACGTAAAAAAGAAAGTCCCTCAACAGTGATGTGTGATGAACCATGGTTAATAATGGGAGGGAGGAGGCCCTGAATATAGGTTCAGCTGCATAGACTTAGCATTAAGTTATTACCTTTGAGGTTTCTGAAACTTTCCCATTTGCATAGACATCACAATGCATCAGTGTCACCATTCACTTTCCTGAACTGAACAAAAAAACCCAGACTTAATCTCCCCGACTGTGCATGAAAGCAACATCTACGTGCACGTGATGCATAATGGGTTTCTTTTGGGTGAGGTCGTGCAAGAAATGTGTGCCGTAAACCCTCCTCCACCCAACGCAGCCAATTAAGAGACATGTCGCGTGAATCAAACGTGGCAAAAAACGTATGTCTGCTTCAGCAGCAGCAGCGGCCCCATGGGTGTCGTTGTCGTTGGAGAGGAATCTCACAACGCCATTTAAATGGGTAACCGACGTTTCACTGGAGATTGCATCCGGCGTCGTCAGGTTTAACAGGAGCTCAGATCTCACGACCGAAGCCCAAATAAACCTTTTAGGAATTACAATCGCGGTCGTGAAAGTCTGCGTATACAGGGTGCTTCAAAACAATGTTAACACTTCAGAGAATTTGCAACAATATCACGAGAAATGTGACTCCGGGTTCTGGAGACCACCTGAAGAAGATTCCAGGCACGTGTTGACAACGATGACGAACAAGTGACTATTTGAAGCTATTAACATACATTCGTTATCATGTTAGAGTGTATTATCCATTCTTTTTACATAAAAAACGATAGTCCCATGTAAGTGTTTAAAGTAAATGTAAGCACCCTGTATTTATTCCTTAGATCTCCTTTGCGAGAGGGATGTATCATTACAATATTTCATGGTATGTTCATGAAATAAGGGCTTCGTTAAAGGAAGGGCTCGATCAATTGACTGGCTTGCCTGGCTTGCCTGGCTTGCCTGGCTTGCCAGTCAGTGCAATGGTGCCATGAACTTGCAGGCACGTTGTGAATGCTCGGTTTAAGGATTGCGCCCGCAACATCGTTTGCAAGGCGCGTGCATGTTAATTCGCAAATGCACGAGCAACTTTAATACCCTGCGAATATTTACGAATTGCTCTCTAACGCCTCTGTTCTAGGGGATTTGATGTATGGGGCAAATGTGCAGATTTTCGCCAGACTTCTCCCTTTTGGTGCAATTCAGCAGAGATGCAGCCGAGATGCTGACTTTTCATTTTTAGCCCCTTTTTTAATATATATCACGGAGTTTTTTTACATTTGCAGGGAACAATTAGCATGAAACAAACAATAAGCAAAACCGCAATTCCCTGTGCATCGGTGGAGCCAATATATAACGAGAGATTAAACTCTGCACGTGCAATTAGTGAGATTTAAATTTTACAGATGAGTAAAAACCATCTCAACAATACTATCCCCCCAAAAAAAATCTATAATCCCCGTAACAGTTCAAAGTCCATAAACATGTAAGCATCCTTTTCTGTTTCTTTCTAAAATGACATGCAATGTTACACGTATATCCTGAGCTAATTATTCTACCGACACTTTATATCAATCCAAATGGTTGCTATATTGCATCATAAAGATCCCACGTTTTTGCAGATTGTTTCCTGAGTTATTAAATGGAGCAGTGGCCACTGAAATTTGCACAATTCGGGCTGCGAAAACAGCATGCAATGTGGAGAACGTAAAGGAGCACAGTGGCAACATCTGTGATGTAATGCGCCACGGCCGTACAACGTGATGTCTCGCATCACAATTAGGGCTACAATCGAGGGTCATCACACTCTCTCACGTCTCTCCCGTGAGCACGCTGCTGTTACGCTGTCGAGTAATTTCGGAACTTTTCCCATTGCCGGTCCTATGTCAGCAAAGTTGAAGAGAAATCAGAGCCCACGTATCGATCTTGCAGAGAAGCAATGCTGCCATTCGCAAGCAGCGTGGTGCTCGGTTTTTTTTCTCGGGGCATTAAAAGCTCAAGCTTATCCGGGAATCCGATGCTTGCTGTGAGCAACGGGGTGTGCAGGGAAAAAAACACACGCACGTGTCAAGTTTGTTAAGCTCGATTATGTCCACATAAAAGAATGCTCCCCTATTTATATCGTTCTCTGATCGGGCCAAGCATTTTGTGCGGCCGTCAACGGCGTTAAGTAAACAAAAATTAAACGCGCGAATTTGAACGACGCCTTGACTCATAGGGGCGCAAATGCAAAAAACGTGCCTGGATAAAACTCGGTAGAGGAAGGGTAAAAACGTTCGCCTTCGCGGCCGAAGCTCCACGGGAAAAAATAAAAATCTGAAACGTGGGACAAATTACAAGCGTCTGTGCCGGCGTGACCAGGGTGCGATTCGACGGGAGGGGGGATGGGGTTATGGGAGGGGGGACCTCGCTGGCTCTCTGCTTTTTCCATCTCGGGAACTGCACTTTCAGTTGTCATCCTCGAGGCAAGATACAATTATCCGCCCTGAAATAAAATATTGTGAGTTGACAATGCCAGGGTTCGGGCACGGTTAGTGCTTGAACGGATGACTTCTTGGGAACAACAGTTGCTACTGAAGGGGTTGGGGCTGGCTGGCTGGCTGCGAGATGGCCAAGGGAGATGAAAGTAGAGCAAGGGAGGGATTCTTGAATCCTTCAATGCAGACCTCTGAGTGTCACCCACTCCGATGCACAGTTTTTCTCCAGCAACGGTTTGCTCCGACAAGAAGTCAAACTCTCTTCAATGTAAGTGGCGAAACATCCCAACGTATCAGGAAACCTACTGACAAGTTGTCGTGAGACTCAGTGAAATGCAATAATTATATTATTATTATAGAAAAGTGTATATCGAAAAAAAACGTTAAATCACCTGTTACGTGGTCAATTAAACATTTACATTATTTGTCAATCTATAATTGTTTGAAGGCCACATCACTATGTTGGTCATGGGGATTGTTCGACCATATCTCACCGTGCAAGTCAATGCCATTCTTTTGGTGAAAGTTTTTTTTTGCATTTTATCTCCCACCCCCCCCCCCCCCCCCCCGCTAGACATTTGACAAAACGCACCACATGGCGTGACTGCGGCGGGGGTTGAAATTGCAAAAAAAAAAGGATCGCCGCGTCTTTCCATCGAGGCAGCGGGAGGTGGGAGCGTGATCACAAGCACCCACAACGAAAACGTGGTTTATTTTAATCCAGATTGCAAATCACACAGGCCACGGTCACTCGAAGGCGCGGTGCTTCCTTAGCGAATTTAAAATTGAGTAAAAATGGCCAAAACGCACGCGTGTGCTGTAATTCCCACATCGCAGCGAGAGCAAATCATCCACGATTTGAACATTACTTCCACCCCAGCCACACAACTTGTATGCTGAGGTGGCACAAACATAAAAGCTCCCATAACGTAGTTTTTTTAATATATATAATACAGAAAGAAATAAACACAAAAAATGGCATCGCTAAAACAACTGCGTTATGTTCATCTTGCATGCACAGTCCACAGTTTTCATAAGGTGAGCAGTCAAATAAAGCAATAAAACATGAAATAGAATCTTAGGGGAGACGTAATTAGAATGTATTGCACAAGTGTTGTTCTTTTTTTTACCTTTTGCTTATAAATGGAAACACCGTTGGTTGTGTTTGAGTAGTTCTGCAATGTGAGACTGTGAACCAAAGTGGGCTCTCCACCACCGTCTCAGAGCTGTGAGCAGGAGGGGAGCATCTTGTACTCATTACGCACAAAGTGCCCGTCACGAATGAACCACGATACCCCGCTGATCTCGTACAAGGAGCATAAACCATCATCACGCGAACTCCGGTCACAGCATCACACGCTTTCAGATACGCTTCTTCTGCGGCCGTCTGGAACGCTCTTCCTTCTGATAGTAGGAAGCCACTGGAGCTCTGCAATTTTCAATCTAGATTGAAAACTCTTTTCTTTAGAACTACTTTGTGTGTGTTTAGGTTGTTGCCCTTCCCGCGCACCTCCGATTAGCGCGGTTGGCTACGTGCGCGAAGAAAGAAGTTCAACGTACATACATACGTACGTGAGCAAGCACTTGCAGGGCTGCACCTGTACCGTTTATCGAATGGTATTCGTGTATTCTGTCTATCTATTGGTACTCCCCAGAACAAATTGGATATTTATTTTAGAGGGCTTCTATGATTTGTAATTTTTTTTATTGGATCCCCCTTGTTTCGTGATGTTTTTTTCTATCCGATAGCCACAATTTTTATTTCAAAATAGCTACTTTATACACATATATTCAGTGAATACAAGCCCTGCAGTGGGCTGTTTCAACGGCGCATTTTCATTACAAAGTTTGTTTAGCCTTTAAATCGTGGGAGAGTTTGGTTTACTGAAAACTAACGCGTTGTTTTAACGCAGCGGGATAGATGCTCCACCTCAGAGCTTTATGATAATGCGTCAGCTGCGAGCCATCGGAATACTGATGCGTTGGAGTTGCCTACTTCGCCTGATTTAAGATTAAAAAAATATTTATATACGGACACTTTTTTATTTCATTATTGACACACGAAGAATTAGCAAAGTGGATGCTTAATGGCAAATTTGAATCATAATCGTCCTGTATTAATCCTACACCAACAATGCCACGTTTTAATGATCGCTGTGGGGCCACTTTTGAACGCACCATGTGTTCCGCATAAATAAGGCTTCTAATTTGCTCGGCACTGACGATAAAACAACAATTATCACGTCACGCCTCCAATCCGCGGCAGTCCGCTGTTACTGCCGCAAGATTGTGAGACAGATCAAAAATTCTAATCAACTACTTTTTGTGTGTGGTCCATCATTACCCAGGCCTCTTTAAAATTGGAGATCCCCCCCCCCCCACACCTAGCCTCCTGAAAGCAGGAAACCCCCTACAAGCCACACCCAGTATGATGCAACTGGCGTAGCCAATGACATCACTAAGCCCCGCTCCATCACCTCCCGTCCAGCGGCACACATAGGAACAGAGGTGAGACCTTTTTTTATCTCGCAAACATTGTTATGTTATCCGACAGGTTGAGTCATCTACTCGATAATCAGAAGCGTAATCGATGAGTTCAGTTGTCAGATAGCACAACTATAGAATTAACGAGCGTAAGTGGGAGGCTTCAAATTGACTGTTGATGAAAGTAAGCGTTGGCAGGGTATATCGCGAGAGAGATTATATCATGGAAGAGGGATGAGACTGGCGATGGAATGGCAACCAAAGAAGGAGACACTCTCGGGAGGACAACTATGAGATCAAAGATAGAGCGATTAGATCAGCTAATTTTTCAGGAGCGATATGGATTGTGGAATAGCAGGACCGCGTGGAAATACCACATTTCTATGGCCTGGGCCAGAATCTTCATGGAACGGCCACTGTTGATTCGTCACAAAGTGGTACTTTTTTCATCTTAGCAGGGATGATGGGCTGTGTTGACCCCCAAATGAGATTTGACCTTGCAGTCCCCCAATTGCGAGTCGGGAGCTCTGCTAGTGCCACTTGGCCAGAAAAAAAGGAAAAGAAAAAATATATATACTTGTAACAATATGGAATTTAGAATCTCCATATAAATGCATAAATAATCATTTGTGTTGCTAAACTGAAAGTATTAAACATATATTGCAACATCAAATGATAAGTATCGCGTGGTGTGCACTTTTAATATCCCGTTTTGCAAAACTTCATGGCTAATCTTCAAAACTGTGTGTGGCGAACAACCATCATGCAAGCAACTATGTCCTTGATAATGTACATAAGTTGGAATTCCAATATCGAAACCTTATGAAGCGCCTTAATGTGCCATAAATATGAGCTCTGTATAATGGTAATGGTGACCACGTAAGGTCATTACAAAAACGTCGACCAACAAAAACCTCGCCGAAATGTACACATTTCTGTCACCAAATTATTTCGAATCACTGGCATAATCGTCCATTAAATCCCATTAGTGACTGATTACAGCCTAACCGCGAGCCATCAACAATGGCTAGACACGCAACGATGGTTTCCAGAGGCTGAAAATTAATCAATACAGCAATCAAGAAATTGAGTGACGAGTCTCACAGCAGCAGAAAACTGCATCAACCGGTGATTCGGTCGTTTGATCACACATGGGGGGGCTGGCAGAATGAATATGCTCGTGGTACTGGCCCATATGAACTATTCCCAGGATGGAATCATCCTAAACTGCCAAAAAATTCGTTATGATTTCTAACGCTTTCATTTTTGAGACGCTGAACCAAATGTGGCCCATACATAGCTCTGTGGCATTTGTTATTATGATGCTATTTCACAGTATGTGAGCTGCGTTGCATCCTAGAGTGTCAATTATACCCCCGTGGCAGTTAATATTGTTAAGTCTAGTCGAGCACGACTGTGCTGGTAGAGTGTGAAAGAGTGGATAGTGAGCTGGAGTATATATTGTACGTCATAGGAGGCAGTTAAGTCAATGTCAAAGTGTCTCCCAACTCAAAGGAGAGTTGCTCATTCCTGTGTGGGGACAGCATATCCAACCACAGTTAACGTTCTACAAATTGGGGCTTATTTTACAAGCCGCAGGGGGATGATGGATTGAGTCACAGCCCCGCATACGATTTGAACCCATAACCTTCCAGTTGTGAGTTGAGTGCTCTAATCAGCGCCTCCGCCCGTCTGGCTGGTCTATTAAAAAAGGTTGTCGGGGAAGGACGGATTAATGAAGTTTTGTCAAAAATTGTTTTACAAGCCCTTCGCTCTAATTGTGAAAAAAATATAATTGCTGCACTCTAATACCTATTGTTCTGCGGTTCCCCAGACAACGTGCCTTACTTGTATGCCTATGACTCTATAATTGGGCTGGGATTCTGTAGAGGGCCTTTGAGCAAATCCCATTGCGTAAAAATACATTAAAGGGAGATAAAACAAAATCTGAGTGAATTTGATGGAGTGGCAAGGTTCATGCCATTCCAGGATTACATCATTCTATCATTAAAACAAACTAAGGCCAGAGCCACTGGTCTCATTTACTGCCTATAATATTCACACAATTGCACAATTATCTCTATGAGAGTAAATTAATGATGGTCATTGCATCATGATTTTGTAATATTTCATTTGTTTGGTTGCAGTGTGAGACAGTGGTGAAATATTCTGTTTATATGCATATCTAGCCTGCTTAATATATACATTGAAATGCGCATATATTTGCAAAATTAAAAAATGTATCATTACAGTATTGCAATAATAACAGTTATTTATCTCGTTGCACATAATATGTATTATAAAAAAAAAACTGTTTCCAGTTCAATTCCCAATTGGGAGCAAATTGTGCCAAGGCAGCCATGACTGTCTCATGGATATACTGGCTTCTGCCATGGTAATGGAGAATTTCTAGCACGAGATGAGCACCACTAGCAAGAAAAATGCCATTCAATTGCTTATTTGAGCTGGGTGACGCGTTGACTTTGATGCGACTTAATTTTATACTTGTGTTTAACTTATGTAATGCAGTGTACGTGAATTCATCTCCTGTATATGTAGATGCTTCATACATACACACATGCCCGATGTTCAGAGAGCTACTTTTAAGTTCAACACGTGAGCACAATTCCATTCGAGCTTGAGCAGGGAGCCAACTCGAGTTTGATTTCATGCGCACGTGCATCCATGCGATGCCGGCGCTTTGTCTCCATTTGGCATTCGTGTCTATCCAGCTACGACTGCCGCACGCCTGCATCATGTCGCACGCTCCTCGGTTGTCCGAGGAGCCTGCGATATTTGTGTGGGTGGGGGGGGTGCTGAGATTTAAAGATTTTGTGAAGGGCATCAGTGTCTATGAATCGCCCACTTCACACTGCGCCGTCCTGCGTGCCTGAATGATGACCCACTGGTTGACACGCCCCAGAGTGAGCGAACGACAGCGACCACTCGCTGCTCATGCACGCGGTAATGAGCTCCATTAGGCGACTACTTTGCCCAGGTCCGATTCGACCTTGCAAAAGTAGCCGATAGTCGTGATTGTTGTCGACACTTTAGGCCATCTCCTCCAAGAAAGTTGTGCAGTTTTCCCATACAAATCTCACCAGAAAACCCTTTTACGAAGATGAGCACTCGACTCTTATCCTCCACAAGGTTAAAGCGGTGTCCACTGACCCTTTCACGCCATCCACTGATTGTTTCTGCAGCGCACCAATGACGGGCGGCTTGTCGGCTGTCAGGTTTGCAATGCCTCGAGTTTGTGCCGTCTGTGTGTGTCTTGCCTGTGTGTGTCTTGTCTGTGTGTGTGTGACTGTGTGTGTGGAGCGGTGGTGGAGCGGTTAGCGCGCTGCGCGATGAACCCGGCGACACGGGTTCGATTCCCGCTCACGGCTGAGATCAGTGGCGATTATCTGATCCGGTTCTGGGCCTCCCCTAGGTCGACTCAGCCTACAATGATTACCTGGTGCGGTGCGTAAAAACATCACCACTAGAGAGACAGAGGCGGCCGGGCATGGTGCTGGCCACCCACCCCCTCGTGTGCCGTTCTGACCTTCATAGGTGCTTGCTAACAGCACTTGCCCCAACAGTCTGTTCAGGCTATACTGCAGATCTTTGTCTTTGTGTGTTTGTCTGTGTGTGTCTGTGTGTACAGGGTAGCAGTGAGCGCGTTGCGCTCCGAACCCAGCGACCCGAGTTTGATTCCTGCTCCCAGTCAACACCAGTGGCGGTGATCTAAACTGGCTCTGGACCTCTCCTAGGTCGACTCAACCTAAAATGAGCACCTAGTGTAATGTATAAACGTCGTTACTGGGGATACAAAGGCGGCCGGGCGTGGTGCTGGCCACCCACCCCCTCGTGTGCCGTTCTGGCTTTCATAGATGCTCGCTAATAGCGCTTGCCCTAACAGTCTGTTAGAGGCGACACAGGAGATGTTCGTCATGCTTCTCTATCAGCACCCGTCCCACAATCACACATCTACACGTTTAAATCCAAGCTCGAGAATTGACTCAGCCCATCCACTAACTCTCCGAGACAAATAAACGAGGTACCATTTTGTGGGAAGTCATTAGTGGCTGTCTCAGGGATAAAATATCCCCCGTGCAAGTAATGTGGAATTTCCACGACCACGAAAGAGGATAAGCGTTGTCCCGTTGCTGATTGAAGCAGGGACACATTTTTGACTTTCGATTTCCCAGATATGCACACCCACTCGTGCTGCGCTACACGATGTTTGATCATTCACAATGTAACGCGATTTTTGTGACCAGGACTTCATGTGAAGGAATGACACAAATGTACACGTTTTCTCATTGAAAATAGGTACATTTCTAAATATCACTGTCCTGGTCACAAAAACAAATTTTGTGGGGAATAATCGCCATTTTCTGTACTTTTGAGGCATAAGCAATTAGGAAATAACACTTACTACCCAGGAACAAAAACAGATTTTTGTTACACAGTGTCATCTTTTTCACATTTGGCTAAGACTGCATTGCCAAGGCACATTTAATTCACGGCAAAGGTCCGGGTGACGGCAAGCAGCACATGTCATTACAGATAAACTTCTTAGTGCTTGAAATGCGTTGACACACAGAGGCAGATAAACTGCATCAGGGAGACCAACTTATTACAGATAAGAGACATCGGCTACCGAAGGAATCGGCGAACAGTGGGCGGGCAGCAGAGCTTTTCAAATCCCTAATACAATAATTTGAACTCGAATATTCTGATTTCAAAATCGAATGCGGAATACGTATCGATGGCCGCGTTCAAATGTGACAGCGTGTACTGTTACGACCGGTCGATATGCGATTCCGTCTTTAAAGTCGCTATAACACACAGCACTGCCGCATGGATGATTCTGCCCGCGGATTCTTTTTTTTCCAAGCTGGGCAGGCTTTATCAATTAATAGGATCAGTCCGACGTTTAACGCGTAGCTCCGCTTTGTCAACCACTGTACATCAAGCTCTGGAAGAATTTCAATGTTGTACCCAACAAATTGTTTGTTTTCTTCTCTCCAGCTGATGTGACTGACGGTCACGTCTCGTCGCGGTCCTCCGCCTCGTGCGGAGAAAACTGAAGCTGGTGGCGGAGTAAATAAACAAACAAGAACCTTACGAATATAATTTATACCAAGCAAATCATTCTCATTCAGCACGTCAATGCTTACTGGAAGCACAGCAGCAGCGTGTACACGTCCGTTTAATTTCTCCGACGATTGAGCCTTGTATGACAGCACGTAAAGTTTTAGATTTGAAGCTTTTGTGACTGCAAGGATTCATACTCTTTGTTTTTTTCGGTAAAGTCACGCGGTTGTGCTTTCGCTACGTTGTCCCCACCTGAAGAAGGACGCTTGTGTTGCGCCCGAAACGTCGTGATTTAATTCAGTTTTCATTTATTTAATTAGATTTTTTTACTTACGTGACTTTACCGAAAAAAACTAAGAGTACGTAAAGTATTCTTAGGTTTTTTCGGTAAAGTCACGTAGGTTAAAAACTAAAATTAATAAAAGTAAAATAAATATAAAATAAAAATCACGACGTTTCGGAGGCAACACAAGCTTCCATCTTCAGGTGGAACCGTCACAGCACGATAGCTGTATCAAGTGACGGTTCCACCTGAAGACAAAAGCTTGTGTTGCCTCTGAAACGTCGTGATTTTTATTTTATATTTATTTTACTTTTATTACTTTTAATTTTTCACCTACGTGACTTTACCGAAAAAACCTAAGAATATGAATACTTGCAGTCACGAAAGCTTCAAATCTAGAATTAAGTACGTAAAGTGTTGAAGCTTTTTTGGGGGGAGGGGGGGGGGCTGGGGGAGGGGGTATTTTTTGTCAAATAACAAAAAAAGGACCCACGCTTTGCAAAAGAAATTAAGTCGCGTTCACAAAGCAGCCCCAATTAGGGCCATCTCGCAACGTGAGCAGCCACACAATGATAGTAGCAGCCCTGACAATGGGCGGCGAGAGAATCATGGGGGGGAAATTCGAAGAGCACATGCACCCTTGAGAGCCACAATCAATGCTCCCGAGAGGATACGATAATCCTCTTTTAACGGTCCCGCGCTCAGTTGCGCATTCGTAATATGAATTTATTTATTTTAGGTCTCCCATAAACAGGAGGTGCATTCATTCGCCTATGGCTCAGGACATGTGAATGGTCACAAAGGGATGGATGTATGTGCCCTTCTTCACCATCATCCTTGCCCAAAAGACTTTTCGAGTGGCGCTTGGCTTGATGCAATACGTGCACTTCGTTTGGCGCGCAAAAAGACGGTCACATGGACAATTAGTAATCAGATTCAGCTGAATATTAATAGATTTTTTTTCTCCATTCATGAACTGGCTCTACAAATAGTGCGAATATTGTCGATGTTTCTTGAAGCTTCTGGCATTTACCCTGAGCGGAGAACTTTCTATACATTCAGTCTGGCGTGTGGAAGCTCCCGATCATGCTCGATGTGACTACTATCACGACCTTAGTCTCAACCATAACCTTGTGAATGACTCCACGTGATATCCAGCCTCGCCCGAATTGAAGATGAAATTTGACAATTTCGCACGCAACGAAAGAGGAAGATTTCTTTCGTGGGTAATTAATCCGAGCCGACAACTTGACTGTGGGTTATCCATCACGTTTGCACATGCGATACGGATTGTATACACCCACTGTGCATGCATGGGAAGAAAAACGCCACCCACACGCATGCTGACAATGACACGGACACCCATTGAGCGTTGTAGAGCATTACCGAAATTGATGTTAGTGAGGACCTATTAAGGTTTGGTATGAAACACAGGAGGGTCATACGAACAACTGCTTTGTCTCCCAGGGACTGGTGGTGGTGACCGCAACCACCATACTCAGCTCAGCACACGGCAGATGCCTGCGCAGCGCGACTCACAACCTCCTCTCGATACCAAGATCCAGGATGGTCATGTCTATGCGCCGCTTCTCGGTGGCAGCCCCAACAGTCTGGAACGATATCCCTCTGCACATTCGCAGCATCACCTCAATCGCCTCCTTCAAGAGACACTTAAAAACTCACCTCTACAATCATGCTTTTGAGCGACTCTGAGCTTGGCTCCGCGCCTCTGAGTTGCGGCCACTACGTCTGCAAATTTGCGCGCGTTACAAATTGTACTATTATTATTATTATTACTATTATACGAGGTAGTAAATTAAAGTTGATTCAACCAAAGAGGAAGCCCACGAGGGGTTCAGATGCAACTTGCTGATGACATTGTGCAGCACTTGATGGTGACCTGCTTTATATAGGTTGTAGAGCATGTCACTCATTTCCAGTGTCTGTACATATACACAGACACATCTAGATTGGAAACGAATTTCTTCACAAGTGCTTTTTGTGTTTAGATTGTTGTCCTTCCCCTCCCCCCAACCTCCACTTAGCACGGCTAACTACGTACGGTGCGAAATAACTTCTACATAAATATAAATTAGGAACGTCATTTGCCAGTCAGGATATCATTCAGCCACAGCTCTCAGTTGAATAGTTTCGATTCTGCAGGGTCAGGTTAGGGCTTAAATTTACCGGAAATGCAACAGGGAGGTATGGTATTGGTGATGAACTATGTTATGACCTTTGACGTGTAAAAAAAAAAACCGTGATCACAAATTGTCACCATGCAAATAATAACGATTGCAGGCACCACCTGTCAGACAGGATGCGGTACTGCGCCTAATGAAAAAGGTGACTGGGTGGTTAGAGGGCAACGCCAAAAGAGGCTTCAGGTCACTCGTACCATGCATGACCTTTTGTCTTTGATTAGAGATGGGGTTTTTTTTACACGTATTGTCTGTTGGATGAGCTTGTACACAGAGTGCTTGTATCACGGGAGTCAGAGTTAGTTTTACTGCATGAGTCACTGAATTACTGTTAAATAACCGAATAAATATCAAGGGCCAAAATAATATTGCTACGGTGAGAAAATACAAGCTGTGCAAAATCATGAGACAATCTAGAGCACAAACAAACTGTTTTCAGTACAACACTAACCCAGCACACTTTTGAAATCTGAAAACCATCTAATAATAATAATACTGCAATAAATAACCGGTGAGCAATAGAGTCATTATCGCGATAACTGTGATAGTAGTGTGGGTGGAGTTATTGTGCCAATATTCCCCTGTTTGCAATAAGACGCGTCTCCGTTTAAGCGTGCTGTTCATTGTCAAGGAAGTGTATGCACACAGCATTGTAAATATAAAATTGTTATTCTTGAGTAATGTTTTTGCACATCAGATAATGTCAATCCCTATTTTGGCCAAGCTCAGGATAGATGACCCTAAAAATATTGGGCCCCATGGATTTTGAAACCATTCATTTTCGTTTTTGTTTACATTTACTTGAGCAGCTCATTGCTCAAGAGACGAAAGGTGAAGATAATTGGGCTGGTGTGTGCATTTATATGCACACATCTTTATACGTTACTTGCTTTAAATGACAGGAGGGGAAAAGTGACAAATGTTTAAAAACGGAGGACTGTCTAAGATTGCACTGATTGCTGAAAAAAAGTTATAGACTCAATGAGGTCGCATTTCCATTTCTCTGCTACGTACGTAACTGCATCCACCCACATCTCAAAAGAAGACAATCAATCTCACTTGCCTTAACCTCTTCAAATAGAAGGAAATGTTTATTCCGGGCCATATAACTGCACATAGCTACAATGGGCTGTTGGCACATAGCACTTGTTACTTGTTGTTAATCGGTTGGCAAAGGTTTATCATAAATTAATGGAAAAATCTGGCTGCTGCATGAAAACCGAGCGGCCCACTTGGAAACGGTCTCTTGGGATCATTAGCGTTCCCACGCAAGCAGATGGGATGTCCCTTGCAAGTGGCTCTAAGCCAACCATGTGCTACTGGGGGTACCAGCGTCCCAGCCAAATGTGCGTGACATTATCAAGAGGGGGAGTGGAGGGTGGGGTGCATTGATTAAAAAAAAAACTCGATTTGTTGCAATTCTGACTTAGATGGCAGGGCAACGGGCCCTCTAAACCGCACAAGCGGACCCATTGACGCGCTCCCACCCCGCGCGCAGTCTTGTGCGGAGACGACGGCTAAAAGCGAGGGGCGCTCAGCGCTGCCGCCACCGCGCACAACGGAAGGTCGGGACAGTTCGCGTGACATCCGCTGCAGCGGAGCGCTGCGCGGGTGACGGCGCACAACGACGATGGTGGCAGCGCGCAGCGACGTCCATTGGCAAGCCGAAGTGAATAAACACAACGCGCGAGAAAGGTTTCGTTCGTATATCTCCGTCTATCCCTCTCCACCAGTGATGCATCGCCGTCATGGGAAGGAAAGTCAAGTCAAAAGTGAAATCGTCATCTTGGGCTACAACACATTTGGGGCAGTTAAGTCGAATGAGGCAGCGCTGGTCTGCGTTGGCAGTCCCTGAGCCATCAGTGACGTGGAATCTACATCCTCATGGCAAGAGAAAGTATATTCATATTCTTGGTTCTTTCGGTAAAGTCACGAAGAAGGGAAATAATAAAATAATACAAATATAAAAGAGTTATATATATATATAGCCCTTCTACGTGACTTCACCGAAAGAACCAAGAATATGAATCCCTGCAGTCACGAAAGCTTTAAATCAAAAAGAGCAAGTAT
The DNA here is from genome assembly GCF_015708825.2 of Lethenteron reissneri. Classification (NCBI taxonomy): domain Eukaryota; kingdom Metazoa; phylum Chordata; class Hyperoartia; order Petromyzontiformes; family Petromyzontidae; genus Lethenteron; species Lethenteron reissneri. The sequence goes on along the minus strand of NC_083798.1, from coordinate 3,164,656 downwards.
ATTCATATTATAACAACTGTGGACTCTACACAAAGTGGTACTTGCTTTATTGACAGCAGAGGGATGATGGGCTCAGTCGACCACTAACCAGAATTTTAACTCAGTCCTGACCTAAGCCGAGCTCTGTAATCACAGTGCCACTGAACCAGATGCTAGTATCAGGGAATCCCATTAGCCCAGTGTTAGTTCACATTCATAACTCGCCATAAACGGTGAGTTACTTTTTTTTTACAATCAGCAGAAGTATGTTGTGCAATTATCTCCAACAACTTGGATGCTATAAGAATACAGCATATAACTTAGCATATTTATTTATTTAAGTGATAATCCCATGGACTATACATTTCCATTAGCGAAAACAATTCTGTGTTTTGCACAATAAAAAAAGTCAAGTTGACACCATAGCCAATGTTGTCGTCCGATTAATAAGTCGAGCTCCTTTACGTGCTAATTTCTCCAGCCCCATCCGTCCCTGCACACCACAACCCCCCCTCTCCCCCGTGAACTCCTACAGCCACGACTCGACAAAATCCTTCCCCCCCTCCCCCCCCGTGCCTATATAAAGCCACAACAGCAGATAACTTTCTCACCTGAAGACGGACGCTTGTGTTGCGACCGAAACGTCGTGTTTTCTTTTGTTATTTTTTCTATCTACGTGACTTTTCAGAAAAAAACAATTATCATAGCCAAAGTTGTTGATGGCACCACACCATCCTTGTTCAGCTGTTGGGCAGGGCCTGCAAGGAGGCCAGCATTGCCTGCGCATCCCGATCCAGGACGCTCCTAACGAGTCTTGAGACTCAGCAAGGCTTGCATGGGGCAATTTGCTTGCGTTGTTATCAGAGTATTACAATTGATGCCTGACCTCCAAGACCCACTCTTAGAGTATCCCCTTGGTAGCTGGCCCCTAGTGCCACTCGGGGGTCTCCCTTGGTCCCCCTTCCCTTCTCCATCCTGCACAAGTGCCCACTCATCCCAACCTCCTCTCCCTCACTTACATCGACAACTCTGTGCATGCAAGTGTTCGGTGACATTTTACTCGACGTTTGAAAAATGCTTGGAAATGCTGGCAATCGATTTCAACTCATGAACCAGCAGCATTTCTAAATGAATCTTCATCATCACCATCATCGTCCTCGTCATCTGTCAGCTGCTAGATCGAGGTCAATCTTCATGTTTCGGTATATTCGCATACTTGCGATCTGGATACATTGCTCCATCTCACGTTAGATTACCCCGACAGCAATGAAAGTACTTTTTGTCGACTATCCTTCCATCACACACACAGTTTCATAAACTTTAATTTGTCCGAGTAACTTGTCCTGCCCAAGTCAATTTTGTATCTTCCCTCTCAATTTAAGGTTTGTTCTTTGATCCAATTACTGTTAGTGGTTTTGAAAGGTCAGTCCAAACTTCATATCCCCTCTCTCACGGTAGAGAATAATTCGCTTGATCATTCAAAGGCTGCCATCAGCACTTGAGAACAACCACAAAAAAAGTATTGCATATCTTTACGTTTTCATCGTAGCTTTGTTACAGTTTCATATAGTCAGAAAATGAGAAGTTAATATCCTTGTATTGTGCCTGCAGCTAGTGCAGTCATTATCACCGTCCTGTTTCTAACAATGTTGAGTTTAGCACTAAAGGAATGCTGATGTGGTGTGAGGTTCGCACACTGGAAATGCAATCCAGAGGTTAAATCTTCCAGGATGGCAGTTAAAACAATATGAATACAATTATATTACAGGTCATGATTAGGTTGTTTGATATAGCGCCCTCCTATTCGCTGCCTCGGCCGCTCAGAGCTCTTTGCATCTCACATCGCAGTACATTCGAAAGGGCACCCCCAGTGTCAGCTGTCCCTGTGGCACAATGCAACTCAGCACCTGGCCTGCAGGCAGGCATGAGTCTACCAGTAGGAGGTAATAATTGCTACGGGTAACACTTAGACCTTAGTTTAACACGTAGTAGGCTCTCGCGACCAATATCTACAATGAGTGTTTTTGGTTTAGATCACGTAAATATAAATGCGTCGCTAAACCCGGCACCACCCGACGCAGCCAATTAGTAAGCTTCATTACGTGAACAAAACGTGCCAATTAGTTACTAGTTCAGCACACCGCGTGTGTGTTGGAGAGTAAACCCATAACATTTACAATTGGAGTACGACGTTTTGCCGGCAATTACAACCAGCCTCATTAGGCGGCAGCCAGAAGTGTCGACCCTGACGCCGACACACAACGGCCCACTCTTGCGAATAACACCAGGGGGTCTTTAACGTCCACTGTGAAGCAGATGGCGCATAGCGTCATCACGGCTAATTCACCGCAAGGAATAATAAGCAGGAAATTGCAGGGCTGCGTCTTTACCTTTATTGTTTTTCATAAGCTAAAGAAAATGCACAACAGCCTGAAACAGCGGCAACTGCAAATTCGCCAGTTAGTGGCAGTTATGTCATCAGGGTGCCCGTGCCAGGCTGGCCCTCAAAGTGCCATCAGTTAACTGGCCAGATGCTGCAGCTGTGCTCAACGGCACAAAGCAATCTGCGAATCACCATCCTGAAACACAATTTCTGTTACCGTTCATCTGACTGGGTGGCACTGTGACTAAAGTGCCTGGCTAACAATCGGCTTCTTGTGAGTTCACATCCTGTTTCAGGGCTGACTCATGCCAGGGTAGATACAGAGCCAAGGCTAGATCAAGTTTTTGAACTACTTTGTGGAAAATTTTAACAGTGGCTATCATCCACCATCGAGACTGAATTCGAACACTGGGATGGCAAATGTCCACCATTGCCTTAGGGTTGTCATTGCAGTTCACTGCCACGCCATGCTCACTCGAGCATGAAGAAACTCTGGCTCTTGATATCATGAGCCAAAAAAAATGAAATATGATTAATAAAATATCTGAACATTTTCATAACATTGAATGTGCCCATGAATTAAACCTGACTGTTGTAGATCAAGGAGTCGCTTTGCCATCGTATCCATACAGAACGCAGAATGTGAGATAAACTATTATACAGGAATGAATTTGCAGTCACAGCCTGTGTTAATTGTATGGCAAGCCATGCCTAATTGCCATGTAGCACCCACACATGCACACTTAGATGCATCAAAGTCGCTGTGCATTAATTACATTTCAAAGGCTATTCAGCTGCTTGCTCAGACAGTAAATATAAATGGGTAAGATTGACGAGAAAATCCTCAATCATATCTATTCCTTGCCAACATCGATACTCATAACCAAATTGTTACGACAAGAAAGTACTTGAATGTTCTTATTATTACGTTTAACATTGCTGAGAAGTGCTTCGTCCGAATGTTTTTCGTAGATATGTTGTTATAATAATTTACAAAAGGCAACATTCATTTAAAAAAAATAATTAGTGTTCTTTTTGCCATTTTTCTCAACGTAATGTCCTCGAGTGGAGAAAAACGAGACCTAACTCTCTTGTTCAATCCATCCATTTCCTTTCATTAAGATTTGCTGTGGCCTCTCCACTTCTCGAATCCGAATCTGTATCTGTGGCCCCCCTACTACTTCTAGATTCGGATAGCCTGCGGTGCTCGTCGTGAGGGATGGGTGGCGGCGCGGTGAGGAATCGCCCGACAGCGCTGACCGCCGTGGCGCTGCTCCAGGCTCGGGAGCCAGCGGCGAGCTGCAACTGCTGGAGGGAGCCGAGAGCCTCCTCCGCGGGGGACACGGCGGCACCACGAGGGCACTGGGGCCAAGGAGCTTCGTGTCGTGTTCCCGCTGTGTGTGACTCGCTCGCCTCTTCCACGCTCTTGTCGGCGACACTACAGATGCCGTCGCAAGGCCGCAGTTGCGAATATCTCGGCGCGCGGCTGCCGGGAATGTGCCTCTGTGCGTCACAAAAACCGCCTAAGGGGCCCCACTCCTGATTTTCTGTAGGGGTTTACTCCCTTAGCCATTGACTCTCCTGAGATACTCCCAAGGGAGTGAGAGGACCACGTGACCCTGGGAGAGGTCCTTACCAGGTACTGACAGCCGGGCCAGCGGTGCGTGAGACTCGCGTAAGGCAGGGTCGTCACGCCCTGAGGTGGTTTATCGCCAACTACGTCAAATGAACGATCCACTTGGGTATCAATGCGGCTTGGAAAGCCAGACAGCGGGCTTTTATTTAACACGCGCAAAAACAACGAAATACAATGCCTGGGAGGACGGCTGTTGACCGTGCCAAATTCTGCAGGATCTGATCGAAGTAATGAGGAGATGGCAATGCGTGATGGTAACCTCGTGAGCTTCATGTTATTGTTTACAAATCTAGTTCATTAGTTAGGGACAAAGTCGCAGTCGAACTTATCTTAGACCCATCATACGACACATTCCTCTGCACACGGTGCACTAATAGCACGTTTGGACTTTAAAAAAAGACAACGACCACATCTCCACTGATAGACCATTGGGCCACAACAGCTCTGAGCTTCCTCAACTCAGCGAGTTCTTCCACTCGTCCATAATAGAGGTTTTTTGGGTTAGATCGCGTAAATATAAACACGCCGTTAGATCTGCCACCACTTAACGACACATTTACATTTATGCAATCTAACCCACGAACCTCTTAAATTTCGATTTAAAGCTTTCGTGACTGCAGGGATTCATCTTCTTGGTTCTTTCGGTAAAGTCACGTAGAAGGGAAGTAATAAAATATTAAAAATAAAACATAATAAAATAATTCTCACGACGTTTCGGCCACAACGCAAGCAGCCGTCCTCAGGTGAAGACCAGGTCTGTCGGGGAGACAGCGTCAGACACAAACCTCTTATGGATAATATTGGTTCGCGATAGCCTACGTGTTGAACTTCCGCTCGTGCGCACCCCGAGACTTTTCCCCCGCTCGATTTTTCCGTCCGCCTCTCTCAACGCGCCGGTCCGCAACTCCAGCCTCGTTAAATTCTAATTTCGAGGCCGCTAATCCGCGCACACACGCCGCCCGCTCCGCCACTTTCACTGGAATTCCATCAAGCGCCCATCCATTGTCCGCCGGTATTAAAGCGAGACAGACGCAGCGTGATGTTTCACTCTGTTGGGTTCGGGGTTGCTAAGGACTGGCTGGGTATTTTCGGGGCAGATCCCCAGATTTACCCCACCGTCGAACAATCACATTTCATCCTACGATGGAGCAAATCACCAGTCACAATCCATGACATCTCTCTCTCGTTTTGAAACTTGTGCCCATGCATGCGCAGCAACGTGCAGGACGCCTCTGCTGATGACCTGCAGCCAGTGACGGACATTCCACGTTATTATATGCCTTTGTTGAACTTCTTTGGCACCGTACGTGCTAATCAGAGGTGCTGTGGAAGGACGGCAAACTAAACACTTGAACGGAGGTGTGACAGTCTCTCTGTAGGCAAACAATCGTCGACTACACTGGTCAACAACAATAAAACTTTTTTTTCTGGCCTGGACTTTTGCAGCTGTTTTAGACTAATTTCAGGGTGCTGATTCCAAATCTGATCACATCTCATTTTTATGCTATCGGCATACCCCATTTTCATTGATTTTACCCGAAATTAAATCTGTCACTTATGATTGCAAGTTGTTGCGAGTCAGTGACTGCTTTAGTGTTAAAATATGATGCTGTATTTTTAAGATAGTGTGTTTATAATATACTTTTATGTAGATATCCACATTTATTTAATATTTTTCTTCTGCAATTTTTATTGAAAATGCAATATTTGATATCTCGAAACCTGATTTGGAATCAGCACCCCAAAATTACCTTAAAACCGTTGGAATACCTTTTGCCAGAAAATGTGTGTTGACCAGTGTTATCCACAAAGTGGAAATGAACTTATCAAGCCCAGGACAGAAGAGTCGACCCACAAATGGAAATTGAACTTATGACCTCAGGAGTAAGAGTTGCGTTTACTCTCTACCGGTGCACCTGGATACATAGTTGATAGAATAGCTGTTTGTGTTTTTCATATTTCAGTCAAAGATTCGCAGATTAATTTGCAATTAAACAATCGATACAAGTTTGGTTATTGCACGATCGCAGATGCAATAACCTCTCCAATGCTGGTAATTTTAACGCTCAAATAAAAATGTTTCGTTTATTTATTTGTTTCGCATTTATTTCCCACATCAGGCTGGAGCATCAACGGAGTTTTGGACATTTATTTGTCTGAAGCCTCCTTCACATATCGCTCCATCAGTGCCCCAATTCAAGCATTCCTCCGCATAAAAGCAACCACACAAATTTGCCGTGCTGGCTTGGGGGGGGGGGGGGTAACAACGCAACTCCTGAAGCAATCTGAAGCAATCTCGCACTAATCGCTGTATGCAGGTGACAGCTTTAAGGCCGCGTGTCACATCACCGCTCACGACAATCGGACTCTTGATGCCAACTGACGTGGAGACCGTAAGTGTTGATCATGAACTTATTGTTCGTTCGCATGTCGGCTGACGCTGCCATTCACACGCCGTATGTGTACGAGGAGTTGTCAAACACCCTTTACAATAGGACATTAAAAGTACGTACGGACCGATGTTTATTAAAATGTATTTGTTCTATACCATAGCAACCTCTAATGCAAACATGATCCAGCCAGGTGGTGCTGTTGGTGAACTGGTTGACCCCTTGTTGGGGTCAGCTCAGCTTATTATACCTTGGGCACAAATGCCATTGAGCAAGAAGCTAGCAGTGGTTGTACTTTGGAGAGGCTGGTCTCTAGCTGTGGGAATGTTGAATGTCTGCCACTGGTTTTGGGGCCATTGCCAGGGACGAGTACTGCTGCATCGTTTGTTGGAGCAGGGGAAACACTTTGCGTTTCCACCTGACTTTGTCCGCAATGTAAAACAATTGACAATTAATTCCACTTAGTCGTGACAATGCTCCTCCAAGAACTCGTGTTGTGTCAGTCGAGTAACAAACTGTTGGTGTGTACCTCGTGAAAAATAACACCCAGAGCCATCGTTTGAACTGTTTAATGTTCCTATAAATGAGTTAGATTTAGAATCTGACCCAAGGTTGTTCCTCATTAATTCTGAGATTAATCTGAATTATGTACGCGTGTAGTGTTAAGGACATGAATCTCTGATTTTAATAAAAATGTGGTGCTGGTCTAATGGCATTATTTGTGTTAATTTTATTAATATATATTTTTTTATGCTGCCAATTATATTGCCGTTATGCCATCAGCCTCATTCCATTAAAGAACAACATTTCCATTTGAAATGCTCCCGGTGAGCGGTGCACAACCTTGTGTCAGAGAATGGCCCCCCCAAAGATGACGTCCCAGAAATATGTCTTCAGCGGTCCTTTCAATTAGGCCTCTTTATCCACGCCGGTGGCACAACCTTCACACGCCCTGCAGAGTGTTCTCTGCATGTCAATCAAACCCACATTTACAATTCTCAGAGCAGTAACGCGCCACGTGAAGTGAAAGACTAAAGTTACTTACGATGTTGCGTTTGTGCGGTCATTGGTGATCAGGCTGTGACCATCGACTCGACACATTCGAGGATGAAGTTTAATCAAGAATGGACCGGACCCCGGATCTCAGTGCCCCATTCCCCCCCCCCCCCCCCCCCCCATGCGCCACCCGGTCACCCTGACCACTCCACGTTTCGTTCACATATCAAACGCTCGCAACTGACAGAACATGCCAACGCAGTTCGCTAATTGAGGCGGACATACAGCGCGGCCCCGCGTTTGAAGAGGTCGCAGCCAAGGGTCCTATTTACCAACTTCGCGTTTAGACCTCGACCGTAAAAATTGACACGTGGCTAGTGAGGTCTGTGGGAATGGGCAGAGGGGTCAAGTGACACAGGGCTGCTGGAAATTAGTGGATGGGTGGGGGGTGATTCTGTTCTTAAATGAGTGTGCCTCCCAGTTCTGAATACTGCATTGGATGATGTTCATCTCCATTGATGGCCATTGATGAAATTCCACGTTTTTTTATTGTGGAGGTCATCCTCTCCCACACGATGAGCACCGTTGACTTCCCACAAAGTGGTTCACGTTGTCATGATCCCAACAAGGATGATGTTGGATTGAGTCAACCAGTGACCAGGAAATTAACTCAGAACCACAGCCCCACCTGTGTCATATTTGATAGAATGTGGTGATGCTTGGTATTGGATCGCCACTGCGGCAGACAAAGACTCACGATAAGAAGATTATTGACCTCAAATCCCAGTAAGTAGTCGACTCAGCCCATCATCCCTCCAGGGTTTATATAATTATTAACCCCTTATGGAAATTCAGAGAAGTTTGTCCTATGGAGAGACGCCGGCAGTCCACCATTGACAAGTGTGACCACTGACTCAGGGCCACCGAGGGAGATTATTTATCTCCCAACACTTTTTTGCGTTTAGTTTGTTGTCCTTCCCCCGCACCTCCGATTAGCACGGTTGGCTAGATATGGTGCGAAATAAGTTCAACATGCATAGGGTACATCACTTATGTGAGCGGCTTTTTTTTCCCGAAATTCGAACTAGAATTTGTGGAGGCTCACTCTTGCCCGTCATTATTTCGTGGCACTTAACAGCAGTTTAGTTTTTTTCAGTAAATTCGTCGCACGAATGCCGATGGAGGTCACCACTCGGCCACCGAATCGTGACCTCTCTGCCCCCCGTACCCCCAGCCGTGCCCAAGCGCTACCCCTCTGACATCAGCAGCTGCTGCTGCTGCTGCTTTGACTCGCCCCCTCCCCCATCCGCCCCCTGTAAGGGAACGTGAGTATTTGTTGCAGCAGCTGACAAAACGATGCACGTGCAACTATTACAAGCACGCGGATAACCCCGCCGACACGGTGCGCCGTAGTCACGGCCTCCAGCGGTCACGGGGACGGCTCGTGTCATGACATGCAGCGAAGTGTCTTGTAGACTGGACTATATTCATCTATATTCTTGGTTCTTTCGGTAAAGTCACGTAGAAGGGAAACAATACAATAATAAAAATATAAAACAATAAAATTCTCACGACGTTTCGACTGCAACACAAGCAATCATCATCATGTGTGAAATCCACAGCAAGAACCTTTGATGATGATTGCTTGTGTTGCAGTCGAAACGTCGTGAGAATTTTTTTATTATTTTTTAATTTATTTTTTATTTCCCTTCTACGTGACTTTACCGAAAGAACCAAGAATTAGAATCCCTGCAGTCACGAAAGCTTTAAATCAACATTTATATTCATATATATCAGGGCATTAATTTTTTCTATACATATTTCGCTGAATGGGGAAAATATATTTTATGTAGAAATTTTAGTCAGGTGGTACTGAGTGTTTAACTCAAAATCATAATATTGTGTGTGCAAATCCCGCTCAGGCATTGGGTCCTTCAATCATGGTTGATGATTGCAAAGTACCGCTTTGTGGAATATCCTATCGACGAGACTTAACCCTGCCATGGGAGTGTGGAATTTCTACCCACCGGCTTCAGGGCCACCAACAGAGACGAACACAACCCGACATGCATATGAGCAGAGTAAACGTTTTTTTTTGTAATTTGACTTTACAAAGGATGACAGTATGACAGTCCATACCTGGTGTTCTTATAAAAAGCAATAAATCATATGAGACATTATATACTTTAGTTCAAAGACACTGAGCCATATCCTTGAACCGTGCACAAATTTGAGAAACGTATGCGAATTCACAAGGACTTTCAGTCGAGAGCAGGACGCCGTTTGAAAATCTGAGCCTCGTAATAAGTCAGAACAGACAGTTGTTAAGTTATTCAGAGCACGCGAGTTTGACAGTACGCTCACATACCCCGTGTCTTCAGAGGTGGCAGATATACAAGGTCACAACAGACACGTGCCCAGCTCTCAAACACGAATAGCTTAGATAACGACACAGGAGGGATGACATTGCTAATGCTGTGTCAGAACACTGTGCCAGTGTTGATTAGATCTCCGATGAGCACGGTCGGGTACGTATGGTGCGTAAGAAGTTCGACAAAAGTACATCCCGGGTTCAATTCTGGGTTTCAGCCACCTGTGATCTTATTCGGTTATGCACCGAGTCTGTGGTCTTTGCCTGCTCAATTGTGACTTTGCAAAATGACACAATATGAAAAGTGGTTATATACACCTAATGTGGCGTCTTTCATCTCACAAAGGTTCAAGATTTCAGCTTATGTAGCACATAACAGACATTAATTGCTGGGCTTATTCAAATGTCAGTGACCGAGTGTGGAAAGAGGCGTCTTCAAGTGATCGCAGAAGTGGTCTTGCGAGAACATCTTCCGGGGCTGTGCCCTGACACGGTGCCCTGACACGGTGCCCTGGCACGGTGCCCTGACACGGTGCCCTGACACGGTGCCTTGACACGGTGCCCTGACACGGTGCCACGTTACCAATGGTTGTTCGTTTGTCTTATTAGATGCTACCAGCTGTACAGTTGAACATAATTGGGAGGAAGAAAAAACGACAGATTGTTGACTGTTTGAACCAACGGTGGGAATTCCATATTGCCAGACAGGAGGCAATCACTTTTGATCACCCACAGATCTTAGCACTTATTTTATCGACCCTGGAGAGATAATACGCTGAGGCAACTCCTGATCAGGATTCTAATTCACAGCCCTCCGCAGTACCGATATAATCACAGCACCATCTGGCTGGATCAAAGACGATGTCACCGTGAAAACATTCAAATCAAGGTTTTATTGCGCTACTTTATCGACTAATCGGCATTCAGAAACTCATTACTTTCTAAAAAGAGCCCGCCGCCGCAAAAGCTGCCTATCGCTCATCAAAACAGGACCCGCCATTACGATGCGAAGACAGATTTGGGAGAGTGAATAAGACGAACGCCTGATGCCCGCGCGCAAACGCTGTTTTTAAACTCCAAACAGCTCCGGGCACCCACAAGCTCGCGCTCGCTCGCTCGCTCGCTCGCAGAAGCGTGATTGCATCTCCGACGATGTTTATTAACGCTTTGTTGAATGGCCGCATTGTGCCACTGTTAACTTTTCACGCGCCACTTGACGCGTGCAGTTCATAAAGTAAAAAAAAAACAGATCGCCAAGTCACGCGTGCGCCGAAGGCACTCTGTTTCACGCTACCTGCAGACTCATGCACCCGCATTGCCCGCAGTGAGCGCTGTCACAGCGATAACGGACTGGACTGCCCACGCCACTTTGGCAGCCTGGGCGTACGGTAGTAGCGTGCGAGCGTGCTGAGAGGCACGAACGAATGAATGTGGTGGGAGGGAGGTGGTGCATAGGGCCCACAGATCGTTCGGTTGTACGTGTGTGTGTGTATGTTGAACTTCACTCACACCATAGGTAGCTAACAGCGCTAATTCGTGGTTGGTCATTCGACGGAAGTCTATTTTATAATTATTGGTCAGCTGTGCCCATCTGGTTAGAGCACCCAACTCACAATCGGAAGATTCCTCGTTCAAAGTTTCAGTACCGGGGCCAACTCAGTCCATTGATCCTCAGGAGTTGATCGCGTAAAGACCAATTTGTCACTATGTGAGACCCCCGACCACAGCTGTGCGACAGAGACTTAGAAATGCCTCGCGGTGCTTCAATCAAATTTAACATTTTAAAACAAATTCACATTTTTCAGTCAGCATTGGGTTTAGTGAAGTCAAAATGTGGCAGGCAAACAACGTATATATATTCATGTCCTATCGAGGTAATACAATTATTTGTGTTGATGAAAGGCATCAAAAGAAAACCACACAGACTCAACAACATTTTAAATTACCTAACTAGGCAGGTCAGTGACAGAGCGAGCGGCTCGCAATCAGGCATCGCCCAGTCGGATATCATTGCAAGGCGTACTCGACTCAGTAAAAATGAGTGCAGCAGTCTCTTCGTTGGGACGTACTGCTCACCATTGCCAATCGCCAGACTACCTTCTGGCACCAGATTGAAACAAGCGTGTGGTTCAAGGCTCTTTCACTGTCCTTCAGGGACAGCCTCCTGCCTGCAATTGTCTGCGTCAGTGAAGCGAACACGGGGCATCCAAAGAAAGCCCACGACGGCGTGTTACACCAACGGATGTTTGCATGCGTCATTGTCAAGCGGCGCTCGGGCAAGCAGGCAGCTTTGGCCTGACATCTCGCCGGGGAAACAAAATGAGGACACTAAACCTCGAGTGACACTCTCGATGGACGCGGTCACTCTTCGCCGGGCGCATGCCCCGACATGACCGAATCGCCGCGCCGATCTGTCAGGTTTTGTAGGCGATTGTTTAGCGTCCGGCTCCTTCAACCTTCGCAGGTTTGTTCAACAATCGATCCTCGCTTTCCACGTGGAATAAGGGACCGTCAAAGGGTGAGCGGTGGCGCTGTGGTGAGCGTGACACACGACGAACCCGGCAACCTGCGGGAGCTAGCGTCGGTGACGAGTGGAAATCTTAACGACCCGGGAACCCGACCCTCCGCCAATGCACACTGACCAGTGTGGTGAGGTATGGTCAAACAACCCCCACGATCAACACGGTCCACACGGTCTGAGGAGGCCTTCATCCGGCAGTGGAGTGACAAAGGGCTGTACATTATTTATATGATCAATAGAGATGTCTGTATCCTCAAAGAGTCAAAGCTTGTAGCTATCGCCAGCTTGCAAAATCACGTATATTTATTTTAAGTCAGAGTCTCTCCCTGCTAGAGAGAGAGCATGTGCCCGTGCTCATCTCCGTAGGTGAACCTCAGTAAGTCATGGAAATTCCACATTCCTCTGGTGGGGGCCAGTCACTCCATGGACAACCGCCGATGACTTCCCACAAAGGCGAACGAAGATGCTAGGGCAGGATGTGTACAGCACAATCGTTCTGAGAAGAAAAAAAAGATAACCACGAAACGCTGTTAAATGTCAAAAACAACGTTTCGCCCTCGATGATTTCGGGGTCCTCCGTCACTGAATATTTGCTCCACAAATGTCCCTTCACGCGCTCACACAGTGGCCTCGAACCGGACCTCTGGAGACCCACGGATTCAAGATACGAAAGCCTCACTGCCACACACGAGAGCCCGCTCGTTACCTCCGACTCGACCGAGAGCGCTGCCACGCGCAACCACAGGCCCCTCGTCTGGGTGACCGGGATCCAAACCCAGCCTCTCGGGAGTGCAGCGTCAGCGCTAGACACAAGAATTGCCATTCGTTCCCCGAGCCCCCCAAAACAACAAAACAACCCGAAGCCATTGCAGGAATTTACGCCCTCCCTTGGCTTGCGACAGTTTCATCACGGGACAACCCTCGCTGACTTCCCGCAAAGCGGCTAATCACGTGATGTCGGCCGAGAAGGCATACAGCGACGACGTTTGTGACGATGGCGAGGACGATGAGTTGCGTTTGAGCCCCAATCCGAGATTTTGACCTTGCGGCCGTGACAACATTGCCCGCGTCTTCTTGGCGTAAAAGTGCGAACGGAGGAGCCGTCGAGCAAAGCGTTACGAGCGTGCACCTCGGCCCCAAAGTGTGCAGGGGGCAACCGGGCAAAGCAGACAAAGCGTGTGCGTCAAAAAAAAAAAGAAATGCGTGGCTCTGTTTTCCCAAAACAAAAACCAAAAGCGCCATCCATCACTCTCGGACCGGAGCGTGCAGCAGCAGCAGCAACAGCAGCCGCTGTCGTCGCAATGTCCCTACTTTCCCAAAGAGAAGCGGCCATTCTGAAACCACTCGCCACTTGATCCTCACTTTGGTTGTGAGCTCTGAGAGCGAGAGAGCGAGCGAGACCCCTTTGACTTTTTTGTTGCGGAGAAAAAAAAAACTGGTTCTCGCGCAGCCTTTCAAATCCACCTTGCCCCCTTCATTTTAACCCGCGGCAAAAGCAAAATGTCCCTGGATTGTCAAGCGAAAGAGCGTAAAGCCCCGAGATCTGTGAAGCTGCGTTTGGGGAATATATTTACTCGGGGAGAAGACCAAAAAAAAGCGTGCACACATTTGATTCCAATTATTATATTTTTTCTTCCAAAAGCGCCGGGCACAACATGCGTTAATGTTTTACGTGAGTACTGTTAAACGTGCGAATAACTAAATATCACACGGTGGCCATAAAAAAAATATATATTTTCGTATCGGCAAACAACGAAACCACGTTCACACAGAGCTGTGTTCATTTTCATAAATGCAGTCCTTGTTTAAATGTTTGCTTATTTTACAATTAACGTAATTAATACAACTTTTATGCATTTTTGTAGTAAAATACAATTAAACCTTCCTTGTGCTCAGTGACCTTTAAATAGGAGCAAAACAAAACAAATCTTACTAATATAACTGCGCTTTTGTGAAAGGGTAATTTTTTTGCGCGGACATTTTTGGAGACCAGCCCAAGTGTGAAAACCCCCAACAACAACAACAAGAGATAAAGTTACCGTAGCTTTAGGCAGGGCTTCTGTTATACAGCACACGCAGGCTACGCTATTTCCAGAATATGGATTCACACTGGAAGAATCGAATGAGCTGTGTAACTCTTTTTCACAGATGTCCACTATTAGCTGCACCACGTGTCGATAAGCCCTTTTTGAAAGAGAGCTGATGTTTTGTATGTTCTGGCTTTGTCTAATCAAAGAAATCCTTGCGGAGATGCACTGCCCAGTTGTGGTGCTCTCACAACAGTCAATCTACACAGTTTACCCCGTATTCTTGTCTAGGGAAATTGAGTTGTCAGGTTTCATACGGCGTACGGCCGTTTCAAAACGGGCAAAAAAAAGTATTTTGCTCTATTTGTTTGTGCTTCTCCCTTGTGATGGGACTTTGTAGGATGAACGTTGAGATGTATAAGGGCACGGGATGACCAATAAGGTGTGAATTGGTCTGTAATAAGGTAGGGCACTGATAAGGGGTGACAGGAATGCCCTCTGTTCCTTCCCTTCCCCCGCAATTGTTTCCCTTCTGGTCCCTCAAACTCCACACCGAGACACAATACTATTCTATGTTACTTAGATAATTTTACTGCTTTACATTTCCACAGGATGAGCCACTTCATTGAGCTATCATTTGTGGCTGAGTAGTTTCTGAAAATGAAGCTCATAGCTCAGTGGGCTTTACCTGCTAAGATATAAATAGTTTGGTTTATTTGTTTTTTAAGTGATTTGTTTACATTTCCTGTACTTTGCACTCCTATTGTGTTTTTGTCTTGTTTGTTGTTGTAACGTTCTGACCTGCCCCGTGCTCGACATCTGTAAAACAAAAGCTTATTGTATTCCTCCAGTTTAAGTAAACTTTCTGATTCAACTGGACAGGGCTCTCCACAGGCTCAGCCTGACCGCCTCCTAGCACTGAGCGAGCAACTGCTGAGCTTCTGCGTTTGAGTCTGGCAGCCAGCCTCCGTCATTAAAACTATTCGCTGTACGTGGGAAGGGGTGGTGCAGTGATTAACGCACTGCGTGGAAATCCCAATGACCCAAGTTTCACTCCTGGCCGAGCACACAACTGGTAATTGTTAATTAAACCTAAACTGGCCCTTCCTTGAAGTTTGCCGAGTATAAAATGAGTACATTTTATGACCTGCAAAATGGGAGATATTAGGACAAATACATGCTGCACACTCCCTGTGTACCAAGTAGACCTTCATCAGTGCTTGCTAGTGTCGCTTACCCCAATAGTAACTGCTGAAGGCTACGTGGAAGCTCTTTGTATTTTTGTCTGGGGTGTGCAGAGCACCTGGTGGCTAAAACACTACAAGCTGGCGCAGTGGGGAGCCCAGTTGATGCATCTGCCGGTCACTTCAGTCAGCCAACCCATAACACCTGGGCATGTCCTGTGACCTCCTGCCAGCGAGCCTTTGACATTCACATTGCCTCAAAGTGCACGTAGCCTGGCACAAGCACTGTGGCCCTGCACCTCCGATTAGCATGGTTGACTACGTACGGTGCGGAAAAAGTTCAACATAATGTGCATACATTACGTTGTTGCGAATGTGAAATGGTCCTTGCACTCTGCCTTCAATTCGTATCCATCTACAGCATCAGTCGGAATTATTGTCTATCCTGCACCTCCCTTAGGTTGGCTCAGCCTTAAATGAGTGGTCGGTGCGGCGTATGAACACCAGAACCTGGTCACAACAGCTCTTAGGGTGCGATGTTGCCCTTAAATAGATATTCACGAACAACACTTGCCCCTGCAGTCAATAAGGCTAAATGGGGGATCGTTGCCTCTCTGTGTGCCTGGTGTGTGTGTGTGTGCTTGTGTCCCAAGCCTCCATTCAACCTCGACATTTCACCAGTCGGCATCAAAATAAGCATTCTTTCAGCTTTTTCCGCTGCAATGCGTTTTTGCCACGCTCGCTCTGGGAAAGGAATACAGTGAAGAGTAGAGAAGGCTTGCCAGCATGTATCCGTGGTGGTGGTGGTGGAGTAGATGGGGTGATGGTTGGGTAGGTGGATTGGTGATGGGATAGGTGGCGTGGTGGTGGGGTAGGTGGGATGGTGGTGGTTGGGTAGGTGACATTCTGGGAACCGGGGGAATAAGGTCAAGTGAATACCAGGAATGAGGAGAGGGGGGAAAACAATTGAAGAAAAGGAACCAGGGGAGAGGCATACAAAACAAAAACTTGAGGGCGAACGGATTGGTCAAAATCCACCACCGCTCTTGAACCCTTTGTGCATATAAAGTCACAAGCATATGGGAAATCAGTCGTGGAATGCAAAGTTTTAATCGGGCATATAGCGATGCACTTAATCCGCCATCCACATCCCTCCACCCCCCTGGTGATTGGATGAACTTTCAGGAGAGACTTGTTCAGTTCAAGAACGAATAAAACATTTCCAATCGTGTTTTTGTTGACCCATCTGTAATGTTTCTTGTTTGTTTTGACTTGTTTGTGCTTCCTCATTCGCAGCGTTACCCCAACTGTAACTTTAGCATGTATAATGCCAGCATGCAATCAATTTACATCCAATTCAATGCATGCATTGTGAGAGTGACAATCCAGATTAACCGCTGGATACATGCGGTGACACGTCTACGTCATAACACGTGGTCGGTGTTTGTAAGAGTGTGTTTTGTTTGCTGTCCGGGTACAACTGTCGTTAAAAGGTCCGACTCGATCAGAAGGTCGCGACTCAGCCCATCATCATCTCTCCGAGGTTGCCAACATCAAGTACCACTTTGGTCGAAGCCAACAGTAGTTTTCCTCTAGGCAGAATGGCAGCACCTGTAATGTCAACGTGAGATTATCACCGCTGGCTCTGGGCTGCCAAAGGCGACGAACGCCTTCCCTACGGTTATTTGAGTGCTGAGATGCACTCAGATTTTTATTTTTATTTTTTTGGGTTGCGGTTTTCCATAAAGAGTACTCTTTAAAAAAAATTTAAACTGTTGAACCGGCAAAGCCCTATCAGCACTGCTTGAGAGCGTGACCGTGTTTTGAGAAAACCATTCCGACCGTGCGCTCTCACAGGGCTCGCTATCGCAGAGCGCGGCGTCTTCTGCCCGGCATCGTCGGCACCCGCCGGCCAGCGGGCAAACGCGTGAAACCCTTTAGCGAGTGCGACGCAGCCCGTGCGATACGTTTAA
Organism: Lethenteron reissneri; assembly: GCF_015708825.2. Lineage (NCBI taxonomy): Eukaryota > Metazoa > Chordata > Hyperoartia > Petromyzontiformes > Petromyzontidae > Lethenteron > Lethenteron reissneri. The sequence goes on along the minus strand of NC_083798.1, from coordinate 3,147,196 downwards.
CCCACCGACCTCCCAGAGTGCCGTTGTCTGTGTTGTGTTTTGTGCGTGTTTTTTTTTTACATTTCAAAAGTCAAAGTGTCTCCCTGCTCAAACGAAACCGAGAACTGGTGCTCATCTCCACCGGTGGCCTTGAACATTATCGTCATCCTAGATTTGAAGCTTTCGTGACTGCAAGGATTCATATACTCTTAGTTCTTTCGGTAAAGTCACGTAGGTAAAACATGAAATTAAAATGAATAAAAATAAAATAAAAATCACGACATGATGTGATGGTCCCACCTGATGACGGAGACTTGTGTTGCCTCCGAAACGTCGTGATTTTTATTTTATTTTTTATTCATTTTAATTTCATTTTTTACCTACGTGACTTTACCGAAAGAACTAAGAGTATCATCTTCATCATCAGTTATGGTCGGTGTGCTCATGAACGAAGGCCTCAAAACCATCCTGAACAAGTGGTGGACATTCCACATTTTGCTCTAACAGGGACCAGACTATGAAGAGAAAAACCACGATTGGATTTCCCGCGAAATTATACTTGTTCTATCAATTCCACGATCGGGATTTGATTCAAGTGCTGTAAGCACAGCGATACGAGGCCAGCTGCTCTGACAGAAAGTTACTTGTTATGTTACACTGACTGTCCTTTCTCTCTGCTCTAAAAGATTGGCCATTGCCTGAAGAACTTAGCCCATTTCTGTTTTATGGCAGCGTTAACAGCGGTGGTGCTGAAGCGTGTTCACTCCACGCATTTACATTCCACAGCACACTATAAAAGTAGAATGCAATTGTGCAATAGTAATATACGAACATAAGCTGTTGTTAAATGGTTGCACAGGAGTCCGTTGATGTAGCCATTGGAATTCAATACACGCGAGAGCCTATTTCCATGGGCCTTACGATTGATGTATTATTATTGTGCATGCTTACCCAGAAAAACCTCACCGAGTCTCAAGACTCTTTTCAGGAGGGTCCTGCCAAGTTGTCACGGTAGGGGATCAATGCTGCTGCTGTGTGTGATCCCAATTGAGGATTTTGCTGGGGGCTCTTTTCCGCGTTGGTATGTTTGACCAATATTGTATGTTCCATTGTATGTTGTATGCTTTGGGGGTAAAACCCAGAGAACCTGGAGAAAACCCACGCAGAACAGGGGGAGAACATACAAACTCCACGCAGATAGATGCCTGAGTCGGGAATCCAACCCAGGCTCCTTCTGACTGTGAGGCACAAGTGTTGCCACTGCGCGACACCGCGGCCGGAATTGTCTACGGTGGAAATCAATGAAATGCAAAGCAGCCGCCACTCACCTGGATGAGGCTGAGATTAGACATGCTGAGCCGGAACAGGTAGTTCCTGCGGACAATGACACACACACACACACTAGGGAATTAGGATAAGGTAATAACAATGCGATGTACTGACAGTGTCCCAGGCCTTTTCCAAACTGGGTTGAGGAATTTCAACCGTTCTCCGATAACGGAGTAGGGCTACGTGGGGGTGGTAACAATAATGGTGGGGGTGGTAATAAAAATGGGGAAGCCGGCATATGTACTATGCAGGCAATGAAAATGTTGGCAATGGTTGTGGTAATTGTGGTTGATGGTGGTGGTGGAGATCGTGGTCGTAGCAATGGCAGTAGTGGTACCAGTGAAGTTGGTTCTGCTACTACTACTATGACTGCAGCGAGCTATATTGATGGTACCGATGGTGTCAATGGGGCTCAGTCAACCTTTGCTGGGGATTGAACTTGTGATTAGTTTCCACTCGGAGCACTGCTGTTGCCCAACTAAACCAAGCTACATCTGGAATTATTTGATTAATTCCTCCACCAGTGCTGAGGACTTGGTCTACCAGACACTGACTGTTTCGTCTCTACCACGCTGTGTTCAACCACCACACTGCAGGTCACAACAACTCACCCACCTACTCACCCACCCACTCACCCACCCACTCACCCATTTAACCACTCACCCACCCACACACCCACCCACTAACCCACTAACTCACCCACTCACCCACTCACCACACTGCAGGTCACAGAAACTCACTGACCCACTCACTCACCCACTCACTCACTGCCCCACTCACCCACTCATTCACTCACCCACGCACTCATTCACCCACTCACTCATCCACTCACTGACTCACTCACTCACCCACCCACTCACCACACTGTAGGTCACAACACTTCTCTTTCTGCTTATTCCCTCGCACTGCACAACTTTGGAATTCCCTCCCGTCGCCAATGTTCCCCAAGCTCTTATAACAATACAAATAACGTTGCTCAATTCAAGCAACGTGCTTAATCGCATCTATTTGCTGTTTGTTGCCGGCCGTTCCCCGTTGCTGGGGGCCTTGCTCACCTGGCTCCAACGATCAGCTGACCCCGGCTGGGATCAAAGGCGATCTGTGAGAAATTGACCGCTCCCGAGAAGGTGAAGTTATGGAGCCACGGGGAGACGTCTGTAGGGGAGAGAGCGAGGAAGTTTTATGAGCGTGGACTCGCTCTGCATTCCAGTGACACGTGTTGTGACCGGCTCGTGCGTTGACCGCGTTCCGCTGTCTGTTTTCGACATTACCGCGAATCCAGTGAGACGTTGATCAGCTGCTATGCACGTACCGCAGTGCACTGCGTCTGTTCACTGAGCCAACTAAGTTAAGTACCGATGTAAAGCTTCTTTCGTGACTGCAGGGATTCATCTTCTTGGTTCTTTCGGTAAAGTCACGTAGAAGGGAAGTAATAAAATAATAAAAATAAAACATAATAAAATTTCGATTTAAAGCTTTCGTGACTGCAGGGATTCATCTTCTTGGTTCTTTCGGTAAAGTCACGTAGAAGGGAAATAATAAAATAATACAAATAAAACATAATAACATAATTCTCACCAGATATTTTTATTTTATTATGTTTAATTTTTATTATTTTATTATTTCCCTTCTACGTGACTTTACCGAAAGAACCAAGAAGATAAGTTAAGTACATTAATGCATTTATTAATGGAGCTGCAATGGATGTTATCAGTTCTCTAAAGACACAATGCATCGAATACGTTTTGATAAGACTAACTACGACTACATTTCAAAAATGTTACCACAGTAGTGAGGAATCACACGTATAGTAGTAGTACTTTCAACATTTTAAAGGTAGAGAATTGTTTTAAAATTCAATTCCTATTCTGCTATAAGCAATGCGTCAGGAGACATAAATTACCGTCCGTAAATTATCACGGCCCGCACCACCACCACCACCACGTGTCAGGCAATACTCACAAGGTCCTACGCCATAGAACTACTTCCAAAATAATTCAGTCGGCCGCTTTATTCATGCTCGGGCACACATGTCGAATGCTCGGCAAAGAGTGTTTGTCACGTGTCATTAAAACGAATGTGTTTTTTTTATTGTTATACTTCGAGCTGGAATACGTCACATTTTTTTGAAACCCCACAGATATCGGAATCTGAATGTTTGTAAATACTGCAGGAGAAATCCGAGGATCAATCAAGCTCTTTTTTTACAGATGTCCAGTAGGGCAACGTGGTAAGAACGTTACAGCAACAAACAACACAAAAACATGATAGTAGTGCAAAGTAAAAGAACGGCAAAAAAATCCCGCAAAACACAAGAAAACTACAACGAAACCATCCCCATCCTACCAGGCAACATAATGGGAGCAGGCGGTGGAACTCTGTGCAGTTTATTGGTGACTGAAAAGAAACCATAAACTCACATTACTTAAACACACACAAAACAAACCTGGTATAACCACAGGATTCTGAAACCGGGATTAGAACGCAGGTTCTCAGCCACCTCGAATTCCATCGTACTCTCAACTGGAGCACATGGCATTGTTTGTGTCTGTGTTGAACGATTATAAGTCCTAAGGACACATAGCGTGTGTGGGTGTATATGTGCGTGCGTGCGCGTAAAGAAATATGCGAAGCTTTTATTGGCTCGTATGTAAATGGATTCAATGTGGGTATGCCATCCATCTTTTTTTTTTACAGCTGGTGCATATAGCAATCGCATACAATTACTTCAGCCATGCCGTTCACTGTAGTGCCCTGCACATTTTTAACCAAAATCCCAAACAGGTGGCAGTTCAATTTGGAATGGCGCAAGCCCATTGAGATTCATTGTCACCATTGATTTGATCTATGTCATAGCAGACCACCAGCCACCCACCTCGCCTTGATTACTGCCGAGAAAAGTACCCCTTGCCCGGACCAGTCACTAGGCCTCAAGGGACACAGAGAAAGGAATGGGAGAGTGGACACAGCTCAGCACCCAACGTTGTGTTTCATAATGGTGTGAGATTGCGGTGTTTAGGTCCCATAATGGCCCATTAAAGTCCACTCAATGGTCCGTCAGTTGGGCCCATCAGTCATATGGATCATTGAGGGCCTCAAGCAGCCACTGATTCACCCAATGGCACAGAAGGAGGACATAGAGCTGTGCTTAAAATGTTCTCAGGTTTTAGATCTGAAACTGACAACAGTAGTAATAGCAAGGCCACCGTGTTAGCCAAGATGTGCTGTGATAGAGTGTTTGACTCGCAATCGGAAGGGTGTGATTTCATGTTTTTTGTTTGGAAGTCAACTTTGGTCATTTATCCCGTCTAGGGTGGCTAAAATGAGTAATCTTTTGCAGGGAAGTTAACTGTGGCCATCCTTGGAACCTCATTTGCCAGTAAAAATATGATAATTGTTTTTTTACCCTTCTATCTGGCCAACCTATGTGAGACTAGGCTCTAAGGAAAGCTATCTCGGGTGTGGACCAATCAACTTAAAGGACAGTGCATACATTATCAGAGTTATGTTTTTGTTTGCATTATGACTGCAGGTATTGTGGTCTATGTAAACATGACTCCTTGTAAAAAAGGTGTCAGTTTTGTTGCCAGATAGAAGGGTAAAAAAACAATTATTTTGTGGCCATCCTGTGAAGTTGCAGACACCCACCATGAACATGTGGATTGTGCGTAACTGTCTCAGGGCCACCAATGGAAATAAGATCCAGCCAAGGTACATTTATGCATGAGGACACTTTTATTTTTTTGAAGCATGCAGGATTTTTCTCTTGGCCCTCTGAAGATTGTCTTAGTTTGGCTGTAAGAGCCCCGGGGTTTTCTCAGTAGAGCTTGAGAATTTTTAATATACAGATATAAAGAACCATGCATCTGCCCATCCACTTGAATTAAAATTGTATCGCCCTCCGCACCAATGTTTTCCTGCAGCATTTGTTCATGCATGCAAACTCTGGGTCAGTTTTGACTTTTGGAGTCTCATCAGTCGAGCTGGACACGTTAAACAAATCCTGCCGGTTTTCCTGGTATTGTCAGCAAGGCTTATCGACCTACACAAGGGGGCTCGTTAAGTGCAAAATCAGAAAAATTGTGATGGATTATTGGTAATAAAAACAAGACTCTGTCTTTGAAAACAGTACAAACTAAGATAACACTTGTCCAGAATGTCTGTAAGATTGAAGGTCTAAATTATTATGATGCTATTTTATGTATGGAGTTTTGCCTATTTATTATTTCCCTTAATTCTCCGTGATGGTGAACAATGTAATCTATTTATAGATCATTCGTATAAAATCACATGTTCTGAACTGCCAGGCTGTCTAAATTATATAGCTGTAAATTGATTTCTCAGGAGATATGACAACATAACATAATACATAAATAAACAAGCAAGGGACTGTTTTACCAGTGAAACCTAAAATAATATTTTGGTCCATAAATTTATTAGCTGCGATATGGAACAAATATTTATAGTCGTGAGGATTTACAGTTCAAGTTCATCAGACTGATAAATTCCTTAACTGCAATCGTGCACGCAGACTCTACAGATACGCGCGGTGGCCTTTTAAAACGAGCGAATTCCTACCGGGGAAAAACTAAAAGTGACTGATGGTGTGGTCACTGTTGCATCCTGCCTCAAAATACACGCGCTATTTGTTTCAAAAACCATAATTGCAACCACACAGTTAAAGTAAACCCACACCTTGTTCCCCCCCCCCCCCCCAAATAAATTCCAATGTGTTTTAATTTTTGGAAACCACACCCAAGCAGTCACTCTGAAATCCACATTAGATTTTTTTTTGGCGTAAAAAACATTTGCACAGCTGTACAGTAAGAGCAACACATCTGCCAGTTTACATAAGGCCCTTTTTTCCATAAACAATTAAAATATAAATGTATGTATATACATATTGCATTCAATATCCGAGTATGAAAATGAACAAATATACACATGTGCACAATAACAACGCAAACCTGCCACAATCTCATGGTTTGTACGCTCCACTTGCAAGGCAAAGGTCACCGGTTCGATTCCAACTCTTGGCGGGGCCGTTGAAACAATGTCGAGGTTTCTTAAACCTCCCTCACCCTCCGTCCACCGAGCAATATAAGCATGGTGGGGTTAGGTGTGAGTACACCCACCCCTTTCCAAGACGTCTGGCCAGTGTAGGATGGGTGAAATATACCTCTAGAAGGCCCATAATGTCCCATTAAAGTTCACCCAGTGGCCCGTCAGTTGACCCATAAGTCATATGGATCATTTAGGGCCACTTTTGGAGACGCCTTTCTTCAACGGTGTTGGAGGCCCTTCCTACAACAGTGGCACGACAGAGCAATTGCAGGGCTGCAACTGTACCTTTACCCATAAATGCAACATAAACGCCACTTAGTAAAGCTGTGGGAAGATTCATGCCAAGGTTTGTGAATTCCACCACTAGCCTGCACACATTGAGTCACCATGAAAGAGGCAAAAGGTATGTTTGGGAAACATTAAATGAAGACCATACACAAGAAAGAGGGCCATGACTATGGCTTTTGGGAATTCACTAATGCCCGCATGGGTCTTGTCAACGGATGTCAGGAGCAGGGATGAGTTCGGGTTAATCACGGATGTGAGTCATGTGGACAAAATAGGGGCTTGGAATGTGAGACAATGGAGAGAAATGCGATGCCCAAAGAAACACGTTACACCAAGCAGCTATCTCGGCTCAACATCTTTTGCTGTACACATTCAAGGTGAGAGTAGTTTCCAACATTGCAAATGTATATAATATACAATTGTGGTGAGAGCAGTGGCACAGTGGTTTAATGCACAGCAAAATGAGCCCTGCCACCCGGTTTTTGAGTCCTGGTCGCAGTACCAGTGGTGAGTGATATCAGTGGTGAGTGATATCAGTGGTGGCGTGTGGAGGTGCACGTAACGTGCTAACAAACGCGCTCTGTAATCCGTGTGGTGAAGGAATCACACTGCCCTCGGCCTCCGTCGTAAGCTGACCGCATGTGCTTCACCAGACCGCTCGTGAAGCTCACTCATCGCACCTCCGTGGTAGCGCGCTCAGCTACGTGCGGTGCGAAAGATGTTCAACAAACATACGAAGAGCGCTAACCTCGAAATGAATATATACAACGTTCCCCACCATGCAAGAGAAGAAGAAAAAGGAGGCCGAGGAGGAAAGTACTCTCACGAAATCTGCCATGCAAAGTTCACGTCAAACTCAAAAGTGTTTCCCCACTCAAATAAATGTGGGATGGCGATCATCTCTATTTGTGGCGCTCAGTCAGCGGTGGAAATACTCCATTCCTATTCGGGAAGGGAGATATTGACCCTGGAATGATGATAAACTCGATCAACCCTCGATATACCCAAATACGAATTTCCCCATGACAATTTAACTCACAACCTTGCCCACAGATATGGTGAATGTTATTTATTTTGGGTTCATATGCGACGTCGTCTTTGTTAATGTGACTGGCTGCACGCATTCTCAATGCGGCACGGAGAGTCTGACAACAAAAGGAGATGGTTTCAAAATCAATGGCCGGAGTTTTTTTGTTCAAGGAGACCAAGATGACCGTTTTTTGTGGATCCTTAAGTGAGTTTCAATTTTTTTTAAGTGAAGATCGATCAAAAAAATAAGTATCCGTTGGAAGTGACACCCGAGGGAGAGAAAAAAGCGAAGAATGCAGAATAAGTGGGAATATGCTGTTAGAAAACATTAAATGCCGAAGCTATGCGTTTTGGGAAACCAGAACGTAAAAAAATCGAGAGGAAAGCGATGACTTGTGAGAGTTCACAATTACAAAGAAAAGCTTAGAAATGTATCATCAGTATCTTAAATCGGACAGTATTTGTCTTATGAACAGGCTGGCACCTGCGATAAGAATGGGGAATTTCCACCACTGGCTCAGGTTTGCCAATGAACACAACAACCATCCTATGCTCGGTGGAGAGTAGAAACACTGACTTTTTAAAAAGTAAAAATCTAAGTGATCCCAATCGTGTAAAGGCCGCTCTTAATAACTATCGGCTCTTCAACTTATTTTTCTCCTCACATTATGCTGCGCCAAAATGCCCAATTCGCTTCTTACGTTCGCCAGAAGCAGCCGGCGAAATGCAACGTGTATTTAAGCGTCGGATCAAACACGTAGCATTTCCCACGTCCGCGCGTGTGAAAGACAGCGAATGCGATCACACAAATCGGTGAACACAGGATGGAATAGTTTTACGTCACGTGGTCGACTACGGCGCTGCAACTCACGTCAACGGGGCAATAGGGCTGCTCGCTGGCGAGATTCCCCGCAAGGTTCCGTGCACATCAGCGGTGAGCCCTCAAGTGACGCACCTGACTAACGCAGCCTCAGATGCCACATTTCTTCGGGGCTCGCTGCTCCGCGGCGTGGGGTTAATCACCCGAGGCGTCGGGTTTTGTTTTGCACGAGCAAGCGGCGTGCCGTGCTCGAGCGGATGGATTCGCCATGGGGTTACGCCTTCACCGTTTCTCGCGTGCGTCCCAGAGCAGCGGAGGGAAGGCTAGCGTTGCAGTAAATTAGAGAGCTCCCACTAAACCATGGCGGGAGAAACAACTAAACATCCTTCACTGCCGACGGGATAAATTGGGCAATGCGCGCACACACACACACAACACGCGCATTTACAAGACAGAGACACCAATGCGGAGGCCATTGTCGGTGCGAGTGCTGTTGGCGAGCACCTATTAAGGGCGGCACGGAGGCACGGGAGGCCCAGGGTGGCCAGCTCCAGGCACGCCCGGCCGCCTTCGCCTGCTCCACAGTGACGCTGTCAAGATACTGGGCCAGGTGCTTATTTTAGGCTAAGGCGACCTCGAGCAATCCCAGGAAAAAGTAAAAATGTGGAAATGGAAACCGGTGCTGTGTTTTTGCCGGGAAATGAACTCGGGATATTGGCATCGCGGTCAGTGTCTTAGCAAAGCGCTCTCCAAATACATCAACACGCGCATGACATTTATTACAATGATTCGGGAGGTAAAGCAAATATTTACCAATCATAGTTAACGACATAATCATCTGGGCAGTGGAGCAATATCTATCGTTGTTCTCTACCTCCCGAACCATCACAAACCAGCACTGACCAGCGTGGAGAAGTATGGTCAAATCACCGCCACGTCCTCCACGGCGTGGGGAGGCCATTGTCCAGCAGTCGATTGACAAAAGCGCTGTGCATGAGCCAAGCATTTCCCCATTCCAGAATCACCTAACTGGATGCTGCCAGATGAACGCAGACTTTCCGTAAATAGCCCTCGACCATCAATAGAAATGAGCACAGTCCCATGTTCATGTGAGCGTGCCAGCGAAATGACCTTGAACATTGCCGACAATAACAGAACAGCAACACATCTCATTGTGGAATACCCCATATACAATTCCTAAAGGATGTAGCGTCCACACACCTACACAATGTACGATATGCAGTTGTGCATATGGGGGATAAATATTTCTCTGACTTCTCATGGTTAAGCACTGGGGTTGTTTAATGGGTGTCAGTCAAGCTAAGCGAAGTCACACCAAATATTTTTCATAGTCGTTTAATGTTCATGTGGTCATCGTTGACCTGACTTCAAGACTAAAATTCACTCAAACACACACACACACACAAACACGTGCGTGCGGTGTATTCACAAGACATCCGATATAGGAAAGGCGGATTTGAACCCAGAATCTCTGCTATGTTGGCTCAGGGCATAGCAACGTTTTACGAAAATCACCCAGCTTGAGTTGAGTTCATAAAATGCTGCTCGTTTGGGCAACACTAAATGATGAGGTCCTGCCTCGCGTGGCTAGGAGAGGACAGACGGTGCAATAGGTCGAGGTTTTACCCTTTCTGGCAATAAAACGTGAGTTGTGTTAAGATGTTCAAACACCAGGAATCAAGTTACTGCATTAACCACGCATGGTATTGGCGGTAAACATGGATGCAAACACGCTCCGATAATGTGGGCATTGTCTTTGAAACTGATTGGCCTACACCAGAGACGGCCTTCATCTTCTTGGTTCTTTCGGTAAAGTCACGTAGAAGGGAAGTAATGAAATAATAAAAATAAAACATAATAAAATAATTATCACGACGTTTCGGCCACAACGCAAGCAGCCGTCCTCAGCCGTCCTCAGGTGAAGACCAGCGTCTCTCCGACGGACCTGGTCTTCACCTGAGGACGGCTGCTTGCATTGTGGCCGAAACGTCGTGAGAATTATTTTATTATGTTTTATTTTTATTATTTTATTACTTCCCTTCTACGTGACTTTACCGAAAGAACCAAGAAGATGAATCCCTGCAGTCACGAAAGCTTTAAATCGAAACAGAGACGGCCTTCTTTAGGGCCCAGTCTCAGACCAGAGAACAACGCCAAAATACGAACAGTGCAAAGGCAATACCACTAGCAGAGTATTTATAGCTCTGAGTGAGAAGCTATTTCATGGGACCTGTTTTGCGAGTATGAAAGTATTATCAGAGCGTTTGTGTTTGCATGTTCACCACAGGTACCATGTGTGGTTAATGCAGTAAATTGATTCCTGGTGTTTGAACATCTTAACACAACTCCTGTTTAATTGCCAGAAAGGGTAAAACCTGTTTTTAAAATACTTTAATACTGCCAAAAAAATATCCCACGATGGAGCAAATAGCTCTCAGGGCTCCAAGCACCCATCAATGGTGAAACGCTGTTGCCACTTTGATATTCCCGAACCCTAACCCCCCTTGTCGAAGAACCCACTCAGAGTTTTGTGAAAACACTGCTAAAAAGCATGTAATGTTCTTGTAATGACAACACAAAAAGTTTAATGAAAAAAATCAAGTTAAAAAGCTGTTTCCCCGAAATGTCGAGATTACCATGCATTAGTCCAAAATGTTACTGTACTTACTCCTAATCTCTCTCAGCTCTGTCTGCTTGCGCGTTTCAAATTCAAAACGTGACCGTTTTGTCAAAGCCCGAAAACGCCTTTGCTCCAGCGCATCACGCTGTCACACGATTAAATGAATTTTCTCCCCTCCCACCCACGCCCCCCCCCCCCCACGTCCTGCCCCCCCCCTCTGTTTTTGAGGTGGGGGGGGGAGTGCTTGGAGGCTTCGCCAGATCGTATTTAACTCCTTCCACGCCGGGTCAACGGGGTCGAACGCCTTCCTGGGCCGCACAGTCATTGCGCCGATGCAATTTGGCTCACCGTTTCATCGCCGCCGCTCCTAATGCGGCGTTTAAACGTCGCGGGCACGTCGGCGCTTCCGCCCGCCGGGTGTGGGAACGGCGATGACGGCGGCGGCGGCGGCGGAGAGAGACCTTAGTGGCGAAGCGGTCTGCCGGAATCGCGTGCCAGACACGTCGCTCTCAATTCAGAGCCTCCCGTCCAACAGATTCACATCGACGCATCTCGCACGAGGGTCTGGACTTTTTTTTTGTCGCTGTTTTCATCAAATGAGTAAGCGTCCCTTGCCACCTTGGTTGCTTACAAGAGTGATGGCTGCAGGCTGGCCCAAAGCTGTTAGTTGCCATGACGTGTCTTGTTTCCTTTGTAAGTGAGAGCCAGTGACATCGGAAGAGGCCGGGGGGGCCTGGCCCTTTTCAGTGTCAAAGTCACCTGTCTAATGAGCGCGTCCGGTGATTTCACCACCTCGCCTCGCTATTTTCCCCAAAATTAATCACATTTACACGAACACACAGAGTCACGGAGTCACCGTGTCGTCTCCCGGCTCCAGCGGTTACGTGGGTGCAGCCGTGGGCCCTTGCTGAGTGAGCGGCAGTCTCTCCGCAGGACAAACTCATATGGTCGTCTCACAGGACGGTGCTCATCATAGCACGGACATATGTCTGACCCGCCCATGCTGGACATCTGAAGCTCATCGGATTCCTCCAGTCGAAATAAAGATTGTGATGAATAAAAATTACATGTCGCCTAACTTTTGATATCACTTTGCCATGGCTTTATTGAACTTGCACTCTAGTTTGCTACATTACGTCCCTTTTCCCCGAGTCTCCCTTGAGTAAGAGACTTTTGGTTTCAGTTTACTCTCTCACGTGGATTATAAGGTAATCCATCTGCCTGACTGTGCCTCGAGGAAGAATAGACTGATTAATTCCCTGCTCAGGATTTCAACTCACTCTTGTGAGTCAAGCGCTTAATCACGGCACCACCATCCCAGATTTATAAAGCCATCTCATTACTTCCCGATTCACCCAGGGGCAGCCAGTTCTGTACGTATGTTGAACGTCTTTCGCACCGTACGTAGCCACCCGTGGCAATCGGAGGTGCGGGGGGGGGGAAGGAATACAGGCACGCAAATTGAAACAATGTGAAAGTGTCTTCTTGGTTCTTTCGGTAAAGTCAAGTAGAAGGGAAATAATAAAATAATAAAAATAAAACATAATAAAATAATTCTCACGACGTTTCGGCCACAACGCAAGCAGCCGTCCTCAGGCGAAGACAGTGTCAGACGCTGTCTCCCCGACAGACCTGGTCTTCACCTGAGGACGGCTGCTTGCGTTGTGGCCGAAACGTCGTGAGAATTATTTTATTATGCTTTATTTTTATTATTTTATTATTTCCCTTCTACGTGACTTTACTGAAAGAACCAAGAAGATGAATCCCTGCAGTCACGAAAGCTTTAAATCGAAATGTGAAAGTTTCTTAAACAACCCGCCCCCAGACTCTGCCTGAGTATAAACGGGTTCACCACTGCTATTCAATTGCCAGGAGGCTGGTGGTGGGGTAAAGTGTTGAGCACTGTCATCGTTTCCAAGACGTCCGGCAAGCATGAAAGAGTAGGCCAAGTCACCCTCGAGGAGGGCTCTCGCGAACTCCCGCTAACGGAGGTCATTCCGCCGGTAGTGGACAGAGCAATGGAATTTCAGGGCTGCCGCCTTTGCCCAAAGTTTACCTCCTGCTCCATTACGAATGCCATTATATATAAAAAAAAATAACAATTCAAAACATGTTTTGAACGAATAAAAACTCCACGCGTCTATCTATATTTCCCGCTGAACAATCATGAGGCTCTTACCGAGCCTTGATTCCTGGTTACAAGCGTATTGCCTTGATTCCTGGTCACAAGCGTATCGCCTTCCCAGGCGTATAGACTCGGCTGCACTGGGTAAGGAAAACAATCGGGTTGTGAGGGCTGCATTAGCCGCTGAGATGCGGGTAGGAGCTCGGCTTCGGCTGTGTTGCCACTGCCAAATGCATTTCATCAGGATGCAGCAGTGGGTTTCTCACTCGCGCCACTATGAGGGGCATTAACTTAACGACACAGTGTGTGAGTGTGTGGGGTTTGTTCACCAATCTCACACGGGACTTGCTACCAACGCAGGTTGTCTCGCGTGACCTTGGTCTCACGTGACCTTGGTGACCTTGGTCTTTTATTTCTATTATTATTTCTATAATTTTTATAACATATTTTATTATTTATTTACTTTTTACCTACGTGACTTTACCGAAAAAAAACTAAGAGTATGAGACCTTGGTCTCGCGTGACCATGGTCTCGCGTGACCTTGATCTCACGTGACCTCTTAGTGACCTCTTGGTGACCTCTTCATTTTTCACCATCTATCCACGCAGGTTGTCATCCCGTCAGCCGGCGTGGGCTGCTCAAGTGAACGGCGTCTTGCGTGACCCCCCCCCCCCCCATGTGAGGAGGGCACACAGCGGCAAAGACACCGCCCCCAGTGCCGTCTATCGCTGTCCCCTCGACAAGCCTCTTAAGCCCTTTCTCTCTCTCGCTCGCTCTCTCTCCCACTTTCACGACGATTTTCAGCTGAAGCAGCTTCAAGATAGAAGATAGCCAAGTGAGCTTCTGAACACCTGCTACTCACAATGCAAAGGGACATAAAGGACCTTTTTTCACAATAAATCATTCACAGTCACACAGCCTCCCCAGCATCCACTCTCAGCAAAAGCTACAACAGAATACGGATTGTGAAGGAGACAAAAGGTCTCTCCTCTCTCTCTTTCTCTCCAGACACAGCAACTCCCTAGCACTGGCTCCCTCCTTTCTCACGTCCACCATCCAAACACGCCCCCTCCCTCCCTCCCTCTCTCCCTCCCTCCCGTCCAACTCGCTAATGCGGCAGGCCCCCTTACCGATCCCCAAGACAGCGTAAATTCCAAAACAGTTCGCGCTGATCCAAACGAACAATGCCGCTAAAAAGAGCCGCTCTCCAAGTTCGCAAATTGGCACCGGAGCAGATTTATACCTGCCGCTTTCAAAAGAACCGCTTTTGTTCTGCTTGTTCGCACAGAGAGAATGCCCGTTTGGATGTTGGAAGCCCGCTCGCCTGCCGCCGCTGCCGTGTTCGTATTTCAACGTGAAGAAATTTCAATGTTAACGTCTGAAGAGCCACCCGTCTGAAGGCTTCATAGCGAGCAATGCACAATGAGTGGCGTTTGGAGTCTGCGCCGAGCAATGGACGACATCTCCAAGGTTGCCTCGACCTAAAACGAGCAATTGAGTATCCGGTCGCAATGCATTAACACCGGCGCTGGAAATATCAAGTTAGCCAGGCGTGATACTGGCCCCAGAAGTCATTATCGATCAGGCTGAAATCATCAACTGACTCCAACTGAAAACCTGATTTAATAGCAAATGGCTGAAAGCCGGATTCAATCCCAGGGTGCGAGAGAGTCGGAGTGAAATTGTCTCCGTGTTCAAATTAGCCTCAGGCGGCGGCTCAAACGGCATCACCAGCCCTGGGTCAGAGAGGAACGTTTCACATCCCAACGGAGGCACCGATCTACGGGAGAGGCGCCGTTAATTTCACATGGAGCGGCACTTGATTTTTTGTTTTTAGAAACTTTGACAAAATGATGGGCCGAGTCAAACACCAACCGAGAACCTAGAGCAACCGTCTTCTGAGTTGTGCCCTTCCAGTTGTTGATCGCTCAAATGCATGACCAACAAGCCTCACCGATTTTGTCCCTTCTTTTTCTTGTCACGGGCCTCCTGCTCGCGACATTCGGCAGATTACTAATCAGGTTGTTCTCATCCGTGGGAGGTAACTGAATGACCATTAAAAATCGAACATCTTCCAGAAATAGAATATCCATGACCACGCAACACGAGGGTCGCATCACTGCCACGCCGGTGGTCGTGGCTGCGCTCTCCAATGTGATGTCGGGTTTGCGTGGCGTGCTGCTCAGCAAGACCTCCGATATTTCCCTCTACGTGCGGGCAGCTTCATTACGAACCGTAACTCTGCTTGGCAGGGCTGGCTACAGACGGTGCGGAAGAAATTCAACATACACACGTACGCATTACATCCAGCCAATAAATCAGAGCTGCGCTACCAAATTATCCAAACCTATCTTGAGTGTTGCTTGTGACACCTTCATCAGATGACCGTGGCTGTGAATGCCGTGACTGTAAAGTCGAGCGTGTGCAATAACCCTCACGATGGGAAGTTAACTTGGGTAGCAGGAGAAATTCCACACCACACGGGGGATATTTAACAGGTCGCGCTTATTACACACAAAGTGCTTGCCACAAATGAACCACGATACCTCGCTGATCCCATCAAGGAGCATAAACCGTCACGAGAACTCCGGTCACCCCCACAGCGGCTTTTGGCTGCTGGGCCATCGAACAAACGCGGTGGTCACCGCATCGCGCGGTGCTTTCACATACACTTCAGCGGCCGTCTGGAACGTTCTTCCTTCCGACATTAGGAAGCCACTGGAACTATGCACCATCAAATCATCTCGATTTAAAAAAAGAACTCATTTCTGAAGAATCGTCGTTTTGCGTTTGCGCCCGCTGCACCACGCAGCCACAGCCGTGGTCTCTCCCTCACCTGCAAGGCTGGAGCGAGGGTGCTCCTTGCGAGCGCATTGCTCCGAGTCCTGCGGCCCGGCCCTGCCCAGCGCTGCCAGGGCCACCAGGCACACGGCGAGCCTCGCCAGCAGGGAGGCCGCTGCATGCGCGAGCGACGGCGGTGGCGGCAGGGGCGGCCGGTAGTGGCCCAGGTGGGGCGGCCGGGATGGCGGCATCGTGCCCGGAGCGGTGGGCCGGCTGGCGCGGGAGGGGGGGCGCTGCAGGGTGTGTTGGGGGCTGTGGCAGCGGCAGTCACCCAGACGGCCGCATTGTAGACAACGGGAGCTACAGAAATGCACAGAAAGACAAGCCCTGTGAATTGTAGATTCATAGGCAAAGGCACGGTCGAGTTTGTTTCATTTATTTGACCGGGACATCTCAATCGGGGTACGAGTCAAAAAGTCAGAGTGCGACGGGAGCGGCAGTCAACTTCAAAAGCAGTCCTGTGCCGACGATGGAAGTTCCACATTTTCATGGCAGGCGCGAGCATATCCATATGTTGACCACTGTTAACTGCTTT
Source organism: Lethenteron reissneri (assembly GCF_015708825.2). Lineage (NCBI taxonomy): Eukaryota > Metazoa > Chordata > Hyperoartia > Petromyzontiformes > Petromyzontidae > Lethenteron > Lethenteron reissneri. The sequence goes on along the minus strand of NC_083798.1, from coordinate 3,130,544 downwards.
TAAAGAATTTCTAAATGAATTTATCCTGCGAGGTTTGATGTGCTGAGTCAACTCCAGCGTGGTTGTGAACTTGCAAATGTCCCACCGAGCCTCAAAGGGTCTAACCAAGGCGCAACCTGGCTGTGAGTGTGTGCCAAGTCGTCTTCCCATTTGCAGAATGGATGTTGGTGAATGCAAAGTCGCAGTTGCACTGCACACATTGCTATGAATATCGCAGGACAAAAAAAAGCTGCTGACAAGGCAGCTTCAAATTTGATTCTGCGATAATGAGCTAGCATGCCGATACCGCTTACATTCATCATCACGGATAGAGTATTAAATTTCCAATCAATTACGAGCTCTAGTTATTCATAGAACATGCACATTGTTCACTTTGGTATGTCCTTTACAACCTCAATTTCGATGGGAATTGGGTCCCATATTTATTTGTGGCAATAAATTTGCAATCTCCCCTTTGCAATTACGTACAGTATAACGTTGAATACTATTTCCAAATGTTAGCAGGCATTGAATCAAATCTACATTATAAACTAAAGTTATGCCACTAAGGTATCGTAGTGAAATGATGAGTAAGAGTCACAAGGTGGCGAAATGTTAACTACCTCGCCTGGTATACAGGAGGTCGTGGGTTTGATCCCGACCCTGATGCCTGCTGCTTTATATTTATAGTTTGCGTGTTCTTCCCGTGGTCGTGTGAATTTTTCTCTGAGTCCTCCGCTTTTCCCTCCACATTCGAATCATGCGTTTAGAGTGTTTGGCTGCTAGACATTTCCACGTGATAAGCCACTCCGTTGAGCTTTCAATTGTGGCCAGGTCGCTGCTTAAATGGAGCTACATAGCTCAGTGGGCCTTTACCTGGTAAAATAAAAAATAGTAACAAAAAAAAATGGTCACAAGAAAAGGGAGGCTAAACAAGCTGTACAATGAAAAAGGAACTTGTGATCAATGGGGGACCTTGTGCCGTGTGGAGGATGCCAGGCCACCGAGGCAGCCATTGCAGTGGCACCCAGAGGTCAGTGACCGATGGAAGATCTGAAGTGAGATGGTGGAAAACTGTAAGAGCAGGTCTTGGAGGCTGGGTGTTACTCATGCAACAGCTGAGGTCTGGCCGAGGAAATGGAGCCATGCTGTGATGGCATTAACAGCATTGGTTCTGATTATAATCAGAGCCAACGCTGTTCATAATTATTTATTGATGATAAAACATACTAATATAAAGGCCTTGATTCAGAAAGAAGAAAACTTCATTGAGACTCAATACTTTTTGAGGAGGGTCCTGCATTTTTATACAAATTGGTAATAGTTTTATCCACCATAGAAAATAATAATACAAATAAAACAAGTTAACCCAGATCCAGAATTTGAACTTGCAAACGTCTATCTCGCAAACAGAAAGTCGTGAGTTCAAATCCTGGTTGGGGGGTTGACTCAACTCATTATCCCCTTGGGGTCAATAAAATGATTACCACTTTGTGGGAAAGTCAACAGTGGGTGTGCAATGGAGAGACTCACCCCCACATTAGGAATGTGGGATTTATATCACTGGCTCGGGGCTATAAGCAGGAGATGAGCATTGCCTCAATGTAGTAAACAAATAATTCAGACCTAATACTACGATACATGCCAGGGGCATTGCACCACAATTTCCATATTCTCACAATGTCCTCAAGCTTTCGTCACGATCTCTACGACGTATAGTCAATGCTAATACCGTGTTAATAAACCTCCTGCTCCCTTTCACTTGCTTTACCGGATTGACCTCCACTAATTTCGGAGCACAGCGTGTGCTTATGCTGTTAGTGTCTGACAGCATTTAGAAAATCACAATAATGGCACCAGTCAAAATTAAGTGAAATTCCACAGGAGCTCTGCCCCTCCCCCCAGACTTCCCTTGCATTGGTAACTGAATCATGTCTCTGTGTGCACAATCGTGGTTTTGACATAACTGGCGTCATATGCCACCACCCCAAGCTTGTTGCTTCATCATCACTGAGAAATACAGATGGACGGCGCTTCTTCTTGTTGTTGTTGGCAGAGTTCTCGACTCAAAGTCAGGGAGTTCGTGAGTTCAAATCCTGGTCAGGGGGGCAAAAATCATCACCGCATTGTGTATAGACAACATCCACTTTGCAGGGGAAGTCATCCAATGGAAACATTAGTCTCCGCATCAGAATGTTGAATTTCCACCAATGGCTGTCGGTTCTAGCAAGTTTTTTTTTTTTAAAGCTCTTCATCTTCTCGTTTTGAAGATAAAAAAACAAAACGTAAAAAATAATTATCACATCGAGTACATACCCTTCACACTAAATTAAAAGCTCAAAAGAATTCGAACGCGGGCATTTAGCAGCAACGATGTAAGTCTCACAAAACCCTACACTCAGCTGCTCGCCGGCTTAACGTGCGCGCATTTCAAGCGAAGCACTTCATAAAGTTCACACGGCCCGGGTAACAACAACGAAAAAGAGAGAACAAAAAAATCTGCTGCCCCTTGCATTTTTCACACCAAGAAGCTGATGATTTTTTTGGGTTCCAACTCCCACACCACTCCCCCCTCCCCACCCCTCTCATCCCCACCGCCTGCGAAAGGGAAAAAAAATTACCCATAAAAACAAAGTTTTTCACTATAAATCTTTTATATGCGTGGCGGCTAGAGTCCTCTCGTCCGCTGGCTTGAGATGGCTGCCACCTATGGGTCAGATGATTGCCTGCCACCATTAAGCAATTGGTAATTAAACATAATTTTTTTGTCCTAAAAAGTGTAAAATTTTGGGGAAAACGTTTCACGAAAATAAATTGTCACGCACAACGTGTCTGTGTGCAAAATGTCAGCTCGATTGTATCACGAGAAGTGGATTAAAAAACGACCGAATGATTTGCACGGTCGTAAGCGCGCAAGCAAGCAAGCAAGTGAACTTAATATAAAGGATTTAAAAACCCCAAAACCCGCCGTGGTTTGTCGTCGTTTACGTGGTGGCCGTGCGGAGCTGGGGCAGAGCCGTGCCGAGATTTGACGACCACGTTGCGAGCGGCCCCACTTGAAGCTCACGTCAGGATTGGCGAGTGAGTGAGAGCTGTCAAACCCCAGATTGACGACGATGACGATGATGACGATGATTGACGACGATGACGATGATGATGACGATGATAACGATGATGACGATGATGACGATGATTGACGACGATGACGATGATGACGATGATTGACGACGATGACGATGATGACGATGATTGACGACGATGACGATGATGATGATAACGATGATTGACGATGATGACGATGATGACGATGATTGACGACGATGATGATGACGATGATTGACGATGATGACGATGATGTTGCGTGCATTCTATCGCTGCGTCAAAGACATCTGCAGCCCCCAAAATTGAGATGTTCAAAATCATGCCGTTTTACTTCTACATATATATGTGGCCATAATTTAAGATGTAAACCCCATGTATCTGTAGCACTGCTTCTTGTTTCTTTGTGAGATTTAATTTTCATTGTTATCACAAAATTATGCCTTGTGCTGTACAGTAAGAGGGATGCTGTACAGTCTGTTTTACGCGCGCTATGATTTGATCAGTCTTATCTTGGCAAAACGGTGACACCGTCGTGTAACGAATGCCCTTTGTGGATGTTGGTACTGTTGGAAATACACATCCAATATATTTGACCGATTTCTGGAATACAAAAAAATACATGCCAAACTCAAATTCATGGGCTTTTTTTGTGTTTGTGTATGTATGTGTGTGTGCACAAACTAACTAGGCTGAGACCAACAACTCCCTCCATGTAAGTGTCCTATTTAACATAGGGATGGCAAGATACCTGTTATCAAACTCAAGCGCTGATAAGTCTTCTCACGTGACACAGCGTGAGCCCAAACAGCCACCTGGCCCTTTATACATTACACATTTCTTCGAAACTACCCCCACAGAGTTTGCTGAAAAAATGTGTATTTGTCAAACGGTGGGTCAGATAAACGCCGTATCGTTAACTCCAGTTGCTATTCATACGGAGCCATTCGTAATGGCCGAATTTACAAGCTGGACTACAAACTCCAATAACCGTTGCGCCTATTGTTTTATGAGCTATTGAGAGACGCGGCGCTTGATTGATGGCCCTATCTCTGACAGTTTTAAATAATGGTTTTTCATTTGGATGTTCATAAAGTCAACTCGTGCTCTCATATATCGCGGTACTTATTGGTGCAATAACCCTTTTAAGACCGTCGTTATGAAGACCAACCCGATTTTATTACGGGGGGGGGGGGCGATATTAAGTGAGATATTGAACATGATGAATATAGAGAGCATGACAATCACACTCGGTGACTTTTGATATCAATTTTAAGGTGTGCAATTTTAGGCCTGCATGAGAAAAGGTTGAGAAACTTAAGGCTTCCCCCCATCTCATGCGGGAGGATGGGTGTCTAAAATACGAATTGGAAATTAGTTTTTAAAGCTCATGAATTCTAAAACTCAGAGAGCGAGCAGAGCTCCCATGCCGCCTCTCAATCTGATTAAATGTATCAAGTTGTCAGTCATGTTCCTACAAAAATGTAGCTGTAGGACAATGAACGGAAGAAAAGCAGTTGAACACGTGGCAGACTTTCGTGACCAATATCATCCATAATAGAGTTTTTTTTGGGTTAGACCACGTAAATATATAAATGTGTCGTTAAACCCTCCACCACCCTTACTAGTTGGCTGTGCCGGGTGGTGGCGGGTTTTAACGACACATTTATATATTTACGCGATCTAACCCAAAAAACCTCTATTATGGAAGGAAAACTTTTGAATGTTTGCAATATCATCATCACGATCCTTTGTTTCCAATTTCCTCTGTCTTCTGCCAATAGGCTCAAGTAGTGCACATCTTTCTGGCGCCAATATATATTGCAAACAATAACGACATTTACCTGCTACGTATGTGTTTTTCTTCAAGCGCGCTGCACTTGTAACATTTCAAATTCTCCTCTTTGCTCAAAAGGAACACGAGGTGGTCCTGATGTTTGGTGGTGAACGTGGGCCATTCCTACAAATTTTACAATCTTATGACAGGGACCAGTCGATTACAGGGCGACCACTGTTGGCACTGTCACTAAAGACGAACTCGCTGTATGAGTGACTATGGAATGATGATCGTCAATGCCCTCCCAGATTTGGCCTCTAAAACGTGAGTGAAGCACTCACTGCCACCTACAACTATTATCTCATGCGGTATCAGACTCTCATCTTATCACGTCGAGGACCCTTAATCACTCGTTCAACAGAGAACCCCTAAACATCACCGAGGCTTGTTTTTAATCTCGTCCAATACCGAACTCTCAAGTCTCCTGATTGAAAAATAAAATACAAATGTACATCATCCAATACAGAACCCTGTTTTCATCCGATAACAGAACCCTCGCCTCCCCATTCATCATCGACGTCATCAGCAACACAATGTGCAAGCCACCGCTGGAGGCCTCGTCCGGCTGCCCCCTTCCAGTCCCACGGCCTCGTGGTAGAACGTCCGCCGCTTTCGGTAAAGTCGCGTAGAAGGGAAATAATAAAATATTAAAAATAAAACATAATTAAATAATTCTCACGACGTTTCGGCCACAACGCAAGCAGCCGTCCTCAGGTGAAGAACAGGTCTGTCGGGGAGACAACGTCCGATAGACCTGTTCTTCACCTGAAGACGGTTGCTTGCGTTGTGGCCGAAACGTCGTGAGAATTGTTTTTTATTATGTTTTATTTTTATTATTATATTACTTCCCTTCTACGTGACTTTACCGAAAGAACCAAGAAGATGAATCCCTGCAGTCATGAAAGAAGCTTTAAATCGAAATTTAGTCCGCCGCTTTGTTGCACGGAGGTTCAACGGTTCGAATCCAACGGCCGTCACGACCAACATCACCGCGGGTGCAACGGCCGTGCATGGCACGACGCACCGTCCACTTCGCCCTGGACGTTCAAGATCTCCTGACGTCACTCGCAAAGAAGAGTAGGAGGCCATCGTGCGCGCCGGTGTCAGAGTCGAAATTTGACAAATTTTGAAAATGACTCACAGACGACTCAATTGATGTCATCGCGATCATCGCCTACCTCTACCGGCAGGCCAATGCCCCAGTTTTCACCTGGGTTTAACAAAGTCATCTTGAAACTTGATCTCCTCGTGGCCCTGTGATGTACAGCAGTCTATCGCAGCAGCTGCCCGCGAGCTAATTTAAATGGCTTCATCTCCTCGGTGGACGTCCTCTCGGATGCGTTCCGACCGAATGCGAGGGGGGGGGAAAGACCCTTTCACCGTTTAACACAGAAGCCTCATCGCAGTGATCAGGAGCCACTGTCGCAGGCGCGCAGAAGCCTCTGCGCAGAGAAGCCGACACGAGGCATCCGTTTACAAGCGAAGGTTAAAGCGGCTGTCGCAGCATTAATAAGAATAGGACATGAATTCTGAGTCAAAATCCCATCTTTGAAAGGAACCTCCAACTAAATTACAAAACAATAACATTAATTGGTTATAAATAACTGCGCTCAGCACAATATATCTTGCCAAGCAATTTTTTTAAATGTCATCTCATCCGGTTAAGCAAAGAACTGTACATCGAAGCGAAATTAATTACATTACTCCGAGATTTATGTTTGCCATCTTGTGTGTTTATGGCATTTGTAGACTTTTGATAAATACCCAAAGATGGCTGGTAAGGAAGAGGGCTTTGAAGTGCCACGTCAACCTCACGGCCCATATCAATTTGGCTGGAGGCCCGTTAATTCTGGCTGACCGCGCCGCGCCGTGTGAAAGTATCTCTGGCAGTGAGTCGCAGGTTAATCCTTCACGCCGCGCCAAGTCAGCACTTCGGACAGATCCGTTCCAACTTTCTTGACCTTTTTTTGTTTTAAATCATGACTGAGTGAAAGTGAGCGCGCGTCACACATTGGCAAGAAGCCCTCGGTCTTCAAGTCGGTCCGGTCCACGTGACTCCCTGCTCAGTCGAGCGCTAAGTTGGCACTCGGCTCGGTTGCCAGCGTTGCACAGGATTGTGGAAATTCCACATTGCCATGCCAGGGGCCAGTCTGTCCGTAGAGCAATGACCATTGTCAGCTTCACATAGCGATTATTCATTTTCTATCAGCCCCAGAGAAATGGTGTGCTGATTGCAACCATAGACTGGGTTTTGAATGCGCGACCTTCCGATTGTGATGTATGTGTTCTGTAAACATTGCCACCAGGCCGGATTAGCAATAACAGCGCGGGGTGTGGCGCTCTGATGTGTTCTGTTATCCTTCATGATGTCTGATTGTGAGTTATGATGGACATTTTTCTGAACAGCCCACGGTATAACGCAGGAACACATCGGGAAGCTATACAGATGCAGCATAATCACAAACAACGTACGCATCAGTACACCGTGAGGTGGTTGGTGGCACGTGGTTCCTCAAACAAATGCCCACCGCTGTTAGCCAACGGCATGAGGGGTTCCACGTGACTTACATGACAGTGGTTTGTTTCATAATGCAGCACGGTGACTTTGGGAAAGTTACATTACGTAAATGCATTTGGCCGCACATCAAAGCCGAGCATAAATTCAAACAGATACTTCGTGCTTCATGGAAATTAATATCGAGGCGGTATTGGCTCATACTAAAATGTACAATTTTGGTCTTCTCCCAGTAATAGTAGAACCTACATATTTTATAACACCGCTAACCCCTTTTTTCTTTGAAGTAAAAATGTGCAACATCTCTCGGTAAGAGGCAGGTGGCACGTGGGTTTTGAGAAATGAAAGCAATGCCTTGCTCCGTTCACAAGTGGCCACGTTTCGATTTAAAGCTTTCGTGACTGCAGGGATTCATCTTCTTGGTTCTTTCGGTAAAGTCACGTAGAAGGGAAATAATACAATAATACAAATAAAACATTATAAAATTTTCACGACGTTTCGGCCACAACGCAAGCAGCCGTCCTCAGGTGAAGAACAAGTCTGTCATTCAGACGCTGTCTTTCCGACAGCCCTGTTCTTCACCTGAGGACGGCTGCTTGCGTTGTGGCCTAAACGTCGTGAGAATTATGTTATTATGTTTTATTTTTATTATTTTATTATTCCCCTTTATGTGACTTTACCGAAAGAACCAAGAAGAAGTGGACACGTGTCTCATAGGGAAATGCACGAGATTACTGCAACACGGCAAAACTAGAACAAAAAGTGGTTGTTTGAGAAATACACTTTAACATTTCTTCATCGGTAGGAACCCACTAAGTTACGAGTTGTATTGCAGAATTTTGATAGCCTACTTAAAACCACGAAGTGATAGTAATGAAATAAGTCTCGCCACATAAAACAAAACCTTTTTTGAGCCCATCAACCTCGTGTCCTTTTGCGACTAATATAATTGATCATCACTTATTCAATCAAGCCACCTCTGGACGAGTTTCAACCTTTTAAATCTCATCAGCAGAGTAAGGTTCGTCGAACAAATACTGCTGAGGTTGTTAGACGTTATTGAAGGCTGACTGACTAATTTTTGTTTTAAGTGGAGAGATAGACCGCTGTTTATACCTTTGCGGAGTTACTTATTTCATTGTGATGCATACTTATACGCATTGGATTGATGCATCACGGGAGTCTGTGAGAGGTGGCATCAGATTGGGGAAAACCTTCAGCCGTGAGTGGATTGGCCGTGATGAATGTTCCAGAACAGCGAATAATGAGTTTTCGGAAGAGTAGAGTGGTCAGCTTGTGTGTCTAAGGTGTGTGAGGTGTAAGAAATTCATGTTTTGTCGCAGAGGTCAGACAACTGTGGCTGCTGGAATAAAACACATTTTATTTTCCACCTTATTTATGCTGCTTCAAAGGGAAGAAAAAAAACGTTCCACTCAAGGCGCTTAAGCAATTGCCGTTGAAATCTAAGGAAAATAAAAGTCAGATCAAAGTCTCTCTCTGTTCACAAGAGCAATGGTGCATAAATTATATATGTTGTCAGCCCTGAGCTATTGATGAAAATTCTATATTTCTATGGTGGGGTCCAGTTTATTCATAGGATGACCATTGTGGCTTTCCCACAATGCAATATCCATTGTATCCACGCCGACAGACTGAGTTGAACCCTGACCAGGATTTGAACTCGCTGAGGCTTTTAATTGTGAGTTGAACGCTCTAACAATAGCTTCAGTTGGCCAGAGATACTATGTATGTATACAATCAACATGCATCAACATACATACATACATGAAAACTTATTTGCAACGATACAATGTTACACAAAATACAGATGAATTTCAGTACCTGCCCAATATTGTTTGTAAGACACGTTAAAGGTTACTCATCATTTTAAACATATTATTCGCTAAATAAATGTTGCATAAATTCAAATCACACAATGCCAAAGCACCTTGGAAAAAACATTTAAATTTGGTAAACTACGGTGACAGATTGGAAGAATGAGTCCAAAACAATTTTAGAATTTGCTATCTATATTCTGCAGGGTTCGGTCAGTGTCAGATATCCGTCACTCAAAGGAATGTGCGCGGATTACCGCAAATAGCAAAGCGAAAAACAAATTGACCTGCCAGATATTGCTCATGATTCCGTAAACAAACGGAAGGCTTTTAATGAGACAGAACATGCACAAAATCACCAGTGTGCATCCCTTCGCTGACAACTATTTCACCAATTTGCCAAAAACAAACGAATGCATTGCGCTTTGATGCATTGTTTAATCAATTTGTTTTAAGTCAAAGTGTCTCTACTCAAACGAGCATGGGGTTAGTGCTTATCGACATTCCCAGGCCTGAGATAGGAGTGGAAATTCTCCAGTTGTTCGGCGAGGGTCATTCTTTATCGAGGACGATCTCCGTTGATCTGCCCTAAAGCGGTGAAGGTGCAGGCCTGCAATGCCACTGCTTGTGGAAGGGCCTCCATTAGAGGGAGCTCTACAGGGCCCCTCTAGGCAATATTTTTGGCCTACTCTTCCTTTCTGGCCAGATGTCTTGAAGTACGCACACACTTTTCCCCACCACACGTGACCTGCCTCTCGACGTGACGTCAGAGGCGGATATTACCAGCATGCCGGCTTTTTCAAAGAGGGCCCTAAGTGAACACTTTCCCATTCTGAGACGTCTGCAAGTTACAGGGTGGGTCCCATTCACCGCTGAATCTTGGAGCGCGCAAGCGGTTCAGCGTTAATTATATTCTGAGAGACGTAGCGCCGTTGTTTTTAAAGACGCTGTACACGCCGCAGAGAAAACCGTAGCGACACGACCGCACTCGATGATAGCTGGCACCAAACTGTGCCACACGCTCACACGCATGGCATTGTGGCAGCCTCGGTACCGATAAAGTTCTTTTATTTTAGTTTTTCCTCCGATTCCGTTATGATGACGTACGTGTTAAAGTATAAGTAGAAAAAGCACATTCAACGCATTTATTGTTGGAATCTCAATGTCAGGAGGAGGGCGGGGTTCCTACACCCCCCCACCACCCCTTTGATCTGCCACGGGCTGTGGTGTTCCCGTTGATGCTGCTGGCTGGACCAAAACCGGCGAATGCTCGTAAATCTTTCTCCGTTCGTTTCAGCCGCCACGCCTCCCGCGAGCGGGACTCGACGGTGGTGGCGGTGTTGGTGTGGACGAGAAGCCAAGAGAGCCCCCAGTTGGGAGGGATTCATCCGAGGTGTTTATGAAAACGGCATTCTGCGTTACTACAGGCAATAGGCGCGGAGGCTTGAGGCACGTTTTATAAGCGGAACCAAAGAAAAACACAAGTGTTTTACGATGATCATTTGGCCACTCATGCCTTGATAGTGCAGCAACACAAAGGCTGGCTGAATGCGCGGATTTGCAGCGTTGCACCGTGGGGTGCTGTTAATGCTTAATGTCGGTAATGTTTCTTTTTTCAACGCCCAAAGTTAATTAATGTGGCTGGTTAATTAAACTAGCTGGGTGGCACTGTGGTTACAACATTCGACTCACGACAAAAGATTGCAACGTTCGAATTCTCTGCGGTGATGCGAGCCGTGCGTAACGGCACGCTGCAGGTACCGTGACGCATCGCTGGGAGGATAATCGCCATCATGGGTGAGTTTCGCAAGTTATCACCACTGAGCGGTGAAGCTGCCGTGGTGTGACGGTGAGCACACTGGACTTGCGAGGCAGACCGCAGGCTCTATTCGTTCTCCCGGCGTGGCAGCTGAAACAAAGGTGCACAAGTCTTAAACACTCCCCTCCCCCTTTCGAAGATGCCCGGCCAGAGTGGAAGAGTCGAGGTTGCCTCTGCCAGCAGTGGCACAAGCGAGGCATTGGCAGGGCTCTTCCCTTAATCTGTCACCGTTCGCCTTACCAAGGATGTGGAAGCTGATGGCTTTAACGTGGATGTGTGTGTGTTTAAATTACTGCAGAAACAACCCAAGCAGGTGACCAATCGCGACCAGCCACGTGGGAAAGCACTCACCCAATGTGTATCGCTCATGCTGCAAAGCCAACGGCAATTGTGTCGTGCTTGTACATCTGAGATTTCATTGTGTTAGTTTGAGTAAATGCATTTATATATTTTTTTAAACCTAGAATGCATTACGATATTTAAGAACACTAAATGCGCGTGACTTGAGTCACCAGTAATGAGAAAGCCATCACACAGTAATCAGAAACTGATAATGGAACTTATCAGCTTCAGAAACGGATTACTTTTCAAAAGGAACCCTTCCAATACTGCCTGTGCATTGTAGACAATGTCCAATTGTTTATTGAGACCAAGGTAAGAAGCAAAGGCCTGATGACATACAGAACGCATACCTTAGACACGTGCGAATTGACGTCTGCTTTTAAGGCTTGTCTGTCCGTGCGCAGCAGTCACACATACAAACATAAATTCCATAAATTTGCGCCTGTAATCCCTGGCATAGGAAGACGTGCGTTTCTATTCAAAAGCACTCACATTCTCAACGGCTGAGAGGTGAAATTTAAGAAACAAGGAACGCATTGTTGTCACCTGGAAACATTATCTAAGAGAGTTGTTAACAGATCCAATCAATATTGTAACTCCACTTTCATATTAGGGCTTAGCTCATCATCTTACACTTAGGATAAAGATCAAAATCACGTCTTTGATATTGAGGAACACCACACTGAATGTCTTTTATTTAAAAGTCCATTTTTTTGTTACCAAATAGTTTTTTTATATACTCAAGAAAGTGTGGATAGAAAGACACCAAGGCACCCATAGGAAATCCACAGTATTACCATCTGGCCCTATTTCATAGCACAAAGGACAGTGTACTTGGTCAATCAAGTGTGACATCTCGCACTTGCTCCACTTCAAGTGACAATGCGATTCTTGAGATATGTTATATCTGCCCAAGATTCCTCTTCCGAGTTTAAGATGTTATCTCTAGCAAGCCAGGAGAGCACACGATCAGCAAAAAAAAAGTGGTTTATGGGTGGCAATTTACAAATGGTAGCCCTTAGGGAGACAGGCGGAGCCATAACTCAAGATAGGGACAGATTCTTCATAAGAATAGAGCAAATTATATCAAGTACATGAAAGATATTGAGCCTGCAGAGTATTGTGAGAAACTTCCTAATTTCGATTTAAAGCTTTCGTGACTGCAGGGATTCATCTTCTTGGTTCTTTCGGTAAAGTCACGTAGAATGGAAATAATAAAATAATAAAAATAAAACATTATAAAATAATTCTCACGACGTTTCGGCCACAACGCAAGCAGCCGTCCTCAGGTGGAGAGCAGGTCTGTCGAGTAGACAGAGTCATTCAGACTCTGACAGAGTCATTCAGACTCTGGCCGAAACGTCGTGAGAATTATTGTATTATGTTATATTTTTATTATTTTATTATTTCCATTCTACGTGACTTTACCGAAAGAACCAAGAAGATGAAACTTCCTAATGCCACACACGTCAAAGCAGCCTGGTCTACAATTACAACACAATGCCATTACATTCCCCCACAGAGTTACATGATCTGCAAAAATAATAATGTATTGGAGAGAAAAAATGCGTAAATGTTCCAATTTTCTCCCATCTTGATTTTAAACTTATTTGAGCCGTGGTGATAATTGGGTGGTGTTAAATTGGCAATTAGTTTTGCCAACTTGGTTCAATATTTTAATTCCTCCATGCTGATGTTACACGTTTTTTAATTACATTTTGTAAAAGTGAATGTGCTTATTTTAGATCCACTAAGAGGACAAACTTAATAAAATAATATATGTTGGGGGGTTCTTTTCCCGAAAGTATTTTCATAACAAAACAATTCAGGTACACGCAGATGATATGAAATTGGGTTGACACCAGCACAACACACATTACGGATTACAGTGCAATGGAAATCTGTCTAAATGTATCGGTGCTCACAGCAGTTGCCCCAACACTCTATAGAGCTGCATGGGTGATCTTTATTTTTGCGTGTAATGTGCGCATGTTCCTTCCGTTAGGACTCTTTAATTTGTAGAGTGAGTTTTTGTTTTTTATATTTCGATATTGCACCGCCGCGTGACGCACTTCACTCGCGATTAAAGCCGCAATATAATCTTTCACATCCACTGCAAGACAACCACAGCAATCTAAATTCAATCTCTCGTCAAGCACATCTGTGGCATGTGGCACCTGTGCTTGTTCCCGAGCACCCACAAGTCATCTCAACCTTGGGTGGGCACCCGGGGCGGTGCTCCATCCAGTATGCATCTTCTCGAAGTAAAACAACAACAACAACACAATTGGCCACCCGTAGGCCAGTGTTTCATTCGCTACGGACTCTTGATGCGGCTTTGACTTTTTTCTTTCAAAGCCCTTGTGCTGCTCTGTGCGAAAAAGATGTTTGAACCTTCGTAGAAATGTCAAAAGATGTTTGAAAATTATAATTTTCACGAAAATTATCATCTTTACGAAAGTGTGTCTTGAATACAGCGCTGTGAACTATGAACACAAAACGCGCTGTTGCTGCTGCTGCATAATGCACAAAAGAAGCAGTCGCTGAAATAGGTTAAATCTGTGTTGCCCATGGGAACGTTTTGAACCCCCTTACAATCATTTAGAAGAGAATTAACATTCCAATACATCAGCCCACATGAGAGCAGCACCACCACACAAGCACACACACACACGTGTGGTCTGCCTTGTCCATGTGCGCACAATGCAGAATACACGCGCGGCATATATAGTATTAGTAGTAGATGCTTGAGCATGTTGTGTTTTTTTTAATAACGAACACTTATGCACGCACGTCTGCGTGCACACAAATGCATGCTGCCCTGTGTACTCACGCAGACTCTGGGAGGCTGATCTCTGTGTGTGTGTAGGGTGTTTGTGGGGTGTGTGTAGGGTGTTTATGGGGTGTGTGTGGGGTGTGTGTAGGGTGTGTGTAGGGTGTTTGTGGGGTGTGTGTGGGGTGGGTGGGGAGCGGTAGTGTAGTGGTTCGCGCTCCGCTGCGCTACGAAACTGGCGACCCGAGTTCGATTCCCGCTCACGGCCAACACACCAGTGACAATTATCTGAATCGGTCCTGGGGCTCCCCTAGGTCGACTCAGCCTAAAATGAGTACCCGGTTCACTGTGTAAACATCGCCACTGGGGAGACAAAGTCGGTCGGGCGTGGTTGTGGCCACCCACCCACTCGTGTGCCTGCCGGCTATACGGGGGGTGGGGGGGGGGTCTTTGTCTTAATGCACACGCGCATATACACGCGAGCACACGGAGATTAAAACTGCGCGGCACAGAATCGTACTTCATGCAGAAATCCCTCACTCGCACAGTCTCCACGTTTACATTGAGCGGACCCGTCCGCGCGCACACACACACACACGTACACACACACGCGTACACACACACATACACACACACACGTACACACACACGTACACACACACGTACACACACACACACGCACACACACACACGTACACACACACACGTACACGCGCACGTTCATGCGCAACGACAAAGACAGATCGTCGTCTGCACACCGTTGTGCCAAGCGCCGTTAGCGAGCGCCTCTGTCGGTCCAGCGCAGCGCAACACACCCGGCCGCCCCATGCAGTGGTCATTAGCCACGGCCAAGCCAACGTGACGCAGAGGCCAGGCCGAGTTCCCAGGTGTCATCTGTCGCCGATGTGACGCCGGGCTGGGAATTGAACTTCTGTGCGTAAGATGGTCGTGCCACCGCGCGCGCGCGACATACGAACTCGAACCGTGCACACGCGCACACACTTTTTTGTCTTTTGTCTCCTTTCACGGACGGCGTGCCCATTATCCTCCCCCACCCATCCTTCATCTCTCCTGCTCACACTTTCTCACGTTCCCCCCTCCTCCATCCCGACTCCGAAACCGCCCCCACAACCCCCTCTACCCTCACCCCCCCTCACCCCCAGCAGCGCGGCTCCATCACGACTCCTCCTGCTCTCTTGTCCACCCGTTTCTGACCGGACGCACGATTTTAAAACCTCCCATCGTTGATAAACTTGTTGTTGTTTTTTTACAGAAGGCGCTCTTCAAACGATACGCGGCTCCTTTAATGCCACGCCTCGGAAAGTCACGCAGCGCGCAGCAGATTTCGTTCAGTTAACGTCCGTTCGTGAGCTGCTCAATCCTCACTTATTTTCACTTTTTTTAAATAAAAAACAGTGAGGATAGTCTCCAAATAGATTCACCGCTGTCGACGTCCCACGAAGTGGTACCAATTTTATTGAACCAAGACGGATGATGGGCTTAAATCTATCCTCGACTAATGAAAAACGGCACCTTCCTGAAATTCAATTGCAAACTGGGCAAGACTTTACCAGGTCGAAGCTAAATTGTCTTCATTCCAAACACAAACATTCAGGCAGTGCTCGACTCATCTCCACTGACCGCTCTAAACGAGTGATGGAAATTCCACATTCCTATGGCAAAGCGGCGATTGCAAATCACACGTGTGTGTGTGTGTGTATGTACACCACATGTGTATATTGAAACAAATGGACAATGCTTTTGTATAGTTGTGTCACGCAGCCACCACGAGGAGGGTGACTGGGGGCCCCTTTTTGTATCCCAAGTGTATGGCGCTCAGGTCCCTGAATGCACGTCCACTGTGGGAATCGGCTTGTTCCATTCGCTGCGATGTAGCAGCCCATTAGACTAAACCATTGTCACGGTGAATCTGAACGCTCAAGACAGCTGGGCCCAAACAAAGGGGAGAGTGGGTGTACGGTTCATCTTTGTGTTGGCTACCATTAATAGGCAAATAACATTTTATTTAATAAAAATAATAATACTACACGTGATTTGTGTGTTTATAATTATTGCATTGTGTTGGTCAAACCGCCAAAATTTGTATCGGGGGGGGGAAACAGTACGAAAGCTTCAATTACTTTCCCCATTTTTCCTCTGCAGTCATTCTCTCCATCGGAACAACCTCTGTTAACCTCTTACGAAATAGTACCTATTTTATTGTTCCTCGTGATTGATGAGCTGGGTATGACCGTGGTGGTAATTGAAGTCGTAACCTTTACAAATGTGAATCAAGCACGACGCCTCTGTGCCGCTTCTCTGGATTGTTGTCGGTTTATAATTAACACAGCGTTGAAATACTGGATTTTAAAATAGATATGCTTGTTCTGAAGCACGTTGGGTGTATGTCATGTTGGCTGCTGGTTTTCACGACGACACTATACCGTGTAATTGGCATGTTGACTAAAACGCGTGGCAAAATATAAAATCTGAAGTTCTCCCAGCGGACCTGGCCTCGTTGTGCAACTTTATTGGCTTTGCACAGAGTCGCTGTCACAAGTTCGAGCCAGGCCTCTCCCTTGGATGAGAAATTCGATGTCTCAATGGGCTTTTACGTGGGGAAATAAAGTTAATGTGCCACGATAATGATGATGATGATTTGTTTTGTATGTACAAAACTACACTGGCTCTGAACTCGGCATTCAATAATTACTTTTTAGAATAAATGCAATTATTAGGTACATAGTTGTATATCTCGTGGTGATTAAAGAACGTCCATTAATAAGTAATAGCGTGGGCTCACAATGTTTCATTTCGGCAATTGTGTGCGTGCAAGTAATGTCCATGTGGGCCAGAACGCTGGACTTCTACAAAGCAACTCAAAGAGGGGATTTTAGCCTTTGAATGTAGGTGCGTGCAGAGGATGACAGGGAATTCATGGCAGGCGAGGGTAAGCAGCTTAAAGTTTGAAACGGAGCGTGGTGTGGAAGCATCATAGCACGTGTGGAAGGAGGTAGCGATATTGTAGGGCACGTGTTCAGCATCGAGGAGACAAAGTGACTGAGATGGCGGCGGTGGTCATCTTCTGTACGGCTCACGTAGATGCAGAAGAACAACTCCGATTTCACATGAAGATCACCAGAAAACCGCGTCACGAGCAAGCGGGGTGTAATCGCTGCGATGTCTCCGTCGTGTTTGTGGATGGGGCATTGCGCCGTTACACGTTGCACGGTCAGTTGTGGATGATCACAGTCGCGCACTACTGGGAAGGTTTTAATTTTCGATCTGTGCACCATCATCATCAGGGTATCTGCATCTGCTGCTGACTCGGTTTGTGCAGTGGATGCGATTTAGTGTGGACCATGAGCTTCGTGCAAGATCAAAACCGAGGGATCTTCTGCGTTGGGTCTTTCACAAGGTGTTTGTTTGTGAGTTATTTTAAACTTCAGTCAGACATTTCAACTGTACAGCAGTCGCACAATCTGGCAGAAAGAAGGAAGCGATGTCGACAGACCCCTTGGTTTTTGTCACTGGGCAATGGCAGAAGACAGCCAGACTTAAGCAAAAAATGTAAAACTGAAACTAAACTATTTATACTTTACCAGGCAAGGCCCACTGAACTCTCTATACAGCTTTTTTTCAGAAGCGACCTGGCAAAAAATGTTAGCTCACCGAAGTGGCTTATCACGTGGACATTTATAGCAGCCAAATACTCTAAACGCACGTTCATTCTAAATGTGGATGGAAAACCCGGATGTCCCGGAGAAAAATCCACGCGACCACGGGGAGCGAGACACGCAAACTCGAAATATACAGCAGGCGTCAGCATCGGGATGGAACCCACGACCTCCTGCATACCAGGCGAGGCAGTCAACATCCCACCACCGCGCATGGCTTAAACGAAGCCACGTGTTCACATGCACGCCGGCTGGCGGCTACAAGTTAGGAAGCGACCCCATGCTGCTCTTGCAGGGAGCAGAAAGTAATTAAAAGGTCTGGCAAGCCACGCCGCCCGCACCTCCGTATTCTATCGGCTCGGTCCACAATGCGCAGACTGTGCGATTGAAACGCCACGCTTTTCGGGGGCACCCCTGGACCGGACCATTAAAGCGTCTCGTCTACGTGAGATTTACGGGGAATGTATATAAAAAAAAACATTTTTCCGCTACCGAATAAGCCGCGCCAAGGGCTAACTGCGGTTTACAAGCTTTGCGTCATCCCTGCGAGCAGTAAAGAAATGTAACGTGTAAAAATAAACAATCAGTAAGAAAATATTTGTAGCTTATTTCCCGGGAATCGTTTTTATTTATGCGTTTCATAATGAAGCCGCGTAGCTACCACAAGGTAATATTACCTGTGTAGATGATGGATGATGTCATGGCATATATGTTATTAGAGTAATGTGGCCAGGCTGCTCCCCACTGAGACAGCGAATATTGCGTCGATGGTTTAATTCCTGCAGCTGCTCATGTGTGTGCGCTTGCCACTGTGTGTGGACTTAGCTCGATATGTAAACATGCACAAGATAGCTTCGCTTCACCATATACTGGTAGACCATAGGCACAAGTGCGTTTATCGAACACTGAATAAGGCCAGGGCATGGCATTAAGTCGGTGAAGTCAGAACCATGTCAGACCATCTTTGTTCAGAGCTGATGTTTATGCCCTGAAACAGGTGCTTGTTTAAGTCTGAGTCGACCTAGGAGAAGACCAGTATTGGTTCAAACACGACACAAATAAAGCACGTGCCTCCCTCTTCAAATGTGTGGACCCAGCATACGGTAATCTCCTCTTGTGAATGAGGTTCCAGAATATTTTAATATCCACTTCGAATGGACATAAAAAGTCTCGTAATTAACAAGACACCAAACTCACACTGATGGACAATGTTCAACCGGTGTTCACCTCCATGGGCGGTTGGGGACACTTATTGAAATTCTAAATTCCGATGGTAGGATCCAGCCTATCCAAAGGATCTGTTTAACACGTAGAAGGCTTTCGTGACCAATATCCATAGAGGTTTTTTTGAGTTAGATCGCGTAAATATGAATGTGCCTTTAAACCCGCCACCACCCGACACAGCTAATTAGTAAGGTTTGTCACGTAAACCAAACATGCCAATTCCTTACTAGTACAGCACCCCGGTGTGTTGGAGGGTAAATCCACAACGTTTACAATTTACTATCCAAAGGATGACCGCCTTTAACTTCCCACAAAGTGGTACTCATTCGACTAACTTTAGAAGGGTGATTGAGTTTCTCTTGAAATAAAATGTAATCAACAACAACAACAGCGTAAACCTTGGTGCCTGACCCACGTGAGCATAAACGCATGTCAGCTACTTTTGGTGGAAAAGCTGCCAAACGTTTGGCTGCGCTTCAGTCAAAGAAAAGAAAAAACATTTCCCGCCAAAACATGAATGGTGTCTGGCTGATCCTGAAAAGGACGGTCCTGTGTTCTACAGCGCTTAAAGAGTCTGAACACACTCAAACCCGCTTCCAAAGAGCCACCGGTTTACTCAATAATGGCTTTCTCCAAGACTCGGGTCACCTGTTGGGCTATGACTTAATAGAGCAGCACGCACGTGCCGCCGTGAGGACGCGCGGCAGGCAGTCGCCAAGTGTGCAAACGTGCGCCCGTCCATGCAGTTCTCGCATGGTTTCTGTCAACGTGTCAATTAGGGCTCCCTTCCAGAAGCTGGCACCGGAGATGACGGAGGGGGTGCAGTGGGGGTGCTGGTGGTGGTGCTCGTGGTGGAATCGCCATAATGAATCAATTTCACAACGGGCACTTTCTGGCTGTGCCTTTCCAGGGCTGCCTAAGCCACCGCGAATCGCAGCTGCTGTCACCGTCGCCCCGAGCCACGGACGTGCAGAAGTAAGAGTTTTCTTCTACGAACGCAAGACCGACGGAGATGCAGCAGTGTGACTGTGTGGCCGAACGTTAACCAGTGTCCTCAGATCGTTATCAAGTGAAGACACCCACACGATACCTACCAAGACGCCCGCAGGGTCCATCTGGCCAGAGCTGCGGAGAGCGAGAGTGCCAAACTCACAATCGCAAGGTCACAAGGTCAAATCCTGGTCAGGGGTCGACTCAACCTATCGTCCCTCGGGAGTCGATGAAATAACGACGACTTTCTTTTGAAAATCGCCAGTGGTCAATCTATTGAGAAGGTGAACCCCGCCAGAGCAATGTGCTGGCTCAAGGCAACGAGTGGATAAGAGTAACGTGCAAGGGATTTCTCGTTTGAGCAGGCAGACAGATTGCACGTCGAGTTTGTGAATGTGTTCTGGTAGAGAACGTGTGGGGGAGCGGGGGGGGGGGGGGAAACGCTTGCTCCAATGTACACGTGGTTTATCATCTTCGCAACGTGCTTGAATGAAATGAGTGCGCACAAGAGAACTACAACTTTCTTATCGACGAGCCAATCAGCTCATGTTAGACATCCTGCCCTATACACGGTCGGCAGGCCTCTACGTCGATTGTTCAACGGTTTAAAAGAGCTGAAAGTCCACCGTCCACTTGCCACTTGATTATTCATGCGGCCACAGAGGCGAGTGGAAGCTGTGCCTGGATTCCCAAGGATGGGGTGCTTTCAAGTGGAATGGGGTTTCCCTGCGATTAGACCACATATGGCGAAGATTTTCTTTAGGTTTTCTCCGGTTTTCCAAAGTGCTTCTGTCAGCCGTGTCCAATGCCGTTAATGGGAATTACATGAGAAAAGCCATCAATCATTCACTTGGCTCTATTGGTCACCCCATGGCATGGGCCTCCCTGCAAAACCAGGGATGAATCATTTTGTCTGACGTGGCCTGGGTACGAAACAAAGCGGTCAAGAGTTGCATTAATTATGAATCTAGTCGTTGAACGTTGTGCATGATACGTGAATCATAGTTTAAACTTCGTGCTCTGTAGCAACAATAGTATTCGTGCTCTGTAGTTACTCAGGGAAGTCTCACTGAGTATCAACATTATTCGTTTTCGCTGGACTTTATGGCACCTGCATGTAATCTAGCAACTCGAAGTCAGGATTGGGGCCTCACACACAGAGATGGACCTTTTCGGGGACACTCAACGTGAGGGTTAAAGAGGTGGTGCATGTCCGACACAGTACTACAGCAAGTAGGTTACGTTATGTTGCTGGACTTGTATGTAAAATAATCTACGAACAAAATGCAAAGGTCTTTCCCCCGCCGCATCTCCGATTAGCACGGTTGGCTACGTACGGTGTGAAAGAAGTTCAACATACATACAAAGTGCTGTACTGTGCAGCACATAAGGGGGGGGGGGGGGTTATGGCCAGTGCCCTGTCTCGCCGCTGATGTTGACACCGCCGCCACCAGCTACTCTCTCAAGGCTGAGGCTAACCTACGCACGAGGCCCGGCTCCAGTTCACACATCACTCGCCGCTCGATGTTCGACGTGACCGGGAAGCCGAAACGATGCCACCAGCTTCGCGCCATTCACCGAGCGCCGCTGCTGCCGCTGCCCGTGGCACGAGGAAAGACAAACCTCACCGTGTCAAGTTACAGAGCCACACTTGAAAAGGAACAATAAAACTCATCTTCTTGGTTCTTTCGGTAAAGTCACGTAGAATTGAAATAATAAAATAATAAAAATAAAACATAATAAAATAATTCTCACGACGTTTCGGCCACAACGCAAGTAGCCGTCCTCAGGTGGAGAACAGGGCTGTCGTCCTCAGGTCTGTCTCCTCGACAGACCTGAGGACGGCTGCTTGCGTTGTGGCCGAAACGCCGTGAGAATTATTTTATTATGTTTTATTTTTATTATTTTATTATTTAAATTCTACGTGACTTTACCGAAAGAACCAAGAAGATGAATCCCTGCAGTCACGAAAGCTTTACATCGGAACAATAAAACCTCAAAGTTATCTCGCTTCTCTCCCACCGCTCGTTGAATACATGGAACAACAACTCAGCGTTCAAGCCAGGAACTTTTTCCTGATGACGACCGCTCGTGTTGCGATCGAAACGTCGCAGTTTTTTGGTATTTTACTTCGAACCTATCTACAGTACGTGACTTTGCCGAAAGACCCAAAGAATATGAATTCCTGCAGTCACGAAAGCTTTAAGTCAAGATTTCACACTGGTACAACATGCTCTCGAGCCGTAATGACTATAATGATGTCGACAGTGGTGATGATGATGATGCCTGCTGTTAATGTGATTGAAGGCAGGAATAGCAGGGTACATATGTAAAATTGATGGGTCAGGTGCGCGCAAGCCCCACGTATGCATTAGGGAGGAATTTGCAGCTTATTATTATTATACAGGTGGAGTAAAAAAACTCTTTGCATTCCAGGTGCACGCTATTCTGTTAGGGACGCACAGATGCGCTCTTCCAGAGATGCAGTGAAACGTTACAATCTGCGGTTGTGATTCAATGCAGGAATCGATTCCTATTTGTCTCCTTTTCACCTTGTATATTTATTTTTTCCACGCCGTTAGTACAGTTTCTGTTTGCCGCCTTAGTCGAAATGTAACATAAAGCAAAGCTCTTCAATTAAATTTACATGATGCGTAATCAATGTTACACACGCACATCTCGAGGGATCTATCATGAGCATACTAATCAATGCTAATTGCAGAATCGATGGACTGTCACAGGCCTACACTTTTCAAAGCCAAAGTATCAAGGCAAGCATCTCCCTGCTAACAACGACTGGGGCAACATTTTATAACAGTCCTGGGCCAGTGATAGAAATTCAACATTCCTATGCCATGGACTGGTTTACTCCCTTGGAGTGATGACTGTGGAGCTGGTGGGACAAAGCAGGCAATTTCTCAACCACCACGAGGAAGGTGGCGAGGATAAGTAAGTCTGAGGCTGGCAATTTCTGCTTCTCTAACACCCAGAAGCACACTTTATCCGGACCGGGGATTTGTGAATCGACCGCCCTTAGAAACGATTCCCTTGACGGAAACGTAAGATATTTAAATCAAACAACGGCACGCGCAACAACGAGAATGCGTGCGCGTGCGATTTACAACAACAAAAAAGCAGAAATTAATTCAATGGACGCTGTCGGAGAGCAATCATTTCCCTTTCCAGAGGTCGTGCGTGAGCCTGCGTCACAGCACCGTCGCTCGACTTTCTCCCGCAAATTTCACACGCGCGCGAAAACGTGCGTACGGACGTGGGAAGGTTGAACAAGTGCAATTAGTGTCCAAAGATCATCATCCAATTACGTGTAATTGGGCGGCATTTTCTTCCTGAGAGATTTCCGCGTCACCACTTTTGCACGTCAATGGCTCCTGGGATGGCTTTTGGTTCGGTGCCATTATCGAGCCCCTGTTCAGCACGAAACAAAAAGTGTCTCCATGCTCATAGGGCGCCACGGTGGCGAGATGTTAACTACCTCGCCTGGTATACAGAAGGTCGTGGGTTCGATCCCGACCGGACCTTCCTCAAAGTGGCTAGAGACTCAGCGACGTTTTTCGATCCATGAAGGACAATTTTATTACGCGTAAAGTGTGTGCGTGACGCGCCTCCATCCTCGAGAGAGCAACAGTGAGACGCACAGCCAGACAAATAATGGAACGGACAAAAATGAATCAACGTACAAACAGAGACACAGAAAGACGCGAATAAACGCAGACGAAAGAAGAAAAAAACAGACACCAGTGACGAAGAAATCAAACACTGAGAGCTGGGGAGATGAAAGGTATTGACATATATAAAAATAGACTCCGAGAAGCACATACACTATAAATAGAAGAGACAAACTCACACAAAGACAAAGATCCCACGGATAGCCCGAACAGACTGTTGGGGCAAGTGACGCTAGCGGGCGCCTATGAAGGCCGGCACAGCACACCAGGGGGTGGGTGGCCAGCACCACGCCCGGCCACCTTTGTCTCCCCAGTGAGGCTCAGTCGACCTCGGGGAGGCCCAGGACCGGTTCATATAATCGCCACTGATGTTGGCCGTGAGCAGGACGCGAACTCGAGCAGCCAGGTTCCAGAGGTGTGGACTCGAGTCATGTGACTTGGACTCGAGTCAGACTCGAGTCATGAATTTGATGACTTCAGACTCGACTTGGACTTGCATAACAATGACTTTGTCCCACCTCTGCCAGGTTCTCGTCGGGCAATGCACGAACCGCTGCGCCACCGCTCCCCACAAACACACGCAGTCAAGTTGCTTTACTTAGTCACTTGGCCTAACGGAGCACATTTGAAAGATGCTGTTGCCAGAGAAACTGACCAGACACAATAGCCCCGTTAAAACACACACACACGCGCGCGCACCCCAATGCCCAAGAAGCCGAACCTTTCAAATAAAAAAAAAACCTATACACAGGATACAACTAGCTAGCCACGAACACATAGTACCACCCCACCCGGCACAAAACCTGTAAGAACCATCAGAAAAAGAGCAGCCTATACAACACAACAAAGAGCTCGAGCACAACTTGGGGGGATTTTTTTTTGTTTTCCAGATTTTAAAAGACCCCGTCCATCACGGCTGAATACAGGAGCGCTGAATGCATCGGCCGGTGCAGTGTGTGCGTGGCGTGTGTGTGTGATGCGGCGTGTGTGTGTGGTGCGGCGTGTGTGTGTGGAGCGGCGTGTGTGTGCGTGGCGTGTGTGTGTGTGTGGTGCGGTGTGTGTGTGCGTGGCTTGTGTGTGTAGTGCGGTGTGTGCGTGGCGTGTGTGTGTGTGGAGCTGCGTGTGTGTGTGGTGTGGGGTGTGTGTGTGTCGTTCGGCGTGTGTGCGTGTGTGTGTGTGTGGTGCAGTGTGTGTGTGGCGTGTGTGTGTGTGTGCGTGTGTGTGTGCATGGCGTGTGTGCGTGTGTGTGTGTGTGTGGTGCAGTGTGTGTGTGTGCGTGAGTGTGTGTGCGTGTGTGTGTGCATGGCGTGTGTGTGTGGTTCGGTGGTGTCGCGGTTTGAGCGCTGCGCTATGAACACGCTCATGATCAACACAAGTGATGATTATCTGAACCGTTCCTGGGCTTCCCGAGGATCGACTCAGCCTCAAATGAGTATCTGGTGCGGTGTTTAAACATCGCCACTGGGGAGACAAAGGCGGCCGGGTGTAGTGCTAGGCCACCCATCCGCTCGTGTGCCGTGCCAACCCTCATAGGTGCTACTCGCTAAAAGCACTTTGCCCCCAAAAGTTTGTGAAGGCTATGCAGGGGATCTTTGTTTAGTTGTGTGGGTCATGATCTACACGCTGCGAGATGATAGTTTGTGACCTGCGGTCGACTTGTGGCCATGCACAACATCAACAACAACTGGTACCGAAACTTCACTTATGTCGTCCTCCCATTATCCGCACACCCTGCGGACACATAGGGGCCGTTACTCACCTGGGGGGGGGGGTCAGACATTTGTGACGATGTGTGACGAGGAGAAGGGGGGGTTTGAGAAATGTGACGTCACATAAACATACCGCAACTTTAAATAAATATAGAATTGTTATAACAGCATTAATTGTTCTAACAACACTCCTATAACATCAGAGTGCAGCGCCACATTAAATACGCACTACAATGACAATAGTTTAAATCGATTTGAAGCATGTTTATTTTCAAAATGGAAATATGGTTTTTTGGGGGGGGGGGCAGAGCTTTGTGACGTCATATTTGAGGGGGGTCTGACTTTTTGTGACGCCGCGTGACGAGGGAGGGGGGTTAAAAATCATCCAAAATCGTGTGACGTCATTTATGGACGGCCCCACAGACAGCTGCGCGTGTAGCTGGCCACACCAATAGTAGTATCATTGTACAAATTAATGTACGTTATCGTTCAAGATAATCATTAAATGCAGGATAAGGATATGCGCTTTATTTATTAAATATCTATCACCATAATTTTCTTTTCTTGTTATTTACTTTTTAATTGCTTGCGCTTCGTACTTTTGTTTTAATTAACGTGCAGTATTATTTATATTATTGACCCTTATTCCCTTACGCAAATACCCGAGTATTACAATTACTTTTCTCCTAATTTGTCATTTTGATGACGCACCCTGTTCTTTATCACAAATCAATTTTTAATCTGTTCCTGCCGTGCGAAATTACATGCATTATGCATATTGTATTGGGTGTAATCGCTGCCGCTATTTAATATTGTGCCTTTCGTTTTGTTCAAGTAATATTTACAAGGGTTATCATGCGCATATTAGAAGGTGGACACATGAAATATGTCCTTGAGTCGGTGCCCCCTTACCCCCGTTGGCATTAGGCAGTGCTCGCTGAGGTACAAATCCCACAATGTGGGTCAATCTCTCCGTAGGATACCTGCCATTGAGATCTCACAAAGTGGTATCTATTTCATAAAACCCCTGAAGGATGACGGACTGAGATAACAGCTGACCACGAATTGAACCGTGCAATTCTGAGTCGCACCTCCGACAGCACGGTTGGCTACATGCGATGCGGAATAAGTTCAACAAGCATACATCCAGTCTTGCCAAGCTGGGAATGATGCAAGTTTCAGACAGATTCTGTTCAGGCAAAGAGGCCCCATTATTGAATGGCAGCCACAGATACCAGACTTCACATATACCTCAATTATCTGATCATAGAGCAGTGTATACTCGTTATTAATATCTCACCATGAGCCCAGAATTGCAATCATACAAGTTGTGCCTACGTTCAATAAAGATCAGAGCTGGTGAGAAGGAATGCATTTTAACATGTAATTACTGTCCTTCCAGGGAGAAATTACATTTCAATTGAAAATGTATTTTTAACATTACTTTAATATTATTTCCATTACTACCAAATCAATTTTTTGCTTCAGAAGAGTGAACGCCTGCAAACCGTTTTTATATTATTAAATAAGACTTGCAATAAAACGTCAAATAATGCTCTCATGTACCCAGGTAGCTCAGTGCGACTGTGTTAGCCAGAGCAGAGAGCCAGCATCACTGTCATACCGAGTATGAACCCTAAACTCTCAATTAGAATAAACTCATGCTCGAATGTCGTACAGTTCATGGTTCATGATCTCCACGAAACATTAATGAAACGGAGGTCCTCGTATTCTCCATTCATCCATCCACAGCAATGATTTCAACTTCTCCACAGCCTTCTTCACCTTGCACATCAAGGCCACCGAGACTATTTGAAACCTCGGTGTAAGCCTCGGTCCAGAGCACCACGTTCGCCCATCAAATGTCCCAACTCTGCAATGTCCCCACCTCTACTTATGCAACATCTCGTGCAACTGCCACCTGCGAAACTCTGAAAAAATAAACATAAAAAAATATTACTCAGGGTGGAGGAGCAATTTGCTGGAAGTAACAGAGAGCTGTGTGGCCACAACAACACGCAGCTGCTGCTGTGGCGTCGTTCACACATTGCGCCAGGCACTCGTTTAGGTCTGAGCTGCCTCAAGAGAGACCCAGGGCCGGATCAAGGACCGTTTTCCACCGATTTGCATGAAGAGGAATCGAACCTCAGATTGCTGGGATCGTAGCGCAGTGTGCACGCCGACTCTTACCGCTCTAACAAAATAAGTTGTTGCACCGAATCTCGACGTATGTGACTCATGATAACTTGCCAACTTTTTTCTTCTTGGTTCTTTCGGTAAAGTCACGTAGAAGGGAAATAATGTTATTTTATTGCTTAATTTTTATTATTGTATTATTTCCCTTCTACGTGACTTTACCGAAAGAACCAAGAAGATGAATCCCTGCAGTCACGAAAGCTTTAAATCGAAATTTTTGCCGACCTTTGTCAATCCACTGCTGGATGAAGGCATGCACATGCCATGTCAATCACAACTGTACTTCACACGCTAAAGCATATTTAAAATCGAGATTGAAAACTGATTTATTTAGAACAGCTTTTTTTCGTGTTTAATGTGTCGAACCTCCGATTCGCATGGTTGGCTACGTGCGATGTGAAGGAGGTTCAACATACATACACACGTGTTGGTGAAGGAGGTGTTTCTGGACTGGTTCCGAATTGAGCCGCCACTGATGTGAGCCGTGGCCAGGGATCAGGCCCAGGCCGCTAGGTTTAGAGCACAGGGTGAGAACCACTGCACCTATGGTTTACTATTCCACCATTTTAGCACTTTGCATGTCCGGCACGGGGGTATGGAGATCTTTGCCCACTCCTGGGTTGACGAAGGGCTGTGAATGATACTCACCATCATTATTATTGTTATTTAATCATAAAACATCCAGCTAGATGCCTCAATCAATGCTCGCGTGAATATGAAGACGCTGCACTAATAATCACCGTCATCGCCATCACCATTATCAGCCATGGCCAATCATCACCAGCCACGGCTGGGTGAAGGCCTTCTCGAATTGGCCGCACCTCTCGCTATCTGACAAGACAGCTTCCACAAGAGACCCCGCGGACAAACACGAGGACGGGCACGCAGTGCGGTGGAGCATCGACTCTACGCATCGCAGCTGACAGATAAAAGTCCGATTCGTTCGTTCGTCTCTTAGGCACGCGAAGCACTTCTCGTCCACCGAGGGGGGGAGAGGGATAAAGTCTCATTTCAAGAAGTGGGCTGATTGCAGCAATAATCATAATAATTCAACAATAAACACACTGCAATTACACACACACACCTATTTATTTTGTCTGAATGGTGTTTGCCGAAATGTATTCATTCATGCAGCTATGCGAGACATGCCATCGCTACGTCCCTGGCATGATTTATAATTACGAAAATAATTGTTCACAAAGACCCTTTCGAATTAGTTTTGTGCAAGTGGAAAAAAAAGCTGAAAGTTCATAGGTTAGCGTGGTTATATTCCTTCCTGCACGAGCATTCCACATCGCCCCCCCTGCCACTTAGCCATAAATCAATAGGCATGCATTGTTGTTGCCGTGTACACATGAATTGAAATAAATCGTGTTGACAGATGTGCTATAGCGCTTGGGTGCATCTTTGTTGAATATACATGACGAACCCATTCTCTGTTAATTATCCTGTGCACACATATGTACCTCTTGGGGTGTCTCGAGGAACAGCTTCAGAAAGTGCATTATTGTTATTGTTACGTGACCAACCCAGCAAAACTCAAACCCGAGAACCTTCCTTGCTCAGACATGCATGGGGCACCGCATTGACCTCCGTTGGCAACCCCGAACCAGCGGTGGAAATTCCATGTTATCATGGCAGGGGCTGGTTTCTCTCTATATAAGACAACCTCATGTGAATTTCAGCAATCGATTTTTTATTGAACCCTGGACGGACGACGATCTGAGTTGATGCTGACCAGGAACTGACCTTGTAACCTTTTGACTGGAGCGCGCTAACGACACAGCGAGAAACCCCCAACAATACATAGCCAGCGATGCTGCCGCGGTGTAATGGTTAGCACATTGGGCTCGCAATCTCAACGCGTCGCAG
This sequence comes from Lethenteron reissneri, assembly GCF_015708825.2. NCBI lineage: Eukaryota > Metazoa > Chordata > Hyperoartia > Petromyzontiformes > Petromyzontidae > Lethenteron > Lethenteron reissneri. Next base: position 3,100,991 of record NC_083798.1, on the reverse strand, counting down.
TGGAAACAGCGGGCAGGTTTCCTAATTCGTAATTTCGTAATTTCCACCCAGGAGTATACACGGGTTCACCGCAGTTAGTCGATAGGTGTGGTAAAGTTTGGGTCCTCCCACCTCTTTCGTGGAAGAGTAGGCCAACATGCCCATGCGAGGGGCTTTCACGAGCCTCCTCTGGGCCGAGGCCCTTGCCACAATAGTGGAGCGAGCGAGCAATTGCAGGGCTGCACCTTGTACGTGACGTGGATGTCCAATTGATTCTGCCATTGCAACAAAAAAACGAGAATGACTCTCAAGACTCATATTTCAAGAGCATCATGCTGGGGACGTTTGACCAATGTCTTCATCGGTAGCGTAGAGTGATCTTGCTCATGGGGAGGAAGTGCCAAGAGATAACCCGTGCATGCAAGGTTACTCCACTCACATACCCACACTGAGCAGCCTACTTGCTGTACTGCCTCATTCATGCCAATTTGTAGCTCTGCATGTGTGTGTGTATTTGGACGTGGGCCTCCCCTAGGTTGGCTCAGCCTCAAATGAGTACCCGGTGCGACGTGTAAACATCGCCACTGGAAAGACAAAGGCAGCCGGGCGTGGTGCTGGCCACCCACCCCTTCGCGTGCCGTGCCGGCCTTCATAGGTGCTCGCTAACGACACTTGCCCCAACAGTCTGTCACAGGCTATACGGGGGATCTTTGTCTTTGTTTCGACGTGCCGGCCTTCGTAGGTGCTACTCGTTAACGGCACTTGCCCCAACAGTCTGTTGAGGCTATACGGAGGGGGGGATCTTTATCTTTGTCTTTGTTTGGACATGTAATGTTGTCAGCACATCCACAAACTATAGCAGCATGCAACATCTTCCTTGATGGAGGCTCTGTTTGAATGTCCGTCCCATTCTTTAAAGCCGCCTCGAGCTATTTACTCATTCGATACACATTACAGAAGGGCTCAAGCTGAATAGAACTCAAATTAATCAAATAAGTCGCCCTGGTTTTTTTTCTGTTTGTCAATACTAGCGGAGGCGAACACAGAGGGCTCGGCATGAAATTCAGAATTGAGGAGCCTGAAGGGACATATAAATGTAATTTATTACATATTAATGCATTTCTTTATAACTGTCACAGTCCAAACAACGCTGTGCACTTTCAATCGCGCTTTGCATGTAACATAGGGACAGGACTATTACTCATATACATACATATATATATCAAGTCTTCATATATTACTGCCACGGTGCAATGGTTAGCACACTGGCCGTGCAATCCAGAGGTTGCAGGTTTGATATCCAAGCAAGTTCAATATCCAGTCGTGCAGGTTTCTTAAATCTCCTCGCCTCTCTCCACCCAGCAGAATAAATAAAAACCCTGCGGTCAATCAATTGACGGGTTGCATGTGTTGAGGAAAAGCGTGGCTACCTCCCACATCTTCCAAAACCTCTGGCCAGCGTGGAAGAGTAGGCCAAAATCCCCTCCGTATGGCCTCTCTCGAGCTTACTATTGTGAAAGCTCTTTTGCTACAGCAGTGCTGTGAGCAAGTAAATCTCAGGGCTGCACCTTTACCTTTACTCAATGTATTAACACACAAACCCTGACTGGGTGGTGTTGTAGCCAGAGTGCCCGACTCATCAATCGCCAGCTCGTCCATTCAAATCATGTCCTGAACGGTGGACTTACCCATTCCTTCATGCCATCAGGAACAATAATATAACTACGAAACGAAATACAATTTTGATTGATTTACAGCGACTAAATGTTACCGCATCGCAATATCCTGTGCACATATTTAGTTTAGGGGCACTGCGGTGGTGAATGTTAACTACCTTGCCTGGTATACAGGAGGTCGTCGGTTCGATCCCGACCCCGACGCCTGCTGTATATTTGGAGTTTGCATGTCTCTCTCTCTCCCTGCGGCCGCATGGATTTGCCTCCGGGTCCTCCGGTTTTCCCCTCCACATTCATAAACGTGCATTTAGAGCATTTGGCTGCTATAAATGTCCACGTGACGATAATCCCACTTCAGTGAGCTCTCATTTGTGGCCAGGTCGCTTCTTAATAAGAACTACATAGCTCAGTGGGCCTTACGTGGTTAGAATGAAAATAGAAGTTCAGTTTAGTTTGAAGAGGCAGTCGTCAGCCGGGGTTACAAGGACGATCCTAAAGCGGGACTTGAACTAGGGCAGGGAGCCGACTGCGTGGACAGCTGGGTGGAAGTGGGTTCCAGGCAATGAGGGGGGGGGGGGTGGTCAGCACAAGAGAAGGAGCGGTCCCTTTGGTTGAATGTCGACAGTGGTCGTCCGATGGGGAGGATGGCCTTGCCATGTTTTTGTGGAATTCCCACTGCTGACTCGGGGCTGCCAAAAAGAGATGACCCCCACCCCCCACCCCACGCTATGTTGAGACAAATCGAAATCTTTGACCCGACGCTCTCTCGCGTGGGTTGATTTCTCGTGGTTGAGCCGCTGTGACACAGCCACACCAGAAGGGCCTCTTGTGCACGCTGCCACGGCGCTCCGCGAAGCTACTTTGACGGCCGCGGGAGGCGTTACTTTTGACTTTGTAACAAACAAACGAAACAATAAATAAGAATAATAGGTTTTACACTTTCTGCCTATAAAATAGGAGTGTTCAGATGTTAAAACGCCAAACTGAAACCTTTTGCAAGGAATCATATCAGCATTAACCACATATACTTGTGGTGAACATGCAAACAAGAAACATGCTCTGATAGTATATTTAACACGTAGGCTTTATGAAGTATAGTCCATGATGCATTGTCTTTGAAACTGATTGGTCCACACTGAGACAACAACAAAAAAACGATGCCCCCCCCTCCCCACAGTTCACCCCACCGCGATCGACTGATCGTCGCAAGAAATCCATAATTGCTGCCGGCTTGACCGAGACATTGTGGGATGGAGAGGCGTGGCTGTGTTTTAGAAGATTTCACAGAGACGCTTCGCCCAATGCATGCGGTCAGCCCACCCGCTCCCCCTCCCGCCTGCGAACCACGGAACGCGAACTGCGCGCAGGCGCGGACGGGTATGGATCACGTCTGTGAACTAATAATAGATCGACGTTTACACAACGCCGCGAAATTCCGAGGTCGCTCATATATCATTCAAGGAATGCGTGGAATCCGAGATAGTCACTGCGCGCGCGTGGCATTGAGAGTCGCGGGGGGGATGTGCGTCTTTTAATCCGGCAGAGTCGTCTTCGTGCGTGACCACGTCTGGAGGATGGAGCGTCACCGGCCACAAGCGTGCCGTGCATGCTACTTTCCGGAGCGCCTTATAATCCGGAGGATACGATACGATTTTGATGTTATTTGCAGCTCCTTGTCAATGTCGATGGAAATAAAAACCACCCAATTGCCCGTTTGATAGTTTGACATTCGTATGCGCATGAATGTAACGCCAATGAGCCCCCATATGACTAGTTTATTGTCCTTCCCCCGCCCCTCTGATTAGCGCTGTTGTCAACAGTGCCAAGGTAGTTGAACATACATACATGCATGGACATCGGTAACATTATTTACCTAGAAATTCCACATCCCTTTGGCCAAGACCAAGTCTTTTTCCATCACATTCACTGTTGACTTCCCGCTCGGCGCTGCAGTCTCACCATGTGGGACTAATTTTACCAACCCCGGAGGGATGATGATGATTGGCTGAGTTAACCCCTTGGCCGGGGCTTCACTCTCACGGCGGTAGAAGCGGGGAGACTGCGGAACAGAATCCGACATCACCAACGCACACGGAGCGTTGAGAGCCCATCGCAACTTTCATATCGCAGCTCGTTACGTGAGATTACGAAGGCGTGTTTCCTCTCTGCTGTGCAGCTGAATGCACACAACCTTCTCGTAGATTCCCAACACCTCCACTTGCGTAAGTTTCACACTTTTGGAGCGTGGTTTAGATGCCCTGAACTTGCTGTATTTTAATGAGGGCCCCTAACCGAGTGTGACGGACTGCAGATTTGGCAGAGCTGCATTAGCGCTGTCATTCTGCCATTTATATATATACAGCTTACTGTGTATAAAAGTTTTTTTCAGCGCAAATTCAATTTCTGCTGATCAAAGACATGAGACGCAATCTTAAAAGTTTGTGCCGTGTAAAGTGCTTGCCACATTTAGTGGCTTGAACATTTTAAAACTGGCTTGACATGCTAACAAATCGGTTGTTGTTGTTATTATTATTCACCGAGCGTGGGTACTGGCTGGCTCATATTCTGCCAAAGTGGTATAATGGTGAGCACACTGCACTTGCAATCCAAAAGTCACCGGTTCGATTCCATCCCCCGGCACGGGAGTTTCAAATAATGTGAAACTTTATTAAATCCCTCACCCATCTCTCTCCACCCGGCAGTGTCAATGGGTAACACCACGGTTAGTGGATCGGCAGGGCACGTGCGATGGGGGTCAGGTGTACGTAGGTACTCCCAACATTCTCCAAAGCGGCGTCTCGCCAGCGAAGAAGAGTCAGCCAACATCCCTCCTCTAGTGAAGCGTTCGAGAGCTCCCTTCTGCCAGAAGTTGCGTAAGCAGCCGTTTGCGAGGCTGCATCTTGAACCTTTTTTTCCCCGTATCTCAGAGGTTGCATCATGGTGGTGTCAGCGCACTGACCCAGTTTTGCTGAGATCTTGAGTTCAATACTTGTATTATTGTTATTTTGATACATCTTAATTGTCAAGTGTACAGAGACGATGGTCTCGTCCAGTCTATGATGACAAAACAAATCTTCAAATGTGGCTTATTAAATTGGGTCTATCCCAGCTGGAAGGGCTGGAAAGTATAAATATAGTATATGACTGACATGTGGATGACCCAAACTTTATAGAGTTTGAAGGATAAGTCGTTCTGTGTTGTCAGTTCCCAAAGCCGTCCCGAGACATGACAGTGTGATTCTCTGCCGCATTAAGTATGTTACGTGGCCTTTGGAGGTGGATTATAATCCCGTAATGTGTCGTTAAGTCCAAAATATGCCGGCAAAATTGTATGATGAGTACACGCATTCATAAATACTGTACATACCCAAAAGCAGCATTCAAAATCCACCTATCAAACGGGCAGTGAATAGGGTTGATCTTATCTTCATTGGCAAACCTTGAACCAGCAATGGAAATTCCACATTACTCTGGTGGGAATAGACTCTGTATACGATGACAAGTTTTGCAGTTTCGCAAAGCTTTACTTAAATGGTATCACCCTAGGGGAAGGGGTGATGGGAGGGGAGTTAATTCTGCGCCGGGATTTGAATTCAACACGCTCAGGACTGTGAGGATTGAGGGCTCTGACCAGACAGTGCCACTCGGCAGACACAATGACAGACCGATAAAAAACAACTTCCACTGGCCCTCGTTCCATAGCGAAAGCTCCTTTTTCCCTTCATTTCATTTTTCCCTCCAAAACCGATTGTGAGTGCTGATGCCATTCGCTACGGGCCCACCATTCAAAATAAAATCTGCACCACACTGGCATTCAATGCAGGAGTGTGACCTGCATACCAATGATCTGCCAAGCCACTGGCAAGTGTGTCATCCCTTGTTTTGGCTATTTATTTACTTCCCATCAATCCATGAGTCACAAAACCCTGAATGTTTTAAATAAGTCAAAATTAACGAGTCTTCTCAAACGAGTGTGCAGGAGGGCCTTCAGCTCCATTGTCTGGCCCTGAGTCAGCGGCGGAGATTCCACGTTCCCATGGCGGGGGACACGATATATATCTATTACAGATATCTACTATATATCTCCTACAGGATGGCTGCTACTAGCTTTGTGAAGTCGGGAGCTGAACTTGACAGTGAAAAGTAACATCTCAATGTCCCTAAATAAGAAGGTTTTTGATCAGTGTGCACTACCTGCTTTGAAGTGGCTCAGAAGCGCGGTCATCGACGTCAATGTGGAACAAAACACCCAAGTACACAAACGCACGGAAAGATGCGCCCGTGAAATAATGCGGAGAGACAGAAAGAGAAAGCGCGTGGATCAGAGAACACGCGCCAGGTTATTGACATCATTCAAGCTGTTGAGCAGCGTTAGTGGGCTTGGGCAAGACATGTTGCGGGAAGGGACGATAGCCGGTGGTTACGATTAGTCACGCAGTGGGCAGCCAGAGCGATGGAACGCGCCCCAAAAACACGTCCACACGGAGAGATGGAGCGATGAAATCCACTTCTGTGCAGAGAGGTCGACGACTTTGGGAGGCCCTTCATCCAGCAGTGGATCGATTGTGGCTAATTATGATGATGGTGCTGCTCATGACTGCCGACTTTCCACGAAGCCTTCAACGTTTCCTTGACCCGAGATTGATGATTGGCCGCATTGACTGCTGACAGGGATTACAACTCACACACACCGCCTTCTGATTTGTGAGCCAAGCACTCTAACCACAGTGGATGCTAAACTGATTAAAAGTTGACAAATTCCGCACGCCAAAAAAAAAAAAGTCCGTGAACGGCGATGAGAGGGAAGTGAATGCACATTGGAGTTATTCCTGAGAGCAGCAATTGACGTTGACATCTTGATTGGGCGAAACGCCATTTCCACACTAATATACGACTCGTATCAAGTGAGCTCCTGCCCTGATTTGCAGTTCACTTCGGCTGTCACATTACAAAGTACTCTAATTTGTCAAGGCCAAGTCAAACATCCTCGTAAATCGTCGGTGCGTGCCTGTAACGCTAGCCAGGCTGCGCGGGCCCACTTTTCAGGTGGTCTCACTCACCGCGGTCGTTCGTAGGAGTCAGCCCCAAGCAGTGCCGCATTGGAGAAATTAATCACATTACGCAATGACGCAGTGGAGATGCCTGTTGAAGGATAGGGGGGACCAAGGCGGATTCGAGTGCAATATTTCTACGTGCACGCAGTGGTACTGTGTATAATGTTATGTTGCCGTGGTGGGATGGTTAGCGCACTCGACTCACAACTCAGAATTTGCCGGTCCGATTCAATCTCGTGGCACGCAACAGTTTAAACAACGGGCAATTGTTCAATCCCCCGCGTCTCTCCACCCAGCGCTATGAGTGGGTTCAGCGCAGTTAGCCGATCGGCTTACAGAGGCTGGGCTGGTGATGGGCCAATTTGAGGGTTCCAACTACTTCCAAGACGTCTGGCCAGTGAGGAAGAGTAGGCCAAAATGCCCTCTGGAGGGAGCTTCTCTGTGAGTCTCGTCTGGGGGAGGCCCTTTCTGCCAGCATTGAGAATGACGCCAGCTGCCCACTGCGATGTACAGCCCTAAACTCACAGTGCGAAAGTTACAAGTACAAATTTTAGTCCGAGGTCGACTAGAACGATTATCCCCCCCCCGAGGGAAATTAAATGAGTTGCTTCGTTTCGCGTCATCAGTTGTGGTCTCATTAGGAGGAGACTGGAGTTAAGAGCCATCGGCATTGCGTGTTTAATCAGCAAGACGATTTCGACTTTGAAAATGTATGAGTATCCATATGCCGCAGTGTTACTTGCTCCCACCGAAGCGGGCGGGAAGGCCTTCACGAGAGGGAGCTCTAGAGAGCCCCTCGAGACGGTATTTGGCCTACTCTTCCACGCTGACCAGAAGTCTTGGAAGAGGTTATGAGTACCCGCGCAGGCGGGGGAGATTTAAGAACACTTGCCATCTTGTTTCAATTTACACCCCAGGAGATGGAATCGAGCCGGAAAACCTCTGGATTGCACGTCCGGTGTGCTGCCCATTCCACCACGGCCGCGTGTTCCGATTGTAGGTGGTTAGTACTTTCTTTTTTTCTAATCTGCGGTTGGTTTCCGGCCTATGGGTGGCTCTCATACTGTTTGTGTTTTGTGGGATGGAGCAGTAGTGCAGCGGTTAGCGCGCTATGCCAAGGACGCGGCCACCCAAGTTCGATCCCCGCTCGCTGCCAACATCAGTGACGATTATCTTAACCGGTCCTGAACCTCCCGTAGGTCGACTCAGCCTTAAATGAGTACCTGGTGCGATGTGTAAAAACATCACCACTGAGGAGACAAAAGCGGCCGGGCGTGGTGTTGGTCACCCACCGCCTCGCGTGCCGTGGTGCTATTCGCTAAACAGCCCTTGCCCCAACAGTAGGGGGGATCTTTGTCTTTGTGTATTGTGCAAATCAGTGCCCTGCGTGACTGTTACACGGTGGGTCAGTGTCGACACCGTGCTACCAGCATGTGGGCAGTGCCTCCTCGCATGTGCGAACCATGAGCGTGACGCTCAGAGATACCAGACAGCGGTCAGCAGGTGTGCCCAGCGGGTCTTGGCGAGTTAGCTACACATGACTTATTCTGCACTCTGCAGTGACATCAAAGCATGGAGAACCAAAAGATGGGGAAGGAAGAGAGGAGGAGGAGGAATAAAATAGGTAGACTGACACGAACAAGGGAGACAAGCAGCAAGCCAGGCTGGCAGACAACCCGAGTGAGTCGATAGCCTGATGGACAAATAAAGTGGGCTGAGAGATGGACAGATAGGGAAGCAGATAGACAACATTTACAGAACGCATGCATTGGCAAAGATTACATTGTATGTAAGCCCAGGTGAAAATGAGCTCAACCAAGGCGGCCTTAACACTTTAATAATGTAAAAACATTAAAACTGTGTATTGTTGATGGTATAACATGGTTACGCTACGTAAATCCATAATAATGGCAATACATTTCAGCCCGTCTTTAAATCCACTGCTGGATATCTGCCTCGCGTGTCAGTTGTGGGGATTGTCTGGCCATAACTTCAATGTGGGTTGGGCGAGAGGGGGGCATTGTTTGTGATTTATGGCGGAGTCACCACAGAAGGCCGGGACTGGCTCTGATGTCACTCGCCACTGATGCGAGCCGTGACCAGGAATCAATCAGAGCGCAAGTGCACACACTACCACAAGGACAAAGATCCCACGTGTAGCCTCAGCAGACTTTTGGAGCAAGTGCTGTTAGCGAGCGCCTATGAAGGCCGCCACTGTGCACGAGAGGGTGGGTGGCCAGCACCACGCCCGGCCGCCTTTGTCTCCCCGGTGTCGAAGTGTACACACCGCACCAGGTACTCATTTGAGGCTGAGTCGACCTAGGGGAAGCCCGGGACCGGTTCAGATTATCGTCACTGCTGGTGTTGGCCGCGAGCGGGAATCGAACTCGGGAGGACAGGTTCGTACCGCAGCGCACGAACCGCTACACCACCGCTCCCCAAACGCATAACATAAACACACGTACATGTTTACATACATACGACATATATAAACACGCTTATGCAACACATACACGCGCAATACATGGGTAAACACACACACGCACGCATGCATGGCTACATACCTACAATTCCGCGTAGGATTCTAACCGCGTATTTTGATCATCACATCCATTATTCCAGCACCCCCCATTTCTCGCATCACGGTGAGAAAGCAACAATAAAAACAAGCCATCTCTTCGCAAACTCAGGCAGCTCAGGGATTGCAGTGCGCGGACACGAGCCCAGACACGAACAGCGGCCAACTTGAGCACAAAGGGAGGGCTGCCTCCTTAACGCCCTCCCAGTTAAGGATTCTAAGAGCGCGCGTACGTGCGCGTGTTGCGGTAGTGGTCGCGGTTAGCGCGCTCCGCTACGAACCTGGCGACCCGAGTTCGAATCCCGCTCACGGCCAACACCAGCAGTGACGATTATCCGACTCGGTCCTGGACCACTCCCCCTAGGTCGACTCAGCCTCAAATGAGTACCCGGTGCGGTGTGTAAACCTCGCCACCAGGGAGATAAATGCGGCCGGGCGTGGTGTTGGCCACCCACCCCCTCGTGTGCCACACAGGTGCTCGCTAACAGCACTCGCCCCTGCAGTCTGTTAAGGCTACACGGGGAGGTCTTTGTGTTTGTGTGTGCGCCTGCCTGGCTGTCCGTGTTGTGGACGCCCGCGTTGTTTGGGAGCTGTGCCAACAACGCGCAGGTCGCGTGCCGGCGGTGTCTCTGCGGCGCTTTGTGGTTTGTGGCTTTTGGTACAGAGACAGAGAGGAGCAGGAGGAGGAGAGGTTCGGGCTTGTAATTATACAACCGCATGCTGCATTTAGATACTATTCACTCCAAACCTAATACATTGTGGTGTTTCAGCGTGGGCTGTGCCGTGCGTAAAACCGTCTCGCAGAGACTCGACAATTAGCCATGAATCCCCGACCATCTTAGAAACGTGGGTTTGGTTTCATGAGCTTTCCAGAATCGATACAATACCCTTTGTGTGTGCGTGTGCCCCGTGTGAGCCTTGCGATGTTTGGACTTAACTCACGTAATTGTAGGGACTTCAGTCTGGATATCAGAAGTGTTGGCTTTAATAACGAACCCCTAATAATTCTAAAGGTGCCTCGCTATGAATCTATAAGCCTTGGACGTGCATAAAAAAATCCCAGTAATTTTGGAGATTACAGTTCGGCTCTGTGAGCCTTTAAAAAATAAGCGACGAAGTCTCATAAACTGGAAGGCAGCCTGTAGTATTCTGCTGTGCATTGTCAATTGTCCATTTCCCGCAGTTAATCAGTGGCTGCGCCTACCCATGGTCATAACAGAATCAAGCACGTGTGCTTCAAGGATGTGTTGCTAAGCAACGGGACCCTATTGGGTCACTTGATGCATACATTACTAATAATATAATATCACAGTTGCCGAACGCAGGACTACTGGTTCCAAAAAGCCAAACAGATAGCAAAAAACAGCGCCACTGGTGTCATAGATAGGCGCTCATACATGCCTCGAATTGAGCAAGGTCGTAAGCACTTTGGTAAAGAGATCCGAGGGGAGGGAATTCCAGAGTCGAACAGTACAAGGAAAGAAGCAGAAAGAGGAAGTGGTGTGACCTGCAGTGTGGTGAGTGGGCGGGTGAGTGAGTGGGTGAGTGAGTCGTTGTGACCTGCAGTGTGGTGAGTGGGCGGGTGAGCGAGTGGGTCAGTGGGTGTGTGAGTGGGTGGGTGGGTGAGTGAGTAGATGTGTGAGTTAGTGGGTGAGTGAGTCGGTGGGTGAGTCGGTGGGTTAGTGGATGGGTGAGTGGGTGGGTGATTGGGTGGGTGGGTGAGTGAGTTGCTGTGACCTGCAGTGTGGTGAGTGGGTGGGTGCGTGAGTGGGTGTGTGAGTAAGTGGGTGTGTGAGTGAGTGGGTGAGTGGGAGGGTGAGTGAATCAGTGGGTGGGTTAGTGGGTGGGTGAGTGGGTGGGTGGGTGAGTGAGTTGCTGTGCCCTGCAGTGTGGTGAGTGGGTGGGTGAGTGAGTGGGTGTGTGAGTGGGTGTGTGAGTGGGTGTGTGAGTGAGTGGGTGTATGAATGGGCCGGTGGGTGAGTGAGTGGGTGAGTGAGTGAGTTGCTGTTACCTGCAGTATGATAGTGGCGGCAGTGGTGTTTGAACACTAAGTGCAGGATGATACTAAACAGTCAGTGGCTGGTGGAGGGATCAATGAGTGAAGTTCATGGGAACAATGAACATGGTCATAGGGATCTAAGTGTAATGATATCAGTGGCTACTGTGTATGTCTCTTTGTTTATTTATACTCTTCGGTAGATGGTTTGTTTTACGACCGAGATGTTTCCGAGATTTAAAGAAACTGAACGCAAACAAGAACTTTACAAAATATTGTTTTGAGCTCGGGGGAGTGAACACAACGCAATCCACATTCCACCGCTCAGCACGCGTTCACATGGTTGATCAATGTGAAACAAAATTGGGGCAAAAGAGGTAATAAATAGTAAATTACTTGAGGAAATGGGCGGGAAGAGAAGGAAAGGTCTGCGTGGAGGTTTGCTTTACATTTCTGGAGCAGAAAGGGTGTAATTGTAAACCGTGGCTATTAACCGTCTCACCTGTTGAGGGAGAGTTTTACCTTCAGAAAGGCTTGCAGTTGATGAAGCTGTTTGGGGGAAAATGGTTCGATTGATTTATTCGTAAGTGTGGTGGCAATTTGTGATGGAAGTTCTGCATACAGGGCGCCCGTCTAAAAAAAGAAAAAGTCTTGGGAACGGATATGAAACGAAAGTTTAAAAAAAAATAACGTGAATTTGAATCTTTACTCGTTTATTGGAAACCCCACCATCAGTGAAAAAAAGTACACTGTTATGTATGTTCCACAAGTAAATAGGTTATGTATAAGTGTAATAATAAGTCAGTATGACGTCTTTTCTAAATTAATATGATGCTCATATAACCATACACTGAATTGCATATGTTCATCATCATCATCAGCAGCCATAGTGAATCCACTGCTGCATGAAGGCCTCCCCAAGTAGTCCACTGCCTCTTGTGTTTCTGCAATGTAATAAGATAAAGACAAAGATCCCCGTGTAGCCTCAACAGACTTTTGGGGAAAGTGCTTTTAGCGACTGCCTACGAAGGCCGGCACGGCGCACGAGGGGGCGGGTGGCCAGCACCACGCCCTTTGTCTCCCTCGTGACAATGTTGACACACTGCACCAGGTACTCATTTGAGGCTGAGTCGACCTAGGAGAGATCCAGGACCGGTTCAGATCATCGCTACTGGTGTTGGCCGTGAGCGGGAATCGAAATTAGGTCGCCGGAGTTTTGAGCGCAGCGTGCTAACCACCACACTACCTTCCCCCACAATGTAATGACCGACTCAAGCACCTGAACACGAGCTGATTTCACCACTCCATGTCATCGGGTCGACATTCTGTACGTGCTACGACGACAAATCAGAGGCGGAAATTCCACATTGCCATGGCAGGCGGCCAGAAGAGTGGCAAAAGTACCACTATAGACTCTTAGGTTTTTTCAGTAAAGTCACGTAGGTAAAAATAAATAAAAATAAAAACTAATAATAGAAATAATTATATAAATAAAGTACTTTTTAATAGAAATAAAATAATTATTTTATTTCTATTTTTTTCTTTATTTTTTTCATTATTTATTTTTATTATTTACTTTTACCTACGTGACTTTACCGAAAAAAATCTAAGAGTATGAATCCTTTCAGTCACGAAAGCTTCAAATCTAGAATTACCACTGTAGACTCAATGGCAATGGGCAGAGTTGACCTGTCACCGGGACCTGACCCCCTCATTCCCCTCTGCTTGTGAGTCGAGCCCTCTTGTCCGCACTACGAACCCTGCCAGATATCAATGAGAGTGGAAGGGCAACATGCCCAGTGTGTCTCGAAATGCAAAGACACAAAGTCACGTGCATCCGATGAAATGAACGCGGAAGGAGTGGATATTGTATCGTGAGCCGTGCACGCTTATTCAACTTGGCAACAAAAAAAACTATTCACACGTAAGATTGTTGCCATCGAGTATTCGAATTGCATGGCTGGGAGAGATGTTCCAACAATAAATTACATTACACCCCGATAAATAATCATTCATTACAGACGCGTGCTTTGCATATTGTACAAAGATCCACTTATAGCCTCAATAGACTGTTGGGGCAAGTGCTGTTGGCGAGCAGCACCTATGAAGGCCGGCACGGCACACGAAGGGTGGGTGGCCAGCACCACTCCCGGCCGCCTTTGTCTCCCCAGTGGCGATGTTTACACGTCGCACCGGGTACTCATTTGAGGCTGAGTCGACCTAGGAGATGCCCAGAAGCGGTTCAGACAACCGTGACTGGTGCACATGACACAAAACATACGTACATCCACGCACATGCATACCTACAAAGACCAAGCTCCTCCATGTAATGTTATAAATTATATTTGACGGTGCTATTACTGAGCAGTTATCAAGGATAGCATGGCACGTAACGTAGTGCTTGAGTCAGCCACCGTGCCTGCCCACCTTTGTCTCCCTATGGCTCACATTTATACCGTGCCAGGTACTAATTTGAGCCGGAGTCGACCTAGAGGAGTCCCAGCACAAGTCAACGTACCAATTGCCCCTGCGGTTAGGGATGGTGATGCATCTCACTGAAGGTGACTGGGACCATATAAAAAAGTGCCGTGACCATGTTGACACACACACGCACCCATCGTAGCGGACTTATTCTCGTACTTGCATGTATGTTGAACTTCTTTCGCACCGTACGTAACCAACCGTGCTACAACACAGAGTGGATCGCACATCAATATAAACAGCTCGCTGCTTATAGATATCGAATTCCTCTGGAGTTAACTTGTGAAAACTGCCGTGGGGCAATACTCGGCCGCGCTCGTGACGACCACAAACAAAAGAAACAAAACAGCGACGACAATTCCACCACCAACAACAACAACAATTGTGTTGTTGTTGTTGTTATTGTTGTACAAGTCAAACTTAAACAAAAGAAAGTGACAACGTCGTTGATGCTTTCATTCCAAAAACAAAGAGACGGACCCACAGCCAAACTGTGCAATGGTCAATGTCGGTGGCGATGCGCGCGCTGCACTAACACACAAAGCAGACGCCTTTTGGAGACACGGAGAGAGAGAGAGGACGAGCGGGCGAACACCGGAGAAGAGGTGCAGCCCGTTCGTATGTCACGTGTCGTATGCAACGTGTCGTATGTCACGTGTTCCAGCAGGAGGTGCAGCCTGGCTGTATGTAATGTGTTGTATGCAACGTGTCGTATGCAACGTGTCGTATGTCACGTGTTCCAGCAGGAACCGGGGTGGCTTCACGAACGGCGTGAGGATGGATCTTCCAAGGAATCCCGGTGCAATATATAAAAAAACCCCACGTGTTAATGACTGCGACGCTTCTCGCAAGAGGTGGGGGGAGGGGTGCGAGGTGCACTGTGAGTCGATCTGGTGGGGGGGGGGGGAGCCCCCACTCATTATCGCATGCACCCCCGTCTGCACGGTGAAGAGAAAAATGGATTGTGGTCTGGAGGGGAGTTATTGGGTAAGCAGTGAGGCTGGGGGGTGGAGCGGAGGGGGTTGGGGTGGTGCGGGCACACTGGGCTCAGTGTCGGAGCTAATTAAATGCAAAGTGTTATTCGGCGAACTATAAACCATTAATGCCCGGGGTTGCTGCGCTGTGTGGAATTGCGTCATTGGGCACCCGAAGAATACACAATGCAGGACCTCACGTGCAATGGTAATGCCCTTCAGAAAACCGCAGGTGAGGCCTTGAAGGCTCATCGCGTCTTGCGCAAAAATGGAGAAATAGGTCCCTGTGGCCGTGTCAAAAATGTGCCCACCGACTCAACTTCGCACGGGGCAGTATTCATTTCCATTGGCAATTTCCAGCCAGCATTGGCGACGTTACATCCCTACAGAAGGGGCCCTGTCTGTTCGTGGGATATTCACTGTTGACTTCCTTATCAGGTTACACTAATTTGTTTTTATCTCCGAATGATGATGATGGGCTAAGTTACCCACAACCAAGATTTGAACTTGGAACTTCTTGATTGTAAGACGCTTGAACCACAGTGTCACCCTGGTGAGTTCCAGTGATATGAATCATGTGTGCATTCAGTGTTTATTTGTTGTTTGGAATGTAGTTGTGGGTAGTTTTCTAACGTTACTTTTGCTGTTGCATCAGACCACCAATGCCCCACTCTCAACCCATGATGATCCCACGTGGATCTTTCACGTCAACAATAGACAATGTACCATTGTATTTGTGCCGAACTACGCGCTTGCTACTCAACAACAGAATGCTCGACTACACAGCGTCTACTAACACAGCAAAGAATTGCAGAGCCAAGTTTCCGAGAAATTTTCATTTGCTTTGTGCAGATTTGCATCGTTCGTTTTATTAAGAAACAAAAAAAATCTTCTGCAGGTTTAGCCAAATTCATAGTCGCTAGAAGTCAATTCAAGCGTCACACTGCTACGGACCCACAAAAGCGATCTGGCTGTTGTGGCTGCTGATTAGCTTCCGAATCAAGCGTGCCTGGATAACGCATCAAACCCCCAATTTCGTGACAGTTTATTTTAGCATTGAACTGTGGCTGGTCCGAGGCCAACGAACTGACACAGTGCACGCGAGAATGCCTTCCAGACCGAGGCGATAATGTTCATTTATCGCTTGTTCACACCGAGGCTTTATGCCAGGGTCTCTTGGCGAAGCTGCCTCAGTACGCTGGCAAGCTACATCAGCTCACTGAATCCCACCATAGCGTGTGCACAGAATGGTCTTTCAGTGCTCGAACTCAGCACAGAGATGGCACTGAACGTAGCTGATTTTGTGCCTCGGAAAATGATCGTACAGTGTTTATAAAGGCAGATAGGGTCTGTTAGTACGGACAGGGCTTGGTCACTTTTTCCACTTGAATGTTGTGTTGAAGGAGCATATGGCATATGTTGAATAAAAACACATTTAAAACAACGGCTGGCATACATATGATATGTGCGTGTGCTAAATGGTCGTTCTAATAAGTAGCCAACGCATTGTTTTGTTTATGCATTCACAGTCTAAATCAGAGTGGCTCCCTGCTCAAACCAGCAATGCGGGCAGTGCTCATCTCCATTGGCAGCCAGCGTTGACTATTCCACATTCCTATGGCAAGCGCCAGTATTGTTTGTTTTACCCATAAGACATCCACTGTTCACGTGCCATGAAGTGGCGCTCATTTTATTGACACCAGGGTGATGGGAGAGAGGAAGGGGTGATTAATGAACCCCTTATCGTGATTTAAATTCGCAATATCCCAAATGCGAGTTGAGCACTGTTGCTACACGGCGTCTCCAAGCGCTCGGTGTTTAATGAAAAAAAAACTAATTTAAAGCCCAGTCTGCACAACAGATGTTATGACGCTCCAGCATGTGTGTGTGCTAAATTGACGGTAAACAGCTGGAGCAGGTAGACCGAGGGGTCTTTTATTCTCTGCATTAAGAATTCAGCGAGCAAAATTCAATTCCTTAGCCATGCGGCGACTAATAGCAAACTTTGTGATGGGGGCAAGCAGACAATGGCGGGGAGCCGTGTGTTTCAAGTTACACAATCGGGCCTCTTTGTCAATCCACGTCACCTCGGTCATGATGGGTGTTTGATCATACTTCACCATGCTGGTCAGTGTGAGTTGGGGAGCGTCCTGGGACTCGTTCAAATATCACACGCCACTGATGTTAGCCGTGACCAGGAATCAACACAAGTTGCCAAGTCCATAGCTAAGCACTGTGAACCCCTGCATCACAGGTCACCACAAGCAATGCATTCGTGCAGTCAGATTACCAAGGACACGTACCAGTATTCCGGTATTATTTGGGGCCGTCCATAAATGACGTCACGCGATTTTGGACGATTTTTGACCCCCCCCCCCCCCCTAGTCACACGGCGTCACAAAAAGTCAGACCCCCCCTCAAATATGACGTCACAAAGCTCTGCCCCCCCCCCCAAAAAAAAAACATGCTTCAAATCGCTTTAAACTATTGTCATTGTAGTGCGTATTTAATGTGGCGCTGCACTTGGATGTTGTAGGAGAAAACATTTTTTTTAAGTCTATTTAATTAAGTAGAACGTGTTGTCTATATTCATTTAAAGTTGCGCATTTTGATGTGACGTCACATTTCTCAACCCCCCCCCCCCCCTCGTCACACATCGTCACAAATGTCTGACCCCCCCCCAGCCCCAGGTGAGTGACGTCATTTATGGACGGCCCCTTATCCCAGTATGTAATCATATTAGTTACTTAACATGAACCCGTTGATTACGTTTCATGATTACTGTTATTTAAAAAAATGTGGACATCGTTAGTAATCCAGTTTAGAAAAAAATAGTTATTAGAATAAAACGATCACGGTGGCAGCTTGAGTTCATGTGACGGCACCAGCAGTCAATGTACACGTATCGTGGCACAAGGCTGTCTGTCATTGCCAAGGTTAAATAACCTCATAAATGCTCATTTGAATAAAATAATCGTAGGAATAATTGACATTCGTAAGGCGCATTTTATCCGTATATCCCAATGAAGTCATCAGTCGAGTTCGTTTGAAAGGCCAACTTCGGGATTCCGGTTTGCCACTTCCTAAACCTACAGCAGTCAATATGCAGAAGACATGGATTGCCTTCCAAAGTGACCCTTGCAATGCTGAATGTAGGCGACTTCTGCCCTTTAAAGAGTTAACGCACAACGCGAGGATGCATAAAGGAGCTAGGCGTGATCCCGTGCATCTCAACTCCGAACACACCATTCATGAATAAGACATCGGCAATCACACCACACCCGACAATTATCGCGGCAGACTTCGGGGTCTGTGCAATCAACCAGCGTGCCATCAGCGAAACGCCTCGATCTCACAACGCAGCACTTTTTGACGGTCAAATATTAGTAATGTTATCAGTAATGCTCTGATTGCCATTTTCTTATTCGGTTCCGTACTCAGTGTGCAGCCAAAAAGTTGAATTGGCACCTTGCTCACACGGGCGTGGGGGCTGGGCGGGTGGTCATTCCCACCGGTGGCCCTAATCCAGCAGTGGATATTCCAACGGCTTACGATGCCATCGGTCCCTCGGCAAAGCAAACCCATCCCTGCTTCCACAATATGCGTTACTCGTCCCCATCAATGCGAGAGGATGCATGGCTTGAGCGAAGCCGAAGCCAAGTTGTGAACTTGCGACCTTCTCGGTCTGACTGCGAGTCGGGCGCTCTCAGCACGGCGTTCTCCGCTACTTTTCAGAGGGTGGGGCCCACTTTCGCCGACAAGACATCATCAGTGTGTGAGGGCCGCCACAACATTGGGAGGTTTGACAGTAGCACGATGATGATGGGGGGGGGGGGGTGTTTTCACCATTTGTGTCTTGTCGGGGTATGTCATGGGGCCGCAACTAAAGGCCACCAGGGGGCCGCACTAAAGGCCACCAGGGGCCGCACTAAAGGCCACCAGGGGCCGCACTAAAGGCCACCAGGGGCCACACTAAAGGCCACCAGGGGCCACACTAAAGGCCACCAAGGGCCTCACTAAAGGCCACCAGGGGGCCGCACTAAAGGCCACCAGGGGCCACACTAAAGGCCACCAGGGGCCACACTAAAGGCCACCAAGGGCCTCACTAAAGGCCACCAGGGGGCCGCACTAAAGGCCACCAGGGGCCACACTAAAGGCCACCAGGGGCCACACTAAAGGCCACCAAGGGCCTCACTAAAGGCCACCAGGGGCCACACTAAAGGCCACCAGGGGCCACACTAAAGGCCACCAGGGGGCCGCACTAAAGGCCACCAGGGGCCACACTAAAGGCCACCAGGGGCCACACTAAAGGCCACCAGGGGCCACACTAAAGGCCACCAAGGGCCTCACTAAAGGCCACCAGGGGGCCGCACTAAAGGCCACCAGGGGCCACACTAAAGGCCACCAGGGGCCACACTAAAGGCCACCAAGGGCCTCACTAAAGGCCACCAGGGGGCCGCACTAAAGGCCACCAGGGGCCACACTAAAGGCCACCAGGGGCCACACTAAAGGCCACCAAGGGCCTCACTAAAGGCCACCAGGGGGCCGCACTAAAGGCCACCAGGGGCCACACTAAAGGCCACCAGGGGCCACACTAAAGGCCACCAAGGGCCTCACTAAAGGCCACCAGGGGCCACACTAAAGGCCACCAGGGGCCACACTAAAGGCCACCAGGGGCCTCACTAAAGGCCACCGGGTGGCCGCAATAAAGGCCACCAGGGGGCCACACTAAAGGCCACCAGGGGGCCGCAATAAAGGCCACCAGGGGCCACACTAAAGGTCACGAGGTGCCACACTAAAGGCCACCAGAGGCCGCCAGTAGCCCGTAAGCCTCGCTATGAAGAGCGCCGTGCAAGGAAGCGCAGTGGCCACCTGGCTCGCCATAGGGTCGGATGTAAAAGCAAGGCGTGAACAGGCGACACAATAAATTATTAATAGTTTTTGTACGCACACACACACACTCTCACGCTGCGGTCTAGCCGCGCTCATGAGATGTATATCTCTCCGTGAAGTATAACCCCGGGTCAACAGGGGTCACGGGGTTTGGTTCGCTCTCACGGCACTCAGACAAATATAGCGGCCGTCTCGTGATTCCCCTCCCCCCCCCGTCTCTACCACTACCCCCCGTCGCTCGTTTGCACCTTGCTGTGAGTACAATCAGCGCAGACGCACACGCGTACACATAGACAAAGATCCCCCGTATAGCCTTCACAGATTGTTGGGGAAAGTGGTGTTAGCGAGAACCTATGAAGGCCGGCACGGCGCACGAGGGGGTGGCTGGCCAGCACCACGCCCGGCCGCCTTTGTTTCCTTAGTGGCGATGTTTACACATCGCACTCGGGACTCATTTGAGGCTCAGTCAACCTAGGGGATACCCAGAACCGATTCAGATAATCGTCACTGGTGTTGGCCGTGAGAGGGAATCGAACTCGGTTCGCCAGGTTCGTAGCGCAGCGCGCTAACACCGCTACACTACCGCTCTACCAAAAGACAAAGATCCCCCGTGTAGCCTGACCAGACTCTTGAGGCAAGTGCTGCTAGCAAGCACCTATGAAGGCCGGCACGGCACACCAGGGGGTGGGTAGCCAGCACCACACACGCACAAACCCACCCACACACACAGACACACACACAGACACACACAGAGGAGACTGCTCCTCCCCCCCCCCTGTGTAGACTGTTGGATGAGTTCTATTCGCGAGTGACTCTTTAGGCCATCGTGTCAACAGGTGGCCATGTATGGCCAGTGCTGACGCGTGTCTTCTGGTGACGAATTTGACAACATTTCGACGGGTACGATTCATTTGAGGCCGAGTTAACCCAGGGGAAAGCCCAGGTCAGATTCATCCTCATCCTTTCCGCCGAGGAAGACGCAACGCAACACATGCCTGTGAGCCATCGGCAGTGACCAGCCAAATCGCTTGTGTGAATCATTGAACAAACGCCGCTCTGTTGGGACCAATTGAGGGGGCTTTAGGCGCTCGGCATTTCGGTGAAGACCTCACAGGGAATGGCCTGACGGCAAATGAGATTGGTGCCAGAGAAACGTGGCCACTGCACGAGCATATTGGCACAAGACAGAGGAAAGTGGAAACAAATGACGAAACATGGAATGGACACCTACGATGATGATGACGATGATTGAGACGAAGGAGTTGATACAAGTTGCGCTTGACGTCCTTGAATATCGCTCAATAATAATAACCATAACAATAAAACGTGACCGCCAGTCGTCTTGTCGATGTGCAGGAACCCACGTGCGCGCCCACGTGGGACCCCTCGCATCATCGTCGCCACCTACCCCCGTGACATTCTGCGCCAGCAGACGCGGCGTTGATTTTCCTACATAAATTCACAAACGCCGCTATGCCGCCGAGATGAACGGACCCAGAACTTTTTTTTTTTAATCGTGGCTCACGACGTGAATGTTCGTCATAGACTGGTTGTGTGTTGGGGAGGGAGCGATGGTGTAGTGGTTAGCGCTATGCCTTATGAAACCGGCGAACCCGAGTTCAAATTCCCGCTCACGGCCAATAGGAGTGGCGAATATTTGAACCGGTTCTACATCTCTACTAAGTCGTTTCAGCCTTAAATGAGTACAGCACCTGGTGCGGTGTGTAAACATCAACACTGGGAAGACAAAGGTGGCCGGGTGTGGTGTTGGCCACCCATCCCCTCGTGTGCCGTGCCGGCCTTTATATGCACTCGTGAACAGCACTTGCCCCAATGATCTGTCACAGACGATATTTATTCCTGCCTCAGCAGTCCACCTGCTGTATTTTTTTCACCTGATGACGATTGCTTGTGTTGCGATCGAAACGTCGTGATTTTTATTATTTTATTATTTTTCTACCTACGTGACTTTACCGAAAGACCCAAAGAGTATGAATCCCTGCAGTCACGAAAGCTTTAAGTCAAGATTGTATCTGTTACAGGCTATACGGGGGAAGAGGGGGGGTCTTTTTGGGCATGATAGAACACCACGGGCAAGCCAGTGTGCCAGTTTGCTGGCTTGCTGCAATGAGGATTGTTACGCGGTTTCACAACTCAGGGAGCTAACTATCAGAAAGAAGAGACGGCGAGTTGCAATGCCATTGGTGGCATTGGCTGCAGCGTGCTGGCCACAGCGTGGAGGATAGATGGCTTCGCTCAAAAAACGCCGCTCTTCCCGCAGAGCGTGAGATAACGGCTGAGTGAGGGTCAGAGTGCTCAAGCCAGCACTGCTGACATCCTAGGCTCGAATCCTCGTCTGGTCAACGTGGAAGAGGAGACCAAATACATTCTCGAGTTCCCTCCTGTGAAGGGTTCTTCTGCTGGCAGTGGTGTCGAGCAAGACATTGCAGGGATGCGCCTTTACCTCGACTGCGTTACAGGATGTGTGTACATTTTATACCCTACAATTGGGCCAAGATGAAGAAAGGTTTTTTGCCCTTCCCCCGTGTTTCCGATGAGCACGGTTGGCTGCGTACGGTGCGAAAGAAGTTCGACAAACACACGTACGAAGGGAGATTACAAATTATGACTGGGTTGGAGAAATCTTGAAAACCTGGTTTATTTGACGTGGGAGCTCAGGGGTCAAAATGATCATCTCAGTCGCACGGGCCGAATGTTTCACGTGGGGCATTCGTTCATCCCTCTTAGCCACCCAGCAACTTCTAATTTAGAAGTTCTTAATGCAGTTATGAGCCTATATTTAGCCTCAAAGTTTCGAAGCCTTATGGCATCGAAACTAAACGCCACGCATGTGCCCGTCAGCAGCGTGCACATTCATTCATGAAGCACCGTCAGTCTATTTCCTCGTTAATAATTTAATCAGCCGTTCCTTAAGTCAGCCAATTACTCATGCAGTCATGCATCCAAAGTACAACATTACATTATCTCGGTAAATGTTGAATCGTCGTGTAGGAGACATCATTTATGCAGCCAATGTGCTTGTTCGCCTGGGCTCACAGCAATTTGGTAGTGCACAGAGGAATCCTAAATCCTCGTTCACGAGCGCGTGAGTTAAAATCCCAGCCCAGGTCCATTCAGCCCATCGTCTGTGTGTGTGGAGGGTGCAGTGAGCATCACGTGGTGGGAATGCAAAAGTGATCATCCCACTGGGGTTAATAAAACGGTGCCATAGGTAGACTTGTCCCTAAAATAAGAATGGTTCACCACTGGCTCAGGTTCAACAACTTAGATGGACACCACCCAAAGGCTATTTGAGTATGGTAAAGACAAAAATCCCCCGTATAGCCTTAAGAGACTGTTGGGGTACCTATGAAGGCCGGCACGGCACACGAGGGGGTGGATGGCCAGTACCACGACTAAACGCCTTTGTCTCCCTAGTGATGTTGTTTACACAGCGCACCAGGTACTCATTTGAGGCCGAGTCGACCTAGGGGAGGCCCAGAACCTGTTCAGATGATCGTCACCGGGTGTTGGCCGTGAGCGGGATTCGAACTTGGGTCGCCGAACTCGTAACGCAGCGCCGCTAACCGTATGGTAAGGAGATGATGACATCCTCAGGAGCAGACTCATGTCGCTCCGTTTTTGCCATTCCAAATAACAGCACGTGCGTTTTAGATTTTAATTGTGCACGTTCATCGAGGAGCCATTATTCCGTGACGAGCTGCCAGCGCAGGACGCTCAAGAGGAGAACCCAGCCCCGGCCCCAGGAGACCCAACGCGAGCCGCCAACTGCTCTGACCGAAAACCCCAAGCCGACGGTTGCCTCGGTGCGTCTAAAGCCTGTTTGTGTCCTTAAATCTGTATTGCCACGAGCAGACTTCCCGCTGAGATGTTGCTGCCTAATGACGGGCATAGACCAGTCACGAGCAGGCTGAATGTGCTTACAAACACATAGAGCCATGCAGAGTTGTTGACATGGATGCTCTCCAATGTTGAAGTTTTTCAGTCCAAATGCTGTTGCGGGCTTTTAAGTGGATTTTAAAAGGAGCTTCCCAGCATGAGCGGATTTTTGAAAGATTACGTGCAATGTATCGCGAATGACTGAGTGAATATATCCTACCAAGGGGGGGGGGTGTTGTAGTTATAGGGCATTTGCCGCACTGTCAGAAACGGGGCACGATTCAAATCTAAGTGGAGCTCAAATTAGCCCACTGTTGTTTTCCATTCGTCATTTTAGAGACCAGGGTCACTCTTGCAAATGAGACTATCGTGCTCTCTTAAGTTCGCCCCTGGTTAAACAAGTGGACGTGACTTGGTCTCTTCAGGGTCAATACATCTAATACCACTTCACAGTCCCTTGCGGTTGTGCTGCATTGGTGTGCGGCGCGTTTTCGGGTCGTGCCGCGTGTCGTTTGGCACGATGTCCGATGTTTCGACGTGGTGAAGCTGCCAGCACGTGGGGTAAAACGTCGGACACCAAGCCGAATGACAAGTGGTACGCATCCCGAGAACACATCGGAGAGCTAAAAGTATTACCGATATATTGGAGGTGAACAGTGCCCATCCTGTGTGAGTAAAGTCAGCAGTGGCCACCCTATGCATACGAATGTCTCATTTATACCACTGGCTGAGGATCACCGAACGCATATAATAATACCCACTGCCTATAGCTAGCTTGAGCAAATTCACTTGGATACGAATACTGCATGACTTGTAGTAATACATGCACGTGTATACAGCACACCTTCTGTGATGTGTTTACACACAATGTGCTTTTAGTCAGACGCGGAGAGTTTAAGAGATTTTGGATCAGATCACTCTCGTGCCCTACATTGCAAAATAGTTCATTGTACTTCATGGGTGTTCACCCGGTGATACCAACGATAGTTAAATAGACAACATCACAACTGTAATTGCAACATAAAAGCAATGCTATTCCACCAGCCAAACTGAAACTTACGATGCCGTTTGTTACGCCTGGGCTAAATTAGATACAATTACAGCACTGCGTGTGGAGTGTCGAGTTTTTTTTCCATATAAAAAGCAATTACCGTGTAATGTAAGCACCCTTTGATTCAATGTACATCGCATCGCCACGAGAAAATTCACGTCATAATTACGCCGTGTTTTCCGTACACGGTATAAAAATTAAACCGACGTATACTTCACGAATCAACATTGAAACAGAGCACTGGCGTTATATAAACACTGAAAACAACGATAATAGAAGGGGGGGTGTGAGGGTTGGGTTAGATCAGGTCAATATAAATGTGTCGTTAAACCCACCAGACATTGAACTAGTACAGCACACCGGTGTGTTGGAGAGTAAACCCACAACATTCACAATTCGAGAACGACGTTTAGCCGGTAATTACAACTAGCAGCACTGTACACACCGCACGTACAATAAGCTATAATGAACGGGTCTTGACCTGAAAATGCGTGACCTAGTCTCAAGCAGAACGCCACGAATCCGACCGCTCTATTCGGTTGTGCGGGAATTGTCTGCAATTTTCCACTTCGTTGCAGCAGCAATAATAACTGGTGCGCCACACGTGACTAATTCATTCGTGTCGGGTGGTGAAGGGTCGTCACAACACAAGTTTGGCCAGATCATTCCGTGGCCTGACCCAAAAAGCTAACGACGAATCGTAATGTCGACTGCGAAAATCTACGCGTTAAGATGCCCGTAGTTGATGGCATGAAATGCAGTCATTTTACGTTGCTTAACAGGACTTTAGGAATTAATTACTGATCATTTAGGACCAATAGTATGTCAATACATTTTGACTATTCCTGCTCTCTGCGGTATAGTTATTCCCATGATTAGTTCCATACTCACGTCCTTGGGAAGAAGACAATGTGAGGCTATAAACCGTGCTATCCACAATTCACATTGCCTACACAATGCGGCAGTGTCAGGGACGTATAAACCACACGCGACCTATTAAAAGCGCCCTCTGTTGCAAAAAGTCTGGCAGGTGCATGTTGGCGGAGCGATAATGCGCTATCGCAACATAGTTCGGTTAAATGTGCGCGGCACAACTTTTAATACGATAAAACAAAACATCCGTTCAACGACGAGAGGACTTTCTTACCTGCTGTCGGCAAATGATCACCTGCGCGGACTGCTCAACGCGTCTGGCATGGCAGCACCTTGGTGGCTTCTTCAAGATGTCAACGTCAAAGTTTTGTTTTTGGGACGAATGCAGCTCCGTTGGAGGAGACGCGCGTGCGTTGCTGTACACTGCGCGACAAGAGAGTGTGTGTGTGTGTGGTGTCGTGTGTGGTGCAGATAGAGAGCGCGTGTGTGTGCGTGTGACAATGGGAAGACGGCGAGTGAAAACCACCGAGGTACCCTCTGCGTGTGCCTGACATACAAAAAGACGATGTCTATGACGCAGCCTCAGTGACTGACGATGCATGTGATGAAAGAGTGTGCGTCTGTTGTGATGGAGTGTTAGACTCTTGAAAGTGTGCCTGCGTGTCTACGTGTGTCTGCAAATCGGTGGGGCAGAGCATGCGTGTTAGACATCGAGAGACGTTATGTGCTGAACAACCCAAGAGGGATGAATTGCACCCAACTCGCAGCTGCACATGCATGCAAGTGAGCGCCTTGGATGCTGATGCTCACCGCTCCAAAGACACACACACACACGGACCATGTAGCTCCACCCACACACACTGTGGGCCCGCCTCGACACACACACACGCACACTGGCTGAACGCACAAAAACACACACACACACACCCCCTGCATGCTCCACCCCCTAACGATGTGCACCCACCCACAGAGTAACATTCTCACACCCCCCCCCCACTCATTGATCCAGTCCCCCCATGCCACGTGGACCCGCCTACATGTCAATCAAAAAACCCACAAACTTCGACCGTACAGAGGATGTGGGGGGAAGTGTTGTTAGCGAGCATCTTCGAAAGCCAGCACGGCGAATGCACCACACTCGGCCGCCTTTGTCCTCCCAGTGTTGAGATTTACACACAGCGCCTAGTACTCATTGAAGGCTGAGTAGATCTAGGGGAAAGGGGCCGTCCATAAATGACGTCACGCAACTGGGGGGGGGGGGGGGGGGTCAGACATTTGTGACGATGTGTGACGGGGGGGGTGAGAAATGTGACGTTACATCAAAATGCGCAACTTTAAATTAATGTAGACAACACGTTCTACTTAATTAAATATACTTTTTAATAAATGTTTTCTCCTACAACATCAGAGTGCAGCGCCACATTAAATACGCACTACAATGACAATAGTTTAAAGCGATTTGAAGCATGTTTTATTTGGGGGGGGGGGGAGAGCTTTGTGACGTCATATTTGAGGGGGGGGTCTGACTTTTTTGTGACGCCGTATGACGAGGGGGGGGGGGTGGTCAAAAATCGTCCAAAATCGCGTGACGTCATTTATGGACGGCCCCAAACCCCAGAATGGGTGAATAATCACCATTGATGTTAATAGCCGTGCGCGGGAATCGATGTCTGCACGCCGGGATTGTGACCACGGCTCCCCACACGCTTTAGGAATTGCCGCGAAATGACCACATCACGATATATCGAGTGATCCGGTCCACGATAATCATATCTCATTAAGGGGCCGTCCATAAATGACGTCACGCGATTTTGGACGATTTTTGACCACCCCCCCCCTCGTCACGCGGCGTCACATAAAGTCAGACCCCCCCCCCCTCAAATATGACGTCACAAAGCTCTGCCCCCACCCCCCCAAAACCATATTTATTAAAAAGTATTTTTAATTAAGTAGAACGTGCGCATTTTGATGTGACGCCACAATTCTCTCACCCCCCCCCTCCTCGTCACACATCGTCACAAATGTCTGACCCCCCCCCCCCCGAGGTGCGTGACGTCATTTATGGCAATAATTAAAGTTCAGGATAACAACCAAAGTTAAACATTTATACCGTGCACCCCTGAATCGAACGCGTGCGTTGTTTTTTTTAAGTAATTGAAATGTCGATGATGTGACGTCATAGTAGTCTGACAGCACGTGCGTTGTGACAAGTATTAGAGATGTAAAGTTACAACAATTAGCGTAGGGTTGAGCGAAATGCGGTCGAATTCACAACGATGAGTTAAATAGGCAACATCGCTGGCTTAACAATGTTATGATGCATTAATATCGCGAGACTCGTTGCATCGCCAAAGGTCCCCCGTATAGCCTTCAGCAGGCTATTGGAGCAAGTGCTGTTAGCGAGCACCACCAATGAATGCCAGCAAGGCACACGAGGGAGATTGGTGGCCAGAACCACGCCCGGCCGCCTTTGTCTTCCCAATTCTGATGTTTACACACACAGCACCGGGTGCTCATTTTAAGGCTGAGTATACCTAGGGAAGGACCAGGACAGAGTCAGATATGTGCCACTGATGTGAGCGGAAAACTCGAGCCCTGCTTCCGAAGCGCAATGCGCTAACCACTGCGCCACCATTCCCCACCTAAAGATATACACACACACCCCTCTAAGCTCCACCCCCACTTCATGTGAACACGCCCACACGATATGCTAATATACAAATGGACACACCCCAAACGTGCAGGGCACGCCCCCTCGCCACATGGACCCGCCCACAACAACGCGCCTGGCCTGTACCAAGTCAAACGGGAGGGGTGTAAATTGTCCAACGAACATCGATTAGAGATTCAGGTTCAAAGCGATTTAGCCGTTCAAATGCTTTGTCCCAGAGATGGTGAATCGCAGATACACCGACTTAATATTTAGATTTGGGTCAGTGCGAGCTTACACGAGCCATGGTTTTAGTGTTCGTAACCACAGTCGCTCACAGGAGACTATTGTATTTCCCGTGAGCCCATAGAAAAGTATATAAAGATGTCAAGTCAAAGTGATTTCCTGCTCAAAAAAGCATTGAAGCAGTGCTCATCTTCTATTTACACCCCTGAGCTAATGGTAGAAATGCAACATTATTATGGCGGGGATGAGTCTCTGCGTAGGAGAGCCACTGTTGACTTATCGACAAAGTGGTATTTATTTTATCGACCCGGGATGATGGATTGAGTCAACACCCGGCCGAGGCAATCCTACGAATGCGAGCCGCTCGGAAAAATACGCGAATTGGACAAATTCTCAAGGGTGAAAGATTTTAGAATCAGAATATGTATTGATACAGGAGGAATCCGATAAGCTATGATGCTCTTTTGCACAGATATCCAATATTATTAAGGAAGCTGTGGAAGGATGGATGTTGGGAAAGAACTTAGCACATTTGTCAATAAAGCTGCCTTTGCAAAAAAATAATCCAGGAGACGTTGTTTCGGGCAATTGCCCTTCTTCATGGTACGTGACGGGTTATTTGACAAAACGTCACCACGCTGCTCAGTGAGGGTTAGTGAAGATGGAGGACCATAGAAGTGTGGTACAACAATGTATGTTGTTCTACTGACCTCTGCTAGCCACAGCATAGTCCTGTAGCAGCCGATAACAGCTGTGTTTGCACGGTGATCACCCATCCAAGCACTATCCAGACCCAACCTCGTGACTTCCAGGTGATTTGGTCAAAGACTCACAATATTGTAAATGTAATTCTAGATTTGAAGCTTTCGTGACTGCAAGGATTCATACTCTTAGTTCTTTCGGTAAAGTCACGTAGGTAAAAAAATCTGGCTGTGACGGTCCCACCTGATGACGGAGACTTGTGTTGCCTCCGAAACGTCGTGATTTTTATTTTATTTGTATTAATTTTAATTTCATTTTTTTACCTACGTGACTTTACCGAAAGAACTAAGAGTATTGTAAATGTAAATTGGACAAAAACATCTAGATGCAGCAATAAACAAAATAGCTTTATTATATACAACAATTTTACACTATCTAAAGTATTACACAAGTACTACAAACAATATCGATTCCACGGATTGACCATTTTATTATAGCATCAATTTCAGTTTTAGCAGCTGTCACTCAACTTTTATTCCTTAGTTCTGATCCCAGGTTGCCTTCAATAATTGTACTTGTTTTTTTTTCTGAACATCTTGCGCAACTTTTTTAGCCTTTTATATCAAGTTCTCCAATCCTACCCCGTGATTAATTTTCATTGGTTGTCGTAAAAACTCTCAGCACATATTAGTTATGCAAGTACATTGATTTTATTATTTTGCCATTGCAATTTTAAGATAATGTTTTCCGATGTCGCTGTAAGACCGTGGCATATCTTTGCCACGCCTCTTATCTGCTTTCAGATGGCTTGAGAACAGAGACCACTGACAAAGAAAATGGAACAAAAGCTATGAAAAAAAAACAGTTTCTAATTATCCTGGGGACGGGTGTGTCTGGAAATTGCGCTGGACGAAGAGGGATATTGCATATAGATTCTAATCAGATGCATTATAGTGACTGTCAAAACACAGTAAGGGGCCGTCCATAAATGACGTCAGACATTTCTGAATATTTGTGTGACGAGGCGGGGGGGTTTGAGAAATGTGACGTCACATCAAAATGCGCAACTTTAAATGAATATAGAATTGTTATAACAACACTCATTGTTATAATGACACTCTTACAACATCAGAGTGCAGCGCCACATTAAATACGCACTACAATGACAATAGTTTAAAGCGATTTGAAGCACGTTTAATTTTCAAATTGGAAATATGGTTTTGGGGGGGGGGGGCAGAGCTTTGTGACGTCATATTTGAGGGGGGGGGTCTGACTTTTTGTGACGCCGTGTGACGAGTGGGGGGGGGGGGTCAAAAATCGTCCAAAATCGCGTGACGTCATTTATGGACGGCCCCTTTACACGAAATAGTTTTTTTGTAATTTTTGGTGACTCAGATCACCATCCTTACTTCTCGACTGGCTAAACCAAAGTAAATTAATTAAACTTGAAGCTGTCCAATTTAAATATTTACCATTCTAAGCAGTGCCTACCACCACAACAGCCCCACCCCCCCCCGCCGGTTGAGGACTCGATGGTTTCGCCCACTGCTCAATCAGCTCGCGGGACGTGGCACCGCGTGGCTCCATCTCCGCCAGCCGCTCTCTTCACAACTCAACGCGCTCCTTTGCAATTGTTGCTCTCGATTCAGCTGAACAACAAAACATTCGCCTCTTGTACAACAAAATGTTGCCAAAGATCGCGCCTCTCCGCATGGCCGTGTCGGTAAGAAATCACACACCCCCATAGTCTTTAACACCGTCGCCCCCGCGATTACATTTACCAGCGTGGATAGGCGTGCGCGCTCGCTATTGGTCGCAGCGGGGCATCGCTTTACTCTCTAGACCAATCGCGTCGCAGAGCGCGTCCGGCACGTGGGCGCGCGAGCCAATGGCGTGCGCGCACACGTGCGGTCGATGCTTAAGCGCTCTAGCAAATGTGCGCCCGTTTTACAATGACCCTTGCAACGTTGCGTGATGTGGACGTGGAGCGGCGAAATGTTCGTCCCGTCGGCTTCATTGTGTGCTGCTGCGTTTGCTTCTGTTCCTTAACGATTTGTAAAGCGCTGCCCAGGCGACGATATTACACGTGTACAGGATGCGGTCGTAACTTTGTGGTTGACTTTTGCACTTTTGTTCTCCGCCGTCGTCTTGTTAAGGGAGCAGTGACAACAGCAGTTGTCAGTATTAGTATCAGCATCGTGTTAATGCAATAACAGTTTAAACGCAGGTCGTCGTCGGCTTAACGCTAAACTATCACCGTTACCATCATCCTCTGGGGGTGTGTGGTGGGGCGGTGGGACGAGCAACACTTTTGTACGGTGGATGTATTGGGCCCTGCCATAGGAACGTGGAATTTTTGTCTCTTTTTTTTTGTACCGCTTGGCGGAAACGCGACGCCGATTCTCGTCATGTCGATGGACCGGGTCGCGTCGTGTGAACGTGGAGTTGACACCGTTGCCTGGGAAGTCGGGGACTGTGTTGTGGGTAGGAGCGAGCAAATTCCATCAACACATTGCTGTGACTTGTACTGTACTTCTAAGCTCCCATGCCTTGCACTCCACTTTCACCAACCAAGTATGGTCAGAAGGACCCCACACAAACCACACTGCGTGGGGAGGCCCTCGAGCAGTAGTGAACTTACCAAAAAACACTCAACAAACGACCTCGATAGGAAGTGCCAAGTGATTGAATTTTTTGTCGATTTGCAAAACCGTATAAATGTTTAATTTCCACTGGATGGGGAGTCGGCATTGAACGTCAAGGACAAACTTGGGTGCTGTCATAGAATTGAGGACTTGCCAACACTTGGACGTCAGCAGAGATTGTGTCAAGAACACGGTGGTACGAGTAAATTCAGTTTGATCACTTCCTAGGGTTGTGTTTATAGGGAACTGATCCATTTCATAGGACTATAACAAACAAAACAGTAACTTCGTGCAAAGCCAGTGGTAATTGTGCCAGAATGTACCATCCTATATGACTAAGACGTTTCTCCAAATAGTAATTGATGCGTTATTGAGACTCATCTCCGTCATGGTAATGTGTAATTTCCACCGTTGATTACCAAATCTTAAAGGAGATGAGCACAGCCCAATGCTTACTGGAGTTACGGGAGTCAAATCTGATCAATCACCTGACTTTTCAGCTGTAGCTGTGCAGAAATGCACACATTTCGGCTTGGCAATATACACTGGTGTTATAAAGTATTTGTAAAGTTAAACATTATCACTTGCCACTTAATCATACTCACTTGGGCTGTAGGGCAGACGGAACCTGTCCCTGTGAATCAGTCAAGGGAAGTAAATTGTCTCCCCTCACCTTTTAGGCCACTCAAGTGGCTGACGTGAGGCAGTGGGCCACGCAGACTGATCATGTGGTCACAATCTAAATTGTTTAACTCCAATGGGTATTTCGCTCGCTAGTATTGTGAGTGCTAAAAGTGTCATCGGGTAAGGTTAGGGAAGTGTGAAAGAGAGACCAAGAAACACCCTAACATTTTCAAGAGGGAAACACGGATTTTGAGAATTGGCAACGTACATATTTTTTTTGCATGATTCGGGTTAAAGCTACCGTGAAGAGTATCCGGTACGCATAGTAGGATATGCCACGTCTCACTCTCACATGGACCGCAAACACTTTCAGTAGTTCAGTTTTCCAATGGCGGATCTTATTCAATGGACCATAAAGGGTTTTGATTGATTTTCTGGGTGGTTTTTTCCAATGCAAATCTGTTGAAGAAGCTCTTTTGCAAGGGAAAACGAAAGCGTACAAATGGAAAACAAATGAAAATATTAAACATTGGCAACAACAAAAATCGACATTTTATTTGCTTTAAAAAAAAACTGATGACATTTGCTGTGCACACAATACTCTATAACCTTGTATGTAAAATATGATGGAGTTTACATGATGAACAATAGCTGTAAACAACACAATGAAATAAACTGTAAAAGCTAATTTGATGAAGATAATGCTAGTTATGTGGACATTAACTATATCATTGTATGCACAGCCCTTTTGTCAATTCAGTCCAATGCCGGTTGTGGAAATATATGCAATAGCTGACGTTTCAGGCAATGGCCCTTCTTAGTATATGAATGCCAAGGGTTCTAAGAGGGTGCAGCATGCCTCACACTCCCTCCCCTTGCAACAGTGCTGGCGTTAACTAGTGGTGGGTGGAGTCTTAACACGTTATATTCACAACACCGCTCGCTCTAATGAGCGCTGTGGGATTTCACTAACAGCCGTCCTCGGTTTAACAGGAGTGGCAGGCACTGGGTAAAACGTTGTGGTTGGCGCATTGCGCTATGAACCCATCGACTCGGGGGTCGATTCCCAGCCACTGCTGCAGAGTACATTCAGTAGAGTATATACTTACACTGGTAGGAACCACCTGGTTCCACCAGCCCACAGGGGATTATTGTGTCCGTCCGTCGTGCATCCAAAAATGGGAGGGGTGGAGCTGGGTGGAGAGGGGCTGGGTGGGGAGGGGCTGGGTGGGGGGTGGGAGGGGTGGGGCTGGGTGGGGTGGGGAGGTGCTGGTCACCCCGTGGTGCCCTTATAAAACTCAACGTTTAACCTACTCACACCGGCTTGTGCCCGCCCTCACACCACGCCGCCGTAGACCCTGGCCATTGACCGAGCAACCCAACGTTCCTACCAGCTCCCTCCGCAGGAATGTGTTTGAGTGGGGGCACTCAGATGTCGGTGGCCATGGGGAAGACCTAACACCACATAGTGGAGGTCAAGTGGTAACTATGCAACAGATGTGTGATCTCAGAATATTTATCAGAATCTTTAATTATCCTGGAGGAATCTGATGAGCTATAAAGCTCTTGTTCACAGATGTCTAGTAGGGGCGGCAGGGTCAGAAGGTAAAAACAACAAGCAATAAAAAAAAAACACGATCGGAGTGCAAAGTATAGGAAAGCTAAGCAAATCATCTTCTTGGTTCTTTCGGTAAAGTCACGTAGAAGGGAAGCAATAAAATAATAAAAATAAAACATAATAAAATAAAATAATTCGTGAGAATTATTTTATTAAAATAATTCGTGAGAATTTTATTTTATTATGTTTTATTTTTATTATTTTATTGCTTCCCTTCTACGTGACTTTACCGAAAGAACCAAGAAGATGGATCTCTGCAGTCACGAAAGCTTTAAATCGAAATCTAAGCAAATCACTCAAATACAGCAGAATGATGGAAGCTCGGGTGATTTTGGTAGCATAAACCTTTTATCGTGACGACCTCGTGATGTTCAATATCTGTGCGCGTGTGTGCGTGTGTGTGCGTGTGTGTGCGTGTGTGCGTCCCCCGTGAAGGCCCTGTGCGTGTGTGCCGTGCTCTCCGCCAAGTCGGCGCCGCGCGTTGAAAAGCCCGACGACCACAAGGAGCTGAGGAAGATTATCCGCACGCGCAACAACGTGCTGGTGCTCTACCACCAGGGAGGTGGGTGCCTGGCGGTGAATGCGCAGCGCCTAAAGCAGAGGTCGCAACCGGGTACCCAATACCCATACCTTACCCGATACCCGGCTACCCGTACCCGGCTGGGTACGTGGTACGGGTAGCCGTTTGCGACCCTGGTGCGGCCGGGTACGGGTACGGGTAGGCCGTGAGTCACTGGTGAGTAACCGTTTGTCACTCATTTCGGGTAGGGTACGGGTAGGGAACGGGTACCCGTACCCGGCCGGGTACGGGTACCCATTTGCGACCCTGGTGCAGCCGGGTACGGGTAAGGAATCAAAACCCGTTTGCGACCTCTGGCCTAAAGTGAAAACTTAATACCTCCCAAGCGAGGTTTGGTGAGAAGTTATGTGGCGAGATGTCAACTACCTCACCTGGTATGCAGGAGGTCCTGGGTTCGATCGCGACCCTGATGCCTGTATATTTTGTTTTCCCTCTTGGTCGCATGGACTTTTCTCCGGGTCCTCCTGGTTATTTTAATATTTGGCTGCTATAGATTTCCATACGATGAGCCACTTAATTGGGCTATCATTTGTGGCCAGGTCACTTCTGAAAAAGAGCTCTATAGCTCAGTGGGCCTTACTCGGTCAAATTAAAATAGTTTATCACGAATATAATGAGCCAAGAATGTCTGTGTGTAACACGCGTGACGTCACTCCACTGCTACCAGCCCCCCTCATTAATAATCAGGAACAGCTGGGGTCCTCCATATGGACCCCCCCTCCCCCCGTCATTAATAATCATGAATGGGTGACGTCACTCCACATGAGGAAGGTGGAGTGGAAACGAAAATGAATGTACGCAAATTAGCTTTCATTTTGACCTTTCTTTATGGAAAGTAAAGCTTATAAAGAAATCAACGCAGTAACTAATATTACGAGCCTAAAAAGGCTGTGTGTGTGTCCCGCGCGTGACGTCACTCCACATGAGCCCCACCCTCATTAATAATCATGAGCGGGTGACGTCACTCCACATGTCCCACCACTCCCCAATAACCATTAACAGGTGACGTCACTCCACATGGGGCAACCCCCCCCCCCTCATTAATAATCATGAGCTGAACAATTTTTCTATTTAAAATGTCAGATTTACTGCAATATACACCCGTCATTGGACGGGCAAACAAGCTAGTAGTTTAAATAGTGTGGCAAGCAGTGATGTTATGCTTTAGTAAAAAAAACAGTTCTGCTTGAATTCATTTTCTTGAGTATCAGATCGTAACGTGAACCTGAGGAATCCTGAAGGTGACTTGGTTTTTCCGCTTGAGCCCTGGATACTAACACTCAACCCTAAGAATCCGGAAAGTACCTCGCGCTGTTTAAAGGCAAATGCGTTCTTCCTCAAATCAATAATGGAGCGGTGCTCATCACTATTGGTCTGAAGCCAGTGGTGGAAATTCCACGTTTAGATGGCAGAAGCCAGCATCTCTAAAATAAATTCATGTTGAATTCCCACAAAGTGATGCTGTTTTGTTTTTATCAACCAGCCTCTTTGTCAATCCACTGCTGGATGAGGGCCTCCCCTTACCATGCAGACAGTGATTGACTACATTACACATAACCAGGCTGAGATGACTTGCACACGAGATTGCCAGAAGAACTGACAAATGTAAATTTCCAGAACAAAATATAAGAAAATTAAGATTTTATGTTAATAAAATCTGAGATTTACTAAATGACGGTACCCATCTTGAAATTTTGCAAGACTCAACCAATACATTGGAACTCATGACGAGAGCACAAATATCCACAAAATCATGAATCCAGAATTAACAATTTTTAGTGAGGATTAGATTTAAAATTTGAGGTTGTTGGATTGCACAGAGCTCGTCATGCGTGCAAACGATTCTGCCGGGCTGTGAGAAGGCCAGGATATGATAGTGCAAGACATGGGTTTGCACCCACGTAATGTTTTAAAAATACTCAAAAAGCATTTGCTCAAACATCCCATTGGAGGACCCTCTCAAAAAAATCATATTGATAATTTGCGGGACTTTCCTAGATAGATGACTATTATGTATTGCTTTGCAAGGGTCCTGCTCGAGATGTGAGGTTGATGACTAATTCATTCTTTGTTTTTACGTGTGTGTTTGTGAAAGTGGAGTGCCTGGAGAAAACACATGTAAACAAGAATGAACACTTGTAAATCACATATTTGTCAAAAGATTGCTTCCGC
The DNA here is from genome assembly GCF_015708825.2 of Lethenteron reissneri. NCBI lineage: Eukaryota > Metazoa > Chordata > Hyperoartia > Petromyzontiformes > Petromyzontidae > Lethenteron > Lethenteron reissneri. The sequence goes on along the minus strand of NC_083798.1, from coordinate 3,064,299 downwards.
TTATTGGTGTCATGATCTAGAAAACCGTCCAATAAAGTTATTGGTGCATTGCTAAATGCATGGACATTTATTTTAACTGTATCATGATTTTAAAGAAAGCTGGCTGTTAGTATACACATTCACAAACAGGTAAATGAACACTCACAGCTGTCCAAGACAAACTAACAATTAACCCAGGTTAATGCTATTTATGCAAAGGTCTCTCCATTCTACCCCTTGGCCTTTTCAAATAACACTAATCTCCCTTCTGTCTCTTCACAAACGTGGATATGCATTCGCACACAAAGATACATTTGAATTTACACTGTGTGGTTTCACTAATTTCCATGTTTCTCATTAATTCTAAAAGGCCTGGTTTCAATCAATGTGGATTAGCAGAAGTCTATCAAATAATACACCCTGAGGGTGGAAGTGATGTCGGGTGCATTCCATCTCCGCAAGAAAACCGATAGTAGTATACAATCTATGCTTGGGAGTTTCTATCTTGTTGTTTAATGGCATTGAAGCAGTGGGTTTGATTGAGTAATGCGCAGATATTGTCAGAGTTTTGCTAGGATGACTGAAGTCTGTTTCAAACAATGGACCCAATCAAATGCCGATTGCGATTTGCAGAAAAAAGGCCGGCACTTAATTATTGCTCCACAGAGACCGCTTTCAACGGGGAGGGCATTGGCACGTTCGCTGTTCTATAGAGATGTGAAGTCAAGGCCAATTCAACGAGTCTTCTTGCTCAAATGAACAGTGGAGGGTCACCATCTCCCTTGGCGCACCCCCTGCACCAAGTGGTAGAAATTCCACTTTTGCACGTCTGTTGCCTTTCCAGAAAAACGTGATAACTCATTGTTAGAAACACTGCGGTAAAGAAAGATAGGCTGGGTGTTCTCCAACATGGATTTTAAATTAAAACCTCAAGCACTCGAACCGTGCTGTCACGCAGCCACCACAATCTTTATTACACAGAGAACTCTAGAAAAGCTAAAGTCCAATGAGCCAATAGGTGTGGTTACGTAAAGTTGTTGGTAAAAAAATAAACTCCAAAAGATTGACTACCTGGGATGGTTGTGTTGTGTTGTAATTAAATGTACAAAATAAAGCGGGTTGGCTTGCATAGCCTCGTAATTGGTGAACCTTCAATCAAGCCGAAATCATTACTTCAATTCCTGCTGCCTCCCAGTCACATATGCAGTTCTTGAAACAACTAAGTTCCCACTCGAACATTTACATTCAAGACCGTTACATACAAAACGTACACATTGTGTACACGTATAGTGAGATTAATTTGCAAATTTTGAAATTCAAATTTTGCCCGCTAACTAAATTCTGGAATACTGATGCTAATAATCAGCCTGGTGGCATTGTGGTTAGTGTGCCCAACTCTCAATCAAATGGGTTTCACTTACAAATCCCAGTCGTTCAGCTCTCCACGGTCGAAAAAAACAAGGACTACTTTTCACGGGAAGTCAGTGGTAACTTAACCGGAAAATAGCAATGTGTAAATACCACCACTGTCAAAATAGGTGAGCACCACCCAACACTGGCTTTAACTGAGATGCACCTTAATCAGACTGCTGCATACTGATCGTGGTCTACATAAGTACCGTTCCCTGGCTTACCTTCGCCTAACTGATCCTACTTAAGACCTTGTCTGACCAGCTCTCTCTCACCTGAAGACGATTGCTTGTGTTGCGATGGAAACGTCGTGACATTTTCATTATTTTTCTATCTACGTGCTTTTACCGAAAGACCCATAGACTATGATCCTACTTCTCAATAGTTATCTTTGCTTGGATTGACTGGAGCATCCCACCCCGTGCTATGTTTGCATGTTGAATTTTGCAATAAACAGTCAAGTCAGCTGCAGCAGTTTCTTCAAAGGGAAGTTTTCAGTTAAGGTTATTATATATACGGTCACCGGTAATTGCTCACCAATTGCCATGCAACCTCAGCCCACAGGTTCCCAGTAATTATATGGGGCTTGCACATTTCCCTGGTGGTGCCAACGAGCATTTTTAAAGTTAATTACCCGGAAATTACGCAGTCATTCTTGTAGCATCCCTGCAAGCGCAACCCCCTTACTCAACCCCCCCCACCCTCGGCCAGACCAACTGATTGATTGAAAGATTTCTGGCTCTCGTTTGGTTTATTTTAGGTTAACTTCACAGAGCTAATGTTGTGTATTGTTGTGTATTGTTGTATGCGTATTCAAGCGTAACGATTTCTGGTTGCGCGTGGTTGAGAAAGAAGTGTCTTTTAGGTTCATTTGGACATTACATTTGAACGCGTGTCTCTCGACAGATTTTTTTTTTACTTCGGCTCCGAAAAAAATTGGCCATTAATCTCCCAGCTCAATCAAGCGATTGCGGTGTGCCCATTGTCTGTGGTGACCTTTGAACCAGTGGTGAAAATTACACATTCCCGCGGTGTGAGCATTCTCTGTGGTGGTGGTGATGATTGGCTAAAACTAGATGTGTCATGGGCATATTCAGGAGTACTTGTTATCACAAATATACTTCGTAAGAAAACCATAGCTAATTGCATATGTAAATCCTTGGATTTTGCTCGTTTTAAAATTCATATTCTCCAATTATTTTCCAATAGCGCTTTGAGCATCGAGATGAATACATGTTGTCCATTCACGTCCGTCACAGCGGTGAGTGCCGTATCATGTCCAGGGAACGGCCCCTGAAGATGGCATCATCAGACTACCTTTGTAGCACCGGCTTGCTCTCCAAAGATGGTTTGTTCTGTGGGAATCAACTAGATTTTTTCTAACTAAGCAGAGCTGCTATATACCTAATTAATGCACATAGCTGCTCCCTTGTACATATTTGCTTTGCTGTGTGTCCTTGCCTCTCTCCCGCACTAGTTTCAAGGTTCGTTCATGAAAGATTTTTCACCTGTCATCACTCCCATACTTGGTGTTACCTCGGCAGTGATATTACGCTATTTAAGCCCGTTGACTATCGCTTTAAATAGTTTTTTTTTGGTTCTCATTTGCAAGGAATAAAACTCTTTTATTGTTTTTTTTATAAATAGACACAGCTTAGATAAACCCCTTTACGCATTAAACATATAATGTCGTGGAGTTGTGCCATCATCGATCAGTGACGGGACTGAGACCTCTGTGTTGTTATACTGTACTTGTTTTTCTATTTTTTACCTCTTAGCTTTTTACTTAATATTTTATCAACATAGTGGTCAGTTTCAAAACCACTGAGCCAGGTTGTCACGTTTCAAAGGTTTGATTGCCAATAGTTTCCATCAGATATAACCCAAGTATGTTATAAAGTAGACAATTGGGGGATATTGCCAATGTCAACTTAGCTCTCTATCACATGTGGCGATACATCCCACGGTAGGTGGGCTTTCTTACCCCCATCGTGCTTTGCTAGTTCTGCATCTTTGTGCTTTGCACTCTGTAGGATTTCAAGGTCTCATAAATAAAACCTGCTATTGCACTGAGCTCTTGGCTGATCATAACCAATGATTTAATCTCTGCATTCATTGAGTATAATGAGTACTATCAGTTGCATCCACTTCAGAAATTGCCGGAGCGATAAATTGCACAGTGATGAAAATATGTTCCTGTCCCCGTGACCTTGAACAACATTTGTTGGTGCTCATATTTGATATTGATGTTCTTGAGCCAGTGTTGGAAATTCCACATTCACATGTTTGAGCCTGGCATGTCTTTAATGCAGTCGTTCTTGACTGCTTACCGAGCAATGCAGTCTCTCCCAAGTGGTGCTCCTGTTACCAACCACAGGGGGTCACTCGCTCGAGTCCAACTTCCCTGGGATATGAACTCCTGACCTTCCAAGTAATAAGATCACCCCACCACCAGCCCCGATAATGGATGTCAGAAAATATAACAACGTAAAGTGGCGTTCGTCGTTCCGTTCTGCAGCTGCCGCTGAGAATTCAGGATAGAACTTTAGATGATCAAGTGATGTGGCAGAAGATCAATTGGCTTGACCTTTTGTTTGCGTGCACTGCTCACACAGAATCAGTGTATTGTCATGGCTGCCAGCCACTCAAACTAAATCTACTGACAGTGTGCATTTTTCTTCCCTGCTATGTGTTAGTTAGTTTGGAATTGTCCTCAAGTTAAAGCTACTCCTGACAGCTTTTGCCCTGCAATGTATGCCAATTTGATGTACTGCCTCTCACAAGCCATGTTGAAGGGTGTGTTTATGTGCATCATCATTTTCAGATGTAACATTCTGCATCGGCCTAGAAATTATCACTTCTGTCTGTGGGATACAACACCTACGGAGCTTTGCAACAGTCATTTCTCTTATTTGTACGAGTTAAAACGCCTCGGTGTTTCTCTGTTGTAATGCACATTGGACAGTCCTTATCTCCAATAGCAGCCCTAAGCAGTGGCAGAAATTACACGTTTGTAAGGCAGTGATCAGACTCTTGATTGTAGAACTGTTATTGTTGTCTTCCGCCCACAGCTGTACTTAGTTTATGAACCAAAGGACAAATGGGATGGAGTGACCTGGATTTGAACCTTCAACCACCTGTTGGAGAGTTGGGCACTCAAACCGCAATGCACCCAGAACAGTGTTTAGTATCAGAATTAATTTATTAAGTAGTGAACACCATTTGTAATGAATCGACTTCCAACCAGGATATGAAGTCAGTGCTGTGGGGTTTTGAGGTGTGTGTAGGGCTGCCCTGCCACATCACCACTCAGCTGCACTGCCCGTAAAAGTGCTCAGATATCGTGTATCCATCTTCCAGAGGTCGCAATCGGGTACCCGTACCCTACCCGATACCCGGCTACCCGTACCCATTTGCGACCCTGGTGCGGCTGGGTATGGGTACGGGTAAGGAATCAAAACCCGTTTGCGACCTCTGCCATCTTCCCTGTGGTTATCGTGTCTGCGTGCGCATTCTCCCATGGCTGTCTCCTCTTGTCACTTGTAAATAAAGCTGAAACAAATTGACATGGTTCATCGCAGTCAGAAGGCTGCAAAGTGATTCCCATTTGGGAGTCTTGTCGGTCCATTGTCATCCCAAAATAGTCGATGAATCTATATTATTTGGTGGAAAGTCAGCAGTGGTCATCCCGTAAAGAGCCTGGCTCTGTCATGGAAATTTGGAATTTTCACATCATGTTGAGGGCCACTATGCTTGCTTTAGCGTGGACAATCTTTTACTTGAGTAGACATTTGCTATAATCCACTGGAGGTGAAAATTGATTCACGGTTTTTGTTTTGTAATCTGGTAGCTACATCAGTGGATATTGCCATGGTCAGAATCAGGATTTTTATTCAGACTGGAAGAATCCGGTGTAATGGTTCACACACTTTTGATCCAGAGGTCGATTTGATTTCCTGGCTTTGCAGTTGGAACAATGGCGGGAGTTTCTTAAATTCCACCACCTCTGTCCACCCAGCCGTATAAATGGGTACAGCACGGTGAGTCGTTCGGCAGGTTGCACAGGTGGTGGGGTATTGTTTGGTTTCTTCGACATCTTCCCGGAGATCTGGCCAGTGTGGGAGAGTAGGCCAAAATACTCTCTACCACTCCCTCCAGTGGAGGCCCTTCTGCCAGCAGTGGCATGAGCTAGTAGTTGCAGGGCTGCACCTTTTTCTTTGCACATGCCGTTATTATAACCTCACCTTTTGCTTTTGTTTGTGGCAGAATCTGGCTTGGACAAGAAACTAAAGCTTCTGTCAGACGTAGGGCAGGCAGTGCGCGGTAGCGGCACTGTGGCGTGGGTGGACTGCGGGTAAGGATACCTTCACACTTTCGGTGCAATGCTCTCACTCACCCTTGCCTCTTGCAATCGATTGTCCAAAGAAGGGGGGGACGGCTGGTGCAGAGTGTCGGTACTGTGTGTTGCATCGACAGGAACTCGGAAGGCCGGAAGCTATGCAAGAAGATGAAAGTGGAATCTGGAGGGACCAGCAAACTGATGCATTACAAGTGAGCCTCTGAGCAGGGAATCTACAAACGCACTCACGTGCCGGCATCGTGAATAGTTTCTTTCCAATGCCCCCGACCATCTTGCATCCAGAGTACAAGAGTGCTATTTGTCTTTGCGTGTGTATTCCTCAGGGATGGAGAGTTCCACGTGGAATACGATCGCGCTGAAACATTTAAGGTACCAACTTGGTTTACCCATTCACTGCTCTGTCGCTCCAACCAGTTGGGCTTACCATGTGGATAGACTGGCCCCCGTCGTAGGCGAATGGCATTTCCATAACCACCAGTGGAGAAAAGAACAGTCTCTATGCTGCACTGCATGTTTTGGGCTGTGACTGTCATACATGGGTTGACTGTTGCAAATATTACCATGGGATGTTTGCACTTTCACTGAACACAATGTATGCTGGTAATTCCCTGCAGAAGCCAATGATGAAGTGGGAATCAAATGACTGGCTCCGACATGAGTGAACATACTCATCACTCAATAATTCCGTCAGCCAGTACTCTCGGTTGTTGTGTTTAATTTTATATAAATACAGTTATATTTACCATGTCTGTCTAAGTATAAAAACTAAAGGCTTAAGTCAATGCTAGTTGCGCCTTCCAGGAAATTATGTTTGTTTTGTAGATTATTACGGGGAGCTGTGGGATAGCAGTTCAAGATATTCAATCTTTGCACATTGAGATGTCTAATGCGTCATGCGCCACATGCTGAAACGATGTTTTGTTTCAGCACAACTTCGCAGAGTTTGACCTTGAGTACTAAAACACGACACTGGCAAAATAGATGTTTGAAAACATAACAAGCACGAAGATTACTGCTCAAGAAACTTTTATTGACAGCAGTTCTCTGCCTGGTTTCAGGTCTCCTGCCAGGCTGTGCCCTGTGGAATTTCATCTGCTGTCTGGCCCTCCCTTCAAACATACTTTCCTTCATCTTTGCCTTTGTGTGTGTGAACAGTCACAGTCTTGATTTGAAGCTTTCGTGACTGCAGGAATCAATACTCTTTGGTTCTTTCGGTAAAGTCACGTAGGTAGAAAAATACTAATGGATCACGACGTTTCGATCGCCACACAAGCAACCATCACAGCATTGTCATATGCATGCAGAATGCATTGTGTGCTATCGCACAAACATAGTAGTTTTTAGATTACTGATGTCTCTCAATCCCAGTCAGCTGACAAAGTCGTTGGGGCGTCTGACTCGCAATTACAAGGTTGTGAGTTGATATTCTGCTTTGGGGGTCAATTAAACGGACTGCTCCTTCCGTGCCAATACATTGGATACGAGTTTTTTTTGCGAGGTTATGGGTGACTTCTCCTACCGGGAAGACTTGGCTCCTGCCACGGAAATGTTGATCTTTACTGCGGGCGCAGGATGGCCAGAGGAGATGAGGCAGAGGTGTTTACCACCGAAAACGATAGTTCAAGCAGGAAGAAACTTTTTGACTTTCAGTTTTTGACGGGTATCACCAACCGTACTATGATTATGCCATCAATGTCAGGCACACGAATAAGCGCTTTGTCCTTATTCTTTATTTATTGCATTTTTAGCCCGTTTGTCTAAAAGATGGTCAGCCTTGGTAAAGAGATGTTTTATAGCCGGGTGTCCCGGTAGTTAATGCTTTTCCTGTGAAAGGTCATTTAGTCAGCACCGCTGAGATCCTGGATTAAAATCCCAGGTTTCGTGCTCTCACCTCCGTCACACAAATTACTACTTGTAAGGTGTTGTGCTTCATTTTGTCAAGCCCCAGCCCTGAGGATACTAACTGGTACAGACATGGGGAGTGAACCACCCACTCACAGGTTATTGCAGCCCAATTGTTTACGCAGCACTGTGCTGCTTAGCAAAATGTGACTGCATATGCCTAACTGCATCTGTGTGTGGTTGTGTATCAATGTGCAAATCCCCATGTGTTTTTTTCTTGTGCCTGGGAAAAGTCTTTCGTACGTTTGTGCCTGTGACTTTGTGTATATGGTCCTCTACTTGGAGAGCGGTCGTGTAACGGTTTGCGTGCTATGCTACGAAACCTGGCTCAGCCGTAAAGCAGCACCTTATGCGCTGTTTAAATATCAGTGCTGGGGAATGAAAGACAACCGGGCATGGTGCTGGTCACACCACCTGACATTGCATGCCATGCCAGCGGTTAAAGGTGTCCAATTAAATTTCAATTTAAAGCTTTGTGTGACTGCAGGGATTCATCTTCTTGGTTCTTTCGGTAAAGTCACGTAGAAGGGAAAGACAGCCCTGTTCTTCACCTGAGGACGCCTGCTTGCGTTGTGGCCGAAACGTCGTGATAATTATTTTATTATGTTTTATTTTTATTATTTTATTATTTCCCTTCTACGTGACTTTACCGAAAGAACCAAGAAGGTGTCCCATTATTTTACAAGTCTAACCCTGGATCTTCGTGTTTACCGCTGCTCGTGCGCCTTCGTCTTTTGCGCGATCGCCCGCTGCTCTCTCGCGCCGCCCGCTTGCACTCGTCCCTGACCTCGTCCCCGTCTCCCCTTCGCCGCAGTCGCTGGTGGCGTTCATGTTCGACCCCACGGGAGACCCGCTGTGGGAGGAGGAGCCCGATGCCAAGGATGTTGTGCACGTGCACAGTGATAAGGTATCGGACTTGGGGGGGGGGGGAGGGGGGGTGGGGCTCGCGCGGCTTGGCTCATGTGCCAGGCCACCCCGTCTCCGCCACGACCCCGCCACGACCCCGCCACGACCTTTCTACGACCCCTTACAAAGCATATACATCCAGAATAAATGCCTCATTCGAGGACCAAGCATCACACCGCCTGGCTCTGACATTCCTCGAAGGCACCGGTGGTGCAACCATCAGCCTCATCAGAACATGAGCAGTGCCACGCAGCCCAAACTATGGGCCCACGTAGTAAACGACTGTAGTCTGTGCTCCTTCAATGGGGGAATAGCAAAACTACACGAACTCTCTCATGAAGCCCTTTCATGGCGAGCAGACCTCGACATTTTGAACCATATTGTCATAAGTATAAATGTAATCGAACGGCACAATACAATTATTCTTTTGATATACAGAGCATATGAACACAGGATAACCTCGCTGAGCGTGGTTTTGATCGAACTCGTGCTTCGGCTACAAACCACCGTTTACCTCATGAGGTCTATTTTCCGGAACACGGAGGGCGATCTTTCGGCGACACGCGGTTTGACGCTGATAAAATTTACACTATGGGGACCTCATTTGCCAGTAAAAATATGATAATTGGTTCTTTACCCTTCTATCTGGCAACAAAACTGACACCTTTTTGCAAGGAGTCATGTTTGCATAGACCGCAATACCTGCAGTCATAAATACAAACAAAAGACATAACTCTGATAATGTGCACTGTCTTTGAAGTTGATTGGTCCACACCCGAGACAGCTTTCCTTCGAGCCTAGTCTCATATGGGTTGGACCAGATGACGCCAAAAGGCGCCTTTTGGCGTCATCTGGTCCAACCCATATGAGACTAGGCTCGAAGGAAAGCTGTCTCGGGTGTGGACCAATCAACTTCAAGGACAGTGCACATTATCAGAGTTATGTCTTTTGTTTGTATTTATGACTGCAGGTATTGCGGTCTATGCAAACATGACTCCTTGCAAAAAGGTGTCAGTTTTGTTGCCAGATAGAAGGGTAAAGAACCAATTATCAGCTGATAAAATTCTCATCTCCGCGTCGAAAATTAGTGCGCGGTCCACTTGTGCTCTTGTCAGATAGGCTTGTGAGAGGTGAGAGTGCCGCATCTGTTTGAAGGTACTATGGTGTTAATGAATCGACTGAGAATGATTTATTTACCACGTAAGTATTTTGCATGTGTTTTTTTTATTTTCGTGCGTGTGATAACGTAACACATACTCAACCTGCTCGCGCACAACGCAGTTGATCGCACACATTGTCGCATGCATCTAGCCGTACACTCGTTGAGGACGTCAGTCATACGGACGTCTAGATGGCAAATCGTTAACGTTCCAGTGACGGTGTTAGGGGCGGGCGTCGGGCTGGCAATCCAGTCTTAGGGGCGAGTGTTGAGCTCGGGTGCCACGGTACGGGAAGATTCATGAAGATGGGGGTTTTGTATTGAGGTGAAATTGAAAGAGTGTACAAGTAGAATTAGTTAAGAAAAGAGGGACAAGGTGATCATTTTGGACCAGGAACGCAACCCTATTTATCCCATTAGGTCCATTATTTGAACCTTATGGCGGTAATAATGTCCGTGATGCAGTCATTTTTAGTCTGTTGATGGTCGGCGATGCGGCAATCGACTCATCTCGACGAGCTGTACACGATGCACCGCCACGGTGCGTACCGCGAGCGTTCAGGGTTTCAGCGCAATCGTCCTCGCTGCGTTTCGACATCGCGGAGTAGCACCGACTTCGGATTGATTGGTAGCCCAGTCGCGGAGTTAAGTAAACCCCTGCAAAAAAATAGTGTCCCAGAAATAAAATATTTAATTACCTCGGCCATTTTGTATTATTTGGTACCCCGGGGTACCGCCATAAGGAGCTTTCGTCGAACGCGGTTTTGCCCAAAACTGGCGTTTTCCAGGAATGTAGTCTTCGCGTTCAGCTACGTCAATCTGAATTACTACGTGTCAACATGCGTATAGGAATGAGAGGGACACATGTAGGAAAGGGTTGAATGATATGACAGGGGAGGGAAATGGGGGGGTTATGTGGTGGAGAGTAGGAAAGGGCTTCATTGTATTATGAATAGCATAGAAGACATTCGAATGGAGAGGGCTTTTAGTCATAGCCAGGACTTGGACTGGTGGAGAGATGTGGCTTTACAGACCATGAGAGGCAAGGTAGTCAAGACATGAAGAGCAACAGGCGAGGAGGAAGACTACGTATGTTTACTCTCTGGTTCTTGCGGTAAAGTCACGTAGGTGGAAAAATAAAATAAAATAAATATTTATTTCTTACTTCATTTTATTTTTCCACCTACGTACGTAGAAAAATAAAATAAAGTAAAAAAATGCTTATTTCATTTTATTTTTCTACCTACATGACTTTACCGAAAGAACCAAAAAGTATGGATTCCTGCAGTCACGAAAGCTTCAAATCAACTACGTATGTTAACATTATTTTGCACCATATGTAGCCAACCGTGGTGATCGGAGGTGCGGAGTAACCACCGATCGAGCAAATCTTTTATTGGGGTCATCAGGAGGTGGCCTGGGCAACTTGAGAGGAGGGCACAGGGAGTAGAGATAAGTGGGATGAGCGAAGGGAGGTCAGTGAGACTAAGACCATAACGTTGAAAATTATAAAGGGAAAATGTTCAAATAAAACCGATATAATTTACGAGCAAGAAGAAGAGTATGAGGATGGGAGTGATGCAGTCTCATTTGTGGGCGCGGGTGAGAAGTATTGAGTGTATCATATTTGTGTCGTATTTATTTGTTGGCATTCATCAGCCTTCTGCGAAATCACAGTGGCTTTCTTCCAGCCCTGAAAAGCTTCAATTCATCTCACTCCTACATCTGCCCTCTACATCACTCCCTCTTATCGCTCTTCCCCCCCCTCCCACCCCAGCTGTAAGTCGCCTTTCTCAGCCGCTGGAAATAATACATTTTGTTCTTTGTCATCTCGCATCATTGTCCCATAATGCTGGCTACACGTCAGTATTGCTCGGTGCAGTCTGTTTTGGCAAGTCATGTGCTTCGGAGTTGCGAGCTGGAATCCTAAAAAAAAAACTCTATTGTATTCAAATATGTTATCTATTATGTGATTTAATCTTGATTGGAAGCTTTCGTGACTGCAGGAATCCATACTCTTTGGTAGGTAGAAAAATTAAATACGTGACTTTACCGAAAGAACCAAAGAGTAGTATGTGATTTGTTACATGAAAACGAAGTAGTAGGAATGTTAATCCGCTGATTGCTTATTGCATCTATCTGTTCTACAGAATGTAAATACCATGTGTTTACATTTTTTACAACTGATAGGTTGGTGGCTTTTACATTCTGCAGCCAGACTTTTCTCCAAGACATCTTTGGCTGCACCTTTGAGCCAATCACCCGGAATGTGGCCCGATCTCATGAGACCTCAGAAGCTAAGCAGGTTCTTGAGCCTGGGTAGTGCTTGGATGGGCGACCGCCACCGTGCATAATACAGGTGTTGTAGGATGCTGCAGGGCTGCGGCGAAAGCAGTGGGCGGTGCAGCAACTACAATGTTGTACGCTGCTATGCTCCACCACCTAACGCTCCCCAATTCACCAACCCACACAAGGCCGACGTGGTGACGTACGGTCGAATCGCTCTCACGACCCACACGGGCTTTACTGTACGTTAACAACTTTAAACGGGTGACATAAACATGCCAATTTGATAATCCCATATCACGTATTATTTGGCTTAGTGAATGTGTGCACCTAGCTTGGCGCAAGCATCACGGTGATGTCACTGCCAGTTCGAGGCAGATGTCAGCTGTTGATGTTGGAGTGTGTTCGTGATTTTGGGAGTACTAGTTGAGTGACGTAGTTTGCATTGCATTGTGATCCCGGCAATGGGGAGTTAGATTCCCAAACATTCACAATGTCCAGCGAGAAAAACGCAACTGGGCATGGTGCTGGCCACTATTCACTCATGTGTTGTGCCTGACCTTATTAGGGGCTCAGTAACAGCACTTGCCTCCCAACAGTTTATATGGCTAAGTCAGGGGATTTGTGTGTGTGTGTGTGCGCTATGTTTTGGGAAGTGAGTCCACTTTTAGTGTAACAAACTTCTCCTGCACATGTGATGAGAGAAGTTGGTTGAAGTTGACTTTAACAGTCTAATGGGGAATTTCAATTACTCTGAGATTAATGGACAAATCTACCCTGAGGCGTTTCGTTCTGCAGCCCTTTATAGGAATCTGTTCTGGCCTATTCACTCGAATGTTCAGCTCATAGCAATTAGAGTCTGAATGTCAGACTGTTGGTACATTTATTTCGATATACAGTATGTCAGGCTAAATTAAAATAAAACATCTACTCCGCTTTGTTTGAAAAAAAGTTTTTGCTTGAGAGTGTCCTAATGCGGTGATTTATATGAAGAAAATTAAAAGTCAATCACAAGTAAAAAAAATAGTAATTGCAATGTTAAGATGGTTATGCATTAAATATGAATTAATCGAACTACATTCCATCTATGTATCATTTGCTCTCTCTTGACAAATCTATTTTCATCCAGTATAAATCTGTCACATTATACTAAACTATTTAATACAATTTTATAATTTACCAGGTAAGGCCCACTGAGCTATGTAGCTGTTTTTCATAAGCGACCTGGCCACAAATGATAGCTCAACGAAGTGGCTTATCGCAAAATATATCGTAGAAACCAAATACTCTAAACACATGTTTCTAAGTGTGGAGGGAAAAACCGGAGGGCCGGGAGAAAAATCCACGTGAGCACACGGAGAGAGACACGCAAACTCGAAATATACAGGAGGTGTGAGGGTCGAGATCAAACCCACGACCTCCTGCATACCAGGCGAGGGAGTTAACATCTCGCAGCCGTGGTTGATAATTAATTAGACATAGGCAATGGTACATGTAAAAGAATATAACCTATACATTTTGAATAAATCCTACTCCATTTGTAAATCTCATCCCAAAATTCATACATGGTTAGGAATTGAGCTTGGGTCACTTTGCAAGTTTACTGCGCTAAGCGGTACGCTCGCTACCGTGAAACATCTTCTTGGTTAAATTTCGATTTAAAGCTTTCGTGACTGCAGCGATTCATCTTCTTGGTTCTTTCGGTAAAGTCACGTAGAATGGAAATAATGTCTTTACCAGGTAAGGTCGACTGACAGCGTCTGATTCAGACGCTATCGTTCCGACAGCCCTGTTCTTCACCTGAGGACGGCTGCTTGCGTTGTGGCCGAAACGTCGTGAGAATTGTATTTTATTATGTTTTATTTTGATTATTTTATTGTTTCCCTTCTACGTGACTTTACCGAAAGAACCAAGAAGATGAATCCCTGCAGTCACGAAAGTTTGAAATCGAAATTTAACCGTGAAACAGCTCCTGCACGGACACAGATACTCGCGTACATGCACGGCGATTGCACATCCTCGCCGATTTACTCATTACACACAGAAGTGCTTGCAACAAATGAACCACAATACCTTTGCTAATCTCTTCAAGCAGCAGAAAGCAACACACGCGCTCCGGTCATCCTCGCAGCACCGAATTTTGGCTGGCCGTTGAACAAAGATGGTCACCGCATTGCGCGCTTTCAGATGCGCTTCTGCGGCCGTCTGGAATGCTCTTGCGATATTAGGAAACCACTGGAGCTATGCACTTTTAAAGCTCGATTGAAAACTGATTTCTTCAGAACCTGCTTTTTGTGATTAGTTTGTCCTTCCACAGAACCTCCGATTAGCACGGTTGGCTACGCACGGTGCAAAAGAAGTTCCAAAATACATTCATACATCGGCTGTGTGTGATTTCACCCCGTTACTCTCATGGCTTTCGATTGACTCTGATGTTTCTTCTCCCAACCGTGCCATTATGTCATGCAGGAGTTCCGATTGCTGCTCAAGAAAGAAGAAAGACCCATCCTCATGATGTTTTACGCGCCCTGTGAGTCCCAGCTATAATCGCAAAGCGCAGCTCACAGCCTGGCATTTCATAGATAACGATGTTTTTGAGATTATGGCCTGAAGTAAAAAAAAAAAGTTCTGTTTGAAGCTGTGCAGGGCATGCATGTTTTGTGTAAGATAAGACATTTTGAAACTTGGGAGTTGTGCACTTTCCATGCGATGGTGCAGGGAATATGTATCATTCTGTCATGTGCTCCGATGGCTGGTAATAATTGCCATTTGTAAGATAACAAAAAATTGCTCTCTCAATGCCCTCCCATCTTTGCTACTGGACAGACAAATTATTTGTCCGTCGTTTTTGCCTAATCGCGTAATAGATCAGCTGATATCCTGAGGGTGTTCAGTTTCATTTCAGTTTCATTATTTGGTATAGCCCTGTGAGCCATTCGGCTCTTGAATCGGGTGCAACCGCAACAAACAAAAACATGAAGAAGAAAACATCTTAAAGTGACTATGCGCAAACAGAAAAATCCAGGAAAAACTGCAAAGTCTTCCATAAAAAAAAAAGCACCGTACACCAACGCTGTGCAAAAATCCCAGTGGAATGCAAGTCAAACACCAACAACAACCACAAGACAACTTAGATTAAAGCCATCATTCTAACGCCGTACTACAACAAACAAACATGGACAAACCAAAAAACTTTTCGAAATCACCAAAATAATCCATAAGCAATGTAACAGTGATCATAGGAACTGTGACCGACATTTCACAATAAGCGACAAACAACATGTACCACCAAACCCTGTAGCCATAGCTGGCTGCATGAGTCACTCCACAACAGCAGGAGCATCAGTAGGTGTGTGGGTAGCCTGCGCCGAGACATAGTTGTTCTGCGCTTTATGCGCTTGACTTGCAGCCGGACGGTTGCGAGTTCAAATCTCAATCGGTGGTCTACTCCTCAAATTTACACCACTGCCTCTGGAATCCCGAAGCTCATTGAACCAGACCAACCCTTAGACTTGGCCGTTACGACTAGCGCGTCGTACACATCGTGTGGTGTGGCCAGGACTACGGCCAGCCTCCATTGTCTTCCTAGTACCGATGTTCGCGTGCTGCGTCCGGCCACAATTTGATCGAAGACACACCAAGAATAACAACCGCAACAATTTAAAAGTTCCACAGCGGCTAAACTCGATTGCACCTCGAGATGCTTTGCGTTAGGGGAAGTAGATAGAGCAGGCACATGTGGAGGGGGTAGAGAATCGAGAGTAGGAGCACTGACCAGGCTTGACAATGAGGCCAAGTTCAGGGGGACGAAGCAGAAAGGGCCCAACGAATTTCAGGGGCAGCGCCGGTCAGTCCCAGGGGACTCAGTCTCTCGCTGGGTGCCCAGTTTAGGGGACCCCTAATTTACCACTTTGCCACGAAGGTGCGTGGACACAAATGGAACCCATATGGCCAAGCTGGTGCGGCGTCTAAACATTGCCATTCGGGGAGACAAAGGGAACCAGGCATGTTGACGGCCGCTCCACTCCCGCACGTGGGAGTAGTAACGACCATGTGGTTTAACCCAAAAAGCAAATATGGTTAATTTTATTGGCAAAGACCTACGTCTTAAGTTACATTGGACGCATTTGACTGGAACCAAAGCATAGAGCACTGAGCATTTTGCCCCGACTCACCACTACACAGACAAAGATCCCCCATGTAGCCTTTAACAGATATTGGCACCAAGCACTTAAAGGCTAATTCTAGATTTGAAGCTTTCGTGACTGCAAGGATTCATACTCTCAGGTTTTTTCGGTGAAGTCACGTAGGTAAAAAAAAAATAGAAATAAAATAATAATAATAAATGACAATAAATCAATTAAATCAAGACGTTTTGGAAGCAACACAAGTCTCTGTCTTCAGGTGGGACCGTCACAGCTAAATTTACTGTATCAATTAAATTTAGCTGTGACGGTCCCACCTGAAGACGGAGGCTTGTATTGCCTCCAAAACGTCGTCATTTAATTGATTTATTTTCATTTATTATTTTTTTTCTATTTTTTTTCACTTAAAGGCTGGCACCCCACACGAGGGGATGTTGTGACCATCGACACGCCTGGCCGGATTTGTCTCCCCCCGCGCTGACGTTTAAGACACTGCACCAGTTGCTCGTTTTTAAAGCCACGTGGACCTTGGGGTCACGTTGCGCTAACCGCTACGCCGGCGCTCCCCCCCCCCACTCACCGCTGCGTCCACACACGAGCACGCTGCTGCTGCTGCACGTCGCCACCGTGGCGGCTTAGAATAACACGGAGAGGGGAAGTCACTCAGGCCAGGCGCCCCTCGCGCCCAGCGTTGGCCGTTAACGCCCGGAGGGGCAGTCCCGGCGTATTGGTAACACCGGGGCCAACACTCGTGGGGAGGTCGGAGGGGGGGGGGGCGGCACTCTGCCGCACTCGGCCTGAAATTCCGCTGACTCGGCCGCCGAGCAGATGTTGAAGGTCAGCGAGGAAGCGGACGCTGACGGCGCTGGCTGTGCGGGCCGTCGCGCAAGAGGTCCAATTCCTTCGCTTGCTTACTTAGGATCTCCTTACCACTTTAAGGAGACGCGTCTTATTGTTGCCGGTGTCCGCGGGCACGCGCGCGTGTGTGTCTGCGTCCACGAGGGGTGATTTAGAAGTCTGGCCTGATGGAAAGCGAGCACCGACTTTTGTGAAGCCGTGTTATTTTTTTTTGGATAGTTCTCTTGAGGCGCAATGCATTTGGGCCTTCGATGTTCCGAGGCTTTAATTCCTGCCTGGAAGAAACTCTTTATCTTGCTCCTCAAACCACTCGTTTGAAGGATATATCACTGCATTGCCACTATGAAGTTGTTTTCTCGGCAAGTGTTTCTTTAACTGTAGAACATGTGGAAGGCACTGGGAACTAGGTCTAGAGTGTGTGGATTTACTCCAGGTTCTTCCAATCTACTTTTTCTTGAGATGTTTTCTCTTGTGAGTAACGTCAGAGATCTTTAACATCCAATGTGAATGAAGCAAACAGTGCGTCATATTATTCATGTTTATTACACGCCACAGTAATAACCAGGGCGGCCGTTAGATTCGAACCATGAGCCTCTGCAACAAACTGGCGAATGCCCTACCGCGTGGCCGTGTCCACTGCCCCTTTGTATATCGGTGTGTAAAGCAGAGCTGCGGTAACACGATTAGTGCTCTGCACTATGATCCCAGCAAGCCTGGCTTATTTCCAGGCCATGTACAGCAATGGCAGCTGTAACCAAACTTGAACGGAGTCACTAAGACATTGACTCAGCTGAAAACAGAAGTCAAGTTATTACATTCGATTGTACAGAGGACAGTACCAGCCTACGTTAATAACTGCAAGCCAGTGGTGGCAATTCTATATTCCTATGGCAGGGTCTAGTACCCTCCAACAGGCAACGACTGTGAAATTAAATTGCTACATTGTGTAGTATGTCAACATCAGCACTGGGGAGATTAATGCCGCCGGTTTCGCAGAGCACTTGCCCCATCACTCCCTGTGTATTGCATTGACCTTAATGGGAGCTTGCAAACAGTGCTTGCCTCCGTAGTCTATACGGCATATCGGGTAGGGGAGGGTCGTGTGTTTGTGTCGCATTTAGAACGCTATGTTATTGAAGATATTGTCAAATGTACAATTTATTATTGAAGAGTTTTACTTCTAGCTCCCAGATTGACAGACCGGTCATCTGACAGGCGACGTGCAGTTCTATCAGGTGCCGCCTATTGTGTACATTCATTACATGCTTAACTTTAGTGATGCAAGTCCTCTTGCCTTCATCAAGAATTAACTGTAAATAATGGTGTATTTATTTACATCATGTACAATTACCTATAAAAGCTTAAGACTTTGGAGAGAGTTAATTGAACGGGGGAAGCATGTACCCTGTTATCATTTCAAGTCATTAAAATATTTGTGGGCAAGGCCGTCATCATTCATGGCTGTCGGCAAACACCTATCATGGACCGCGTTGCATGTGTCTATCCTGCGAATGTGTCTATCCTGTGCGACACAGGGTGTGGCGTCTGCAAGAGGATGAAGCCGGTGTTCCAGGAGGCAGCCACCATGGCTAAAAAGACATACGTGAGCTTCCAGACATGATTCCTGCAGGAATAACCCAGCTTAATTGATGGTACTGGGAAAGACTAAACTCTGGCATGTGATAATGCTGTGATGTGCATTGCAGGTTCTGGCTGGAATGAATGTACATCCGGCTGAGTTCGATGGGATTAAATCAGACTTCAACGTGACTGGTTACCCCACCTTCTGCTACTTCGAGTACGTACGCATCATAGGCATCTGTGCATGTTCCTCGCACACACACACACATATACGCGCGCAGAGACATCAAAGAGCATCGCTATACAGGAAAGGCACAGACTTTCGTACAAGTTTAGAGCATGGAGAGATGCACGTTTGGAATTACTTGAGGGACTGAAAGAGGAATGTGGATTCGATAACATATGCAGGTGAATAACATCCAAACTTTTACGAAAAGTTAAGAGGGCTTGGGCAGGGCGCACACCCCTTGAATGGATGATGTGTAAGAGTAATGGCAGCCAAGGTATTGAACGCATCTGAGAGGAAATCCACCACAGAGTCGGGTCGCTGAGATCAGTTTACGTGCCGGATGGATCGCTGCGAGGTGACGGCCTTGGGGAGGGATTCATCCAGCGGCAGATCGATGATGGCTGCTGCTGATGATGATGAGAGGTAACGATGGCCAATGTTGTTGATGCCATCACAGCTACCCATCGCTTCTTTCCCGCCGGCTGATCGTACAACTGCTGTGCAGTCAGTAGCCGCCACCCTCTCAGGTCTGCTACTAGAGCATCGCATCATCTGCCTGTCCACCTTCCCCTTGGTTTCCAACCTTTGGGTGTCTGCACGTTGTTTGGTTTGGTAATGTTCTCTCTTTCCCATCCTGCTCACGCCCCACCTATCAATGCGTCCTGTTCTGGGATACGTCTGTAACGCTTTCCTCCTGCATTAGTTTTCAAACGTCCACAAGTTGCTTACCCCAGCCTGCCCGAAGAGTTCCTCGCGCCCTTTCCACACGACTAGAATGTTCACTTACTCACGTGTGTAGCTTGTGCTTAACAGTTTTCGAGTTGTGTATAAAGTGTTTTTTACTCACGAACATAACTGTTAAAGACATGGCATTTGACAACCGTTTTAAACGCTTGTGTGCAGTTCTACCCTTTTATAAGCGTTGTTTTATTAGGTTGTTAAAGCACCGCATATGTCAGTTTTATTGTCGAGCGTTCAAGTTGACCAACTGCTTGAACGCGTTTAAAAGAGTCAGAGGCTGAGCGTTCTGTGAGGCTGATTTGCAATGTGCTTGCCAAGCCACGTGGGTTTTTTTGTTTATTTATATCCTGTACATATTTTTTTTATTAAATGTTACTGGTAAGATGCTACATCTGTTAGACCATTGTCTAAAGACCCTTGACAAATTTGTATGATTTGATTTGAAGTTTTCGTGACTGCAATAATCCATACTCCTTGGTTTTATTCGGTAAAGTAAATAAAATTAAATAAAAATGAAAAAACTACTAAATTAATTTAGTTGTTTTTTCATTTTTATTTCATTTTTATTTTATTTTTACCTACCTGACTTTACCGAATAAAACCAAGGAGTGTGTATGAACGCTTCGAAAAATGAAGATAGTTCCTCGCTGTGTAATTATTATTTTTACTCTATACCCGGAGAATTGAAGTCGTCGGAAGCAGTGTTTTCATTGCGTAGGTTGAAAATCCGAGAAAATTTGAAATCAAGGTGACAAGTAGTTACTCAAGCATGGGCCAGGTGTCAAAACAGAATGGGTGAGGTGGATGAGACTTGTTAATCGTGACAAAGGTAGCTAACACAATGACGGCAGCCCCCCTCATTACTGAAGGGACTGTAATTGTTGAATCGGTGAGGTCTCATCCACATTGAGAACTGTAGGTACGTATGTCGAACTTATTTTCACGCCGTACGTAGCAAACTGCTCATTCGAGGTGGTGGTATTTGACTTATTGAGGGCAGGTAATGCAACAGTTATATTTGCAGCACTGAAATACTGCCATAACTCTGGACTAACTTTCAGTTTTTAACACCATATTTACATGCTCTCCTGGGTCTTTCGGTAAAGTCACATAGATAGAAAAAAATAATAAAATGAAGAAATGTTGGTAAACATTACCACACAATCAACTGCGTCCCTTTAGGTATTCCTTTTTGTTCGTATCTCTAACACATCCAAACATTGGCAATTCAAGACAAGCACCATGCAATGTCAATCATATGAGAACTGCCCTATTAGAAATAGGTTTAGATCTTGTTCTATGGAGAGACTGGCCACCACCATAGAAATGTGGATTTGCAAACCTCTGGCTCGGCGGGGCCACCAACTAAGACGATGGCCTCCTTGCTGTGTCAGGCATTGGGCTTGTGTACACGTCCCTTGGTGGTCCAGAGCCATTGGTATAAATTCCACATCTCTGTGTGCAACTATTGGCTTCCCGCAAAGTGGTACTGTTTTATATCGACCATGGAAGGATTAGTGAACCCCCAAGTGGGATTTGAATACTCCACAAAAAGACTTTGAGCCTCGTTTTTTTTCTAGCCACAGCACCACCAAATTGGAAATATCATTCCAGTTAATATACATTTATTTTTTTATCAATGTTTGAAGAAATTGTTTTACATTTCGGGTTTTTTTTTCCTGTAATCTTGCCAATGGGCTGAGACCATCAAACTTGCTGTATTTGAAAGCCAAGAATACAACAACACTTTATTTGTTCATTACCCGTGCATTTCCGATCACTCGTGCTCACCCCATACTCTTGAACTCCCTTCAGCCCAGTCATTCGTGCCCCTAACTTCCTGCCATATAAATCGTTCCATTCTGCCACAATTTTTGAAACTGTGTTATAAGTACCTTGAGTGAAGGGGCGCTCTATAAATATAAAATTAGATTAGGTGCAGGCCCAAGACCTTCCATTTTTCCTCTCTGTCTGGCTGAAATGGCCCTCTCTGTAAAATAAATGTGCCCACCGGTACTGTATAGTGTTTTAAGATGCGGTCATATTTTAGATGCTATATGAATCCAAATTGCATTGTATTTTTAGGATGGTTGAAATGCAGGATTGAACCCTGGATGGATCCCAGTGGTGCCAGCTCATTGATCTGTTACAGCCATTATGAGCTCCCTGAGCCACTGAGGTCTGACTAATTGTTCAGTGCAGTGCCACCCCAGATTTGGCACTGAAGTCGTGACCAAACTGAATTGCAACCATGCCATTTGACTGAGTTGTGCTTCGGGTACTGGGCACCTGCTTGATGGGAGGGCGATTTCAGTGACCGCAATGCGTGTCCGGCGATCTTTGAGGCCTGCAACTATGACAGTGTTTCTAGAAATAAAGCGCAGATGAGATGGCATCTCACATTCCCATTTGAAGGGTGCATTAACCTTCAAAGTCTTGCATTGTTTTATTGTTGACTTATTTTTTGTTGTTGCAAATATAGCCTCACTGTCAGAGCACTCGATGCATAATGTGAGTTAAAATTTCAGTTGAGTATCGATTCAGCAGCCCGTTATGCCTTCATGGTTGATTAAGTAATTCCTGCTTCATGGAGAACTCCTTAATGGTGGCTCCTGCCATAGGAATGTGGAATTGTCTACCACTGACGGCCACTGCACCCCGTGCTAATCAGAATTTAAGCAGAGACAATTAGACTTTTTTTTCACTGCATATAATAGGGCATGCACAAGGGTGTGTAGGTACTGTATATGTATGTATGTCTATATAAATTACGGAGATATTTACATTTGATCGTGCGTGCAAAAATGCAACCGTTTAGAACGCGTTTGCTGTCCCTGTTTTTTGTGCACGGACGTCTCTACGTCGAGTGCCGATCTCGTGCTTGTTTTTATTTTGCAATGCAGGCAAAACTTTTATGCGGTACTCATTTCTAAAGTTTTTTGTTTTGCCATTTGCTCTTGTTTCTTCCAGGAAAGGAAAATTCCGATTCAACTACCAAAGTTACGGAGCTCAGGCCAAAGATATTATTGAATGGCTAAAAAAGTAAGTTCAATATATAGTGCCTCATGCGCTTTATGTGGTTCATATTTGTGTTTGGAGTTGCAAAAAATTTTACTTATTTTGACTGCTGTAGCATATTTATACCATTTCATCGTTATAAATAAAAGCCATTTCCAGTCGAATTTGACTACAGCAACGCTGCGGAATGTGTTTGAACTATAAAAGGTTAGTCTTTGATGCCAAATCTAGTTGCTTGGAAAACCTGCAGCATTTTTGCGCGTGTGCGCACGTGTGTGGCAGCAATGGGGAGACCAAGGCAAGCGATTGTACGTGCACTGTAGAGAGTGCAAGACTAATCGGAGGATCTTTGTGCGTCTGCGTGTACACGCGCTTGTGCACGTTTACACCCCCCTACAGCCCTGAATCGCCCAAGCCCACTGTTCCCGAGGTGGCATGGAGTGAGACAGACTCTGCTGTGTTTCATCTGACGGACGAAGACTTCCAGGATTTTGTGGACAAGCACCCCAATGTTTTGGTGATGTTCTACGCCCCCTGTAAGTCACACGTAGCAATCACAACACGCAATCATTTTGGTTTTACTCCGTGTCGCACTAACTGTGCTGACCAGTCACGCTGATGCATTATTCGATGGTGACTTTAAAGTGATGTCACCGTGCTTTGAGTGCTTGACGTACAATGGGGAAGGACAGCGAGTTCAAATCCTGGTCCGGAGTCAACCCTCCTGGGTTGATAAAACGAGTTCCACTTTGGTAGGGAATCAACGGTGAATTTTCTTGTATAGAGGATGTGACCCCATTCTATACAAACAAAATCCGCCTACACTGTTTGGTTATTCAAACACCCACTACTTACTGCCTTAAAGTGCAAACGATAATGAGAAGCAAGACGGACCAATAGAGATGCACTCTTCCGTCAAAGCGCGCGCGCGTGAAGTAAAACATAATTTAGCTTATCAGGCCAATTTGATGTTTGTTTGTTTTTTGTCCCATTATCCACTTGGGGTTATGAAACAATTTCCCGTTGGCAAATGTCACAGCCAACCGTGTAACATCACAATGCGCCTGAGGGTATTTCATGGAAGATGACGTCACAGAACTTCTGTTGAATGTCTTCAATAATCCTCTTATCGACATGAAGCAGCACACCTGCAATGAGTGTTCGCTGAATGGCAGCCTGACCAAAATTGGTAATCCTCAGAGCTGGACGATGCCAAATTAATGGGCAAAACAAATTAAATGTGACGGTTGTTTTTGTGCATTCGTTTTTTTGTTTATTCTTAATGCTGCCGGCCGTCTAATCCTAACTGGACGATGTGCAACGCAGGGTGCGGGCACTGCAAAAAGCTGAAACCAGACTACGACGAGGCTGCGAAGATTCTCAACGAAGAGGAAAACGTGAGAATGTTAATTCTGCAATGCAGTGTCTCTTCTGTGCTAAACAAGAAAGTTAAAAAATAAGATTAAAGAATGACGCGAGTGAATGGCGAATTAATGAATGCGCGGCTGCTTCTGTTTGAATGTAGAGCCCCATGGAAGTGTCACTTGATGCGCTGCTTTGTGTAGGATTTGCACAAATGTTGAGGCACTGCATTGAGAGCGGTGCATGACCATCGATAGCCGTAATCGTCACGCCTTGCAACAGAAACATACGTAATAGGCTATCGCAGCAGTCAAAGGACCTTCTGCAGAGCAGATTGAGAGAGATGAGAGAGAGATCGACTTGGAGCTGAAAATGATACTGTACACTGGGGCCCAAAGAAAACTGCGAAGATTTTAAGAAAGTTTACAAATGGACAGGTTTTAACAGACACACAGTTGGCCTCTTGACCTTCACTTGACACCATTGAGTTTAATGCGAACCATAGCGTGCATCTATAGCTACTGGATGACTTTTCTTGAGGCCGCAGAGCTAAAGGCAAATAGCAGTAAAGCTTCTTTACAGTGCCCTCTAGTGGATCGGAAGCCGCAAACCTCACTGTGCCATTCACAAGCTTCAAGCAGTTACTTAAATTGCATGGGTGTCAGAAAAAAAGCTCTTCATTATGCAGCTCACGTGTTTCGATGACCATACGATACGTATGTAAGCACTGCAGACAATTTCACATGCATATAGCTGTGGGTGTTCACGTAGTGCCATGGTTAGACCATTATGGTATAATTCCAGCAACTTGTGTTTGATTCCCAGCTGGGATGAACATCATCCGTTGCACATGATCAGGTGTTTTTAAACCTGTCCTGGTCGGTAACTGGGGCAGTGTATGTACTACGTATGGTGCGAAAGAAGTTCAACATACATCGGCACTGGGGAGACATTGGTGGTCCAGTGTAGTGCTACTCTGCCAACCTGAATAGGTGCACTCAGTAATAGAACTTGTCCCTACAGTTTGTAAGTCTGAAGTGGGCATTCGTGTATTTATTGTGTGTCGTTGTCTTTGCTTGCTTGTCAAAGTGGGGAGTGGTAGGCTGCGCTATGAACCCGGTGACCCGAGTTCGTGTACCGCTTATACCCAACACCGGTGACGGTTATTTAAGCAGATCCTGGGCCTCCCCGAGGTCGACTCAGCCTCAAATAAGTACAGTACCTGGTGCGATGTGTAAAATTCACCACTAGAGAGACAAAGGCGACCTGGCGCGGTGCGAGCCACCCACCCCCTCGTGTGCCATACCGGCCTTCATAGGTGCTCGCTAACAGCACTAGCCCCAACAGTCTGTTAAGGCTATACGGTGGATCTATGCCTTGTTTGTCACAGAGCCCTGGGGTCTTGGCAGCTGTTGATGCCACCATACACAGAGCCCTTGCCGAGCGCTTCTCCATCAAGGGCTTTCCCACGACGAAGTTCTTCCAGGACGGGGAGGAGAAATACACCGTGTCTGACCTGCGATCCAAGGACAAGATCCTCTCTTGGATTCGCGAGTGTGTATGCCACCGATGAATCACAGTACCTCGCTGATCTTCCCTTTGTTAATGCTTCCCCCTATCCCCTCCCTTTGATGCTGCTAATCCTGCATAATGCACGGGCATAATATGACTTTAAACCCCCCGCCAAACCTCCTACGCATTTTTCACAAGTAGTACGAATCGCATATCTGCATTTCCCATAAATATGCTAAAATTCTTCATATGCAAATTATTTTGTCAAGGCGCCCTTTCCCCTCCATCCCAGCTTAAATAGACGCTCCAAGCCTGGGGTGTGTCATTCAGACGCTGTCTTCTCGACAGACCTGTTTGCGTTGTGGCCGAAACGTCGTGAGAATTATTTTATTATGTTATATTTTTATTATTTTATTATTTCCCTTCTACGTGACTTTACCGAAAGAACCAATAAGATGAATCCCTGCAGTCGCGAAAGCTTTACATCGAAATCTTGCCGATCTTGTCAAGAAGCATAAACCATCATGCGATCTCCGGTCATCCTCGCAGCGGCTTTTGCCTCGCCGTCGAACAAAGGCAGTCACCACTGGAGCTATGCACTTTTAAATCGAGATTGAAAACTAATTTGTTTAGAACTGCTTTTTATGTTTAGTTTGTTGTCCTTCCCCGCACCTCCGATTGGGACGGTTGGCTACGTATGGTGCGACAGAAGTTCACCATACATGCATACGTACTGACAGGCACCTGCCATGTATGCGTCGTGTGTGCGTTTGACAATAACTTATCAAAACATGCTTAAAATAGGTGAAAAGTCAAAAGTGTTCCACTACACAAACGAGTGTCGTGCAACGCTTGTCTGTGTTAGTGGCCCTGGGTCCTCATTACTACGGTCGAGGGGAGTCTCTTCACAAGAAATTACATGATTTATTAGACAATATACGCTACTGCGTGTTTCTATATTATCTATATCAACCCCAGAGGAAATTTTTACTAAATAAAATTTGAACCCACGACTTTTCCACGGTGAGTCATGGGCTCTCACCACAGTGTCGCATGGGCAGATTAAGGCATTTGTTCGTGTAAATTAACCCAAATCAATAAAATATTAAGATGTATGGATAGCGGTATATACACGCATATACACATAAATCCTTGCCTCTATTGCTCACGCTGCCTTTTAATTAAAACAAACACAGTTGGTTAATGTTTTAGTCAATACTTTTCTTCACAGCAGCAGAGAGAGAGGGCAGCCAGGTTTACTGACTTCTAGTTAGATACCGCACAACATTGACCCTCACCGTTTTAAATTGACACAAACACTTTTTCTCTTAGATAAACATTTAATTTTTAAACGCTACATAGCTGAGGTCAGGAGATAACATCACTTGTTTTGGAGTAGCACTTTATAATCACCATTATCAAGTTAGGCCCTTTGTTTAATTTCGTCTATGCGAGACAACACCTGCACACCATTTAAAGACGTATCACTTCGGGCCCGGTGCGTCTCGCCTTGTAACGAGCTGTGGCGGTTTGTTTCCGTGCCCGCCGGCAGCCCCCAGCCGCCACCGCCTCCAGAGGTGCCGTGGGACGAGCAGGAGAACGACGTGGCTCACCTGTCGGTGGCCAACTTCCGCGACTTCCTCAAGAAGAAGCGTCACGCCCTGCTCATGTTCTACGCCCCCTGTGAGTCGCTCCTCCGTCTGGCGGGGACGCCGGGTAGCCGGCGCTGCCGTCGCCAAGCAGCGCTGTCGTTGCCGCGACGCTGCGCTACGCGGCCGTCACACCGCGTACCGAATCGTAGCCCCACAGCCAAATGTCTTCTTTGCTCAAGTTCAGAAAATTTGGTGACATCGAACGCCGATGTTTGGCCCTGAATCAATGATGCAGATTCCATTTTCTCATGCCGAGGGTCTGTCTCTGCATCGGTGGTTTATGTACGTTGTATATATTCCAGCCTCTTCCTATTGCTATGCAGCGGCTTCAATTCATGCATATTTGTAATAACATTGAATAGTAACAATCCAAATAGTGCCTTCCTCTCACTCTTAGCTTTATATATTGAACTTGAAGCATCAAAATCCTGCCTTCGTTTTACTTTTTGAGAAACACACGTATAGTTGGGTCATTCTTGAAACTGGCTGTGCTGTGGTCGTTTATCAATGATGCTTTTAAGAATCTTCGAGATGTCATTCTGGATCCAGGCCTTGAATTACCACTGGACTCTGTTTTCAGGGTGCTTCCACTGCAAACAGGCCAAGCCACACTTCACTGCTGCAGCCGCACAACTCAAAGACGACCATAAGGTACGTGAGTGTTTACCATGGCCACTTCCTTCCTGTTGATTCATTTTTACCGTGAGCATCTCATTCTTTGTAAGCACTATGCACAGAAAAGGGCCTATAAACTGTGTAACTGGAGCCACTGTCTTTTTACAGAACCCTTAAGCTCTGCGGATGAGTGAATGGGTCACTTTATGCGTCTCTGCTTTATAAACCTTGATCGGGCAAAGTTAAATAAGTTGTAAAATGCTACTTTGTCTTCAATTATCAGTTCACTTGACTGAGACCATACCATTGACTAATTGAGCTTCTAGCTTAATTTTGAGCAGCTGCTTCATATATGAACCTAAATGATCAACAGGGCTAGCTGAGTTGTCTCGTGATATACAGAACCATTATCATGCTTACTGGTGTTAGGCACCCAAGTTTAATCCAGGTTCTCAAGGGAACTCGTTTGTATCACAAAACCTGTCACCCCTTGTCAGCGCCTACCTTATTACAGACCAATTCAGACCTGATTGATCACCCCGTGCCCCTTATACATTTCAACATTCATCCTACAAAGCCCGTAATGAAACGGCTGTACGCTGTATGGACCTGTAAACTCTAATGTCCCTGTACAAGAATACAGGGTAAACCGTTTGGGTTGAGAGGTATTTGTATCGCATGCTTCTCGCAATCATAGAGTTGTGAGTTCATCTTCCAATCTGGGCTTATAATCCTGATCATCAGTGGTTGTGCTATCCAGTAACTCGTCCCCTGCGATGGAAATGTGGAATATCCTCCACTGTCTCAGGGCCACAAATGGTGATGAGCAATGACTTATTGCTCATCAGGGGGAGATACTGGCTGATTAAAAACCCGATTTTGTCAAAAAGCCAGCGTGCAGATTGCGATTGTATTTTTATTACTTGTCGACACCTCGTGCTTTCGGTGGCCCCAAGGCAGTGGTGGAAATCCCTCATCCCTGAAGCGCTGTTTCAAGTTTATTTAGTTTAACCAGATGAAAACTCAAGAGACCAGGTTGAATCTCATTTTCACGAGTGACCTGTGTCATCAAGACAACAAAAGCAAACAAAGTATAGATAAGTAATATTAAAAAAGACTTTTTTTAAACACGCTTTAATTAAATGTACCGTACGAGTAATGGCAGAACTCCACGACTCCAGGAAGTGGCCCTGCGGCTTGCCATAACGTAAGGGGACCGTGGTGATTTACAGCCAACGTCAGTTGAGCGTGGACAATTAGAGCCAAGCCGAAACATAACATACAAAAATGAATGTTTAAAAATATGTTTTTTTATATATATAGAATATAGTATTGTCATCAGTATGACATAAGTATACCAAGTTTGCAGTCGATACAAAATTGGGAAGTGGGTTAAAATTGAGTTACAAGATTTGAGGATACGTCAACGACGACAACAACAGACAGAGTGAGTTAAATAAAAGCGTGTGAAATGGAGCATATAGAAAGCGGAGCAAATTAAACCGTGGCACATGAATCTGTGTTAAAGTCCCTGCAGTATGAGTCGGCTTGGCCAGATTATGTTTTGACGGATCATATTACAATTACAATAAATATTCTTGGGTCTTTCGGTAAAGTCACGTAGATAGGTTCAAAGAATATAACAAAAAACTATGACGTTTCGATCGAAACACAAGCCGTCTTCCTGAAGATCGAAAGCTTTCAGTCAAGAATTCTAATACAATTAAGTTACTAAAACATTGTGACTATTGTACAAATCCGTCAACAGACACACACAAGGTGTATTAACAGTTACATGGGACTATTGTAACTTGATAACAAATGAATGTTAATAGCTTCAAGAATTCAGTCTCCACTTCATAATAACTTGTTCACCATCATTGTCAACGCGTGCCTTCAATCTTCTCCAGGTGGTCTCCAGAGCCCCGGAGGCAGCACATGTCTTGTGGCGTTGTTGCAAATTCTCAGAAGTGTGAACATTTTTTTTGAAGCACCCTGTATCAGAGGTCGCAAACGGGTTTTGATTCCTTACCCGTACCCGGCCGCACCAGGGTCGCAAACGGGTACCTGTACCCGGCTGGGTACAGGTAGCCGGGTATCGGGTAGGGTACGGTCATCGTGTACCCGGTTGCGACCTCTGCCCTGTATTTGTTTACCAGGTGGCCCTGGCAGCTGTGGACTGCACAAAGCAGGACAATAACGAGCTGTGCAGTCAAGAGGGCGTGAGGGGCTACCCCACCATGAACCACTACACATACGGGAAGTTTGTGGGGCCGTACACTGGCGGGAGACAGGTGAGTGGGGGCTTGCAGGGCTGCCTGTACAGTGTCCCTACTTTGCAACAATGTGTCGTTAAACCCGCCACACACAGCCGATTAGGAAGGTTTGTCACGTAAACAGAACGTGCCAAACGCGTTCAACGACACATTTATATATTTACGCGATCTAACCCAAAAAAAACTGTTATGGATGATATTGGTCGCGAAAGCCTCCGTGTTAAACATTATTAATTCAGTTTTCAATTCAACTTAAAAAATGTAAACGCAACAAATGAATATATCATGGAAAATAACATTAAAGTGTACTTTATTGGAACCTTATTTGCCAGTAGAAAAATATGATAATTGTTTTTTTACCTTTTTATCTGGCAACAAAACTGACACCTTTTTTTTTTAGTGCGCCTTTTGGCGTCATCTGGTCCAACACCATGTGAGACTAGGCTCTAAGAAAAGCTGTCTCGGGTGTGGACCAATCAATTGCAAGGACAGTGCATACATTATCAGAGTTGTGTTTTTTGTTTGCATTCCGACCGCAGGTATTGTGGTCAATGCAAACATGACTCCTTGTAAAAAAGGTGTCAGTTTTGTCAGATAAAAGGGTAAAAAAAACAGTTATCAAAGTGTACTTTGTCATAACAGTGCTATTTATTTTATCCAGGAAAGCCTCACTGGTTTTCAACTTCATCCAGATTGAGTGTTTCCTTGATTGAGTGTTTATTTGGCTTGAGGCAAACTCTGCACAGACAGATAAAAGAATCGATTATACTGCCAATCTATCTACCACACAGCTCAAGCCTGTAACACATCAGTCGCCCAGACTGTCTGCCATCTAAGTAATAAACATGTTTAAATCTCCTCAGATGTTGACATCTGTCTGGCAGGTGCATTGTGGGTGATTTTAGCCAGTACATCCAAATGAAGACAAACTGTGCATCTGTGAAAAAGACTTTCATTTCGTTCATCGGATTCCTCCAGTCTAAATAAAGGCTTTGATCAAATTTAGAGTGTTGAGAAATGTTGTATTTCTACATGGCAGCGCATTTTAAACTACCATATCTTTGTACTTATTGGAATTTGGAATTCAATGATGACCGCTTTGTGGGAAGGTAGTATTGGTTGTACAACACAGCTACTGGCCCCCACCACAAGAATGTGGGATTCTCACCACTGCCTTGGGGCCACCGAGAGAGATGAACACTGCCCCACGCTCGTTTGACCAGCGAGACAGACAGCGTTGACATCTTGACTTAAAACTGAAATGCCGTTTGACCAGTGCATACCCACGGCAGTATTGCAAGACATGTGTCGTATTGTAACACGACGTCTGATTTGATTCTCTCGTCTCTCCTTGCAGGAGGCTGACTTTATCAACTTCCTACTCTCGCTGCGGGGAAAGTCACATTCCGAACTCTGAAAGATTTGCTCCTGGGTCCCTCCCAGCTCCCCTACACCTCCCAACTACGCACCCCCCCCTTCTGTTCCACACCCACCCTGACCGCAACTGGCCCTCGACATCAACCCACCCTTAAGCCCTGGCAACACGAGGCTACTTTATGCAGGATTAGCGTCTTGACTGCTTCTGACAAAAAAAGGGGTTTTCGCCTGCTGACTTGGCGTCCAATGGTAAACGCAGTCTTGTTGGTACTTGAAGTTCACTTCAGAGACTGTGTGAAAAGCCTAACCTGCTTATCAAGGTATTGACCTACAAGGCTATGTATCATTCGGTCATTAAATCAAGTTCAGTCAGCCCTTCATTTAATCATGTGAGAGCCCATTGAGATACCATATTCATGTATATATGCAACATCTTATCTGTTATACATTAAAACGTGTGAAGACATTTCAAGTCATGTGACAGTAGGGTAAGAGGCAAAACAATTCATACTCATGCATATGTGTGAAAAGCAAAGAAATAACTGATGAACACTTTTCCTATCATTGGTGTATCGATTACTGACCATTAACCTTGGCTCCTGTGTCTTGCACGTTTAATCGTGTTTATGCTACGCACAATTTTCTGAAGCTGCACATACTTATAACCAGCGATACACGATGCGTTTTCGTGTTGTGCCGAGTGTTGTTGTTCTTGTTCGGGACGATGTCCGACGTTTCGCTCCACACTCTTGGAGCTTCTTCAGGAACCGATGTCGGCCAACGTAAGACATTGTCCCGAGCAACTCGCGGTACAATCCATCCCAAAGCACAACAGAGAGTCGTGCAGCGGCGACAAGCGGACTTGTGACATACAACAATTACTCGCCTGTGGGTCCCAACTGGGTTTTCTTTTACAGCCAGATGGCGTGAGGTTGTTTTACTTCACCGTTGTCAAAGGGTTTATACGAAATAAACATTCTCTCCAGTTAACGATGATGATGATACCCTAACAGCTGAGAAAATAACGTGTAGCAGCTGCGACAGAATGTAAATCGTTGCTCATTGGGCTGCGGCACGTGAACAAACGTGTCCTTTGGCCGAGGATTCCAAGATGTGGTCGGTGTTTATCATACGCATCCTGAAATGATGTCCACTGCGAGCATTCTTCCAAATGCGCGAGTGGGATTAACCTGTGCCCGGATTAACAACCTAGACATCGATTTGGAGTTGCTACTCAAAATTTAGATCCATACGAAATAAGGGAGTCTTTACCATGGGACCATGGGACCAATTTGCTGGGGAGTGATGCCTCGCAAGCAGAGGTCGCAAACGGGTTTTGATTCCTTACCCGTACCCGTACCCGGCCGCACCAGGGTCCCAAACGTGTACCCGGCCCCGTACCCGTACCCTACCCGTACCCTGCCTGGGTACGGGTAGGGTACGGGTATCGGGTACCTGATTGCGACCTCTGGGATGAAGCCACGTTGCAGGCACGGGTGGGTTGATTCTAGGAACTTGAATTGTGAGAAGAGACAAGACGTTGGGAAATGAGTGACAAACAGTTACTCACCAGTGACTCACGGTCTACCCGTACCTGGCCGCACCAGGGTCGCAAACGGGTACCCGTACCCGGCCGGGTACGGGTATCGGGTAGGGTATGGGTATCGGGTACCCGGTTGCGACCTCTGCTCACAAGTCACGTGTTCCTGTCGCCAGATACCAAAGCCAGATTCCGGGAATGCTATCTCATTGAACCATTGTCAGAATGTAAACGATGTATCTTGCACTGCTTGACTACTTTTTTTACATGATTACCGTTAAATATTCAAAGTTTCTTCCAAGACCGAATGGGAGGAGGAAATGATGGCTTGTCAACAGCTTGGATTAATGTGAGGAGGACAGCAGCAGATGAAGCTGACGTAGGTCACGCAACAAACGTCGGACAACGTGCCGAAAAACGAATGGTACAACCTGAAAATGCATCGTAAATCTAAACAGCACAACCATGGAAAAACATACGTAGTATTGTCATGAAGACTCCACGTTTGTCACGGACGATTGCTTACCACAGAAATATAATACGCTGGCATTTGCGCAATAGCTAAATTCATTGCATAGTGTTGTTATTGCTTCGGATAAACCAGCCTAAATTTATTTTGATCAAGTTAGGATAAATCACGTGGAAGGCAAGGATTATGTAATGCTTTCCGACATGCGGTTTTCAGTATGTCTTAGTGCCCACCCCCTATTAAGGGACAGATGGACAGAGCTAATTCCGTAAACACTTTCAACCAAAGTTGGAAAGCTCTAAAAAGTAATCAATTTCTATTGAGTTACTTTGGAAATTACACGTGGAATTCTGTTACTTTATATGTAAAATCTTAAGTAGTCCGAGGCTGATTACTTTTTTAAAGTAACCTTCCAGTACTGGATAATTGGAAAAGTTTGCACCCTCAACGTATCAAAGAGAACATTACACACATCTTGTTTTTCGATGACTCGTATTCACATTGCAACTCCAGCATACTTCTGCAAACTATAATAATTCTTTATTTCAATTTGTTTACTTGTCACAGTGTACCTTTGCACTATTTACAATCACCGCGGTTCAAATAAGGTTTACTGTACAATATTGTTGCCGTGATAGGTGTAATATTTTTGGTTTAAAATTTTCGTTCGTAAATCAACATCTTACTATAACTAAAACATTTGTAAATGACATGCTGTAGTGCTTACCATTGCGTGATTTCTCTTTCTGAGCATATTCACTTGCTTGACAGTAAGATTTGGGCTAATAGGATGCATTGTTCAGGATAATGACAGTGAGTGACCTACGTGGGTCAAGGTTAGAGTCTTGTATCGAGAAAGCATCTTGGTGCTTGGACATAGTTTGTGTGGGTGTGGATGATTCCATCCGTTGTCTTCTAAACAGGTCAGAGCCCAGATTCGTTTTCTTATTTACAAGTCAATGTCAAGTAAAACCTGTCCCCCTGCTCAACGGAATTGGAGCTGGTGGTGGAAATTCCACATTCACATGGTGAGGCCCCAGGCTCAAAAGTGGTAAACAAATCGTGCTGTGTAAGAGGGTGCCGGCCACAAATCCCCATCTGTTCCTGCCCTTCTCATTTCTGAAGAATTCTTCTGTCATGAGAAACCCATCCCTTGTGATCAATCCCCTTTTATTTTCACCCTCTTGCCCGTCTTCCCTCTTTCTGCTAATATTGTTTGGTTGTTTCTGCAGACTTGTGTGCTGAACAACTCGCTGTATCTGCATAGCCATAAACACACGCCCATTCCCAGAACCAATTCATTTATTTTCCTTTTGATCCAAAAAAACTCGCAACATTCTTATCAACTGCCACATTTAGAACTCATCTGACCCCAGCATGCTCAATCCTGTAAAGGAGACGTGTGTAGAGCCAAAACAGTTCGTTCTCGGCGGTACCTTATTTTTAATGCTTTACTCAAAAGTCGCAAGGTTTTGGATTAACCCATTTCCATTCCGATGACGTATGTGTACGTCTTCAGTTCTTCCCATTCTGATCCAATGACGTACACGTACGTTATCAGAGCGGAATCGGAAGAGGGCCATACGCGAGGGCGTGGCACAGTTTGGCGCCAGCTATTATAGTGCGGTCGTGTTGCTACATTTCTCTACGGTGAGTACAATGTCTTTAAAAATAACAGCGATGCGCCTCTAAATAAAATCAACAATAGCCGCTTGCGCGTTTAGAGATTCAGTGGTGAATTAGCAGACGTCTCGGAACGGGAAAGGGTTAAACTGCCGTGCACATTTCAGCCCACGATCTGTCCAATGATGAGTTGATAATAAAGTTGGAATGAACGACTCGTCTACAGGTGGAGAAGAACACTGCCACGTGCTCAATTCGAGGAGGGAGATGTTTTGACGTGGCGTTTTTTTTTATGAGAAGAGCAAAATATAATCAGCCGGTTTATCCACAGGGTTACCATAACTCGAGGAACTGGCCAGACGTTCCAAGCAGGAGCCTCCTGGAAAATTCTTGACGCTCGGCGAGTCTGTTTCAGGGTGATTTTTTTCTAATTGCCTTGCGCGATATGTTAGTTCTCGAACAGTTGAATTGACTGGTCTTAGTTTCATGGAGTATAAATCGCATAATGATAAGACTCAATAATTTTGGTTGTGTCCTATAGGGTGTGAGTTAGTCCATTAGAATGGGTTACACATTTGTGTTTTAGGGGGGCGACTTTTTTTAGCTTCACTCGCAAAGTGTTTGTATTGTGGTGGCGAAGCCATGCTTCCGGTGGTGGTGATGGTGATGATGATTGGTGTCGTTGGACCACGTGGCTTGTAGACATCACTTTCGTGATGTTACTCAAGGGTAAAACAAAAACAGGTTTATATAAATTTAAAGCCCTAAGCCTGCACGGTGAAACTACCTCGATGAGATCTACACTCAATGTTGAGGTGTCTGGGTGGTTCGGCTCTAATATTGTGTTAAAGGACTGCCAGCAATAATGAGGATCCTGAGTTAGAATCTGGGGCTTCAGCCACCCTGGAATAAACCGGATGCTCATGTGTGGTTAGTTCATGGTTTCATTTTGGTCACCAATTACTGCACAAATTTTTTTCATAAAATGGTATGTGTCCCTAAACTCGGCATAATCCAGGTGTGTTAAATAAACATTTTGGTATGATTTTGACGTGACGAACACTCTTTTTCAGGGCACCTAAGTGTTGTTCAAGAGGTGTATTCACATGACTTCAGACGTTATTCTGTATTGTCATCTAGTGGAGACCATTCCCTGCATAATGTGATGTTACATTTTTCACAAAGTCCCACCGGAAAAATCTTAATTACAAGGCATGACACCTGTCGCACAATTGATATGCAATGCTGACATGCATCTTTAAAAAAAATTAATTGGTCAGCTAATGCGTTTAATTTAGAATACAGTAATTAAAAAAGCAAGTTTAGCTGTTACTATTCTGCCATCAAATGAGGATACATGTCACGAAGCCAGATGGTTAATGTTTACCATTCTTCTTTTGGTGGGCATGGGGTAGGCATTTAATTTGTGGCTTATTCATGCCCTTGGGACTGTCAATATTTCCACATGTTCTCGACACTGCCCTTGCTATTACATTTCCTGTATAAATAAAGTCAAAAGTGTCTTGCCTGCTCAAACAAACCTTGGGGCAACATTTATCTATGTTGTCCTGAGCCGCTGCTGGAATTCCAAATTCCTATGGCAACAGAGGCTGGTTTATCCCTAGGATGAGTGCTGTTGGGAATGTCATGCCAAGCCTTACGTTGTTCACCAGCATTGCTGCCAAAAAGCTTCTGCTAATCTGCCAATGGCCAGGTTATCTTTTTTATACATTGGGTGTTTGCTTCTCCTGAATACTTATGTTGATGAAGTGTTGTGGTCTGGTCTTCACGTGGCGTCTATATATTATACATCCACACATTAGTTGCAAGTCATCCAATTCGCTTTGTCCATATGTTTGCGGTGCCATATACATTTTGCCTACTGTTACAACCTTTTGCGGACACTTTTCATTGTTGCTAAGTCCCTGCTACGAGAATATGGTACGTCTTACAAATGTGGGGGGATGTGTTAGTACCCGGCCGGGTGGCGCTGTGGTTAAAGCACGTGACTCAATTTGGAAGTTTGAATTATCAAATTCTGGAGATCTCATCCAGGTTGGGGAGAATAATTCAGTCCGGCATCCCTCGAGAGTGAATAAAATTAGTACCTCTTTGTGAGAAGTCAGCAGTCGTTCACCTTTTGACAGACCGACTCTCAGCTTGGGAATGTGGAATTACAACACTGACTCAGGGTCGTAGATGAAAGATGTTTTGTAAACGGATACGTTCAGTGTCATGACGTCCATCCTTTTCACAATGCATGTGAACAGTTATAAGTGCCACGTTTTTTTTACTTAAAAACGCATTTTGCAATTAAATAATCCAGATTAAATGTGTCTCCTAAGCAGTGGGGTGGTTGCTCATTGTCTTCAGTGGCCCTGATCTGATTGTTCGAATGTTCCTAGAGTGGGTTCCACTGCATTCAAATTTATAAAATACTGCTGTCCAAATTTATGCTGGTTTTACTCACCTCGGAGGGATGATGGGCTGTTTCAATATCTTAATTAAGCCATAGTCTTACAAAAGTGAGTTTCCATTTGTTGGTATGGTGGTATTAAAAAAATCCAATATGACGAAAGACCTCAATTAAAATACGTAGTTTAGCAATCGTGTCCTCAATTTCCGATTGAGAATTGTTTAAATGTTTGTTCCTTGATACATCATAACCTGAACATTTACATGTACATATATGGGAACAAGCTAAATCAATATTTATCCCTGCTGCAATTCTAAATTAATCTTAATTGCTAATTATGTTTTTGTGTCCACAGTGATAATTTACTTTCAATTCACCAAGCAAACTTGCACATTAAAAGCAATCCGACAAATTGGACTTGCCAGAATGTTTGCGAGGCGTGACGGACATAATCACAGCTCCATTATCCAGGAGTCAATTATAAGGGAGTTGGCCTTCTGCAACATTGCACGGTTAAGTTTATGAATTTCACATTGGTGCATGTACAGCTGCTTTGTGTGAATGTGTTTAAAAATATGCAAATACCACCCTTGATAAAAGAGGCTTATAAATAACAGCGTAATATAGAAGATTTTAAGACCAATGCTTGTATATGCAAGCGTATTGAGCAGATTTGTGCTTTTGCTTGAAATTCCACATTTGAATTTGGATCCGTTTCTGATGTTGTTTTCGTGTGTATGAGGAGTGTTGGCAAAAAATGATTTGTGCTGTGCTATATGATCTTGGAAACATGTGCTCAATATCTGACTCAGTACACACGTGGTGAGGGTTATCTCAACCTATATTTAACCTTCACCCAGGTCTTACTCGGCCTTAAATGAATGTCTCGTGTGGTGGAAATACATGAGCATTGGGGAGATGCAACTGGCAGTCTTTCACTTGCCATTCCCTCGTATGGTGTGCTGGTTTAGTAGGTGTTTGCTCATGGAAACTCTTTGTCATTGTATGTTTGTGTTTAAATATATTCAGCTAAACACCCTGCAAAGAGACTTACAAAGCCACGTAGAGATATAGGGGGCTTTCACTATCACTGCTTTTATATGCCAGTGTTGAACAAATGTATGCCTTTGTTTAAAATTCCACCTTTTCGACCTCTGAGCGGATTTCGGTATTGCGTGTACGCATGTGCGTTTGTGAATTTGAATGCAAAATGAAGCAAAGCAGCTTTCGTGTTTTTTTTGTAAGAAAACAAATTCTGACGATATTTTTGTAATCGGAACGTTGTCTCGTATCAACGGTGTTTACAGTTGGAATTACTGAAGCACTCATCCCCGCAACCCTGCAAAGACATGCCCTTCGTGTCTTGTTTTAATCTGAGAAAGGCACTGCTTTGTTGATATTGATGGATGTTGTATAGATGATTTTAGCAAAACAATATGATGCAAACCACTTCAATAAAGGCCATGGGACAAAACTCGGACTCATTTAGTTTTGTAATGGGTTTTTATTTCAGTCCCTTTACGTCACATTAAGTTCCAAATTTGCGTGAATGTATTTCAAATCAATTGGAATATTCAGGGAAACTGTATTTTTGCGAAACAATGTGAAGAAATGTATTACAATAAGTGGGTATATATATTAAGTCACATCCTACATACTAGCCTCCCAAATAGAACCGCATCATGACCCGTACATGGAATAACCAACCAACCGTTTTATGGCAAGATAGTAATAAAGTTTCTCTAATAAATACTCTTGCCCGTTTGACTCGTATAGTCATGCACCTTGCCTGTGACGAAATTACCTGGATGATGCCCGACCCCCCACCACCACCCCCACCACCACCGACCCCCCACCACCACCACCTCCCCCTTCCGGGCCACCCTCCACCACCACCTCCCCCAACCGGGCCACCCCCCCACCACCTCCCCCTACCGGGCCACCCCCCACCACCACCTCCCCCTACCGGGCCACCCCCCCACCACCACCACCACCACCCCCCCCGCCACCACCCCACCGCCACCACCTCCACCCCACCGCCACCACCACATCTCCCTACCGGGCCACCCCCCCCCTACCACTCCCCTCCCCACCACCACCCACCTCCCCCCCCACCACCCTCCCCACCATCCCCCCCACCATCCCCCCACCACCCCCCCCACCACCCCCCCCCCACCCCCCCCACCACCCCCCCCCCCACCATCCCCTCACCACCACCCCCCCCCACCATCCCCTCACCACCACCCCCCCTCCCCACCATCCCCCCACCACCACCATCCCCCCACCCC
Organism: Lethenteron reissneri; assembly: GCF_015708825.2. Lineage (NCBI taxonomy): Eukaryota > Metazoa > Chordata > Hyperoartia > Petromyzontiformes > Petromyzontidae > Lethenteron > Lethenteron reissneri. The sequence goes on along the minus strand of NC_083798.1, from coordinate 3,024,595 downwards.
CCCTCCCCACCATCCCCCCACCACCACCCCCCCTCCCCACCATCCCCCCACCACCACCCCCCCTCCCCACCATCCCCCCACCACCACCCCCACCCCCCCCACCACCCACCCCCCCCTACCACCACCCCCCCTCCCCACCATCCCCCCACCACCACCCCCCACCCCCCCCACCACCACCCCCCCCCCACCACCACCCCCCCTCCCCACCATCCCCCCACCACCACCCCCCCCTCCCCACCACCCCCCCCCCTACCGGGCCACCGCGGATCGAGGCTCTCGGCGCTCCACTCGCCGCCCTGGCCCCCGCGCTGCCTCTGCGAGAGATTTTGTTTGACGCGGCCCTCAAACTCCTGGGGTTCAACAACAACAGCGACGACAACAACAACAACACAATCTCCCCTCCACCACCACCACCTCCTCCTCCGTGCTTCTTCTTCGTGTCGCCTGAGCCCGCGTGAGGCTGCGGTGTTTACTTTGCGTGCGAGGTGAGGAAGACGAAGAAGGCGGCGCTGCTACTGGTGGTGGTGGCGGCGTCTGCGGCCTTCCGTGTGTGTGCAGGCCTCGGCGTGGCCGGCACCCAGCCGCGGCCTCCTCCTCCCCCTTGTTCACCCTCCACACACGGCAGGGCGGGCAGGGCTGGCAGGGTGTTCGTGCCTCTCTCTTTATTGTTTATTAAAACGACGATAAAGCAAAGACGCGACGTAGGGAACGATGTGAAACGCCTTGGCTACGTCGACGGTCAAATATGGATGGCGCCTTGTGGCATTGCTGCTGCTGCTGCTGATTGTGTTGTGGCCGAAACGTCGTGAGAATTTAATAATGTTTTATTTTTATTATTTTATAATTTCCCGTCTACGTGACTTTACCGAAAGAACCAAGAAGATGAATCCCTGCAGTCACGAAAGCTTTAAATCGAAATTTATATCCACACTTGTGCAGCGGTAACGCGTCGGCATTGCGATATTCGGCCATGCTCACTCCGCTGCTCGATGAATGCCCATCCCACCGATGTCACGACTCCTCGGTTCGTGCGTCTTGACCAGGGCTCTTTAAAGGACTGCTTCGTGACCCTTTCTATTTTAAATGTAAGGACCACCGCCGTCTCGTATTCGCCACACCAGCGCATTGAAACATTTTTTAATTTAGTTACCAAATTCGTGACCAAAAATGTTTTTTGTTATTTGTGTTTGCCTACTCCCCCCCCCCCCCTGGCTTTAACCACCTACCCCTGGGCTTGACCACCCACCCCTGGGCTTGACCACCCACCGGCCATCAACCTTTGACAGCGACATGTCCAGCTCAAGTCCCCTTCACACACAGGGAGGGTGACCCTTTGACCTGTGTGTGCGTGGTCTCTACTCCGAGATGTTAACTACCTCGCCTGGTGTACACGAGTACGTTCCTGGGTTCGATCCCCACCCTGACACGCCTGTTGTGTATTTGAAGGTTGCACGTTCTCCCTGTGGTCGCATTGAGGGTATTTGCTATATCTTTCTAAATGATTAGCCGCTTTGTTGAGCTATCACTTGTGGACAGGTCGCTTCTGAAAAGGAGACGCTTATCTCAGTGGGCCTTACCTGGCAAAACAATATAACGTTAAACTTCTTTCGCACCGTACGTAGCAAATCGTGCTAATCTTTGCAGTGCAATGCCAAGTGTGCAGCTCCACACTTTTTGCCAATGTCCTCCATATGTCTCTTCCAGTATGTCATAGCAGGTAATGTGCTTACGTTACGTCTCTAATCACTCGAAGTTAAAAGATTAGCCAAATATATTCTCCCAACAACAAGTGATGAAAATAAGTGGACCAACATCATGAGATTAAGCTTCTTAAGAAGGATACCACACATTTCAGCATGGTGAAAACCAATAATCTTAAGACCAGACTAAAATATGTATTTTCTTTTCGATTTAAAGCTTTCGTGACTGCAGGGATTCATCTTCTTGGTTCTTTCGGTAAAGTCACGTAGAATGGAAATAATAAAATAATAAAAATAAAACATAAAATAATTCTCACGACGTTTCGGCCACAACGCAAGCAGCCGTCCTCAGGTGGGGAACAGGTCTGTCGATAAGACAGAGTCTGACAGAGTCTGTCTTCTCGACAGACCTGTTCTCCACCTGAGGACGGCTGCTTGCGTTGTGGCCGAAACATCGTGAGAATTATTTTATTATGTTTTATTTGTATTTTTATTATTTCAATTCTACGTGACTTTACCGAAAGAACCAAGAATATTTATTTTCTGTTCTGCACCTCACGTTTGACACGTGAGAAACCTTAGAGTGTAATGGGAACTTGATTGCAAACATCTGTTAACGTTGCAGAGTTGAACATGATTGGTAAGCTTGAAATTACGGTGAGGAATGAAAGAGGTTAACATTTATTCCAGTTTGCAGCCAGGAAGCACATGCTAATAATGAATAACTTACAAAAAGAACATACAAAATGTATTTCTTTTAATCAAAGTTCAAATATGACAAATATTGAAATTAACAATTTAAACACAAACATTACTCAAGGTCCATAACACGGGTTGTTTGGGTTAGATCGCGTAAATATATCAATGTGTCGTTAAATCCAGCCACTTAGTAAGGTTTCTCATGTAAACAGAACATACCAATTTGTTACTAGTGTTTGAGAGAAAATCCACAACATTTACAATCTCAGTACGACGCATGATGAAGCTAGTTATAATTACTGGCGAAACGTCGTACTCCAGTTGTAAATGTTGTGGCTTTGCTCTCCAATACACCGGTGTGATGTAACAAATTGGCACGTTCTGTTTACGTGACAAATCTTACTAATTGGGTGTGTCGAGTGGTGGCGGGTTTCACGACACATTTATTTACACGATATAACCCAAAAAACATGTATGATGGATGATATTGGTCGCGAAAGCCTACTTTTTAAAACATTGCTCAAGGTATTCAAACATGGAAACAACAGTCACAGCATACAAGCATTGAGCATATGAATAACATTCCAGACATGGGTTACAAAACAACAAACCGGAGGCACAGCACATCCAGTGAGGTGTGTGTTTTAATCAAGAGCCTCTCCAACTGTTGACAGTTAAGAGTACATGATTGTTAACACTTGTCCTGTGTCCGGGTTTCATCTGCACTCTTTTACTGTGGAACAACCAAAACGTGCCGTCCGGATGTTAAAAACCCCGTGTCCTCATCGTTAGTTTAACACGTAGGCTTTTGCGACCAATATCCATGATATCGGGGTTTTTTTTGGGTTGGATCGCGTAAATATATAAATGTGTCGTTTAACCCGCCACCACCCTGGCTGTGTCGGGAGGTGGAGGGTTTAACGACACGTTTATTTACGCGATCCTACCCAACAAACCTGTATTATGGATGATATTGGACGCAAAGCCTACGTGTTAAACTGACGAACCTCGACGGGGAGGATACTTTTCTTCAAGCCTCGTCATTAAATTTCGATTTAAAGCTTTCGTGACTGCAGGGATTCATCTTCTTGGTTCTTTCGGTAAAGTCACGTAGAAGAGAAATAATAAAAAAACATCAAATAATTCTCACGACATTTCGGCCACAACGCAAGCAGCCGTCCTCAGGTGAAGAACAGGTCTGTCAGAAAGACAGCGTCTGAAAAGAATGAGATGCCATCTTAATTTCAACTAAAAGCCCATTTACATCATTCAGACGCTGTCTTTCCGACAGACCTGTTCTTCACCTGAGGACGGCTGCTTGCGTTGTGGGCGAAACGTCGTGAGAATTATTTTATTTATGTTTTATTTTTATTATTTCCCTTCTACGTGACTTTACCGAAAGAACCAAGTAGATTGTCATCATTAGTTGCAGTGTTGGCGTCTTTACTCACTCTGCCTCCCTTGCGCTGTTCTCCTCCTGCAGGGCCATGTCGGGTGTTCTCTTTGCATCGGTGGTGCGTGTGCGCGACGGGCTGCCTCTGTCGGCCTCCACGGACCAGCAGCCGACGGCGGCGCTGCAAGCGAGCAAGCGAAGCCTCAAGCTCTTGTCGCGGCGCTTGTCCGCTCTGCCTGACCGCTGCTCCCTGGGCGCCGCACCCTCCCAGCGTATCCAGTATGCCCCGCACCGTCTGTGGGTCACCTAATGAGATGCCACCTTTCTTCAGGTCACCTGAAAGCTCACGGACATTAAGGCTTTTTCATTTACTTTTTTCTCATTCTTTGCAGGATTAGAACTTCGGTCCATGCAGCATGCACTGCTCCACGCTCGTCGGCATGCCCACATTTGTCACCGAATGAGATGCCATCTTCATTTCAACTAAAAACCTCATTTACATCATATGGTTTAATCTTGACTTAAAGCTTTCGTGACTGCAGGAATTCATATTCTTTGGGTCTTTTGGTAAAGCCACGTAGATAAAAAAAAATCAAAATAACAATATCACGACATTTCGATCGCCACACAAGCAATCGTCGTCAGGTGAAAAAAGAAGATTGCTTGTCTTGCGATTGAAACGTCGTGATATTGTTATTATTTTGATAATTTTTTCTATCTTTGTGGCTTTACCGAAAGACCCAAGGAATATCATATGGTTTATTACATGATTAAAACCATGAATTTATTTTCTCCCCATTAAATTTAAGTTGTACGATAGGCATATACTAATGAGATGAATACATTTCTATTTGGAATGCTCACAATGAGCTGTACACCAATGAGAAGGCATCACCCTGGCCTTTAGATGTCAAAGAGATATTCTGAGATTCTGTCATTTGCCTCTTATCACCACCAGGTGGCACACCTTCCCGCATGCCCTGCTATAGAGGTGTATGTCACTTTGAAAACAGAAAAAATAGTCCTCAGAGCTGGAATATGCTGAATAAAGTGGCAAACCAAATGTAACGTGATTTTTCCATGCAATCTTTGGTGATTGGACTGAGACCATCACCACTCTACACTGTCCAGATTTAAATCCAGGGTGCCCAGTGGGTATATATCGGTAGAGCACATAAGCCCGTGTGCGGTTGGATAAGGTGATCGGGGAGGAGAGCTTTATGCTCATTTTTATCTTTTAAGGAGCAAATGGGAATTCTTGAGCTGGTTTTTTTTCACCAGCGAGACCCCAACGTCCCCTCATGACGAACCACCGCTGGGTCTTCTGTCAGCAACACAAATAAAGAAGATAATAACACTGCCCCTCGCGCCGTCGTCGTTGTCTTTGCACGTGCAGCTTCATCAGCGCGCTGGGCGTGGCGTACATGCTGGTGTGCGAGGACGCCTACCCGGCCGTTCTCGCCTTCTCCTTCCTGGATGAGCTGCAGCGCGAGTTCCTGTCCACGTACGAGCGAGCGCGCATCGAGACCGCCGTGCGGCCTTACTGCCTCATCGAGTTCGGTGAGTGTGTGCGTGCGTGCGTGTGCATATCCCTCGGCAGGAGGCATGGGTGCGGTTGTAGTGTGGGGAGCGGCAGTGTCGTGGTTAGTGTACTGCGCTAGTACCGGGGCACAGGTGGTGCATCGGCTAGTCATATCAGTCAACTCGTGGCACCTGGGTCTCCCGTGATCCCCTGCCAGCGGGCATTCGACACTTCACGTGGCTTTAAAGTGCACATAGCCTGGCATAAGCGCCGTGGTGACGTCACCGCCACTTAGTGGTGAATGGCGGTGGTTGTTGTTGTGCTGCGCGACCAAAACGGCGACCCAAGATAATTTCTCGCTCACGGTCAATGTCAGTGACAAATCTATTATTTGATCCTGGATCTCCCCTAGGTCAATTCCGTCTTAAATGAGTACGTGCTGTGGTGTGTAAACATTAGCACTGGGAAGTCGAAGGGGGCCGGGCATGGTTGTGGCCACCTACCCCCTGGTATGCCATGGAGAGCTTCATAGGTACTCGCTAACAGCACTTAACCCCACAATCTGACTATATAGGGGATCTGTATGTGCACTCCTCTACAATGGTCATTGCACAATGCTACGCTTCCTGAGATGTGGGTTAAATTCCCAACCACGTGCTACATCAGAAGCGAATGGTATCCAAAACTGTCATAGGTCCCTTTTAGGTGAATTTAGCCTCGAATGACAGTGGTCTACAGCTCCAGAAATGTGGGGACCAATGACCTGGAGTAATTAATAATGAACAACTACTTTTCATCATGAACCCTCCCAACACGGGTAGCAAAGCATCCATGTAGTGGCAAAAATCACTTTGGGCACTTGCTAAGTTTGAAAATATTTGCACTCGTAGTGTATAACTTTTGCAATGATGATAATGAATCACTTGAGGCTCTTACTGGATTACATAGCACAGCGACTTCGGGGAGTGAATTAACCTTGCAATGGTGACACTGAGTGATGTCGGACTCTGGCGAGCAGACACCTTCATCCAGAAGACGAAGCAGAGGTACAACAGCCCACGGTCGCTGAGCGTTCGCCTCAACCTCACCGAGCTGCAGACCGAGCTGCGCCTGAGGCCACCGCATCAGCTGTCGGAGAGAGACTTTGCCAACGGAGGGGTGTCCACCAGTACAGAGCCGGTCCACACGAGCCTGTGTATGTCCCCTGTGTATGTCCCCGTGTGTGTGTAAAGGTGTTAGTGGGTGGGTGTGGGGAGCGGTAGTGTAGCGGTTAGCGCCCTGCGCTACGAACCCGGCGACCCGAGTTCGATTCCCGCTCACGGCCAACACCAGTGACGATTATCTGAACCGGTACTGGGCCTCTCCTAGGTCGACTCGGCCTCAAAGAAGTACCTGGTGGTGCGGTGTGTAACAACATTGCCACTGGGGGAGACAAAGGCAGTTGGACGTTTTGTTGGCCACCAACCCCCTCGTGTACTGTACCAACCTTCATAGGTGCTCACTAACAGCACTTGCCCCAACAGTCTGTTAAGGCTATACGGGGGATATTTTTGTCTTTGTAGGTGAGTGTATTTTGGGCGGTGACATGGCCCAGCGGTAGTTTGTTCGTCACTTGTTTTGCAGCCGTTCCCTGTTCGAACTTGGCGGCCGCCCTGGTTAATACTGCAGGTGTATTAACCGTTAAAAACGTGACAACTTCTTCACAGTGGACGTTTAAAATCCCGTGACGTCATTCAAAACGGTATGCCATTGTCGTCCAAATTTTAACAAGTAAAAAAAATGTGCACTTAGGCACAAGTGCCATGGTAATGTCACCGTCACTTAGTGGCGAACGGTGGTTGTCGTTGTCAGTGTTTCTGTGTGTTTGGGAAGTAGCGGCACAGTGGCGAATGAATATGTTCTACAAACCCGGATACCTGGGTGTTTATTCCCAGCAATAAATTGTATCCATGGCAAGTGGTGTGTGAACCTGTCCTGGGCCCTCCTCATGGTCAACTCGACCTGAAAATAGCGTCGCGTGCAGTTCGTTAACATAAAAAGGCAACAACAAGACCCACGGCAATGATGAGTCACTTGGCTCAGCTCTGGTGTGCTGTGTTTGTGGTGTTTCTACGTTAGTGAATGACTTTTAACGGGGTTCTGTGCATGCTGCTTGTGTATGTGCGAGTCCGTTATCCCTGTCCTCTCATTGGTAGCCCCCCGATCGCACCTGGGCCCCGTTAGTGTCACTGGAGCCATCTCATTGCTGCTCAACTTCGTGTGCGGTCTCCTCAACCTGGTGCGGGGATTCCACCTTCTAGAGAACACGCTCATGGTGAGGCACCTCCCTTTCACAATGGCTCTAACAAAGAGACACCTTCTCCTCTCACTCAAGGGTTTCCAAATATTTCGTCATCAAAACTCTCCATCGTCCGTCCGCCTTTCCACGTTTACCAATTTCCTGCTTTTTAAATACAAATTGTCATGGCAAATGTCAAGGGTCTCCCGTGGCCTCCCGTGAAAAGCTGATGAGAAATTCCTGATGTCCATCTCTGCTTACGGACGTATTGCTTCCTGCACGTCTTGCGCAGGTGCTAATGCGATTGTCACAAAATAAATACTTCCTAGGACGAATAGATGTTAAATAATCAATGCATAGACATGGGTTTACTTCTTGTTCTGCTGTTAAACACCTTAGCCATGTACCTCCAGTCTACCAAGGTTTTTTTTTATGAAAGATGTTTTTTTTTTACCGAGTGCAGCTGAATATGGCATTTGACCCCACAATGTACACGGAGAGCACTCTGCCTGTAACACCCAAGTGACCCAGTAGCAGTTTGAATCAACCACATCCTGCTGATGAGACTTGGGAAAGTTTTAGCCAATCCATGGTTTTCTTTGCTTAAATAAGTGCTCCTGGAACCACTGATATTGAAGGCCCATTATTCGATAGAGTTAATGATGAAGTATGCATCACTACCTGGTTATGTGTTTAACATTAGCCTGTTGACGGTGTGCAATGATGCTTATTCGGTGTAGTGAGGGGTTAAAATCAACCTCCCTTACTCTGTCCCTTGATTGTGCAGGAGGATGGAGAAGGCTCGTTTAACATCATGGTGTTTTTCCTCGCATGTTCCACATCCTTCTATCAGGTACGGTGCACTCCTGTGGATGCAAGTGTACATAAATGCATGTGTATGTTTGTGTGTAAGTGTGGAGAGTGGGGTCACAGAGGTTCGTGCAACAAGTGTTCAAGTCCAAGAAGCATCATCGGTGGCAAGTTGTATTGAACTTGTCTTGGACATCCATTGGTGAATACAGGCTTACATGAGTACCTGATATGCTCATACATCAGCTATTTGGGAGACGGGATACAATGCTTGGAACTGGCTAAATCATCTTTATTGTGTGCTGTACCAGCTGTAATAATCGGTGCTTGTTCACATGACTTACTCCTACAGTCTATAACGTCACACAAGGGATCTTTGTACAATGAATACATCTGTCAGAGGCGGTGATATAGCCTAGCAAAGGGGTCGGCAACCAAAATAATAAGAAACATTGTTTTCGAAATCTATAAAAAAAAAACTGCGTGAGAACGTGAGAATATGTGACGGTGGCCCTGAATAAACGACGTCACGAAGCTGCCCTTAAAGAGCCGCATGCGGTTGCCGACCCCTGGCCTAGCAGTAGCACGTATGGCGCTTGCTGGAGAAGTTGACTGTTCAATGCAAGTGGGGTGTACCAACCATTATCACGTGCTGTGACGGTTCCACCTGAAGACGGAAGCTTATGTTGCCTCCGAAACGTCGTGATTTTTATTTTATTTTACTTTTATTCATTTTTTATCTACGTGACTTTACCGAAAAAACCTAAGAATATACATTATCACGTCGTCTGCTTTCACAGTGCACATCCCGTGGTGTCATTCTCAAGAGTGGGCCATTGTGTGTTGGTGTCGTGGTCCAAATTTGCTACTTTTTTTTTACAAATACCCACAAATTACTCAGTTGTGGTTATACATAGCAACCATCGCCCATGCTGCAAAAACTTTGCAGGATCCTCCTGAAAAATAAGTCATGAGACTTAGTGAGGCTATCCTGGGTTAACAAGCGTAATACAATCATGATCATAATAATACAAATCCGGACTGTTGAAGGTAGATGCGTGTGTGCGCGTGCGCTCTGTACCCGTGTGCGCCGACTTGTTCGTCTTTTCGTCGGTATGTGCGCAGCCACGTTGCGGGCAGCAGAGGGCAGTGTAGCAAAAGCTATTTTACTACTGTACTTATGTGCCTCCAAATCCGTACTCGCTACCTTCACCGCAGGATGGTGACGTATGGTCAAATAACCCCGACGACCCGCATGGCATGGGAAGGCCTTTGTCCAGCAGTGCTTTGACAAAGGGCTGTACTGTGTACGCAGGAAACTGCTGTCATTAATTCTTGTTACACGGGACTCGCAATCCAAATGTCGCCGGTTCCCCCACACCTGTCCACCCAGCAGTATAAATAGCTACACCATAGTCCATCGGCAGGTTTGCATGTGGTGGGTACAGTTGTGGGTACTCCCCAACCCTTTCAAGACTTCTCACGAGTTTGGAAGAGAAGGCCAAATACCCTCCAGAGGCACTTTCGAAATCTCTCTTTAGGAGAGGCCCGTTTTACCTGCAGTGATATGAGCACGCTACACCTTTTGTTTTTTACTTTTGATATATGTCTGTGCGTGCATGTGTCTTCCTCCCTCCTACTCTCTCATTCCCCTCCGCCGCAGTGCTCCCTGCTCGTGCGCCAGTGCCACTGGCGGAAAGCCAAAGCTCTCACGTCACTCGCCGTGGTGTGCGCGTGCAACGCACGCCTCGCCGACACCCGCACGGCCTGGCAGCTGCTCTTCCACGTGGGAGCGTCGATCATGGGGGCCGCGCAGGTGTGCGCGTGGCAGCCCGCCGGGAAGAGCGCCGACTACAACGTGTGACCGACCGCCTCTCCCCACCCCCTCCCTGCCCGCACCCAACTCACGCCTCCCCCATTCCACACCGGCACCTTGTGCCCACAAGGAGAACGGCTACCACACATGCCAAGCTGCCAAATTGATTTTCCAGTGGAGTGACATTTAGGGAGCTGACATCTGTATAAGTTGCTCATTTGTTACGTGGTTTTATTTTTTTTGTTTCGCATGTGGTGAAGGCGAATTCACTGTCTCTGCTCTGATGAGTGTTGGCAATCTTGCCAGTAGTGGAAACTCCACACTACTGTGGAGGATGCGAGTTTATCAGACATCCACTGTTCCAGTGTATAGGTTTATTTTGAATGTAATCTTCTATCCAAGTTGTGCTTTAATCATCCATATAGCACTCTTATACAGAACTCAACTCGCAGTTCGAGGGTTTCAAATGAAAATAACAATCAGGATTGTACCAAGCTCATCATATTTTGCGTTTGGTAAAATGCATACCACTTGGTGAGTCATTAGTGTTTGTCCTAGAGATAAACTTGCTCAAATTATGTGGAATTTCCACCACCAGCTTTGGACCACCCAACAAAGATGAGCACTGCCCCGGTGCTCGTTTGAGCAGCGAAACACTTTAACTTGAATTTGGACTTGAGTTCTAGTGGAGTCGAGGTACGAATAACATGTGTTCATTAAATTACCTTTATTCCTCATAACAATGTGACATTTGAGAAAAAAAAACCCTGGAAGAGACTATTGTCTGTGTTACCTATAGGCCTCTTATCTAATACAATATAACAAGACTTCATGTTTTGTGGCGAATAGGTTACCATGGCTTTTTTATTATCAGACCATATCTAGTCAAAAAACAAATGTCAACTAATATTGTGCAATCATTGACGCATGGCTAAGAACATCAAATCTGCTGCACAACAGAACCTTGAGTGGACTCCTTGATTTTATCCCAGGATCTCAGCAGTGCTGGCTGAATGCACCAATGTAGGCATTGGCCCCCTGATCCATCGAGCCAAATTATGAATGTGGGTATCCACACGTGTAAAATTATGAGCAACTTAAAAAAAAATCAAACTCCACATGTTTTCCATACCAAGCAAAAACAATTAATATATTTTGGAAGAGTACAATGTGTGTTACTATTTTTTTTTTACATGTTGCCATAGTTTTTTAATTGGGGTTTAATATTATTAGCCTCTATATTTATTTTAAAAACAGATTTAAATAATAACTTAAGGGTTCATCGGAGATGCGATTCCACACCTCGGATTAGCACGGTTGGCAACGTACGGTGCAAAAGATGTTGAACATACATGGACATACAGCCTCAGCAGTTGCTGTTCATTTCACCAGCACAAAAGGTGATAACGAGCTTAGACGGCCCTTGCCAGTATTTCGAGTAAACACGAGTACATGACAAAATGTTCCCTGTATAGATGTGTTTGCTAAGCTATTGTGCCATTGGATTTCTGTCTTGCTTGACTCATTTAGAGTGAATTTAACTTGCATTTTAGCTTTTGTCATCTTAATAATTTGCATAAGTACATCATAGTTCATGTCAAGATGAAAGTGTCTTCTTACAAACACGGGGTGGCACTCATTTCTATTGGTGGTCCTGAGCCAGTGGTGGAAATTCGGGAGCATGATTTCATGCAATGATCGTAATTGATATCTGACAAAGTGGTACTCATTGTATCAGAGATATGGGCTGAGTAAACCCCAAACCAGATTTGGACACGACCTTAATGTGAGATGTGTGATAACCAGTGCCACCTGGCCAGATTATAATTGGTTGCTCAAATGTTTGCATTGTGTCTTGTGGAGGCTTGGAAGGGAGTAACTTTTTGCATAAAGTAAAAAAAAATGTAACTCAGGAATAGTGAATCCCCCTCCACCCAGTGTTTTACATTCAGTCTTCTATTTGAATTCCTCGTTCATTTTTTTTTATGGAATGTTATTTTATAGATCTTTTCAATGCCACGTCTGCCCAATAGTTAAGGAAATTACTAACTTATGCTGCCTACTTTCAAGTTAATGATAATAACGCAGAGTCGTCATTCACAAGTATGGACCATTCAATGTCAGTGTCATAACCAAAATGGCAAAAGAGAAAATTCCTTACATTTAAGTTACATATATCTAAAAACACATACTTGAATAACATTAATATACTTTGTGTCATCCAAAATCACAGTTTCTCCCTGGCCAAACAACCATTATAGTCCACTCATGTCCATTGGTATCCCCGATCCAGTGAATGTGTAAATTCCACATTCATTGATTGGGGGCGGTCTATCAACAATATAATGATGACAGTTGAATTTCGATTTAAAGCTTTCGTGACTGCAGGGATTCATCTTCTTGGTTCTTTCGGTAAAGTCTCGTAGAAGGGAAATAATAAAATAGTTTTTTTTTCTACGTGACTTTCCTGAAAGTACCAACAGTTGAATTCCCACGAAGTAGCATTCATATAATTGACCCCCGAGGAAGAATATTTTAAGTCGAAACCCAAAACAAGATTTAAACTGTCAACCTTCCAAACGTGGCTCAAGCGTGCTAACATCATAGCTGGCTTGTCAAGTGACCATGTCAGAAGCAGCAGTGGATGTCAGAGGGCCCACCTGTTGAAAAAGTACTGGTTTAGCCATTTATATCGATACTAGTTTCTGTGCCATGGCCAAAGAAGAGTGTTCTAAATTAATCACCCTTTCCGTTATGTTCAGAGGGAAAAGATCCATAGCGCACTTTGTTTTTACGCGATTATTTACTTTGGCCATGTTTCTTTAACCATGCTATGTCAATGTATTATGTAACGTTAGTTACAACTATATCATTAGTCCTATTTCGTCTGAAGAATTGCACTAAGTAAAAATGTCACGTCTTTCTGAAGACAATTCTAGTGCAGTCATCTCAAGGATAAATGCAGGCATATCTATGACTGCAGTAAAATTAAAGGAAGGCACAGTCTAAAAAACATACACTTTTGTGGTTATTTCCCAGATAAGTACATAGGCTGTGTGTGCCCTGGGCTTTTAGACAGGTATTTGAAGATTTGTTAATGGGAAAAATTATTGAAAGTGACTTTCAGGAACACCACTATAATATGTCGTAATATAATGCAGTGTGACGAAATTACATTTTAAAATATAACAGTGACGCGACCACACATCATGACTTTTATTCATGTACAGGGTGATTCAAAAAATGTTAACACTTCGTTTTTAATGGGGAAAGAACGGATAATAAACTGCAACATGATGACAAATGTGATGTTAATAGCTTCAAAAAGTCATAGAGTCTCTACTCGTTCGTCATCACTGTCAACGCGTGCCTGGAATCTTCTCCAGGTGGTCTCCAGAGCCTCGGAGGCACATTTCTCGTGATATTGTTGCAAATTCTCCGAAGTGTTAACATTTTTTTGAAGCGCCCTGTATATGGCAGTCATTGCAATGGCATCACACGATGCTCCTCATTGTGGCTTTCAAGTGTCTTTTATTGTTCGCAAAACTTAATATTCCTTCTAGATTTTAAGCTTTCGTGACTGCAAGGATTCATATTCTAAGTTTTTTCGGTAAAGTCACGTAGGTAAAAAATAATAATAAAATAATAATAAATGAAAATAACTCAATAAAATCACGACGTTTCGGAGGCAACACAAGTCTACGTCTTCAGGTGGGACCGTGACAGCCAAATTTACTGTATCAAGTGAAGAGAAATCCAAGAGACAAGATCTTATATACTGCTTAAGGGGAGGGGGGAGGAGCTGGGAGGGTGGGCAGAGCTAGAAGGGGAAGGTGGGCGGGGCTAGAAGGGAAAGTACAGCTGTTAAGCACCTCCGCAAGAATTACTGCAGATGTTGGCTTCCAAAACCAAAAAATAGCACTGTTAAACGCTGGGGATGTCAACAACTCGTTAAAATAGACTAGTACCTGTCAAATAAGATATTCCTGTCGGGCTTGAAACACCGATTAGATCTATCTCTACACGATAAGAGGTCTGTTTTTTTCTTAGTTTGCGTCGTTTCAGTGACAAAAATGTAATGTTGAATTTTAGAATGTATAGTTGAAAAAGTATTGTGATATGATCAGCCATGATCAATCCACGCCGTTTACACCGCGCGTGGTCTTGCGAAGTCGCAATCGAGCGTACCCTTGCACACGAGCCGCTGTTATCACTGCAACTCTCGCAGAAGTTCATCCATCGACCATCCAAACTCGCGATGTCACCTGCCCAACGACGGAGCTTTACAACAATGATAGTGTAATAATGCCTTAACATCAGACTTTAAATGTAACTTCATGTTGTCAACTCTGGATTAAAACACAGGATTTTAGCAGTGTTGGTTCGCTACCATTACAGGAATTACTCCCCTAAGCCACCTTGCTACCCGCTAAGTCTTGCCTTTATATTCGAGCTGTCGGGTTTTTAAGAGACCGAAATTAGCTGGGTGATTTCATCAAACAACTCATGCTTTAAACCCTCTGTTTGGGCGCTCGAGTGAAGAAGCTGATGATTTTGGTTCCGAATACTGTTTATTTATTTTTACTTAATTAAACACAACAGTTCAGAGTGTTTTCAATTTGCTTATACATGTACAGTGAAATCTCGTTACAACATAGGTGTGGATAACCTGTATTTATTCATTTTTTTTACATTATGAAAATACTTTAATCTGAAATTGCAAGAAATACACTTTCAAATTGTTTTACAAATTTCACCATTTTTACTTATATTAATAGGCTAGAGCCTAATAAATATGATAGTGTGGTACATTTTCATGTGTTTACATTTGTCTTCGATGGATATATGAATACATCAGCAACCTTTCCAACTTCGATTTAAAGCTTTCGTGACTGCATGGATTCATATTATTGGTTCTTTCGGTAAAGTCACGTAAAAGGGAAATAATAAAAACTACACATTTCTTTTATCTTACTATGTTTTATTTTTATTATTTTATTATTTCCCTTCTACGTGACTTTACCGAAAGAACCAAGAATATGAACCTTTACAACCTCTCTTGATGGCAATGCCATGCAAACTGTCAGCCAATCCATTGGGCGCGCTTCGTTCTCCGCTCTTCGTTCTCCACGCTTCGTTCTCGCCAGCGAGTTGAGATATCACAAGCAAGGCCACATGGCAGTGTCAAGTGGACTGGCTTGGCTGACGTTATTTGCACGATGACATCATAGCTAATGCTTGTCAGGCTGCCGCGATTCTATAGGCTGTAATACCAAGCTGGTACGAAGCGGTAAACAATTACCAGAACTTTTAAAAATTAAGTTAATATGCAATGCACATTAATATGATGTTATTTTGAGATGTTTAACATTTGATCGTGCCGAGGATTTTGGCAAAATGCATTTATTAAAAGTTTGTCAATCTAGTGGACGTTATAGTGAGGTTTCACTGCAGTTTTATTTTTGGTGGTTTTTAACCGAGGGTTACAGACTTGGCATGTATGTTCAGTGAATTGGTTCCTATGGGGTTTGTGCCTTTGTGAAATAAAATATAATATACTAACGCGTATGTGTAAGCTAACTGCATTAAATAATAACATCAGAACTTCACAAATCTCAGAGCTCATACCCATGCCACTTTTTAAAATGTTAACATACTCTAATGGACAACAATCTCCAAGCAATTAAGTAATTGAATCATTTAATTATTTATTTCCAACAGCTCTCTTGTTAAAAGTAACCAAAACTTGCTGAATGCTATGAAGTAAATCTAAAAGATCCTGTGACATTGGTTCTGAAGAGCAAGCTATTGTGCTGGTATCCTATTCCCAACGTTTTCTCAATCATTCTGAACAGATAAAACATGTACGTATTGAAGTAATACATCGCTAAATGACGTGTTATACATGTGTATTGAGCGCCTTCCGAGACACGTCGAGTAGAAGGCTTATTTATTAAGAGCACACGGGGCGATCCACTTCGTAACGCAGCAACACATCGGCGTTCCTAACACGCAGCCCATCTCACTCATCCACTACGCTCGCTTGATTTGAAGCTTTCGTGACAGCAGGATTACTCGTTGGTTCTTTCGGTAAAGTCACGTAGAAAGAAAATACATTAAATAATAGAATACGATGTTTCGATTGCAACATAAGCAGTCGTCATCAGGTAGAACTAAATTTGAGAGACAAAACACAGACACGGAGACAATAGTTGTGTGTCTCTGTGTATGTGTTGTCTCTCTCTGCTTGTGTGCAGATAAGCTTTGTGTTCTGGTTTGACCTACATGAGTTCAGAGTTTGGAGAATGATACGAGTTTCCAGAGGGGGGGGGGGTGATTTAAAAAAAAATCATTTTGCTGAAAACATTGACAAAAGCTTGCATTTGGATGTTTTTAAGGGCACTGAATGAAAATGTTAAAGATTATTATTTTCGATTTAAAGTTTTCGTGACTGCAGGGATTCATCTTCTTGGTTCTTTCGGTAAAGTCACGTAGAAGGGAAATAATAAAATAATAAAAATAAAATACAATTATTTCCCTTCTACGTGACTTTACCGAAAGAACCAAAGAGTATGGATTCCTGCCGTCACGAAAGCTTCAAATCAGTATGATGGCAATTTCAATAAAAATCCGCCAAAGCCTGTTTCCAGTTCCTGCTATATTATGTACTGTACAGGTATTAAAAAAATCATTGCATTGTAAACTATCATTCCCCGCAGAACGCCAGTTGTCCAAAACGTCCAGATCTTCCTTTCGTTTCGCTGATAGTAAAAACAAAAACCTGACATTTTTCATTTAACCTCAACTCAGAATACTGCAGTTGCTGCTGGCTTCAGCACTTGGATAACGAGGCGATCGTCTCAGCCACAGTGGCACCAAGTTCAGCTTTGAGAGTTACAAGTGAGGCCCAATTACCACCGCAGCCCTAAATTGTCAACATATCTCCCAATTCACATTTTTATAACAACTGTAAATATACATTTTATTTTTCTACTTGCAACATGCAACGAGCTATTTTGAAATCATTCATGCGTGCATTCATTCGTTGAGAGGCGTTCACTTTCAGGTTCGTCTCTACCGAGCTGCCTAAGCGTGACGTTGAGCGCCAAGTTGGTCTTAATTTCCCTGTGGAAATACGTCTGTGTTGTTCAAGTGTGCACCGAGCCTCGTAATTGGCTGGCTTGCCACTCTCCGATCAACAGCGGCAGACAGAGCACTGGAGCCGGCATATAACGAGCGCATTAAAAAACACAATCGTGCCCTTCACACGGCAATAGGGCTGCAGGTGAGGTTGCCTCTAGAAAACCACCACCGTTACACAATCAATGGGACTGTAAGAGCATCGTTCGGTGTGAACTTTTATGCATATAAAGTATCAACGCTACATTTTCCAAAACGTTTTGTTTACATATTCGACATTGTCTGTTTTTTGGTTTGCTATAATTTGATGCACTACGTAATTGTAAATCAGGCTGCACATTTGGAATTCATAGTTTTCATATAAATAAATAGAAATCTAAATGGATGTTAACTTTCAATTATAGATTTAAACTGACTCCATTTGGAGCTTAGAGTATAGGTTCAGCCTGAGTATGTGGTGGAAATTCCATGTGTGGTGGAAGAAATTCTGTTCATAGCATAAGCATTGTTGCTGTCCCAAAAGCCGTTCATTGTTTTGATTATGGAAGAATGATGAGCAGAATCGACCTCCCCAAGTTGAATTTGAACGTTGAGATTTGTTTTACTTGAACGTGAGCCAAGACAGAAGGAAGAAAAACCATGCATACGCATAATTCCGTAACGCTTTCCATCACGAGTTTGGACTGTATTCTTTTGATGTGGATCACAAATATGGACGTTACCAAAAAAAACATGCAAATAAGGAAGTGTGATGCATGCATTTAATTACAGTTTACTCGCATACCAACCACTCCCCACGATAGAAATATTGGCCTTAAATATTTGCTTTAAAATATTTCCAACTACTGAGCCTCAAACATCGTTCATTCGAATGGCATTGACGTATTTGGTGACGTTGCACTGGCAGTGGTGCAGAAGCACAAATATAAAAAAAACTCAACTCAACCCTTCACAACACGTTGGATTATTGCCTGAAACGTCGTTTCTTACATACTTCTATTTAAGGCAGTGTTATCGGCGAATGGGTTAATTTTTTTGTTCTTTCGTGTTAGGACATTCTCTTAAACATTAACAAGACAGGTACTCGGGGCTGTGGCCCTGAGCCCAATTGTTTAAGGGCGCTTCATGAATGTAAATGATTACTTTCATGTCGACAGTACCGCTTGAGGCCCTTTTACTTCATAACGATATCAGCAACGGGCATCTGTGCGCAGAGCAGTGCCGGATTATCCTAGTAGCAGAAATAGCTGCATGTGTAGTAGCTACATGTGTAGCAGCTACATGTGTAGTAGTAGCTACACATGTGTAGCATGTGTAGCTACTACTACACGTGTAGCTACTACTACACGTGTAGCTACTACTACACGTGTAGTTGTAACTACGGGCCCCGCACTTTCAAGGGCCCCGCGCTAAATCCTTCCAAGCTATCAATTTAGGTTCAGTGATTCTGCACTTGCTCGATTACTATAGTATTATACTGCCTTCAATTTTGATGAACGACTGGGTGTTTAATGTTAGCGATTTGTCGTATTATCTGGCTGTACTGTATAGAAAATGAAAAAATACAATTAGGGGCCCGTCCATAAATGACGTCACGTGATTTTGGACGATTTTTGACCCCCCCCCCCCTTCGTCACACGACGTCACAAAAAGTCAGACCCCCCCCCTCAAATGACGTCATAAAGCTGCCCCCCCCAAATAAAACATGCTTCAAATCGCTTGAAACTATTGCCATTGTAGTGCGTATTTAATGTGGCGCTGCACTCTGATGTTGTAGGCAAAAACATTTTTTAAAAAGTCTATTTAATTCAGTGAAACGTGTTGTCTATATTAATTTAAAGTTGCGCATTTTGATGTGACGTCACATTTCTCACCCCCCCCCCCCTCGTCACACATCGTCACAAATATCTGACCCCCCCCCCCAGGTGCGTGACGTCATTTATGGACGGCCCATTACTTTACTACGCAAGTAAACACATGTGCGTGTTTAATATTCGTGTATTTTTTTTTCATTTAGGGCCCCTTTATAATATATGCTACAGGACCCGCACTCGCTTCATCCGGCACTGGGTGCGAGGGTCACCCAGGGACGGAAGATGCAGCGCCGAATCGTTGCGCACGCGACTCTGCCGCCCTACTGACTGCTGGGTGGGAACAAAGCTGCTTTTGTTCACTCGCGCTGGTGGTGCTCAGGGCGCAGCTGTACCACAGTGGCCTTTATAAACACCCGGCACTGTCAAGGTATCCACTACCCCAGCCATTCACGAGAGCCGCCACTGCTGCTGCACGCTCAACACGGCACACCGAGAGGCAATTCGTCCTGTTGAGTTACATCCGAGCATTTGTATGCGTGTGCTTGTTTACACATTTGACACAATAAATAATAACCCTCGAATCCGTTGAGATGTAATTCATGCCCTAACACGTTCTCTTATCTACGTGTTTTCCAATTTTTCATGACCGATATACGAAATACCGTAAACATCTAAAAATATATATGAGATTAATTATCCTTCATGTAAATGATAACAATGTGAAGACCCCATGATCTTTTTCACTGATGGATGGTCAGTCACCCCATGCTGTGTCGATCATGGGGGGTTGTCTTCACCATATTTCACCACGCTGGTTCAGATATCTCTCGCCACTGATGTTAGCCGTGGCCGGGAATTGAACTCATATCATTTGGTTCTTTCGGTAAAGTCACGTAGATATAAAATAATTAAATACATTTATTTACATTTTAATAAAAAAACAAAAACTCTAGTCCACTTGTGTTCCGATCAAAACGTCGTGAGTTTTTGGTTTTTATTCCATTTTGTTATTTTTTAATTTTGATTATTTTTATTGTATTATTTTCTATCTACGTGACTTTAACGAAATAACCAAAGACTATAAATTCCTGCAGTCACGAAAGTTGTAAATCAAAATTCAACTTATGTCGCCGTTTCACAACGCAGTGCGCTAAACACTGCCACACCGCCCCTCCGCTACCCATCATATCATGTCACCCAGAATCTGCCACGCATTGCGTTGCATATATATACTTAGAACATACGTTATTTAGAATGTGTCAATACGTTATAAGATATAGTAATGTTGATCTGAAAGTGGCTGTATGAAATTTTTCCCACCCCACACCCTAAGAGGCCGTCCATAAATGACGTCACGCGATTTTGGACAATTTTTTACCCCCCCCCCCCCTTCGTCACACGGCGTCACAATAAGTCAGACCCCCTCTCAAATATGACGTCACAAAGCTCTGCCCCCCCCCCCAACCACATTTCCATTTTGAAAATAAAACATGCTTCAAATCGATTTAAACTATTGTCATTGTAGTGCGTATTTAATGTGGCGCTGCACTCTGATGTTGTAGGAGAACACATTTATTACAAAGTCTATTTAATTAAATATAAAGTGCTATCTATATTTATTTAAAGTTACGCATTTTGATGTGACGTCACATTTCTCACCCCCCCCCCCCCCTCGTCACACATCGTCACAAATGTCTGACCCCCCCCCCCCCCCCAGGTGCGTAATGTCATTTATGGACGGCCCCTAAATGACACTGTTCGTTCAGAGATAAGCACTGGCCAGTATTTAAGAATGGAGATTTTTTTGCTCGTTTGACATTGTTACAAAATTGTATTCAAATACAATATTGTAACAATGTTGTATTCAAGTACAACATTGTAACATATTGTATTGTAACATCTCGCCACGGTGGCTAGGAGATGTTAACTACCTCGCCTGGTCTACAGGAGGTCGTGGGTTCGCTCCCGACCCTGACACCAGCTGCTGCTGCTGCTGTGTATTTGGGGTTTGCGGTGTCTCTCTCTCTCCGTGGTCGCGTGGATTTTTCTCCGGGTCCTCCGGTTTTCCCCTCCATATTTAGAGACACGCGTTGAAAACATTTGGCTGATATAAATTCCCACATGATAAGCCACTTCGATGAGCTGCGTGGCCAGGCCTTACCTGGTAAAGTATTAAAACAATTGTTTCGTTCAACTAAGTAATCGCTATTCGGGCAAACATCCCATTGCTGGCAAATTACCCGTAAATATCTCAATTGGGATCGCACAGCAGAAACAACATTGCTCCCTGCTGCCAAAATCCAGCAGGTCCCTCCTGGAAAAAGAGTCGTGGGACTCATTGAAGCTTTCCTGAGTTTTCAAGCCGAATACAAATACTAATGGTGCATGCATTCTCACGTGTATATGAACACATTTGTGTTCATGCGTGTGGGCATGTGAGGTCACGTGTGCCCTTAATTCGCGTTTGTAAACGTGTATTTGCAAGTGTACGAATACACGTGCGAATTGACACGTGCACGTGTGTATTGCACATGCGTGTAAGTGTGTGCATCCACACCCGTGTGAACACGCATGTGTAACAGAGTGTGTGTGTGTGCACTGTGCCGGTCTTCATAGGTGCTCGCTGTGCCGTGTGCTGTCTGTGTGTGTGCACACCCATCGCGTGAACATGTGTGTGAGTGTGGCTGTGTGACTGTGTGTGTGTGACTGAGTGACTGTGTGTGTGTGACTGAGTGACTGTGTGTGTGTGACTGTGTGTGTGACTGTGTGAGACTGTGTGTGTGACTGTGTGTGAGACTGTGTGTGTGGCTGTGTGTGTGTGACTGAGTGACTGTGTGTGTGTGACTGTGTGTGTGACTGTGTGAGACTGTGTGTGTGACTGTGTGTGAGACTGTGTGTGTGACTGTGTGTGTGTGTGACTGAGTGACTGTGTGTGTGTGACTGTGTGTGTGACTCTGTGTGAGACTGTGTGTGTGACTGTGTGTGAGACTATGTGTGTGACTGTGTGTGTGACTGAGTGACTGTGTGTGTGTAACTGTGTGTGTGACTCTGTGTGAGACTGTGTGTGTGACTGTGTGTGTGACTGTGTGTGAGACTGTGTGTGTGACTGTGTGTGTGTGAGACTGAGTGACTGTGTGACTGTGTGTGTCTGTGTGTGTGAGACTGTGTGTGTGACTGTGTGTGTGAGACTGTGTGTGGGTGTGACTGTATGTGTGACTGTGTGTGACTGAGTGACTGTGTGACTGTGTGTGTCTGTGTGTGTGAGACTGTGTGTGTGACTGTGTGTGTGTGACTGAGTGACTGTGTGACTGTGTGTGTCTGTGTGTGTGAGACTGTGTGTGTGACTGTGTATGTGACTGTGTGTGTCTGTGTGTGTGAGACTGTGTGTGTGTGACTGTGTGTGTCTGTGTCTGTGAGACTGTGTGTGTGACTGTGTGTGTGTGAGACTGTGTGTGTGTGACTGTGTGTGTCTGTGTATGTGTGACTGTGTGTGTGTGAGCTGCTGTCAGAGCGCCATGTTGCAGGAGAGGTTATTGTTGGCTCGTCGTGCTCCAGGGCGCTGTTGTTAGAACCCCGTTACACACACACAGTCACACACACACAGTTACACACACACAGTCACACACAGTCACACACACACACAGTTACACACACAGTCACACACACACACACAGTCACACACACAGACACAGTCACACACACAGACACACACACAGACACACACACACACAGTCACACACACACAGTCACACACAGTCACACAGACACACACACAGTCACACACACACAGTCACACACACAGACACACACAGTCACACACACAGACACAAACAGACACACACACACAGAGTCACACACACAGACACACACAGTCACACACACACAGTGACACACACACACACAGTCACACACACACAGTCACACACACAGCCACACACACACAGACACACCCCCCCCACCACCACCCACCCATCATCACACAGACACACACACACCCCCACCACCACACACAGTCACACACACACCCCCACCACCACCACCACCCATCGTCACACACACACAGACACAGTCACACAGACACACACCCCCACCACCACCATCCACCCATCGTCACACACACGCAGACACAGTCACACAGACACACACTCCCACCACCACCACCACCACCCATCGTCACACACACACAGACACAGTCACACAGACACACACTCCCACCACCACCACCACCCATCGTCACACACACACAGACACACACTCCCACCACCACCACCACCACCCATCGTCACACACACACAGACACAGTCACACAGACACACACCCCCACCACCACCATCCACCCATCGTCACACACACGCAGACACAGTCACACAGACACACACTCCCACCACCACCATCCACCCATCGTCACACACACACAGACACAGTCACACAGACACACACTCCCACCACCACTACCCACCCATCGTTACACACACACACACAGACACACACCCCCACCACCACTACCCACCCATCGTCACACACACACAGACACACACACACTCCCACCACCACCACCATCCACCCATCGTCACACACACACAGACACACAGACACACACTCCCACCACCACTACCCACCCATCGTCACACACGAGACGCGGCTTTGACAGCTCCGCGACGGGGCCGTTACTGAAGTCGCCGACACGTTTTTTACAACCCCCACAACACTAACCACGACAACAACAACAACAACAGCAGCAGCAGAGGATGAGTGGTGGTGGTTGTTGTCGTCTGGGGTGAGGCCGCGTGATGCCAGTGAGGCGTGGGCGACCTGTGAGGATCGCGGCAGAAGAAGACGACGACGATGATGGTGGTGGTGCTGATGCCGCTCGCCATCGCCGCCGCGATGTTGGAGGTGATTGTCGTTGTTGTTGTTTATTGTTGTTGTCGTTGTTGTCTTCGTTGTCGTTGCACGTCAAACGCACGTGGTGTGGGTTACACGTGGTGTGGGTTACACGCGGTGTGGGTTACACGTGGTGTGTTGCTACACGTGGTGTGGGTTCACGTGGTGTGGGTTACACGTGGTGTGTTGCTACACGTGGTGTGGGTTACACGTGGTGTGGGTTACACGTGGTGTGTTGCTACACGTGGTGTGGGTTACACGCGGTGTGGGTTACACGTGGTGTGTTGCTACACGTGGTGTGGGTTCACGTGGTGTGGGTTACACGTGGTGTGTTGCTACACGTGGTGTGGGTTACACGTGGTGTGGGTTACACGTGGTGTGTTGCTACACGTGGTGTGTTGCTACACGTGGTGTGTTGCTACACGTGGTGTGTGTTACACGTGGTGTGGGTTACACGTGGTGTGTGTTACACGTGGTGTGGGTTACACGTGGTGTGGGTTACACGTGGTGTGGGTTACACGTGGTGTGGGTTACACGTGGTGTGTTGCTACACGTGGTGTGGGTTACACGTGGTGTGTTGCTACACGTGGTGTGGGTTACACGTGGTGTGTTGCTACACGTGGTGTGGGTTACACGTGGTGTGGGTTACACGTGGTGTGGGTTACACGTGTGGGTTCACGTGGTGTGTTGCTACACGTGGTGTGTGTTACACGTGGTGTGTGTTACACGTGGTGTGGGTTACACGTGGTGTGGGTTACACATGGTGTGTTGCTACACATGGTGTGGGTTACACGTGGTGTGTTGCTACACGTGGTGTGTTGCTACACGTGGTGTGGGTTACACGTGGTGTGTTGCTACACATGGTGTGGGTTACACGTGGAGTGTTGCTACACGTGGTGTGGGTTACACGTGGTGTGTTGCTACACGTGGTGTGGGTTACACGTGGTGTGTTGCTACACGTGGTGTGGGTTACACGTGGTGTGGGTTACACGTGGTGTGGGTTACACGTGGTGTGTTGCTACACGTGGTGTGGGTTACACGCGGTGTGTGTTACACGCGGTGTGTTGCTACACGTGGTGTGTGTTACACGCGGTGTGGGTTGCACGTGGTGTGTTGCTACACGTGGTGTGGGTTACACGTGGTGTGTGTTACACGTGGTGTGGGTTACACGTGGTGTGGGTTACACGTGGTGTGGGTTACACGTGGTGTGTTGCTACACGTGGTGTGGGTTACACGTGGTGTGGGTTACACGTGGTGTGTTGCTACACGTGGTGTGTGTTACACGTGGTGTGTTGCTACACGTGGTGTGTTGCTACACGTGGTGTGTTGCTACACGTGGTGTGGGTTACACGTGGTGTGTGTTACACGTGGTGTGGGTTACACGTGGTGTGGGTTACACGTGGTGTGGGTTACACGTGGTGTGGGTTACACGTGGGTGTTGCTACACGTGGTGTGTGTTACACGTGGTGTGTGTTACACGTGGTGTGGGTTACACGTGGTGTGTTGCTACACGTGGTGAGGGTTACACGTGGTGTGTTGTTACACGTGGTGCGTTCGAATACGATGTTACATTGAGTGAATATATAAAATGGTTGAACACAATGTCTAAACCAATACTGATACAATGATATACATACCGTTCTATACAGTATATGCATCATTATTAAGGACAATGTGTATACAAAAGGAGACTTCTACATATACCATGCTATAGACATAATAAACGAACACAATGTGTGCATACCAATATAGCAATACGATACGTGTTGTGCAAAATATTGAATACAATGTATGCACTATTGAGGGTGCATTCATAAACATTATGAAGTGATTTAATTTAATGTATTCACTCGTGTATCGGGAACATCGCTGACTAAATATCACCCGGCAGTGCTTCCATGTCAAGCAGAGGCAAACCCGTGCAGTCCTTTAGATTGTGAAAGTACCGTGTAGTGTGTAGGATCATTCACTGTCGAGCAATTTAGTGTGCCCCCATATAACACAACACGGGGTGACCAGCCCCTCCCCACCCAGCCCCCACCCAGCCCAACCCAGCCCCACCCTCCCCACCCAGCCCCTCCCCACCCAGCCCCACCCCTTCCACCCCCCACCCAGCCCCACCCCGCCATCCCCACCCAGCGCCTCCCCACCCTCCCCTCCCCACCCAGCCCCTACCTGCACTACGGACGGACGGACACAATAATCCCCTGTGGGCTGGTGTAACCAGAGGTTCCTACCAGTATAACATGTTACATGCGTTACCCTACAGGACTGGTCCTGCATGCACGACAGTGTATAATGTCCTGAAACAATATTCAGAATTATTGCATTGTAAGAGCACTACTCTCCACTGTAACGTATACACATGGCGCTGGACTGCATTGTGCATACGACATCGGCTGCTCTGTTGCCAGCGCTGTACAACATCCCACTTGCCATGTCCACGTGGGGCTTCTTCTAAGTGCATGGTTCGATGGCACCACGAGTTCAATCCCTGGTCAAGGTCAAGCGCCGGTGTGGGCACAGTCTCTCTCGCACCAGCTGCTTCGGGATGTGGTGGCAGGGCTATGAGGAGGGGACGGTGATGGTGGCGACTGGGGATGTGTAATTTGACACCACCAGCAGCAGCACCACCAGCACCACCACCAGCACCGCAGCACCACCAGCATCACCACCAGCACCACCTGCACCACCAGCAGCACCACCAGCAGCACCACCAGCACCACCACCACCAGCATCACCACCAGCACCACCACCAGCACCACCAGCACCATCACCACCAGAACCACTACCAGCACCACCACCAGCACCACCACCACCAGCACCACCACCATCACCACCAGCACCAACACCAGCACTACCAGCTGCACCACCAGCACCACCATCAGCACCACCAGCACCACCACCAGCAACACCAGCACCATCACCACCACCAGCACCAGCACCACCACCAGCACCACCACCACCACTAGCACTAGCACCACCAGCACCAGCACCGCCAGCACCACCACCAGCAGCACCAGCACCACCACCAGCACCATCACCACCACCACCAGCACCACCACCACCAGCACCACCAGCACCACCAGCACCACCACCAGCACCACCAGCATCACCAGCACCACCAGCAGCACCACCAGCACCACCACCACCAACACCAGCACCACCACCAGCAGCAGCACCACCAGCACCACCACCAGCAGCACCACCACCAGCACCACCACCAGCACCACCACCACCAACACCAGCACCACCACCACCAGCAGCACCACCAGCACCACCACCAGCAGCACCACCACCAGCACCACCAGCACCACCACCAGCACCACCACCAGCACCACCACCAGCACCACTACCAGCACCACCAGCACCACCACCAGCACCACCACCAGCACCAACACCAGCACCACCACCAGCAGCACCACCACCGGGTCTCTTGACTCGATGGTATAATCTGACCATGGGCAGGCAGGTTGACATGGAGGGGGGGTGAGGTGTTGCAGGTTACAGGATACAACTGTACAATACCCACAATGTAACGTCCTTGTAATCCATACAGTCTTGTGTCATTCGTTGATAGAGAGCTGTTTTCAGAAAACCAACTAGGACACGATTACTCTTTGGTTCTTTCGGTAAAGTCACGTAGATGCTATTTTTAACTGCAATTTTGTGTTAGCAGCTAATACCCACTGAGCTATACTGTAGCTCTTTTTCAGAAGCGACCTTTCCCCACGAAATTGTAGCTCAAGTTGTTAGTGGCTTGTCATCACGTGGACATTTATAGCAGCCAAATCCTGCAAATGTATGATTCTAATGTCTTCCTCTCTCCTCAATAGGTAAATTAACACAGTCTATAAGCCACAACCCTCACGTGACCTCAAGGTTACCCACCGGTGAGCAAAACGTCATTGAATATTGTAGAAGGATGGCTCAATAGCATACAGAGGAGAGAGAGAGAGATCGTTTAGAATATTCCCACAAATAAATGTGTTGAGGTTGGTGGGGAAACGTGCAGTGCTTTGGCTTTGAACAAAAAAAAAGTCCAACTTTGTCCCTATTCCATCCTAGCACGAGTTTATTGAGTGGAGTAACTGCTATGTATACATGTTACACTTCATGAAGCACACTAAGTGCATGGTTCTTTTAAACTAGCCGCGGTTGCGGTGGTGTGGCACATGCATTGGCATTGCTGTGTTCTAGAGGGTGGCTCGGATGGGTGGCTAAAGTACTTGGAGTCGAGTGGTCTCGTTCACCGCTCGCATTTCCCGTTACGTGAGCAAAATGTCACCATTGTCCCACAACACTGTGGACTGACAATCCACTCGTTGTGTTGCGGTGATGTCGTCTTTGTGTGTTTCACACACGACGCGTGTTTCATTGTTGTTGTCCGCTTACACGACAAGTTTTCTCAAACAATATGTGCACAGCGTTTGGGCAAGTTGGCCTGCTGCCTTGACTGTAGTTGAACACAATTGCACGAGATTATTATTATTATTGTAGGGATTTCAGCAATGACGAGAACACGTGTCCGTGTGTCTTTCTTCATGCAAACAATACATACAAAGGCTGCCCGGCAAAGTGTGTACACAAATACAGTGATGTATTGTATGCACTAAATGAACGGTGAACGTAAGGTGAAATAGAAATGCACACAACGTGAGTGGGATCTCGTGTGTGTGTGTGTGCCGGTCAATGTCAGAGTTCATCCGTGCTCCACGAAGTTACTGACAATCGTCTCTGTTGGAGGCCCTGTGCGCATGATGCAGCCAGCGGTGGGAATGTCACGTTCTTGTGACATGGGTCAATCTCCCTCTAGGACAACAGTCGTTGTACTTCAGACAAAGCGGTACTCATTGTATCAACCCAGGGGGATGATGGGCTCTGAGTAAAGTCACTTTGACCAAAGTCCCACGCAGCCATATCTCTCAATGGCTTTACTGTATGTTTGGTTTGAATATTAAATGGCTCAGGTTGAGTGCTCTCAGATTATAGATTGCAATTACTGTTGTGTATGTCTGTTTATACACAATAGCATGTAGGCATTCAATTATTGAATAAGTACTCTAGCGGAAAATATAAATATTGAAATACCTTGTTAACAATTTTTTAAGTTGGTGTGGATTAAACACAACAACCTCTGTTGTCTGCTTTCTAATCTAGTAGAGCATGCCCGTTGTTATTACGATATACTGTGTCACCAAGAACTACTCGACATTTCATGGGTATTTTAACACAAGGGAGCCGTATCTTAATTCAATTTTGATTTAAAGCTTTCGTGACTGCAGGGATTCATCTTCTTGGTTCTTTTGGTAAAGTCACGTAGAAGGGAAGTAATAAAATAATAAAAATAAAACACAATAAAATTGTGTTTTATCTTTACTGTATGTTTGGTTTAAACACAATAAAATTGTGTTTTATTTTTATTATTTTATTACTTCCCTTCTACGTGACTTTACCGAAAGAACCAAGAAGACGTATCTTAATTCTCAAAGGAACATCGATTCAGTGGCTGTCATGCCCGTTGTGAGTCCTGAACCCATTTGTTGAAATTCCATGTTCCCACGGCAGGAATCGGTCTATTCACAAGACAACCAGGGTTGAATTCCCATCAGGTGATGCAATGTTACCACGTGGTATATATCCCGCATTTTGTCCCAAGTACGGTATGTTAATGATTAACATAAAGATACAAATGCCTCCTCTTTATCAATACTGTACAGAAATTGTTTGCAAGCACCTATTAGCACTGACCTGCCAAATGAGGGGGTAGTGAAGCCACCACGATGGCAAGCCACCAATTCCGAGGTCTCCACATTGCACCAACTCCTGTCCTCAGGGCGACATCAACTTAGGAGCGGTGCAGTAGTCCCTTTACATTGCTACGTGTGCATGGGTAGCTATCTGTATCTGAAGCAGGTTACGTGGGACCGTAATGCAGTGTATGAACTACAGTTGCTGTTTGTAATGCCAAATCTGTACTTGAAACCCAAGACAATGTTCATGCTGTATTGGATAGCAGAACTCCAATAATTCGTGGTGATATGGGGAGGGCCATATCGTGAGTCCCGTAATCCGTGGCGTGCCGCAGAGATGTAAATAGTTTGCGACGACGCAGTGTGTGGCGGTTCACCGGAGGAACTAACACCACCAACAACATCAATCCACAAACAAAGTGCAGATGACGGGAAATGGGCAAGTGGTGAGCGGCCAAAGTAATCCGCGGTAAATTCCCGGAGTGTAAGATTACGAGTTTTCTCAGATCCAAATAGTGTCAATCTGCGATTATGGGTCTATGTTAAAGAATGTTTTCATTATTTTATACTTGATATGCAAGTCTAAAACATGCAACATTCTCTTCTACCAAAAAAATCTATTTTATTCTATTATGTTTTATTTTTATTATTTTATTATTTCCCTTCTACGTGACTTTACCGAAATTACCAAGAAGATGAATCCCTGCGGTCACGAAAGCTTTAAATCGAAATTTAACCACCTCTACAGGGAGGGATTCCACGTAACTTTGAGATCCTTCAACAAACTCTGGGATAAGAAGACTCAGCTAATCGAGTCTCTCACCTTTCTGAAGAGATGCCGCGACTCTAAGCTTAAACATACGCTGCCAAGCTTGGTGGTGTTCATTCGGACGCTGTCTTTCCAACAGCCCTGTTCTTCACCTGAGGACGGCTGCTTGCGTTGTGGCCGAAACGTCGTGCCAATTTTATTCTATTATGTTTTATTATTTTATTATTTCCCTTCTATGTGACTTTACCGAAAGAACCAAGAAGATGAATCCCTGCAGTCACGAAAGCTTTAAATAGAAATTTTACATTTCTCTCTGCAGCTCCGTGAATAACTTCACAGAGCTCGCATGGCTAGAAAGCCAGCGGCCTCTTTGAAATGCGTATCGCTTTGACAACAAAAATATTACGTGAATACAAATGACAACAAGGTAATACAATTATAATGAAATTAGAATAACTTGTTATAAACTACGGATGCCAACAAACGTGGCGCGGAATATGAGAGGAATTAGCCGCTCCCGGAAGAGTTCCAGAAATCCACGATGTTTGTAGATTAGAGCACCATAAACAGTACATGTATATTGACACATATACACGCTATTTGCATTAAACAACAGTCAATTATAACGTGTGCCAACTCATTAGTCAAACAATTTAATCTTACACTCGAATTTGGACAGGTCTTATCGAAGGCTGGTTTAAGTATTCGACTCATAATCGGGTGTTGAGTTTAAATGTAGTGTCTCGCCTGGTTTTACGTAAAGAGACTTTCGCATTGGTCGTAGGAATTTAGAATTTACACCACTGGCTCAGGACCAACAACGGTGATGATCACTGCCACACATTTCCATGAAGCACGAAGGGCATTTGGGAAGATACTCTTTGTGTTTTGGTAATTCCCCCCAAAAATACTACGCAGGCAGCGAAAATTATCTGACAATTGCACCATGGATTCCACGCAAACTGGCCTGTATGTATGTTGAACTTTTTTCGCAGCGTGCGTAGCTACCCGTGCAAATCGGAGGTGCGGTTAATTTAATCCGTGTCTAGATTGGGCTGTCCACCCTAATGTGCTGCGCTGTGTGTCTGAACCTTGAGTGTGTTGTGGCAGTACGATATGACACACGCGTTCTAATTAGTAACATCAATTGGCATTGACTCAGACGCATTGCTGTGTCCAGCATCTTGCTGCAAATAATTCCCGCACGTCAATTTGATGCAGTGCAGGCTGGGTGTGTGGCTGTAGTGACACACTTAAAGCACGTTGAACGTGATGTCCCAGTGGGCAAGCTGTACTGATGTCAGGATGGTTGCACAGTCTAGAGTTTGGAGAGAGAAAAAATAAAATTCACTGTCCATTACTCCATAATAATGCCATCAAAATATCTGTTTAATACATTTTGATTATTAGTCACCGTATGAGCGAGTGAACACGTTTTGCTGTGTGCACATGGACTGCTTCCAGCTCATAATGTTTGACATTTACCGCCTCTGGTGTAATCTATATTTTAACCAGTGGTGACTAAGTGCCCATATAAATCGTTTCTCAAGCACACAAGCCATGAATATTACAGCAGCAACAACAACAACAAAGAGCACTGTACGCTACATGTATAGAAAGTCGAAGGGGTTTCTCCAGTGGACGTGTGGATGTGGCCTTCAACAAAGTACTGCACCGAGCCAGCAGTAGGGCTCTGACCTCTGAGGTCAGACAAAAAAAACTGGGACATATCGTAGGAATGAGAAGACAGTATACCATAAGCGGGGAGAAGTATTTCTGCAATACATTTGTCTTGAGAGGCACATTATGTATTCTGCAACTGAAACTGGGATTTGTCAACAAGTCCTGGAAGAAAAAAACAACCTCTTATGGATAATATTGGTCGCGAAAGCCTACGTGTTAAACTGCAGTCCTCGAAATGCTTGCACGGCAGCCACATCAAGAGGAGGGCACTCATGGGAAAACCAGGATAGGTGGCAACCCTAGCCAGTGTGTGGTAAGAATTACCCCATTGTTATGGCAGAACAAAGTCCACAACCATCGTGAACTCCCGCAGAAAAGTGGAGTGCTCATTTTTTGTGAACTCCAGAGGGATGATGGTCTGAGTTGACCTCTGCATGTGATTTGACCATCTCATTACAAGTGCAACGTTCTAAGCACTGTAGCAGACCTGACTAATCATCATCATCTCAGCATCATCAATTTTTTTTTATTCTCTGTTGGATGAAGGCCTTCCAATGCCGTTGCCACCCCTCATGATCAAGTGTGTCATTTTAGCACTCGTGATGTCATTGCGAAGTCACTCCCATACATATTCGTTCAACATCAACACAGTGATATCCCTAAAGGCCATGCTTTACTGTAACTATAAAGTATGTTTTTAATCATCAACTAAGCTTCAAACTCACGTGGGACAGTGGGACACCCAGCCGACGTATGTGTCCACTGGATATATTTCATTAAATAAATTTTTCTATCGTGAAAAATTATAAACGCAGCTGCCACACGTGGTTTAGCTGCACGCCGAAATCCTAGTCTCGGCATTGGCTGATTGAAAAGGGTCATTCAGATTATATTTAAAATGACTTGTTAAACCTAGCGACAGTTATGAATCACGTCCCACGCGTGCACCGTAGAGCTGGCGTGGAAAGACTGCATTGATCACTCTCCCTGTTGTTTTAGTCTTGCTGTTGTTGGCAGCTACAGTGTTGGTATTACCCCTGGGAATGTTGTGCATTAGCAGTTGAGACCCGTCCTACACGTAGGCAGTGCAGCAGCGAGCTACAGGCAGGAGGGTGGTGATCACTGTTACATTGCTTATGGCTTTATTTTGGTGATTTCGAAAGCGTTTTTTTTGGTTTGGCCATGTTTGTTTGTTGTAGTACGGAGTTAGAATGATGGCTTTAATCTAAGTTGTCTTGTGGTTGTTGTTGGTGTTTGACTTGCATCCCACTGGGATTTTTGCACAGCGTTGGTGTACGGTGCTTTTTTCTGGAGGACTTTGCAGTTTTTTACTGGTTTTTTCTGTTTGCGCATAGTCACTTTAAGATGTTTTCTTGTTTTTGTTTTTTGTTTGTTGCGGTTGCACCCGATTCAAGAGCCGAATGGCTCACAGGGCTATACCAAATAAATGAAACTGAAAAAAAAACTGATAGATTCAGACTTGTAAGAATTTAGGCGAGGACTTTTGAAATTGAACCACAGAAGCAATTAACATCTCATTGTGTTTGTATTGTGCAACATGTTCACAGAACCGCATACGTGTGTTAGTCATTAAATGTCATCCCTGTGTTTGCTTTGTAACACTAAGTCGAATTCCAATTAAAGGCTTTGCATGCAATTCAAATAGTGTAATCAAGAGTCCTGTTTCTCAGGGACAATCTTAATGAGTATTTTTTTTTTCAGGAGGATCTTGTGTGAGATGCTTCGCCCATTTGAATGCAGCGAGACTCGTGTCAATCGTGGCCAAATTCACTCCCCTTACCCATGGAAAATTACGTCACCCACAAATGGATTATTGCTATTATCCGTGTTATCTCTGTTGATCGGCCAAAGTCGTCCTTTTTACTGCAAATAACCATGCGAATTATTTTTGCGGTAATCAAAAAGTGCCCCCACATATGAATATGGATGAAGTGTTTCAAAATATTGTACTGTGTGGCAAGAAACCGGGGTATCCAGGGCGAGACCCACACACATACGAGTCGATAATACTCAGTGGTCTGCACAAATAGGTCAGCAGCCTGCATGCTGGAATTACCCTCATCAGGCCACCTCATCGCCCAATAGGTGGGTGACTCATGCTCGCTGATAGTCTCTGTGTGGTCCACCAACCCCTCTGCTAGGATTTTCTGGATTAAATCAGTTTGCCACTGTGAACGGCGGCCAAGCTAAGAAGGGAAAATAAAAGTGACGTTGGGATAGCTCGTCTAAATGTAACTGTGTCGTTAACCAACCACCACCCGACACAGCCAATGATTAAGGTTTGTCACGACAATAAAACGTGGAAATTAGTTGCTCTCCAACACACCAGGGTGCTGAAGTACTCTCCAACACACCGGGGTGCTGAAGTACTCTCCAACACACCGGGGTGCTGAAGTAGCAACTAATTGGCACGTTTTGTTAACGTGACAAACCTTACTACTTGGCTGTGTCGGTGGTGGCGGGTTTAACACCGCATTTATATGTACGCGATCTAACCCAACAAAAACCTCCATTACGGACAGGTCACTTAGATCATAGTGCAGCACACTAACCACTGCTCCACCTTGCATACCACACGCAAAATAAGTCAAGATCCCATCTCTCTTCAAATACATGGTGTGTTTGATCATCTTTGTTGATCTCGTGTGATGAAACTTTCCATTTCTGTAGTGGAGACAGACTATTGATTTGCCAGATTAGAGCAATTCTGGCTAAAGGAATGACTACGTATTTGAGCTCACCTCCATGTTTTCAAATGACCTGATTTGTCTCTTGTAACGAGTGACGATTGACCTAAAGAGGATGGCCCTCTTTTAGGCACGACCGTGCTGAACAGCTGATGATGATGATGATTGCCACTGCTGCTGATGATTATTCTAATGAATCACACTTCTTTTTCGACAGGCCTGTGAAGCCAAGTACTGTAATTACCACAAGGATGGTTTCAGCAGGCCTTTCACGTAAGTGCAATGATCGGTGAGTGCTTGTGATGTGCGCACAGCGTTGCGGGGCGCAAATTGCTCGCACCTCTTAAATGGAAGCCGCTTCTGAAATGGTGGCATCGCTGCTCAAAGGGGACACACGCTGAATTGTGCGCGGTTACGGAAGGGGACCGGCGCCATGTGAGTGAGGTGTGTGGATGGCCCAGGGCGGTACGGGGCACGGGGCAGGGAGGGCGAATGTCCTCGTCACCGTACTGAGCCAGCGCTGCTGGGATCCTGGTTTCGGATTGATGGCAGCCATCCATGATTAAGTCCGCATTGTCATCTGTGACGAGTCAACGGTCTCACCCGGTTATCTCGTTAATGCGTAACAAAAAAAAAATGCAATCTTCAAAATCGACCTTTCTACAAATTTTTTTACATTAACATTCGTACTCACGTTCTGGCCCATGTGATGTGGACTAACCTCCATTGAGTGCGACGGAGCACGTTACAGTATCATAAGGCATGAGGGGTTTTTATAGGCGCGACTCCACGAGTAATCTGTGGTTTCATATCCCAGGAATATTCCCTAATATGATAATGCGTTTCTCTGCTGGCAGAACGAGCTACAAAATTATGTTCATTATATTCATGACATGATTGGGTACAACAGCAAGTTTGGAATATTACTCGACAGTCAAAATATACAAAAGCACTTTCCTGCTCAGCTGAGTGCGTGGCAGCATACATTTCTTTTGCGCAGCCACAAGCAAGTGGTGGAAATTCCACGTTTCTATGGCAGGGGCGAAGCTATCTATAACGACAACCGCCATGTTCGTCCCACAAAGTGGTAATTTTATCCACTCCAGATGATCGAACGACTTGAGTCCATCGTTGACTAGACTTTGATCTTGTGGCCTTCTGAATGCGAGACATACGCCTATCCACTGTCCCACCTGATTGATTATAGAATATGACTGCTGCCCGTGATTCAAAACATCGTAGGGTTAAGTGAGATATAAGCAGGGGTGGAATGATGTATCCATTCATTCATTGATTAATATCTATATTTAAACTGATGATCCAAGTTCACAATGGTGATTGTTAGATAATGTGTTATATGTACGGCAATCGGCTCACATTATCTCTACACCCAATAAACCCTGCACGGAGATGATGTAATCTTTAAAAAAAAAATCAGATCGTGACTTAATTGGAGACAATTCATGGAATTTCATGGGGCGGTGGGGGTGAATAATTCCACCCTTGTGATATAATACACTATTGCAGCTGTTACAGCCAAAGTCTCCAAACAACCATCTGTCGCATGCGGAGACTGACGCACAGTTGAGGGCAAAGTCGCTGTAGCATTGTTACGTTGTGTGCAGCGCTCCGTCAAAAGAGGTTCATATGGAAGGGGAGCCATGGCAACGTGACAAATGTTACATGAGCTGAGCATCTGTGTGAAGCTAAGGCAGTAAACACAGTGCCTATCATTTTCAAATGGAGGGGACAGGCAGGGTGGACAGGTGTTTTTGTTGTTGCCAATATATAGGCAGCCAATTCTCTGGACGATGCTTGCTGCTTCTCCGGTTCATGGAAACCGATTTGTCTTGCCCTGGGTAGTGCAGCATCAACCTGTTGACTGGGAAAGCGTATTTTTTCATGATGGTACATATATTTTAATCAAAAGTTTTAATCACTTTCAACGTTTAGAAAATGCTTAATGCGACCCTAATATAGGAGGAGTTAAAGCTTCATTGGCGGTGTGGATTTATTACTTGAAACACTGCCCTGTGAAGCAATACCTGACCAGCAGTGGAGTGCCCTGATTCTAGCGTCACGTTCTGGACCCGCCCTTACTGGACATGTGTGACAAAGAGCTTCATAGCTCATCGGATTCCTCCAGTACAATTAAATATTCTGATTCTGCTTTGCTCGCAAATCGAAATTCATGAGTTCGTTACCCGGTCGGGGATCAAATTCACCTATCACCTATATAGGGCCCAATCAGTACCACTTTGTTTAAAGTCAAAGTAGCTAATACTATTGAAAAAAACTCTTCATGGTACATGGGATTATTTTAGATGGATAGAATACGTTTGTATCCACGTCCTCTCTCACGGGATACATTGCAACATTGTGACGTTCCTTGGGCGGGTAGTCCCCGGGGCATTGGTGGCATCGGAACACACCGGACCGGCATTTGGGATTATGTTAGGTGTTAATTTGGAGCTTTCGTGACTGCAGGAATTACTCTTTGGTTCTTTCGGTAAAGTCACGTGACTTTACCGAAAGAACCAAAGAGTAATTATGTTAGGTGGCCAGGAGATGGCAGTTCAGCAATGAATGTGATCACATCGCGCTGTGCCCACGCGGTTGTTGGGTTTTCTCTGGATACTCTGGGTTCCCTCCTACATGTCAAACACCTTTTTAAAAATGTGATTGACCAAACACACACCAATTGCAGAGTGCTCCTGAAACAGTGTCTCGATACTCGGG
Source organism: Lethenteron reissneri (assembly GCF_015708825.2). Taxonomy (NCBI): domain Eukaryota; kingdom Metazoa; phylum Chordata; class Hyperoartia; order Petromyzontiformes; family Petromyzontidae; genus Lethenteron; species Lethenteron reissneri. The sequence continues at coordinate 2,986,887 of NC_083798.1, read as the reverse complement.
TAAACTGTTGTTTTCCTGGAGAGAGGATATTATTGCAGTAAAATAGCAACGGTACTGTATTTGATTTGATTGTTCACTTTTCAGCAACCATTATGAAATAACCCAACCAATATGGTGTAATTTTACGGCAGTCCTGTACTGTATACATTTAAATATGTATTTTTATTTTCAGAATAATTGCAGTACATATTCCAAAGCTAGCACAAGCATAATGCACAGGTTGCCGTTAAAAGAGAGAGCTTAGAAAATGAAGATGTTACTGCTTTGTAAAATGACTTCACACAACACATTAATTATACGCCACTTTGATTTTTAAAGTGAAGTAGGCTTGGTCTTTGATAAACTCTCAAGTGAGCATGGCCTTTGTGGTTTACTTAATTGATTTATAACCGTAGTCAGTGGAGTTTAATTAACCCCCCCATGTTATTTTGAGGTGCTATTGATTTAGACTTGGGGAAGTAGTAATCTGCGGAAGATATAAAACTGAACAATTTTTTTATTTTACCAAGTAAGGCCCACTGAGAAATATAGCTCTTTTTTAAGAAGTGACCTGGCCACAAATGAAAGCTCAACAAAGTGGCTTTTCACGTGGAAATGTATAGCAGCCAAATACTCTTAGAGGCATGTTTCTAAATATCGAGGGATAAACCTCAGAACCCGCAGAAAAATCCACACCACCACGGGGAGAGAGACATGCAAACTCCAAATATACAGGCATGACGGTCTTTATCGAACCCACAACCTCCTGCATACCAGGCAATGTAGTTAACATCTCGCCACCGTGGATGCACACGCAGACACGTTCTGCCTTCAACGTCATTTTCAGGCTCTGATAAGATGGCTCATAGGCCCAATGATGAGGTCACTGAGCCAGCATCCTTGAGATCCTGGGCTACAATCCCTCGCCTCTCCCTCCGCTCAGTAATGGCTGCACACTTTGAATGTGCTTTTGAATTTACTGCCATTCGTGTTTTTTTCCCTCAATATTTAATCTTTGTGGATGAGATAAAAGAAACACCTCGGCCACTTTCTTACGCAAATACCATTTTACCAAAGCTTTTTTTTCAGTAGCTGCAAAAAATGAACTACAGTGCAGTGCACGTATTGCCTCGATCGAATCGATGCGCCTCCCTGCCAAAGCGAGCATTGGGATGCAGTGCTGCTATCCCTCGGGTCGTTACCACAGCTAACTTCCCACAGTGGTACCCATTTTATTGATCCCAGAGGGATGATGGGCTGCATTGACACCCGACTCAGATGTGAACTGGCAACCCTACAATTGTGAGACAGGTGCTTGTTACTAGAGCCTACCGGGCCTGATATTCCCCCCCCCCCCGCTGCAGAGAGAGATACACACCTATATTTGTTATGTTTCTCGTCTGTTAATGTGCGTCGTGTTTACTTTTTGCACCTTCACTTCCTGCTCCCTGCAGGTGCCCCCCGTACGAAGATTGCTGTGGGAAAAAGTGTTGCGTCCGCGTGATTTCCCTCTACCGCATCTGGTATTTCTGGTGAGAGAGCGCGCGCACGCAGACGCACGCACGCACGCACCACTACCCCTTCTGTTGTTCCCATAACGGCGGGCGACCGCTACACTTGCTGGCTTCACACCGCCGCCGCCATCGTCTCATCTTTAATCTCGCCTAAGCGAACGGGTTTTCGCGCGGAAACTCTTTGTGAGACATTTTCACGTCCTCGTGGAAAGACTGTGAAAGTGGCTCACAAAAGTGGCCCTTCCCACAGCGCCTGCGCGATCTGCGGTTGCACTTTCTGCCGGCGTGCGAGCGCCTTCCCTCCCGCGTGCGCTTGCTGCCAATGTGCTCTTGGCGATTGCTTCGCCGAGAGGGAAAGGCTCGTGCTACCGACGAAGGAGTTGACCTCTTTGGCGTCTGCGTTGACATTGCGCAGAAAGCGCACTTTAAAGTCATTTGAGTTTCCACCGTGTTGTCGGCAATGAAAAACGACTCTTACCCGCGATCCGTAATTCACAAAAATTAAACAAGCTATTTGGTGATGCTGCATTGGTAGTGGTGCACAAACACAATTACAAAACACTTTCGACAATAACACTGCTTAAAATAAAATATATATTAGGTGACATATCAGACATTAGCCCTTCTCCATTACATATGAAGAAGGACCATTACCCAAAAACATTGTGCATTATATATATTTGTTATATATTATGCATATAGGCAGTGTTATTGACGAATGTGTTGAGGTTTTTTTGTTATCCACAAATGCAAGGAATCATTAACCCATTATCCGCAGCTAATGAGTTGATGATATGCAAGTCAACCCGACTCTGCGGATGACTGAGTCATGGATTAAAAGAATCCCAAGAGCAGAGAGATTTCATTTTATTGATGTACTCATGCAATTCGTACTTAAATATTTCACTTATTTTTATTTCGTCACTTGTTTACCTTTCCTATAATTAGCACCCCTAAGGTTGTTTTTGTATTGTTCGTTGTTTGTAACTTTCTGACCCGCCCCCAGTCGGGACACCTGTGAAAAAGAGCTTCATAGCTCATCGGATTCTTCCAGATTATGATTATTGTCATTAACTCGGCTCACTGTTGCGAGTTAAAGCCATGCTTTTCTCCCTCGCCTCCATAATGTGCCGCGAAAAACGTTATTGTTCCGAAATAAATTGAAAACACCTTCGTATAAAACTGAATTCCATTCAATGAGTTGCACACACCAATTACGCTACTCTTGAGTTGATCCTTAAAAGGCGTCCTTGATGGCGCAACTGCAACGCAAAGGGGAGAAATGGAGAGCGATGTGGAGCTGGGCGGTGGGGGGAGTTTGTTACAAAAGAATCAACGGGGATTCTTTTCTCCATATTCCATCTGTGCACACTACACATTATTCAGAATGCTTTTATATCATGCCCAGCCTTCCACCGTTGCATCTAACATTTACTTGAAAGGCATCCATTGCACATGAAGGCATAACTCATTATGAACACATTGGCACTTTTTTCCCCCTATTCCCTAATGATAGCTTTTTTTGCGCAGTCATTATTGACCAGGCGGGGGCCATACACTCACTGCACTTGAAAACAGCTGTCAATTACGGTGGCCAAAACCTAGATGTGAACCCAGGATCTATACTCTTTGGTTCTTTCGGTAAAGTCACGTAGGTGAAAATAAAAAATAACGTCGTGATTTAGTTATTTTTATTTTATTTTCACCTACGTGGGTTTACCGAAAGAACCAAAGAGTATGGATCCTTGCAGTCACGAAAACTTCTAATCTGGAGTGAACCCAGGACTTGAACAGTGTTGGCTTGGCATTATGACGAGGGCACGTGTCCTCTGAACTTTCTGGCCACCTCACTAGATATCCCAGTAGCAGTGACTGCACTTGCCAGGGTTCAATTCCCGAAACTGCCCAGGCCTGTGGTTACGTTACTTGGCATTGCCAAGAATCTGTCGATTGCCGTAAAATAGACGTTAAAGACTCAATTGCCACACAGAAGGGTATGCAACTGCGTATCAGATTACAAACCTCAAATCCACAATGCGGGACATACTTGGTTCACCCTACAGAGTGTGGCATCTCAGTGGGTTTTACGCGGTGAAGCAAAGGACATTGAATTGCTTTGCACATCATCTCCGGGACTTATTGATTGGGCTGTGGGTGAACGAGGCCATGGAATAGGTGGAAGATGATGCCAAGGAATGACAGGTACTTGCCAGCTCGGGGATTGGAGTGTGTCAGGCTATTTACACTCTTCCTGTAGCAATGTTAAATTACTTCTACAGGACACAGTCTCTTTGTTGAAAAGTCCTCTTTTGAAAATGTGTTTTCATGTGTGAACAGAGCCGATTGCTTCACCTGTCCATCGAAACGCGATATTTAAAGAAAGATGTCGCACACGATGCAATTCAGTGCTATTCACTCGTGAAATGGTCGACCGGTTCTTTAAAATCACCTTTTCCCTCTGCTTCTCACGGTGAAGTGCTGCAGCAGGCAAAAACACCTGCTAACCACGACACCACCGCCAGGTGCGGAGTAGTGGTTAGCACACCGCGCCGCGAACCCGGTGACCCGAGTTCGATTCCCGGCCATGGCTTACGTCAGTGGCGATTAACCGCACCGGTCCTGGGCCTCCCCTAGGTTGACTCAGCCTTATGTCAGTACCTGGTGCTGTGTGTAAATATCAGCACCGGGGAGACAAAGGTTGCCAGGCGTGGTACAGGCCACACCACCACCCCCTTGTGCATCTTCACAGGTGCCGGTAACAGCACTTAAGCCTGTGCACGTCACACGGGGGATCTTTGTTTGTGTCGCCTGGCCTGCGCGCGGCGTAGGTTCTGCCTTCTGCTCGGGATCCTCTTCTGCTGCGGCTCGGGGCTGTGGCTGCGCAGGAGGTACCTGGGGCCACGCGGCATCGCAAGCCAGCCCCCGCTCACCGTCACGTACACCGCACACGCCAGCGGGCCCAGGGCCAGGAGGTTCCACAGTGAGTTGTTGTGCCACCCTCCCCACCCTCCCCACCCTGCCCACCCTCCCCACCCTGCCCACACTTCACACCCTCCCACCGCCACCCACACCCTGTGCACGAGTTGTGGTCAGGAGGTCACGGCCACCAATGCTACTTTCAAAGATGCGTGAGCGACTCAGCCGTGGCCTGAGCCAGGCTCAGCTTGCAGAAACCATGAGCACGGCTGGGACCATGACTAGAGCCGGCTCATTTCTTCAGAACTGCTTTTTGTGTTTAGTTTGTTGTCCTTTAACGCACCTCTAATTATCACGGTTGGCTACGTACGGTGTGTAAGAAGTTCTACATACGTACGTACATACACTCGAACCAGAGCCAAGCCTATGCCGGGACCTGACGAAGTACACGGCCCTTAACCCTCGCGCCGCGCCCACCGTGTGCCGTCCCCGTCACAGACACGCTGCCCTCGGGGATGTACTTCTACACGGAGCAGGGACCGTTCCCCGGCGGGCAGGTGCCGGTCGTGTACCCGTACCCGCCGCAGCCCTCCGGCATGCCGCTGTACGAGCCGGGATACCCGCCGCCCGTCTACCAGCCCCCGCAGCACCCGCTCGCGTGCCACGCTCAGCCGCACCCGTTCGGCGCCCAGAGCCTCGGCCACCAGACTCAGCCGGGCGAGCTGTCGGTGCATCATCACCGTCAGCAGTACGTGCCGTACCCGACGCCGATGGCTCCTCCGCCTTCCTACGAGGAGGTCGTGAAGTCCTCGGCGCCGCGGTGAAGCGCGTCTCGTGTCGTCGCAGCGTCTCGTCGTGTGCGTCGTAGACCTTTCCCCTACCCTGTTGGCCGCACACTCGTGCATGCGCACACACGCACACGTATACACACTCGGACGAGATTGCCCTGTTTAGCCTTGTCGAATGTAAGGGTGAGTGCCATTCGTGAACACCGTTTAAGACCAGGCCTGGGACACAAAGGGGTCGTGTGGCCGGCACTATGCCTCTCCACCTTTGTATCCCCAGTGCTGATGTTCACACAAACCGTACCAATTACAAATTTAACGATGACTTGACCTAGGGGACACTCCAAAAAAGCACCACTTACATGGCGTGCACAGGTGGGAACTCAATCCAGGCCATCGGGGTCAGAGCGCAGTGTGCAAAGCAACGCACCACCGCACTTCACGTGCAAACATCGACAAAGATACCCCCCCCACACAGCCTTCAGCAGGTTATTGAGGCAAGTGCTGTTAGCAAGCACCTATGAAGGCCACCGCAGCTCAGGACGGGGAAGCGTGTCCAGCACCACACCCAGCCGCCTTTTCCTCCACAATTATACAACAACAACCGCTGTTCGCCACTAAGTGGCGGTGATGTCACCAAGGCGCTTGTGCCAGGATGGGTGCACCTTTAGGCCTCGCTGGCAGGAGGTCATGGGACAGACGCAGGTGTTAAAACCCAATGGTTCACACGCAGACGTACTTATTGAATGTTTTTTTGTTATTGCATCCTAGCTGTCATGTTGTATTCTAGGTATACAGAGAGGAGATCTACTGAGTGGCTTCGTGTGGATTAGGCCCTTATCAGTGGCACAGAGACAGGTTAAAATCCTGAGCCAGGTTCGATTCTAAGTTTGAAACTTGGGCTCATACCTCCCAATAAAGCCGTGTTGTTCATTGTGATGGGCTTACGATCTCTCCCCATTCACCGGACAGTTTCTAAACTGCGGACTTAAGGTAAATATGCATTACATATTGGATTATAGGCACAAGGGGAACAACGTGTCTGCTTAGCCGAGGTGTTTGTTTTACTGATAAGAGGAACCTCCTGAGAGGACACGGGAATGTATTGCAGTTGGAATGTGTGTCATCCCTGCCAAAGGTTGTCCCACGTAGGAAATGAACGCCGCTAAATGTGTGATGTTACTAGAATGAGCCTGCTGCTTTTGTTTGTGCCTTGTCTGCATTAAATAGCACAGTGGACTTGTACTCTGCAGTCATTGGTGACAATGCATTATACATGTGCGTATGGACATCAAATTGCTTCAGCATCCATTACAACAGCGGGCATGCATCACATTTGGAGAACACTTCTTTGGTTATATCGCCAGCATTCTGTTATCCTGTCAGGTACTGGGTGAGTGGTTGTCTCTGTCCATGTCCTCCACAAATGTCATCGGCCTTGCGTAGGACCGTGCTGACTGCAGTGATAAAATGTTACATTTGTCCGTGTGTGTTGTATGTGTGCGCAACTATTAGTCGTGTGACAAGCGGTGGTGTCACGGTCAGCACGCTGCACTACAAACTCGACGACCTGAATTCGATTCCCGCGCACGGGAAATACCGGTGACGATTATCTGAAACAGTCCTGGGCCTCCTTGAGGTCGACTCAACCTCTAATGAGTACTCTTAGGTTTTTTCGGTAAAGCCACGTAGGTAAAAATAAATAATACAAATAAATAATAAAATAATGGTGATAAAATAATAAATCACGACGTTTCGGAGGCAACACAAGTCTCCGTCATCAGGTGGGACCGTCACAGCTAAAATTTACTGTATCAAGTGAGGCAAAATTCCAAGAGACAATGTGTACACATCACTACTAAGGAGACAAAGGTGGCCGGGCGTGGTTCTGGCCACCCAACACCCAGGTGCGCTGTGCCGTCCTTCATAGGTGCTCGCTAACAGCACTTGCCCTAAAATCTGTTAAGGATCTTTGTTGATTGTAACCATTAGTGACGGAACTGAGAACATCGGGATATTCGAACACTGATGACCCATCTGTTCTTCAATCGGCTGCTGTTTCAAATAACCTTAATGTTAAATTTCGATTTAAAGCTTTCGTGACTGCAGGGATTCATCTTCTTGGTTCTTTCGGTAAAGTCACGTAGAATGGAAATAATAAAATAATAAAAATAAAACAATAAAATCAGTCTGAATAACTCTGTCTTCTCGACAGACCTGTTCTCCACCTGAGGACGGCTGCTTGCGTTGTGGCCGAAACGTCGTGAGAATTATTTTATTATGTTTTACCGAAAGAACCAAGAAGATTAACCTTAATGTTGCCGCTAAAATCGAAGGCTTCTTCACAGGGCTCTTGACTGGGGCATCAATCGTGAGCATTGTCCACCTTGCCAATCTTGACGTACTTGTCCACTGTCCGTGTTCTAATTCAATGCACGGCACCTGGGCAGAGTAGCTTGGGATGTCATGTGCCTATCCACCAGTCTCATTCTAAAAATTGCTTAGATTGCCTTTGGCAGGTCAAAGTGGTCCATGGTTATGGAACTTCCCGTTAGTGGAAGTGATTTTGTAGTGTCAGGGCGCAGAAAGTCCACACGCGCTCTGTGACTGAAGGCATGGGGCTCGGTCGCATCTTCTTAACCGTCAGGTTGTTTCTGCGTTTTTTCTTTATTTTGTAAAAACGCTTTGGATAAATTACAGTGGATATTTGTTGAAAACTCTTGAGTGCTATAAAGATTACGTTTTTTGAAGGATTAGGCAGGTATTTTCTGAAGATTGGTGCCACGATTACAGTGGTGGATTTTGGTTAACGATACAGTCAAGATGCTGCTATTCCACGTATTATATGCAGTATACACACAATACAATACAATGCAAATTGCATGATAATTTGGATTTATGAAGCCTCTGAATGCGACTACATCTCAAGAAGCTGAACAAATTGGGGAACATTTACAAAGAGATCAATTGAAGCATTGTAGTGGGATCTTGTGATTCTCACGTTAGTACAGTGTCTGTTGAAATTACGCCATAATTTAAAGCAGCTGCTTGGTAGGAAGGCAATTGTTACCGATATTTTGTGGAGAAACAGACGAGTCAACCCAATCAGTGCAAACGTGGTTTTTAACAACACATTAGGCACATTCTGCATATTGTTTTCTATTAAATACGTAACTCTATTTGTTTGCAGTGTGCTATATAGCTTTAATTAATTCAGTCTCTCTGCTAAAATTGGTATTGGTGTCTTTCTCCATAGGTGGCTCAAAGCCAATGGTGAAAATTACAAATTCCTATGGCAAGGCTGAGTCACTGCAAAGGGCAACCACTGTTGGGACTTCGACAAGGTGGTACTTAATGTATTGACTCCAGACGATAAAGGTGGCCGAGTCAAATCCCCGACCAGGTTTCGAATGTGAATTGATCACTCTGTGACGGCACCACCTAGCCGGATGATCGGTACGGAGTAAACGTGACATGATGTGCGATAGGATTAGTCCAGCAAGTCGCATTAACATTCCAAATAGATAGCATGCTGGTATTCGCCCATTTCTGCGGGCAGATTTACGTTCGGCACATTTCATGGCATCTGCCTTTGCGGTAATGGCCATGAGCGCGCGTCAACGGCAAGTGCAGCGCTACAGACGTTTCACGGCAACGTCTTGTCGTGATTGCTGCCTCCAAGCGCAGTCGACAAACATTTCGCTGGGGGGGCTGTCAAGGAGTCGAGTCAAACGAAAAAACGCGCAGCAAACCTATGGCATATTTTCGTCGCACCTCCGGTTAGAACGGTCGGCTACGTATGGTGCGAAAGAAGTTTAACACATACATCTGTTGCTATGTTTGATCCTTGATGTTCGTTTAGTATTCACCAATATATGAAATAGATGTTTGTCCAAACATAGCAACAGATGTCATGCCATATCGACGTGCTCATTATAAAGATTTTAATTAACTACACCAACCCCCTCCCTTCCCCAACAGGATTTGTGTCTTCAATATATTTAGCCACCAGCCGCCAATGATTATGTATTATAATAATAGTGAGTTGGATAGTCACATTTGTCGTCAGAGTTGGGACTGCTCTCGCAGTGGACACACGCGTTGGCGATCCGAAGGGGAATTCTCATCCCTGAGCAGTGCTGGTTACAGCGCAGTGTTTTCACAAGCGTCCATCACACGCCGTGTGGCCATCACCTTGGACACCTCGCGGCATTTGATTAGTTAAGCACGCTGCGTCGGACCAATGTTTGGCGAGCAATTCACAACGCTGGTCAATTGATGTTCACTCTTCATGTCTCCGTTGCAGTCATCGTTTCGTTTGTAGTTAAGAAATATGGCGGTTGATTTCTGGAAACAGGTCTGCCTCCAAAACTAGCACACTTCATTTCCCACTTAATGATCTCCATCAACAGATAATAAATAAGGGAGTGGCAGTAGAGTCATCGTCGCTTTAAGTGGTTTTCTAAGGTGTTTTTTGAAATTTTAATACACAAGACTAATAGAAAAAAAACTTTCATTATTGCTAATCTATTGTCGACTTCTCACAATTGAAAGGTTGTGAATTAAAATCCCAGTTGGGGGTTGACTCAGCCCATCAATTTGGGATCAATGAATTTGGGATCAATGAATTTGGGATCAATGAATTTGGGATCAATGAAATGAGTATCACTTTGTGAGAGATCGACAGTGGACTTCTTATGGACAAATTAAAACCTGCCACATAAATGGAGAATTTCCACACTTGGCCCAGGATTGTGGAACAATGAGTGTAATGTCAGGATGGGAAACTAGCCGCTGTACAGCGTGATTCAACAAAACTGCGTTCCATTTTTAAATCCTTTATATTAAGTTCACTTGCTTGCTTGCTTGCGCGCTTACGACTGTGCAAATCTTTCGGTCGTTTTTTAACCCACTTCCGTGATCCAATCGAGCTGACATTTTGCACACAGACTCGTTGTGCGTGACAATTTATTTTCGTGAAATTTTTTTTCCAAAATTTTACACTTTTTAGGAAAAAATAAGTTATATTTAATTACCAATTGCTTAATGGTGGCAGGCAATTATCTGACCCATAGGTGGCAGCCATCTCAAGCCAGAGGACGAGAGGACTCTAGCCGCCACGCATATAAAGGATTTATAGTGAAAAACTGTTTTTACGGGTTAATTTTTTGTTCATTGTGTTAACTCTTTATTCACACACACACACAGCCGGGAAATCACATTCCAAAGGTCTGATATTTAATTGTCATTGGAAAATCTGTCTATGTATGTTAGTTCAGTGCTTTAAATTCAAGTAAAGGGCTCTTGTGCGCTACTATACATTTGCACTGGGGTAAAGCCTACTAAAGTGCAGACAAGTCACATGTGGCAGTTTATAAATGTTAGGTGGGTGGCTATTTTGCTAAAGGGATACACTTTTTTGCCACGTATGTAATTGATGTCGGTTTTCTGATAACAGCAGAGTAACATGATGAGTACTAAAAGTAGCCTTTGCATGTTGCATGTCTGAAAGTGTATACTTAATGTGTGATGTACCCTTGTGCCATTCGTGTGTGTGAAAGCTAGGTGTGTCCACTTGTAGTCGGTGGCCCCTGTTTCGCATTCCTCTTTCGGCCGCTCTCCGATGGCAACATTTAGAGCAGCCCACTGCGGTAAGGGTGTCAAAGGCAGGCAATACTGGAGAAACCTCGAAGAGACGCGGTTTGACGCATTGACAGAAAGTTGTTTGTGCGTGTCTTTAAAGAACGAGCGCTCGTCTCAAACTCTGAGTTCAAATCCCGGTCGGGAGTCGACTAAGCCTATCATCCCCTCTGGGGTCAATAAAATGAGCACCGCTGTGTGGGATCACAACAACTATCCAATGCGCAGTGGTGGACATTCCACATTGCTATGACAGGAGGTGAGTTGCATAATATGACAAGACCAGTTGACTTCCCACCAAGTGATACTCCTTATAATAAACCAAGGAAAGTTAGAGATCTGAGTGAACATTTTTGGCAAATCAACCTGGATTTGAACTTTAGAGTGTTCAGTTATTGTGAACTCTAGCCGCAGCAATGTCTGCCAGATTGAAGTGTTAAGCATAAAATAACAATGGAATCTGTTATTGAAGGAAGATTAGTGACATAAATACGTGCCTGTGGTTATTTTTCAGCATCCCATTCTCAAAACCTTTACAGGATTATATCAGGAGTCAATAAAAAATCTAATCCCACATTGTATTTTTGAACATCCCCTTCTGTTGTATAATAGTTTGCTTTTGTAGATTATACAGCTGGTATTACAATATTAATTAACTTTAACATTTTTGACCATTGAGGCGGTGTTTTGAAATCCAGAAATGGTATATTCAGTGATGTATCACGAAATGTCCTTTGTCAAGTCATTTGTACATGCATGCGATTCTGTTGTGTGAATATAGTTTTCACACAGTGATTGAAATATCACATAGTTCTGGGCAACACAAGAACATTAACAAATGAATACAGGTTTGCAGGATGTCTGAATTATTTAACTTAATGAAAAATATCAATTTGAGCCAAGAAAAAGCCATGTGCAATAAGTTGCCGAATTAAAGAAAATTTATTGTTGGAGGCACACAAATGGACAAAAAATGTTTATTTAGGGCAATTATTGAGGATAGACCAGGATCACAATTCTGAAATTCATAGGCAAGAAAAAGCAGGATTTATTCATTTTGAAATATTACATTTGATAATGAAAAGCAACATACCATTGCGCTTAAAGAATAACGTTTGCAATAATTCCCTATCCCCTGCTATAGCACATAATCCAAAACAGACCCGGACATAGAACATGGAACAAAGCAGAAAAATAACCAAAGATACATGGAAAGATGCACGCTGGGATTTATGAGAGACAGAAAGTGTAGCACAGACAACTTCATGAGTTTGTGGTATGCTCTGAAGCCGAACCTGTTGTTCAACCGTGCTTAGTATAATGTTGATGGATACATGATTATTGATTCTTGTTTATGATGATTGTTGGATACATCTGAAATGCTAGATTACTTCGGCTTGCATTTGCCAATATTGTTACAGTTGGCAGTGGTACATGACTCAAAACTCATTTTTCAAACACCATCAGTTGGTACAACGTTCATGCAATGATGGCATACTGTGTTGTACCTCACATTATCGAACTCAATCGAAATTCACTTAACCTCGGGCAGAAAGACAAATGTTCTATTGTATTCAGTGGAATTGTAATTATTAGTTGATACGAAACATTGGCAGGGAAGAGGGTGTGAAATTTAATTGAACACAACTGCAAGTAAAATGCTCTTGAGACATTATCTGATAATTATTTGTAGGTTAGAACTGCCTGCGTTGAATAGATTAACAGTTTTAAAACAAATTAATGTGTTCTACATTTAATGCTCTTTAAAAGCGTGTTTGATAAAAAAAAAATTAATACTGTACTTGCGGTAAAAGCAGTATTTATAGTAAAAAATTGTTCATAGTAAAAATACAAGAAAATGTTAAAGATATTGGAGTTTTTTTTGTGTGTGTTTATGCATACGAGTGCTTCGGTCAACATTCTTTACGGAACCCAAAGTTAAATAAAAGTGTCTCCATGTCCCATCGAGTGTTGGGCAGTGTTTGCCTCCATTGGCAGCCCCAGCGGGGTGGATGCCACATTCCTGTAGCAGGGGGCATTCTGTTCTCAGCCACGACCTGAGCCGAGCACCAGTCGACAGTTCCACCACGGTGGATATGCACGTCACCATACAGGTTTACAGTTGACCTTGCAGGATCCTTAGCACGGTTGGCTAAGTACGGTGCTAAAGAAGTTCAGCATACTTTGAACGTTTTGCTCAAGACAGCAGTGCATTGCCTATACCAATGCATTGCACAATTCGATATTAAGTTATCAATACATGTCGCGGTTGTGACATAGATAGAGTCTTGTACTGCCCAATATTGATATCGACTGCTCATATTGTTCATCTTGATTGCTATTTTTGCTCAAGTGCTCGAAGGTAACTCCTGTGATTTCTTTCGTGTACGGAGTGGTGCTGTGGTTAGAGCATGTTAACTCGCAGAAGGTTATGAGTTCAAGTCCTATTTGACGGTCAGTTCACCCATCATTCAGAACATAAGTACGGAACCACTGTGGGAAAGTCAATAGTGTTTGTTTTTCCCTGTGGAAAAACTCGCCCCTGCCATAGTAATGTGGAACTTCCACCACTTTGACGTTTTGAATGACTGTATTGTATCGTAATTAGCCAAGGAAAGGAACAAATCTCTTGTGATACGACCTCACACAGTCATTGTAGTCCAAGGTACGCTGAGGATCTGCCCTTAGGCAAGACGTGATTGCCTTCAGGCAAGTCATTCTATTCACGGAATAATTTAAACATATACCGTATTTTGCTGAAGAAAAATAATGCATTTTTAAAGTGCACATGTTTCTATTTATAGCTGTGCTCACTCCCATCCATCAGCCGATCGATCCTCCTTCCTTATCAATTTCTCAGACAATCGATCAATGTTGCCGTTGTAATATAATGTTTTGTTAGATAATCACGTAGGCTCCTCGACTCGCCTTCCCATGCGTTTTTGCCACAACGTCCATGCCAATACCATCCTTTATTAAGCGTTGTGGGTGAAGATTTAGGGCCACATTCACATCCCAAAACAGCCGAAACGTATTCGCCCTGACGATTTTACACATTAAAATTTGACTTAAAACTTTCGTGACTGCAGTAATTCATATTCTTTGGTTATTTCGGTAAAGTCACGTAGATAGGTTCAAAGAAAATAACAAAAACTACGACGTTTAGATCGCAACACAAGCGGTCGTCATCAGGAAGTCACAGAACATCTGGAACACCCTTACAGCATATGGCATATGAAGTCCAAAGGCATCCATGAGTTTCATTGGAGGCTAAAATACCCTCCAACAACGAAGCAAGTCCTCATTTTATGCCACGTTGTATTTATTGGCCAATCACCAATTAAACATTCTCCCTTCAAAGCCACCAAAGTTATACAACGCCAACGCTAAGCCGGCAAAGCTCTTTATAATGCAACAAAAGCTCGTTAATCTGCCACCTAATGCCCTAACATCACATCAATCTGGCCACCGCTGTTTGACAAACCAGATGCAAAATGTGATATTAAATACACACGGGCAGATTTGCTTCCTCCACCTAATGGCTGGACGACTGCAGGAGCAATGAACGACAGGGGTTTTAACCGCCTCGCCAAAGTCTACTTGAGCCAAATGATCCACCACCGCATTCTTCTGCAGCAGGGGTCGGGAACCTTTTTGACTGGGAGAGCCATAAAAGCCAAATATTTCTAAATATATTTCATCGAGAGCCATATAGTATTTTTAACGTATAATACATTAAATATGTCTTACTTTTAATGTGACTTCTGGTGCTGCATGGTTTTGCTGATGGCCTTGTAGTCTGGTTCATACGTGGTGAGGTTGAGCTTCATGCAGGCGTGACCCGTGAAATTTATCTTCAAAACTAATTTCTGTTTACTTTAAAATGACACAGTATTATTAAACAATATCACAAGTATTTTAAAATCAGTTCCAAACTGATTTTATTTTTTTATTATTATTTTTTTTCAACTCAAAATTATCTGGGAGCCATATGCCGTCACTGGAAGAGCCATATATGGCTCGCGAGCCATAGGTTCCCGACCGCTGTTCTACAGGTTATGATGATGTCCCATCCCACAAGGGGAACATTTTACCCGCAAATTACTCAATTGTGATCACGCACGGCAGCAACATCGCATCCGATTCAATTAGACCTGCCAGGAAAAACGAAAGGAATCAAAAATAATGAAGCCTCGTTAGTGTACTGTGTGCGGTAAAGGGCAGCTGGGAATCAATTGTGTTTTATCCCATGTGAATCGGGCCAGTTTAACACGTAGGCTTTCGCGACCAATATTATTCATAATCAACGTTTTTGGGTTTAGATCGCGTTATTTATAAATGTGTCGTAACCCTCCACCACCCGACACGGCCGATCAGAAAAATAGTGTCACGCTGACGAAGGACAAATAGTTCACTGCTTTAGCCCACCGGTGTGTTGAAGCGTGAAACCACATTTACAATTTGAGTACGACGTTTCGCTGGTAATTGCATCCAGCATCATCGGGCAATTCGCCAGAATGGTGAGGCTCTGCTGTGTCTCCCGCTCTTATATAGAGCAGCAGCAGGGTGACGTCATCAATAACTGAATCGAGCCATCATTACATCTGCACGTGCTGATCGGGTTCACGAGTATGAATTCATAACAGGTCTGTCAGAAAGACAGCGTCATTCAGACGCTGTCTCCCCGACAGCCCTGTTCTTCACCTGAGGACGGCTACTTGCGTTGTGGCCGAAACGTCGTGAGAATTATTTTATTATTTTTATTTTTATTATTTTCCTTCTACGTCACTTTACCGAAAGAACCAAGAAGATGAATCCCTGCAGTCAAGAAAGCTTTAAATCGAAAAAAATGAACAATTAATGTATATAAAACGTGGGCGGGGATTACGTGAAAAGTGGGCGTGGCTACAGACGGCTATGGGCGGGGCTTAGATGACGTGGGGGGGGAGTGGGGGGGGGAGCCGGGGGGGGGGCGCCGAGTTCATAAGGGGGGGGGGGTGGAGAGGGGGCAGTTTCTACCGCGACGTAAACATAGCGTCTGATTGGTGGATTATCGGCACGTGATGCAAATGGACCAATCGCAGCGCTCGGAGGCTGCCGTTATATAAAGTCAACAGTCGCCGACGCCTCAGGGTTGCGGCGGTGTTGGAGGTGGCCATGAAGACGCCCAAGACGCCGTGGCCGGCGATGGTGAGGTCCGCGTGGCGTCTCCGCTCTTGTCGCAGCGGGTCGGGGTTCTCACTCGAGCTGCTGTTGTTGTTGCTGCTGCTGCTGTTGTTGTTGTTGCTGCTGTTGTTGTTGTGGGTGCATGGGGAGCGCGCTGCGAGTTCGATTGCCCGCTGACGGCCACTTAAAGTCCTCCTAACCCGTGGGTGACACTTCATCAGAGGCGGTACCTTGTGCCGTGCTGTGTAAACATCCCCACGGGGGAGACAAAGGCGGCCGCGCGTGGTGGTGTCCACCTCTCGTGGCCACGGTGGGTGCTACTCTCGAACAGCACTTGCCCCAACAACAACGACGAGGCTACACGGGGGATCTTTGTCTTTGCGTCGTTGTTGTTGTTTTGCTGTTGTTGTTGTTCAGCGCGTCGTCTATTTAACGCTTCCCGTCGTGGTGGCCTCGCCGATGATTGCCAGCACGGGTGAAGCCGCTTCGTGATTACATCACCCGCCGCGCCTTGCCAAGTAACGCCGACGGTTACCAATGATTTGAAGCTTTCGTGACTGCAAGGATTCATACGCTTAGGGTCTTTCGGTAAAGTCACGTAGGTAAAATAATAAAAAAATAGAAATTATAATAGAAATAATATAATAAAATAATAAAAATAAAAAATATAACAAAATAATAATTATTTTATTTCTATCATTTCTATTAGTTTTTATGTTTTACCTACGTAGGTAAAAAATATATATAAAATAAAAATAATAGAAATAATAATAGAAATAAAGTAATAAAAAAAATATTGCTTTATTTATATTACTATATTTATTATTTCTATTTTTTTACCTAAGTGACTTTACCGAAAAAGCACGAGTATGGTTACCAAAGACTTTATTTATGGGGAACCACGTAGACTGTGTTTATTTAACAACACTTTGATGTCACGCCGGGTAGCGCTGATGGTTCACAGTTGTGGGTGAAGCTGGATCGTGGCTGACATTTGTAAGAATGACTCCACGATGGTCACCAGCAATAGTTGAAGCCGGCTTGTATATTTAAACCGGTTGTGCAATCGTGCCCATGATCGCCAGCAAGGCTAAAATAAATGCGGCTTGTGGTGTACACGCTTGGGGGATGGCACTGATGATTACTGATAGCGGCGAAGCTGGTTTGGCATGACTAATATGATTTAACTTCCCTGGTAACCACCAATATACAAACCTGTCAACCCCTTATCAGTGCCCTACCTTATTACAGACCAATTCGGACCGTATTGGTCACCCCAGTGCCCTCGCAAATCTCAAAGTTCATCCTACAAAGCCCCATCGCAAGGGAGAAACACAAACAAACAGACGACAACAACAAGACAAATGTCCCTAATGAAACGTCTGTACGCCGGATGGACCTGAAAACTCGATTTCCCTGTACAAGAATACGGGGTAAACGGCACGGGTTGGCAGCTATGAATATCGTGGACCCCTTCCCATGTGAAACGAGACGTAACTGATGACAACCAGTTTGGGCCATTCGTATTAATAGTCGACAGAGTGGACATGTGGTGCAGCAGTGATAAGATCCACTCGTGGTGGGTCGGTCATCGTAAAGCTGCTTTGCATATTGATCACTTGCCACGACTCTATGCTGCAAGATTGTTGTTGCCATCAATGATTCCTGATTTGGCACGTAACACTTTCGGCCTCGCCTAAATAGTACTCAATGTGTGCGTGTGCCTAGTTCGTAGGTCTGGGTTGTAAAATGGATCTCGGACCACTCCTATCTATGAAACTCCCTTCGCGTGTGCAGACAAAGGTACTCGATATATATTTCGATTTGGGGCCGTACATAAATGACGTCACGCGATTTTGGACGATTTTTGACCCCCCCCCCCCCCCATCGTCACACGGCGTCACAAAAAGTCAGACCCCCACTCATATGACGTCACAAAGCTCTGCCCCCCCCCCCCCCCCAAAATGCTTCAAATCGCTTTAAACGATTGTCATTGTGCGTATTTAATGTGCCGCTGCACTCTGATGTTGTAGGAGAAAACATTTATTAAAAAGTATATTTAATTAAGTAGAACGTGTTTTATATTTGTTTAAAGTTGCGCATTTTGATGTGACGTCACATTTCTCAAACCCCCCCCCCCTCGTCACACATCGTCACAAATGTCTGACCCTCCCCCCCCTAAGTGCGTGACGTCATTTATGAACGGCCCCTTTGAACATCGACTTAATGCTTTACATTATAAATATGTAGGCCATGCATTTACTCGGGTTATTGCAAACATTTCTCTCTGGCATTTTTTTTATAATAACAGTGGCTACGACGCTTTACTTGGGAGTACGTTTCAGGTTTCGTACTGAGTAGACCCCGTTAACATAGCAGAGAGCGAGAGAGAGAAAAAAAGCTCGAAGATGACTTCACATTTTGTTTACCCATTTCAGTCATGGCCTTGACTTGTGTTACAGTATCGTTGGTTGAATTACTGTACTGTATTCTCTGGATTAATAAAAGGTAAACGTTTGAGGCGCATCCCAATTTTCGGAGCGTCTTATAACCTTGAGACTACGATACATGTCGTGTAATTGGCATGTGTTTGCATGTATTCGTATTTTTTTTATGAATAGTGTTGTCTTATGAGAGGCAGTTGAGCGTTGGTTAGGACTCTCTCCACTGCAATCCCAGAACACGTGTTTTCGATTCCCAAGCGTGCACACGAGTTTAAACTCATATCTGATCCTCTCCATGACTGTTCCCCAACATTGACTTGGCCATAGATCAGTGGCTGGTACAGTATGTCTATTATTATGATTGCTAAGGAGATAAAGATGGCTGGATGTTCTGCTGACCACCACCTAAAAACCATCATTGTGCTGTAGCAGCATTTAATATTCAGAGCACTTGCCAATCCAGTTTCAAATGCGGATTGGGGCATCCCAGAGTTTGACTCTGTATCCTAGAGTTGGGATATCCCATTACGGTACTTAAGTATTAGATTTCCGATTCATATTTCAATAACCCAAGGCGCAGTTGAGCTCTAACTGGGATACGACACATAACCTTATTATTGTGATTGAAACGCTATAACCTAGTCGGCCAGATTTCAACGCGTGAAATTTTGCTTGCGAATAAAGGAAAATTAGATCTCTAAGCACACTTTCCTTATGAATATGAAGTTGCAAAACTCAATGAAATGTCACAATTCGGCAATTTAAGTTATGAACCACTTTAGACATTAACTTTTTGTCTCGTTTTTACTGGCTAGTTTGTATTGCTTCTCGTTTGTCTAGCCACTTTAATTCCCTTTGCCATCACGTAGAATTAATGTACAATTCGAGTACATCTTTAATAGCCACTTATGACATGTACAATCCAGTGCACATGAGCGTAAGAATTGATTTTAGTTCATTAATTATCACGTCTAGTCTCTCCAACTATTGTATTTTATAACCTTTGTAGTTGTAGAAACTAAAACAGAAGATCTTTGTTATAAGTTGTTGACTTCAGGACTTTGTGAGAGCGAAAAAACCCTATTTAAGTAAAATGGCATCTACGATTCACATTACATTGCTCAAGCTGGAGAAATATTCAACATCCTTGTTCTGCCAATTCTGCATTGCAATGAAACGACAGAAGAGAATTTCAGCTAAAACAATCGGCTGCCTGCATATGCATCACCATGCGCTTACTTGTTGGGTACATTCAGTAGTAAATTTATGCCCCTATCTGTATAATTGCAGGGCATACATGCCGTTCATAGGTTCCGATGTATTTGAACAACCTGCCACTAAAAAGGAAGCTGTAAACGACTCACGTGTCTTTGTTAGAAACCGGTAAGTTGCTTTTGAAACTGTTACGTTTGTTCTTGTAAACTAGGGACATCTTGTGACGTGGTGTTATTTCGCACAAGTGTACCCCCTGTGATCAGCCGTGACAAATAATACAACTTTAATCCATAATACAGGTTTTTTTGAGTTAGATCGTGTAAATATATACATGTGTAATTAAACCCGCCACCACCCGACAGCCAATTGGTAAGGTTTGTCACGTAAACAGAATTGTAAATTTTGTGGTGGATTCACTCTTCAACATCCCTGTGGGCTAAAGTAGTGAACTATTTGTCTTTTGTCAACGTGACACATTTTTTTTTTACTGATTGGCTGTGTTGGGTGGTGGAGGGTTGCGACACATTTATAAATAACGCGATCTAACCCAAAAACCTTTATTATGAATAATATTGTTCGCGAAAGCCTACGTGTTAGAATGTGCCAATTCATGACTAGTAGAGCACTAACCGGTGTGTTGGAGAGCAAAGCCACAACATTTACAATCTGAGTACGACGTTTCGCAAGCAATTACAACTAGCCTCATCAGGCGACAGCCAGATTTGTGGAGAAATCCTCCTGTTTCGTTCCTTCAGACGATTATGGATGATATTGGTCACGAAGGCCTAGTGTTAAACAATACAGCTTTGCTTTGCCAAAAGGAAACTGAGAATTATACTCTTAGTTCTTTCGGTAAAGTCACGTAGGTAAAAAATGAAATTATAATTAATTAAAATAAATTATTTTATTATAAATAAATTATTTTATTAATTTTAATTTCATGTTTTACCTACGTGACTTTACCGAAAGAACTAAGAGTATGAATCCTTGCAGTCACGAAAGCTTCAAATCTGAAACTGAGAATTGTCACAGAGCATTGAGTTTGTCGTCGTTTCGCAGTGATAACTGCACAAATGCATTCCACGTCGCCTCTGCTTGTTATGCAATCCATGCTATACTGTACCTCTGTTTATTACATCGAGTTCGTTACATAATTCACTTGAAAATTATTTATTTCGGGTGCAACTGCAGCCGTTGTCAGAGCCTTTGAAACATTTTTTACATGTATTCGGGCCCATTCAAACTACAGTCTTGTTACATAATTTTTATTAATATGTTTTACATAATAAAACATTTGTGTAAAGACCATGTATGATGACGCATTGAGACACTGTGGCAGTGTCTGACAATTAATCATATGCTCATTCATTATCATGTTGGTTGGGGTCGACTCAGCCTGTCATCATGTAATGTTGCCATGATTTGACTGGTTGCTGCTGCTTAGGGATTGTGGAGTGTTAACCATTCATTGATTCAGGATTAAGCATGGAGACACCATTGTGAATTTTAAGTCACTTTAACCGAAATGAGAACACATTGAGATCCAACGAGATTCTCTAAAGCAGCAAATTCGTACATGCATGAGACAAGGACGCTTGTGGCCAGTCGACAGCGATACAACGTGTACAGTAGACTTGTCGATCCATCTGTATGGAATTTTGAAATATCTCATCCCACCTAAGTTGGAGTTTACTTGCAGTGTTGGAGATTTTGTCCTAGTTGACAGTCATTGTGGCAGAGATGAATTGGCATTTTTGTCGCCAGTTCCAACTTGTCATTGGCATGGATTTATTATACAGTTCTCCATTGGAAACAAAAAAAGTTTTGCTGGCTGGCTTCCGAGCTGGCAGGCGCACGTGGTAGTGAGGTCACCGTACACACGTGCGTGATGACGTCACCACGCACACCTACCTGGTAATAACCCCATTTATGTAGCGCTTTTCATCAAGGATCTCAAAGCGCTGTACAGGACAGTAGCAGCAAACACTCGGTATAAAACGTATATAATACATTTTAAGGATCATTTACTAAATGAACAAAAACATGTAAAAAGTGCAAGTGTAAAAATTGGTTTTTAAATGTCCACAGACTCGGAGATCCCTCTGATATCGCGTGGAAGAGCATTCCATAGCCTGGTGGCTACACGGGGAAAAGCTCGGTCACCCATAGACCGAAACATCGACCTGAGAATACAGAAGATCTGCATCCCCAGATATTAGGGACCTTGAGGAGACATGGGTGCAGCATGGCAATGGTGTAGGCTGAGGCAAGATGGGTCACTGCTTTGTAAATTAGCAATATGATTTTAAACTGTATTCTATGTGAAACTGGAAGCCAATGTAGGGAGGTAAAAACGGGTGTAAACATGCTCTAAATTGATCAGCACCTTCTTAGCCACGCCAGAGACTAAGCCATTACCATAGTCTATGCGAGATGAGATGAAGGCATGGAGCAGCTTTTCTGCATCTGAGGCAGAGAGAAGGGATCAGATATGGGAGATATTCCAAAGAGGAAAAAATTAAGTCTGTGATCTTTTTATAATGAGCCTTGAAGGACACTGTGGGATCACAGATGCCCCCTGGATTTGTGGCTTCCTGTGCCAAACTGATTACATGGCCGTCTTTCAAAATGTTGAAGGGTGCAGATTTATGAGGTTGGTGCGGTGACCCAATGAGTATCACCATTCAATTAGAGAAAGTTTTGTTGCAACCAACTTTTGATGGAAGCCAGCGCCAAAGTAAGCATGGAGGCAGACAAAGGGATGTCGGACTCGGTATGCAAGTAAAAAAAATGTCAAGAGCAAATGACCGAGTGGGACCATATGAATACAAGAGAGAAGAGGGCCAAGAACTGAACCCTGAGAAACCCCAAATGAAACATGGCTGGGAGCAGATTTAAAATCTCCCATGGATACAAACTGTTCCCAATTAAACTCAATAAGATCTGTACCAACGGAGAGCAGTTCCTGAAACCCCCATGATGCTTTCCAAGCGATCAGTCAAGATGACATGATCGATGGTGTCAAAGGCTGAACTCAGATCCAGCAAAGCAAGAATACTGGGTGAGCCAGAGTCAGGAGCGATCAAAAGGTCGTTCACCACTTTAACCAGAGCTGTCTCAGTGGGTGTATCCAGCCCTGAACCCTGACTGAAATTGATACAGAAAATCAGAGGACAAATGGGGGTTCAACTGCAAGGCAACCCAGGGATTCAAGGACCCGCATCACACAACCTTCAGCTAATTTGTGTGCGTGCTGACGTCACCCCTTCCCCCTCTCTCATATCTGCAGGACATGCCGCCTGTGAGTGTTGAAAATACACAATAGGAGCCAGTTGGTTTTGGAGCTTTAGAAGAGTTGCAAAAGCCATCCCAATCCACACTGCAAATAGAACCCCAAAAATCAATTACTTTCGTGTCACTTTTGGACCCACTGGAAGCGGCACAAATTCAGAAACCAGCCAGAACTCTACCCTCGAGCGGGATGCGCTAGTTACGGATGACGGCTACATGAGTGCCGTGCATGCTGGTCCCTGTGTTGTTCTTGTTGCTGCTGCTGTGCAAAGTAATTGTGAGAAATTTCGTGCAGGAAAATACAAAACGGACAGAGTAAATTAAATATTAATAGCGCCTGCAGCCATGCACCTGGCTGTTTCCCAGTTGGGTTGTCCTCCCTCGCTGTGTGCTAGAGTAATGATGGCTTAAGTGCCTGGAAGGCTTGTGTACTTGGTACTGAGTAAATGTGAATCAAAGCATTTGTGTATAAGCCAAATCCAGGCGGTGTATCGCATGTGGGGACATTGTTCAAGCAGAGCTGCTATGTTTGCTTTTAAAACTGTTTGCCCTCTTGTGTTTTTGTATTTAATCAGGTGGTGTTGTGGCAGAGCGTTCAACCTACAATCAGATGGTCGTTAGTTCAAACCCTGGTCAAGGATTGCCTTAACCCACCTTCCTTCAAGGTCAATCAAATACGAGTGGTCATCCTTTTGGGAGTCTCTTCCCCCTCCGTTACATTTGGGAAAAAAAAGTGACTTGTCTCAGACCGTGTTCGTGAACATAAGGCAGATTTGAAACATGGTAGGACCAATACTTCTGCCGTGGCTGATCATTATTTTAATGTGGCTGGCTCACACGAAATTGATTTCTCTAAGACGATGCTACTTTGCAAGCCTACTGGCTATCAACAAAGATTAGTTCATGAAGCTATCCATATATACAGACACAGACAATTTCAACCGAGATAAAGGTTATAGACTCGGTATCAACCACTTTGAGTCATGAGTTGACTTGTGTTTTCTTGTCAATCAACCTCCACCGTCAGCAGTGTGATGTGTGGAGCGTGGTGCATGGATGATTGTGCTGCTCTATTTGCATTCTGCTGCATTGGCATTGTTGCTGCATTGGCACTCGTGCACCGCCCATGCTCCTGGTGCTGTTGATACACTTGGGCTCCGCCCGTCCCCAAACCTTTACAAACAGTTGGCCTTGAGAGGCTGACTCGTTTGCCTGATGACGACAGCTTGTGTTGCGATCGAAACATCTGAGCCCATTGACCTTTCAATTTCACCCATAGCTGTATATTTACTGTCCTCAGCATGCCCGGACTTGTTTTGTTTGTAATATAAATATGTAGAATGATTTAGACATTCACATTGAGTATCTGTACTCAGCCTGGGACTCATTGTTCCTGTACTCGCTGAATAAAACAGATGTAATTAGAGGAATTAATTATTCACCCACTCTAGATTTCATTAATTGAAAAAATTTGTAGTCATGTTTAAATCCACAAATTGATTGTTTCCCCCCTTGTGTTTCATATACAATTTGTAGTGGTATGAATCTATTAAATCAGTAGTGATATAAAAACAATTGTATACGACCAGCATATCAGTTGAACGTAGCCTCCTACATGCACAACAACATTCTCGTGTAATGAGCGTAGCAGTCTATTTTCATTGTTGAATTGTTACATCTCTACTTCACGCTATTTAACACAAAGGCTTTCGCGGCCAATATCCATAATCGAGGTTTTTGGGTTGGATCGCGTAAATATATAAATGTGTCGTTAAAACCCGCCACCACCCGACAGCCACTGGTAAGGGTTGTCACGTAAACAGAACGTGCCATCATCATTAGACCTCCTTTGCCAGTACCAAAATATAAGAATAGGGTTTTTCCCCTTTTTTTCTGGCAACAAAACTGAAACTTTTTTTACATACCAATTTGTCACTGGTACAGCACACCGGTGTGTTGGACTCGTGACGAATTGGCACGTTCTGTTTACGTAACAACCCTTACTAGTGGCTGTGTTGGGTGGTGGCGGGTTTTACGACACATTTATATATTTACGCGATCTAACCCAAAAACCTCTTATGGATTCGCGTTATTTAATGTTCGATTCACAGCTGTGCTATGTTACTATTTAATGGGAATGCAGTCGATTTAGACGTGTTTTAGTCCACGGATTTATACCAGTACATTTTTACGGAAAGCAGGGCGACCTACTAAATACTTTATAGGACCTCCAGGGACTATGGGTCACTTGGCACACACAAACAAGCTTCGAATAAACACTAACCACTCTCTAACTTTCCATCGGTTTCCATCTGTACGGGGATCGAGTGTTGCCCTCTTAGGTGGGTTTCCCCGGGGGCTCTGGTTTCCTCCCACGCATATAATGACCCTCTTGAAAAAAAGCCCCAAGGACTCTGTCATATACTTTATATATATTATTGGTGGTAAGTGTGATATCCATCATAAATATATTGCAGATCTTGGTAAGCAAAAAAAAAAGCTGTCTTTTCTCTCCAGAGCAGCCACCAAAGCTGGTGTAATTCCAATACTTATCAGTGTTTCTCAGAAATGCATACCCAGTCTCTCGACCTTTCCCCGACTCTGATCACTCATGGGAATGTGCGATTGAGTCCTCTTTTTTTTCCCCATTAAACTCCGCCCTGTGTTCTGTTGCTGCCCCATATAAGTAGCTGCGCAAGCAGTCTGACAGCATTTCAGCTTGGGCAGTGTAACGATTAACTTACATTTCCTCTGCGTTTGGAGTCGGGGTGCCTTCAATCCTTTAAACGTGAGTCGAGTATTCGTAGTAACCACATAATATGGCACACGACATGTTTAATGTGAATGTAAAAAGTTTATATACGCTTTAACTTTTGTCGCAGTTTACAGTAGTGTTATTTGGTTCTAGCGGAGTGGTGCTGTGGTTATGGCACGTGACTTGCAATGGGACATATTTAAGTTGAACCTGTTGGGGTTCCACTCGGATCAATACATCAGTGCAACGTTTTTGGAAGTCAACAGTTGTTGGCCAGGTCGCTTCTGAAAGTTAAGTTAATACCTAAGTGGGCTTTACCTGGTAAAATAAAAAAATTATATTTTAGTTTTATTTGTGTTTTTGTATTGTTTGTTGGTATAACGTTCTGACTCACCCTTACTGGACATCTGTGAAAAAGAGTTTATAGCTCATCGGATTCCTCCAGGATAAATAATTATTCCGATTCTGTATGATTAATGTCCTGCGAACAAGAGACGGGCAATGCCCCACCCTAATTTTATACGGACACCACCTTAACTTTGATTTTGTAAAAAAAAAAATGTGTTGTATTTTATACTCTTTGGTTCTTTCGGTAAAGTAAATCACGACGTTTCGATCGCAACACAAGCGGTCGTCCTCAGGCGTAAAAAAATTCATCCAGCAGTGGAACTGCTGAACCAGCGAGAGAGCTGTTACAACAAGAGGTTATATACGTGGCGATGGGCAAGCAAGCGGGGTCTGAGCTGGAAACGAATTCCATCCACGGACGTAAGCATGTCAGTTGTGTTAATGGGGGAGATTATGGAGAGAGAGGATTAGGGAGGGAGATTAGCATGAATGAGCTTCCGTCGCCGCATAAGAGTATCATGCCCGCATATGCGCACAACAGCAGTGTTAATGAGAGATTAGCACCATGAGAGTGTTGTACTTTATTGAACATATATAATAATATTATTCGAAGCCTGAACTCATTTAAACATGCCCATTGTAATTTTACCTGAGCATCTTTATGCCCATACCTTCGGATAATTAATCAACAATTTACGTGTGCCAAATGCAGTGTTGCAAGCATATTCCAGTATGATGCACAAATACAATGATGTCTCTACGCTTACCATAAGTTCCTCGTGTGTAATGAAAGCTGTCATTTCTCGGTTGGAGAACTGTGTCCCAGGCCTGAGTCGTGCTCCCCCACCAATAGGTGACATTCGTATGTTCCATCGTACAGTATTGATAGTGGCTATTGATTCTCTTGTTCCTGTTGTGGGGTTCATCATGGCTGTCGTATTGTTTTGGTTTTAATAAAGATCCCGTCTTAATTCGCAAGGTGCAACAATTGTATTACATTGTCGTAACCCAGCTGGGTTGTTGGAAGAGTGGTTGTCCTATCTGTGTAATGGCCCTGCCATAGGAGCGTAGAATTCCACTCTTGGTTTATGGCTGCCAATCATTGTTTGACCACATCATCGCCAACATACACAATTTTAATTAAACTAGCCACAGCTGAATAATGGAAATTCATTGAATTATGAATGCCACTTCCAATAGCTTCACCTGCAGAATAAACATTGTTTCTCAGCTACCTGTCATCCGTTTTAATTCAACCGTAACTCGTTGAGAATGTTGATGCTACTGCATCTGTGCATCTCTGCTATTTTGATGTCCGAGGACACGATGGTCCTTTATGGGACTGATAAGACTGCCAAAAAAACATGGCACGCTGAAATATCTTCCTTCTTTGTTCACATTTACCGTATAGTCTTGTGCTTTATAATTAAATATATATCTTGTTTAAAGAGCGCCTTACAATTGCCAATCAAAAAATTGTTTCGTTGTGTATTTAATTTCTATATTTAAACACAGCTAAGCAACTACAATGGCCCAGCTAAAGTGTGTGCCCTGCAACCTGACATACACCACAGGCATGATATGCTAGGCAGCTTTACACATCGAAACTATGAGGGGAAATGAATGTGTATTGTAAATTAATATGTTCTGTATTGCGCTAAAGCCGGATGGTAATGTGGTAAGAGTGCTTGACTCACAGGAGTGCTTTGCACGTGTGAGAAAACCCAAAGTACTCTGAGAAAACAGTGGATAACACTCTCAGAGGCTTGCACATACGGGTTCACGTATGCACGTTGAACTTCTTTCGCACCGTACGTAGCCAACCGTGCTCATTGCTGGAGTGGGGGATGGTCAACAAACTAAACGCAAAAAGCAGTTCTGTGTGGTGCTGTCGAATACTTTCCTGTACCTCCGATTATCACGGTGCATGCATGCTAGACACCTCACAATATTGTACAGTAGGACGTTTTACAAATCAATGTGACACATTGATCCAACAATCTTTGCTCAGAGCACACGAGCTTACAGCAACAACGTCATTGACCATGGGAGCCTGGGGGTGTGGTGCTGCTAACGGTTGTGTGTTTGTTTTGTGCAGATGCCGGCTTTTGCGGATCAGAAGGTCCACATGAAGGATCCAGCACGCGTGCAACAGATCGTGGATTGCCTCATCAGTGGTGGCCCCAAAAAGCTACAGGTAATGTACCATTGCACGTCTCAATCAATGCTCTGACAAGTGTTGACAAATGTGGCCATACAAGAGTTGTCCTCATTTTTACTTGACATGTTTCTGTGACTATATCAATCCAAACATCAACACTTTTGTTCCTCATATCCATGTGAAGATGCATGGATAATCGTGGATGAATTTGCCAACACTTCCCGGTTAATTATGTTGTCGGCATTTTCGTTCGCACAACTTGATCAGTTTAAAACCTTCCGCAACTACTGCCGAGGAACCTCCTAGCCGTGGATATAAACCCATCCATCCCCATCGTCGTCATCATAGTGGCTGCTCATCCCTATGGAATAACTGGACAACCTGAATCGCTTTTGACCACGAGCCAACCCGATCGGATACGGTGAACAAGGAAGGCCCCCTATGGGGACCTCATTTGCCAGTAAAAATATGATAATTGGTTCTTTACCCTTCTATCTGGCAACAAAACTGACACCTTTTTGCAAGGAGTCATGTTTGCATAGACCGCAATACCTGCAGTCATAATACAAACAAAAGAACATAACTCTGATAATGTGCACTGTCCTTGAAGTTGATTGGTCCACACCCGAGACAGCTTTCCTTCGAGCCTAGTCTCATATGGGTTGGACCAGATGACGCCAAAAGGCGCCTTTTGGCGTCATCTGGTCCAACCCATATGAGACTAGGCTCGAAGGAAAGCTGTCTCGGGTGTGGACCAATCAACTTCAAGGACAGTGCACATTATCAGAGTTATGTTCTTTTGTTTGTATTATGACTGCAGGTATTGCGGTCTATGCAAACATGACTCCTTGCAAAAAGGTGTCAGTTTTGTTGCCAGATAGAAGGGTAAAGAACCAATTATCAAGGAAGGCCCCCATCTGTCTTGACAGGGAGCTGTTCGTTCCTTTGTCACATGTGACGCGATTAGTTGCTTGGTTTTTTACACTACGCTTGTGTCAATCTTGATTTGAAGCTTTCGTGACTGCAGGAATCTATACTCTTTGCTTCTTTCGGTAAAGTCACGTAGGTAGAAAATTAATAAATCGCGACGTTTTTATCGCAACACAAGCAACCGTCAGCAGTTCTGCTGCTGTGTTTGTTTCACCTGATGACGGTTGCTTGTGTTGCGATAAAAACGTCGCGATTTATTAATTTTCAATCTACGTGACTTTACCAAAAGAACCAAAGACGACGCTTGTGCCACAAGTCTATCAGAGAAATGGCTTCTGAAAGTCAAGATTATTCTTCCATAAACCAGCTATGGTCCAGGTTCTATTGCTCAGCACATATTTTAACTCTGCGGCAATGGCTTGCTGCATAATCAACCATTAAGATCTTTTGTACGTCTTTTTGAAGTCTATGAATGTATATAAATAGCTTGAGGATGTTCTTTGGCTTTTAAAAGACAATTTTGTACTTGAAGTTCCTCTTCATCATGTGCCCCCTGATTTTGTTAGTTTCGCTCATCTCCAGGTGAAAAAGAGGAAATATAGCAATCGTTATAAAAACATATTGACAGTGGTGTTCCTAATGTACCGTCGTACTTATAGCTTGTGCAAGTTCGCAGCCATTTAAAGCATCGGTTGTGTTATTTAAGACAAAACAACCGCTCTGTTTCTTCATTATACAACCACGTTATGTAAAGAAGAGACGGCAACATGTAGGGGCGTGTGGTATTGTTTTGCAAGCCACGAGCTCGGGTGAATATTGACGCACTGTCTAGCTGCATTCCAGAGAGCAAGGCTAAAGAGGTCGATACTTATTCATATCTGCAAATAATGAGAAAACCCCACACAGAATAAAAATTGCAAACCATCGCAACAGAGGTCCGCACACTGACTTTAATCGTAGCTTTTTAAAATGTGTGGCCCGGAGAAGGTTTTTCTGTAACTTGACGTGCCAAATGTTGGGCTGAAAGCATATGTGCAATGTACATGTTTCTGTATCCTTATACATCGTTCTGAAGTAGCTCGATGGCCGAGTGGGATCATGAGTAAGCTTTTGAGCCAACTTGTCTGAGCACCAGCTATTAATGAGACATTCTGAGATCCTGGGTGCATTTGAGCAACTCATTTTGCGCCTTCCGTATCATCTAAATAATTTGATTTATAACAATTACGAAAATATTATGCAAGTAAAAGCCTGTTCGTATGCAAATGGTGGGCACTCATCTCCGTTGGTAGCCATAAATCAGCGGTGGAAATTCCACGTTCCAAAGGCAGTAGCCAGCATCTCATTTGAACCACCATCTGCTTATCTTCACACAAAATGGGTTTTCCAGGAGGTAAGTTGGGGATCGGTCAGCACTGTACACAGAGTTGAATTCTCAGCCCTTCCGATTGTGGGTTGAACACCGTTTAACCTCACGTGGCTGATGACAAAACATTGCATATTTTCACGATAGTCCCCACACACATTTAAACCCCTGTTTTTTTATGATTCACAGGTGATAACAGACTTTGACATGACACTGACAAGGTTTTCCAACAATGGAAAGAGGTGCTCGACTTGCCACAGTAAGTGGGTGCACTGTCAACAAGCACAGCTCCCATCATCGCTGCTCAGCTGCTGTTGTTGAACATTGAGCACCTACGATTGGCACGGTTGGCTGTGGTGCAGCGCAAAAGAAATGTAAACATACACATTGCTGTCAACCCCTTATCAGTGCTGCCTACCTCATTGCAGACCAGTTCACATCTCGGTTGTCACCCCGTGCCCCTTATAAACCTCAACGTTCATCCTACAAAGTCCCATCACAAGGGAGAAACACAAACAAATAGGCAAAGATAACATGTTTTTGCCCGGATGAAAACGGCTGTACGCCGTATGGACCTGAAAACTCAATTTCCATGTGCAAGAATACGACGGGTAAACCGTTCGGGTTGACGGGTATGCATACAAGTCGTTTTAACCCAATACAGGCAGGCGGTCTCCGCCTTTACGATGTCACAATGCCTTCCTGGAAACTCCGTCGTCGTATATTGGACCGTATTTTCCCATAGACGGTCGAAGCAGTAGAAACACTCCTTTTTATGAGCCATATTTTTCAGGGTTCAACCGGTAAAAAATCCACAAAAACACTCGAATAACAAAAGCTCCGCGCCAAGTCACGTCGGAAACCAGACTGACTGTTCAAATGTGTTCCGAGTCGTGTCGGAAGAAGCGTCGTAAATCGGGTTTCTGCCGCAATAAATCGATCCATGGTGGCGTTGTATAAAAGTCGTGAATGTGTGTGTAGTTAATCGCCTGTACTTGTCCGGTTGGACATTTATATTTTATTCCTTTGTCCCTTTTTTTGCAGATGCAATTGAGACTTGCAATCTAATGACAGACGAAATAAAGAAACAGGTACGTCCACTTTTTATCCTGATGATTTTGTACGTTTCACTATTTCACGTGCTTCCCTCCATCTTAAGTTTATTCGCTAATGCAACTCTTTTAACCTCCCCATCCTGTATAGTTCTGTAACCAGTAACCCTCTTCATGATATAACCAGTCAAACCGCTCAAGTCGACCTTTCACCTTCCGCACTGTTGCTGCTGTTGTGTGGAATTTCTGCCCGCTTTTTGTCCGCATTGCTGGCATTTTCTTCCTGTTCAACAGCTTCCTCGAGATACATCGCTTCTACTCTGCGTATGCATGCCTGCCATCACAGTTCAAATCAAGACAAACTCACCGCATTTGTGGTTATACCATTCATTGTCTTATAACAGGAAAATATACAACGCAGAAGCGTGCTCACCACATCTATGCCTCTATATAAGGAACGAAACGGGTGGACTTCACAAATCTGGCTGTCGTCTGATGAAGCTAGTTG
This sequence comes from Lethenteron reissneri, assembly GCF_015708825.2. Taxonomy (NCBI): domain Eukaryota; kingdom Metazoa; phylum Chordata; class Hyperoartia; order Petromyzontiformes; family Petromyzontidae; genus Lethenteron; species Lethenteron reissneri. Next base: position 2,954,817 of record NC_083798.1, on the reverse strand, counting down.
TAATTACTGGTGAAACATCGTACTCAGATTGTAAATGTCGTGGCTTGGCTCTCCAACACATCGGTGTGCTGTACTAGTAACGTATTGGCATTACGTGACAACCCTTACTAGTTGTCTGTATCAAGTGGTGGCGGGTTTTAACGACGCATTTATATATTTACGCGATCTAACCCAAAAAACCTCTTATGGATGATAGTGTTGTTGATTCAATTTTTTAATGAAGACTTGCCATCTATTTGACATAATTTCATCTTCATCACTGACGTGACTATTTATTGAAACTCGCTATGCATGTTAGTGGAACATAGGTAATTACATAACTAAGCACAAATCCATTGTTTCGTTTATAAATGAATTGTTTTCAGTCCTGCCTATTGGTTTTCAAAGTCAAGATTATCCAACAGCATTTGTTTTAGGAAGCAAATTCAGGTTTGGTTTTGACTTTCTGGGTCCCATCAGCAGAGTTGGGCTCATTAAACAAACACTGCTTGCGTTGTCGTGTTATTGGCAATAGCCCTCTTTTTCAATCATGGGACCATGTTCCACACACAAATCAACATGGTATGCTTGCTTAAACGTAGTCTGCTGCATATAATCGGTCTGCAAAGCCAGTAGGCCATTACACTCGAAACATTTAGTTGATATGTGAAGAAACATTTTTTTTGTTTATTATTTCACCCGCTGTTTTCATTACTTACATCCCACTGCTGTATATCACTTGAAGATATTTCATTTATAATAAATCTAAAATGGTTGTTTTGTGATTAGCACAAATGCAGAGCACTGAATTATTGTGGTTATGATTGTTTTTTTTAATTATCATGCATGCTTTAATCGGGGAAGCCAAACTGAGCCTCAGGACTCGTTTTCATGAGAGTCCTGCCAAGTTTTTTATGTTGCTGTTGTGCAATAACCAAAGAGACTGATTGGCAGATACTTTGTCAGCATTGGGATCTTTGGCCAATAAAAATGATATTGTATTTTTTTTCAATGTGAGCAAATCTGGAGAACCCGGAGGAAAGTCATCCAGAACAGGGGGAGATAACATACAAACTTCACACATGCCCCCAAGTCTGATTAATTGCTTATTGTTTGAATGCCATCTTTGTTTACGTTTATGAATTGTGACTGCCGAACATCGTATTTGCATTATAAACATTTAATGTTTCCCCCAGATGGCTGCACTGAAGTCAAAGTTCTACCCCATTGAGATCAACCCCAATCTCTCTGCTGAAGAAAAGATTCCTTTCATGGTTAATTGGTATGTATTGTACAAAATAAAAGTCTCCGCGATTGGCTGTATTAATCGTATTTATGCATCTTATATAATTGTGTTGTGTCTCCTTTTTGTTCAGTGTAATTGATGGGTTAACTTCTGTGTCTAACCGGTAATTCTGTAAGGAACTGTCGGAGCCCACGAAAAGCTGTAAATTGGGCATTACTCTTTCGTATTCGCAGTGAAGAGGCAGGCGCACAACCAATACCATTGACGCCGGTCGTGCCTCTGAACCTTCCCATAACCTCCTCGATTTGTTTTGATCCCTGAAATATTGAATGGAAAAGTGCACGAGTCGAGTCCCTCGACGATACCCCTGATCAAACTCATGTCGGAAGGTGCTCCACTCCGTTATTGTGCTGCATCATTGGTAAACATTGGCAATCATTCCACAGGACAGCCGGTCTTGAATTCTCACAAAGTGGTAATCATTGTGTCAACCTCAGAGTGGTGTTGTATTTTTTGTTGACTACTATTCCCTCGAAAAATTGCCTGTGATCAACATGGAGCGATCCCAGCGCAATCCAATCAATTGCACAAAAATTAGCGTTTGTGTTTTTCTGCGCAGGTGGTCAAAGTCCCACGACCTTATGGTGGACATGCAAATCCGAAAAGAGCAGCTGGCCAAGGTGGTGCAAGAGTCTGATATCCAGCTCCGGTAAGCATCGACGCACTTACCCCAACCCTCCCAGCTTCACAGGCCACAGCAGTGATGTGTAGCATGATCAGAATGTAATGTAACTGGAGTGGCTCCTCCAACGGGCATTGGATCTTTGACAGCCATGTTGTCCTCCACCAGTTATTCATTGTTTTGGAGGTAAGGTGGGTGGACATCTGTGAAAAAAGCTTCATAGCTCATTGGAATCCTCCAGTCTAAAGTAATGTTCTGATTTTGAGAGCAAACGAATTAGGCGGGACCGCATTACTTTTTATTTGCTCTCTGCCACCACCCGTGGGAAGCTCGGTGTAGTGAGGGAAAACTGAAGACTGGAAAAGCCGATCCCCATGTACCGTTACACCCTTTCACTCTAAAAATAGAGAGTGCCTGCAAGCATTACACGTGGCCGTTAACATGCCCGCCCACATTTAGCGCTGCAGCAACGTACGTGCATTGCGAGCGAAAGCACTCCTTCACTCGCAACATTTGCGTTTTCATTCTGCCTGCATGCCAAGGTTCAGAGTAGAGCTAGAGAATAGTAACGTGTTCATTACTGTAGATCAGCAGAAACGTCAAAGTGTGCATGTTGTCTGTTCGGCAATTATTTCCTATGCTTGTTCGCATGTTTTTAAATGTCAGATATAATGATATGTGGAAAGGAAACTAACATTGTACCGTGCACAGAGGGTTGGACTTTCAGTATGATTTGGCTTGCAAATCAGTGAGGATACAACAACAGTTCACAGAGACTTTGTACACATACTGTTTGAGTGTATTCTTTTGATAGGATAATCCAATGTATTGTGCCATTCTATCGTAATAAAAAAAAATGTCATGCCCGCTAGAACATATGGTCCTGTTACAATGGCATCAGTTGTGCCAAACTGAAATCATGCTGTCACTGTGTGTCCGTGACATCGCTTGTTGGTGAATCATGTTATAGAGAACTTCATATGTATCAGAAAATAAGGCACCAAGTTCCCGTGTAGTATTAAAATCACTCCATTTATATAGCTAGAAATTATTTTACCTTATTCACTGTGTCCTAAATACATCGATTGTAAAAGGACATGCATTTATTTTATACCCATTTTTCAAAGGAGATGTAGATTCCATTGATGTTGTTAACGCTTTCCTCTCTTTATTTGATTATTTTCAGCTCTTTGTCAATTCGGCACAGGGTGAAGGCCTCCGCAAGTCATTTCAGACATGGGGGTTATTTGATCTTACTTTACCGCACTGGTCAGTGTGAGATGGTGAATGGGGAGCGACCACGAGCATTTCACTGACGTACTCTATAACTCAGCCGTGTTGAGAGTTCAGTCCCTATAACCATCGCTGCATTTTTATTTATTATCTTTATAATCAGCAAGGCTTTCTCAAATACCCAACACAAATGAAAGTTACGAAGGTCGCATTGATTCCATTTAAAAAGCTTGTTTGCGTACCCAGCATCGGAGTGCCCCGCTTTCTCCATGCCCTGCGCGCATACTACTCAGTCCATCCCAGCTAGAACGGTGTCTGCTTCCCACCCCTGCGCAGGGATGGTCACACGCGGTTTTTCGAAGCGCTGCACCAGCTGGACGTGGCGGTGTTCATCTTCTCGGCCGGCGTGGGGGACATTTTGGAACACGTGCTGAACAATGCGGGCGCCATGCGCCCCAACGTGCAAATCGTCTCCAACTACATGGACTTCAACGAGGAGGTGCGATGACCGAGCGATCGCTGCGAGCTTGTGTTGAGTCGATGCGGCTAAAATGATGCATCCTCCAGAAGGCCGTGTCACCGATGGGATGTGGGAAACATGCTTGTACTATTCACGTGGCGAGACGGAGATGCAAAGAAAGCATAGTCTGCCTATTTTATTAATGCGAATGACGGGTCGGTTACAGCGCTGCGTGGCTTTTATGGAACGAGCTCTGTAGAAAACTCTGCAAATTGATTGAAGTACCATCCAGAATCCGTTACTTAATTCGCTCGTCGTTAATCGCATGGGAGCCTTCAACACGTCACGCCCCGGGTGGGATCCCGCTCAATCCCTGCGACTCGGTGTGCGAATCGTCCACGGTGCGTCGTCGTGTTTCCGCGTCTCGCAGGGCGTCCTGCAAGGCTTCAAGGGGGAGCTGATTCACACCTACAACAAGAACGAGAGCGCGCGCTCCAACGCCGGCTACTTTGAGAGACAGCGCGACTGCACCAACGTCATCCTGATGGGCGACTCAATGGGTGACGTGCGCATGGCAGACGGGGTCCCGCACGTCGACAACAAACTCACCATCGGCTTCCTCAACGACAAGGTGGGGGGGAGGGGGGGTTAGATCGTGGAAATCTAAATGTGTCGTTTACCCTCCTCGTTCTTGTTGTAGGTGTGGATCGGCTCTTACTTGAAGCCCACAATTCTGGCAAATCGCCTGATCAAGCTGGTTGTAATCGCCAGCAAAACGTCGTACTCCCATTGTAAATGTTGTGGGTTTACTCTCCAATACAGCTGTGTGCTGAAGTAACTAATTGGCAAGTTTTATTTACGTGACAAACCTTACTAATTTGCTGTGTCGGGTCGTGGTGTGTTAACGACACATTTATATTTAAGCGGTCTAACCCAAATCCTTTATTATGGACGAGGTTGCTGTTTTGTGCATGCAGAGGCTGTGTTGACCGATGTCCTCCTCTCAAATAAAGGTCGGGCTGCAGTCTTCTGTCATACACAGCCATTTTTTGTAACAGGGGTTAAGCCACCCATAGGGCAATCACTGTTGACCTCATGAAGTGGTTCTTATTTTATTGACCCAGGGGGATGTGGCACTGGGTGAAACCACGATCGAATTTATTGAAAACTTTTACTTTTGAACTGAGTGCTCTAACCGCTGCACCACACAGCCACCGTGCCGCCTGGCTGTATGGAGAATCGTCTTTGTCGTCGTCACCGTCATCATCATCAACCATGATGTAGAGACTGCTGGATGAAGGCCTCTGCAAGCTGTCACCGTCCCTAATTGCCTTGTGGGAGACATGGAGTAACAGTTGGGTATGACCTGCCTCAGCAGACTATAGTTAACACCAAATAAATAGAATCCCGATCCATTGCACGAATCGAACCTGGCAGAATCCCTGTCCAAGTCGCATTCCCACGAAAGAATCGGGCGACTCGTGCGGCAATCGTTCCTGCAGGAAATCCCCCCACCGCCAGCCCTCGCGGCGTTGCCTGCGGGGTGCCGCTTGTGAATGGTCGGCGCTGTGCGTGTGGCGGGTGCAGGTGGAGGAGAGCCTGGAGAAGTACATGGACTTGTATGACATCGTTCTCGTCCGTGACGAGACTCTGGACCTGGTGAACAGCATCCTGGAGGAACTGCAGAAACGCACTCAAGCGGACTGGGCGGGGGAGAAGAGCGACACGCCCAGTATCGTCTAGTACTCAGTAATAATATTAATATTGTTATTGCTTGCACGTTTTTTTATTTTAATATTATATTGAAATACTTCATTTAACCTTTTCAGACTTTATGGGTGTCACGTTTATTGATGCAATCTGATGCACTTGACGGTACAGAGGAGAAAACTGCAACAACTGAAACGCACAATGCTTTCTTTAATATTTTTAGATGCACTTTTAAATGTATGAATACATTGGTGCAATGTTTATTTCTGCGTGATATTTTTAAAAGAAAAGTTAATGAAGACTAACACCTACGCAAAGCTAAATGGAGGTCTGGTTGGCCTCGTGGGTGGGTTTGGCAGGGGCGGCCTCTGCATCGTGTCGGAGTAACGGATTCACGTTGCGTTTCGCAATGGTCACTTGTGCAGCTGATTGTTTTGTTTATCGGAATGCAGCACTCTTGCGTATTTAGTGATGCGCCTTTGCTGAAATTGCATCGGAGCCAGTCGTTGCGGGAGTGTTGTGTGGTGTTCATTTTGGCCAGTACAGCACAGTATTGATGAAGACATTTGCGTTATAACCACTGCCATTGTTTTCCACTCATTGCATAGTCAAACAACCTGCACTTGCTGAGACTGTGAAATCCAAGGTGGAGGCAGTTGGGAGGCGTTTATTTCTAAAATAAGCACTCGGGTGTGGTGATGGTAAATATTGGTCAAGTTCATCTGCCAGCGATGGGCTCTGTGTGAAGTTCAGATGGGATACATTTCTGCAGTGACTTTTACCAGTCGAATAAAAACCACCGTGTTTTTTATTGTGACACAAATTAATATCTGTCCCGCACTTCGGACCTGTTTGCTTACAGATGCTATTTCTAAAGGACCGTCGGCTGTGTAAAATCTATTAATTTACCTGAACAGTCCAAGCTAAAACGATGTATGGAAACCACACGGTCGTGTATTTTGTTTGCACTTTCAGTATAACTTGTTATGAATGCATCGAACGCTAGAACATGTATTTAAATTACGTAAGAAAATACGTTTTTATAATTACAATATTGCGGAAATCGCAATAAACAAATGTGGCGGTGTGGTGGTGCAGTGGTTCGCGCACTTAGCTATGTGTTGTGCACCTGGCAACCCAAGTTTGATTCGCGGCCATAATTACCTTCAGTGGAGCTTGGTGATCTCGACCATCCCACTCCGCCCTCTGGCTTGCACTGGTCAGCACGTGGAGTGTGGGCACACAAACTCCACGACTGGACCCGGGTCTCGTTCACTTGGACTTTAAACAGATTTCGATTCAACTGTCTATAGCAGCCACTGTTACGTTATTCGTTAATTCACAGCACGATATTTTGCAATAAAGCAGACAAAACACCAGGGGGCAGTTTTTTTCGATAATTTCCTGCAGTGTATTTGATGGAAAAGCACTTTTCAGTATTGTTTGTGTCGTCACCAATTCCGAAGCTTCCTGGTACTGTTCAAGGATTATTACGAATGTTGTCCAGAGGGCCAACTCTTCCCTTCTCGCCACATGCAGCTGTCGGTCATCTTGTACGTGTTATTAAAAAAAAACAGGCTGAAATGCGTTATTCATAAAGTACGTGGACAGCTGACATAATCACGTCATTTTGATATCGGCATTGATTGTTTTTAAAACATGCACAATCTAAACATGTTTTTTCATCCAGACATGACTTTTACAAATAAAAAAAATATTTCAAAGCATTGGTGACGTGAATGTTTGTTCTTCGTGCCTTCCTGAACAACCACCCATGACTTCGCCCAGATGCTTGTACACAGCAAGATGCATCTCCTGCCGGCATCTTCCTCATCCCCCAGTGGGTGAGTGATGGATCTGCTTGGAAGGTGCGCGCTCGGCTCTTGGAGACAATGTTCACGTTGTGGGGTCGTCCGAGGTGGCGACGGATCGGGGATGCCTTCATCCGGCAGTGGTGGTGGTGGTGGTGATGATGGTGACTGTATTATAATATCTAGGATTGTATTAGAATACTTAGTTAATATTTGATAGCAGTCCGGAAGGTGGCAGTGCATGGTGTGGTTTTCATGCTTCCATGGATCCCATGATGATGGCATGCGGCCAGGGCGCCTCTGTCGTGAGTGCCCCCATGTCACAGTCAAAACCCTCGTCCTCTATCGCGTCCACTCAGTCCATCGTTATTTATACAGCCCTTTGTCAATCCACATTACGTAAGTAATGTGGGTTGTTTGACCGTACTTCGTGCTGTTCAGTGAATGTTAGATGGGGTGGGGGCGGTTAGATATCACTCTTTGAGGGTTAATAATTCATGTATCACGAGCTTTTTTGCCCGTCCAAGGACGGGTGGATATTACAGTAAATGTGAATTATTCAATAGAAAAATTGTTCAGCTCATTATTATTGAGTGACGTCACCCGCTAATGATTATTGGGGAGGGGTGTGGCATGTGGAGTGACGTCACCCCCTCATGGTTATTGTGGAGTGGTGCGGCATGTGGAGTGACGTCACCCACTCATGAATATTGATGAGGGAGGTGGGCCACATGTGGAGTGACGTCACGCGCGGGACGGACAGACATTTCTGGGTGATTATCGTCGGTCATCATTGCACCTCGTCTCCCAAGAAGGAATATGGACCTTTCACCCCTGGAATATGGCCACCAGTGTAAATGAGTACTGTCCACCAAATGCTATTTTGTGTGTGTGCATTTCAGGGATGTTCTTGATTTTGTTTTTATTAATCTGAACAATTTGAGTATTGGGCACAATTTACGAAATTTCGGAACATCCCAATTTTTCCAATCATTCGCAGGAAGTGATGTCACATATGGCATCACCTCCACGCTTGTGGCAATACGGTATGTCACGAATGTTTTAAATAAAACAAATGTACGTAAAAAATGATTTGAAACAAATATTAGAAAGAAAATATATTCATTGTTTTTACATCATTAAAATAATACAATTTAGTTCATAATGCAATATAGTCAATTTAAATCTGAAAATATTAAAGAAAATCTAAAACTTGGCCTCAACATCCAAAAATCTAATTTCCAACAACAAAATTGCATCTCAATCTCATCTCTCATCCAAGCATACCCCGTAACCTTGAGGAGATGCGTTTCTTTGTAGACGTGTCGTCATTATAAAAATAGCGAAAAGCGTGCAACCTTGCTGTTCATGGGAAGGGATACTTTTTTGAAAAATAATTTTTCAAAGAAATAACGACTTCGCCAGGGAGGTGCGAGTTTTAAATTTAGAGGCCGGCACCCCCCCTACCTCTTTTTTGTGTCCTTGCCACCAGAGTGTCACATCCATCCATCCATCCCTGGGCCAGCATGTGCCACTTTGCCTGGCCCCCCAGAAAAGTCAGTGTGCGGTGGCTCATGCTACGAATTTCCTCAGCCCTTGATTCTTTGCCCCCCCCCCCACGCCCTAACCCCCCCCAACCCCGCTCCCCACCGGTGTGTGTGTGGCAGCCGGCAGACAGAGGCCCCTTTTCACCGCTGTCTTTCTTCGCGCGGGCCCGAGATGTGACATCGTGGCGTTTTCGCGTGTCTCTCGCCAGACTCGCGGGGCCTTGTTTAAAAGTGGTGGGGGGGACGAGGCGGGTGGACGGGGGGTGGATGGTCCCGTCGCGTTCGTTAACAAAGTGGCGAGCTCTGAGTTATATAAGAGACGGGCGTTAGCACCGACTCGCGCGTGAACAACAAAGCGGGCGTTTGTGATCGTGTCCTTTGTGTTGTCAACTCGACGGATAATGCTGGTAGCTTTTCCGCTTAAAAAAAACTCTTATGAATTAACTTTGTTTATTTACCCCGAGTGAATTTGCAACTTCACGAACGCTTGTTGGATTTTTGTTTTTTTAACAATGGCTTTGATTTCCAAGGACAGCTGACTTCCCTGCCACGTGGCCAGTTGGTGAGGAAATCGCCTTGTATTGTGTACGGGAGTGATCAAAGGGTCGAGCGTTAGGTGAAAAGTACATTTTCAAAAAATCGATTTTACCAAAATTCATTCTCAGAGATGGTTTAAATCAAACATTTGGACGTTAACTTGAAAAACAATTGACCAAAAAAATATCTGAAACTTCCAGCGAAATCTCAAGGAAAATGAGAGAAAATTTGGTAAAATTTGGTGAAAGCTCATACTCATTTATAAACGTGGCTCTATGAAACGGGCCTAACGACAACGTCTAAAGAACCACGGGGAGAAAACAGTTCCCTAATGACAGCGAACTGATGCGCGCCGTGGATCAGAGGTTTGTAGAGTAAGACGATGTACTTCTGGTCGGATATAAAAGCCACCTGTTTCACGCTTAAAGGAGCTTTCTTGTCTTTATCATGTGCAACTAATTGTGTAAGAAAGGTAAAGGTGTAATATGCTTGTGCTGTGCCACTGCTGGCAGAAATGCCTCCATCAGAGAGTGTCTGACCTACTCTGGGGATGGAGAGAGATTTAAGAAACATTCCCATTGTTTCAACCGCAACGCCAGGAGCTCGAAGCAGCGAGCTCTGGATTGAAAGTCAGTCCAGTGTGCGAAACCATCACACCGCCACGGATGAATCCCACCATTAAGAAAAACTCAACGGAAAAAAACTATGTTTTTCAGATATGCACCAAAGCTGCGTGTGCCGGGCTGTCTGAAATGAGTTTGCAGGCTTCAATACTTATTTTTTTAAAAAAATACTTGAAAGAGACTTTTAAGAGCACCACCATAATGGCATCATTGCGGTGTGAAGGTTGTGCTCGTAACAGCAATGCGGTACACGTATGGTCGAAACTCGGGCCTCCGTGTCTCTGTAATTACATCATTACAACAGATACGGGCAGTCATCGACTTGCGAACGCGATTCGTTCCTAGAGTTCGTTTGTAAGTCGAACTGTTCGTAAGTCGGAAAACATTACTCTACCCTACACACTAGTCTTTGACATATATATACTGAAGTGTAAATATATATAATATTAATATGTTAATGTCCTTATACAAGAAGAGACTCGCTAAGTATCAATATTATTTTAGGATAATCATGCTAATGATGTTTTGGCTCATCTCTTGAGTAATTCGCATGTGGGAAGATATGGGAGCGAGCGTTTGAAGAAAACTCAATACAAATAGGTCAACAACCGACTCATTAAATTTCGATTTAAAGCTTTCGTGACTGCAGGGATTCATCTTCTTGGTTCTTTCGGTAAAGTCACGTAGAATGGAAATAATAAAATAATAAAAATAAAACATAATCAAATAATTCTCACGACATTCAGACTCTGTCTTCTCGACAGACATGTTCTCCACTTGAGGACGGCTACTTGCGTTGTGGCCGAAACGTCGTGAGAATTATTTTATTATGTTTTATTATTTTATTATTTCCATTCTACGTGACTTTACCGAAAGAACCAACAACCGACTCATTGTATTGCCACGTGCCGGCCACATCGAAGGCCTGTCTCGTGCGCGATGCCTGCGTGAGACACCAAACCCCCCCCCCCCCCCCCCCCCCGAAGCCCCGTCTCGGAGCAGGCCGTGACGTGTGCGTGCCACTCTACCCCCGCAAAGACGTGGAGTAACGTCACACTTCTTCCTGTGTCTTTCTCTCTCTCTGTGTGTGTGCACGCTTGCAGCTACGAGCCCGGCCACCCGAGTTCAAATCCCGATCACGGCCACGGACACCAGTGACGATTATTTGAACCGATCCTGGGCCTCCCATGGGTCGACTCAGCTTCAAATGAGTACCTGGGTGCGGTGTGTAAGCATCGCCACTGGGGAGACAAAGGCGGCCGGGCGTGGTGTTGGCCACCCACCCCTACGTTTTCCGTGGCGGCCTTCATAGGTGCTGGCTGACGGCACTTGCCCCAACAGTATTTTCAGCCTATACGGGGGATCTTTGTCTTTGCTGCAGCTACACGTTTAAGAAATTGTAGACATTACGCCTTTCGAAATTTCCACTTTTACTATTGACCCAGAGGATTATTGGCACTGATATTTGGCACGTACTGGAGATTGCATAGCAAAGCGATGACATTTGTCATGGGTCAATGGAACGTTTGATGATTCATTTCCCGCATAAACCCGGCAACTTAATGTGGGACGTATTGAAATACATTTTTTTAAAAATCTTGAATAGTACTGCAAATGTCTGATCTCTCTCACAAATGAGACATTGTGGCGAGCGTCATCACTTCACGACATCCACAGTCCGACGCCGTCTGTGGCACCGAAATTGGAACGGCGTGGCAACTTGCGCGCTTATTTGAGTTGAACGCATTTTGGGACGAAAACGGTAAAGTGCCGTTCATGAAAGGCTCCATGTGGCTTCATCATAACGCTGCTTTAGTTCGCAGATATAATCATACTTTCTTGACTTAAAGCTTTCGTGACTGCAGGAATTCATGTTCTTGGGTCTTTCGGTAAAGTCACGTAGATAGGTTATTTTTTGTTATTTTCTTTGAACCTATCTACGTGACTTTGCCGAAAGACCCAATAATTTAATAATACTTTCATTTTATATTGCGTCATTCATGCTAATAGCATCCCATACCGCTGTGCATTAATGTTATATATGTATAAGGACCAAATCCCAGATATGTAGCTTAATTTTAACTTGTGTTAAAAACCAATCTTTCATGGCATCCAACTCACTTGGCCATGCCTAATTGGGGAAATGTGATTTTATCAACAGCACAGCATTGCTAAAATTAGTTTCCTACACCTGGATACAAATGGTCGAGGAAACCATTTGTAAGGATACCAGGGATCTCGGTTTACTGACAATATTCGGAACCCACTGAAGCTATGCACTTTAAAATCTAGATTGAAAGACTATATTTTTTAGGACTGCTTTTTTGTGTTTAGTTTGTTGTTGTTCTTCCCCCGCACCTACGATTAGCACGGTTGGCTACGTAGGGTACGAAAGAAGTTCAACGTATATTATGCAGAGAATGCGGTGCGTAAAACTCACTTTGAAACTCGTTCTGAAGACACCAAGGGCGTTCAAGGAAATGAAGATGATGTCCTTTGGAGGAATGGTGACATTTAAAGTGTGACGTTAAGCTCTGATGTCGAGTCAAGATCTTTGGGAGATGCGGAGCGAATCCTGGAGGCATTCCGGAGGAGTTCCAGCGGGAACGGTTGTTCGCTATAAGTTCAGTTCCGAGAAGTTGTTCACCACATTCGCACTCTCGGCCGCCCTTGACTCTTCATTTGTTGAAGCGAAAGTGACCGCGCCAACCCAGAGACATTGCAGCTGATGACTTTGGCTTCCAGAAGCCACGCTCTTGCTGGCTCGTGACGTGTGTGCCCGTGTGAGTGTGTGCGAGTGAGTGCGTGAGTGTGGCACTGTAGGGGGCACAGATAGTGCATCGGCCAGTCATCTGAATCAGTCGACCTATGGTACCTGTTGGGTCTGTCCCGTGACCTCCTGCCAGTGGGCGTTGGACCCCTCACGTGGCCTTAACGCGCACATAGTCTGGCACAATCGCCGTGGTGCCGTCACCGCCACTTAGTGGCGAATAGCGATTGTTGTTGTTGTTGTTGTGTGCGATTGTGTGTGTGAGTGTGCAGATATTAACTTACATTATAAACGGATAACTGAACTAGTAAGGATTTAATAAATTCCGCTAATTTTATTACAGGACCTCACATTTGTCAAACGCCTCAATGCAATCATACGCAACCCACTCTCCCTGTCCATTGCTATATAATAACGATCGTTTATATATTTTTTTCTCATGGATACATATTCTGTGACTTAAATCCACATCACATGCGATTCCTGTTTTACAAAAACCCTCAACTCCTGCCAGCAGACATTCTCTCTAATCACCGCAGTACACTTTACATTCTGTCAAGGTAAAACAACACCAATGCCACGTCACTATGTTCTGCACGAGGGTACAGACTTTTTTTTTATCATAAAATATACAGAAGCAGCGGCATTTCTGGACAGATTTTAACTAAGCCCTCTACCATTTTATACATCACGCCTTGTAGTAGTCAAAAAGTCACGTCTACGGATGTATAATTAAGTTACACTAGGCGATATATCCTCGTGTTAACAACACTGAACAACCCACACGACATCACGCAATTACAAAGCTCTGCAACGTGTGCCTTCATGACCTGTCTATTTCCCAGGCCTCTTTGGGTGATTTCCAAGAAGCAAATGCTTTTACAGTAGAACTCATGTTATCTGAAACCCTATCCTTCCTATTATCCACAATTATTTGCAGATTTTTCGCATTCTGCATTGTGCAGCATTTTTAGCCATTTTTTTCACGGATAGGTGGAATACATTCTCCAGATAACTCGGATAATAAGATCCGCGATGTTCATCTCCCACATTACCACAGATAAGATTACTTCTACTGTATTTTCGTTTTCTCTGCCAGGGGATAATCAGTGCCACAGTCTATGGGTTTCTACCAAGCGTTAAAAGACTTCAGAACCGCAGGATGTAACGCTGTTCGCCCCCTGCACAGTAATACAATTATTTGGCTTTAGAGGAACGACGCATGTGTCTGTACGGGATGAGAAAGCACGTGGCATGTCACTGTAGCTTGTGAAGCTACAATCCTCGTAGATTCACGACGCCATTGTGGCGAGAATGAAACTCCCTCGCTTGCTATGCAGAAGGTCGTTTGATCCCGACTCTGACACCTGCTGTATGTTTGGAGTTTGCGTGTTCTCCCCGTGGTCGCGTGGATTTTTCTCCGGGTCCTCCGGTTTTTCCCTCTCAACATTTGGAAACAAGCGTTTTGAGTATTTGGCTGCAATACATTTCTACATGACAAGCCACTAAGTTGAGCTTTTATTTGTGGCCAGGTCTGCTGCTGAAACAAAGCTGTATAGCTCAGTGCGCCTTACCTGGTAAAATTAAAAAAGTAAAATAGACTCAAATGAGCCATATTAATTGTTTCCATCTAAATTCTTATAATGTGGCCAAAGTAACGAATCACGAAACTACTACTCAGTCAAGCTCTACCCACTGCTGGATCAAGGCCTCCCCCTAAGCCGCCGCCGCCACCAGCTCTCACGAATCCCGCGATGTCAGCTCCGTCTAACTCCCGCACTCGTGCCGATTCCACTGCTCCAGCCCTGCCGTGGGCGTCCTCTCGGGGGCATCCCTCCCCCCCCCCCCCCTGGCTGCCGTTCCGTCGCTAGGCTCGACCGCCCGCCATCGTCGCTTCTAGCGACTGCGTTCCCGTGTCTCTCGCTCACTCAGTGCCGGGTGTCCTCTAGCCCACGCGTTCCCCGCTTTTTCTCGCTCTGTCTCTCTCAATGCATTTCCAAGCATGCACCATGCAATTCTTCTCTGCGCGCTTCCCAGCTATTGTTCCACTCGCTTTGTCAATGTCCATGTTTGTGTGTCTATCCGTGTCACAGAGCAGTGGCTGTCAGAGTGCGGTCCCCGTTACCACGGGGGAGTGATCCACGACGGTCCTCCAGGTGGTCCCAGGGCTGTGACACAAACGCGGGTTGATCCGGACAATAATGACAACGTTAACACCTTCAGTTTCTTCCGCGAAATAATGTTTTACTCATATTTAATTTTCAAATTAAGTTAGGTAATCTACCCTCATTCAACTACCCTAACCCTAAGATCTCAATGCCACCCCCTAAACACAGCCCTCATAGATGCGTTAAAGAAAAAAAATGTGTGTTCCGGTAATATGAATAATTTTGTACAACTGGTATTTAGAGAGAAAGAGAGAGAAGTGAATGCGTTTTGTCAGCGGTGGCTGGGCGGTCCGCGAAAATGTTTGTATCAGCCGAGTGGTCCGCGGCCCAAACAAGTTTGAGAAAGACCGCAATAGTGTGGAGTGTACAGCGACTGAAACGCTTATTTGTGTGCCTTTGTTAAGTAGCACAAGCAACACTCCATCCTGTCGGGGTGGCCAGGAAAACGACAAATGGAAGCGATGTTGCCAACGATTGAAAATCACAGCGGTAAAATATATTCTCGGCTTCACTCGCGGCTCAGAGACCACCGCAAATAGCAACTCCGAGCTGGGTAGTGAGCTGGCCGCTGCAAATGCATTGGTGGCGTTTCGAAGCATCGGACTTAGGGCCAGGATTGAAATATTGACTGTGGCATATTCAGTTGAACACGTAGGAGGCTTTCGCGATCAATATCATCCATAACAGAGGTTTTTTGGGGTTAGAACGCGTAAATATATAAACGTGTTGTTAAACCCGCCACCACCCGACACAGCCAACCAGTAAGGTTTGTCACGTAAACAGAACGTGGCCAATTTGTCACTAGTACAGCACACCGGTGTGTTGGAGAGCAAATCTACAGACTGTAAATGTTGCGGGTTTACTCTCCAACACACCGGCGTGCTGTATTAGTAACTAATTGCCATGTTCTGTTTGCGTGATAAACCTTACGAATTGGCTATGTCGGGTGGTGGAGGGTTTAACGACACATAGTTCCGTGATCTAACCCAAAAAACTATATTATGTGGCATATTCATCAGCAACCATCACGATAAGTGGTTAACTGGTTTTAATTTGTCAGTAATATGCATTAATAGACTTGGGTTTATGGATAACATTTCACCAGTATAAAAATATAGATTTACTTCTCAATATACGGATATCAAATATCAACACATTATGAAGGTGGCTTAGATGTCTGGGTGGGACGTTCTGATAAGCTATCTAGCGCTATGCACATGTTGTCTAGATGCTTGTTAATGTGGCTTGCAAATTAAATAGCGTTCACTGCAGGACACTGCAATACCAACTCTTCTATTAATTTCTCCGCATATAGTGTTGGGAAGGAGCCATTGAAAGTAATTAAACATGCTTGCTACTATTAACCGAAGGCTATTAAGAGACCTCGTGGGGTTTAAGGTATAATCAAACTGTCAACAATCATTTCGCCACTCTCGATTTCTCGCTCGAGTTTCAGAAGCAAAATATCCTGACCTTTCAAAGTCCAGCGGCTGTTTCACCAACAACTCTGCCCTGCATTACAGACCGTAGGCGAATCATCGCAACTGTGAGGTTTACGTGACAGTCGGTTTGCTTAGAAAGTTATTCGTATCACTGTGCAGAATTCGTGCGGGGCGACAACTTTCGTGGGCTCCCTTTCCATCGCATCCACAGACCAGCAAGCCACAGCCGGTGGGTCCCGGTGAAGGTTCTCGTACTTTGGTCAGGCGTGACATATTTAACGGTGCTGATATCGATTTAGTCAAAGGTTAAGGTGCAGGCCTGACAAATATATTGGCAGCAGGACCTCCACTCGGGATGAGCTCGAGATAGAGAGAGCGAGCCCTACGGATGGTGTTTGTTTTGGCTCACCCCGTTCCACGCTGGCGAGACGTCTGGGAAGCAACGGAAGTCACGGGCCCACCCTTCACTCGGCCACACGCGGCTCTGCCGATCGACTAAGGGTGGCCAAAGCCAATTCGTACCGCTGGGCGGTACGGATTGGCGGAACGATTTGAGAAACTTGCACCGTTGTTTCAACCGACGTGCCGGGACATCGAACTGGGAAACTTACGGGTCAAAAGTTCGGTGCGTGATGGGTCAAGCCATAGACAATTTAATGTTTTTAAGTCTTTAGATTTTTGTCTGAAGCGTATGGTTCTGGGTGTATGTAATGGGTGACACGGCGACTGATAGAGAGGAGGAGTCTGTGCCGAGACAAATTAAACGCAGTTGACTGAGAAGCCGTAGGGCTGATAAAGTAGTTGGTGACAGTGCAGATGTCCCTTGAGAATCGGTGTTGTTGGAGTGGCATCTCTCATTCTGTTTCCCGACCGTAAACGTTTGAATATTTGTTAAATAAGTAATCAGCACGATTACTGACTCCTGGAAGTTGTACAATGTGAAATATATTTAGTGTTTTCAAAACGATGAGATTGTAGTATTTGACCACTGTTATGATTACTCTCTTTGAGTTAACGTACATTATGCTGATCCGATCTAGGTTGTGATTGGAGGCTTTGCCGAATGATGAGCATTTGGCTGCTGTGCTGACATGAACCCAAGCTGCGACCACAATCGTTTACAACCTTGAATCATTATTGTGGGCTATTTCTTTCAATGAAAGTAAGCATAAACAGCAACGAACTTGCACACGCGAAGCAATGGCAATCTGATTACAAACAGACAAAAAGGTCTAACCAGGGGCGTAATTTCGCGGGGAATATTTTCCAGGGGAGGGCGGGGATATTTTCTGGTGCTCAGCCCCGGATAGCTTCGGCTGAAACGAAGCCCTGGGCGTGATCGAACATATACTTCTGGTAACCCTCCCGCTGCTAACGTGACCACCGCGATGATGCTTTAGGCGGCCGTAGCACATCAACACTCTCAACACCGTCCGTGCATCACCGGCACCGCGACGCCGCCGCCGCCCCTACACAGTCTGGTGCATCTCAATGTTTTCCCGCTGCCTCGAGTGGCCCTTTCCGTTGAGCTGGAACGTGGACGACTGCTGCTGCTGCTGCCGCTTCTTGTAGCACCACACGGCGATCACGGCCACCACCAGCGTCGCGCACAGGACGGTCACGATGATGGCGATGATGGTGCCGTGCTCGTCCGAGGGACAGCCGCCTCCCGGGCACGGCGGCCGCGGCTGCGGCGTGGGGCCATCGCCGTGCCGCTGCTGACCTTCGACCTCGGACACGGTGCGAACCTCCGGCGGCGCCTCGCCGGCGTCCGTGGGCAGCGCCGAAGCGACGGGCTCCTCCGAAGCCTCGGCGCCTGGCCAGGGGTCGGCCGGCGTGGGCGACCTTGGATAGGACTCGTGGACGTCCTCGTCATCTCCGTCGTGGTCGTTCTCACCCTCATCCTCGTCTTCGACATTCGCATTGACATCGCCGTCCTCGAAATTGCCGTTGTTGTTGTCGTCG
The DNA here is from genome assembly GCF_015708825.2 of Lethenteron reissneri. Taxonomy (NCBI): domain Eukaryota; kingdom Metazoa; phylum Chordata; class Hyperoartia; order Petromyzontiformes; family Petromyzontidae; genus Lethenteron; species Lethenteron reissneri. The sequence goes on along the minus strand of NC_083798.1, from coordinate 2,936,644 downwards.
TCGTCGTCCTCGTCCTCGTGGTCGTCGTCGACGCTGTCGGTCGCGAACGTCTCGGGGGTCGTCTCGGGGGTCGTCTCGCCGTCTCCCGTGCCCACCGCTTCCCCCGGCCACACGGGCGGGCGGTCGGTGGCGACGTCCGCCCTCTCCGCGTCGCTCCAGTCCGGCCGCAGGGGCTCATCCTCCTCGTCCTCCTCGTCCTCCTCCTCGCCCGGAGAGGCGGTGCCGGGCAGCGGCAGCGCCGAGAGCGTCGGCGCGGCCGCGTCCTCCACGTCCTCCGCGTCCTCCCGGTCCGGCTCGCGCGAGGTCGTGGACGCTTCCTGAGGTTCGCCGCCGTCGTACGGCGAATCCTCGTCCACGCCGCCCTTGCTCGTCCGCTCTCTCTGCTGCTCCTGCTCATCTTCACCATCACGTTCCTCCTCTCCCATCTGCCCGTCATCCTCCGCCCTCCGCTCTTCCTCCTCCGCTTCCTCTTCACGCTCCTCGTCCTCTTCATCTGCCTCCTCTTGATTGTCCTCCCCCTCCTCGTGCCTCTCCTCCTCCTCCTCTTCCTCCTCCTCCTCCTCCTCTTCCACGTCCTCATCCGCCTCCGCGTCGTCCCCGAAGTCGTGCGCGCCGTCGTCCAAGTGGCCCCGGCCCCAGGAGAAGCCGGCGGGCGTCGTGCCGCCCAACTCGAAGCCGCCGTCGCTCCACTCGCCGCCGACGTCTCCTCCGGCGGCCCCGGCCTTCGCCCCCACGGCGTTGGTGGTCAGAAGTGCGGGGGGAAGCTGCCCTCCCGCCGCTCGGACAGCAGCCGCAGCAGGTGACCGCCGCCCTTGGCCGAGGAGCCGTGCTGCTGCTTGTCGAAGGAGGGGTCCGCGAGCAGTGGGGGAGGCCCCCTCTGAAGCAGCCTGCAGGATGTCCTGCGGCGGCACCCCGCGCGGCTTGTCGTGCTCGTGGCTGTCCTGCCACTTGGCGAGCTGCGAGGTCGCGGCGGCCTCGTCCGACTCCGCGTCGAAGGGCGCCGAGACGGCTGGCGGTGGCGGTGCTGGCGGCCGCTTTGTCCGGGAATTCGTGGCCGCGGCGGAGGTGCCATGCCGTCGTGCTCTGCCGAGAGAACGCGACAACGAGGCGAGGGTGGCTTTACGCAGAGGTCGCAAACGGGTTTTGATTTCTTACCCGTAACCTGTACCCGGCCGCACCAGGGTCGCAAATGGGTACCCTGTTCCCTACCCGTACCCTACCCGAAATGAGTGACAAACAGTTACTCACCAGTGACTCACGGCCTACCCGTACCCGGGTACGGGTAGCCGGGTATCGGGTAGGGTACGGGTATCGGGTACCCGGTTGCGACCTCTGGCTTTACGTCGTAGGAATCAGCGGCGACAACGCGCCGCGTGCGCGTGTGTGTATGTGCGTGCGCGTGTTCTGGAGCGGTGGTGTCGCGGTTAGCGCTACGCTGCGCTACGAACGCGGCGACCCGAGTTCGATTCCCGCTCACGGCCAACATCAGCGACGATTATCAGAACCGGGTCCTGGGCCTCCCCTAGGCCTGACTCAGCCTCAAATGAGTACCTGGTGCGGTGTGTAAAACCATCGCCGGTGGGAGAGACAAAGGCGGCCGGGCGTGGTGCTGGCCACTCACCACCTTCGTGTGCCATGCCGGCCTTCATAGGTGCTCGCTAACAGCACTTGCCCCAACAGTCTGTTAAGCCATATTTTTTTTTGTAACTTCATTCGCACCGTACGTATCCAACCGTGCTAATCGGAGGGCACCTCATTATTTGCCGTGCCCTGCGGCCCTCCGATAGGGCACCGACCAGAGGGGACGACACCAACGGTCTGAGCGTGAGAGAGTGAATGGCAGCACGGCAGGGAGGGTGGACAGCTGACAGCTGCTTCATCAGCAGCTGTCAGAAGGAAGGAGGCGATGGCGAGATGGCATCGATGGCGTTGACTGTGATGATCGCCCTACCGGACATCTGTGAAACAAGAGCTTGATTGCTCATCGGATTCCTTCGGTAGAAATACATATTCGCACTCTGATTAATTGGAGTGCTTCCCAGCCACTCTGAGGAGCTTCCTCTGATCAAGAATAGTGCGCGTGTATCTGACATCTGCTCCCCAACCCCCCAACCCCCACCCCCCACCCCCAACACCGCCTTCAGTCACCAGTATAGTAAAGTATGGCCAAACAACTCCCATGACTGACACAGAGTGGAGATGACCTCATCCGCAAATTATTCGGTTTGTTTTTATTTTAGTTCTTCCGTGTGATGAAGACAGTGAGAGGAGAGAGGCTCAAACCTGAGACTGGAGCCTGGGTGGGAGTGGAGACACAGGAGGGGAGGCTGGGCCACAGCACAGTAATGTGGAATTTCCACAGATCAGCACCTCCCCTCGCGCATTTGACCGAGTGAACATTGTGGCCTGGATTATTCAGCAACAGCAAACCAAGCATACTGGCTTATTTATAATTGCTTTTCTGTCTTTCAGGTGTTTGGTTTTTGTACTTTGCAGAGTTTATTTTGTTTGAATGTGAATTTGGACGGAGCTTCGGTCCCTGTGTGGGCACATTCTGCTGCCTAAGAGGCTGTTCTATGGGCACTGCCACCCCGTGCTGTGAGCGTTCCTCTCACGGAGCCGACAACCACACACACGGTCCACTGAATACACACGGCGGAATGTTTTCTCGGGTTCCTGAACAAGCTGCCAGAACGCGGGGCGAAACGTCGGACGTCACGTGGCACGACCCTGAAGCACGCCGGAGAGTTGTAGCGGCACAAGCGCCAAAAACCTGCGCAGTGGTTTCATTCAAGAGACATCTTGCATCGGTGGTGCAAAATGTAGAATAAGTAAATGTTGTGGATCTCCAACACACCGGTGTGCTGTACCAGTAACCAATTGGCTTGTTCTCTTTACATGACAAACCTTACTAATTAGCTGTGTCGGATGGTGGCGGCTTTAACGATGGATTCATATTTACGCGATCTAACCTAAAAAAAAACCTGTATTATGGATGATATTGGTCGCGAAAGCTTACGTGTTAAAATGTAGAATAAGATTCATGGGGCTCAGCTTGTCACGTGGTAAGACAGACATCCCTTTGTTGTAATGAATGCATCTATGCATGTTGAACTTATATCGCTCCGTACGTAGTTATAGGGCGCGCAAAATTTGTTTTTTATGTTTGCAATTATTAATGGAAATTAGCCCAACATTCTAATGCAGGACCCACCTGTAAAACAGTCTTAAAACTTAAGCTTTCCTGGATAGGACACAATTATTATATAATGTGAGTTAACAAGGTGCCGCCTAAGTGATGATATACGAACTTTTATATTAAGTTACAGGTTCATTTAAATAAAAACAGGTTTTTTTTCCACATCTCAAACATAACACAACACAGTACTGTTCTGTACGTGTAATTTGCCTGTTATTTTATAATGATTATTTTTATTACATTTCTTATTTAGTGTTTCCATGCTCAGAAAATGGTGGGGATTTTCTCGTCAACATTTGCAGCCGTGAGCCAATGGTCACAAATCCCCGTTCCCACAGTAGTTGCCAGTAGTTGTTTGTACGATACAACCTTGGTGGCATCCAAACACATATTGTGTTCATTAAATTCAATGTGTCCTTGCGAACACGGCCAATATTGCTCTTTGGTACAAAAACACAACGCTGTTTACAAATGTTTAACCCAGTACATATATATACTCACCCAGAAGTAGTTATGGGCAAAGCTTCACGTAATGCTACACCCACAGGCAGCTAACGTCAATCAGCACCGCCTTCTTTACGAAGAACACTGCCAAAATAAATAGACTGCATCTTTTTTCGTTGAATGCAATCATTATAAGTCGTGATCTTGGTGTCCCAGACGCAGCTTAGTTTCGTCAGTATTTCCATCAGCATTGCATAACAGTGCAACAGTGATGTTTTGTTGAAGTTTCAGGTAGGCCTCGGCAAGGTAAGGTAAAAGGTAAAAACAACGAGCCTACCTTTACCCTACCTATTACCCTTACCCCATACAAACTACCCGATTACAGGGTAATTACTGGGGTACTACTACACATGAAAAAGGTTTATAACAGGTAAATGCTAGGAAGAGGGCTTTATTCATATAGAATACTCCCGATGACTCCAATTTTAAATGGAGGCCACGGACTGCACCACGGAGCTTTTAGCGAGCGGTAAACAAGGTATTCACCAGGTAATACTTCGCGCTACCTTTACCCTGCCCTTTACCTTACCCCTTGGCATGGTCGACACCTTTACTCTGTTACCCGGTAAAAAGGGTAAACTACTTTACCTTGCCGAGGCCTAGTTTCAGGCAACAATGGACGTGTATTGTTATACCCAATTACAATCGTTCAAATGGCTGAGAGGGCCATGTCTACATTGAAAGTTTGCGTTTCGTCTGATGCCCTTCCGCTCCCACCTCCGATTAGCAGGGTTGGTTACGTGATGAATTCATACATCACGTTAACTATCTATATATATCCGATATTGCCTTTAAAAATTTGTTATTTTGTAATTAATCCGAAGCTCACCCTTCGTAGAGTATGCCGTGCGGCAAGGCAAGTTGTCTGTGATGTTGTCGCGTGTTGTTGCCTCGGGGTCATGTTGACCCCTCGACGTGGACAAATATCGCAGCTTTCCAGAGTCATTGCAACATTATCCCCCTCGCTCTGCATTTACCTTTAAACAATTAATCATGGAACATTACGGCTCACACGTGGCACAAGGCGTGATGATGAATATGTGCAAACATGCCAAAAACAATATATTGCTACTCCTACGGTAAAATAGAAATACTGTAACAGGTTGTTTATCCCTGCCGCTAGGAGAAAATTAACGTGTTGACATTTTGGCTCACTGGCCTCCAAGACACATTTTCTCTGTTTCCATGGCGGTTTACTTAACTTGAGATGTATTTACACGTGTAACATACGCCAACTCTATGTGTGTGTCTATATGTAAAGTAAGGGTGACAATATTTCTAGCTGTTACGGTATTGCAGCCACAGTATGCACTTGTTGTAGACTTGCATTGAGTTTGAGCACATTAACCTAAACGGTCAATCGTATTATTTTAATACACGCTTAATGAGCACGGGCAGAGCAGCGGCACACAGTGATGTGAGCACTGCTTTACGAACCCGCCATCCTGAGAAATCTATATGAACTGTCCATGGCCACCGCGTTCACCAACCCACACCGACCGGTGCGGTGAAGTATGGTCAAACAAACCCCGCACGACATGGGGAGGCCTTCATCCAGCAGTCGATTTACAAAGAGCTGTACACACACATACGACGACTAGTCCACCTTCGCACTCTTAGGTTTTTTCGGTAAAATCATGGAGGTAAAAAATAAAATAAATAATAGAAATAATAGAAATAAAATAGTAAATCACGACGTTTCGGAGGCAACACAAGTCTCCGTCATCAGGTGGGACCGTCACAGCTGAATTTCTATTATTTCTTATTTATTTTATTTTTTACCTACGTGATTTTACCGAAAAAAACCTAACAGTATGAATCCTTGCAGTCACGAAAGTTTCAAATCTAGAACTAGTCCACCTTCGTGCCTGTAAAACGAGGCCAAAATGACTTGTCCGTGTGCCCAAGCCTCGGCTGGCCCTGTGGTGGTGCACAGCGTAGCCCAACAATTGACTTAAAGCTTTCGTGACTGCAGGAATTCATATTCGTGGTTCTTTCGGTAAAGCCACGAAGATCGATCAAATCATGAAACAATTAAAAAATAACAATATCACGACGTTTCGATCGCAACACAAGCAATCGTCATCAGGTGAGAAATATCACGGGAGAGCTTCTGAGAAGAGATGGTGGGAGCGCTGCGAAGGTAAGGAGTTGTTCTCAGCAGCTCTCCAGCGATATGTCTCACCTGATGACGATGGCTTGTGTTGCGATCGAAACGTCGTGATGTTATTATTTTTGTATTATTTGATCTATCTACGTGGTTTCACCGAAAGACCCAAGAATATAAATTTCGATTTAAAGCTTTCGTGACTGCAGGGATTCATCTTCTTGGTTCTTTCGGTAAAGTCACGTAGAAGGGAAATAGTAAAATAATAAAAATAAAACATAATAAAATACAATTCTCACGACGTTTCGGCCACAACGCAAGGACGGCTGCTTGCGTTGTGGCCGAAACGTCGTGAGAATTGTATTTTATTACGTTGAATTGTATTTTATTATGTTTTATTATTATTATATTATTCCCCTTCTACGTGACATTACCGAAAGAACCAAGAAGACCCAAGATTATAGCCCAACAATGAGGATGTGCGCCCAGTCGCCCCGGGGAGAGATTGAGTCTGACACCTGTCCCGATTTCCCAGGATCGACCTCGCTTTGAGGTGGCAGCTGTCCAGGGAAATCTGTCAATTTTACCGTGATTTTAATAGTCCTGGCTTTTGTCAGTTGCATAATAATCATAATACACCACTTAGGACAATAAATTCACATGTAGTTTTGAATATTTTTCCTGGAAGAATCCGATTAGCTATAAAGCTCTTTTTCACAGATGTCCCATCTTCCGGTTTTGTGAGATATTCTGCCCATAAAGTGTTTTTTTTCTTATCTTAGAGGTGGCAACCATACCTAGCTGGCCACACAATGATAAATAATGATCAGGAATGCATGCAGGGCTCAGATTGGACTGACGTACATACACACTGGTTGGGTGAGTACTGTGCATTGCCCAATTTATAGAGGGTGGCTGCTGCTGCTGCTCGTGGTGGTGGTTGTGGTGGTGGTGTTATTGTACGGGCCATGTCCTGATGATCACAAGATGGCTCTCCGTATCTCCCAGGGGTCTCCAGCCGCTTTTCAATTGTTCTGTTCAACACTTCTCGACCCCAAAATCTTGGTTCTGTAAAGGACTATCGGTACAGGTGACGGCCACGTGCCCAGTGTGAACTTGACCCACCAAATTTTACGTCTCAGCCACTGCTACCATTGAGTTTATGGTATGTGTATGTACGTTGAACTTCTTTCGCACCGTACGTAGCCAACCGTGCTAATCGGAGGTGCGGGGGAAGGACAACAGTACCACTTCAATCGTTGTTATCAACGCATTTCTGCTGGGCACCTGTGTAAAAAAAGAGCTTTATAGCTTATCGGATTCCTCCAGTAGAAGTACATATTGTAACATTGTGATACGTGTACCGGTAGACGTTCAATACTGCGCACACCAAATAACGAATCAGTTGGTGATGCTGCGTTGGCAGCGGCGCACAATCAACAAACAACAACAAACTCGGCCAACCCGTCAACAATAGCGCCATTAACGAGAAACACTCGCTTGATTCCCAGCCAGGGTCAACGTCAGTGGCGAGCGATGCCTGAACCAGTCCTGGGCTCTCCTTCATCAACGCGCACTGACCAGCGCGGTGCAGCACGGTCAAGCAATGCGGCTGGTGGCTGTCCGCACGCTTGTGCGGCGATCCGGCGCGACGCGGAGACGAAGATTGGTGGATCACACGAATGTTGCGGAACTCCGTGTGGGCACTGAGGCGCCATACCCCTGGCTTGCCAAGAGAATGCGGTGCAGAAAGTGTGGACTAATCTCCATCTGTTCCACCTGGTTGGAATAGAGTGTTCTCATGCGTAGGATTTCTCCGGGCACTCTGATTGGCTGAAACGCATTTTAATCTGCCTGCACCTCCTTGCATTGCAGATTATATTTACGCGTGTGCGTATGTTGAACTTTTTTCGCACCGTACGTAGCAAACCGTGCTAATCCGAGGTGCAGTATAGCGATATGCAGCTTGCACGAGTGACGCGGCATACCAATTACATATTATATTACCTAGCAGTGCGTCGACGAATGTCCGCAAATAATTGTTATACAAAATTTGCGAAGTGTCTGTCACCCTGCCCTGCGCCAATTCACTGGACTCAACCAGGTGAAAGGGCTCGAGGAATGTTGTTCCCACACTGCTGCAGGACGTACAGGCAACGGACAAAACACACCGCCCTGTGTAGAACTGCCAAGGGGCCCCGTGGAATCACTTGAAAACATATGCAAGCTCGTTCCCTCGATCGCAGGAGCGGCACTTGCAAATAAACACAGAGAGGCATGAAGGTTTCTCCTGAGAGATAGATCTCAGCGGGCTCTCTCTCGCTCACGGAAATAAAGCCACGTGCTACTACTACCGGAACGGGGACAATCCTGACGTGATGGTTAGATCGTAGTTGTCGTGAATGATCGTAGTTGTCTTTCGATTTAAAGCTTTCGTGACTGCAGGGATTCATCTTCTTGGTTCTTTCGGTAAAGTCAGGTAGAAGAGAAATAAAGAAAAAATAACATTCGGACGCTGTCTTTCCGACAGCCCTGTTTTTCAACTGAGGACGGCTGCTTGCGTTGTGGCCGAAACGTCGTGAGAATGTTATTTTATTATGTTTCATTTTTATTATTTTATTATTTCCCTTCTACGTGACTTTACCAAACGAACCAAGAAGATCGTAGTTGTCGTCAATGATCGTATTTGTCGTGAATGATTGTAGTCGTGAATGATTGTAGTTATCGTGAATGATCCTAGTTGTCATGAATGTTCTTGCTTGGTGGGTGGCTGTGACCTGCCACCCTGTTTGTGGGATTTAAACTAAATGTAATAAGTTCAACATCTCACCACATCTTGGTACAAATCAATTCTTGCCACGCAAACGCAGATGCCAATTTTCAGACAGGTGGCACACCTAAGAGAGACACGGACGGACAGATGCACATGTGGCGAGACGTTAACTAGCTCGCCTGGTATACAGGAGGTTGTGGGTTCAATCCCGACCCTGTGACACCTGCTGTATATTTAGAGTTTGCGTGTTCTCCAGTGGCCGCGTGAGTAATGCTCCTGTTCCTCCGGGTTTTCCCTCCATGTTTAGAAACACGTGTTTAGAGTATGTGGCTGCTATACATTTCCACGTGATAAGCCACTTAGTTGAGCTGTCATTTGTGGCCAGATCGCTTCTGAAAAAGAGCTCTAAAGTTCAGTGGGCTTGACCTGCTAAACTAAAAAAAAGTGTTTTTTGTATTACGAGCAATGGATCAGATCCTCATGTATATCCTTATGTCGACACCCAATGTTTACTATTATGACAGTGTTGCTTTATGTAAATATGAGTGGTTAAACTGACGGTATTGGTGTCCTCCGAGTGCATTTTGAACATATTTCGGATCGTTCTGATCTGGATAGCTTGCTGCACATTGCGAATGGACCACAGGGCCTTGAATGGAAACCCATCAGGCACACGAGTGTCATCTCAAACAGAAGCGGTCATGGCCAGACCCATTCTCCGCACGTGAAACACGCGCCCACTGGAATTCGCGCTTTATTTATCATTCGTGAAAAAGCCTGAACCGGGGAGAACGGGAAGCAAGAGGGGTTGGTGTGTCAATACCTGGCTGATCAGCATTTCCCTCCCCGAGTCCTTGAAATACAGGGCGCTTCAAAAACATGTGAACACTTTCGAGAATTTGCAACAATACCACGAGAAATGTGCATCCGGGCACTGGAGACCACCTGGAGAAGATTCCAGGCACGTGTTGACAACGATGGCGAACGAGTGGAGACTCTTTGACTTTTTGAAGCTATTAACATTACATTTGTCATCATGTTAAAGTGCATTATCCGTTATTTTTCCATTAAAAACGATGGTCCCGTATAAGTGTTACCATTTTTTGAAGCACCCTGTACATTAATGTTTCACAAAGGATACCAAGGTGACATTTTGTTTGCGTGGGTACGGTTGAGAAAATGGCTTTGTATTTTGTATGACTTTACGTGGTTCACGATCCATAACAGAGCCTTTTGGCTAAGATAACGTAAATATAAATGCGTCGTTAAACCCGCCACCACCCGACACAGACAATTACTAATGTTTGTCACGTAAACAAAACGTGGCCAATTCGTTACTAGTTAGCACACCGGTGTGTGGGGGAGTAAACCCACTCAATTTTTGCAATTTTTTGGTCGCGAAAACCTACGTGCCAAATGGATCACGATACTGCTCTGCTCACGTCGACACTGCTGACTCTGCAACCACGTGGTCGTCAGCCACACAATATGTCACGTGGTCGTCAGCCACACAATGTTGGTGGTCATGAATGATCCGGCGGCCAGAGCGGACGGCACACAGTGGGAAAGGTTGCGGGCTCATATCTCGGTTGCGGATTGACACACAGCAAAACCTGCTTGTATTCGTAGTATAGGTCAATGCAGAGTGCACATTTCCAAAGAAATAAAGAAAGAAAAACCCTAACAAGCATCTTTTGCACCCTCCCGTTGAGCCAGTAATGAGCACCGAAGATTTATGATCGTTAGAGCTCCTCTAATGAGGCCGGCCTTGGGATGTTGGTGCGATTGTGTGCGCATGCACTTATCAGCGTGGGCTGCGTGGAGACACGGGGCTATTTGTGGCTCAGTGAAGCGAGCGGAGGTCGGTGCCAGCTATCGCACGGCACAGCCACATTGTGCTTCTCGTTCTGGGGCTCCATGTGCTTTGCATTCTCACGTATCTATTAGTTCTACCCGTCGGCTAGACCTGCGCCCATGGGGGTGGAGGGGGGGTGTCGTGTGACTTGCATGTCCCACTGGTGTCATGCTGACGGGTGGATTAACCAGCGACGCTCATCGTTTGTCAATTCACGCCGGTGCTGGAACGAATGCGGTGCCTTCCAGTGAAAGCGGCGGTCGTTTTTTTAAAAAAATCTTGAGCTGGGGACCTGCGTGTCTGAACAAATCCATCACACCCTGGGTGACACGTCTCATCTGCTGCCGTCGGCAGATGATTATCTCTCGGCCGGCTTGCCAATCCATGTGGCCCAGCTTACGCGACGGAGATTTGTTTTTTGTCAATTGTGCTTTGACATCAACGGAAACATTTCCCATGATGACGACGACGACGAGCAATCCGCTACGCACAGTTTTAAGATAAACTTAAAATCGAAGGGATTTTTCGACGGAATTTTCATTGCGAATACCGCTTATGACAACAACAACAACTGCCGGTCGGGCGAGTTTATAAGGACTGGCATTTGAGTGACGTTTGGAGTGTGTAATGACCTTCATAGGTGCTCGCTAACAGCACCTGCCCCAACAGTTTGCTCAGGTTATAGGGGAATATTTGTCTTTTTTTGTCTGTACTGTTCATCATTTTTCTAGAGGCGAGGGAGACGTTCGTCTATTTGTATATCAATGACTCGCTAGATAGGCATGAGACATCTGCAAATCAATAAACAAAGGGCATCTCTTTTAATTTTGACAGGTTACACATAATCTGAATATGTGGCAATATTGACACCTAATGTGCAGTATTCACAGCACAAAGTCACTTGGCCGCTGACGTTCTTGGCTCGAGACTCTAAGCTGCCAGGGCGCACTGCGAGTGAGTCGCCTAACGTCGCGGGAGTTGTTCCTGTTGAGTCCCCAGTGACTCAGCAGGCAGAGCTACGATTCGGATTGGGGACATTTCGATGGCTGCCACGCTGAGACTATGTCACCACCAGTTGCAACGGTGCGGTGTGAAGCAAATGTCCGCGTTCGGAAGCGGTGAAATTAAATCGACCATTGGAGCGGCCACAGTAGGTTTGGTTTCCAACAGGTATTCTTTATTTAAAGGAGTGTAAAAATTATCCTGAAGATTTAAAAAATCAGATAGCTACCCAGCCACGTTCAATGCACCAGCTCACACTCATCCCCCACGAGACTTTCCAATCTCTGGCTCAGCCCCCCTTCATTTCGGCGGAGATCTCTCCCTTAATAATGAGTCCAGCTCTCCCCCAATTGCCTCACTCCCTGGGGAGTCGCCACATCGCCCAAGCAATCATCCTGGGTGTGCGGGTCCACACACACACACACCACAAACCGACTCGCTCCTTCAATCCCACACGAGATACACAACCCCCGGCCATCCCCTCGCAGGTGTGACCACAGCTCACAACGTTTGTGTGCACGTGCGTTGAACTTCTTTCGCACCGCACGTAGCCAACCGTGCTAATCGCAAGGTGCGGGGGAAGGACAACAAACAAAACACACAACAACGATGCTATGGCGGCGCGTGTGGGAGGACACTGTTGCTGTCAAGACTCATGATGGCACGTGCGTGGACGACCTCACGTGGGGAGGGAGTGTGCCAATGCCATCCTGTTGACCTGGGTTCGAGTCCTGGCCATGCACAACGTCAATTAAACGAAGACTACAAACCTCACTCCAATTATTCTGCAGATCCACTCAGCCTAAAGTGAGTGTGTGGTGCGGAGTGCGCGATCATAAACGTGGACCAAGGCCACCGTATCGTGTGCCGTGCCAGCCTAAACATGTGGCCGCTAACAGCACTTGCCCCGAACAGTCTGTTAAGGCTATGTGGGGGATCTTTGTCTTGTGTGTGTGTGCAGTGTTTGCTGATTGGACATGGCTTCGACACTTCACGTGGCCTCAAAAGCGCACCTAGCATGGCACAAAGCGCCGCTACTTAGTGGTGAACGGCCGTTGTTGTTGTTGGGAATGTTGTTGTTGTTGTTGGGAATGTGGTAGTCGGAGTTCGTGTGCTGCTATGTGATTCTAACCCGGGTTCGATTCCCATCGGGCACAACATTTTGACATTCAAATTGGAACGTGGCCTGGAGCTCTCTGAGAACGACTGTGCGCTGGCCTCATCATCCCTGCATCTACCATGCCAAGCGTGACAGGTGACCAACTAACAGCACTTGCCCTCGCAGATGATAGCGCCAAATTAGGGGAAGTATATTATTTTATATTTTATTTTGGTGTATATGTGTGTCGCGGTTAGCGCGCTGCGCTACGAACCTGGCGACCCGAGTTCGATTCCCGCTCACGGCCGGTCCTGGGCCTCCCCTAGGTCGACTCAGCCTCAAATGAATACTGTACCTGGTGCGGTGTGTAAAGTCATCGCCACTGGGGAGACAAAGGCGAGGTCGGGCGTGGTGCTGGCCACCCACCCCCTCGTGTGCCGTGCCGGCATTCATAGGTGCTCGCTAACAGCACTTGCCCCAACAGTCTGCTAAGGCTATCCGGGGGATCTTTGTCTTTGGTGAACACATCCTGGTACAATACGTATCTGCATCAATTTACGCATTTGACTTCATAGCGATACATCACTAGTCATCGGTGTCGGCGCTTATTGATGATCAATCGTGGAGCGAGTGGGCACCCCCTGGGTTGACTCAGCCGAGAATGTGCACCGCATGCATTGTTTCCACGGAGACAGTGCTGCCCGTCTTTGCTGTTAAGCATTGCATGTACACAATGCATACACGTGTGTGCATTGCATGTACACAATGCTTACACGTGTGTGCATTGCATGTACACAATGCATACACGTGTGTGCATTGCATGTACACAATGCATACACGTGTGTGCATTGCATGTATACAATGCTTACACGTGTGAGCATTGCATGTACACAATGCATACACGTGTGTGCATTGCATGTACACAATGCATACACGTGTGTGCATTGCATGTATACAATGCATACACGTGTGTGCATTGCATGTACACAATGCATACACGTGTGTGCATTGCATGTATACAATGCTTACACGTGTGTGCATTGCATGTACACAATGCACACACGTGTGCGCAAGCTTGTTTCCTCTAAGATAAAGGCGCAGCCCTGCAATTCCTTTCTCACGCCACTGCTGGCGGAAGGGCCTCCACGGAGAGCGAGCTCCACGTGTGAAGTAGAAACAAACAAACACGTGACTTGACCGAAAGACCCAAGAGTATGAGTTCCTGCAGTCACGAAAGCTTTACACCAAAGTAACACTGAACGAGTATTACTTGTCAAGGCACAGCGAGGCTGTGTGCCCTAAGTTGTCTGACACAAGTCAGAAGCTGCGTTAATTAGCAATACAATGTTCAAAAGTCATGGCCACATGACGTTCTGAAACACTCGCGTAATAACCCTGTGGTTGCGTTGGCTTATACTGTAGTTGGGTTATGGCTGCCCTGCTTGCTAATATAAGATGGAGGACCCGACACAGAGATGCCAACAGGTTTTTGGAGGCCCTGGGCAAAATGCCAGATGAGGCTCTCATTCTAAGGCCACCTCTGAGGCCCCTTCTACCCGTACTGAGACATCATTTGAGGCCCGCGTAGCTTATTCTGAAGGACCCTTCTGCTCTCCGTGGCCCTGGCTGGCCACATCAAACCAATGAAGGTTTGGCACGTGCCGGGAAATGTTAAATCCATGATGGGCTGTCATTCATTTCTGGGGCCCGCTAAGACGGCGCTTCGCAGTGGAGTTGTGAATTTTCGATCTTTAGGAAGCCCATTTCAAACCGAGGCACTGCTGTGGATCAGTGCTATTTTGGTTACAAAATAAATAAGTACGGTACAATTTTTTAAAATAAATGTTGTGTTTTCAATCGTAGGCAGAGGTCAGGATGCCTTATTGCTCCATCTCTGTTGTGGAGATGACACTAAACATCAACAGCTGTGTCTTGTCTCTACATTGGTGAGCTGTTCGTTAATTTTCATATCCACTGCTGAGAGTTTTAAGCGTGCTTACCTACCTGTTTTCCGCTGCTAATGGGAACGTGCTGTTACAGTACTTAAATCTCTCAAAGCTAATATGATTATTTTTTCTTATACAAACATGGGTGGTGTAGTCGCATAGTAGTTAGCGCCCTCTGAATCCAGCGACCTGACTGTAATATCCGGTTACGGCCCACTTTCATGACATTAATGATTTCGATTTAAAGCTTTCGTGACTGCAGGGATTCATCTTCTTGGTTCTTTCGGTAAAGTCACGTAGAAGGGAAGTAATAAAATAATAAAAATAAAACATAATAAAACAATTCTCACGACGTTTCGGCCACAACGCAAGCAGCCGTCCTCAGGTGAAAACCAGGTCCGTCGAGGCGACAGAGTCTGAATGAAACAGCACACGAGCTTGGAGCATATATATAAGCTGGGCGCATTGACAAAGGAATTTGCATATCAAAAGGAATTTAGCATATTTATGGGAAATGCAGGAATGTGATTAGTACTGCATATGCATGTGCATTATGCAGGATTAACAGCATCAAAGGAAGCTGCAGTTGCAGCAGTAACTGCAGCTTCCTTTGATGCTGTTAATCCTGCATAATGCACATGCATATGCAGTACTAATCACATTCCTGCATTTCCCATAAATATGCTAAATTCCTTTTGATATGCAAATTCCTTTGTCAATGCGCCCAGCTTATATATATGCTCCAAGCTCGTGTGCTGTTTCATTCAGACTCTGTCGCCTCGACGGACCTGGTTTTCACCTGAGGACGGCTGCTTGCGTTGTGGCCGAAACGTCGTGAGAATTGTTTTATTATGTTTTATTTTTATTATTTTATTACTTCCCTTCTACGTGACTTTACCGAAAGAACCAAGAAGACATTAATGATGTCAAAACTGATGCTGCCTGCCCCCCTTCACCGACATGCGTGGTGAAGTATGTTGACAAAAAAGAACCCATACCCAAGATGGTGTTGGGAGGTCTTCGTCCAATGACGGATTTAGAATTGCCGTCATTTATGTATTATTTACATTATATAGGCGCACAGACACTTTTAAAATCTATTATTGCATCAAACACCTCAGTCGACATCTCTTTTGAATGCAGGACGATGTTTTGCCGTCGGTAACAGCTACACGAGCCATAAAAAAAACTCAGCACTTGCAGTGATCTCCATCGGTGACCCCTGAGTTGAGCGAGTGGTGGTAAAACATCCACATTCTCATGGCAAGGGCCAGTCTCTGCCGGAAACAACCACTCTTGACTGCCGCCAAAGTGGTTCTTATTTTATCGACCCCAGAGAAATGTTGAATTCCCCCCTCTTTAAATAAGTAAAGAGCCTCCAATCTGGGTTATGAGGTCGTCACAAGACAAAGGTAAGCTGCACTTTGAACTCTAACCAAGTCCACGATTTGGAATCATGCGGTGTCGTAAATATGACGAGAGGCAGCGCAGCATCTGTAGACGCTGCACAGCGAGAGGCAGTCGCGCACAGGCGGCCCGGCGTGTCAGACCCACGGTGGCATTTACTTGCAAAATGTCGGGCCCTGGCAAGGCCTAGCAGCGGTGCGTCCTCCACCTGCGGCACAGGTTCACGATTTGAATGCAGCGGCTGCCCCGGTTAATCGTTTGGCGCCGTCTGCTTCGGAGTGGACTTCGCTGACCACGTGACGTCCGTCGCAAGAGTTGGGCCATTGTGTGCCAGCGTCAAGGGCCACATTTGCTAGGATTTGAAGAATTTCCCCCAAATTACTCAATTGTTGGGTATTACACAATTGCAACATCGCCTCCTCCTATTACACAGCGCTTGGCAGGACCCTCTTCAAAAGGAATCGGCAGACTCGGTGATGCTTCCGTTTAACACGTAGGCTTTCGCAAACAATATTATCCGTAATAAAGGTTTTTTTTTGGTTATAGGGATAATAATACGAGTATAGAATATTCAATATGGTCTTTTACGTCCATGCCTTTGGTTTGTATAATAGTGCGTATTGTGAAAACATAATTTTTTATAGAGATACGGAAACAACCTACGATGCAATTCCCACTTCCATAGAATGAGACAATTCCCAGGCCAGTCCCTGTTGTTACCATCAGGGTGTGCGATGCGTACACGAGTGGATGTCAATGTCAGTCATAGTCAAGTCATAGTCAGTGCAAGTCATAGTCAACAATATCTCCTTTTCGCTCATTTCAGTAGGTAGCCCTGAGCCGTTGACGGACATTCCACATTATTATGGACGGGACAAGTCTATCTCTATAACTACCACTGGTAAATAAAATAAGAAAAACGCAAGACTTATTCTATTCTCCTGGAGGGTTTATCAACTCAAATATATCCCTCATTAACATATCGCTCAAAATGCTGTTTAAATGATCAATGTATCTTACAATGCAGTAAATGACTCCTCATGGCATACCAATGTTATCTAAAACAAAAATACATCTTTAAAATGTAAATAGAATAATTTGCGAGCAGTGCTCACTCCTAATAGCAGCCGGCTTCGTGTGAATGCCCGCCTGAGTTCTACTCCGGGTGAGGTTCCACTCACTGCCATCACACGAGCATCACCTGGTGAGGCCACGCAGCTAGGAGATAGAGCCCTGCCATCGTAACGTGGATGTTCCACCAATGGCCAACGTCACCAAAGGAGGTGAGCAAAACTCATCGCTTGGAAGGGCATCGAGATATTTCGATGTTTTTTTCTTTCGATTAAAATAATGGAAGCAGATTACTTCAATACAATATTTCACCATTGCAAACATTCAATTATGCACGTTACTTAAAATATATTCGAAAAGGAAAGAGCCAAACAGTTTGGGCAGCTCATTTCAATGGGGCGTGACATATTTTAGGGAAAAAAAACTGTTCTGGTGATATGGTTCCCACCATAGGAATGTGGAGTATCCACTAATTTCTTCGGGATGCACACTTATTTGACCTAAACAATGATTTAATGTTTTTTTTGCAATGATAAATCTCTCTGAGAAAATCTCTCTGCTTAAAGCCTTCGATATCAGCCAGACCTGGTCAACCCTATTTCCATCTCACATATTCAACAATAAAAACAAACACCTACCAGTGTTTAATATTCATACGCATTTAGCATCTGCACTGGTGCAAACGAAAATAAAACGATTCTATTTAGAAATGAAACTACGCGCGCGCGCAAGTTATTTGCATCGGCACGGGAACGCGGAATGCACGGTGCAGAATTAATTTAACAATCAAATAATTTGAGCGGCACACAACTAAAACGTGGCATTAACATGTCTTAATTGCACACGATTTTCATACCTTGAGCCCGGGCCAGCAAACACATGCCCAAGCTGCAAAGAAGCCACAGGACGGTCGATGCCATGGGTGCTGCCTTCTGCCGGAATCGGAGTAAATTCTCGGCGTGAAAACTCCCGGCTTCTGAAACCCACTTTGCCGAAATTTCTTTCAAGGGGCGCTAAACAAATAAGTTGTGTGTTTTTTTGGAGTGGTTTGCAACCGTCGTTGGGAAAGGCACTTTGTGCAAGCAGCCTGCTTACAAGTCTATTCAACTGTGCCCAGTGCTTTATTGCTTGCGAATTATGCAGGCAGTGCAAATGCCATAGCGATGTGAAAACTGGCACCAGAGAAAAACTGGCACGCTCATGTGAACAAATAACTTGCTTGGAACGAGGACTCAAAACCGCCCAGAAAGCGAGGATTATATATATCTCTTTTGAAGATATGAATTGGATGTCTGTTGTGGCCTAACTTAAGATGGACTGAAAGTACTATTCTTCTCGCTGTTCATGATCAAGCTCACACAATTAGGGTCGGAGCAGTTGGCTCGAAAAGAGGGCGGTGCGTGAACGGTTATGCAGGTAGACTTAGACACGAGGCTGAAATAAAAATAACAAGTACAACTTGGGTACATTATGAGTAGCTGGTGGTGGGCCCATTGATGCAGAGTGCGCTGTCCATTGCAGGGGATGTCGATGTGATTGTTCGCGTGTTTGATTGTCTGCCGTGTTTGCAGGCAACAAGGGTAGAGATATAACGAAGGTATAGAGAGAGAGAGATGACGTTAATGTTGTGCGAGAGTGTTCACTCCACACCACGCTGATGAAATTCTCTGGCACGCGTGGTGACGGGTACTGCAAGATCTGACCGTGTCCGTCCAGTGCTCACCCGAGCTGCATTGCCTTCCGGTGTGCCGAACGAAGACATTATGAGGTCGCACTAATTACACACAAAGTAGATGCCGCAAACGAACCACAACACCTTGCTGATCAAGGAGCATGAACCATCATCGCGTGAACTCCGATCATCCTCGCATCAGTGGCAGTTGCTCTCCACCGAACAAAGATGGGTTTACCGCATCGCGCGGCGCTTTCAGATGCGCTTCTGCGGCCGTCTGGAACGCTCTTCCTTCCGATTTTAGGAAGCCATTGGAGCTATGCACTTTGAAATCTGAATTGAAAACTAATTTTTTAGAACTTATTTTTGTGTTCAGTTTGTTGTGCTCCTCCTGCACCTCCGATTAGCGCGGTGCGAAATAAGTTCAATGTACATAGCACATACACGTTTGGATGCTTTACTAATTTGATATAAAACAAATACAGTACAGTAATTCAATGTTTCTATTTATGTATTTAATCATAACCCTCAAATAACTTTAAAAATCGGCAATAATTAACATACTGATAAATTAATAGAATTAAACTGCAATGTCGTTTAATTAATGACCGAGTAAAAGACCTTGATCGATGTTTAATCTGCCACGACGATTTTGTCTGAGGGCATCTCCATACACTGGTTACTTCATTGCCAAAAATGTATACATTTGTAAAATGTATACATTTGTAAAATGGACAAAACATATCATGAGTGTATCTGTGCTCAAACACTGGGGCAGTGTTCGTATCCGTCGTCATCTTGAGCAAGTGATTATAATTCCACATTACCATGGCAGAGACCAATCTCAGCATTATAAAACCACTTCTGATTTACAAACATTTTTATTTATTTACAAAGTGGTTCTAATTTGACCCACCCCAAAGGAAAAGTGAGTGACCTTTGTTGACTGAACAGCATTTGAACGTCATGCTCACGAAATGTGGTGCTTTGAATCTAAACAACTACTGAGTACTCAAAGTACTCTCAGGTAAGTGACTATATTTACATGTATTCCCCGATTTACGAAAGGGATGCATTCTTCAATAAACACGTAGAACGAAATTTCGTAAATCGGAATGCCTTTCCCCATTCATTTCATACAAAACAATGTAGGTACAGGTGTTTCGGACAGCCATTTCAAATCTACTCCTAACCTAAAACATATACGCCTCTATGCCTTTTTCACAATCCAAAAAAATAAATGTTGAACCGATTGAACAATAACTAATTTACAACTAAAACGAATTCACTTGTTTTGGTCAGGGACCTCACCAACAAATCTGCGTGTTGGCACGACTGGCACTCACTGCTGCACTGCAGATCTTCACTCAAAACTGCTCGAGAGGAGTTGTACACCCCTTGCTGCTACTGCTATTCAGTGGCCTGAAATCAAATGTATCGCTCTGGATGACCGCTGCAAAGTATGATCTTGAGTTTTGATTATAGTGTGCTGATCTTCAAAGGTGCATTTTAAAAAAATTATACTCCTATTGATACTCCGGCTGTTATGGAGTGATTCATGTTGCCAGCAATGGCTGCAAAGTTTGGTCGTACATGTTATGTATATAGTTTATTGTTAAATTTGAATCACAGTTCCTATGATCACCCTTACATTTTTTATAGCTTTATTTTGGTGATTTCGAGAACGTTTGGGTTTAGCCATATTTGTTTGTTGTAGTACAGAGTTAGACTTATAACCTTAATCAAAATTGTCTTATGGTTGTTATTGTTTGATTTGCATCCCACTGGGATTTTTGCACACAGCGTTGATACAGTATATGGTGCTTTTTCTGGAAGACTTTGCTGTTTTTTCCTGGATTTTTCTGTTGCGTGTACTCACTTGAAGATGTTTCTTGTTCATGTTTTTGTTTGTTGCGGTTGCCCCCGATTCAAGAGCCGAATGGCTCACAGGGCTATACCTAATAGATGAACTCAACTGAACATCGCGCCGCTGGGGCTGATGGGTAACCTCGCAAGCCCTCCCCACGTGGCTTCTCCTTTGACGATGCTCGTGGCGCGTGGCCGCGGTGAAATGTCCAGAACGCGGAAGTTCCATTTCGTTCATCGAAAGGTGTCCGTCCCGTCATCTGTCAATCGCGTTCACGCGAAATTTCGGAAACCGAACGGTCGTGAATCGATGGATACCTTTCGATTTAAAGCTTTCGTGACTGCAGGGATTCATCTTCTTGGTTCTTTTGGTAAAGTCACGTAGAAGGGAAGTAATAAAATAATAAAAATTAAACATAATAAAATATGTTTTATTTTTATTATTTTATTACTTCCCTTCTACGTGACTTTACCGAAAGAACCAAGAAGACGATCGATACCTGTCCAGGTGTTGTGCGCGGTGTTGATGCCAGCCAGGTGACACAGTGGATGGAGGTAATGGCACCGAATCAGAATGTTGCCGGTTCAAATATCCTGATCATGTGTCAGCTGTTCATCCTTCTGCATGTCAACAGTGGTTGTCCGTAAAATCATTGGTTCCTGCCATAGCAATGGGGAATTTCCACCGCTGGTTCAGGGCTGAGCCACTGAGATAAGCTCTGCCCCTGTGGCCATGTGTAATGGAAACCGCTTTGTTGTATAAAGTTCAGTACTGTGGTTGCTGTTCACATCTGCTCGTCACTTATAACCACACATGAACCAAAATGACTTAGATTTGTAAAAATAAACGCCTGTACTTTAATCGATTGAGATTACAAATGTCATGCTGAACACCAGATTCCTTTGATACGTACGCGGCCATGAAATTATAATGGTTACACCAACTTATTAATAGTAATTTGACATGTGACATTCAAACTACTCTTCTGTATGAGCAATGTTCTTGTTTATACCATGAATTGCTGTGTTTGGATATTCATTTGTGAAATTTATACCACTCCGAGTATAAGTATGGAGCCAGTCGTCATAAGGGGCCGTCCATAAATGACGTCACGCGATTTTGGACGGTTTTTGACCCCCCCCCTTCGTCACCCGGCGTCACAAAAAGTCAGACCCCCCCTCAAATATGACGTCACAAAGATCTGCCCCCCCCCCCAAAATAAAACATGGTTCAAATCGCTTTAAACTATTGTCATTGTAGTGCGTATTTAATGTGGCGCTGCACTCTGATGTTGTAGGAGAAAACATTTATTATAAGGTATATTTAAATAAGTAGAACGTGTTGTCCATATTTATTTAAAATTGCGCATTTTGATGTGACGTCACATTTCTCAACCCCCCCCCCCCCTCGTCACACATCGTCACAAATGTCTGACCCCCCCCCCCCCCCAGGTGCGTGACGTCATTTATGGACGGCCCCTAACGTTTAGAATTCGCGTGTTTAAAGCTACGGTTACAATGTCATTTGCATCCATAAGCATTAACTTGTAACCATATGATAGTAATCCCATCAATAGTATGCATAGCACAGGCGTGAGAAATGATCTCCCTCGTCATCGTGAGCCAGATTAATTGAATTCTGCAGAGGGGACAAACGTATTCACGGCGCTGTCTGCACGCACACGGAACACGTGGTCCACGGACAGGACCCACGACTCTTTCGGGACCCAGAAAAAAGATGTCTGTGTGCGTGTGTCGATATCTTTGTATTGTTTGTCTCGCTGTCTGTCTTACCGTTCCGTCTCTCTCCACCACCTCGCACGGCGGAACCATTCACTCAACATTCGCACCTGAGCACGGTCTGGCTGCAGACGGCGCGTCAGAAGTTCAACGTCCGTGCACGAGTCGCTGTTGCACGCTGCCACCTGCAGGAATTCCCACTTCGCCACTGGGCCAGACGAGCGGCACCCACCCCGCTTCCTTTGCCTTTGGGCTCCCGTGGCCTCCCGAGGAGACAGATGCACCGACTCGGTGAGATGAGCTCCACTCGGATCTGCCGAATCCCACCGCCACCCGCCCTGCTGCAGCTGCAGCAGGTGAGCAGGAGGGCCCTCCTGCACGCCTGCTGCACCGCTCTGCTCGTTCCGAGCTGGATATATGCACAGTGCGTGAGTCTGCTGGTCTCTACGTGAGTCTGCGGATCCTAATAGGGGTTTTCCCCTTTTTTCTGGCAACAAAACTGACACCTTTTGCAAGGAATCATGCTTACATTAACCACAATACTTGCAGTCAAATGCAAACAAAAAACAATACTTTGATAAATTTATGCATTGTCTTTGAAACGTATTGGTCCACACCAGAGACGGCTTTCTTTAGTCTCATATGGTGTTCGACCAGATGACGCCAAAGGCGCACAGTTCAAAGACAACGCACTACCAGAGTAATGAGAGCTCGGGGTGAGCAGCTACATCATGGGAGAAAGCTGTCTCTGGTGTGGACCAATCAGTTTCAAAGACAATGCATAAATTATCAGAGTATTGTTTTTGTTTGCATTTGATGAATCTGAATGGATTATTCATCTTTTAATAGGACGCAAATAGCACCGGTGGTGTAAAAATGATGCCTACAAATTAATACGCACACATACGGATGCGTCATGGCGTGGCCAGACGATGAGGAATGGCAATGGCGTGGAAAGATCTTCATACAGCAGTGGATGGATCAGGGATGTCCATAATGATGATGAACATCGATTATTACACAGTAGGTGGTGTGCATGTAGGTGAGGCTTGGTCTAATATTGCTGTAGAGAGTATAAGTTCACGTTCTTGACCTCTGCACATGTTTTCCAGTAGATGTATGTAGTATACATGCGTGTTGAACTTCTTTCACACCGTACGTAGCCAACCGTGCTAATCGGAGGTGCGGGAGAGTTGAAGAGGATCCTTCTGGTCAGGGAGGATGTTTGTCTAAAAGGTGTTTCTGGGCCATGCTGGACTCCTCCGTAGTGGCAGTAAAATGTCAGCGCCGCTGCACTGACGATCCCTAATAATAGTGACTCTGCAGCATTGCAAATAAGTCTGGAAACTTGGCTCATGGGTGGTAACCGAGCCCCTGCGTTTAAGGATTCTGCCATCTAGGGGTCATGTTTGTCTGGTTGTGACATCACACGAGGCTTGATGTGTCAAGCCACGAAGACGTCGCTGGCAAAAACGACGACTTGTTGTTTCCGAGTGCGACGACCAAAGGAATTGCTCACAATGTGGCAGTCTTTCTTTCTGACCACCCCCAACCCACCGACCCCCACTGTAGCCACGCAGCCCCTGGGTGCTCGGGGTGCATTCT
Organism: Lethenteron reissneri; assembly: GCF_015708825.2. NCBI lineage: Eukaryota > Metazoa > Chordata > Hyperoartia > Petromyzontiformes > Petromyzontidae > Lethenteron > Lethenteron reissneri. The sequence continues at coordinate 2,912,798 of NC_083798.1, read as the reverse complement.
CGTCGCTTGGAGGTCTTCACTTGGCATCAAGATGTTACACCCAGAATCGGAATCTTTACTTATACCGGAGGAATCCGATGAGCTACAAAGCTCGCTCTTGAGCGACATTCACACTTTTATTTTGTTTGCAGTCTTTCCCCCACCCCCCACCCTTTATATTACGGTTGCCATCTCCTGAGGTACAAAAGATGCCCAGAAAATATAATGGGAATAAGAATACGGCATCTCGCAGTATCTCATACGGCACTATCAAGTTTGTAAGCATAAAGAGTTCACGTGTTTCTGGAATTGAGCTCGTTTATAGGAGCTTCGCGAAAGAGGCGATGGGATGGAAATTCCAAAGTCGATCGGTACGAGCGACAAGAAAACAAGGTAAGTGTTGTTGCCTGCAGCACGTGCCGCAGTTGAACACCAGATGAGTGAGACACAATGGCCTGGTAGCGTTAGTCTAAGTCACATCATTTAACAAAGCAACATGAGAAGATATGCCTGACCTCTGGCAGGACAGGGCACACCGGCTTGGACATGTGGAACCAAAGTTGGCGAGAGAGCGTTGCGGTTGTGATCAGAGAGAAGTGGAGGTTGCGGCGGTGAGTGGGCCACGCTCCCTGGGTCGAGGAGGGCATATCAACGGCGTAGGCACTGGAGTGGCACCACCCAGAGATCACAGAGACCTAAAGCTGGAGTAGTTTAAAGGTGGAATTGTGCAAGAGCAGACTTTGGAGGTCAGGGGTCAGCTGTACAACAAATATTGGCACCTGGAAAGAAAGGGTCAGAAAGCGGTGATGAGGTGCGGAGGCACCGTTGGCGTTGGCTCCGATCGGCTCGATACTGACCCTTGTGAACTCTTATACGCAGGGCCGTGTCGTGATTTCAGGTCAGTCAGGCAGCGAGCGCCACCGAAGGATTTTCAGCCAATAAATCCACGCAGCCGCTGAGCAGAACAGATCTGGTGGCAGCCCAGCACCCACTGGTACATTCAACACGAGAGATGGGACTATCTGGTTATGGTAATCGATTAGCTATTATCGGTTCCATTACCAGGCGGATAGGATGCCATCGAAATCGTTGGAGAAAATGAAGTGCAAGCTTTGTTCCCACGTGTGCCGCTGGATGGGAGGTGATTAGCGGGGCTTTGTGATGTCATCGGAATCAGTAGCCACGTGACACTGGGCGCCGTGACTTTTCGGGAACCGAGTAATCGACCACGAGAGAAAAGTAGCCAATTACAATTTTTTGTCGATTCATGTGTTTTTTTTATTGACGACTCGTTCCAGCTCTGTTAACTGTTGAATCGCCTGGTGATGTCCCCAACAATTAAGGTGGCGAAAAGTTAACTACCTTGCCTGGTATACAGGAGGTCGTGGGTTTGATCCCTAACCTGACGCCTGCTGTATATTTGGAGTTTGCGTGTCCTCCGGTTTTTCCCTCCAAATTTAGGAACGTGGATTTAGTGTATTTGGCTGCGATAAATTTCCACGTGATAAGCCACTTCGTTGAGCTATCATTTGTGGCCAGATCGCTTCTAAAAAAGAGCTAGTGGGCCTTACCTGGTAAAATAAAAAATAGATTAGTTTACAATCAGAAAATTCAAGGTGGAGCTCATCACTTTCTTGAACTGGAGACATCCAATTCCTAAGATGGCATTTGTGAATTTGAGTCACTTAGGACACTAAATTTGTGCTCTCAGTTTCATGTAATGAAACAAAGGAATTGCTTTTCGTAACTCGTACAGTACACAGCAGAGGTGGGACAAAGTCATTGTTATGCAAGTCCAAGTCGAGTCTGAAGTCATCAAATTCATGACTCGAGTCTGACTCGAGTCCAAGTCACATGACTCGAGTCCACACCAGCTCAGAGGTGGGACAAAGTCATTGTTATGCAAGTCCAAGTCGAGTCTGAAGTCATCAAATTCATGACTCGAGTCTGACTCGAGTCCAAGTCACATGACTCGAGTCCACACCTCAGAGGTGGGACAAAGTCATTGTTATGCAAGTCCAAGTCGAGTCTGAAGTCATCAAATTCATGACTCGAGTCTGACTCGAGTCCAAGTCACATGACTCGAGTCCACACCTCAGAGGTGGGACAAAGTCATTGTTATGCAAGTCCAAGTCGAGTCTGAAGTCATCAAATTCATGACTCGAGTCTGACTCGAGTCCAAGTCACATGACTCGAGTCCACACCTCTGGTACACAGTGCAATGTCGCATTATTTCGTAAAATGGCACTGGAAAATGACATAACTTAGGAATTTGCTCTTTTATCCCACACTGCCACTCTTTCATGGCCTGTTAAAAATAGATGTTCCTCACAGCGCAATAAAAAGTTAAACTGTAGCTGTTACATACTGAAACGTGCCAGATGTTTTTTTATTGTTTATTTTTGTGATCTCATTAGCAACCAGGCTGAGATCACCAACTCACTCAACTTGTGAAATCTGTTTAATGGTGACTCAAATCCAGGACCTCAACGGCGTTGGCTCAGTGCCCTCTGACACTGCCGTTATGAACTCACTGAGTCACCCAGCCACCTTTGCTTCCGTTGTGAATAATAATTAATAAATAAACAGACACGCAAGATCTCATTCACACCCAACAATAAAATAACATTAATGTCAACGAGCCCTTTTGGATTAATGTTTCTATTTGCATTTGTTTCAGCGGGTAAACTCTGAACTGGTTATGACTTTTCTGAATGTCATCAGCAGAGCGGGGCCTGGTTTCAACAATTCCACTGGATTGCCAGCATGTTTTACAGTCCTCCGTGAACACTGAAATTGTATAAATGTATAATATGCTGTCTTGGTGCACTGTGGCCAGTAAATAAGTAAACAAGCGTCTGCTTCATCATGGGATTAGTAAGCGTCTGCTTCACCTTCTAAAACAATATCACATTTTGGGACCCATGAGGTGGATATTTATGTAATTCACCAGAATATTCTTTAAATCCTAGATAATATAAAAAAACTCCCCTCACAATGCAGTACAGGGACGAGTTCGGTTCCAGAGGTCTGTTCATAAGTCGATTTTTTCGCAAGTCCAACTTTACTCCTGTCGATTCCAAACGTGTTGTACGGCATGTACACTAAACACGGGGAATGACTTTAAGCATTGTATAATCTCCTGCAGATGTAGATGCCACTGTTTCTTCACGCTCTGCAGATGTAGATGCCACTGGTTCTTCACGTTCTGCAGATGTAGATGCCACCACCGCCATCTATTGCCCGGCGGTCGAACTTACAAGTCTCCGTCCGAACAGGCAACTGGACATACGGACAGGTTTGTTCGTATCTCTGTATGTTCGCGAGTCGAATTTTCGTAAGTAGAGCAGTCCCTGTACATATCTTGCCATTGTAGAGTATTACATAAAAACCAGTGCTCCGAGTGCAGGAGGGTTGTGAAAAGAGGATGACAATGTCAACCGCCTCTTATTTCCATTGCAGAACAACGGGTTCTCTACGAGATGTTTTTTGTTTGTTTTAAACAATATATTTTGTACACAATGCATTGAGATTGCTCACATTGCTGGGCAAACAAGTTTGGCTCTGGGATTTGCAGACTGCAGCGCTTGCTGCACCAAACTCTGCTGCAAGCGGAGTCCTGTGTCTCCGCTTGTTGTGAATTACATTTCCAGATGCAAAGGCATGCGATTATTCTCAGGCCTTTACAAGGGCCTCAAACTGCGCCGCTGTGGCCGTCGAGTAAGCGAGGCTTGGTTCTTTTTCTGAGCAGATTTGCTTTATTTAAATATTTAATTTGGGCATTGGGTGCACAACAGTGGCGCGGATAAATTCCGTGCTTAATTCTAGATTTGAAGCTTTCGTGACTGCAAGGATTCATACTCTTAGTTCTTTAGGTAAAGTCACGTAGGTAAAAAATGAAATTAAAATTAATAAAAATAAAAAATAAAAATAAAAGAATAATAAAAAATAAAAACAATTTTTATTTCATTTTTTACCTACGTGACTTTACCGAAAAATTCCGTGCTGCTGTTCAGAGATCTCACCAGCAGGGGGCAGTGAAGCGACACGTGCCATCACACCGGTGGTCCGTGTCGAGATGTCCCACTAAAATGATCGTGAGAAATTATACAATTGTACATTGTGATCTAAAGCTGTTGATCATGACACCCTGCACAACCAACACACTATCGTCAGCTTCGACCGTTTGTTTTCTCTGTTTTTCTTCAGGGTTTCAATTAAACCTGTGTCTGAAATGTGACATCGATTACGAAATTATCGAATTCGTAATAATTTTCCTTCGCAGTGCTCAGATTTTTTTCTGAAAACGAGACGTTGTGTGTGTGTGTGCCACATCCGTGATTGTCCATCCATGATTTTGCCACATAGATCACCCGATTTCATATCGAACTACCACTACATTTTAACCAGAATTGTGTGGTGTGTATTGTGTTAAACGTTTAACCCATTGGGAAGAACAAAAAACCATGACATTGATTTGTCCGTTTTGTTCTTCCTACTAAATATCGACAAGAATTGACGTTGATTTTCGTTGTTGTTACCAGTTGAATTGTTAACAATAACCATCAATCGATACATTCTTTGGCAGGTGGCCCATTCGCAATGCCCCAGAGGTTATGAATTCTTGCATTTAAACATTATACAATTGGTGGAGCTGCGGTCAGAGCACTTGGGCATACATGAGAAGGTCTTGAGTCAAAATTCCGATTCGGGGTTAAGATCAGCCCGTCATGCGTCTGTCGGTGATACAATAACAGCCGTCTGATGAGACTCGCGTCTTCCGTGGGAATGTGGAATTTCCATGAGTGCCTCAAGGTTACCAACAAAATCGAGTGCTGCCCCCGCTGCTCATATAAGCAAGGCGAATGCGTTGACTTGATGTTAAACAACGTGGTACTAACGTACAATGCGTGTGTAATATAGGCTGTGGAACAGTTGACATCGCGTAACTCGCGTTCAGTTTCAAGCCACGGGCGCCATGGGGTATGTATACATATGGCGCAAAAACACTGCTGAACACATCCCAATGCAGACATCTCGTGACTAAGAAAAACACAGTGTTGAGACTCACAGAAGAAGATCTCCTGTAGACAGGAGATTTTTATTGTGCAGAGGAAACACTGCGCATTGTTTTTTTTTTGGGGGGGGGGGGGGCAAGACCACTTCAGATATCACTCACCCACTGCCGGATTAAGCTCGTGTGGGGGCTGGAGCAAATGCTATAAAGGGGCCCTAAATATAAAAAACACACAAATATTAAACACACAATTGTTTTACTTGCACAGTAAAGTAATTGTATTTTTTTTAAATTTTCCATACAGCCAGATAATACGACAAATCGCTAACCTTAAACACCGAGTCGTTCATAAAAGGCGGTATAGTACTATAGTAATAGAGCAAGTGCAGAATCACTGAACCGGAATTGATAGCTTGAAAGCATTTCACGCGGGGTACCTTGAAAGTGCGGGCCCCATAGCATTTGTAGCTACTTTTGCTACTGGGATAATCCGGCACTGCACTCGCCACTGTTGCGAGCCATGGGCAGGAGTTATGTTCACAGCACAGCACGGTGAGCCAAACGCCGCGTCACTCCCTAATAATGTCACTGTCTTGCTGCAACCTGCAAGGCGCTCCGCCACAGTTTAACGGCGATTTTCTCACCCATCCAGCACCCATGAGTACTTAAATTACAACCGTGGGTGAGTGTGGCTCACTGACAGAGCCCAAGAGGGAATGACGGTCATCTCTGTCGCCTAACTGCAGACTTGCTCAAGTGCCTTTCTGGAAGGCCTACTTACTATAATAGCTTAAGCTCTCTATTTTAGCATGATATCAAAAGGCGCGATTCACGTCTTGGGGAATATCTCTTCTCATCAAACTTTTTTGGGGAGCAAAAAAAAAATAACTTTGCCAAAGTCTCCATCTCCGAGAATATCGCAAATCAATCGGAATGTGTGCTTGCTGTATCCTCAATATCCAGCCAATGGAATTGCAGGGCTTCCTATGTGCACTGCGCTTTGAGATATGGTCCTATTTCGACGTTTGATACACCAGAATTGTAGTAAATGTTTGAGTAACCCTCATCGAAGCAGCATTAACGTGATTGATACTTTAACATGAATTGCTCTGGTGTGATAACATTTCTGATGTGGTTCCAAACTGACAGCACATCAGGGGACATAGATTTCCACACATGCTGCATTGTGTATCAGCATCTGACGAGATAATTATTGAGTGGCGCGTTGAAAATTTAAACATTTATATAGTGACTGCATCATGAAAAAAAAACTCTTTATGGAATCCCACTATGCATCGTTAAATAAATACGGCAGAAACCAATCAGTCACCGTCTGACAATGCTTCTCAAGGCCCAGAGGACGTTTTTTCAAGGTCACACAAAATGACCTCAGGGGCTCACCTCGAGTTGGGGTTCTTATTCCTCTCCAGAGAATTTGTCTTCGCTCCCTTCCCAGCAAGGGCATTCGGCTGACTTATTGGCAAATCTGGTGGCTGTCCAAAGAGGGCTCTGAACAGCCCCTTTGTGCGTCTTAAAACTTAATTCCCGACTGCTAAAAGCTGCTTTAGTGTTGCTTTTTAGCTGCGATAACTGACATTATATTGTATTAAAAAAATAACAACATGTTTTGCCGTTTGTGATCGTTTTACAATTTTGCATGTTTAGTTTAATTAAATCGATGCTATTCATTTAAATAGGAGGATAATGCTTCGTGGTTTATTATTTATTCTGCTAGGGATATTGTAGGTAGGTGTAAAGGTAGATAGATTTATGTTAGTGGGTAGACCCGGCTGCCTTTGCGGAGCCAGAATTGATGTTTGCACGCAACACCGGGTCACTAAAATAAGGCTGAGTCTACATAGGAGTTGCCCAGGGGCTACTTGAAACAGATTAATATGGGTAGAAATCAAGCCCAGGTGTGTTAATAATGCACCACCAATCACTTCTAGCGCACAAAAGCGAAGGTCGCCTATTTCGCCTATTCAGTATACACCTTTGGGACAAGTGCTGTTAGAGAGCACCTGTTAAAGCCAGACTAGCGGACAATGGAATAGTGTGGCCTGCTCCATGTCTGGCCTCCTGTCTCCCCATTACCGATGTACACACATTCACGCACGCACACTCACACGGCCACAATTCACCAAACCCCACGCGACGGTGAGAGTCAAGCCCTTACACGACTCGCGGTCAATGATGGTGTAGACTGCGGATAGTTGAGATGAGCTCACTAAACATCCCAATTTTATAAATTACCCGGACTGGCTGAGCCCTACTATCTCTGCAGAGAGGCGGGACGAGCCCGTGTTTAATCCCGTGACGGTGACTTCAGCTGCAGGAATGAGGCGCAGTTCCCTCCGCCTTCAAATCATCGTCTGGGTGGTGCTGCCGTGACTGACTCATTGGCGAGCACTTATCAATGACGTGCACGGAGTTTCACCGGAGGCTCGTACGCGCCCAGTGAAAGTAGAGGCAGCACATTAATTACTACCCCACAGGCAATCAAAGGCTGCAAGTAATTTGAATTCGTTGATTGTGGCCAAAGACACCGAGGCGATTACATGAGCGCGGGGCGATGCTCATCTCTGTTGGTGGCCGCATGCCGCCGGTGCAAATTCCACATTGCTATGGCGGGGGGCAGTCTGTCCACAAAACAGCTGCTGTTGCCTTCACACAAAGTGGCACTGGTTTTTGTCGACCCCCGAGTGATGATGGGCTAAGTCGAGTCCCGATTGCAATTTGAGCTCGCAAATTCCTGGGCTTTTGCGCTGTGACCATGGTGCCACCTTATGGTACTTATTGCTGCCTTTGATCTATTTTAAGCATTAACTCATTTGAATTCTTTATTTCTTACTTCCTGTAGCTGCGCAATTGTAATACTTATTTATTGCGGTGTGTAGTTATGTTATTTATTTTATTACAAAATAGTTGTCACTTTCACGCCTGGGCGAGATGCACTCATGGAAAAAAATCCGCCTGAATCATGCCACACAGTCTTCAAGTTCAAGTTCATTTATTAGGTATAGCCCTGTGAGCCATTCGGCTCTTGAATCGGGTGCAACCGCAACAAACAAAAAAACATGAACAAAAAACATCTTAAAGTGAATATGTGACTAAGTGCAAACAGAAAATCCAAGGAAAGACAGCAAAATTTTGCAGAAAAAAACACCGTACACCAACGCTGTGTGCACAAATCCCAGTCTTCAATGCCCCTCTTGCACAGCGCTCGGCATGTTGATACTTATTCATATTCTTGTTGATACTTCCCCACAACTTATCCTTGCGAGGCAAACTTCCTCGTCGCTCCATCTCTGCGGCGGTTGTCCTCATCGGAGCGATCGCTCCCTTGGACTCACTCTCGCCGATCGCCCGTCAGCCCTTCGAGCGATGTGTCCACCTTTCTTCGGCAGTCAGTATGGCATGTCTGATTTGATCCGTGAGCTCCTGGTCCTGTCTCTTAAGTTTACTTACGAGCATGCAGCTGCGTAAATGTCGTTGTTGCTAATTTAATTGAATCATAATCTGCCTGCTGAGGGGGCTTGATGCAGCCTGTCATCTCTCTGGGGCTCATTAAACACCACTTTTGTAAGAAGTCAACAATGATTGTCCTTTGGACGGCCTGGCCCCCACCATAGGAATGTGGAAACTCTACAACTGGCTCACGGCCATATATGGAGATGAGCACTGCCCCACATCCATTTGATCAGAAAACACGTGGGCTTTAGTATTTTTACTTAAAAAATGGCAATATACAAAATAAAATGCCCCATCTTGACCAAATTTAAATCATATATTTGAAATCCTCTGCACATTTAGCCTTAAACGGAAACTAAAATTTCAAAGGCAGAGCATGGAAAATTAACAATGCAGGGAATATGCGTTTTATTTCGATGTCAAGATAAATTTTAAAGTTATTTTATTATGATATGCTTCTTGAGAAAATAGTTTTCAAATTGGTTAGTGCAATACGGTCGTCATAATTATCTGCTCTTTGTCAATCGACTGGTGAATGAAACCTTTCCCACCACTCTGTTAGTCTCAGTTTTTCTATTTTTCCCACCATAATTCACGAAGCTGATCAGTATGGTTTGGTGAAGTGCGGGCTATGACTGGTTCAGATATAGTTATCCACCGATGTTAAACATGGATGGGAATTTAACCTAGGGTTCGTAACGCATTGCGAAAGGCCACTGTCCCATCATGCCCCTGACATTGCCTCAGCCCTCTGGCGAAATTAAAAGTGGGGACGCGTATCTGGGCGTGGTGGCGCACTTCTGCAATCCAGAAATAAGAGTTAGTGGATCGCACAGAGATCACCACGAGTGGAACCCTAAAACCTCCAGGCCGGTCATTATATGACAGCACTGAGAGGTGGGTTCTGTCGTACTTTGAGTTATCTCTATGATCATTTAGGATTTATTATTTGGTTCTTTCGGTTAAGTCACGTCTAAAGATAAAATAATAAATTAAATAATAGCATATTACGACGTTTCGATTGCAATTATTTAATTTGCTATTATTTAATGTATTCTTTTATCTTTAGACGTGACTTAACCGAAAGAACCAAATAATAATTCCTGCAGTCACGAAAGTTCTAAAATTAACATTTAGGATTTCTCCCACACTCTTGCTTTCCTCCCATAAAGGAAAATGTGTGCATCGAGTCCCGAGGCTTTGTGAGCATTGCTTAAGAAATAATTGTACTTTTTTTTATTATTACCGTACAGTATTTTCTCTTTAATTCATCTAACCAGTGCAGAAGCTGCTTAAAAGTTAAGCCTTGAAGCACAATGGTCTGAGTCCAGTGGAGAGTTATGCTCATTACTCGGAGCGTTACGACATGTCGAAAAAAATTGATTCTCACTCTGACAGAGCGTGCGTGTGAGAGAATTTATTCGTTTCGGAATCGTACCCACTCAGTAATCACTGTGGTTCGTGTAGGCCCCTGCATTTGCTTGAGGCATTACAATATAAACACACGTCCATTGTCGATTCTTGACAATAAATGTAATCGTCAACATATTCGCACATTATAATTATTTTTCCCCCTTTTATCTGGCAACGCGCCTTTTGGCGTCATCTGGTCCAACACCATGTGAGACTAGGCTCTAATAAAAGCTGTCTCGGGTGTGTAATAATTAATTTCAAGGACAGTGCATACATTATCAGAGTTGTGTTTTTTTGTTTGCATTCCGACCGCAGGTATTGTGGTCAATGCAAACATGACTCCTTGTAAAAAAGGTGTCAGTTTTGTTGCCAGATAAAAGGGTAAAAAAAACTATTATCATATTTTGCTACTGGCAAAGGAGGTTCCAATGGTATATTCGCACGTTGTTCAACGCCTGCCCTTTCTCTTATCTGGCTTGCACTCATGAAACCAAAAACAAATCTGCGAACCGTGTTTCTTCTTCATCATCATCATCATCATCAAATAAACAGTACAGTACTGTCATAACTTCAGCAGTTGTCGTGGTGTGAGTATTTCAGCCAGCAGTATTGCTCACACGTTCGTGTGGCTGTCTCATTTGTTCGCATAATCAGCCTCTTCTAAAGCGTCATTTCTTCCCGGGTGCGGGAGACGGGGTGTGGGAGACAGGGCGCGCTCGCTTTAGCCGCTGGCACAGTGTGACGCATCTTAAGTTATAGCCCTCACAGAGACTTTCCTGGTTTTTTTTCCAGGGCAGCTGTCCTTGCCCTTTTGCTAGAATATTTTAGCTGCAAACAATACATGTTTCATGAACTAATGTTTCATCCACTCCACTGTCATACGTTCAAAAATGTATAATTGACTTCAGAAATAAAAGTGACGCAGTCAGTGAAATCTGTGTCATTTAACATTTTGGATTTACGTGTTTCGGTTTGTCTTTACAAATCAAACTGGATGACGAAGCTGGATCTAACCCTGCAGCTTGTCCATATTTACACGAGCGGGAGAGATGCGGGTGTGGCACACACGGCAGTCAATGTGAAACAAACTTTAAAATTTTGTTGCTGTGGATTTCACACCTGATGATGATTGCTCGTGTTGCAGTCGAAACCTCGTGAGAATTTTTATTGTTTTATATTTATATTATTTTATTATTTCCCTTCTACGTGACTTTACCGAAAGAACCAAGAATATGAATCCCTGCAGTCACGAAAGCGTTAAATCAAAATTTAAACCTTAAACAAATAGATATTAACAGCTAAACCGAATAATAATCATTTTCTTGGATCTTTCGGTAAAGTCACGTAGATAGGTTCAAAGAAACTAACTAAAAATAACAAAAAACTACGACGTTTCGATCGCAACACAAGCGGTCGTCTTCAAGAAAAGGGGGGCATGTGTTTCAATCGAAACGTCGTCGCTTTTGTTGTTATTTTTTGTTATTTTAATTGAACCTATCTACGTGACTTTGCCGAAAGACCCAAGAATACGAATTCCTGCAGTCACGATCGACTTTTATCTATTGTACATTCTGCTCCATCTCTCACCCCGCGTGTTTATGAGGAAAGCATGTACCCTACGGTGCTAGTTAAATCACACGCACACACGTCCGATGGGCGTACACACACACACACAAAACTGCAAGATAGCAATACGACCCTGCAATGTCTCAGTTCACCGCAAATGAAGTTTCCGTCAATGTGTCCTCCGCTCGTGGTTCAGGAAGATACTGTCAAATATGGATGCTGCTTGCCGAATTTTAACAAGTTCACTTTCGGCTTGGTGCTTGGATAGCCTGGTGGTCAATGCGTGCGCTGTTGAGCCAGCTTTCATATATGTTTTACAAGATGTACCCTCATTTGCCAGGTAGTTTCACAGGGATACCACCAAGGTGTAATGGTCAACACACTGAACTTGCAATCCAGAGGTCACCGGTTCGATGTGACCTCCCAGCATGGCAGTTGAAACAATGGTGTGCAAGTTTCCTAAACTCCTCCACCTCCGTTTACCGAGCGGTATGAATGGGCACACCACAGTTTGTCGATTGGTGGCAGGGTCATGCGTGGTGGGGTAAAGTGTGGGTACTCACACTTCCAAGAAATCTGGCCAGTGTGGAAGAGTAGGCCAACATACTCTCTCTCGAGCGCAGATGAAAGAAAGTGTCTCGAGAGAGAGAGAGGGGCTTTTGAGTGCTCCCTTCTTCCAGCAGTGGCGCATGAGCAAGTACTTTCAGGGCTGCACCTTTACTTTGTAGTGTCTAAGCACGCACAACACAGGCGCACGTATGGAAACGTGACAGAGATGCCGGACTTTTACCGAAGGCTGCCCGCGATTTTATTCTGCCACGGGAAAGCACGTCACGGTGGCTTGTCACGGTGGCACGTCACGGTGGCTTGTCACGGTGGCTTTGGTTGTGGATGTCGTTTTCACGACTGCCAGTCTTGCCATTGACCAAACCGTATGCTAAGCAGGTTTTGTTTAAGCCTGGTTAAAATACGTACAGTGACCAATGTTCAAAAGAGCAGGTGCACGGAGCGTTGACAGATAACACAGAGCACATGCTGTCAATTTGTAGCATCTGGTAGTAGTTTCCCAGTTTGTTTTTTACAAGCATGTGTCTTTACTGTGTAAAACCACCACACTGGAATGTTGGGTCAAAGCACCTATTATCTCTCCACTTCTTCTCTCGCACTGCAAGACTCTATAATTACCTCGTGTCCTACGTTCCTGCTGTAACCCTGCTCATGTTTAAGGCGTGCATTTCACACTTATCAAGAACAACTTCAGGAGCGCCGTTTGCTCCTGGCCACTTGGCATTTTGGGACCTTTTTGGGCCCTCTGCTCAGCAATCCAGATTTGAAAGCAAGTGGGTTTGTGATCAAGTTCAAGTTCATTTATTAGGTATAGCCCTGTGAGCCATTCGGCTCTTGATCCCTGTGTGAAGACCCTTGAATATATGGGATTGCTGTGTTCCTCTTGAGAGTATGGGATTTCTCCTGGGCACCCGGTTTCCTGCCTCGCTTAACGCAACACTCATTCCAGTATAATAACAAGTGGCCAAACAACAGCGCAGATGAAAGAAAGTGTATTGGGACTCAACGTGGCTTTGCTGGATTATAAAACATGAACAGAGAATTGTTATAATTAGGATTGCATTTATAATAACATCACGTAGTATTGCACACAGGATGAAGACATTCGCTGACACGTCCACAGATTAACTCAGTATTCTGATCTGGCAACATGGCCTCTCGGTGTGCTGTGAAGAAGGGCCATTGCCCGAAACGTCGCATATCGTTGACTTCATTTTTTTCATTTAAGGCCACACACACAAGTGTCATTGAAGAATGTGTTGAGTTAAAAATAACAAAAAAGTGAGCGACTGCTGTTGTTGAGTGTGGAAGGAGTGGGTGTGACAGGGGGCGTGGCCGGTGTGAAGCCCCGCCCCCCACGAGGCCACGCCCCCCGCGAGGCCACGCCCCGAGGTGGTGGCGCGCGATGCGCAGCGCCGCACTCACCTGGGGGCACGAGGTGGGCAGCAGCGCGTGAGTCGAGCTCCACTCACCAAACACCCACACAAACACTCACCTACACACTCACCTACACACTCACACCTACACACTCACACCTACACACTCACACCTACACACACTCACACCTACACTCACTCACACACTCACTCACACACTCACTCACACTCACACACACTCACCTACACACTCATACACACACTCACCTACACACTCACACACACTCACCTACACACACACACTCACCTACACACACTCACCTACACACACACTCACCTACACCTACACACTCACCTACACACACACACTCACACACTCATACACACACTCACACACACACTCACCTACACACACTCACACTCACCTACACACTCACACACCCACCTACACACTCACACACACTCACCCACACACACTCATACACACACTCACCTACACACTCACACCCACTCACACACACTCACACACTCACTCACACACTCACTCACACACACTCACACACACTCACCTACACACTCATACACACACTCACCTACACACTCACACACACTCACACACACTCACCTACACACACTCACCTACACACACACTCACCTACACCTACACACTCACCTACACACACACACTCACACACTCATACACACACTCACACACACACTCACCTACACACACTCACCTACACACACTCACACTCACCTACACACACACACTCACACACTCATACACACACTCACCTACACACTCACACCTACACACACTCACACACACACTCACACACTCACTCACACACTCACTCACACACACTCACACACACTCACCTACACACTCATACCCACACTCACCTACACACTCACACACACTCACCTACACACACACACTCACCTACACACACTCACCTACACACACACTCACCTACACCTACACACTCACCTATACACACACACTCACACACTCATACACACACTCACACACACACTCACCTACACACACTCACCTACACACACTCACACTCACCTACACACTCACACACCCACCTACACACACACACACACTCACCCACACACACTCACCCACACACTCACACACTCACCCACACACTCACCCACACACTCACCCACACACTCACCCACACTCACCCACACTCACCCACACACTCACTCACACACTCACCCACACTCACTCACATACTCACACACACACTCATCTACACACTCACACACACTCACCTACACACTCACACACACTCACCTACACACACTCACACACACTCACACACCCCTACACACACTCACACTCACCTACACACACTCACACACACACACTCACCTACACACACTCACACACACTCACCTACACACACTCACAGACTCACACACTCACTCACAGACTCACACACTCACTCACACACACTCACACACACACACCCACACACACTCACCTACACACACTCACTTACACACACACTCACACACACACACCCACACACACTCACCTACACACACTCACCTACACACACTCACACACCCACACACACTCACTCACACACACTCACTCACACACACTCACTCACACACACTCACTCATACACACTCTCACTCACACTCACCTACACACACACTCACACACACACACTCACCCACACACTCACTCACACACTCACACACTGCCTGCATACTACAAGCTCTCTCCACTCTCCTCCTGTGAATGTCAAGGTGGACGCGGTATTATTGTGTTTTATCAAGGTGCATCCAAACCTTGTTTGTTACGTCAGGTGGGTTAAAGATCCCGACACACTTTGTCTCGACAACAACTGAGGAGTTGAGTGCTTTAAGGGTGTACGCGGAACAGGCGAACCATTTCTCGAGTGTGTGTGTCACCCACAGTCGTACACACGGTGTGTGTGTGTGGGTGAGTGTGGGTGGGTGAGTGTGGGTGGGTCAGTGGGGTGTGGGTGAGTGGTGTGTGGGTGAGTGTGTGTGTGTGGGGCTGAGTGTGTGTGGGTGTGTGTGAGGGTGGGTGAATGTGTGGGTGAGTGTGTGGTGGAGTATGTGGGTATGTGGGTGAGTGTGTGTGTGGGTGAGTGTGTGTGTGGGTGAGTGTGAGTGAGTGTGGGTGTGTGTGGGTGAGTGTGGGTGTGTGTGGGTGAGTGTGTGTGGGTGAGAGTGGAGTGTGTGGGTGAGTGTGTGTAGGTGAGTGTGTGTGGGTGAGTGTGTGTGGGTGAGTGTGTGTGGGTGTGTGTGGGTGTGTGTGGGTGAGTGTGTGTCTGTCTGTGTGGGTGAGTGTGTGTGGGTGAGTGTGTGTGGGTGAGTGTGTGTGTGGGTGGTGTGTGTGTGGTATCTGTCTGTGTGTGTGGTGTGTGTGGGTGGTGTGTCTGTCTGTGTGTGTGGGTGAGTGTGTGTGTGGTTTGTCTGTGTGTGTGTGGTGTGTGGGTGAGTGTGTGTGTGTGGTTTGTCTGTGTGTGTGTGGTGTGTGGGTGAGTGTGTGTATGTGTGGGGTGTCTGTCTGTGTGTGTGGCAGTGTAGGGTTCGTACACTGTGATGTTGACGGTCCAGCGTGTCCCTTGCAAGGTGTATACACACTGTACCGCGGCGTGTCACGCCTTAGGGTGGACACGCCTCTGTACAGTGCATACAATGTCACACACTACTATATTGTGTGTTGATACTGTTATCCTCAAGTGTTCAATACTGTAATGTCGGTGTGTTAATTTTGAGGTCTACATAATTAGTTTTCCACTGTCATCTAAATTATTATCGTGATACATGATCTATCCACTTCTGGATGAGGGCCTCCCCCAAATCACCATTCTACTGCTGGATGAGGCTGGTGCCATTCTCTCATCCGTCTGCCTACCTCTCTAAACACGTGAAAGCCTCCGTGTTAAATTGACGTGCAGTATCTCTACGTTGGTATTCCACAATCTATCGGGCTCGTCTCTCCGTATCAACCAAATCCACAGCTTGTACCCTTAACATAGATAATACGATAGTACGCGGAGAATTGTGTTGTCGCAGGTGTGCATGCGGAATCATGCGGAATCATTCGGTCTGCGTTTCCTTGGACGAACAGATACCACATTTCATGCACATACTGGGTTTACGTCATCTTCTGGGTATACGTCATCCGCTGGGTATACGTCATCTGCTGTATTAATGCTACAAACACCCACCAGTATCTTGTGTATGGTGTTGTGGGAGTCGTGCCAGGTGTGTTGTACTCAGTGTCTGCACGTTTTGCATCGTCCATTTGGAACTCTTGAGTAGTGAATGGCACCACGTCGTTATTGAACTCTACATTTGGATGTCTCCACGAGTCGCATTGACTCTGCACTGGGCAGCACACTTTCCCCGCGCGCTGTGCCACAGAGGGACACGTTCGACACATGGCAAGCAATATGGTTGTGCAACATTGTCAGAAAACTAATGAACGTGATTGAGTTGTTTTGTTGTTGTTGTTGGAGCCATAGACCACTACATCTTGAGACTCACGGTTGAGATCAAACCCAGGATATGAGAAGTTCGGGGTCAATGCTCTGACCCCTGATCCACCCAGCCACCCTCAATACAGCGCGTATATCAGTATTATCCATACGAAAGAAGTATTAGAGTACTGTGTTG
The DNA here is from genome assembly GCF_015708825.2 of Lethenteron reissneri. Classification (NCBI taxonomy): domain Eukaryota; kingdom Metazoa; phylum Chordata; class Hyperoartia; order Petromyzontiformes; family Petromyzontidae; genus Lethenteron; species Lethenteron reissneri. The sequence continues at coordinate 2,895,731 of NC_083798.1, read as the reverse complement.
CTTACGCATTGCAGATAAGTGTGTGTGTGTACCTCAAGGTGTATTTTTAATGGACCAGTCAGTGGCGGTTGTTATGTGGGGAGTGACATTTTGCATGAATTAGCGCACAGTGCTTGTAAGTCACACCGTAACACATGGGATGTTTTAGCTCAGGAAACATGTTTTTAACCGGCAATAGATACATCGATCAGTCCCGTCGCGACCATCCATACAAAATATCCTTCGCAACTTTACGTTCTCACAAAGTTAGGCAAGCCTGGCCCCAAAGTGTCGCTCATGTGTAGAATGACAGCTTTGTGTTATGTGGAGGGACTATGAGCTGGGTATCATCGTGCATTGTAAATACATTTTTCAGGTATATCGGGTGTTCAGTCATACCCTGTGGTGTTGTGTTTCAAGTACGCTTTGTTAAAAACAATTCCTGGGCCACTGCGCCTTTGGTCAACGGTTTGATTCCCGCTGCCGCATGGTCATGTTTTTTGTTTGTTACTGGAATAACCAAAGTGCTTAGTTTGAAATAATCGTGTTAAAGACTGTGCGATCTCTTTGAGTGACTCTGAGCTGGGAATCCTGCCTTCCCGAGCTGCGCTCCAATGTTTGTCCCGCTTGGCGAAAATGCGTGCGTCACAAGTTTTACTGATGAAATTCACAAATATTGGTCCTTGTGTGCGGGTGTCTTCGTGCCAATTCTAAAATTAAAAGTACAGTACCCACGATGTAAATATAAAAAAAACATTACTTTCGAACCAGATTTACCCAGGTCTCTGCCAAAAAAAGATGAAAATATAAGTGGTTTCCCAACCGATGTGACCAGAATTTTTATCAGAATAGGAATCTTTATTGAGACCAGAGGAATCCGATGAGCTATGAAGCTCTATTTCACAGGCGTCCAGTAGGGGCGGGTCACCAAATGACAATGGAAAACAATATATAAAACGATAGGAGTGCAAAATAGAGAAAAGGAAAAACATATCACTAAAATAAACATGAATAAAGTATTTCAGTACTCGGGACATAAATAACAACAATGCTGCTTTTATGCTGTGGAATTCAAGACTTGTGGCTGTCTGTAGCATGGTGTTAAGGTACATTTAATACCTTACTTATATGATGCATTTCTAGTGTGCCTTTATTGTGTTTTCATTGCCAAAATCTTATAATTGTTTTCCTGTAATCGAGTGAATCGTTTGTAGCAAGGCACACACGACATTTGAACAGATGTTGCTTAACAATTGGCAATTTTGCATCCCATTTTTCCAATGCACATTTTTGTCCGTGAATGATTTTCCGTTCCCTCCCGTAGCTTGTGCAAAAGTCACATGCTTACGCAAGGATGCCTGATAACGTGGGCTGTGGAATTTCGGAAAGCTTCTTGCTGGTATTTTACCCCCACCCGCGAGAGGGGTCTGCCTTCCACTCATTCCTGTTCTGGGCCATCATCTCCACATCCAATTCCAATGTCCTTCACATCCCGGTTCACCACGGAGAAACACCACTTTCTAGGCTCGCCTCTCGGGCTCTGCCGGAGTACTTCCATATGTATTACCTTTCTTCTGATGTGGATTTCCTCGATTATGACATGGCCCTTAGCCATCTGGGTCGGCTGTCTTTTAGCTCGTCTGAGATTGATACCCACTCTTGCTGTCGTGTGTTTTTTGCGTTTCTGGCACGATCCAGACTTTTGTGACCTTAGGAATGCGAAGCATCCCATACAAAAAGTCCAACCGAGTGTATGTGTACGAATTAGGGTTGTTGAACGATAACCAGTAAACCAGAACGTTAGGAATGAATGGACTGATTGGCACATTCAAACACACAAACAGCACGGCAGCCCCAAACACCGCACCTCTGATTAGTGTGGTTGGCTACATAGGGTGCAAAAGAAGTTTTACATACATGCAAACACCGTGTGGTACATCTTTCTTGCTGCAAGTTCAGGATTTTTTATATCACTGTTGACAGAAGAAGGCCTGCACTCGAGGTGAGCTCAAAAGGGTATTTGGTCTATTTCACGCCGATCAGAAGTCTTGGGAGACGGTGGGCATACCCACACTTTACCCGACCACACGGTGATCGACTCTCTGTGGTGTAACCCCCATTTATGCTTCTGGGTGGACAGAGGTGGGAGTTGTAAATAGACTTTGCCATTGTTTGAAATGCGCTGAACACAACACTACGTTGTGCTCATTGCTAAAGACATTTATTTGTATGCGTGCGGAAAACCAGTCACCGTACGTACCGTTTTTTTATGAGGTTACCGTAAATAGTAATCATAAAAAACACAGTTTGAACAACCCGAGTACACATTTTTGATTAAAAAATAATAGGGCGTAATAATTTCCTCCACTTTTGCGATCAAATTCATTTTCGTGAATTCAGTAATGTGGTTGATTCAAATACCATGTATTTCTCGTAACGTCGTGGTGGTGAATTTAGTGGCCCCATTACATAAAACAACGAAAACCATTGATTGTGACACGTGATTTAATGCTTGCATTGGGCTCCTAAACATTCATATAAATGGCTTCATGCATTACATATGAGGAGCAGTCGATTTTAATGCAGTGATAACGTTGCTTAACATAAATAATTCTTCACTATTTAATACAAAGACGTGCATGTATGTGTGTTCAACTTCTTTCGCACCGTACGTAGCCAACCGTGCTAAATCGGAGATGCAGGGGATGGACAACATACTACACACAAAAAGTAGTTCTAAAGAAATTCGTTTTACATCTAGATTTAATAGTGCATAGCTCCATTGGCTTCCCAATATCGGAAGGATCTGTGATTAATACCGCTCAGCATTTCATTCATACAAATCCTGCAAAAGTATGTTTACAAACATATCTATCACTGTACTACAGAATGTGTGCAAGTGATTTACCTTAAAATATTGTACAAATAGGGCACTTGACGACTGTCAAGACAGTTTATATAGTACTGTATAGGCTGTTTGCTTGGGCCGAGTATTAAATATCTCATGCAAGTGTAAAAAAACATCTCGCACAAGGCATGCAGTGAGGACTCTTCGTGTGGTTCAAAGTGCATGGTTGAGCTGTTTGAGTAACATGTGGGTTACGATTGTTGAACAGCCTCACCGGGTCGCATTGCTCATAGTTGAGTAGTGTGGGTGTTGTGGGTGGGTGTAGATTCTGTTATGCCATCGTCAGCCAATAGTAGTGGGGCCATATCACTGGCTAAATACGTAATGAATGAAATTGTCTAAATATTTCGATATTAATATCCAATGCATGCAGGGCTACACATTGTGGGTGACGGAAGTGCAGCGAAACTCATTCTTCTCCGGTACCGTAGAATACTATGCCTCTTCATATATTATTCACACCTTCAGATAGCTTGGTTAAGTACTGTATTGTCAAAAATGCCCAGAAGCTGAAAATCCTTGCCAGGGGTCGACTCAACCCACTAAATCTATTGAAGTGGATGCAATGAGTGTCATTTTGTGCGATGTGTCTACAATGCCCAAATCAACGAATACGAAGGAGACGTCGCAGCGATTTCGTTTTTCCCCGACTCGGTTGTCTGGTTTGACCACCTGAATGTTAAATTGTGGTCTACAACAGCCATGCGAAAGAAGAAGTGGTCATATGGGAGAGGCCTGCTTCCGCCATGGTAATGTGGAATTGTCGCCCTTGATCGAGACCATCCGGCCTCGATGCGAGAGCTGCACACTGCACTCTATACAATCAGAGATCTCCTGTGCGATTCCATCTCCTGGTGCGGCAAGTTGACCCAATCGGGCAAGCCTCTTCAATTCTCCGTCTACCCAGCGGGGTCTACGAAGGGTACAGCCGCAACTTAGGGGCCGTCCATAAATGACGTCACGCACCTAGGGGGTGGGGGGGGGGTCAGACATTTGTGACGATGTGTGACGAGGGGGGGGGGGTTGAGAAATGTGACGTCACATCAAAATTCGCAACTTTAAATAAATATAGACAACACGTTCTGCTTAATGAAATAGACTTTTTATTAAATTAATTCTCCTACAATATCAAAGTGCAGCGCCACATTAAATACGCACTACAATGACAATAGTTTAAAGCGATTTGAAGCTTATTTATTTTGGGGGGGGGGGGGGCAGAGCTTTGTGACGTCATATTTGAGGGGGGGGGGTCTGACTTTTTGTGACGCCGTGTGACGAAGGGGGGGGGGGGTCAAAAATCGTCCAAAATCACGTGACGTCATTTATGGACAGCCCTTGAGACGACCGGGAAGCATGCGTGCGCTGTGTGTGTGTGTTGGGGTATCAACAGTGTTTGTGCTCCCACTTTCTCCGAGACATTTGCCCAGCGCCGTGCAAGAGTTGGTCAGAGACTCTCTCGCGAGGCCCCTTCTGCCAAGCAGCGACACGCGCGAGAAATTGCAGGGCTGCACCCTTTACCTCCTTTTGACCCGAGTTTCATACCTGCGTGCAGCCAACCTATACACCGTTCCAACGAACGACATCTGCAAGGCTCCTAGTTTTTGCCACCACCCCATACATAACCTTCGTGAAGTGTGCCGTTTCGCGATAGAATATCTATTGCGGTGAGTGGCACAGGCTGCTGCAGTGGGCTTGGCTCGAGTCGAGGAAGAGTCGGGGAAGATCGATTGGCGACCCTTTCATTGTAGTAACAGGTTTTTACCCTGCTAATTGGTTTTTTACCCTTCTATCTGGCAACAAAACTGACACCTTTTTTTACAAGGAGTCATGTTTGCACAGACCACAATACCTGCACCCTTTCAACTGGGTACAAAAACTGACACCTTTATACAAGGCATCAAGCTGTCTCGGGTGTGGACCAATCAACTTCAAGGACAGTGCATATCATTATCATCATCAGAGTTGTTTCTTTTTGTTTGCATTTTGACTGCTTGTGTTGTGGTTATTGCAAACATGATGCCTTGTATAAAGGTGTCAGATTTTGTACCAGTTGAAAGGGTAAAAACCTGTTACTATATTTTGCCACTGGTAAAGGAGGTTTCATTCTTTTTAACGCCGCGTGCTTTATGCCGACGATCGCAATCTTGCAGAGAAACGTAGCGGAGTGAACTTAGTCGTGCAACGTGAATGGTCACTGTGTGTGTCGACTTGGAAGGCGTGTGAGAAGTCAAAATGTGTGCCTGCCTGCCTGAGTGTGGGGTGGTTGCTCACCTTGTGTGGAGCGGTATCTGAACCATTCCTGGGCCTCCCTTAGGTCGACTCAGCCTTAAATGAGCACCTGGTGCGGTGTGTAAACATCGCCACTGGGGAGACAAAGGCGGTCGGGCGTGGTGTTGGCCACCCACCCCTTTGTGTGCTGTGCCGGCCTTCATAGGCGCTCGCTAACAGCACTTGCCCCTACAGTCTGTTCAGGCTACACGTGGGAATCTTTGTCTCTGGTGGTGCTCACCTCGTTTGGCAGGCCTCCACCTGTGCTACGAATGCCTCATTGCTAACGTGCGCCCTCTCCTTGTCAACACCGCTGTTGACTTGCTACAAAGTGGGACTCCTTTTGTCTTTGCGGATCTGCGCACCGTCCACTCTCACAGATGTGGGGTCATGACGATGGGAGGGTTGGCCCAGATTAAGCAAAAAGATGGATAATGAAAAACACTGGTAAATCTGTCGATAAAACATATGTATTGTTTTTCCATACAGAATGGCGGTGAAGATGTAGAATGTGTCATCTGTTTTTGTTTGCTAATGTAATCGGTTTACTTGCCAATATTTGGGGTCACGTGGGCAATGAATCAAGCTAGGAGGAGCTCATAATTTAACCAGCACACGTGTGACAGACTTATTTCACAAGCACGGTTAATCCGCAACTCGGATAATTCTCCCACGGACAATTAAGAGTTAACTGTAATTACGTTGAAACCTACAGGTAGACTGAATAATTGGGACACTCTGGACGGGGTACATTGTGGCGTTTTGCCAATATCTCGTAGTTTCTATGGCGCCGAAACATTTACAACTGAAAACATACTGTACTGTGTGCCATGACACACCCTCCTTCACTGAAGTCGGCACTTGAGGGTTGACACTTTCTCCCTCTTTGTTACACGTTGCAATGTTCCGACATTTGCCACTTTGTACTGTTGATGTAAATATTTCATGAATGTGTTCCTCCTCAAACCAGCGTTGGGTCAGTGATTGTCCTCATTGGTGAGCCGTGAGATAGTATAGGAAATTCCACGTTCCTGTGGCAGAGACCATTCTCTCCATATTTGCCACTATGGAGAGAATCTTATTCACTGTGGAGGGATGATGATCTGTGTATCACAGTTGCCAATAGATATTTGATGATTTAAAGCAGTTGAAACAGTTTATAGCAAATCAATACTCAGGGGGTCCATTCTTCCAAGTGCTGTCACCCATAGACCATGTTATAGATGAAATAGATTCAGTGATGTCATGCTCAAAGAGGCATAGGTGGTGCGAACGTGGCATTTTTCCAGTGGTGACGATTCCACATATTTACGGCAGAGGCCAGTTACTCACGAAGATGCCCGTTGTTGTCGCCATGCTGATTGGAATGTGAACTAAAATATAGACGCAGAAATATTCACGTAAATAAAGTATTTTTTTGGCAGCAGTCTTCCGCAGAGCTTAAAGACTGTCAAGTGCAGTTGACTCACACCTCTCACTCGGTTGCACAAGCAAAGGGTGCCGCCCTTTGCCAGAGCCTCGTTGTTTTTCGTATCATTTGGATTCTTGTTAAATTTTGTCACCGAAAATGGATCCCCAGTTTTTCTTTCCCCAGCCGGCTGTGTTATTTCAAGCAAGGAACCGAGCGCAAACGAATTTGAGCCGCAGCTGTAGGATATGAATAAAAAATATTTTCAGAAAAGAGCCCACATTCCCTTTTTCTCAGAACGGCCCTACATCAAGAGTAGGCTTCAAAGCAGTGCGTAATGGACGGCTAGCTCAGGGGACTATAGCTGTGCCTATGTAAATATGGTTTTTCATTTAATTACGCCTGGCCCAAGCTTTGAGGGCTACATTTGTATGTACATAAGTAAAGTGTATCGCCCAATGGACACGTGGGAAATTCCTCGCAGCCAAATGGACATTCCCTGTTGTATGCACGTGTGTGAAACGTCTTTCGCTGCCGTACGTAACCAACCGTGCTGATCGGAGGTGCGGGTGAAGGACAGCGAACTAAACATAAATAGCAGTTCTAAAGATATGATTTTCAATCTAGATGATTTAAAAGTGCACGGCACCAGTGGCTTCCTAATATCGGAAGGAATAGCATCCCAGACGGCCGCAGAAGCGCATCTGAAAGCGCGGCGATGCAGTGACCACCGTCTTTGTGTGGTGACTCTTGTACCATTGAGAGGTACTGTACGAGACTGAAAATCTGGCAAAAAACATGATTTCAGGGTGAATTAAGCCGTGGGCAATTCAACAATCTCTCTCTTCTTCACATGCGGATGACCGCCAGCTGCCATTTTTAATCACCGTTGTCACTGCTGCCATTTGCATGCATTTCATGGATTGTTTCGTATCTGATAGGTCCTCGGTTTATCTAAGAAGAAGAAATTGAAAGTCAAAATATAGTAGCCACTACTTTTTAGAAAACCCTTGTCGTCCAGCATTTTGATTAAGCCTGTTTTTGACAGTCACATGGTATCACTTGCTCATATTGGGTGCAGTTTAGTTTTCCTTGTACCTTTGTCTGATATAATAAAGTCCACTGCTGTATATAAACATTTGATCCTCATAGTTTCAGTTAACCTGAATTAAGTCGCGCCTTGTCACGATCAACATTGTGGGCAGCAGAGGAACAGTGCAGAACATTCCATCGCTGTACTAAATTTACATGCTGCCCTCCTTCACCAATCCACAATGACCAGCATGAGCAAGCGTGGTCAAATTACCGCCATGGTATGTGGAGGCCCTCATCCCGCAGCGGATTGGTGAAGGACTGAACGTGCATGTGTCAGGGAGTGCGTCTAGAAGGGTTCAGTTTGGCAGCAAAGACATCAGACTGTCGGGGAAAGTGTTGTTAGCGAGTGGCACCTATGAAGGCCGGGGCAGCACACGAGGGGGTGGGTGGCCAGCATCACCACGTGCCTCCGTCTTCCTCGTGGTGATGTTCACACATCGCACAAGGTACTCATTTGAGGCTGAGTCGACGTAGGGGTTGAGTCGACCGGTGTTGTCAATGAGCAGGAATCAAACTTGGGTCACCCGGTTTTTAGTGCGGTGCCCAAACCACTGCACTACTGCTCCCAGCACGCACACACTCGCAAATACTCACGCCCAGGCAGAGCAAGCATGGCAGCAACTAGCAACCACTTTCCTCTGCAAACCCACGGGATCCCAGTTTGGCACAATCCTCCAGAAGTCAGCTCCCCACTCCTAGCTCCTGACTGTGTAATTCAGCGGTTGCTAGGAGGCCTGTGGATGTGCCACTGGACTTCTCCAACCACCAGGGATCTCTAAACATTACGCAACAAGATGAGTTGAGGAACAAATAGCAGATCGTGTCTCAGTCCAGAATTATTAAGTGTGATGCATTATAATTCTGGATTGTTGATTTTTGATTCAAGAGTCGCTTGTTTTTTAACGTGTTTTTCATCCAGTTCATATTATTCTGGATTTTTGTGTCGTTTGTATAATTGTCTGATTCATGAGCCTAAATGTTCCAATAGCGTATAATTCTCATGAAAGTAAGGCAGTGTTTTGTGAGAATAAGAAATTATATTCATCTTTAAATCAATGCTCGGTTACGTGCCTTGTACAGAGTTGTTTACCACATGTCAATCTTGTGACAATACGGTATTTATATTGCGTATAGATAACCGTATATATTAGTCACTCGCCTTTTGCCCCTCCAAGGACGGGTGTATTGCAGTAAATCTGAAACTTGCAAGCGAAAAGCAGACCGCGACGTAATATATTCATTGCATCAATTCGTGGGCAATTAGTAAGGGCGCGGTGACACAGACCTATTTCATTTAAAGGTTAAAATCCCTTGTTCATCATGACGTCCTTTTTACTTCGATGTCTCAGCAGCGTTACGGAGACCACGTGACGTGAGGGTTCTGCCTTTGTAGTGAGGGTTGTGAGTTGACGCCGAGGAGGGGGGAGGAGGCGCCTCGCCCCCCCCCTCCATGTGGAGTGACGTCACCCGCTAATTATTATGAATGGGGGGGGGTCTATTTGGAACACGTCACCTTATAATGATTATTAATGAGAGGGGCTGTTCGATGTGGAGTGACGTCACTTGCGCATGATTATTAGTGAAGGGGGGGAGTATTCCATATTGAGTGACGTCACCCGCTCATGATTATTAATGAGGAGGGGGGGTGTTCATTTGTAGGACGTCACCTGCTCATGAATATTAATTAGAGGGGGGGGCTGGTCGATGTGGAGTGACGTCACGAGCGTTAAGGACAGACATTCCTGGGTGACTTTAGTAGGTATGAGAGTAAGAGCAAATAGAAATGAGTGTTGACCAAGCCGAGGTTATGAACGTCTCTACAGTGGGAAACCTGGGTTACTCACTCACCATGGCACAGATTCAGAACTCGTCAACTTGGTGTTGCTGGTTTGGTGCTGTGTCTGACACAGGCACCGTGAGGAGCTCCATAAGCCAAATCATTCCCCTCATTCACAAAGGGAGACAACATTGACTTGAAAAATTACAGACCCAGTAGCCTCCATTGACGCATTATATGAACTGTTCACAAAGCTCATAGGGAACTGAACAATGGACAATTTAGAGGCCGACCAAGCACATGACCAAGCTCGCTGTCTTTATACAAAGTTTTTCTTTTTACAATTGGGCATGTACAGGGTTGGTTATGTACGGTGCGAAATAAGTTCAACATACAATTAATTGACCCCTAACATTGCTCCCTTTGCATTATAATTTTTCTGTTTTAAATAAACCTTACTTATAAAAACTATTAGTTTTATGTATTTTTACGCTGCACTAAGCCCCCCAGCCGCCACTTCGTCACATATTTTGACGCTGCCCTGAGCCACCCAGCCCACCTCTGTGCCACGTATTTTGACGCTGCCCTGAGCCACCCAGCCCACCTGTGTGCCACGTATTTTGACGCTGCACTGAGCCACCCAGCCCACCTCTGTGCCACGTATTTTGACGCTGCACTACATCAATCCAAATGCTGTTATAAGCAGCACGAACTCGCCAAATGTGCTCCGAGGGACCGCAGCCCTTGCCAAAGTCACAGGCTGTACAACCATCTCTGCCTCGCGGGTGATAGGGAGTCGTCGGCTTTAAGTGATTGACCCACACCCAGGGATTTGATGAATTGTCATAATTTGAGGCTTGGGGGGAGGGCACCAGAGTTAAAATTTGATCCGTATATATCTCATGCTCCCTGTTTGGTCTCGTTTGTTCTGTCTCGCTTGTTTCATTTGCCAAATGTAACACTTGCACGGAATTTGCACATCATTTGCGTGAATTGGTAACAATTCCTAACACATGCCGCTTCTGCCGCTTCGATGTGTGTCCTGTGAGCGTGATTGGTAAAGGTGCAGCCCCCGCAATGCATTGTTCATGCAAGCACACATCCGATCGGCATGTTTCGCTACGTACGGCGCGAAGGAAGTTCAACGTACACACATACTGGCGGGAAGGCGTCCACTAGAGGGAGCTCTAGAGAGCCCCTCCAGAGTGTACCTGGGCCTATACAGGTGGGAGTACCCACACTTCGCCACGCCACGCCATACAAGATCTGTCGATCAACGAACTGCAGGGTAACCATTTATACCGCTGCGAGTGTAAGAATCGCCTTTAATCGCCGAATCGTAAAATGCAGCGGGCGTGGGCTCGCTGGACGGTGATAATAAGAATGTTTTGAAGACTGGACTCGGAAAGGGCCTTGACACAGAAGCGGCATTTGCCCAGAAGCGTCCAGATAGCACGACCACAGCAGCAGCAGCAGACCGGCTGGAAATACTGCATGCCTGTGTGATCGCTCACGCATCTCATCTTGCTGCTGCACCACCCCCTGTGGGGGATGGGTGTGGCAGTAAACCTGCTGGTGGTATTAGACTAAACTAGAAGATTTTTTTTCTTTCTAAAAGAGTATTTGAGACTTTGAGTAAAGTTGTTACAACAACTTCAGAGCCAAAGAGATGTCATATGTTGCTCGAGACGAACTGTGCCCGACATGAAGCGGTGGCACGTGCGTTGTTATTGTTGTTCTGTGCGGTGGACCTTTCTCTGTTAGACACAAGATGTATTATACATGCAAGCAGTGTACCTTGGTGCGTACATTCCTTGAACAAGGATTTTGGTTTCTGTATATAAATGTATTGTATTCTTTCACTACTTTTTAATGTTTGCAGTTGCCTTCTGATCCGAGCACACGCTGACCTCGTTGGCGTATTTATTTCACTTTTAACAAATTACAACACAGCTCACTTTTACCATTGGCATGAAAGCATAAAACAAAGTAATTATAATGTTACGGAACCTTGCACAGATGGCAGTTGTACATCGTGTTGGCGGGGTGGGGGAGACAGTCCCACAATTACATCACAGCACTATTGTCCCCTCTCGTCTCTCCCGGTGCATCTCTCTCTCTGGCACCCCGACTCTCTGCTGCCAGACGAAGGGCCCTCTCCCGTCGGCTGTGGATTTGGTTTGCGTGACCACCACGCCGGGCGTAGCAGCTTGAGGACCACGCTGCCAGGGCGACGAGCGGCTCGCAACCTTCTCCACCCACTGGAAGACTTTGCTGTTTTTTCCTGGATTTTTCTGTTTGTTGCGGTTGCACCCGAGTTAAGAGCCGCATGGCTCACAGGGTTATACCTAATAAATGAAACTGAAAACTGAAATCCACGGTGGCACCGTCCAGTCGGCCGCCGAGGGACTTGTTGGGTTCGTTGAGATCGCTCGTGGCGCTCGGCCTGACCTTGCAAGGAAGCTTCGATTTAAAGCTTTCGTGACCGCAGGGATTCATCTTCTTGGTTCTTTCGGTAAAGTCACGTAGAAGGGAAGTAATAAAATAATAAAAATAAAACATAATAAAATAATTGTATTAAATAATAAAAATAAAACATAATAAAATAATTGTATTATGTTTTATTTTTATTATTTTATTACTTCCCTTCTACGTGACTTTAGCGAAAGAACCAAGAAGACTTGCAAGGAAGCTTTCTGCAGCTGAGCCTTCGTCGCGTTTCTGATGATGATGATGGGCGTTTAGGGGGTGCGGGTGGGAGCACGACAGGCCCACTCCAACTCGGATCAGCGGGCTCGTAGTGTTGTGCGATCATTTCTGTGCCGCGTTCGAGGTGACCTCGCACACTCTGTGTGTTGAACTTCTTTCGCACGGTACGTAGGCCAAGCGTGCTCACCAGAGGTTGGTAATAACAAGGACGAATCTAAAGTTTCAATTTTTTTAGCGCAGCAAAAGTGCGATGTTTATTTTGCTCTTAAACCATGGAGGTAGGACGTAATTTGCACTCTTCATTACGTGTGCTGTCTTTAGAGAAGTTAAGTGATATATTAATCCTGTTCTCAGTGACATCACCAACATGTTATGCATAAAAGAGGTATTTATCACGTGTTTCCTCATGTTCAGTATAAATCATGCAATTGGATATGATTCACAGTTGGATACATCACGTACTGTACTGGCTCTGATCACTAATTCAACTGATGTGGAGCTCTGCTTGGGGGAGGGGGAGGTGTATGCTCGCTGCACTTTAACTTTACATTTCGTTGCGAAGCCCCAGGTACCAAATTGGCTTGCCCGGCATATCGAGAAATTTGTCCGGACTTGAGAGACGTGGGCGTGGTGATCGTGGGCGTGATCGCTACCGTGCGTGTGTGCAAAGACTGGTTCTACGTCTCTACTGTCTCTGTTCGGGGTGCCTCAGGTGGTGTGGTCGTGTTAGGGTGGCTGGCCAAGGAACCTGATGCTGCATCTGTTGCCATAGCACAAAGCCAGCGATGCTGAGATTTCCCTGCTTCAAGTCAAAATGAAATCAAGTTCCCAAGGTGGAGTAAGTTTGGTGGTCTCAGCCTTGTCATCCACAAATGCCAATACGTCTTTGCATAAAATACAGCATGGTTCAGATGAGCGAATATGGACTTATTTGACCGATTAACACAAGTCCAAGCTTAAATAGTTATTGTCTTTCTGATCTCATAATAAAAACCACTAATGGATATTGGGCTACATTAATGAAATACATGTCACTCACTTCCTGCTTAAACGAGCATGGCCACATTGCGTATTCCATCTGCTTGCAGCTTCTCTCCAGAGATACAAATTAGAAATGACTTGGCAGGGCGCAAGGCACCACGAGACGACCATTGGTGCGCTGCCCACAGAGTGGCATAATTGCCAAAAAAGTGAAAAAAACCACGAAACAGTCGAATGGGTGGGGTCGGGTGGGGTGGTGGAGTAGTGGGTGGGATGGATGAGGCTGTGCAGGTGAGTCACGGCCACAGTTGAGTCGTAATTTTTATGATCTCTTCCCGTTTTCTTTTGTGTTTGCTGTCATATGATGCCGATAACGAGGACGACTCATTAAATCTGTGCTCTGGGCTTGTATGTTGTACAAGCCCAGGTGGTTTGCGAATCTTCAGAGGTGACGATTCCATCGACCCTCCCGGAGCAAGAGAGCGAGCGCCGCTTTTGCGCACAGCGAATTGTGGGTGTCTCCATAGGAATGTGGAGTTTCCTTACTCCAACTCAGAATTGCTGAGATGAATGCCTCCCCCAGTGTGTGTTTGAGCAGGGGGGAAGCACTTTGACCCGAGATATTTTACAGTAGAAGCTATAAAACGAAACAGGTGGTCCACCTTGACTAAGTAGTAATGCTTTGCTTAGGTTGCAGTGGCTTTCTGCCAAGAGTTAATTTGGAAATTTTAAACGGCGCTTTGTTTCGGTTCACAGTGGTAGTAGTGTCCACGTTCATTTTAGTTTTGTGGCTCGTCTTTGGAGGCGATGCTGCCACGATATGGTGGATTGGCACATTCCATTTACAATCGCCGTTCGATTCCGTCTCCTAGCATGGCAGTTGAAACAATAGACACGTCTCTTTAACCCGGGTGCTGTCCACGCAGCGGTATAAATGAACTCCGCAGTTAGTTGGGGGGGGAGCGTGTGGCGGCGTGAACGTGAGTACTTCCACGGTTTTTTTAAAGATGTCTGGCCAGCATGGAAGAGTAGGCCAAAAACACCCTCTGGACGAGCTCTCTGGAGCTTCTGCAAGTGGAGCTCCTTCTGCCAGCCGTGGCGTGAGCAGGCAATTGCTGCGGCTGCACATTTACCACAATTTTGAGCCTTTTGTGCTGCAGTAAGAATCTATTTAACTACATGATGAATACGTACATATCTTGATTTTCCCCAAAGTTTATTTCAGTATTTAAATGTCTATTACTGGGAGGGACACACAGGCGGGCCGTCACGCTGTACGAGCACAGCAGGCGGGATTTTGGAGGTGAATAAAAGCTGTGGATTGCCTGCAGGATTGTGCGTTACGGCTGTGGCTTGGATGTGCGCACCAATTAATGCACACCACCACCCCCTTGTACTCCCCCTTGCTTGCAGCTCGGCTACAAAATAGCACTTCCTTCCCTTCGTGTTGCTTTAAACCACGTTTCAATCATTTAAAGCGGTCATTTGCACAAAAGTCACTCGACTATTATGTGCGCACATTACGTAGCTGATCTCGTGCGCTTGTTTTAACGCCTTACAACTTAGGTTGAGAGTGTTAACGCGTTGCTTCTGCCCGTTTGTCTTCAGCGCGGGGTCATGATACATCTCGTACAGAAGATTCAATATACACACAGCTTTAGTATAAAGTTGCGTAACGGTAAGGGACTTACCTGATCGCAAACTGGCCAGATTAATGAAAGGCATGCCCAAAGCTTCACCATTAAACTATCACTTAAAGGATCATCCTTGTCGACCCAGACAATTATCACACGTCATGCACTTACCTCTCCTCCCGATGACATCATCTCGCGACGTCAGATTTCATGCCCGTGTGATATTCTCGTTGTTCACCGTGGAATGAATCATCATAACCGCTAATGAAATACTTAAGAGTTCAAATGCGTTTTGGAAAGCATTACAGTCCATGAATATGCATGGTTTTTTTCTTCCTTTTTGTTTACTGGCCTTTCTAGCTAAATAAACATCCGAGGGCACATTTTGCACGTTCAAACAATGAACGGCAAGTCACTTGCTGCGGGTTTTGACATTGAAACACAATCGACCAACTCTTGTGTTAATCTTACAGAGACTCTAACGAGCTCTTCCCAGCAGATGGTGCATCGTGGTTGTCCGTTGTGTAATTTTGAGTGATGATTTCTTGGTGAGTTTTTTCACCTTGCACACAGCAGCAAACCTGCAGCGAAGCCGAGGTAGAGTAGGGTAAGCAATTATATTGGTAGGAACCTCCTGGTTACACCAGCCCACAGGGGATTATTGTGTCCGTGCATCCAAAAATGGGAGGGGTGGGGCTGGGTGGAGAGGGGAGGGTGGGGAGGGGCTGGGTGGGGAGGGTGGGGCTGGGTGTAGGGTGGGAGGGGTGGGGCTGGGAGGGGAGGGGCTGGTCACCCCGTGGTGCCCTTATAAAACTCAACGTTCAATCTACTCACGCCGGCTTGTGCCCGCCCTCACAGTCGGCCATATTTGCGGAATACACCACGCCGCCGTTGACCCTGGCCGTTGACCGAGCAACCCAACGTTCCTACCAGCTCCCTCCGCAGGAATGTGTTTATTTTACTTGGAAAGTCAGAAATACACTTTTGCATTGTGCTACTTGTCAAACCTAATTCATCACTAACACATTACTTTTCAAGAGTAACTCTGCTAGCACTACTCATATCGTGGCATTAAGGTGAGTGTACAAGTGCGATGTACAGAACGTCACACTTGTACACTCGCCATTATGACATCGCATACCCATGGGGGTGAATACCTAACAACTTGCATGCGCACTCGTTCTCTACCGGACGTGTTCGGTTTGTCGCACGCATGTTCCCCCCCCCCCCCCCCCGTAATTTAAATTTGATGTTTAAACCCGTTGCCTTTTCATCACTGCGGAGTTCCTGACGTCGGGGTCATAAACAAAACCCGCAGCTGTCCCGCTGAAAGAGCGTAAAGCTAAAGCGCGTGTGGCCGCGCGATTTGCCGAGGGCACGGGCCCAGCAGCCATCCCAGCGGGTGCCATTTGCGAGTCCCTTTTCATGCCCAGGTACAAGGGACGTCTGTCTTTCAAGTCCTGTGTGCAAAGACCACATGCTGTGCTGTGCGGCGTTGCATTTTAAAGGCCGTTGGAGCTCCTTGCTCCGCTCGCTGCGTTATTGCCTCGTCAGCTCTCGCGACTCGATCCAAGCGTGTGTGTGCGCCTCGAGCTAACGATGTGCCTAAATTGGGCAGATGTTGACTTCTGGTTTATTTTTTCCTCCTTTGTGTTGCAGGAAAAAAGGGAATATGATTTAAATGTTGCGTGTGTTTGAATTATGTTTGAGATGCCGCGCTGTAATGTTGTGCTTCTGGCCGGGCCATATTTGACCCTAAATGTTTTATTGGTTAATTGGTTTGTCTGACTTCATAAGCATAATTTTGGCTGTTAAGTGCTTTGAGATTGGGTACTAAATATAACCGTATAAATCACAGAGGACATTCAATTCCATCGGTCTGTAACACAATATACTATTCATATATCAAATTGGACTCATGCATGTAAAAGGCTGATAGCTTTTACCAAAGGCAGGCTGTAATTTGATTATTATATATTAATAATAAAGGTACTGTAAATATTTACCCTCATTGAATTTCCCTGGAACATGCCTCCATTTAATTTACGATCCATATCCTGAGTTGACCAAACATCCTTGCCGAGAAATCTTGCCTGGCTTGAATGAATTTGTAGGCTGTTGTGTCTGTGAAAGAGAGGCGGATAGGGTGTGGGGTGCACACTATTCAGCCTGTCCTACCCTTTACTACTCTCTATAATAAATGCGCAGCAATTACCTAAAACAGCTGAAATTTCAATGACATAAGAATTAACACGAACATTTACAACCTATTTGTCAACCCACTGCTGTATGAAGACCTCCCCAATGCCATGTGATTTGTGGGGGCTGTTGGACAACTATACTTCACACTAGTCCGGTGCAGTTTAGTGAAGATTATTGGGGATTTCTTTGCAGTGCCCTCACCTGCCCACAATGCCTACCACACCTGTGCATAGTACATGGTGGTCACCCGTCCAAACGCTATCCAGGCTCAGCCCTGCTAAACATCCAAGGTCCGATGGGATCGAGCGACATGGTGGGTGATTCGCAACATTTGTATCTTGCCAAATGATATTGAATCCCGTGCCGCCCGTTGCTGCGTAGATCCGGAGCGTGTGACCCCGTGCGCCCCAACCACGACCATAACCACGACCATGACCACAGCCACGACCATAATCACAACCACGACCATAATCACAGCCACGACCATAACCACAGCCACGACCATGACCACAGCCACGACCATAATCACAACCACGGCAGTCGCCACCACTCCCACCAAATCTAATCGCAGTGTCCGAACGGCTCAACAGACACTGAGATGGAGGCCGAGCGCAAGGCGAAGGTGACCCAGTGGCAGCAGCAGTCGTACATGGACTCGGGTATTCAATCGGGCGCGGGGACGCGCGTGCACTCCATGCGGCACATGGACGACGACGACGGGGAAGACTGGGATCCTGCGTTCGGGCAGCCGCAGTCGCAGGGCTTCAGCAGCCGTCACGGTGAGAGGAGGCGGTGGCGGAACGGTCGCTCATTCATTTCGCACCTCGGATCAACGCGGTTGGCCGCGCGCGTTGCGACAAAAGTTCAATAAGCATGCGTACACATTGACGCAAATGCGCCATTCTCCAAAGCGGCGATCGGAATTCGAACTCGCGATCTTCCGGGCCGGGCACGCATCCCACGCTTGAACCGCGTGGCTTCTCTGCTTCGGCAGAGGTGGAGACGTACTCGATGACGCGCCAAGTGCGAGGCGGCGGCGGCATCGGCAGCGTCTTCCCGGACGAGGAGGGCCTGCAGATCGGGTGCGGCCACCTGGACGCGGCGAGCAGCCCCTCGAGCGGCCACCGGCTGGGCGAGCCGGGCCACGCCATGCGCAGCGCGGTGGACAACCTGCTGAGCTACCAGGACGACCCGGACCTGGGCACGCGCGCCATCCCTGAGCTCACCAAGTTGCTGAACGACGAGGACCAGGCACGTGCGCCGCTGCGCCCACACACAGCTCCGTTGTGTTATGGTGTAGCCCGGGTGTGCCGTTGCCGTTGTGTATTGTCAAGCTGTGTTGTTGTGTTGGTGTCAGGTTGTGTTGTGTGTCAGGCTGGGATGTGTGTGTGAGGCTGTTATAGATATTTGGTGGTTACGTGTCTATCTGGCTTTGTTATGTAGGTATACTTTAAATTCAACTGTGTTCTGTGTATCCCGCAGCGTTGTGTAAGTCTGTCTCTGTTAATGGTATCCGGCTGTTTGTTTCTGCTCATTACATTGCCGTTCTTCTTTACCTTCACTGCAGCACTCTTTGTACTGCGTACTTCCATTGCACTTGCGCCAAGGCCTCCCTTGCAAGTGATGCCACACTTTGTCTCAGTGGGCTTGTGAATTGGTTTGACTTAATCACAACCAATATTATTTGAAGCAGCATTTTCTTAAGCGTGCAAACTCTGGACCTGTTTCCGCCTTCAGGGTCTCACCGGCAGAGTCAGAATTGTTGAACAAATTCCGCTGGTATGCGAATGCTATTGACAAGAGCACCGCATCAAAACTACGGGGCCCTCTTGTTTTACCCACAATGCTGCACGGCAACTCATAACGAGCTTGTATATAATAATGTAGCACTGTTGCCTATGTGAGTCCTGCACTGACATTTGTTTACCTTATGGGCATGTTGCCAATGACATGAATGAAATATAAGCCATCACCGTAAAAAAAAACATCAAACAAAACCGCGAATTTAAGGAAACGTAAATAATAAAATCTATTTCGTGTGACTGATCGATGGACTGCGCACACTCGCCGCCGTCGCCGCCACCTTCTCCGCCCGGCGTGCCTGCAGGAGGTGGTGCGGCAGGCCGCCCTCATCGCCCACCAGCTGTCGCAGAAGGCCGGCGGGCAGCGCGCCATGGTGGGCTCGTCGGCGCTGGTGGCGGCGCTCGTGCGCACCATGCACAACACGAGCGACATAGACACGGCCACGCACACGGCCGGCACGCTGCACAACCTGGCGCACGACACGCCCGGCCGCCTCGCCATCTTCAAGTCGGGCGGCATCCCCGCCCTCGTCAAGATGCTCAGGTGAAGGGGGGGGGAGGGGCTCTCTGTTTTGCAGGAGGGAAGTTTCATCGGCAGCAGCCATGATCTATCCACTACTGAATGAAGGCCTCTCAAACCGATTACTTTGCTCCACTTGTGCATTGATAATATTTTTGGGTTTGTCCCGCCTGTTATTCTATTGGTAGTCTCGCCCAGCGGCCATCATCCCTTCTAGCGACGCGTCTTGCCCAAGCCCACTTGCTGTGTGCCCAAATAAGAAAGTTTAAAATCTCTGAACATTACCTGCCGTGACATGGAATTAAAAACATGGATATTGACAAAGAAAATAATAAGAGGAATGGCTTGTCATAATCATGCTTGCAATGCCATATATTTATCTAAGAAAGCCTCAAAGGTGTTCAAAGACACTTTATCGGAAGATTCCTGCATTGGAATATTTGGCCGTTCCCATCTTCATGGGAGACTTGCGTGCAGGAATAACAATGAAGGGTCCAATGCAAACGCGTGTTCAAGAAGTAATTTGCTATGCTTCTATTTTCCGGTGACCTCATAGCCCAACTACTTTTGAAGTTTCACAAGTATATGCGATCCAGCAACACTCTCCTCCAAAATGTTGAAGTGCTGTGGGCTAGGCTTGTAGAATTTGGTTGGTGTTGGACAACCACTGCATTCGAGCCGCATCCAACTTAAAATCACGTGGATCGTGGTGGCAGTCGTGGATCTAACGTACAATAGGAATTAGAGGATAAGGGAATCTCGGATAACGGTGCTCGTCTCTGTTATCTGAAACCGATCGCGGCTCGGCTGTGTGTGCAGCTCTCCCGTGGAGTCGGTGGTCTTCTACTCGATCACCACCCTGCACCACCTGCTGCTCAACCAGGAGGGCAGCAAGATGGCCGTCCGTCTGGCTGGCGGCCTCCAGAAGATGGTGGCCCTTCTCAACCGCAACAACGAGAAGTTCCTGGCCATCACCACCGACTGCTTGCAGATCCTTGCCTTCGGCAACCAGGAGAGCAAGGTGCCCAGCCCGCCCACTCGCGGCGCACTCGCGGCGGCTGCAGCTGTATATCTTCTATATCGTGTGCTTCAGAGTAGCGAGTCAATGTGGCCACATTACCAAAGGGCTGGGTACTGGTGAAACCATAGGATTACTTTTCTAATGTTTTTATTGCAACACCGCAACGTGAGCGCGGTACAGTACGCTGATCGCAAACGGAGGGGGACGGAAAGTCCGCGAACGGCAAGCTGACTTGGGCGCGGCAGCACCATCGGACTCGCTGCCCCACCCAAGTGGGGGCCACGTGCAGGGCCATGAAGATTCATATGGGGAGGGGGAAGGTAACTAAGATACTGGGGGAAGACGAGTGGCCCGGGGGCCGCATGAATACTCTTTGAAATGTGTAATCAGATTTCTAGGCATGCAAGGATTTCCCCCCCCCCTCATAATTCATTGAATTGTGGTGATTTGGGATCACGATTGGATTTAATAATCGGTTGTTGTTGTTTAACGCTGTGGTGATTGTATCGCCACGTGTGGATGCAGGATCACTGAAACCAATTAACGTGCACCACATATGTATTAATTATAATCATTGCACGCACGATTCGAGGCACGTACCCTAAAGGCTAAGATTCGTTTTTGTCCATTGAATATGTTCGTCGATTTGAAACGACGAACATATTCAATGGACAAAAACGACAGATTACCATGCATCACGTGCATTTCGATTATTCTTCATGATAATTGTCTTTTTTAACACGTTCACAATCATTTCAGAAGCGGCGATTTTGCCAGCAGGCTTGGGTTAGTGAGAGGACAACAGCAGTCAGTGCATGTGGACCCGGCTACAGAGCCTACAGTCATAGCAACAGTGCCCTCACTTCGGACATTGAATTCGTGCTTTTCTGTGAGAATTTTAAAAGTAAGCGGGTGACGTTACGTTAAAACTACTTCACACAAGGTTACATTGCTACGCTACAAACCTCAAGGAAAGCTCCTTTCTTTAGAACTGCTTTTTGCGTTTTGTTTGTTGTCCCCCGCACCTCCGATTAGCACGGTTGGCGACATACGGTGTGAAAGAAGTTCAACAGAAATACATACAAGGAAATCTGTTACCAGTGACTCATTACTTTCAAAAGTCACCCTCCAAACACTGACTGTGTCTCCGTGTCACAGCACTGGGCAGGACTGTTGAGACCTTTGGTTTGGCGTGTGTGATAAGAACACGTTTGTGTATACACGCATTGTGTTGTGCACGGCTGGGTTAGGGTGCTCAACCCTGCAATCAGAAGGTCGCGACTTCAAATCCCTCTTCGCCATAAATGCAGCCCATCAGCATCCCTCTCGTGATGCTGAAATTAATAATATGTCTACACAATGACCCTGCTTTTAAAGTATTTAGCCTATTCTTGATTACAGTATTGTGTTTTACCGCTTTTATCAGCCATAGTTCTTTCATGAAATTATCAGACGCTAAGCAGAAACAATTATGCTGAACATATTTCAAAAGCCACGTTTATCTCCATACTCAATCAAGTATTTGGAACTGCTCACGTTACTCAGAATCAAATCTACTGAAGGAATCCGATGTGCTATAAAGTTATTTTTCACAGTCATCGTTGGCCCTTATCCAGTGGCAAATATCCCACGTTACTCTGGATGGAGCCAGTCTGTCCACAAAACAGCCAATGTGGTTTCATAAAGGTGAAGAAGACAATTATTAAATCATTGCTATGAAAGCAACAATGGAAACCTCTTTGGCATCAAGGCATACAGCACAATTGAATGATTTTGTACATGAGAACCTTGAAGAAAACTTAGATAAGGTTTGTGACAATTCCACAAGGAAACATTTGGTTCTTTATCGTGGGGTGTTTTGGATGGACATGATGATTCACGAGTGTGTCTAAAGGCCTACAGCATGATCGGAATGCACTGTTACAGTCAGACAAATAGTGTAAAACCGCAGTTTTTTTCACTATCTAGACCATAGTGTTTAGGTCTGGTCAAAGTTAAAATGTGTGAATCTTCAACGAGCATAGGGGTGGTGCTCATATCTATTGGAAGCCCTGAGGCATTGGTGGAAATTACACATTTTCATGGCGGGAACCAGTCTCTCCATAAGGACAACCGCTGTGAAAATCCTACGAAAAGGTGCTTTTATTTACACTAAAGTGATGATGGCTGGGCTTCTTTGACCGACAACCAAGATTTCAACTAACAACCTTTCAATGGAGTCAAGTCCTCTAACCATAGCACCACCCATCCAGAAAAGCCAAGATAAGTCAAAGAAATATTCAAATGACCATGGGATCCGTGCTCATCTTTTTAGCCAGCATTGGAATTTCCACCTTGACAGGCAGGGGCCATTCTCTCCGTAAGACAACCGCCGTTGATCGCCCACAAAGTGGTTCCTCGTTTTAACGACCGCCGGCGTAGATGATGAGTCCAATTGGCACGGTTTGCTAGGTGCGGCGCGAGAGAATTTCAACATACGATTGTGCAACCGTGTGCGTTGGCGTGCAGCTGGTCATCCTGTCGAGCGGTGGCCCGGCAGCGCTGGTGCAGATCCTGCGGACCCACACCTACGAGAAGCTGCTGTGGTCCACCAGCCGCGTGCTCAAGGTCCTGTCCGTTTGCCCCCAAAACAAGCCAGCCATCGTGGAGGCCGGTGGGTGCACGCACGGCTCACGTATGTTGTATGCGTGTACGTATGTTGTATGCGTGTACGTATGTTGTATGCGTGTGCGTATGTTGTATGCGTGTGTGTATGTTGGACTTCTTTCCCAACGTACGTAGCCAACCGTTGGGTTGAGGGGGAGCACGAGTTGGTGGGTTCACGTGCACCGCGCTTTTTGTTGCGTGTGTATGTGTTTGGTTTGTTGTCTTTGCCCGCACCTCCAATTAGCACGGTTGGATACGTACGGTGCGAAAGAAGTTCTGCACATACACGAAGTTCAACAGCTGTTGGGAGTGCATCAAAGTTAGGGGGCGCGCGGAGCCGCTTGGAAGCTATAAACTGTTGTGCCAGCCGCCGTTCATCAACCGATTACTCCCCGACGTGTTTTTGGGTTGTACTCCGCATTCTTCGGTACCATATTCGAAACGTCGGACACCATGCTGAACAACACGCGGTACAACCCGAAAACACAATGGAGAGCCGTTAAAACACAGCCGTGAACACCTTGTCACCTTGCAGAAGCGTCAACGAATAAGTTAATGCACAAAGGAGGTTAGGTTTTTTTATCACGCAAACACATACAATAGTGTCTATCGAAATCCATCAATGGGATTCATCCAGATGTACTTATTTGAGCAAGGTGAACCCTGAACCCATGTTGTCTTCTCTGAGACTATAAGAAGACAACACATCCAGCCTGTGATTAAACAAATGGTGTGAGAAAACATTAGTCCTAGAATCTATGTATGTATGCTGAAATTATTTCGTACCGTATCTAGCCAACTGCGCTAATCGGAGGTGGAAAGACCCATGGGTTGATAAGTCTAAAATGTTATTTTTGTTCAAGTGAAACGGACCGTTGTCTGATTATTTATTCAGTATTTGTTTTATTTATGTCGTTGCTGTTGACCTGCCAAGACGGCTTACAATAACTTGACTCGTAAAGGCGGATAAGTTTGTGTCATGCATTTGGGATTTTAACATTTTAAGTGTCTCCATGCTCACGTAAGCATGGAGAAGTCCTCGTGTATACTTTGGGTCCTCTGAGCAAGTTGTCGAAATTCCCGGTTCCTATGGCAAGGGCCAGTCTGCCCATGGGATGATCAAATGTAACTATGAAAAATACAGCAACAATGAATAATGATGCATAGGCCAGTTTTTAGAGTAAAACCACATCGATACCATCCTCTCCTCCACTAAAAATTATTTTAGGTCATCCAAGTGTCAGTATTCTTATTTCAATGCTGCAGCTTTAGATATGCTAATCCCTGTATTTTATCTGATATTGTGCTCACAAAATCTTAATCCACGAGCGTTTGTGCAAACAGAGACAAAGGTCTGCCTTTCAACCAGGAGAAAAAAATTCCTGGCTGTGTGTTTACTTTTACTTGGGAGATATTGGCCAGGGATTGACACACTGCCTTATAAGCCCAAACATCCAGATGTGCTCCACGGTTATGTATAATGTCGGTAGACATTCGTATGTGAATCAAGCTTGGGCCTCCCCTAGGTTGACTTGGGACTAAAATGAATACCTGGCGTGGCGCTTTACGATCATTTCGGAATGTATTTCTACTCTTCCTTTCTTTGCGCGGCACTGATTTAGAATGATTTCGTCTCTCATTACACCATTTGCATGTCAACTCTCGTGTACCATCCTTATTCTAGCTCTCTCTGTTGCTCGTTCCTTTTCGTTGTAGTCTTACGGCACCGCTAGGCGAAGCTGGCTAAGTAATGGTGCTTCCAAACACCAGACACTGGCCAATAATAAGCATAATTACAGAAACATTGCCAGCTCAAATTACGATTGTAGAGGCTTGTGAATTATGCCTACTGGCAGCTGGTGATAAGTAGTCGGCCTCCAGATTCTACGTACGGTGGCTGAAGCGATGCTTACAACAGCGAGCAGAGCGTCGGGCAGCGGTAACGCAGCGACTGCCTGTCACTGTTAGTGCAGCCAGCTCAGCCTATTCACATTCGTGACCACATCACTTCTCTCCGTCCCGTGGTGTCACTGGGCACCCAGCCTGGCGCAGGCACCGTGGCTACATCGCCGCAGCTCTGTGCCGAATGGTGGATACGTAGTCGAATTTGCGCATGCGCGTGTGGGGGTCCATCGGGCGTTGTTGAGGGTGTATTTATGTCCGTGCAGGAGGCATGCAGGCCCTGGCTTTGCACATGAACAACCCCAGCCCACGTCTCGTGCAAAACTGCTTTTGGACGCTGAGGAACCTGTCCGACGCGGCCACAAAGCAGGTGAGCAAGTTGTCTCGTCCGTACGGGGATTAGACTCTCATGTCGGCAACTCCTCAACAGTGGGGCCGGGTGGTTAGTATAGCTACTCTTTAGCCACCCAGTCACCTCTTTACGCAGCTGCTTTGCATTGTGGTCTTAAATCTAGAGTGTTGTAGTCTTAGTTCTGTGATAACGTACTTCATGAGACTCGAATCGGAAGAAAAACTGAAGTCGTACATGTGCGTCATCAGAAAGAGTTAAAGGCCACACTGGGAATCTGTGTTTCTGCTGTCACCTGTGCAGGAGGACATGCAGGAGCTGCTGCACATGCTGGTGGAGGCGCTGAGCTCTCGGGATTTGAGTCTGGTGACGTGCGCCGCTGGGACGCTCTCCAACCTCACCTGCAACAACTCCAATAACAAACTCGCAGTCTATCAGGCACGGCCGGACACACGCGCGCGCGTGTGTGCGTGTGTGCACGTGGGTGTCTGCGTGTAACATGTGTCTCACGCGCGTGTGTTTACATGTGTGTGCCTCGCAAGTAGTGGGGAGCTGCAGTGCAGCGATTAGCGCGCTGCGCTACGAACCTGGCGGCCCGAGTTTGGTTCCCACTCACGGTGAACACCAGTGACCATTATCTGAATCGGTCCTGGGCCTTTCCTAGGTCAACTCAGCCTGAAATTAGTACCTGGTGCGATGTGGAGACATCGACACGCGGGAGACAAAGGCAGCTGGGCGTGGTGCTGACCACCCAGGTTATCGTGTACCGTGCCAGCCTTCATAGGTGCTCACTAACAGCACTTGCCCCAACAGTCTCTTCAGGCTATATGGGGGATCTTGGTCTTTGTGCCTCCAAGTATATGTGCACTTGTGTGCGTGCATGCATGTGCAGAGAGTAGCACTAGGGAGACAAAGGCAGCCATCTCGGTGTCGTGCTGGTCATACCAGCCTGACTCATTAGCCTCTTGTATCAAGTTCATTTTACATATTCTTGGTTCTTTCGGTAAAGTCACATAGAAGGGAAATAATAAAATAAGAAAAATAAACATAATAAAATACAATTCTCACGACGTTTCGGCCACAACGCAAGCAGCCGTCCAAAGGTGAAGAACACCGGTGATAATTGTATTTTATTATGGTTTATTTTTATTATTTTATTATTTCCCTTCTACGTGACTTTACCGAAAGAACCAAGAAGATGAATCCCTGCAGTCACGAAAGCTTTAAATCGAAAAAATGCATTTTACATAGTTAACTCCTCGTATATAAAACTAAACAACACCTTCAAACATGATAGACACTGCGTTATGATGAAAAGGGATGGTCGAGACAAATGACGGAGTAGCAGCCAAAGGAGAGAGTAACTGCGGAACCCCTTTTGCAGATGGGCGGCATCGAAGCTCTGCTGAACACCGTGGAGCACATGGGCGGGCACGAGGACATCCTGGAGCCGGCCGTGTGCGCCCTGCGTCACCTGACCAGCCGCCACCAGGACGCCGACATGGCCCAGACTGCCGTGCGGGACAGCATGGGGCTGCCCCTCGTCGTGAAGCTGCTGCAGCCGCCCTCCAACTGGCCGCTGATCAAGGTGCGGAAGAAGAGAGCGGAGCGAGCGTTGGTTTGATTCAGCCGCCGGTGGCTGTAAGCCGACGAGGTTTGCCAACGCTCCGATGTGCGTGTTTTTCGGGTTGTGCCGCGCGTTGTCCGGGATGACGTCTGACGAATAGCGTCTCGTGTTGGGCGCTTCTTCAGGGCCAGAATTGAAATGAAATGTAGCTACTCAAGAAGCTCCCGGCGTGTGGAGAGAAATGTCAAAGGCACGCGCCGAGCATGCATGGCGGGGCGATAGAGCAGCGCAGCCATGAAAAACCTCCACAGGGGTTTTTGTCAGCGGTTTGCAGCTGCGAAAAGAGGTGACGGAATGGCTCAGGAGTAGCTATATTACGATTCAGCCCCGACTGAATCGACCATCCGAGTTTACGAATTGATGTCTTCTTTTTTATATCTTGTTTTATACGGTCTCATTTTTTTTTCTGTTCTGTTATGCCCTGTCCATTCGACAGAATGTAACATTAACATATCAGTTGCATATAATTGACATACCATGTAAATAAGTAATTATCTCCCGGCATCATTAAATGCATGTGTTTTAAGAATTGACTTCAACTAATACATTTATCCATAATTGAATTACTACTCAATGGGCTGTGTTTGAGCACCACTTACACTGCTGATATATTACATTCTAAATAAATGTATTGAGTTGATGGTTTCAGCCCAGTCACCAATAATTGGCCATAAATATCTGTAATATTTAATTTAGTTTATTACTTCATTCAGCTTTTTTTAAGTATAATGACGAAAACATTTAGGTTTTATAGCTAGGCAAACAACAATATTTTCAAGGCATACATAAGATATGCTACCTGGTGTCGATAAGGGGCCTATTGGAGAGGCTTCAGAAGTAGTTCTGTGATATCAACTTCTGGGAGCCGTTCTCTAAGAATGCGATCTTATTGCATTCACTGTGAGAGTTATGAATTTAAATTCACTTGTAACGCAGATTACCAAATAGAAAAATAAAGACATTTGCAGTCGAACGCATAGGCACGCTTGTGTATATGTATGTACAGTATGTCCGTATGCATACGTATGCATGTGTGTGTGCCCGAGTGTGTTTGCACGTGTCTGTGCGTTTACGTGTGTGTGTGTGCGAGTGTGTTTGCACGTGTCTGTACGTTTACGTGTGTGTGTGTGGACCCGAGTGTGTATGCACGTGTCTGTGCGTTTACGTGTGTGTGTGTGCCCGAGTGTGTTTGCACGTGTCTGTGCGTTTACGTGTGTGTGTGTGTGTGCCCGTGTCTGTGCGTTAACGTTTGTGTGTGTGTGTGCGCGCCTGTGCGTTGGCTCGGCAGGCTGATGTGGGGCTGATCCGGAACCTGGCGCTGAGCTCGGCAAACCATGCTCCGATGCGCGACGAGGGCGTCGTCCATCGTCTCGCACAGCTGCTGATTCGAGCTCACCAGGACACCCTGCGCACAGCTTCAGGGACTCTCCCCCAGACCGTGGTGAGCACCCATCGGTATCGTCGTCATCATCGTCGTCATCATCACCGTCATCGCCATCGTCTAAATTTAATTCTCGACAGAAGTAGACACAGCGGCATCGGGGACTCTTCCCCCAGGCCGTGGTGAGCACTCATCTTCATCATTGTTTATTCGGAGAGCGTTAAGGATGTAATGAGTCTATTGAGATTTCTGGGAGACACGCGGAGGCTTTGAATTAAAATGTGACGTGAGCAAGAAACTGCAGGGCCGCACCTTTGCCTTTTTACCTCGTTCAGTGGCTTGTCTATGAATAGATCGCCCCGTGTATATTTTCACAGTAAGAGCACGGGGAGGCCGATTCCTTGAAGCGTCCCGCGTTCGCGCGTGGCTTTTGAGCGGCGGTGGGCATTCACGGCCACGTGCGCTCCTCTGTGCAGGACGGGATCCGGATGGATGAGATCGTGGAGGGCTGCACGGGCGCCCTGCAGATCCTCGCCCGTGACCCCACGAGCCGCTCGCTCATCACCAGCCTCAACGTCATCCCCATCTTCGTGCAGGTGCGGCCGCTCGCTTCGTTGGTCCACAGGGGGTGCACCGCCGGCCCTCCGTGGCCACACATTCCTTTTTCTTGGCGTTTTCGTAATGCCAGGCTGTGACGGGGAGGCGCTTTTGTTTCACGCACGAGTAGAGTTGGCCAACAAGGGTATCGTTTGCCGTGTGGTTTTATACAATTAAGTCAATAGTGGGTCTCCAGTAGATACATCAGACCCGGCCATGCCAATATGGAATTTCCCCTTCAGGCTCAGGTCTGCCAATGGAAATGGCCACCACTCAACAACGCTAGTTCTAGCAGGCGAATGTTGTGACGTTCGACTCGTACATTTGCTTACAATTAACTCTGATGCAATAGACTCATGGGTAATGTATTAGTGGAATGCAAACTTAAAAATGTGCCCAGCATCCTCAGCTACAACTCTCCAAGTCTCATCCCAAAGCCTGTCAGCATCGAGACTTCTTGTCCACAGCTCCCCCTTCGCTCACCGCACCCCAATCTCTCCCGAAAATCCCCCCCCCGTCCTCCACACTGCAGTTCATGGGAAACTTCAAAGCGTGAGAGTGTCAACAACAGACAGCCGCCTATTTAGAGTTGGACTTGTTAAGGCTGCCCTGTGTCACTGGGTCACTGTGCACCCTGCTTTTTAAGCAGCTTCTTGATTTGCGGAAGGCCACGAGGAGCTAATGGTGCATTGTGTGCGCGCTGTGCATGTGTGTGGGAGGTGGTATGTGGTTTAAACATGGTGAGAGTGTCGCCACCGTGCTCTAATGAGCATTGGGCAGTGCTCATCTCCATTGGCCGTCCGGAGTCAGCGGTGAACATCTATTGATTGGACAACCACTATTGATTTCCTTCAAAGGCGTACTTATTTTATTGACCGAGCAAATGTTCGGTTTTATCTCGCGACCTTCCAATCTGAACTCTCATGGCCTTGTGATTGTGCTGAATTCAGCATCGGGTGGTACGAGTCTCCAGTGTTGGTCTTGAGCCAGGAGTGGAAATTCCACATTCACATGGCAGGCACCAGTATTCACACAGTACAACCCCAATGTTATCCAATCAAGTTTCCCGCACCTCCGATTAGCACGGTTGACTATGCACGCTGTGAAAGAAGTTCAACTTACATACATTTTCAAGCGCTCTTTCAAAGGGGCAAAACCACAAATGTCATAGCTTTTCTTTGAATAAAAATTAATGTGTGCTTGTCGCCTACGCGCATTGTGCCGTGCACTTTTACTTCTTTATTCCATAGAGTCTTTGGAGATAATCTCTACCATCCTTCCAGATTTATATGGGAAACAATCAACACCCACACTCTGCCCGCGCATGTTGTGTGTGTCTCCCTTGTGTGTATGCATGTTGAACTTATTTCGCACCGTACATAGCCAACTGTGGCAATCGGAGGAGGTGCGATTAGCACGGTTGGTGGAGGGCCGTCTGCCAGGAGTGGCACGAGAAGGCAATTGCAGGACTGCACCTTTACCTTGTAGATATGCATGCCGACTCTGTTGATGGGGTAGCACTCATCTTTGCCTTCGAGCCTTGTGCCACTGCCTTGTGCCACCGCCAATCATACTATTCAGAATCAGAATATTTTTTTATTCTGGAGGAATCCAATGAGCTATGAAGCTCTTTTTCACAGATGTCCAGTTGGGGCGCAGGTCAGAACGTTACAACAACAAACAACACAAAAACACGATAGGAGTGCAAGGTGTAGGAACCTGTAAACAAATCACTTAAACAAAGTATGCAAATGAAACTAAACTCTTTCTATCTTACCAGGTAAAGCCCCCACTGAGTTATTAGCTTCGTTTTCAGAAGCGACCTGGCCACAAATGATAGCAGCTCAATGAAGTGGCTCGTCATCGCCATCGTCATCGTCGTCGACACGTGGACATGTACAGCAGCCAACGCGTGCCGCCCCCCACTCCCCCCTTGTCCCCGTGCGCAGCTCCTCTTCTCCCCGAACGAGAACGTGCAGCGCGTGGCGACGGGCGTGCTGTGCGAGATGGCGCAGGACAAGGACGCGGCCGACGCCATCGACGCCGAGGGGCCCAACCCCATCCTCACCGAGCTGCTGCACTCGCGCAACGAGGGAGTCGGTAGGAGACGCGTAACAAACTCCCAACGCGCGGAAATGGTGCCCGAGTTGGGAATAGAACCCGCCGGAGCCCTTCTTGCCGTGACGGCCACGAGTGTGACCACTGACGGCTGGCTGGGTGGA
Source organism: Lethenteron reissneri (assembly GCF_015708825.2). NCBI lineage: Eukaryota > Metazoa > Chordata > Hyperoartia > Petromyzontiformes > Petromyzontidae > Lethenteron > Lethenteron reissneri. Next base: position 2,864,703 of record NC_083798.1, on the reverse strand, counting down.
GAACTTGATCCAGCAGTGCATAGATCATGGCTGCTGTTGATGATTCTTCTTTCGTGTGGCAGGAGAGAAAATAAACCGTTTTGAAACGTGTTGTAGTTGAATGCGAAGTGTTTAGACCGACCCAAGGCGGCAGTAGACGCTATGTGTGTTGCAGTGACGCCGCCAGCATGTCGCATGGACGGTGCATTCGTTGCCGATTAATTTGATCGCTTGGACTTCGGAGTCGCAGTGAACGCGCATCTCCCACGTTGCGCTCGAGCGTCGTTTAGCGAGGTCCATAGTCGCCGTGGGAGAGAGAAGCCCCGTTGCTTCCAGTCGGGTCCTCAACGAGGTTTACGTTTGCCACGCCACGTGACGATTGATGATATCGGCGATCTGTGTACCTCCTCTGGTAACGGATTTCCTCGAATGTACGTATCTATGTTGAACTTATTTCGCACCGTACGTAGCCAACCGCGCTAATCGGAGGTGCGGGGGAAGGACAACACACTAAACACAAAAAGCAGTTCTAAAGAAATGAGTTTTCCTTGAGGTTTACGAGCAGCAATGCAAATCAATCTTGCGTGAAGTATTTTTAACTCTCGCCCCCCCCCCTCTCCCTGTCGTGTCCTCTCTGCCGTGGCTCCCGTAGCCACGTACGCAGCCGCCGTGCTGTTCCGCCTCTCTGAGGACAACCCGCAGGACTTCCAGAACCGCTTCTCGTCCAGCTCGCTCTTCCGGCCGGACAACCAGAGCTGGCAGCAGGAAGTGAGACCCCGCTCGGCCAAACACAACAAAGACAACGATTCCCCCCCGTAGTCTTCGCAGAGTGTAGGGGCAAGTGCTGTTAGCGAGGAGCACCTATGAAGGCTGACACGGTACACGAAGGGGTGGGTGACCAACACCACGCCTGGCCGCCTTTGTCTCCCTAGTGGAGATGTTTACTACACACGGTAACAATTACCAATTCTAGGCTGTGTCGACCTAGGGGAGGCCTAGGACATGTTCAAATCATCGTCACTAGTGTTGGTCGTGTTGCGGGAATCGAACTCGGGTCCTCTGGTTCGTAACGCAGCGGACTAACTGCTGCACCACCGCTCCCACACACACATATATACTTAAGTAACGTTGCACCACTGCAGACTTTTTTCGATTCAGGCAAAGTAGAGAGGACATTCTGCTATGAAGATCGGCCTTCGCCCAACATGTCACCCTGTATACATGTTGTCCCTCGACCAGCGTCATTGACGAACCTATTGAGTTCTTGTTTAACTCCCTTATGCGCGAGTTATTTAAGCTAAAAACCCCTGCCCCCCCAAATCAAATGTTTGGTTTAATTCGATTTTAGGAGTCAATGCGTTTACAGTGTTTCTTATCATTTCATGCCATAGTGATACATTGACATGAGAGAGGGTCAAATTAGCAGCTCAGCCATGAAGTGGACAGGTAGATCAATACGATCGGATTCACAATTTCAAAGGAACTTAATCTGGCCCGGTGACGCTGTGGTTAGAGAACTCAACTTGCAATCAAAATGTCAGCCCACAATATTTTGGGGTTCTATAAAATAGCTACCACTTTGTGTAATCGGACAAGAGGGATTGTTCTCGGTGATTTGCCCCATCAGAAAAATGAGGAACCACCACCACTGGCCCAGGGCCATCAACAGAGTTGAGCATCCTGCATCGTGCACGATTGTGCTTGAATATCTAAATATTCAATGTTTAATAAATATTGCGGAATCTTGGATGTAGAGTCACATTCGACATATCCATCATTTGATGAGTCAAACATGAGAGCTCCATCATATCAGGAACAAAGTATCACTCAGCCACCCTCTATTAGTTCTGTGTATTATGGTATTCATCACCACCATCGGCGGCCGTGATCAATCCGCTGGTGAATGATGAACGCCTTCCAAAGCCGTTGCCAATTCCTGTCTCAAGAGCTGATTTCTGTTTCTGCAGGGCGGTGAAATCGACTTGATGACTCCTGAGTATTATCAAGAAGGTATGTTGATTGCAACCTTTTAATTAGGGCAAAGCAACCACACATCTCTTAATTGTGCTCACATTTGAAGGATTCATTTCAGTGAGAGAGCTAAGCTACCTACACACACACGTTTGTATATTTGCACACAGATCGTCTATTTGTGGTTGTGAATTCAGGTCCTTTACATTGAGAATCCTGGTAGTATAAGGTGCATTGTTCAAACATGCATTCTAATAGCCTTTTAGATTTTAATTGTTTAGGTTTAAACAGAATGAGATAAAAAAAACACATGTTTATTTTGTGATTATGAAGGTTTAAAACAATGAGCACCGATCAATCAGGAGTTAGTGATAACAACAATTTACGTTTACAAGGCACCCTTAAGCAATGGATCTCGGAGCGCCATTTCAGTCACAACCCACAGTTGAATCGGCGATGACGATGCGGGAAGACGGCCGAGCGTGCCGTCTTGTTTCCCGAACGAGAGAGCTTCGTGCAACGCTTGCTCCTCGCGCTGCCGACTCTCTTCCAATCCCCACTGGCTTCGATGCGCTCAACCGAGATGTTAACAGAGCTCGTTTGCCGTTAACCCGTGGCTGCTTTGCCTCTCGCATGCCTTCGGTGTGGGGGCCTTGAAAAGCGTGGAGAGGCCGTGGCTGTCCTAACCCCCTTGCCTCTTTGCCCTGCTCTGCTTTCTTCCCTTAATCGTCCTTCTGCTTCATTATCCGTTTAATTTACCCCCCATTAACAACGCCTGTGCTGCACGTCGCTCCCTTGCCTTCGTCCCCTGCTTCGTCTCCCACGGGCTCCCCTCGTCGTTCACCGTCTCCCTTTCCTCGTCTTTTCCATCGTCTCACGAGTCCCCTGTCCTGTCCTCTGCCATGTCCTCTCCTTGTCTCCCTTCTGCTTTGTCGTCCCTGAACCACGTCCTTCCTTCCTTGGCTCGTCCTCAATCGACGTTCTCCAATCCCTTCCACCGACGAGCTTCTCGTCTCCTTCCCCATCCCTCTCCCTACCGTGCCTCACGCCTCGTTTCTCGCCTTTTTTGTCCTTCCATCCATTTCCCTGACCTTGACGTAAAAACCACAAAACCCTTCAACCGCTTATCTTAACCCTCGCAGGTACCCTGCTCCCCGCACGCTACCCCAGCCACGCTCCAGCCCCTTCCCCCGGTGCCACCCCCTACCCCTCTTCCCACGCTGGCTCCGAGCACGGCTTGGCCTATCCCTCCGCCGGCGGGGGAGGGTTCTCCGACGGCGATCTGTTCTGGGCCGTGTCCGAGCTGACGCGCGCGGGGCCCAACTGCACCTCCGAGCCGCCCACCCCCGGCAGCGTGTTCGCCGCCGACCCGGCGTCCCGGGCTGTGCCCGATCGCCAGGGCTTGCCTCACGACGGCTACTAGCGGCCCCTCCACTCGCTCGCTGGTTCGCGCACGGCGCTTCCGTCGATCCAATCGAATGAAGCGATCGCTCCAATCTCGCATGCGATGCTCCCGTCGATTCAATCAGCCCAAGCGATCGTTCTGATTGTCGTTTTGCAAGGTGGCGGGGTGTCAGTGTTACCAGATCGGAGTTGGAAGCTGCGTTGATTTTAGTTTCCACGCACGGCACGGTGGCACATTGCTGCGGAGGTGAGAGCTGGTCGTCTATGTAGGTTTGTGAATCTCCAAACCCTGTTGGGCTACGAGGTAGCCTCGAGACGGCAGTACAGCAAGTTGGTTTGTGAACCCATCTGTGCGGGCCTCGTCAGTGTTACGCTTCGTGCACATGGGGTTTTTCCAGGTGCTGTGGTTCCCTTCTGCATGCAAAGCGCTCGCTCGTTGCCATGGGATTGGCCAAGCATCCCAGTGCAAAGTCCCGATGGAAAATGTATGGTATTCGATGAGGCTTTCTGGATAAATAAATGACGTTATTAATTGGATTGTATTTGGTTTGGTTAGAATGCAAAGTTTGTAATTTGTAATACTTTAGGAAATAAATAGTTTAATTCTAGTTTATGTATGTAGTTTAGCATAATTTGTTTCACTTTTAACAAAGAGCGATGCCTTCTTTGCAGGATTAACTCGTTCAGATGAATCGTAAATTGTAAATGCAGTGGGTTTATTTTCCCTGCGCGATTTCCACATTAACGCTACGAGAAATAGATTAGTTCCTTGTTGTCTATTAAAAGACAAAAGCCTCCTCCAGAATCTGGTAACACTGCCATGGGGATGAGATGCGCGTGGGACGGTGCTCATCACTGTGGGTCTTGAGCCAATGGTGGAACTTCCACATTCCCGTGGTGGGGAAAGTTCCAACATTGGGGCGACCACGTTTGACTGCCCGCAAAGTGGTAGTGATTTTCTCAACCCTGTCGAGATGATGGGCTGAGTTGACTTCCACTATCAGGAACTGAACCCGACTTCTGAGTTCTTGAGTCAAGCACTCTCACTGCAGTGCTACTCACCGGGGCTCATAATGGCCAAGATCCCTGGGTTCAAATCCAGGCTTCATTTCCTATGAGTATTTCGGATGAAAGTCGGCGCCGCACCACCATCGTTAACACTGTCTTACGAAAGCTGTGTGGTGCAGTCGGAGAGATGAAGTAATGGCGTTGTATGTAAATGTCAGCTCCCTTGATTTCGATGACTTCTTCATTCGTAACAGAGAATCTGGAGTTAGCCTATGTTTTAGGCAAATGCCCCATTTCAATAATATTTCGTTTGCTCCTCTGCCCTAAATGAGCGCCATTGTGTGCAACAGTCACCCCGCTGTACTATTAGACAGCTGTGTTAATGATGCTGGTGAGGTGGTTCCCGATCTACGCTTGCACCCATTCGCCAGTGCGGCCCCCCAAGTTTTTATTTGCGGTGAAATCAGTTTGTCAAGTGCAGCGAATTTCATGGTATTGGCTCTCTCAACATTGCAAAGAAGAACACTATTAAACATTCACTTATTTTGGCACAGCCCAGATCTACGAACTGTAGAGCGTGATGCACACGCGGGGAAAACGCTCTTTGCGGAGCTTGGGCGAGTGCCGTCTGGCGTTGGGTGAGAGAGACCGACTGAATTGACTCCAGAGGTAATTCTGTGGCGTCGTCTTCACGAGTCTTTCCTTGACGTGAGGCAGCGCCCTGACTGGCTCAAGGAATTCTGGCAAGACGTTCTATCACCTTAATTCATGACTGTGTAATTGGGGATGACATACACATGCTTTACTGCAGCTTTGAGTGGCTGTGGAATGCCCACGGTGTGGCTAAGCTTCGAAGGTACAGGTGCGTGTGTTCCCCTGGGGAGGTTTGCAGTGTTTGGTGATTCAGTTTCTGCAGTTGCCCAATGGTATATTGGAATATATATATATGTGTGTGTGTGTTGTTGGCTGAACATTTTATTTCAAAATCCATGAAAATATTTTACAATAGGAGGTCATTGTGAACTGCCACGACGGCTCCAACCTGTACATTATGAAAAACAAATCCACGAATTTAAATACTCGAATTACTGTCCCACTATAAAAGGCAGTTTTACTCTCGGAAGATAGGTCATTCATCCCAATGGGCCTTTATTTCTTTGCTTAATGACCGTCGGTCGGATTAAGACCTTGTTTCATCAACTCCGTTCGCAATTGTTACATTTTCTGATGAGTTCTTAACCTTTCGTCATCGAGATGAGTCGAGTTCCTTTAAACAATGAAGGAAACATTGATAGCTACACGCAAAGCTGTGACGATGACCCGAGTCTTGTGGATATTACTGGCTATTAAAATGTCAAAACCTATGAGGAAATCAGGCAAGGCCCAATACTTTACATATGCAGTCTTTACTGCTGGTGGCATCACACACTCTTAATCGTACTAACAACTTTTTCTGTGATGATGCTGATGCTGCAGTTGGACTGCATCTGTAAATTATCGATGCATATTTGCGAGAAGTCTCATGACGGCGCAGCGTATAGGTTCAGCAACAGAGAGTCAACGGAGAGTCTCACTGTGTAGTCTTTAGGAAGGTTCAGAATAGATATTTGTATCTCTATCCGTTGGCGCGCAATATTTACCTCCGATTGGCACGGTTGGCTACATACGGTGCGAAAGAAGTTCGAAATACATACATTTGCTAAGATCTATATGTTGGTCATTTTCAAATATTGTCCAAGTTTTCACAATGGTTATATAGTTCGATATGGTTATTATGGATATTTTGTTCAATGCATATTGGAGCCCATTGGGACATCTGAGTAACATCAAGTTTTTTTGGATACAGCAGAGGACACATTATGGAGGGAGCCAACTGTTTTCTTGTCATTGTTACAATCGATATAAAAGGTTAGGAAGATGTCGATACCAGTACGTTTTAAAAGGTTCAATAGAAATACAGCAGAAGCTGAATATGAGCACAACCCTTTGGGAGTAAGGCCACGTGTGACCTTCTGCCTTCCCCTACCACTGCAATGCAAGCCTCTGTTGCTTACCAGAACTGTGCTAATATAAGGTGTGCTTATATCCAGATTCCGTATGACATTTAAATATTTTGCCGAAGCTGAAGCGGTGACAGTATTTCCACGATCAAAACGCAAAGTGCAGCTAAATCCAAAATGTGAGCTGTTCCTCTCCATGTCGCACGGTCCATTCGTTGTGCGAGATCGACGTGACGGCTGAAGGGAACGCGCACAACTATTTCAGGGCTCTCACGAGTGTCTCCCTCTCGAGCAGGTGAAGTGGAGGCGTGGTGAGGAGGGCACTGGACGGACCACCCAGGACGAGAGGACGGATCTGGCCACGATTGCAACACAAATGAATGGTCTCCCTCCTGCTACTATAAAAACCATAACCGCCCATGGCAAAATCAAACATGCAATAGACACTTGTGAATGGTATTCAATCAGCGGAGGGGGGTGGGGGGGGCCTTCGAATATTAGGATGCACACGCACACCTGCATTCACAACCAGAAGTGTTTTCTGCTGCACGCTGCAGCGTTGAATTGACCTTTATTTGGCATTCAGAAAGCACGACTTCCGTTGTTTGGGATATATATAATTGGCAGGTAATGGCATCAAGATTCCTCGTGCAATGTGATACTGCATTCCTGAAAATGCCAAACAAGTTGTAATTGTACAATAATATCCTCTGCACTTTTAATGCCATCTGCAAGCTGTTATCTGTTGCCTGCAGTGGTTATGCTAATGACGAAAAATTCAGGTAGTGTGCCTCCTAATGTTCCTGGACATATGTAAAGTTTAACATGAGTACCATATTGGGAATTTTGCCACGGAGTTGTCCGAGTGTTGTAGTTGGGCTCATGCCGGTCAGAGCACAGTGTCGGCACGGCCGACATCCTGGGTTCACATCCCGGCAAACAACTGTTATTGAACAAGGCACTTCATGTATAGCGAGCCTGTGGAATCCCCCAATCACCAATCACTGCAGATATCTTATCTTCAACTCGCCTGCTATTTTTAATGCCTTAGCCGTAGTGGTCCTGAGCCCCACAATAGATCAGTCACTTGTCCACACAGCTCAAGAGCACAATCTTGAGATTTGGAGGAGATAAACCCTTGAAGGATATCAAGCGAAGATCTATGATATGACATGGATTTTCTGTGTAGAGGGTGCTCTGTAAAGGACAATTGTTTTCACTCGTTTCTTTGCCAATGGCACAATTGAGATGAAATTTAAAACGAAGTGCCCCTCCCGCCCCCTCCCTCAAGCAAGGGATGGGGGTGGCGCTCGTCTCGATCCGAGGCCCGGAGTTGCTGGTGGTGATGGGTGGCCTGGTCTCCAAAGCATGGCCACGATTAACTATCCATGAAGTGGTTCTTATTTTATGGATGCTGGAGGAAAGATGGACTAAGTCACCCCTCCCCACCACCACCTAACACTAGCAGGTGAAATGTTATTATGTTTTATTTTTATTATTTTATCACTTCCCTTCTCCGTGACTTTACCGAAAGAACCCAGAAGATGAACTAGCAGGTGAAGTATCTGACCACAGCACCAGTCGGCAGTTTTTTTGGTAAATCATGAAACGTGGAACAGGAAAGGGAACCAGTTGACTGGGCCCTTTTGCCAGCGAGAATATTAGTCGGGCTTCGCGGGCTATTTTTTCTTGTTATCACCAGATTGCTTTAGGCATTGCAAACGCATCACGTGGAATTTGCCGTAATAACGTTTTAGCACAAATGCAGTTGCTTTGGACACCAAAATAGGGGGTGTGGGGTTGAGGGACGCGTTCGTGTAGTTACAAAATCGTTCTCTGGTCCGGTTTTGTCCGTGGGTCATGATGTTGTGGGGCACTTCTGGAGTTTATTTTGGTTGTGTAACGTGCTAGTTTCTGAGTGCATTTAGCCACTGCCTTCCCAGACAAGAGGCCGGATTTTAAGGTGATCAGTTTCTGTTTTTGGGTGAAAACGTCGCCCAACGTCTCCATTCCAGGGGAGCGTGGGGTCATCGTCATCACTCGGAATCGATGCTCCGCGAAGTTTCTTGGATTAGGACAAAGAGACGAATATTTGTTACGTGGACTCTACCAATAATGTATCTTGGGAAAGCTTTCAGATTTTAGAGAGGTGACTTTTGGGTTTTATATAAAATTGTGTTTTATCTGCCTCTATGTTGATACAAAAGATGATGGTATGTTAAATGTCATTTTAGTTATTTTTTCTGTTGCTTTTGTTAAGTTTGTAAAGCCTATGGTTGTGTGCATTCCTAATAAAGAATCTGCTAATTCTACACCTGTACGCACCGCGGTGTATTATCACTAATGAGTGACAACCTTGGCAAATTGCCGCTCGGTTGGTGTTCGAGTGCAATGGTTGGAGCGCTTGGCTCGCGATCAGAAGGGTAAGTAAGGGGAGTTCAAATTACCATTAGGGTGCCAACTTTGCCTGTTATCTGATCGGAGGTGGTAAAATTAGGAACGCGTGTGCAGGCTACATGGACTGCCACCGGTCACGGTATTCTGGCATACAGTGCGCATAAAGCGATTATCGATATTTTTCTATCTGCGTTCATGCCTGCGAGAGATGCCACCGTGGTTTTTAATGGTCAGCGCGCTGACCGATCTCGTGTTGCCGAGTTCCTTGAACCTCGCTCGCCTACTGACCGATTGACGCCACCCCATGGGCTCTGATGATGCAGCTACTGCGCCACTTGCAGGAGCCTCACGCCGATGCCACACTGAGCAGTCGTGACCCGCGCCAGCCGAACATGAAAGGGCCGACGCTCCGTGTGATGTCGAATGTGCCACGTAATGAGCACACACGCGCGCGCCCGTGAGGACATCTGCTGCCATTTCTATTACGGTATTGCCCGTTCCAAACTGGCAGTTTTTGAGAGCCCTTTGAAGCCACCTTGTTAGTGTTTTATTTTATATATATATTTTTTTATTTTTGTCATCAAATATTCGATTTAGAGTCTTAATAATCACACAATCATGAGCCCCCAGCCTCCAACGAAAAAAAAGTAAGTTGAGAGAATATGAAAAAAAATCGATGCTCACCAGACTTGGCTTCCAGTCACTTCCACGCATTCCCACAGTCTGTATGTTGAGCTTCTTTCGCACCGTACGTAGCCAACCTTGCTAATCGGGGGGGGGGGGGGGGGGACAACAACTCCAAACAAAAGCAGTTATAAATAAATCCGTTTTCAACATCGATTTAAAAGTGCCGAGCTCCAGTGGCTTCCCAATATCGAAAGGAAGAGCGTTCCAGACGGCCGCAGAAGCGCATCTGAAAGCGCGCGATGCGGTGACCGTCCTTGTTCGATGTATAGCAAAAAAAGACAATCACCTGTGGGGTGCGGCGATGATCGTGTGGGACGCGCGAATGGGTGGTTTGAAGGGTGAGACGAAGGGTTCTTTCACGCAATTCTCGTAACATCGACCCACCAAGTGCATTGCGCTTCAAGGTAACGGTGCAGAAAAACAACAGTTTTTATTTATCAAGCAGGGATGGGATCTTAAAGAATGGGCCTCGTGCCGATCTTTGCTTCTAAGCCTGTGCCATTAAATGTCATCCTTACCTCACCCGGTCACCTGTAAGACATCGACCAAGGTCACCGGCACAGCTGTACCGGATATTCGTAATGGGAAGATACATCAATGGCTCTGCAGGGGGGAGCTTGGAAAAGGGATGCAATGGGCTGCTGGAGGCTGGATTATTGTGCGGTGCAAGACAGCGGCGGTGTTTTTCATTAGGCAGCCTTCTCAGCGGATGCCACATTTGTGTGACTTTGCAGCGCACGGTTTTGCATTACGCCCGACGCAGCAGATACAAGGGCACGGAATGTCACGTGGCTCAATTAAGTGCAAAACGTGTATGCAGCGTACAAGATGCCGCCGAGGTGTGATGGTGGGCACACTGGGCTTGCAATCCAGAGGTTGGGTACCGCAGAAGGCAATTGTCAGGGCGTGTGTGATGGGGTAAAATGTGTGTACTCCCACCCTTTTTCAATATTTTTGGCCAGCGTGGAAGAGTAGGCCAAATACCCACTACACGGCTTTGTATGTATGGTGAACTTCTTTCGCACCGTACATTGCCAACTAGGGTAATCGGAGGTGCGATTAGCACGGTTGGTGGAGGGCCTTCTGCCAGGAGTGGCACGAGAAGGCAATTGCAGAACTGCACCTTTACCTTGTAGATATGCGTGCCGACTCTGTTGATGGGTTGGCACTCATCTCTGCCTTCGAGCCTTGTGCCACTGTCAGAATAATCCAAATTCATATGGCAGGGACCAGTCCCACTTGAGGACAACTCCTGTTGACTTTCCAGTGAGTGGTGCTCATCTTATTGACTTCAAAACAACATCTCAATGCCCTTGTTACTCAATGATTTTAAAACACCCATGTAGTCAAACCAATATATCATACTCTCACATTAAGTGCCCCGCAACGTATGTTTCTAGTCGAGCGTTGGAATATTTTGCTATTTCTCATTACAGTATTTAACAGTTGTACGGTTAACTTCAAATCCCAGTCAGGGACTGACTTTGTGCCCAGGAAACGGACGTTCAATTAAGTAGTTTCTGCTATAGGAATGTGGAATTTCCAGAGAGATTAATAATGCCGCAAAGGCTAATTCAAGCATGAATACAATTTGCTTTTCAGATAATCCGAACAGGTCCCCTTACATTTACTTTATTAATGTAAGGGGACTACTTTCTTTAGAACTGCTTTTTGCATTATCCAGTAACTCCGATTAGCCCGGTTGGCTACGTATGGTACGAAAGAAGTTCAACATACATACTGTACATAAAAAAATCCCCCCGTTTATGTGGTTTTCATTAACCTTCCATTGAGCTGGCCGGGTATTATGCAATTAGCTGCCAGTATGACTCTCCAAGTCTCAGGTGGCATGGGTGTGTGCGTGTCGCCGCACCCATATGATGCAGACGGGTTGGCCAGCCAGATTACCCTGAAAATCCGCTGTCTGTCCGGGCATGCTGGGGACACGCAGACAAAGTGACTATGTCCTGGCAGTTACACTGCACTGGTGTTGCTGGGGGCAGAGGATGGTTGGTGATCTTTAGAAAACAGTAGTTCTTGGATCTACATCGATTATGTAATGTTAATAGGAGCAGGGAATATGTGGTGGATATGGGAATGCCCAGAAACTCAAACAAGCCTGGTTTTGTTTAATTGCTTTTGAAGTGAAATTTTCTATTCATACGTTGCAGAATTAGTATTTTCGCTATGCTTAGACTGGGCCTCATCATAGAAATGGCGAATTTTCACCAATGGCTGCAAACTACAATTGTCACCGTTTCCACAGACCAAACCCGGAAATATTCCTCAGGCAGCCGAGTGTTATCAAAACTGTGCAGTGCGCTGTTTATAAACCTCAACACAATACCAACAGATCTTAGTACAAAGCAATTCCTGCCACCAAGACAAAGGTGACAGTTCCCATTCTGCCCGGGACAGGTGGCAACCCGACTACCGATGAAGATAGGTTCAATCCCACTGCTCATATGAGCAGGGAGCCATTCACCTGTGTCACTAGAAGTTGGGATTGCACCCACATGGGCACACTCGGCAGCTGCCTGGGCAAGATATCACAGGCCAGAATTATGCATTTTGAAATGTCAAGGGTGTAACCTGTAGCTCACTGATTACTCGTTAAATTAAGGGAATTACAGCTTGCAATTTTGGCTCATGAGAAGAGACTGTGTCATTCCACAGTAGAGAAATTACCACGGTTTAAACATATTTCTGTGATGTTTCCAACAGTATATTCCAACGGTGGAAATGGTGCCATGCCCTAAAATGAAGAATCCGTTGGGAAATATCATGGGGCAGTGCACCCTTGTGTTGGAAGATACGTCTCAAAGAAATAAAAACAAAATCATTGAAGTGGCTTTTTAATCCTTTACACAGTAGGCGAGACAGTCAAACGAATATTTATGACCACTACACTATTTTCATTGCCAGGGCTGCAATTTATCCAACTTTAGTGCAGAAGCAGCTGGGATGAGATAATCAAATCACCAAAGTTGAGAACCCAATTTAACCATGAGTCACAACGTAGATTTCAAACCAGGAACTCGGCAGTGCCAACTCAGCTCTCTGACTTTTGAGCTGCATGACCGCCTCAAACAGCTCTGCATTTTGCATGAACCCCATTCTCATACGCAGGCCTAGACACTCGAGACTCAAGATTACGAAGTCTTCACGACCAGCGTCGCTGATATCACCCAGCACGCCTCGCCATTCATTCCTCTCTTCTGTCAGACTGCAATTTTTGTACAGTTGCCACCAAATCTCCAAGGACTGCTATTGTAGCATCCCCACCAATCAGGTTTTGGTTGCCAACCTCTGGATGCCCGCGGCGTTGCCTCTTTCAATCGAGATTTTTTTCCGCTTCAGAACATCGCTTGTCTAATGAATAGCCTTGCCCATTGTTTCACTTTCTGTGCCGGAAGATAGAGTCGAACCAGCGAATTCAAGATTGTAAGTCCAGGGGGATAACCATTCATGGATGGACTCGCTTTGTCACAGAAATGTAGATACTCCGCTCTTCTCGCCGAGTTTTCCAATGGGAGTGAGCACCACTCCACAGTTGTTTGAGCAGGGAGATTTGTATGAACCTATTTAAGGATCCTTTAATCATGACAAAAAATGTTCAGCCGTTTCTAAATCCACTGCTAGATGAAGTCCTCTCCACATTGAGGTGTTGTCTGAATATACTGCTTAATGATTCTAGATTTGAAGCTTTCGTGACTGCAAGGATATGCTTAATGATTGTGAAGTCATTACAGACAGCGTGTTGTAATGTTTCTCCATTATGCTTTACTGTTTCCCATTGTGTCTCATCAGGTAATAATTACGCTACAGTATAGAACAATAGCGTATTACATTCGTCGTGTATTTGTATAATAATCACACTACGTGCTTGTTTTACGGTTCAATAGCGCCACCCGCTGGCTCCACGTCAGTGGTGTAGGCATCCCACAAATTAACTTCGCATTGAATGCGGGCGGAGTTCTCGCCTCTCGGTCCCACTTCTAGGGCGACGTGAAGCCAGATTCACGTTCAACGACAGCACATCACTCATTAATGAACTACAGCACTCACAACATAACCAGCACAGACATCTCAAGTCAACACGCATCTGGTGTACAGTGATTTTTTTTCTGGAATTTCTGCTGGTTTGTTTTTTTTGTCCTGGATTTTCAGTTGGCACATAGTCACATATTCACTTTAGGATGTTTTCTTGTTCATTTTTTTGTTTGTTGCGGTTGCACCCGATTCAAGAGCCGAATAGCTCACAGGGCTCTGCCTAATAAATGAACTTGAACTTGAACAGTTCGCCAGCTCTGGTGGACAGACTGAGTGAGTTGCGTTGAACGAACGCCGCTGAAATGACGCACTCCCAGATGGCCGCGTGGCTATTGGGATGTGCAAGAAATATAAAAAAGATTTTATTTTGTACGTGGAGGGACAGACGCGATTAGGCTGAACGATTAATCGATTTCAAATCGAAATCGCAATTTGAAACAATGCGATTAGCAAATCGCAAAGGCTGCGATGTTTAGCGATTTTATAAGTCCTATTACTTTATTATTGGAATTGTTTTATTTTTAATTATTCTAGCTTTATTTATTGAACTTAACAATTGTTCTATGTTTGATTGTTTTATTTCAAATAAAACATTTTAAGAAATGCATGTTGGAAGCAATTAATATCTTTTAAATTCTCATCCTTGCATTAGAATATATAGAGCAGTTCATATTTTGATGGTATCATGTGTTAATGCTCCATCACATGTTTTAAATCTATTACACGGTGAATATTGAACTGAAGCTTGACTTTGAAAAATTAATCGCAAATCAAATCGCAATATCTGTCAGAAAAATCGCTATTAGATATTTCCCCCAAAATCGTTCAGCCCTACAGGCGAAGGAGAGCGCGTGACCTCCGTGCGCGTGCCACCCCCCCCCCCCCGTCTCTTGTCGCCCAGCACGGAGCGTCCGGGCTTGGAGCGTGGAGCTCGGAGCCACTTGGCGAGGAGCCGACTACGGTGGCTTTGCTGTCTTGTGCACAGCCGGGCCGGGCCCAGTGGTCAGTGCCGGATTATCGTGGTAGCAACAGTAGCAGCTACATGTGTAGTAGCTACGGGCCACGCACTTTCAAGGGCCCCGCGCTAAATGCTTTCAAGCTATCAATTCCGTTGCCTCCGAAACGTCGTGATTTTAATTTAATTTTTTATGTTACTTTTATTAATTTTAATTTTTTACCTACGTGACTTTACCGGAAAAAACCTAAGAATATAACTATCAATTCCGGTTCAGTGAATCTGCACTTGCTCTATTACTATAGTACTATACTGCCTTCAACTTTTACGAACGACTGAGTGTTTAAGGTTAGAGATTTGTCGTAGTGTCTGGCGGTATAGCAAATGATCAAATACAATTACTTTAGTGTGCAAGTAAAAAAAATGTGTTTTAATATTTATGTTTTTTTTTTATTTAGGGCCCCTTTAGAACATCTGCTACAGGCCCCGAACGAGCTCCATCCGGCACTGGCAGTGGTGGTGGCAGCACCACTCAGGCTTAGGGTCCCAATCAGCTAAAGTGCCCCTCCCCCCCTCCCACGGATTCATTAGTTAAAGGGTGGAGAAAATATCAGCTCAAATTTAAATCTTCATCAAATTGAAACGTGAATGCATGGAACGTCTTTCTCGTCCCAATGTTGTTTACATTTTTCTTCTGTCACCCAACTCAAACCTCTTGTCTGCATTTTAGGAGCTGCTTTGATCAGGGCTGGCTAAAAAAAACACCATTTAAGCCCAGGAGCTTTTGGGAACCATCTCCCCGTGGTAGGGATTAGTCTCTCTTTAGGCAAACCATATAAAATATTGATATTTTTCAAATACTAGACATCTGTGAAAACTACTGCACGTCTCTGAAAAATATCTTTACAGCTAATCGGATTCCTGCTGCAGGAAACAGAAGCTCCAAATTAAGTTTAAACAGATTCTGATTCATCTTCTTGTCTGAATGTCTTCTCGACAGACCTGTTCTTCACCTGAGGACGGCTGCTTGCGTTGTGGCCGAAACGTCGTGAGAATTATTTTATTATGTTTAAATTTCATTATTTTATTATTTTCATTCTACGTCACTTTACCGAAAGAACCAAGAAGATGAATCCCTGCAGTCATGAAAGAAGCTTTAAATCGAAATCAGATTCTGATTCTGAACATCACAGGGGAGAGGGAGGCGTGGGCTGTCGCGTGACGTCATCTCACAACCCATCCACGCCCACTGTTTACAATCCCCAGCGCGGACAGGTGGCACCCGCCGAAATGACCGATCGCGATTGGTCAACTCCGACAAGGCGGGAGGGGGGGGGGGAAGAGTGTTGAGGGCGGGGCCAGAGGCGCCTCTGCGCTCGGCTTATCAAGCGTGGGAAATACAACGGAAGCGGGCTGACGTCACGAGGCGCACAGCTGTGCCCCACGAGAGGGGGTCCCGTTAGGTCCCAGGGCGTTCACCACCATCACCACCCCCCTTGTTCACTCACGCTCACTACTACTTCTACTGCTGCTGTTGTTGTTAGCAAGTCGTCGTCGACACTTTGCGTCCCTCTGTGCGGCCGCGTAAAGAAGTCGCGTGAAGTTGACGGACCCGAGGAGCCACCCACGGGCCCCGCCTGCCGGGGGTGGGGGGCAGACTCCGGATTCTAGGACGCGCACCGGAAAGTAAGACGCCCCCCCCCACCCCCCATGCACTTGTAGCCGTGCTCCGTCCGTGTGTCTCGACGTTTTACACCACGGCCCTTGGCCTGTTACAACCACGATGGTGCTGGAGGTTGCTGGACGCGCGGCGTTTTGGTTGCCCGATGACCGGATGAGAGCGAGACGCGACTCTGGGACTGCCGCTTTGAAACTACCCCAGGGTGGTGGGGGGCAGGCAGGCAGGAACGAAAGTGCCCCCCGTTATAATGATGATGATGGTGTTGATGATAACGCGTGGAGTTGTGTGGAGTTGTGAAGGTAACGAAGCGGGCGGGTGTCACACGGACCGGGGCTTGCGCGTTGCACGCGCTGCCTCTGTGCGCGCAGCAACGCGAGTTGATGCCGCAACAAAAACACATCTCAGACTCTTAGTCTTGGTTCTTTCGGTGAAGTCACGTAGAAGGGAAATAATAAAAATTAAACAATAACATTCTCAGAATTTAATTGTATTATTTTTATTATTCTCAGAATTTTATTGTTTTCTTTTTTATTATTTTATTATTTCCCTTCTACGTGACTTTACCGAAAGAACCAAGAATATGAATCCCTGCAGTCACGAAAGCTTTAAATCGATACATCTAGACTCTTATGATTAAAGTTGGTCGGTATGGCACTTCCGTGACTGCTGTGAGATGTCCGTGGTGGAGGGATGGGCAGGGGGGCACTTGAGTGGCCGAACAACAGCGTTCGAGCCACGTTGCATTGTTCGTGTTTAGATCATCTGACGTTGTTTTTGTAGCAAACTTTTCACGACGAGAAGCTTAACGCCGGGATTTCGGGGTTTGTTTAAACGGCGCGGTTTGTAACAACGGGCAGGGAAGGACAATACTCGTGCACGTGCGGTCCGTGGGTTCTGCCATCACTTTTATTCATCCCTCACTCACTTCACGCTGCAGTGCAGATCCGTACAGGTGGGAAGCACAGCGTTTGGGCCAGAATACAGTCCAACAATGGATGTTGGTGCACTGACCTCCGGTGCCCATGTAAACCGTGCCCCTAATTAGACCACACGCATAGGTCGCCTGGTCACTTGGTGGGTGGTGGTGGTGGACTGCTTTGAAAGTCGACGTCCTTCAGTGCTGCTGTGTGGTGCACATCTGCTGCAAGTGCTGCTAGTGCTGCTGCTAGTGTACAGTGGGAGTTGCCGTCCACTCTCAAGGTGAGCGTGGAGAAGTGGCCGCTATAGCATCCAGCAGACGAAGGGGGTCTGCTGTATGGAACGGCTGGAGGGTGGCCATGAGCATGCCACTGTTTGGCACCTGTGTGCCACCCAGACCAGAGCATGACGGACCTAAGTCTCTGGGTGCTCGTTTTCCTGTGCCTGGGCAACAATGGGTACAGCGAGAGTATTACTGTGTGTGTGTGTGCACATGACGGGTTTGCATAGGGACTATGTGTGTGTGTATACATGTGTAAGCCAAGGCGTGGTGCCTCTGCTTCTTATAAAGGATGTGGCAGTGATTACGAATTACCCCACCACCCTTTTAACATGGCTGAATCTAAAATAAATTGTTCAAGCCACAACATTTACAATCTGAGTACGACGTTTCGCCAGTAATTACAACTAGCTTCATCAGGCGACATCCACATCTGGCCAAATCTGGCTGTGTCGGGTGGTGACGGGTTTTAACGACACATTTCTATATTTACGCGATCTAACCCAAAAAAACCTCTTATGGATGGTAAACCACCTGCCACGTAGCTTGCGATGGGAATACAATGTTCACACCCACGAATTCTGGCTCCGTTGTGAGCTTCTCGCTGCTAGGCTATGTGGCCACCTGTCATCTCTACGCACCAAAACGATATATTATTCATGAAATACTTAAGAAAATGAACCGGCTTCATATGACACGTTTCTAGGTGGCGCTGTTATTTACAGCAACCTGTGCCAAGCATTATTGACTGGTAATGCGCCACAGAAAGGAAAAAAAAACACATCTTGATTGCTCTAGTTGGACTACCCTGCTGATCCTAATGATAAGTCACACTCTAAGCCGCCTATGCCACAGAAGCACTGCCTCGAGCCCTCGAGAAGAGCACCGATCTTGCCAGGTGAAGAAGCTAAGCCATTTAATCGAGTTATTTGGACCTGCGCACCATTTCGCACAAGTAGATAATAAACTGGTTGTAATGCTGAAATCGTATTCTGTGCAGATCTCTTTATCAAACACTGCAGTCGGCTCGTATTGCTGAATACATAGACACACATAAATGAGCTCTTTGGTAAGTAAAATGTTAATCAGATAATGTCAAATAAATTGACTTAGGTCGCACAGAATTATGGGAATACCAACAATAGTCTTCCACCATTGTGATGAGGTTAGTCGTGCACTGTATTGTGTGCCATAGCCTGATCTGCTTACCAGGTTCAGCTGAGAATGTGGTTGTTTAAAGTATTGCGGCAGAATATATGCCAATGTTATACTGCTTGAACTTGTATTGCGTATCGTCAGTATTAAAATATCGAGCATATTTCAAGCTTGCGAGTTTTAAATCTCACTTGAGAGTAGACTAATCCTATTACAGTATCTCTGGAGCTGATAAAACAAGATCAGTATTCAACATTATCACGGATTAACCAGTGCCCAGCATACGAATGTGGAATTCCTACCAGTGGTTTAGACCCAACAATGGTGATGAGCAGCGCTCAACACAAAGTTGAGCGCTTCGACACTTTGATTTGACATTGTATTGGGGATTATCAGCAACACAGTACGATGTATGTCAATGGCAACGCTAGAGCAACACTTACATGCCACATGGGCTTACACGGTGTACTTCAAACAACTTGCATTAATATGAATAAACAATACAGCCTCAGACATTAGACCAAAGCAAGTCATGTCTAAACTCATGTGATGGCCTGAACTCGATTAATATTTCACATTGCTCAACCGGGTGAGTTTACGTGAAAGAAATGGTCCGTGTTCGAGTGACTCAGAAAGTGACTGCTCACAGCAAGACATTGAGCCGCCAGCATTACTGAGGGATGGGGTTCACATCCTAGAGCACCTGCACAGTGTGGCCAGGTGACATCCTGGAAGAGCACTTGTACTCTCAGAAGGTCATAAGTTCAGAGCCCTGGTTGGAGGTCGACTTGCCCTATGACTCCTTGGGAGTTGCTAAAGTTACTACTACTTTGTGGAAATCCAATACTTATTATATGGGTAGACTGATGCCTCACTTAGGAATGTTGAAGTTCCATTCCTGGCTCGACATGAACAGTCTACGTATATGAACACTGTCTTGTGTTCCTTTGAGATTATAAAAAGTTTGACCTCGTTTTGATGCCCGTCCAAGTGAATGGTCCTATGTACAGTAAGAGTAATGTTCTCAGCCAGCTCACCACTAAATGCACACGTGAATAATATTCTGTATATTATAGTTCACACTTATGTTTATATTATTTTATAATTTTATATGAAACAAAGATCATAATTGGCAAAGCTTTATGAGCTCTCAGCCCAGTCTTCAATGACCACTCAACATTTGTGTATACTGCTTGACTTTTCACTTAGTTCAATATATTCTACTTATAATGAATGAACACCTTGTGTTTTACTTCCATACAACAAACATGCCTGGGTATATAAGAGTATGCCGCTTAGTGTGTATGAGTGGGCTGAAGAGAGATTTTAGAAATAATCATGACATTCTGGTACCATTCTCTAACAGGTGATGTTACATGTCCTGGCGTTAGAGCTCTGAATTGCATTGCGTTATCATATCGTGGCAACACAGCTAGAGAACAATTAAAATGTGTATCAAAACTCGAGATTTTTGTCAGATGAGTAATGGGGCAAAACTCATCTCCATCGGCAGTTTCATGCCAGAAATGAGACTACCACATTCTCATAGCAGGGGCCAGCCTCCCCATTGGAAGACCACTGATAGCTTCCCACAAAGTGGTGATTTTTTTCTTGCCCACAGAGGCCTGCCAGACTGATTAATCCCATTACCTGGATTTGAGTGCGACTCTAGCACTCTCACGACATGGCCACCCGGCTGAGTAAATTGCAAAATAATGATGACAAAAGGGGGTCTGGTCTCCCTTTAATTAGAGCTGTTAAGGATGATTATGCATGAGCGAGCAAAGCCAGTGATTGCTAAGGCAAAGATGGCTT
This sequence comes from Lethenteron reissneri, assembly GCF_015708825.2. Taxonomy (NCBI): domain Eukaryota; kingdom Metazoa; phylum Chordata; class Hyperoartia; order Petromyzontiformes; family Petromyzontidae; genus Lethenteron; species Lethenteron reissneri. The sequence goes on along the minus strand of NC_083798.1, from coordinate 2,844,400 downwards.
TGGCACGCAATAAACTCGTCCCTTCTGCCAGCAGCGTACTACATACTCGCCAGAGCTTTTGTTCTACGATCGCTGGGACTGCCCAACCGGACGGATAATATCAGTGTCTCTGTTGCACGTCCCCTTGGCATGGCAGATGCACTCGTGCTCACTGAACACATGTCCGCACTTGTCTGTTACTCTGTGACTCATGGCAGTGCACAAGCGCGGTCTCTGGTCAGTTGAAACTTGCATGTGTGGTGGTGAAAGTAACACGTGTGTATGTGTCTTTCAATATGCGCAGGGATGTGTTCCAGTCAAATAAGCAATCCATAATACAGGTTTTTATTGGGTTAGATCTCGTAAATATATAAATGTGTTGTTAAACCCGCCATCACCCGACACAGCCAACTAGTAAGGTTTGTCACGTAAACAGAACGTGCCAATTCGTCACTAGTACAGCACGCCAGTGTGTTGGAGATCTAAGCCACAACGTTTACAATCTCAGTACGGCGTTTCGCCAATAATTACAACTAGCTTCATCAGGCGGCAGCCAGATTTGTGGAAAAGTCCACCTGTTTCATTCCTAAAATAGAGGCGTAGATGGGATTTTCGCGAAAGCCTGCGTGGTAAACCAAGTAACCAATCATTGCATTTTATTGTATACATTTTGGCCTGTTTGCAATTCATAGCCCTTTTCCAAGTGTGTTATGGATAAACCATAGATTTCCTAAAACTGCTGGGCAGCAGGCACATTTGCCCTGCTTTATAACGTAAACACAGTATGGCTGTGGTTGCTAAATAATACATAAGCACACAATGGCATATACAATGCAGTAGTGTTGGATCGTTCATTTTAAGCGGCCATCTTTCATTGGACATTGCTGGTTGCTCATATTGCATTGGGCCACACGTGTGACACGGCAACACCTAGGAACCTCTTCTCCAGTCTGCTGGAGGGAAAGGGGGCATTGTGTTGTTTTCTCTACGCTCTTGTTGACCAATGTTTCCATTTTGTGGTATGCTGCGTGTCACACGTGTAATTTCTCTCGCCTCTGCAGAGCAAGTGCAGGAAACAAAACGCCACACCCTGTTCCTGTGCAACCGCAAGCAGTGAAGCAGCAGCAGCAGCAGCAGCCAAGGTAAGTCTGGACATAGGCAGCGGTGGCGTCTCGCCATTGGGAGCCAGTGGGGCCAGCGGCGACGGTGGGACCGGGTCCCCAACTCGTGACAAATAATTTTAACAAACTTGAACGACACATACCTGCTTATGATAAACATTTACACGCCCCTTTCTCAATCCCCAACCTCCGTTCTCCCCCTATCCCCTTCCCTGCCCCGCCAATATATTTATCAACTGGTCACCAATGAGAAACAGATACATATTCAGTTATCTCAAATGTTTATGAGTAACTTAAGACATGCAGAGCAACGTGTTTAACATTCATAATATTCCTCATAACTATACTGTATGTGTTTTTTTTGTATATATGCAAAGACAATTTTAAGTGTCACTAAATGCATTTGGTGCGCAACTTTCCTTAGTTCTGCGCCAGTGGTGGAAATTCTCCCTATCATTCCACCACTCTTGACTGCCCACATAGTGAGGACGTTAATAGTATCAAGCCTAGAGTAAAGGTGCGCAGAGTTGACTCTAGACTGAGATTAGTATTCACAAACCTGGATTGAGAGGTTTCCACTTTGCCGCGGCTATCACCTGGCCGGGTAATGGTAATGGTTATATAATACTGCTGAACAACATATTGACATATTTCCACATTTATTTTGTTGACTCTGTCATAGTTTCTCATGGCAACGAAGACATTTCCGTAATAACACAATGAGGAAGTTCGTCACGCTTACACCTGTTTCCAGTGCTGTCACGGTATACAGGGGTTGATGGATAGGTCCATTTCGTGATATAGAAAGTGGTGACCGACTTTCATGAAACTTTGTAAATGCTCTCCAGAATGCCCTTCGAGTGCTGTGCACTTGGCCCATTGATGTAACGTTAATCCCTGCTCAGGATAACTGTTTCATTTTATTCTTCAAACCACTCATGTTGCTGATACAAAATTGCTTTCACCTCAAGTGACTTTCACTGTGGTCACATGTGCAAGTCACTTGGGGCCAGGTTTAGTGAGTGAGTATGGATTTTCTCAGGATTAGTTGTATTGTTCAGATTTATACATTTTTTTCAGTTTACACACAAGCCATGTGTTTTAAACAGTTTTTTAATTAGTTTATCAATGCCTATAGTAATTGGTAACCCTTAAAAATTCTGTACCTTTAAACTTAGTTGTTTTTCTCGGTGTTGTGGCACCACTTCTTGTATGTTAAGCCATATATTTGTGCTCGCCCCCAGTATATTTTTGGGATTTCCCCAGATACTCTCACACAAAAAACCCGAACACTCCTTAAAATGGCATTGGCTAAGCATTCCAGTGCAGGACCCTCCTGAAAAGCTTTTTTGAGACTCGGCGAGGCTTTCCTGGATAAACAAAGGACATTAATAATTATGAGCCACACAGCTGGTCATGTACACCGGAATTCGGAAGGCCTCGTGTTCACTGGACCTTGGTAGTACATTGTAAGTCGTGTCGAGGACGCTCGAGGTAGGGGTGTAGTTTTGGCAAGAACGTTGGCTGACATTATGGTCAATTGGGCTTGTGACTGTGACCGGTAAAACTGTGTAGGGCTCTTCGTTTGGCAGCCATCATTTTGGCATTTTCCATCTCTGTAAAAACAAAGGTCGTTGTTAACCTCTTTATCGGTCTTTTTGTCTGTTTTCTATCCGTTTATGCATTAGTTGCTTTGATATTTTAAACTATTGTGGATGCCATGTCTCTTGTATTGGTGCAACTGTCATTTATAATGCCCCCTGCCATGCAACCGATGCATTGTTTAAAAAAAAATAATGTTTGAATATTCTTTAAGTGATTTTGTGTGCGCCTCATTGCTACAATTTTTTACGTGAGTTTGGCCACATTCTGCCAACAGCGGCTATGAAGCTTGGACTTGTTCTTTAGGTCGCAGCATGTGTTCTTGGCCGCTGTTACTGTCCTGTGACGGTGATGTTGATGCCGAGTTGCCAAAACAATACTTAAGCAACTCAGTCACCATGCTGACCTGGCTGAATGATAGTGCTTCAATCAATCATGCCTGAAACGCACAGACGTATACAGATACCCACACACAGATGTGCACACACACAAAGATAAAGACACACCGTATAGTCATGCAGACTGTTGGGGCAAGTGCTGTTAGCAAGCACTTCTGCAGCCGAGTATGGCACACGAGGTGTTGGCGTGGCTAGCACCATGCCTGGCCGCCTTTGCTCAGTGCTGATGTTTACATACGACACCTGGTACTCGTTTAAGGTTGAGTTGACCTAGGGGAGGCCCAGAACCGGTTCAGATAATAGCCACTGATGTTGGCTGGGACTGAAAATCAAGCTGAGGTCACTGAGTTTGTACCGCAATGTACTCACCACTATGCCACCACACATACAAAGACAAAGATCCTCGCATAGTCTTAACAGACTGTAGGAGCAAGTGCTGTTAGCGAGCACCTATGAAGGCCGGCACGGCACACGAGGGGGTGGGTGGCCAGCACCACGCCCGACCGCCTTTGTCTCCCCAGTGGTGATGTTTACACACCACACCAGGTACTCATTTGAGGCTGAGTCGACCGAGGGGAGGCCCAGGGCCGATTCAGATAATCGTCACTGGTGTTGGCCGTGAGCCGGAATCGAACTCGGGTCGCCGGGTTCGTAGCGTGGCTTAGTGCTAACCACTCCATTACCACTCCATTACCACTTACACACGCGCACACACACACACACACGTAAAGACAAAGATATATACTTAAGCGCTTGAGGTGCACATTCGTTAATGCCAGCACATCACACAAGGTCAATGCATTGCGGGCGCCATGTCTGACCAAAATAGTCACCCCCACGGTGTGTGTATACATACCAAACTAGGTACTCATTTTGGAAAAGAGTCAACCTAAGGGAGGTCTAGGACATGTTTGGATTCCAACTCCCACTGGTGTTGTGCGACTTTTTGAAAATATTTTACTAAAAAAACTCAGATATAAGTTGAGTTGCACAATGTACATCATCTTCTCATATACTGTTCATGCATTGCCGGTTATTGCATTGCATATATAAAACATGTTTTTTTTAAATTTATGGATTAATTCCTATTACTCCACAAACATTTTAATAATGGACACTTCCCAAAGAACAATTCTCACAAAGACACATATTGAGCAAATGCATTCACAGTAATTTCCATGCAAAAGGAAAAATGTACCAAACCACATGATTTGCCCCATGTGTGTTGAACTTTTTCTATATATATTAAACAAATCCCTCTTGCCAAGATCCTTGCTTCCATTTACAGAGTTGTATCCGTTACTCACGTCCTGTCCTAGTGAAACAGAATCAATCGCCAAAAATAACTTGATTTTATCCCCAGAACCATAACATTTGCTCCAGCCCTTGTCTACTTGGGGAACTCTTGCCGGCTGTGTTGTTTCTTTTATTAACAGCGTTATCAGAATGCTCGGTTGCTGCAGCAGAGGGAGATAAATGGGGGAGAGGAAGGTGGGATCAAGTCTTTGGGTCATCTGGAACAACGGTGAGGGCGATGTGGTCTCGGGAGCCAGTGGAGAGATCTGAGTTAGTCAGTTTAACACGAAGGCTTTCGCGACCACAATTATCCATAATAGAGGTTTTTTTTGGGGTGATGTGGTTTCGTACGAACGACACGTTTAGCGACAGCATTCTGCATCATCAGGGGTATGTACGTGAGCAATATAGGAAGGCTATCGAGGAGAGATTTGCAGTAGTCAATTAGCAGCAGATGTGGTGACGACAACATTCAAAGGTCTGCGTGAATGAATTTCATGATCCCGATTGATGTACTGCTATCATATGGACACCTGACAAGCTTTGTGAGTTTGGGAGTTTTACTAATCTACAACAACCGCAGGCCTTTACCTGCAAAGTTATAGATTACATATATACCACTTCAAGGTCAGTCTGTAGTATTTAAGTTATGGGTATGGCTCCTATCATCATAACGTGGAATTTCCACTGCCGGGGATGACAGCTCATCCGCAGTGATGAGTGCCATCCGGTTGCTGCTTTGAGCAGAGGGACACTGACTTGGACTTTTGGGTCTGCAATGCAGCCTTGATTTAACTGTCCTGGCAGGAGTTATCTCGCTATTGCAATTTTTCTAGCGCCAGGCCAGAGCGTGATATTAATAGGCTGAGTTATCAAGCTCTGCACGCTGGCTATTTAGCGATGACCTCGTCTCTGCTGCAAAGAGGTAAACGGCGAGAGCGGTGACCGGCGTCGAGAAGCGGTGTCATGAGTTCGCCGAATTGTTCTGCGGACGACACGCGACACGTTCGCTCCCAGCCACTGTAAGTATCCCAGTGTTATAGTGTTATGTTTCACCTGCTGCTTAGCAGTGGTCCCGCTCAGCCGTTGTGTGTACAGTTTTGAAGTTCCTGCTGTATTCACTATTGAATGTGCTCCGTACGCTTGGCTTGTGTGTGTGTGGAGACTGGGCGTTTCCTAGGTCGACTCAGCGTCAAATGAGTACCTGATGCGGTGTGTAAACATCGCCACTGGGGAGACAAAGGGGCCCGGGTGTGATGCTGGCCACCCACCCCCTCGTGTGCCATGCAGGCTTTCATAGGTGCTCGCTAACAAGACTTGCCCCAACAGTCTGTTAAGGCTACCCGGGGGATTTTTGTCTTTGTGGAGACTGGGTGACCGTTCGTGTATTGCACTAAGACCTCCGGGGATCTGGGTTTGATTCGGTGTCTCCTTGCTCGAGTGAATATGGTGTGATGCACATATATGTTGTCAATTGTAAACATTTCGTGATACTATGACAGGGAAAGTTTTACCAAGGACAACCACAGTTGACTTCCTACCAAGTTGTACTCATTTAGTTTACCGCAGATAACTTATCGGTTAATAAAATGAGTGTCACTTTGTGGGAAGCAACAGTGGTTGTCATCCTGATTGATAGACTCACCCCGATCATAAGCACGTGGAATTTCCACCTTGTGCTCGGCACCATCAATGCAGAGGAGTAGTTCCTCAAAGCTAGTTTTAGCAGGGACACTTTTTTTTACTTTTCGATTTAAAGCTTTCGTGACTGCAGGGATTCATCTTCTTGGTTCTTTCGGTAAAGTCACGTAGAATGGAAATAATAAAACATAATAAAATAATATAATAATATAAAATAATATAATATATTTTATTATGTTTTATTTTATTTTATTATTATTTTTACTTGTAAAAATAAAATCTCCGCATGGCTGCTGTTAGCCAGGCAATAAAAATAACCTGGATGTCATCTGCCCTGGTTAAATTTAGATCATTTCCCAGATTTATTTACGCATTCTGTGATGACTGCCGTTTTGTATGTATGTTGAACTTCTTTCGCACAGTACGTAGCCAACCTTGCTTATCGGAGGTGCGGGGGAAGGACGACACATTATGGAGTGTGCATGTGTAGTGGTTTACTGTGACTGGTTATTCCAGCAGTGTTCAACTTACAAGTGCATAGTGAGTGGAATTGATTGAGGATGTAAGTGGATGTAAGTGCCCCAGCAATAGCTTTCTGTAATGCTCAAGTCAGAATTTAGTGTGAATGTTTACCAAGTTTGCTTTATGCCCTCTCTGTATTAAGTTCTTGCCAATCCGATTGTTAAAAGTAAAAGTGTCTCCCTGCTCGAATGTGCGTTGGATGATGCTCATCAATATTGGTGGCACTGAACCAGCGGTAGAAATTACAGATTCCCATACCAAGGGAATCGCTTCCGATCAAGATTTCACCTCGCAACATTTCGATGGCACGTCACACACTCTAACCAGAGTGGCCCCACTATAGCAATGAGCACAAATGCAATTTCATACCTCCACAAGAGAGAGGGCAAAACTGCTAAATCTCTGTTGTTAAATTGAATACATCCTTAAGATTGGGAACACTTATAAGCTTACTGGTAATATACATGGTCATTGTCATTATACTCATTTTATATAAAATGTGGAGGGGTTTTTAACGTATGCTTATGGATTTTTTCATACATTCTCATCACATATTAGATGCACCTTCTGCTCACACAACTACATTATGAGATCATAACCACCACCACCATTGCCGTCATCATTAAAAACAAGCGGTCACGAGGCTGACGGAGACGTGGTGAGAGCGCGCACAAGTCCGAATGCAAGTGTCCAATTTTAGCAGCATCACCGTCCACCCACTAACGCTTCTTCCATGTTCGTTGCCAAGGGTCTGGGGAATGCGGCAGAGGGGATGAAAAGGAACAAAACGCGGCGCAAAAAAGCTGCAGCTCCAAAACGGCTCGAGTCAAGTTCATGCAGCAGTAGTGGTTTTTTCTCTCTCTATGTCTCCCCCCCCCCTCTCTCTGTCTCCCCCCCCCCTCTCTGTGCTGCGTGCGCGTGTGTAAACCCGCTCGTAAGCACGGGCCGCACGATTTGCATGAAAAGTACTTCGGTGCGCCGAGACCCCATTGGCCGAGAGCGGAATAATTAGTGGAGTGATGTGGAAGCCCTCTTCACAGCGGTGCCCACTTTCCCGTCGGAGCGCAGCTGCTGCGGAGACCATTTAAATTGCGCGTCCCAGACGCACGTGGCAGGGAGCCGCACACTCGGCCTCCGATGTTCGGAAGGGGCTCGCGCTGATTCGGGAATCGCCGCGGGGATTAATCATGCTCTACTCCTCTCTCAGGTCGGTGTGTCCACGTAGTGGTTGGCGCACTGCGCGCTGCTCCGGTGACGATATCAAGCACCTAGACGGATGTTTTGAAGTAAATTATGACATTTTCTATTGTTGATAAGTCGTACGGCGTTTTGGGAATCGGCGATCATCAATATTCGTCACTCTTTTTCCCCACGACAAACAAGCCCAAGGGTATCCCAGCTCAAATGTGCATTGTCCTTTGCTCATCTCCACCGGTGACTCTCGCACAGACCGTTTCCGCATAATACAACCCTTGTTAACTTTACATAAAGTGGTTGTGCTGCTGTTACGAGGGGTGATGTAAAAGCATACGGTCTCACGTAGCAAACAATGACGACTGTGATGGCGATGCGTTGTGCTTTTGCAAGGTCCCCTTGCAGTGCGTTGCGCTTTGTCCAGCGGCGTTCTGGGGTTTTAAACCCTTCCTGGAAGAACTCTTTGTCTTGTTCCTCAAACCACTCCTCAAACCAAACCGCACGTCACGGTCGAGGGTAAATTTAATTCCCCCGCGATGCATTTTTCTTCCTGTGGAAACATGTGGAAGGAACTAAGAGCATGGTTTCTCGAGAATTGGCCTCCTCCAGTTAAAGTTTACGTGATTTTTTGGTCCACGTCCCAACGATGTTGTGCCTTTGTCGAGTATTTTGCAACATATATGAAGCAAAAACATCGATTTTTTTTACAAAGGCACTTTGATGCACGTGTTACGAGTTTAGGAATAAGTGCTAAATCAGTTAATTAATCCAGCAATATATCAACATCAGAATCTTTATTAACACTGGAGGAATCTGATGACCTATGAAGCCCTTTTCCCAGATATCCAGTAGGTTTTCACAGATACATATATGGTTATTCCAGAGAGCTAAAAATTTAACGACCACTCTGTAGCTTCTTATAACCTGAATAAAAATTATTCTCGTGCTTATTGTTAGTCCAGCAATTCTTTGCAGCTCTTGGTCAATCCACTGCTGGATGAAGGCACCCCGTCCTTTGCTGATCTTGGGTGTTGTTTGACCATACTTCGATATGTCCTTTAGCTCGGGTACGTGAAATGTTGGGACCAGTTTCAATAACACTCGACATTGATGTTAGCCGTGGCTGGAGAATTTCGCTCGGGTAACCGAGTTCATGACACACAGGACACCAGCGTTTTCATTTGCACAAAGTGAAAGTTACTTTATCGACCCTGAATGAACAATGGGCCGAGTAAACTCTCTAGTAGTGTGTCAGATTAGTGACAGTTCGTTCGATCGCGAGCTGGGCGTCCCCAATCAGAGGGGGCCCGCAGATGAATTTAGCGTCTCATAAACACGACGTTCAAAAAGCGCCTCTGGTAATTCGGGGCCCATGTCGAGGTGGCATAAGGTACCTTTCGTCAAACGCTTTGCAGCGGATGTGAGTGTGGTGGGGGGAGCAGGCTTGTGTGTGGCATTTTGATTAGGCAGCTCTTTCTCTCCATCCTGCTGGCAGTCTGCCAAGCAGCTCCCCCCCCCCCGCCCACTGTGTATGCAATACGTACTTCACCAGCCTCCACATCTCGGCTCCAGCCTCCCTTCGTTTGTTCTCAGCAGCCATAGGCAAGAGGAGGCTGCAGTTGTTGTCATGGGCTTCGTAAGTACGTATGCACGCTGAACTTCTTGCGCACCGTACGTAGATAACCGTGCTAATCGGAGGTGTGGGAGAAGGGCAATGAACTAAATACAAAAAGCAGTTCTGTGTGCGTGTTGAAATTCGTTCACACTGTACGAAGCCAACTGTGCTAAGCGGATTTAGAAAGAAATGAGTTTTCAATTGTCTGCACGTGTGCCAGGAAGGAACCAATACTCAGGTCATATAACACGAGGCCGATAGTGATTCTTAGTAACTAGGTTCGGAACCGGGTTTGAGTCTACCATAGTTAAACGGGGTTCTGAAGTGCCGTGAGTTGGTGGCATCAGCCCAGCCACCAAAGATCGCGCGAGAAAACCCTCGATGCTGCAGTTTGATTTTCACTTAATTCGGCAATTTCTAACATGGAGAGTTGAAAATGATTGGTTTAATCACCGTGTACTAAATGCAATTAGCAGGGCACATCAAAAGATCGAGTGAACAAGCGGCTTGTTTAAGTTACTTCAGAAGTAGTTCTGGAAGTCCTCTTTTGGCCGGCGCTATCGGCACGATGCACTGCCACTGCTCGTAATCCCTATGACACAAGTGGAATATAATTGTGGGATTTAAAACAATGTGCACAGCAGCGCAGTTTGTGGCTGCAGCAGCTTGGGATTACCTTGTTCTGCTTGAAGGAGAACATTTTCTTTATCCAATTTATTTCCATTTGTTTAACTGATGCTAGTTGTAATTACTGGCGGAACGTCGTACTCAGATTGTAAATGTTGTGGCTTGGCTCTCCAATACATTGGTTTGTTGTACTAGTGACGAATTGGCCACGTTCTGTTTACATGACAAACCTTACTAGTTGGCTGGGTCGGGTGGTGGCGGGTTTAACAACACATTTATATATTTTGATTTGAAGCTTTCGTGACTGCAGGAATCCATACTCAACATGGTATTCGTATTGATTTATTTTTCAGGTTGTGAGTGCATTATTCAGTCACAGTGCCACTCTGCAGGATATTATAGTGGTTATCTTTTAACCTGGAAAAGCCTCAACTAAGCCATAGCAATGCTTTTTAGGAGGTCCTCTTACTTGGAATGTTTGGACAATTTCCTTTTTGTAGTTGTGCCTGTGGGAAGAAACCAGAAATCCCAGAGAAAACCGATGTATATGATGGAATACCGCTCAAAATAACCACCGATATGTTGGCAACCCACTTACCATATTTCTTGCTACATCCCTGCAAGTGGGTAGCACAGTCATCTCTGCACAATGCAACAGCCTCATATTCAAAGCACTGTCATTAAATTGTGCCCCAAGTTCCCCAGCATGCTATACATATTTCAGCATGACCAGAGGGCAGTACAGCAGATATCAATTGTAGTGTACTATGCTGCAACATCTTTGCTCCCTACCTTCGCCAACCCGCACTGACCAGCGTGGTGAAGTATGGTACAATGAAAGCCCCCACAATCTGCGCGGTGTGGGCGAGGGCCTCATCCAACAGGGGATTGACAAAAAGGCCCGCACGTGTACAGACGAGTGATGCTGTAGAAGGTTAACCGATCAACACATTCTTACACCGGTACTCTGCAGCTAAATTATGGCTTTTTTTGCATGCTTACAGTTTTGTTTAAACCACTTTTATACCATGGTCGATGTCAAATTCACACCGCGTGACCACGTGACCGAATGTCAGTCTCTTGCCTGGAATTCAAACCCAGGGCCTCGGCGTTCCTGGCTTGGCACTCTGACACGAATATAGAAAAGCCATCCAGAGCCACCCAACCTCCTTACTTTTGGTAAAAAAAAATTTGCCGTTGCTAAATAACGTGACTTTTAAGGCATTTCTGCACAGAATAAGTCATGGCTTGTTTAGAACTTGCAGTTATGACTGTCCCGTGGAATGTTCACAGTGGTGTTCCGTGGTCTGCCTGCCTCTATATATGGCCTGGTAACCGTCGTAGGAACAAGTCGTCTCATGCAACGTGTTTATAGAATGCACTGCGTTTTGATAATCAAGCAAAAACATAGGTTCGTCATAAAATAACAGGTTAATAAAAACAACATTTTGTTGTAAATATTTTTTTATTGATCCAACCACGGAGGGGGGGGGGGGGGTTGTACAACTTCCGCGACAGGTGAGTGGTGCATAGTGGGATAGACAGCTAGGACAGACAACCAACGCGGACGTGGAGGACCGGAGCGTGATGTGGTACGAGCGTCAGATCCCTTCGGGAAAGGAAGGGGGGGCAAGGGGGGGGGGGCGTTCAGTCACATTTCAAGTTCAGTCAAGTAAACTGAGGGTCTCTGGAGTGGAATTCACGAGGGAGCCCCAGATTTGGGTGAACTCCCCTTCCCTATTCTTCCATTTCAGGCTGAGGTGTTCTAAAGCTGCAAGGGCGAATTGGGAGTTATGCCAGAGGGTGAATGAGTGGGCCCCATGATTCTTTCATGAGCTCATGATGGTCTTTCTAACCGAAATGTTAAATGCTTGGAGAAGGGCATGTTGGTGCCTGGTGATACCTTGGGGTTTAATGCCCAGGACGGAGGATTCAATGCTAGGTAGTATCTCTGTGCCAGACATCACCACGTTGTACAGATCGATTATTTTATCATAGTATGTCCTGATGGTGGGACAGTTATAGAAGGCGTGAATGTACGTTTGGATGGTGAACAGTTTTCTTTTTACTGTCACTCAGAGAAAAGGCAAGATCTCAACATGTCAGCTGAAAGGCCTTTTTTCCCAAAAGTCTGAAAAAATCCTGGTCGATGAGGTCCTGTAATGCTTTGGTGATGGAACTCACTTGGGTACAGTGTAGTACACTGAAGCAATACATGGATAGCTTGTATAGTTCTCAAAACATCAAGATGACAAATTAATTGAATTATACAACTTTAATATTGTACATTGCACATATCCGTAACTGCAAAAGTGATAATTTCATTTCACTAGAGATCCTGGTTTAATCACAGGTGGCTGAAACCTGGATTTAACCCGAGAACCTCGGCAGGGCCAACCCACCATTCTGGCATGTGCATTAGTCCACTGAACCACCACTGGTCATGAATACCACTTGACCTTGACATTAATAAGAATTATGGTATTGTAGTGGCATCCAGAGGTTGGTGACCAAGGCGACAGACAATGTAATACTGTGAGAACAGAGCTAGGGGGTCAGTTGCCAATTGTCCAGTGGCGACTTGATCTCGCAGAAGAATGCGAAAGCGGGGTGTGCTGGCTTCAGTCGCATTCCGTGTGATGACCTCTTGACCTTGACCGACGACGACGATAATGGCGATAACAGCGATGACCACCTGTCTTGCAGGTGCCCTGATGAGCAGCTGACCGGCGGCGAGCTCTGTCCTCCTGGTCGGCTCTTCTGCCTGCCCGACAGTCCGCCCAGGTCCTGTGCGACCCATGGGCTGTGCCCCAGCGGTGGTGGTGGCGCGGTGACGCAGGGCAAGCTGGAGTGCCCCGCCGAGACGCCGAGCAGAGGAGAGGGCGCGTGGTGCGAGCCGGAGCGGCGCTATGGCACGCTCGTGGGGAATGAGCCGCGACGGACGACGCTCAGAGATGCCAGCACCATCACGGGTAAAGCCCTCCTCCCACCCCCCCCCCCCTCTTGTTTTTTGGGTCGTGCGATCGTGCGAGGTCACCCCGCAATGATTGGTCCAGCTTCTGTACGGTTACATTGACGGCGTCCGTTTAAATTGGTATCATTATAGGTAATGGCATGATGTTACATTTGTTACACGTGCGATGCCAATTGTCATCATAAACAAAAATATAGGGCAAGCGATGTTCATTTAACAATGTAATGGTTCACCATCACCAATTGTCTTGATTAGAGGTTTTGTTTTAATTCAAGAATGCACTTTTATATGCTGACAATGAATATAGTGCCTCTTAGTGGCTGCTGTGTTTACATGAACCGTTTACAAAGAACATATTTGAATTTTTGAAAAAATCCATTCGCACACTTACAATTCAATACATGTATCGATCTAATGATTTAAATATGCTTAGAAAGCATCTTGGAATTTCGGTTTAGAATGTCATGGGAATGCCTGGCAGATGTGATCATAAAAAATGAGGTTGTGCAGGGCAGGGAGACACAGGAGGGAAAGTTAGAGAGACAGCCGTTGGATTGGTGCCCAGAGTTCAGAGAGCACGGGAAATAGCTCACGCCAGATGTTGGGATACCGTGAGGGGGTGCAATGGAGGTTTGGTGTTCACTGTGCGACGGTCGTGGGCTCTGGCAGACAGAAGGCCGTGAGAGCTCGGTGCGATAGGATCGGTTGCGTTGATCTTTACAGCCTTTCTCACCTTTAGCAATTTATATTGTTTCACAATGTTACCGAACAGATATGACTTTCATATTGACCATTGGCTTCTATGTCGTAATGTTCGAGTGACAAGTACGCAACTCGCATGTGCAACATGCCAAGTGTTGAGGAGTTTCTTTGCTGAGATACAAGTTTTATAACCCCTCCCCCCCCCATTGGATGTTGTTTACACAGAACAAAGCTGTGTTGTGTTGTTCTGCACTCTGCCTATATCCTGTAACTGTAGTGGTACACTCGTTTGATGATGTTACAACAGTGGTTGCATTACCTGGTGTTTGGCAGGCTTGCTGCTGTTCCATTTTAGACTATCATATATTCAACCCCGCATCTATCATCCCTCATACGTCCAAATGAGAATGGGGAATTTTTCATTTTCCATTCACAGCCTTGAGCCAGTGGTGGACATTCCTCGTTACTATGGTTGTGGAGAGTTCATCCATACGACATGGCTATCGACTTCCTATGTCTGGCCAAATTTTAACTCGCAACATTCTGATTGCGAGCTGCGTGCTCTAACCGTAGCGCCAACCAGTCATATCTGATCCTCGTATCTGATATGATTAGCCATTATAAGTTTATATCCCTGTAGATCTTTGACAGCAGGATAGAGCAAGGCTGCTCGTAGCGATTAAACCAGTACGCACATACGATGGTGTTTTAGCAGTGAAAAATGTGAACGACTATACTTTCACAATTTACATTGTTGTCTGGCTGTCGTGTATATGTGTTTATTTTTGTGAGACTAATTTTCTTTTTCCTGCATGATGCTGTAGAGGTTTAACATATGAAACCTCTGTGTGTATTGCTCCTGATTGCAGTTAACATTCTCTGCCGCTGTGTGGCACCATTGCTACGCGTTTGGAAAGGCATTTGTCAGAAATGGCAAATAGGTGGCGCTAACATGGACCGAATCATTCAACATCTAGAACATCTGCTATTTACAATAAGCAGAGTAATAATGGTTATTATTCAGACATGTGACACGTGGAGTTTTCCCTCCCTCTCAAACGGAGAGAACGACTCAGGTGTGAGGAAAAACAGACACATGGAAAGGCTGCCAGGTGGTGAGTGTGTTAAGATGTTGTTTACATAGAAGTCACCATCATGCTCCAGTTGATCACCATTGATCTCCATCCTGTGCCAGACACTGCACAATACATTTCCACGTTGATAAGCCACTTCGTTGAGCTATCATTTGTGGCCAGGTCGCTTCTGAAAATGAGCTACAGAGCTCAGTGGGCCTTAGCTGGTAAAATAAAAATGGTTAAAAGTCCATCAAAAGTGTTGACAGATCAGTCCCTTGGGGCCGGGTGGGGGACCCCACCCCCTCATCCCCCACGGGGAAGTGGGGGTGCCGGGAACCGCCAGACCCACGGAGTCTCTCCGCACCATCTAGTTTCGAGTGTAAAACGTTTCTGACTGCTGGGCCAATGGGGTCCAGAATGTCGTGTTTTATATGCAAAGGGGAAATCGCAATGCGAGGTTGTGGAGGTACTGTAACAGTCAGTGGACCATGGTGGCTGGGACAGTAACTTTGCAGATCAGGTAGG
This sequence comes from Lethenteron reissneri, assembly GCF_015708825.2. Taxonomy (NCBI): domain Eukaryota; kingdom Metazoa; phylum Chordata; class Hyperoartia; order Petromyzontiformes; family Petromyzontidae; genus Lethenteron; species Lethenteron reissneri. The sequence continues at coordinate 2,829,128 of NC_083798.1, read as the reverse complement.
CACTTGAACAAGTGGAAGCACGGATCACATTGCAGACGTCAATTAGAAGTTGTGATAGTGAAGTTACCTATGCAGGATTGAGCATGGCAAGTTACCAACACTGGCACTGAAGCGGCACCTAGAGGACTGCAACCAGGGGGACGACCACAAAGCCAGATGGTGGGGTGGGACACTGCCAGCTGAATCAGAGCCATCTATGATTTAAACCAGCAGATGGCAGACTCTGAGAGCCAGATTGTTCTGGTGGTGTGCGTGGTATAAGCCAATGATCTCATTCTTGCCTCAAATACAAAGGCGAGTGTCTTCTGACCTTGCACATTTATGTCAATCTGCATGTAAGTGCCCATTTGAAGACTCGTGACTTTGTTCGCGAGCGAGACTTTGGAACCTATTTTTCATTCGTATAACACCTAAAACCAGGTAGTGGGATCCTGTAAGAGCAGACCTTGGAAACTCGGAGATGAACTGGCACAAGGGAAGAGAATGACGGTGACGTATGTTGCCATCGGTGGCATTGTCTGATTCCCCCTTGACCTTGACCACGTACAACTGCTCAGGTGCCAACACGGTTGATGGTTTGACCCAGTGTTGTTCACGGATTTTCACAGGGGGGTCACTTTCGCCGATAAGACATCGTCAGTGTGAGGGCTGTCACACATTTGAAGCCATTGGGGTTCGACATCACGATGGGGGGTATTTTCACATTTGTCTATTGTCCGGGGCCGCACTAAAGGCCACGAGGGGCCCCGCCAGTGGCAAGCGGGGCCTTGCTGTGAAGAACACTGACCCGGCCGATGCCGTCGCAGACGTGTGCAGCAGCGAGGAGCTGGCCGAGGTGGAGATCGTGAGCCTGATCGAGGAGCAGCTGCCTCTGTACCGGCTGCGGGCGGACACGGCGCTCGGCTACGACCACGACGATTGGCTCCACACACCGCTGCTGCAGGAGCCGGCAGATGCCGACCTCGAGCTGAGCCTGGAGCTCATCGAGGAGACGCTCAAGTACATGCGTGAGTCACTGGCCGCCGTGCGCTGGCGCGCGGACACGCAGACACTGCAGGGCTCGGGCGAATGTTGCCACCTGGCTCGCCGCCACCTGGCTGCCTTTCCGCCGCTTGTCTGTTTGTCCTCGCGCACCTCTGAGTCCTCTTTAATTTTTCTGGTTTCAAGCTTTGTTTGTGAGAAAATGGACTTGAATGTGGGAGTGATGTCGTGTGACGTCGCTCCCGTCGTTTGTAATGCAACGCCGCTGCAAAAGTGCTATGGCGCTGAGTCTGGAATTACATTTAAAGATATGTTTCTCAAAAACGAAGCTTTACGCCCGTGTTTTACAGCCCCGGTATACACAGCGTGGGTATTTACCGACGAGATGGACACTGTTTTAGCATTTTTGTCAAGGTAAATTCATTTCTCCCTTTAAGAGAGCTATAGCGTAGCATTCATCTCCTTTAGGCTCTCAGCCAAGAGTGACAATTCCACATTCCTATGGTAGGAATAATTTTCCCCCCCACTCTTAGGAATTTCAATGAGTTGCTTTTATTGGGCTGATTCAGTTCGAAGGCACATTGAATCTTGAGAATGTCTAACATGATCCTGGTTTGACTTGGACAACTTGCAGCCATCAGAGTTCAATTTCCGGACCTTGGCTACCCCCCGTCCTCTCAGCCCCCTCCCCCCCCTTCACCAACCACCACGGCCGAGTAGGGTGAAGCATGGGAACTAACACACAACTGCCATGACATTCTAGATTTGAAGTTTTCGTGACTGCAAGGATCCATACTCTTTGGTTCTTTCGGTAAAGTCACGTAGGTGGAAAAATAAAATACTAATAAAATACAAATACGAAATAAAAATAAATACATTTAATCACGACGTTTCGATTGCAACACAAGCAATCATCATCAGGTGTGACAACCGCAGCAAGATATTTTTTTTTGCCATGTCATGTGTTGGAAGGCTTTTATCATGCGTGGATTGACAGACGGCTGTAAACTATTGATCACAATTCAACTGGGGTAACACACATACATACGCATGTACAGACAATATAATAAATACCCACGGATACAAAGTACACATACTCCCTCCCCTGGACTTGGCAACAGATCGGCGGTGGTTGCCATGGCTACCGAAAACTGCGTGCTTTTAACTACTCGTGCAGTGTATTCATTTACCACTTATTTTACCACCGATCACTTGAATGCTATGGTAAAACTTGAAATATTTGAAAGTTCAAATTAGTATGCGGTGCTAAAGTTGTGGCCTCTCGGCTCGTGTGTACGGTGGATGTAGGGATGCAGATGAATGTATGTGTGCGTGTGTGCGTGTGTGTGCGTGCGTGTATAGGCGAAGGTTATTTAGCAGTTAGCGCGCTGCACTACAAACCCGGCGATCCAGGTTAAATTCTCGCTCGCGGCCAACATCGGTGACGAATTTTCTCGACCAGCCCTGGGCCTCCCCTACGTCGACTCGGCCTCAAATGAGTAACTGGTGTGGTATGTACGCATTGCCACTCGGGAGACAAAGACGGCTGGGCGTGGTGCTGGCCACCCACCCCCTCGTGTGCCGCACCGACCTTTATAGGTTCCTGCGAATTGCACTTGCCCCAAAAGTATGTTAAATCTATACGGGGGATCTTTGTCTTTGACCCCAAAATTAGTAGTTCCCCATATTGCTGAGAAAAGTTCAACATATTCCCGCCCAGTAGATGAATGATATAACCACATGAAGGAAAGTTATATGTTACGTTTTATTTGCAATGCAATAAACTACGGTGTAATGCACTACAATTGGTGACAGTGTCGCTGCTGTGAATCTATACAGGTAGTCCTCTTCTTACGATGGAGATGCGTTACGACGACCCCATCATAAGTCGAAAATATCGTAAGTCGAAGATGGCCTCGCCTACCCAGGAGTCTTAAAGAATGGTGATAATTTAGCAAAACAGAGCAATTTACAGTAGCGTACTGTATAAACTATATACTGTGTGTATTTATTAATTACAATACTGTATTGCACAGTAAAATGTAAAGTAAAAAACAAGGTCAATTCTTAGCCTACCGATATGAACTGCAATTTTATAGAAAGTTGTTTCAGGAAACAATCCTGCCTGCTATAAAGAATTTTTAACATGCATTTTGTCGTATCGCTACCGCCATCGTAAGATCGAAATATCGTAAGTCGGACCATCGTAACTCGGGGACTATCAGTACCTGATCGCTAGAGTAACTTGTAGAATTTCGTTTTGCTTGTGAACAATTAGAAAAATTTGCAACGATGCTTAAGAGTGTGATTTAGGGTGTAACATCAGCGGTGAAACCGATGTCTTTCACGTGGGTCATTCTATTCTTGTGTATGGCAATATGTTCAGCATGAGTCGTCACTTTCCCAATTAAGTGGCAGCCTTCACACGTGTTCAAGTTTCACTCTTCAACGTGCGGTTTTCTCGATTGGCGATCACTATTTCATCCTTGCCTATCGCATAACCCAGCCAATATAGCCCCGCACATAGCGACACATAGTGATGCTACACGGGAGTCACATGTACTAAAGAAGCCCAGTGAATATGCTTTGCTCAGATATATCTGTAGAATACCCGTGTGAGTGTATGCTGACATCTATCCAGCTTACCCAAAGGGTGTATTGTAGATAGGTGAGCCGGAGTGCCCATGCCCATTCAAGGTGTTTGCACTGCAGCATTATACGCAACGCAATGCTTGAGTATATTTGATCTGTTGGAGTTGTGACCAAAAACAACGTAATCACTCTGATCGTGTAGAGCGGCACATCTGTCGCGTGTCCCAGGCTGACCTGAAGGAGTTTGAAGGTTATTCAATGGGAAACTAAAACAACAGTCTTTAAAGCACACAAACACAGTCCATGATGCAATTTCAGCACTCTTGTGGCATCACTTTGAATCATTGCAGTGACAACCCTTGAGTGTTATGACCAAATCATTTGACCATGATTTTAAAGTGTTTTTTTTATTAGTAACTTTGCCTTCATGTCAGACAACCTCAAACATTCAGCATAGGCATACAGCCACTGTGTATTTTTTGGGTTCGATCTGACTTGAAACACCGAGGTTTGCATGGTATGTTGATCTTCTTTCGCATCGTACGTGCTAATCGGAGGTTTGTGTGTGTGTGGAGTTCATGCGGGGGCAGTGGCAGTGTTGCGGTTAGCGCTGCGCTGCCCTACGAACCCGACTACTCGAGTTTGATTCACGCTCATGGAAAACACCAGTGACGAGTATCTGAACCGGCCTTGGGCCTCCCCTATTTCCACTCAGCCTCCAATGAGTACCTTGTGGCTTGCGTAAACATCGCCACTGGGGAGACAAAGGCGGCCGGGCGTGGTGCTGGCCACCCACCCCCTCGTGTGCCGTGCCGGCCTTCATAGGTGCTCGCTTAACAGTCTGTTAAGGCTACACGGGGGATCTTTGTCTTTGGAGTTGATGCCACAGTACTCACCACGTGGCTGCTGGGATGAAAAACCCCCACTCGCCGCGTCTTTATTTAAGGGACAGCCTCGAGACCACAGAGATTACACGCCTGACAGAGTCTCCCAGCTCAGCGATATTCACCTGCACGTTCATCCCGTGCTTCCTGCTCCGCAGTGATACATTCACAATCTGGCACTGATTTTGAAGCTGACAATGTACAATGAAAGCTGCCATCTCAAGCAGTAGCATTGGATACAGTGGTTTGAACTGTGGTCATCCACCAGAGATGAAACAATTGTGAAAATTCATCGAGTCAAAGTGTCTGTCTGCTCAAAGCAATGCGTGGGGTCCTGAGCCAGTGGAAGCAATTTTACATTCTGTTGACAAGAGCCACTTTCTCTTGGCTAACCTTTGATTGTACTGACCTTAGAGCAGTGGTTCTTAACCTTTACTGCAGCCTTGCACCCCTTTGGTTCTCAATCGAGAATTAGTTTTTAATGTTAATAAATACATAGTTTCTATAAAAACAAAGTAGTTGTACTTACGTTTTGTGTGTTTTTTATTATTTTCCTTCTAAAAAAATGTGGCCATGTCTCGCACCCCCAGAAAGGGCATCTCACACCCCCAGGGGGTGCAGCGTGCACCCCCAGTGCCTGAGAGGGATGGTGGGCTGAGTCGACTTCCAATCAAGATCATATATATTCTTGGTTCTTTCGGTAAAATCACGTAGAAGGGAAATAATAAAATAATATATATTTTTTATAAAACAATTCAATTCTCACGATGTTTCGATTGCAACACAAGCAATCATCATCAGGTGTGAAAACCACAGCAAAAATTTTGAAAAAAGTGCCACTTTATATGAATCTCTGCAGTCACGAAAGCTTTAAATCGAAATTCAAGATCATATAACCTACTCTTTGGGTCTTTTGGTATAGTCACGGTAAAGTCACTAGACTTTACCGAAAGACCCAAAGAGTATGAATTCCTGCAGTCACGAAAGCTTTAAGTCAAGATCATTTAACCTTTCTATTGTTTGTTGAGCACTTTCACTTAGCATGATCTTACCATATGGCAGTGAAATTGTGATATTTTTCAAATAAGTAATGCATGTTCAAGGAATGAAAAAAACATCCCAAGCAGTAACCTCCTGAAAAACAGCTTGAGACGTAGGCTGGTGCTTTTCTGCATCCGCTAGTAACATAAAATATTTGCTGGGGATAAAAGGAGTAATGGCGTATCTGACTTACCACTATTTACAGGGTGTGCCTTTGCATTGTGCAGGGGGGTAAGCAGTTTTCCAGTTGCTATGTTTGCAGAGTAAATAAGATGCATTTTGAGGGCCTCTATTTTGACAAAAGCAAACCAAGTGCTGTGGAGGCAAAGATCGGTAGATAATGTTGAACTGTAAAGTGCGTACACTCGCTGGGCTGTGAGATGTTCAGGAGATGGCAGGGCATAAGAGGTGTTTCTGGGCCTGTATGTGTGCTACTTTGACTTATTTATTTTCATGTGTGGGTTTTCACATGGTTTTCTCCCAAATTGAATGTTTCCTGAAATGTGAGTGCTACGGTGGAGACATGTTAACTACCTCACCTGGTATACAGGAGGTCGTCGGTTCGATCTCGACCCTGATGCCTGTATATTTGTGGTTTGCACGTTGTCCCCGTGGTTGCATGGATTTTTCTCCGGGTCCTCCAGTTTTTCCCTCCATATTTAGAATCAACATGCTTTTGTAGATGTATGCAACCCCAGATTGGTAAATGCAATGCATTTTTTGACTGGGAAAATCGGACTGCACAATCTTGAAGTCGACATTTAACTCTGCTTACAAAGTGGCAGAATGTGGTGAGGTGTATGCAATAAATGATTTGGTATTCCTTATCAGATCTCTGCTTGGTAAACATTTGTTGGGTGCAAGATCCCTTCGTGAACTTGACTGGGTCATAAAATGAGACCTTACCTGTCTGATAACGCTCAAGAATGTGGTTATTCGTTCAAATGGGAAAATAATTCACAGCACAAATGATACAAGAGTTACGGTTCTATTTTGTAAGGATTCTCTATTCACGAGTCAGATCAATTGTATTTGTCATCTGACGTACAAGCAAGGATAGTACTTCCGATGACATTTGCATCTATGTGTGAGTGAACTTAGGTTGGTAAGAATTGCACGAGGTAGTACACTGCTTGCTGTGAGCATATCTGTCAACTGGGTCATAAAATGAGAGATTGAGTAAAAAATATTAATTGTGTATTTCTGCCTTGCGATGGGACTTTGTAGGATGAACGTTGATATTTATAAGGGCACGGGGTGACAAATAAGGTCCGAATTGGTCTGTAATAAGGCAGGGCATTCATCAGGGGTTGACAGGCATGTGTGAGTGTTTGGAAAGATGACAGTGATGGCTAAATCACAGCTCCAAACTAATTAAACAGGTGAAAACGAACACCGACAGTTAAATGTGCATCAAGAACAGTGCACTCGGACTCTTGGCTTACGTACGTGACAACAACTATGGTGTAACGATTTTGCATTTAGGGTTAAGTGTATCATATTAGTCATGAATGGTATTTGAATAGTCGCTTATTGATAATTATTCATTGACGAGGTGTTGTTGATCGGAGCACTTTATGGATGCTTACAAGATCGACAGTTGAACTCCGATCAAAGGTTGTGAGTTTCAGTGTTTTGTGTTTGCTGGAGTTGATGAGTATTCTGTCATGTGAATTCCATACTCCTTGCGCTATGGAATGACTGCCCTCATCAAATGCAAGTTCGAGTGTTGGCTCTGGTCGAGCAACGCAGTTGAGTGCTCGTTTAGCACGGAGATGGTGACATTAGCTTTATCAACACCACGGGTAAACTGAAGAAGAATTCCAATGTGGGCAGTGTTTGGTTTTGGGTCGTTTAGTAAAAATGGCTACGTACGGGGGGGGGGGCTACCACCCCCCCCCCCCCCCGGTAGAGTTCTGCTCAAAGTACAGCGACAGTCCCACAGCTCTCGCGACACCAATGTTGGCCCAGAGTGCCGGCTATTAATAGCCCGTCAACAGGGCGCAGTGTCGATGCCGCGCCTGGCCGTACCTTGCCCTGTGAATGCTGCCGCTCGCCGCCATTGGGGATGCGGCACTCGACACGTAGTGACCCAGAGCTGCTGACAGATTGGCAGAGCCGTGACCCGAGCGCGTCAAGGCTGGGGCGTGGAGCGGCGTTAGTGGCGTTGGAAAACAAAAACCCCGGGCCGCCCCCTCAAGCCTCCCCGATTTGCCCTTTCCTTCGGAGTTATGATCATCGCCTGTTTGTCAAAGTGGCACTGTGGGGGATTTTGACAACTGTCGAGTTTGACGAGAGTGTAGAATGTAATTGGGCGGTTACACAGGAATGCAATTATGGGAATAATGAAGGCATGTCCGACCTCAGCGTCAAATGGGCTGTTTTATTTGTTGTAACCACTTGGTGTTTAAGAATAATTCTACTCCAGAAAACACAACGTTATTCGTCTGGTGTGTTTTAGTACGAGAAATGTATTTGTGATGCTGTCTTTTTGATATTGAGGAATTGACCCATTTGCACAAAGTAAAAATTCAGATGGGTTAAACGACGAGCGTAGGGCAGTTTCACGCAGGAGTTTCCATCTCAAACCCATGCAGCAAGCAGTGCGCAACCACCTTGTCTCAGATTGGCCATGGAAGAGGACATCGCTACTTCTGAAGCCCCTCCACTCGTCAGGCCTCTATCCATCTAAAGGTGTACCTTTTTACATGCCTTGAAATGAGTGTTCGTCAGATTTTACCTTTTGGTTTATTTTCACACAGGTAACACTCATTGGGCAATGCATGCCTATTGGGGACCTGCTTATAGACAATAAAAATCCTGGTTGCAGTGAAATGTGTAACCGCGTTACACTTGCCAATGTTCAAATATTCATATTTAAGAAATGTTACAAAAATTTAGTGCACACCCACATTTATTGCGGTGTATTATTGCGTAGTCGTTGGTAACCAGGCTGAGATGATCCGCTATCTCAACTTGAGAACCAGGTTTATTGATGCATGGCTGGAACCTGGATTAGAATTCAGGGTTTAAACGCCGCTGGCTCAGCGTGTTGATGCAGCATTATCCCTCTTAGCCAGCCCGTTGTCTCCAAGTGAACCTGTCCTCACGTGTGACAGATGGGAACAAATCTCAGCAGATTTGGCGGACTATAACTAACCATTGGGTTCAAGGTTCAATAGTTTTACATCCACAATAGTTGTTTTAAATACACCAAGCTCGTTGGCCTTTGAAGGAAGAAGCTATGCACCCTGCAAACATAGCTCAAGGCAAAACAGATGTCACAATACGTGGCAAGGTGAGACTATTTGCTGTTGTTGTGATGCCAAGTGCAGAACAAGCTCTAAAGCCCAAATTAATGAATAATGAGACCGCGCGTACACACCTGGCCATAAATATGGGCAAGTACACGTAGCAGGTGTCTTTGATTTATGCCAACGTAATAAAAAAAATGACAAGCATTGTTCATTTCACTTTAACACGTTGGCTTTTGCAACCAATATTGTGGGTTTACTCTCAAACACACCGATGTGCTGTACTAGTAACGAATTGGCATGTAATATCCAGCCCAGCGGCGCTGTGATTAAAGCACTTGTCTCAAAATCGAGAGATTAAGAGTTCATATCTCAGTTCGCACCTACGTTTTAGCACGGTTGGCCACGCATGATGCGAAATAAGTTCAGCGTACATACAAAGGCTGACTCAGCCCATCGTTATCACTCCTACAGGGCTGGTAAAATGACTGGCACTTTCTGGGACGTCAGCACTGGTCATCCCTCGTACGGAGAGACAGGGACCCTGCCCGAAGTCTGTGCTATCTCCAGATTTCCATCACTAGCTTATGGCCACCTGCAATTATGAGCATTTACTTTAAAGTTAATCAACAACCCTGTTGATTTTGACTGGGAAACATTTGTGTACTTTGTATTTATTTTATTTGGATATGCACTTCCAACATCGATAGCGCTCCTTGTTTGAAAACGGGTGTTTGTCTCTATAGGTGTATATGCCTGTCCTGTATTACTACCATTGCTGTGTTGGTGTACCATACTCAGCGTGTCCTGTTTTCTCATCTGACCTCTGTTGGCCGCGCTAAGCGGGGATTGAGACGGAAGCTTCGCTGTAATCCGCCGCTTGTGAGCAACATGTGGGCTAGACAGCTGGCCGGGGCCAGACACAGACAGCTCAGCAGTGTGCCCTACTCAGAACAGAGCCTTTTGAATGGGAAACAAACACATTGTACATCGTCGTCTTGTGAGGACATGAGGATTTTTGGTTTTCCATCGATCAAATCAAAGATCAACATGTTATCACGGCCAGTGCCGCTGATGGCATCACACGTCGCCGCTGTTGCACAGTCAACAGCTGACCTGCAAGATCTGTAGTTACTGGTGTCTCACCGTTTGATCTTTCTCTTCATCAATTACTTCGAGGTGCCACTCCATTGCCTGTCTCAGTCACCTGCTCTCTTTCTTCTTGAACTTGTGTTTTACTTATCACAGCTTTATCATGGTTGCTTTGCCTCTCTGCCTCATTCTATTCTTAATATTAAGTTTTATAACCTCTATTGCTGAAGAATTCCTAGAATCTGACTACAGCCATACTCTAAGCCCAAACGTTTTATTTTATTTCAAGTCTTGCTTACTGGCCAATAAAGAGACAGTTTATGGATATCGTGTCACGAGAATGTGTCTTGTCCTGCAGAAAACAAATTAAGCTTTCTGTCTCGTCACATGTGGCCAACGAACCTTGAATGGTCTTAGTAAAGTTGCAAGATTATATTCTGGTACATTGTGACCAATCTACAACCGCACACCCTGCTATGCACGTGACATGTCTGTGCCGCTAATCCTGGGTTGACGTGCTGGGTGAGTTGGTAGTAGCCTCCTCTTGCAAGTGATGTTACAGTCTCAAATAAAAACAGTGCACTGCCCTTATCAAATGAGCTAAGGGGCAGTGCCCATTTGTCTACGTCATTGCCGCCGTCCACAGGATAATTTTTAATCCTATGCATTGGTATATTCCCACGAGGCCACGAACGTGTACTTGAGCCGTTAGTGGAAAAACCTCGTTCGCGTATTGGGGGCCAGTTTAGCCACAAGGTGGCCACTGTTGGCTTTCCACAAAGTGATACCCATTCATTGGCTTTGGAGTAATGATGGCGTGAATTGACCTTTGACAAGGGAGTTGTATCCACAGCCTACCAAATTATGATTCCTTCACAAAACCAGCCGCATTGCACTGAATCATACTCCGCTAAGTTTTAAAGAGCCACACTTTCACAATTTGTAAATCAGTGGGTAGATAGATGAACAGTACACACACATGTACAGTAAATACACAGTGTAAAAAAGTATAAACTGAAACGACTTTTACTATTAATGACGATGACGATGGCGTGTGTATTCTTCCGTGGCAGCATCATCGCGAGCAGTTAAGAAGAAAGAATCCTGAACGATGCGTACTCTACAGGAATCTCTCTTTTGGTATATACCCTATGTACTGTACTGTTGTGTGGTTTGAAAGGTATTGTGGGTGTTATCCCAAATGCCATGCAGCTTATACTCCATTGTGGATGTATATCTTTGCCTCTGCGTCTCTATTTTATTATCCGATGGGCAATGTTATCCTCTGAAGGGGCTTGTCCTGTTGAGTTTGAGCGGTAGTTTTAACACTCCCTGGAGATGCATGAACTGCTGAGTCATGTGCAGCGGTGCACCTTCGTTCACTTCCAAGGTTTACTGTTGTAGCTTGAGGTGTTGTTTATGTCCTCGGTGAAAGAGTTTTTTTTTTACCGTTCATTTCACAATCGCACGCAGCAAGCCATTGGCACATTTTTAAATGGTGTTTTTGATTTTAGTTTCGCAAAATAATGTCAGTGATGCTTAACCTTTAGGATGTTTGTTTATTTTGGAATACATGCAAGTTAACTTCTGAGCTGGCTTACAGCCAAGCAGCCTTTAGTTCATGATCAGAAGTGCATCTTTGTGGTTGGGTCAGAGTGCGTGCATGTGTGTACGTACATAACATACATAATATATTTTTGGGTTGGGCCACCTAAAAGATCTGACCAAATAAGTGTCGTGAAACCCTTCACCCACCACGACGACCCAGCCAAACAAGTTAAATTGTCACGTGATGTACCAGCGCTGTTAATCGGCAATTGTTATCGTTTCAGCTCACCGGCAAGCTGAAAAGCAACATTCTCACCAACAATTTTAGTATTCGAGGTGGCGTTTTGTTTGGAAATATGCCAAAGGGTCATCAGGGATGCAAAATTCCAGGCCTCAAAATGAGAAACCTTGTGACAGATATATGACAGTTGACCTAATGTTTAGGATTTAAAAGTGTCTCTCTACTCAATTGATCAGTGCTGTATTTATGTTGGTGGTCCTGAGCCAGGGCTGGAAATTCGGTCTATATGAAAAGTGTTTCGGGATTCACCAGTGGTGGAATTTCAACATTCCTGCCATGGAGACCAGTCTCTCTTTGGAGGTCAACTACTCTTGGTTTTTCCAAAAAGTTTTGCTGGTGTGCATGGGTGGTTGGAGTTCACCCATAATCTGGATTTAAACTCATGAGTCTCCAATTGTGAGTCAACCACTTTGCCACTGTGTCGGCTGGCTTGATGACTCGTGCTGTGTTAATGAGTGCAGATTACTCATTGTTATCAGTGTTGTCACTTTCTCAGTTTTACTGTGTTTTTTCAGTATTTTGTATAATCATTTCAGCGAACTGAATTTGCCATAGCAGCAGCAAAATGTTTAATAGCATTTTCATCTCGGTTACATTTTCACTGTAGCAAGCATTGGCTTTGTCAGATTATATTTTTTTCTCAGCTGATTTTTTTATATCAAATTCAACATCCAATTCCTGATGTCACATCTAATATGACTGCAGTCTTTTGTTGGCACATTGCATATTGCAATTTTTAGTTTGCAGCGAATTACATTTAATTGCATACATGCATATTGCAAAAGCGCCCAAATGTAGGAATGCGCAATTTATATCTCTCTGATTTGAACATTTTCATTACTGCAAAAAATGCAAAGCCCCAGTGGCTCTGAAAGGGAAAAAAACTGTAGCCGCAGTATTTATAATGATGTAGCCGTGCCGTATTGCATGCCGGAATCTCAACGACGCGTACACTTTCACGTACAAAGACGGGTGATTTATTTTGTACTGCTCGTCGTACCGTGGCGCTGATGGCCTCTAAAGGAATGTCCAGGAAAATCCACATCAGCGTAGTAATAATAATGGTCAATAATCTCAAGGCTCCCTCCACCTACGCTGCATGTTCTGCTGCCTTGTTGCTAGGATACCGTTTCCATGGCAATGCACCCGTCCCATCGATTCAGGGCGGGTTTTGTTCTTTCATTCTCTGCATTCACTGGCTGCAGAGAAGGGAAAAAAATTAAACGGCCCCACGCGGGATTTTGACGTCAGCAGGAACGGATGTTGGAGTCTCTGATGCCAGATCAGGGATTTTACCTTTTGGTGTCGAGAGTATATTTTAAAATTGACACAATGAGGTAGTTTAAATGCTCCGAGCATCACACAGCACGAATCACGTACAGATTCACTGATTCCCAAATTCAGCTTAAGAAGGAATTGTTGCGGACATTTTTTTCTGGCCGGAAGAATCAAAACGTACAAACGAGATTTTACCTGTAAAAAAAATACTTGCTCATGAATTACCTTTATTAAAACGTTTTAATACATGACAAAACATGCATCTTTGTTTTAATCTTATTAATAATGGAATATAATGAAATAAATAATATGTCTTAACGTAAGTATTTTCATAATTTGCAAGCTCGTGTATTATAATGCTGGGTTGGGGTTTGGACAGCTGACCTTGGATTTTTTTAATATACATTTAAAAAAATAGGAATCTTACATTAAAGAAAGCATCAACCTAACAGTCTCTTGGGGTAATTTCTTAATAAAAAAAACCACGAAAGGTTTTCATCCATTGGTCTACACGCTTTCCCCCCACCCGTGGGGTCTGATGATGCTGCTTTCCTCAGTGGCTGAGACCAGCACAGGCGATGCTCACGTGCCTCGTGCGCCCGCGTGTGCCCACGGCTGCACCCCCGCGTACCAGCGTCCTCCCGCGCTCCCAGCAGCAGCTATGCCCAGCGGCACAGCGGTCCCGGCGTCCCATCCGCCCATAGGCTAGCGGATCTCGACGGCGCTTTGTGGGAACGGTGCAAAATCGTTGCGGCCGCCAGCCACACCCTCCCGCCTCTACCCCCTCCCTCGAAGCCCGGGCGCGCATCCCACGCCGTCGCATCCCGCATCATCTCGCATCCCTGCCTTGCCTGCCCTCGCCGCGGCTCTTGTGTTTCGCGCAATTGCCGTGCCGTGCGTGGCGAGGTGCCCCCCGCTCCCCCCCCGCGCTGGCAGCGCCACGGTACCGGGTGGCGTGCGGGAAGATGACCATGCAGGATGGAGAGGACGATGAGCCGTGGGAGGTGGAGGACCTTGACTACTACTACGAATATCTGGAGGGTAAATGCAGCGCGCGATCGCGTGTGCCGCATCGCGGCGGCGCTCGTTATTATTTTAACGATAATTAAAATTGTTCGTCGTGGAAAATGTCAACAGTTCGTGCGTGGAGTGAAATTAAGCATGTCATAGGAATGTGGAATTTCCACCGTTAGCTCGGTTATGAGCACTGTACCACGCTCAAGATAGGGACAACATGTGACTGAAATAAATCATATTGGTTTTTGACTGGGTGGTGTTCGGCTCAATCCGAAGGGAATGAGTTCAAATCCTTGGTTGGTTGGCATTTCAGCCCTGTCATACCTGCATTGTGAATACCATCAATACCACTAGGAATTCAACAGTGGCCGACCTATGTGGAGATTTGCCCATACCATAGTAATGTGGAATTTCCACCATGTGCCGAGGGCCATCATCAGGTTTATTTCACCATGGGGGCACACCTCGTCACGTTTGAATATTGCTACATTGTTGCGTTTCGAGTTATATTGTTATTTGCCGCGGTAATTTGATCTTGAATTTTGTTAGATTAAGCTCATACGTGCACGCACGGACATCCGATTGGGATGTGAAGTGGAGGAGGCAGTAAATAATTACGGGGCTGTGTTGGAATGTGGCGATCAGTGTCCTGCAGTGAAAGGGTTGTGGATGACGCAATCCTTAAGACACAGTCTGTTTGGTGGTTATGTATGATATAAGTAATACTTGCAATGAGTCATAGGTTTAAATAACCTTTCACTTTATGCAGATGCTCATTTTAAAATGTACAAAATATAGCGCTAAGAACAATGAGCCTTCATGCACTGAGCCTGCCAAACGTTGCAACAGCTGTTGTCATGCCCGTGGTTATTGTGTTTATTATTAAATATTAATGTAAAAAAGTAAAAATTAAGTGCATGTCATTTTACATCAACATTCACAGTAAAAAAAATACCTCATTAAGTTTGTCCTAAAAATATAAATTTCGTCAGTAAAGCCTTCGTGATTGTCAATATCCACAATTCTCTGACACCTTTGTCAAATTCTGAGATTGACAACACCAGACTTCAGTTATTTTATGATTCTTGGGGTTTGGTGATAATGCCCGAGGCTCAAAGCACCAGACTGACTAATACTGCCGTCGGAATCTGTCATGCAGAGTCATTTCTAAGACTGACCTTGCCAGAAGAAACACAATTTAAGACATTCATAATGTGACTTTTAATAACCGAGCTTTGTATATCCAGTCCTGGGCTTCTTTTGAATTTGTAGAGTCCAAGGTCACATCTGGACTAAAGTACCAATGCATGACTATATTTCTGTGTTAATTTCCGAAGCTTATTGAGGTCGCGTGGATTTTTTTGGCACGCTGTTCATGTGCTTATTGAGAAATCCACTTGCAATGTTGATGGAATAGATTGAACCTGCATCCATAGTCTCAGACGCGTCTAACTTTAACTGTAGTGTTATCAGTAGGCTGCCTGTAATTTAATCTGAACCAAATCGGTCATGCTGCTCGGCATATTATTGATGTTTGCCGCTTTTTCACGAGTAGACGTGGCATTGTTCTGCCATTGATGTAGCTACGTGACGGTGCTCTTTAATCGCAGACCTACTTTAAACAGCGAAAGGAAGCCTGGATTATACCCATGAAATATTGCATTTATTAATGATTTTTACCCCATGTATGTTTAATGAGTTCATTATTATCGTATCTACATGCATGCATGTGTTTCTATCATTTATAAGACAGCATTGGGTTTTATAGCGTAGTGTGGAAAATGTTGAAATTGATCATGTATAATTTAAGGGGATTGGTGCACTGTACTGTGATGACGGTCACCCAGGGTTCTGTAAATTGGTATCTGAGCTGATCGTGGGGTATATCTAGGTCATCTCAGCCGTAAATTAGGACATGGTGCAGTGCGTGAGCGTCTCAGCAGCGGGCAGACTGGGTGTGGTGCGAGGCGTGGTCCTGGCCACAGTCGCCTTCCTCACCTCTGCGAGCTCGAGGGGATTCTCACAAACAGAACTTGCGCTGACATTTCATGAGCCCATGTGGGGGGAGAATCTTTGTACGTTTGCTGATTATAATTGATCTGCTATCCTCAATAACTCGCTAGGTGCCACTCGGCTCATAACGATTCAGTGTTGGAAAGTCACGGGGTTCAAATCGTGGCCGTGAGTCACAGCTCGGCTTATCTTCAACGGGGTTGCGTCTGGCCTTCTCTGTAGGAATGTGGATTTCCACTTCTTGCTCAGGGCTGACTATGAGACAAAGCTTGCACATTTGAGCCAAGGTGACATTGAAATTTGACGTTTCAGATTCGATTTATGTTTAATATCCATCTCATTTTTTAAACGATGGTTGTTTACACGGTTAATTGTCTCGTGCTTTAAATTTTTATCGGTGATAGTTAATGCATTTAATCTATTTCATCATCAGCCATGGTCAACCCACTGCTGGATAAAAACCTCCCGAAGCCACCACCGACTTACTTTCCTACGCTGGAATAATCCACCTGGCACCTACACACGGAATTATTCAAATAGATTTAGAACACTCGATTTTTACAGCATTTTCTCTGTGGACCACAACTTGATTTAAAGTAATCCCTCCGAGAATGCATTGTTTCAGCCATTGGATGGCCGTTAGTGCAGCGACATGCACAGGGGCTTGCGCAAGGCATGTGACCATGACACATGGGTTTTAGCTGCATTGTCACGCGCTGGGAGTAGGCAGGACGGGCCTTATCCTTTTAGAGATTATCAGCCGGCACAGGTTTATAATGGTGTGCGAGAATAGACTTGAGTTGGGGCTTTCAGCGCAGTGATTTCTTGGATAGGTTTGAATTCGGCTTTTACTGGTTCTTTTTAGACGAGGCAATTTCAAGAATTGTCTTGTATTGTCGACTTTGCCGAGTCAGCGAATCAATCCTTGCGATGGAAGGCACAAAAGCAGAGATTTGTCTAAATGTATTTTAAAGTATGATTCTCTGACTCATGTGACACACCATTTCACCTTTTGTCTTCCATTATTCTCCAGCATTGGAGTCCAATATTGCTTCTCGCGTTCAGTCACAGTATTGCCACACATTAGTGAAATTATATTACGAAATCACATATTATTCCTCCTCTTTTTTCAATATGTAAGATTACTGGTACCGACCTAACAGCATGTCACTGCTTTTTTCATTATGTATTCAAATTATGTTTTACAAAAACACTGAGTTAGCCAAGGGAGGGCAGTACAGCAAGTGGATTGGTCACCCTTATATACAGACCAATTCGCGGTTTCCCCTCCTATACATAGATTTCTATGGGTACGCTGCTCTCCGCCCACAAATTAAATTCTCCCTTCACATGGAATTGCCGGAACCTCCTGACAAAGATTTCAGAGACTCAGTGACTTGTTCTTGACTTCATAAATATAATTATTATTCATAAGGACTCTCGATTTAGAGCTGTGATTAGGGGATAGCACCTCAAGCCGACCTTGACCGCAGTGCAGGTGAAGGGGGTTTATTTTGTGCATTCCCTTCGACCAGGCAGGGTGGCGCGACCACTACGAGCAGTGAGAGCTGGAATTCTCTGGTCTATCTGGCCTCTAAGAAGCCATGGTGGCTTATAAGTAACCCCCCCTCCTACCTTACTACAGCAGTCACATGTGCCCAAACAGCTGTGCATGTGGGCCACTGACCACAGCTGACCCAAGCAGCTAGTTCTAGACCAGACAGGAGGTTATCCGGATCCACGTTGCTCACTCGCCAGTCCTACGGGTTCGCTCGACTCTGATTTAGGGCGTTTTGCAAGGAAGCATCTTGCTTGCGCGCTCTGCATGGCGGCGTTGGGGCACGGCTGCCAAGGTGAACATAGGCGACAAGTGCGAAGCGAAAGCGGTCGACGCGCCCGTCACTCGTTCTGGTGTTTATCGTGGCTGTCAGTAACACACTGATAGGATGATTATATCGTACGCCATGGATTAATTAAAGGGGGTCTACGTTTGAAAGTACAGTAAAATAATTGACGCAACCATTTTGGCGTAACCTATCACGAGTCAAAGTGGTCCGACTGCTCAAGCAGCTGTGTGGGACTGTGCTCATTGCCACTGGGGTTCACCATATAGCCCTGTCTGACTGCCAACGAGAATTTTAACTGCATTGTATTTTGAATACGAGTCGAGGCGTCTGCTGCGGTAGTGCCCTGCCTAGCGTTCGGGTTACGTCTTGGGCATTGAAGGTTGGTGTTCACCCTTGGACCTTGACGAGCATCAGGCCGAGAACACGCAGTTAGGGTTACGGATAGTGGTAAGGTTACCATTAGTTTAGGGTTAGTGGCAAGGTTACGATTTATTTAGGGTTAGTGCTAAGGTTATCATTGATTTAGTGTTTTATTGCATGATATAAGGTCCACAGCAATCATACCGTCCGGTCTCTGCCATGGCAACGTGGAGTTGCTGCTGCTGGCTCAGGTGCTGTGACCTCTTGCTGGTTTTGAGCAGAGAGACACTCGGACGTTTTTGGCTCTCTGTGGTGCCGTAGCTGCCGTACAACCGACGGAGGAACGCGTTTCATTTCGGAATGTGACACCGTGTTCTCGCAGCTGATGGTGCCACCTCTCCTGGTGTCACATGACTTTCAGATGTGTCGAGCACGGTTGTTATTCTTGTACCGCCCGGCCTGCACTTCTCGGTAGGGTTGCTTCTCGCGCTATATACCCTTAATGGGGGTTGTAAGTTAACCACTTTGCTAAAATATAGTGTAGTTAAAGATAGCCTTCAAGTTGTAAGCTTGGACGTGGCTAATCTACTTTCTGCAGAGTAGATCAGTTGAAGGCCGTAGCCATGGAGTCAACATTGGGGGGGGATCAAATGTTCCAGGGGTCTAGGGGTCCCCCCCCCAGAAAAAATATCTAAATTTGAAAACTAATTTCCTACCTAAAATATTAAAAAATTCACTAACACAAAAGATGGACTTTTTATTTATTTTTTACAATAATGTCTAATGGTATTACATTGCTCAGTTTTTTTTACCTTTTCTTGTTTCATTGTATGTAATGGCAGAGATTAGGGATTAATAAAGTACAACCATAACCACAATCATATCAACAGAAATCTATTTTATAGCAATATATTGGGGGGGGGGGATGTGTCCCCCCCAATATATATTATAATTACAGCCTTGGATCAGTTTCACATTTTTGGCATTTTGCGGTGGTTGTATTTTTTTTGAGAGGCTGCACCCACCAAGGAAGATGAGCGCCAACCTGGGTTTGTACAGGTGGACATTTGTCTGTAAATGAATGTAAACCATTCCATTTAAAAAGTGTATACTTTCACAATAATTTCTCGACAGTGCACCACGATTGTGTTCACATATTGCATGTTAACATTAGAAAAGAAGGGAAGCGAGTGCTAAACCATTTATTAAAAAAAAATTGATGACAGCAGCATTCGTTAGACATTAACAGCACAACACGTTGCATTCCTTAATGTGCACCTAATTTGTAAACATCTATACATGCAACACTCAAATAGCACTCTCATATCGGAAACCCCTCCTAAAGGGGATGCTTGATAAACAATCATCAATTTAAAGCTTTCGTGACTGCAGCGATTCATCTTCTTGGTTCTTTAGATAAAGTCACGTAGAAGGGAAATAATAAAGTAATACAATTTAAACATAAAAAAAAATCTAATGTATTTTATAATGTTTTATTTTTATTATTTTATTATGTCCCTTCTACGTGACTTTACCGAAAGAACCAAGAAGATGAAACAATCATCATACCATACTCTTTCATTCTTTCATAATACCACCAGATAGTCTCGCTCGTACCAAGTGGTACGACCCATTCAGTGTCAGAGCAAGTCCACCCGCTCCCCACCCACGCCCTAACCAGCGAGATGGTTTCTTCCAGGTGTAACCTCAGCAGCCGGCAGTTCCACTGACGCTCATTATGAGTGCACGGTCGGTTTGCATCGCCGCGGCGAAGGGTTACCGCCGATCGGGGTTAGGCTGTAATCCGTACCTTCTTCGTTCCTGCGTGTGTAGAGTTCAAAGCCCAGGCTCGGCCGGGTGTCGTGCTCCCAATGTGGCCAGCAGTTCGTCAGCCTCGACAACGCACGCACGCTGCTCAGTACGTGCGTGTGGCCGGGAATGCAGCGCTCGCTTGCTCTTACCGAGCAAGCGGACGCCTTCCTCGCGCGCTGCTTTCTTTTAGCAGAGCGAGCTGGCGCGGCGTGGGTGGCACAGGCTAAGAGCACTCGGGCGGTGTTTTCTCAAGGCATACAAACTTGGCCGCACGCGGACATACACACTGGACCTGTGTATTTCGCATGATACGGAGCACCGTTCTTCTTGCCATTGATCGACATCGCCCGGGCACCTGGACAGCTCGCGGCTAAATCGGCGATAACGCGCGCGCCCGGCACGAGCAGCGTCGTGAGACTTAGCGCGTGCGCCGGGCTGGCCAGGGGCTGGCATGAGCCTCTCTGCGGAGTCGCCATGCAGCACGTCTCCTCGGCCGAGTCGTCCGACACGGCGTCGTACGAGAGCGAAGGAGAGGGGGCGGCTGGTGGCGGTGGCGGTGGCGGCAAGCGTTGGGGTCGCGTGTTTGACCCGAGTGACAGCGGAGACGAGGGCACCGTAACTGAGGTGCGCAGCTCCCCGTGCCCAGCCGACGAAGGGTGCCGCGAAGCCGCTGAAAATGACGAAATTCCATTGCATCTGCTAAACGAAGGTGAGGGCCTCTCTCCCATTTCAACCGTTGGGGATGTCGTCGTCGTCATCGTCTTCGGCAACAGCGTTAAGCATCTGACGATGATGCTTAACGATGTTTCTTTTGGCTGGCCGTCGAACAAAGGCAGTCACCGCATTTTGCGCCTTCGGATGCACTTCTGCGGCCGTCTGGAATGCTGTTCTGATTTTAGGAAGCCACTGGAGGTCTGCACTTGTAATTGTAGATTGAAAAGTTATTTATTTGGGACTGCTTTTTGTGTTTAGTTTATTGTCCTTCCCCGCACCACCGATTAGCATGTTTGGCTAGGTACGGTGCGAAAGAATACTCTTTGGTTTTTTCGGTAAAGTCACGTAGGTAAAAAATCTAATGAAATAAATGAAAACAACTAAATTAAATCACGACGTTTCGGGCGCAACACAAGCGTCCTTCTTCAGGTGGGGACAATGTAGCGAAAGCACAACCACTTAATTGTGTCTAAGAGATGGCTTCTCTTAGACACACTGTGTGTGTATGAATCCTCGAAGTCACGAAAGCTTCAAATCTAGGTACGAAAGAAGTTCAACATGCGTATCGGATTTCAGATTTCAGATTTTAGATTTTTTGAACATTTTAGCAAGAAGGGCCCAGTGTGACGTAAGGCTCTTTTTCATGGGTGTCCTGCGATGGTACAGATGTTATTCAGTCCAGATCTTAGTTAAAGCCACATTATCAGAGGTCACGATACAAATTGTAAGTATCGGTACGTGCTTTGCATGTTATGTGAATGGGAACCGGTCTTAAAAAACATGACAACATTCTTTCATGAAAAATAAAAGTCACGTAACAAAGCAAAGGCAACAACCGAAAACTTAAAGTATGATCCACGTAGACTTGAGCTTACACTTCTTTGCCAATGTATTTACTACCACTACATCTACGAAGGAACTGGAGCTCCAGGAGTCAACGGAGGTATCTCCTGGTTGGCAACGATTCAGGTCCCAAGTGTAATCCAGCAGCATTCCAAAATTAGGGAGCAGTCACCAAGAAGACCGTTTTTCAGCAGACTGCATCAGACCGAGTGATTATTGAAATGTCGTTGGAGGAGCTTTGAAGGCTTTGTGTATTTTCTTTTGGGGTCAGCATCAGTGTTAACTGTAGCTTCGGTGGCAGATGTCGCAGATGAATCGTAAGCTGCAGCAGTAATCTTGTTCACGGCATTAGTGGCTTCGTGAGCATCATCGTTGTCAGAATCAGAAGCATCACCTTTGTGAGCAATCGAAGCGGTATCATTAGCAGCAGCAGCAGTACCATCATTGTCATCGTCAATGCAGACAGCAGCATCAGGATTGTTTTAAACTTTTCCACACGGCGTAATTCCTGCATGAATGTTAAAGTGTTCCACTCAACCTAGGGGAGATATGTACAAAGCCAAGCTAGAAAATCTAGGCAGCAACAGGTCATCATGGGCACTCTCATATAAACCACCAGAACTTGCTAACCCTCCTTCTGCTCATGCTGCAACTGTTGAACAGTCGATACTCGGACCTCCAAAATCTACTCTTACAAGATCGACCATCTGGCTTCGTCTTCCTCTTTATCACCGACTTCTGCCTGCCAGTCCAATGCCTGTCTCCAATTACTTTCTTCCCTCAATTCGGAACCAGTGTCTCACCCATGACAATCTCATTTTCCTGATTACCATTTCGACAACATTCTATTTCTATGACTTTCTGTTTTTATGGCATTCTATTCCCAACTTCCTAGTTGTTTATTCATCCGGTAATTATCGATAGAAACACAAATTAACGCTCACGATTCATGCAACAAATTATTTGTGTGCGAGAATCCATTATGGCGAATGATTCCTGTAAACCCTGGTAGCATGTAGAATTATTAACCAAAATAATATTCTTTAGATATAACCGTACTTATATATTGACCAAAATATATTGTTAAACCAGATTGAATATATTGGATACTACTAGCCCCGTTAATTGTTGTTTGATATTCTGTAATTCTCACATTATCTGGCAGGGGTGAAGCTATGCTTAGGGTGCTCAACTTTTGATCCTGGTGCTGGCTTCTTAACTCAGGCCAACCGTTCCCCTGCGAGTGATGAAGCGAGGGTCGCACCTTGTGAGAGGTGAACGCTTGGGGGCGTCCCTTCGGAGTGACCGCCGGCGCCCGCAACCAGCGGCGTGGAATTTCCACCGCCGGCTGGCGATTAGCGCTGGCCACGGTTGCTGAGCACGCAGACGCTTCTGCGATGCGAATATGACGTGAAGCTGGTGCCATCGGCCTGACCTGAGTAAAATCGACGCGAGCTTCAGCGCGCCTAAAACGCGCAAGGCTCACCGGCTCCAAACTATGAACTAAACATTTTTTTTTATTTCACCAGGGAAGGCCCACTGAACTATAAGCCTCTTTTTCAGAAGCGACCTGGCCACAAATTATAGCTCAACGAAGTGGCTTATGTGGAAATGTATAGCAGCCAAATATTCTAAACACATGATGCTAAATGTGGAGGGAAAAACTGGAGGACCCGGAGAAAACATTCACGCGACCACGGGGAGAGAAAGAGAGAGACACGCAAACTCCAAATATACAGCAGGTGTCAGGGTTGGAATCGAACCCACGCCCTCCTGCATACGAGGAAAGGTAGTTAACATCTCGCCACCGTGACTCAATCCGACAGCAAGCAGCCCCTTGGTGAACACGAGGAAGTGGACAGCTTGTGAATGGTCGTGGATCTATTGTGTGGCATTGCAACGTGCGGTTGCACACGTGTGCAACTATGCAATACCGCACGAACAATGTGAACTTAGTCATTCAATTTGTTTGTAATTTCCAGGGACACAGCGTTCCCTGATTATTATTTTCTACTTAACATTTTTACTTTGTATACACACGGGTAACATACACTACAGTACATTGTGAAAACACGACAATACCTTGGTTGTGCGTGTGAACACAATAGTTGACGTGTAAATAGTTGTTAGATAACGGGGGGGGGGGGGGGGGGTCTACCTGTAGTCATAATTGGTTGTGACAGCCTACAGCACATTGTGTCATCTCCGAGCAAAGCCCCCCCAGTGTCTACCGGACACCATAGCCACCACCGTGATTTGTAAACACACCCCCCCCCCCGTGAG
Organism: Lethenteron reissneri; assembly: GCF_015708825.2. Lineage (NCBI taxonomy): Eukaryota > Metazoa > Chordata > Hyperoartia > Petromyzontiformes > Petromyzontidae > Lethenteron > Lethenteron reissneri. The sequence goes on along the minus strand of NC_083798.1, from coordinate 2,805,268 downwards.
TCCACACGGCACCAGTTTGTATCAATGTGCCAGGATTGCCCCTGCTTCTGTGACTGCGGAGAGGATGGGGTGATGTGGGTCTAACGATGCAGGGTTCGCCGGTCCAAGGTTCATAGCAGCCGTGAGTGTCGCCCCGTCTCCACCCTCCATCGTGACGCCGTTGTTTGCGTCGTCGGCGTCACGAAGGGCGCTGCTGGACACAGCCCATTACTCTTGGGTTGTGAGTGTGAGGTGGGGCGAGGCCAGACGATTTCGGGGTGTGTCTGTGTCGGTGAATTGGCAAGACGGTAACTGTTTAATCGGTCAAGTCACGTAGGTAAAAAATTTAAATAAATTTAATCACGACGTTTCGGGCGCAACACAAGCGTCCTTCTTCAGGTGGGGACAACGTAGAGAAAGCACAACCGCTTAAGTGTGTGCTTGTGTTGCACCCGAAACGTCGTGATTTAATTTATTTGAATTTTTTACCTACGTGACTTTACCGAACAAAAACCAAGGAGTATGAATCCTTGCAGTCACGAAAACTTCAAATCTAGAACTGTTTAATCGTGGTGGAAATGTTAACGTGCGGCAAGCGAAGCTCTCACAGATGTGGGTAACCATCAGGGTTAATATGGCAATCTCAGACTTTAGTCACATTTGTCAATGCAGGCAAGTTCAGTTGCTTCACACGGTCATCCTTACCACATTGTCTTGTGGTTCGCTTGGTACATTTTATGACCAGTTGTGAAAACCGGAAATCTTACAATTTAGCAGGGGCGGTTTCTTCATTAGGGCGATTGGGCGACGCACCACCAATGTCATTGAACCACAGAGTCACGCTAGCCGTCACTGTGCCTCTGGATATAGTCCAATCAGCGTCATGCTACGTTCTGTGGAGTACCGCCTCTTTTTGGGCGATTTCCCTCCAGCTGAGAATCGCCCCGAGTGGCCCCATAGACTTACATTCAAAGATGTTTTTTTTAGAACGGGGGCGCTGCAATGCATTCTCTATGGCTTCCGGGAGGGCTCGCCCTAACGTGCTTTCGTCATCACACGTAAGCACGTTTCATCCAACAATATAATTTGTCGCCACCTATTGGTTTGTTTTAATAGTGAGTATAGAAACAAACAAGATGTATTGTAAGAGTTACTTTATTTTTCATTAATATTAAAGAAGTGAAGTTGCCTTTACATGCTTAAGCTGTTAATTTATCCATTGCATGGGTGGACCTTATCCTTATCAATCATCCAGACATTTGCCCCCCCTGAGAGATTTTGCAGGAGCCGCCACTGCAATTTAGTGCACTGTAGGCCGTTTGTTAACATCTCATAGGCTGCATACCTCACACAGCATTGCTTTAGTTTGTGGTTTCTCAATGAGCTGCCCTCCTTTTCGAAGTGTGAACAGTGTTTTTTCATTCAGGAAACTGAAGCAGGCTGTTTGTTGAACTCGTGTTAATGTTTGTCTAGTTTAACTGTACATGTTGTTTTCTTGCTGCGTAAGAATTGTCAACACAACTTTCGCAAATGTCGTGCGTTCTATTCAATGTCACGGTGAGACTGTGCAAGAACGCATGCTACCGCTGCGACTTGCCGATCGATTAACTGGCGTCCTCGGTTATACCGCCACCGAAATGGTAACATGTTTAAATACTCATGGAGCACATTCACAAATATTTCCTCGAAAAATTGTGTTTGGTTTCCCAAAGGATTCCTGAGACTCTTGAGTGTGTGTCGACCTATAACAATGGGAACGGAATTTCTCTCTTCATTTTCGTCCCCAATTATTTTGATATTCCTTGCTTCGTTGCACAGTGGTAGCAGTTGATTGTGCCACAGCACGGACCCCTCCGATTAATGAGGCAGGCAGCATTCGCGCTTGCTCCCACTGCCAATTGGGCTGCCGCTTACACTACCGTGTGTCCGCAAGTCTGTTCGTGCAGATGGGCATGTGGTGTATAAATTAATAATGAATGGCACGAGACGTCTGCAAGTTGCGGGGTGGGTGTCCCGTTCACCGCTGAATCTCGGAACGCGCAAACGGCTCAGCGTTAAATAATTTAGAGAGGCGTAGCGCCGCTGTTTTTAAAAACGCTGTAATCACCGCGGAGAACTGTAGCGACACGACCGCATTCTACGATAGCTGACGACAAACTGTGCCATACGCCCTCCCCCGCGTGACCTTGTGGAAGCCTCGGTACGTCTTCCGACCTGATTGATGATGTACGTGTACGTCATTGGGATTAGAAAGGGTTAATCGGGCATCTCTACATGGCTGAATAGCCTGGTGGTCAGTGTGCTTATAGCTTACCCATTTATAATGGAATTGACGGCTTGATTTCGACGAGTGTGAGCAGCCTGGTGATGTTGGCAGAAGAATACCTGAATTTCCGGTGTGGTTATAAGTGGATTAATGAAGACCCTGTGATGTTACACGCAAGAGTAGAACACTCTTGCCAGCTTTATAGAACAAAATCCAAAAAGATTATAAATCACACACAGCTGTAAATATGCAGTTAGAACGGTGCCTCCGAAACGTCGTGATTTTTTGTTTTATTTTATTTTCATTAATTTTGATGTTTTACCTACGTGACTTTACCGAAAAAAAACCTAAGAATAGAACGGTGGTCTCTGCAAAATGGTTATTTAAATAATGAGCGGGCTTTGAGCTGCTCATGTTAAGATACCAATTCACACCTCCGATTAGCACGGCTGGCAACGAACGGTGCAACACACATACGATACGGATTTAATTCATTCGTTACAGTTAAGGGAAACGTGGTTATTCAGGAATATAACATGTAATTCCTAGTGAAAGGGCCTACTACAATGCCGTTTAGTGAGCACAGAATGTGATTATTCACTCGCTCATCGCAGGGAGCGTGAGCTAGCGGCGATGACATGGGAAGGATTTCAAGCTGCACCCTGACGAAATTACAGTCGGGAAGACCACGGAGTAAACCACTGTAGTCTTTGCTTCTTCATCGAAAGAGGAATAGCAAAACGACACCGACTCTCTGTTGAAGCCTTCACGTGGCTAAGCAGACCACGTTGACATTTAGCTCCCGAAATTGTTGCCATATGCAAGACCAAAGTCGAAGGAGACATTGAACCTGAAAAGACAAAATATTACCATTCATGCTGTCGATGTTGTAAGAGACAGAATGTGTGGTGTATTGGTGCGATAGGTAGAATCTTTTTCCAAGACATGTCTGATATGCTTTTTTGTGTTTGTGATATAATTTCCATGACATAACAGCATTCTTGTCTTTGAGTTACTCAGAGAAAAATCGGCCACTTAAATCTAGTTTTTGCAGAAAATAACCTGTATGAGATGTTGTAATCTACATCGCTTATATTTATAGAGCTAAGGTGCTCTATAAATATAAAATAAGATAAGGTGAAATGTTCACAAAACACCAGTTGGCGAGGTGCGCTTACGATGCTGGGAAGCATTTACGTCATTAAGTATGGCGATTAAACCAGAATGGGCTTAGCCTTGAACACAGCGTAACATCTCGTCTCTAATCCTGTCTGTCGTGATTTGCGTGACGGCGTTACTTTGAAGGCAAACGCAGCACGTGAACGCACATTTAGCAGCTGTCATCGTGTACATTAAAGCTCGGTTCATGAGAAAACAAATGTCCGTAGTGTCAAAACATGAGTTATCGGAGCATTGCCAAATTGCTTCCTCGTAGTGTGATTGAGATGCACTTGTCATCCGGGTGTCACAAACAAAATCCTGCCATTCTCAATCCGCCAGTGGAGGCCTACCCACGCAATGTCGGTCATGAGGTTTTTAACAAACAAAAAACATCCTGTTCTTCACCACACTGGTCAGTATGGGTTGGTGATGGGAGGGGAGGGTAGGACCGGTTCTAATATCATCTGCCCCTGATGTCAGCCGTTGCCAGGAATCATAATGAGATGACCGGTTCCATCGCGCAACGTGCAAACGCACAGTTTTGTTCCACTTCTCCACCGTATTAAATTAGTCTGTCGTTATTAGTATTCGGTCTGGCTTTATTCGTATTCGGTGCACATACGGTTGACTGCAGCTTGGATATTCTTGGCACCATTCCCCCCTGATTAATTTACACGTATTATCGTCAATTCGACTTCATTGTAATCCCGTTTAATTACACTGCATCACACAGCCGCACAGTGAAGCGTCTACGCAGGCCGAGCGTGAGTCCAGAGCCAGGCTGGCAGCTCCTCGCCCACACGTCCACCGTGAGGATCCCGTCACCCCGGCTTTAGCCTCGTGCCATTGAAACGCACGAAGGCGATGCACTTGACCGTGAGGTTGCTGCTGTTGACGCACTGCATTGGCTATCTTTCGACACGTCAAATCTTGGAATGATGATAAGGTTTACACCGAGCCTTGTGTTTACCAGACCTTGTTACGTTACCTGCCTTGTTAAACATTTCCTGACACACCGTCACCCGACAGTCCACAGTGTACAATCACCCCCAGGATCTGAGGTCATCCGTGTGGCCTTCCAGCACGTACACTCCAGTCACACTGAATAAAACGTCCTCCACCAAAGGCCTCTTCACATCCATATACTCTAAAGAGCATTCACGCATTATAATCATTCAACCCTCGGTCTATTTATGCACTTTCACTACCTTTCATATCGTTCACATGTACTCCCTTTGTGAATGTTTTAATAGTGTACACATTTTGCACGTTTGTCAATATTCGTGCTTGTGATTGCCGAGGAAGACGACGACCCGGCAAGCGTGTCGCTCGCTCGGCGCGCGCGCACGGAGCGGGGTTCAAAATCCTGCGATGGCGACATTGGCTTCCGGTTTGCTGAACGAGTACATGAAGACGCTGCGCTCACTACACTCAAAGTGCTTGCCGCAAATGAACCATGACACCTCGCTGATCTCGTTGAGGAGCATGAACCATCGCGCGGACTCCGGTGGTGGTCATCCTCGCAGCAGCGGCGTTTGGCTGGCAATCGAACAAAGACGGTGTTGGTCACCGCATCCCGCGCTTTCCAGAAGCGCTTCTGCGGCCGTCTGGAACGCTCTTCCTTCCGATATGAGGAAGCCACTGGAGCTATCCACTTTGAAATCATCTAGATTGAAAACGTATTTAATTAAAACTGCTATGTGTTTAGTTCGTTGTTCTTCCCCTGTACCTCCGATTAGCGCGGTTGGCTACGTACGGTGCGAAAGAAGTTTGACGTATACACATACACACCAGCAGCTGTGAGCCACTTTCTCTCTGACGTGTACCATAATTATTTATTTTATTTTATTCACAGCATAAGATGTTTAACTGCCGCAATGTTGTCCACGAATCTTTGGTTGGGTAACACAAATTAAATTAAATAAGCACCTAGTTAGTTTTTTGTGTCTTTAAATGTTCAGTCGGTATTATTCTCAGCTTTCGATTTGTATTGATTTTCTCTGACAAAAAAAATACATTTCTTTTTAGATTTAAATAATTTGATTCTCACCCTCTTGTCACGTGCCATGACAGCCTAAGCAGGTGCTTCCTAGAGCATCCATACGCCCAGGGAGCAGTGTAACTAGAACGTGCCAGTCGGCGAGTATTGAAATCACGGTCAGGGACCAGATCAGCCCATCGTTACTGTCGTCAACAGGGGCTGTTCTGTGTATCCCGTTGCTCGTGTCTTGGGAATGTGTCATTTTCACCACTTGCCCAGGGCTGCCAGTGGAGATGAGTGATGAGTTGTTGCTTGTTTTTAACTGGGAGGCACTTTGACCTGACCAGCGTTTGACCTGACAGTCTTCAGGGCTAAGCTGAACAGTTCTGTCTTTGTGTGTGTGTGCCTGTACATAGGTGGGGAGCGGTAGTGTAGCGGTTAGCGCGCTGCGCTACGAACCTGGCAACACGAGTTTGATTCCTGCTCACGGTCAACACCGGTGACGATTATCTAAACCGGTCTTGGGCCTCCCCTAGGTCGACTCAGCCTCAGACGGGCGTGGTGTTGGCCACCCACCCCCTCGTGTGCCGTTCTGGCCTTCGTAGGTGCTCGCTAACAGCACTTGCCCCAACAGTCTCTGAAGGCTATACGAGGGGGGGGGGGGTTGTCTTTTTTTGTACATAGGTGAACGCAACGTTTTCACGTTGGGTGATGATTTTGAAACAGCAGGCTGTCTGAAAGATGCCTCAAGGTTACTCTTTCCATTGCTTGGCTCAGTTCCTCTGTCACCCTTCGCTCACGAGCAGATTGCCCTTCGTGGCTGGGCTCGTGGCTACAAACTGCCCCTTGTCAATGCAATCAGTGCAATCAGCCCAGGATTAATCCTATACACAGGACTTGCCTACATTACAAAAATCTATTATTTGCCGCAAGGGACTGGGGATCTGCATAAAGGACATGTGTCACCGTGGCTTCTCCTAGCATACACTGCATGCAATGTTGCTTTATAGTGCAAGGCCTGGAATAGGGGTTAAGGGTTAGAGATTTGGTGTTGGGGTTGTATTAGCGCTTAGGAGTTATGGATTAGGAATAGTGATTAGGGTTAGGGTCTAAGAATTCGGTGAAGTGTTGGGGATCGAGGATAGGTGACGATTATAATCGTGGTATGTTCCAAAATATCTCGTCGTTTTTTCACATCGCTGTTAATTTCACATGATGACTAAAATTGCGATTCCAAGCTTATTTAAAAGTCCACACACTCTACTTCTGTGACCATGTGTTCGAATCCCAAGCTTCCAAGACCAAGGCAGTTTTTTAGGTGTGGCAGTATTTAGAAGCACACCCCAGTCCCCCATGACAGCACGCGCGTCAAGCACCTGGTGAATTGTATTGATCGCTTCGGTGAAGACGCAACTCCTGGCTGTCCCGAATGAGTTTGAAGCTTTGATAATGAGGACCACTTATATTCTTGGTTCTTTCGGTAAAGTCACGTAGAAGGGAAATAATAAAATAATAAAAACAAAACAATAGTTTTTATTTTTCTATTATTTCCCTTCTACGTGACTTTACCGAAATAACAAAAAATATGAATCCCTGCAGTCACGAAAGCTTTAAATAAAAAAAAAATGAGGATCACCATCAGGCACTCTGTCACCCTGGTGTGGTGACGTCACTGCATTTAGAGTCGTTGAATTGTACGGGAGTGATGTTACAGTGATTTCACAGGAGTGCCATAATCATCCGCTTTCCTCTTTACTTGTAAATTGGTTTATGTTCACCATTAACATAGCTTTGAAAGTCGACCGTCATGTATTCACGTTCACTTATATGTGAACCGTGCCGAACTATGAACAAAGACTCAACACGCTCGTCAACAACACCGCCAATAAAGAGGTGTGACGTGTTGGGGAATGGCCATTCTCAGACATCCATTTGGCTATGAACCTCCACTACTGATCGTCAGGTAAGCATAACTAAGTGTGAACGCTTGTTACGAATGTTCTCTGATTCCACAGGCGTGTGATTTTCTGTTCGTGGTCCTGGCTGACGTGCGCGCTATGCTGCTGCTGCTGCTGCTGTTTTTTTCTCCTTCAGTCCTGTGTTCCGAGAGGGTGGGGCAGATGACCAAGACCTACAGCGATATCGACGCAGTGACGCGCTTGCTGGAGGAGGTAGGCACGTCCGCACCAACACCGCCTCGCTTCAACGGCCATCCACTCTGCGGATTGCGCAAAACTCTCCTATCAGGTCCTACATGGCCACACCTTGAATGTCTCATCATCCTTCTGGGTTTCATAAAATGTTTACCGTCTTGTGGAAAGTCAACAGTGGCAATCGTATAAAGAGGACTGGTCCTCGTAGTGGGAATGTGGAAATAGCCACCAGTTTGCTCACGCTTCTGTCTTTGGATATGAGGTCTGCTGCGGTGCTTCTGCATGGTTACATTTTTTGCGTGGTTATGCATTTTAAATAAATTAAAAAGCACTGTGACAGGTGGCTGCTAAGGTGTGATATATACGTGGTGAAGTATGGTCAAATAACACCTTCAACCCCAAGGGGGTAAAGAAGTCTTCATCCAGCTATGTATTGACAAAGGGCTGTACGATTCAGTACAAAGTAGTGGTAAACATTTAGTTTAATTAGGTTTTTTCAGTAATAACTGATTTTTGTGTTTATCATTTGCTCTTCCTTCCCCTGCACCTCCAATTAGCACTGTTGGCTAAGTTATAATGCAAAAAAGAAGCCCAATATACATAACACACAATATGCACAGCATTCAGTTTGTCACTGCATTGACGTTTCCACTATTGATTGTAAATCAAGAGGCCTCAAAGTCCCTCTGCCCAAACAAGCAATGAGACGGTGCTCATTTCTTTAGAACCATAACCTCTCCTGGAAATTCCACAGTCCCCTGGCAAGGCTCAGTCTCTCCATGGGACAACCTCGATAGGACAGCATCCTACATTGATTCTCGCTTTATTGAACTTCAAGGAATGACGAACTAAGTTTACCACTGGCCAGAGTTTTGAACTTGCGATGTTGCGATTGTGAGTCAAGCACTCCGACTGCAGCAGCGTCCTGCCGGATGTGGCTATGCTGTAATGTACGCGTTACCCTGTGATGTCATTCATAAGAGTAAGCTGCTGTGTGGGTGTCCGAATATTGCTGACATCTGAATCGGCGCTCTAAATGTATGACTTTAAGGCACTGTGATATTCCCTCCAATCATGATTCTCTTATCCACTCTTGCTGATACTTGTTCCACCAATCAATCTCTAGAAGTGGTCCCTTGAAGTCCTAAATGCAGACTGTTATTCCTGGGGGTTGTTGTAGATCATGGCAGTGGAACGAGGAATGTATTATATTGTTCGTGCTATCCGTAGTTTGGAAGTGGTCTCCTGGAAGCATTAGAGTCACGCAATTCTTGACTTGTGGATAAGAGGAGTCACCCAGTGATGGATAATAAACTCGAGGATTTGTGGTCCGGCAGTAGCTTTCCGCAATGCAAAGTGCACCGTTTAGGAAGCAAATCTGTCACGAGTTGAATATTTGGTATGTTCCGTGAGATGGCTAATGATGATAACCGTGTATTTTTATGAATACAAATTGCCTTGTTTACCCGCACATTAAAGATGTGACACCTTGACTCTATTCCTGAGTGTGAGTGTTCGTCACAGCGGTTACGAAATGCCCGAGTCTGTTTTTGGTTAAACACTCTGCTTGTTTCTATAAACAGTTTTGCTTCAGCGCATTGGAACATTAAATTCCCTCTATAAATGTATACGGCTCGTGATATTATTGTGCTGGTAACATCCACCCAAGTGGCACTGGTTGGAGCGTCCCACTGAAAATATAAAGGCCACGACTTGAGACCCAAGTCACGGTCGACTTGGCCCTTCATCCTTTTGTGGTCGTTGTTATTGGTACCACTCTGTGCGGACTCGCTCGTGGGTGTCCATTGATCACGCTCGTCCCTAGCCATAAGAATGTGGAATTTATATCACTGACTCTGGGAGGTAAAATATTACTGGCTTGTTTGAGCAAGTAAATAATTAGTTTTTCATTCATTTTATATGTAAGTGTGGGTTTGCGTGTGCGCGGACATGTATATCAGTTCGCACATTTATATCGTTTCGCAATATGTGTACAGCGTCTTGAGGCGCATTGACAATTAGATACATTATACATCAAAATGGATGTTGTTATACATGTGCATGTTTGCACGTATGTCTGTATTTGCGAGAGTGTGTGGCGTTGTGACATTGGTAGAAGAGTGGTTAGCGCGCTGTGCTACAAACCAGGTGACCCGAGTCCGACTCCTGTTCATGGCCAACACCAGTGACGTTTATCTAAACCTATCCTGGGCCTCCCCTAGGTACCTGTTGTGGTGTGTAAACATCGCCACTGTGGAGACCAAGGCAGCTGGGCGTGGTGCTAACCACCCAACCTCTCATGTACCGTGCCATCTTTCATATGTGCTTGCTAACAGCACTTGCCCCAAATGTGTGTTAATTCTATACAGGGGATTTTTGTGTGTGTTTTCTGCCGTTGTGGCACAGTAGTTGCACAACGCGCTACAGTCCGAGTGACATGCGCTCAAGTGTAGCGGTAAATCTGGCTGTCGCCTGATGATGCTAGATGTAGTTACTGGTGAAATGTCGTACTCAGATTGTAAATGTTGTGGCTTGGCTCTCCAACACACCGGTTAGTGCTGTACTAGTGACGAATTGACCACGTTCTGTTTACGTGACAGCCCTTACAAGTTGGCTGTGTCGGGTGGTGGCGGGTTTAACGACATTTCTATTTACGCGATCTAACCCAAAAAACCTCGCTTATGAGAGGTATTGATCCTTGCATGACAAAAATGTGTCCCATTAAGATCCCTTTGCCTCAGTTAGTGTCAGCCAATACTACCAAATGAAACGTTGCCACTAAGTTATCCTTAATGCGTCGACTTTCTGCAGATATTCCAGGTTTTTCCTGTATGGAAAATTGATAAGTAATTGGCTAAAAATAGTGTTTGATTATCGTTATTTGTCTTCGCAGCTGTTTGGGAGTTTGCAAGACAGATCTTAATGTTCCTGTAACTTGGTTTTTACAGGGGTGTTTGTATACCAATACCATAACGCATCTCATATTGCATCTCGCTGCTATTTTGCTAAATGACGATAGTTGACACTGCAATGGACATTTATATGATACGATGAGGAACATTGATTAATGCTGCATAATGAAAATAATTGGAATATTCTGTTGAAGTGCAGAATTATTATAATCATTCCATCTCAAAGTCACCCCAGAGGGTGCATGTGTGTGTGTGGGTTTTTGTGTGCATGTCAATGGGTTTGTTTGTGTGTGAACGCATGTTACCGTACGCATACTTTTGTGCATGTGTGTATATTGGAAGGCATTTGTGTTTGTGCATTGATGTATGTGTGCTTATTTGTGTGTGAACGCATGTTACCGTACGCATACTTTTGTGCATGTGCGTACATTGGAAGGCATTTGTGTTTGTGAATTGATGTATGTGTGCGTATTTGTGTGTGCGTGTATATACGTGATAATTTGTGTGAGTGTATGTGTGATGCATTGGATAGAGACCGGACTTCGAACCCAGTTATATGGCTTAAATTCCCAGCCTTGGATATCATCAGTACCAAGTATTATCTGAACCTGCCCTGGGTCTCCCCTCATTTGACTTAACCTTGAAGCAGTACCTGCTGTGTTGTATAAACGTCAGTACGGCACTTGGGAAACAAAGGAGGTGGGTCGTGGTCTTGGCTACACGGCTCCCTCTTCGTTAATTCCATGCCTTAGCACGGCGGTCTTCATCGCAAGGCCCCGTGGGCCATTGGTGGCCCACGGTGGCCTTTTGTGCGGCCCCTGCCGTGCCCCCCCCCCCCCCCCGGCAATACACAAATGGTGAGAACAAAACCCCTTGCACTGATGATGTCTCATCGGCGTATGTGGACCCCCCCCCCCTCTGATAATTTGTGAAGAACACCGCCCTAATAGATGCTCTCTAACAGCACTTTGGTTAATAGTCTCTCAGGCTGTATTGGGGATCTGGATTGCGTGTGTGTTTGTATTTTTGCGCGTGCTAATGTGTTTGAACACACACCGGCCTTAGGAAGACAAAAGCAGCTGGCGTGGTACTGACCCTACCACATGCTCATGGAATTGAGTGGTAATTGCCCAACATGCTTATTTAACCAAACCAACAAGGGCATCTCGTGTTTGTGTGTGAGCACACATTATGGGCACGTGTGTGTGTGTGGCTGAGTGGCAGTGAAGCGGTAAGGGCGCTACGCTTCGAACCTGGCGACCCGAGTTTGATTTTCCCCACACGGCCAACACCAGTGACGATTATCTGAACCGGTCCTGGGCCTCCCCTAGGTCGACTCAGCCTCAAGTGAGTACCTGGTGTGGTGTGTATACATCGCCAGTAGGAAGACAAAGGCGGCCGGGCGTGGTGTTGGGCACCCACCCCCTCGGGTGCCGTGCCGGCCTTCACAGGTGTTCGCTAACAGCACTTGCCCCAACAGTCTTTTACAGGCTATATGGGGGATCTTTGTCTTTAGACATGCATGTGTATTGTGTAAACAGTCCGCATCATTAGGGCCGCTTACATCATGGCAGAATGTGTGCTTCATGGCGATTGTGTTGAATCCATGAAACACGATACAGCCAGGGTTGACAGTCCACACAGCAGCAGCGTGCCACTGAGGGTTGTTGTCCACTGTGTATGTGTTGTGTGTGTACACTGTATTAACACAGTGTACACACGTAACATGGTGCACGTGGGTTGTGTAAACTGGTCATTGCCATGTCCTATGATGAGTGTTTTAAGAAAAAGTACATTTGTTAGCTCACTTTATTTAAGGAGATCTCACCGAGTCCGCTTCAGTCTCCTCCTGGTGTGGCAGGTGACCCAGTGGGAACATTTCTTCAATTCTCCTACCTCTGTCCACCCATGGGCACTCCGGGGGCACTTTAGTACATCGGTACGTCGAGTTTGGTGGGGTAAAGTGTGGGTACCCTCACCTCTTTTAAAGACCATCGAACTAGCATAGAAGAATGGGCCAAAAATTGCCTCCTGAGGTCCTTCTGCCAGTAGTGGCACGAGGAGGACATTGCAGGGCTGCACCTTTACGTTTTGGTGATGTGGGGTGTGGTGGTGCGCGGCCGTTGTTGCCGTGCAGAAAGAGCGTGACCTGGAGCTGGCAGCGCGCATCGGGCAGTCGCTCCTCAAGAAGATCAAAGTACTCACGGAGCGCAATGAGATCCTGGAGGAGCAGATCGAGCACACCACGGAGGAGGTAAGGGGGCGCCCCCCCCCCACCCCCCTACGACGAGCGACCTCGACAACGGCAGCCAACTTTCCACCAAGCGGCGGTGGCGGTCACCACGTTGGCTTGTGCCAAACTAGGTGCACTCTGAGGCTGCGTGAAGTGTGGATTGCTCGCCAATAGGAGGTCGCGTGACAGGGTCAGGAATCAGAATCTTTATTTCGACTGGAAGAGGAATCCGATGAGCTATGAAGCTCTTATTCACAGGTGTTGTGGGTTAACAGACAGCGGTGACGGTAAAGTGTTCCACCTGCGCTCCCAAATGTGCCGAATCACGTGGTTTTAGTTGCTCCGTCACCTCCTGTTGTTGTTGCTGGAGCCTGACTGCCTCCTCCTCCACGGAGGGCTATCTTGAGATTGTCTGTACCCACTTTTGGCAAGTCCAATTAGTGTCATGTCCTCCAATACCACACATCTGCCCATCTGTTCTCGAGCCCATGCCAAGTATGCAGTGTATTTATCTATTTGCCGCAGCTCAACTCTGTTGGTTAAAATGCATACGTATATCTGATGAATGCTATTTTACAAACTAAACTTTAGATATCAATGGAGTAGTTCTGTCCCGTTTTAGGCAATAGGTACTCATTTAAGTGACTCCATAAATACAGACGTCCCTTGCTTTATGCCGGTTCCATCGTTAAGACGAAGATGGAACTTCCACCGCTGGTTCACGATCAACAGCGACCACACTAGGCCTACTCCGGTTTGGACTTTGCCGTTTGACTTTGACTGCGTGGGTAATTGCGAGCGCGCGACTTAGCCAGAACCCTGCCTCCCCAGGTGGCGCAGCTGCGCCACGACTTGGCCTTGAAGGAGGAGCTCCTGCACATCTACACGAGCACGGCCGACGAGAATGACAACGACACGGAGGAGTCCTCGCCGCCGCCGTAAGCACTCAACTATTCAACCATATTGGTCTTTTTCAGAAGCGACCTGGCCACAGTTTATACCTCAACAAAGTGGCTCATCACTTAGAAATGTATTGCAGCCAAATACTCGAAGGGCATGTTTTCTAAATGTGGAGGGGAAAACTGGAGGACCCAGAGAAAAATCCGCGCGACAACGGGGAGAGAGATGGGAAAACTCCAAATATACAGGCGTTGGGGTTGGAATGGAACCAATGACCTCCTGCGTACCAGGCAAGGGAGTTAACATCTCGCCACCCTGACGGAACGCACGTGCTGTGGCGTGGGAGCGCGTGCGTGGTGCATGCAAGACTCGCAACGGGAAGGAATCGGAATCTGTATTTATACTGCAAAAGGAATCTGATGAGCTCTAAAGCTCTGTTCCACAGATGTTCAGTCGGGGCAGGTCAGAGAGCTTCTACAAACGACGATATAAAATACGATAGGAGTGCACATTATAGGAAAGGTAAGCAAATCACACCAAAAATCATAATCTGCTGGGAAACGTGATTCCAGAATGTTCTATATTTAATTGAATATGCAACCCCAAAACAAACCAAATGTATTTTTTGTTATTTCCTTTTCAAATCAACATTGTCCCACAGCCGTTTGACAAACCACCTCGAATGAAACACCGTCTAATCGTCTCATCGACTAAATATCTGGCTCATCCCGATTGACTTCACGTGGCGGGCTCGCAGCATACACTGTGCGCGTGCCAAGTGTCTTCGCATTCAGAGTTCATTCAGTAATTTCTTCTTTGTCGCTTGTGTTACACAATCTGGGGAACCCAGGAGAGGTTTGCAGGCTAGAAATAAAACCTGTCCGCTCTATAGGGGTTGTGTCTTTAAAAGGTGGTGTGTTTAACTGTTTGGCATTTATTTTTTATATCCACTTGACAATTATGTTTGGTTGTGGAGTTAATTTGTTTTAATCTGCTTCAATTGTCACTGAGAGCTCATGTTGACGGTGTGGTAGTTGGTGCCTGGTCAGACACTTAGCAACGGCGAACCCGTCTACAATTAAAGTTTTTTTCATGGATGCCATTGACCTACTCGATGCCAATCGAGCGGCACCCTTAGATTGGTGACCAAAGAGAATACCTATAGCCAGATGTGGGTAGTATAGGTGTGCTCCAGGGAGGTCACTTGTTGGCTGTGCAACAGCTCGGGGATTTGGTAGAAGAAAGCAAGCGATGGTCACGTGTGGTGGCAGCACCAGCATTGCCAGTGGTGGCCTTTGACCTTGTCATCATGGACACAAACATTGCTGAGAACTCTTTGATTTTTTTCATCGTGTAAACGGCCGCTGGCTAATTCTTCGTTAAATGTATTCTCAAGTCTGTTGCTGCCACCTTATATCGTAAACATAAGGGTTATAGCACAAAGCAAGTATCCTCATTGGTTCATGATGTGTGCACAAGTGTGTGGTTTAGTAGGTTTAAAAGCTGGGGGTAAAACCTTCTCGGACCTGGCAAACTTTCCTGTTGTGGTTGTGGCGTTTAGTTGGGCGGCAAGGTTGTGCAGCGGTCACACTGGGGCCTCGCAGCAATCACGTGCTGGGTTCGATTCCAACTTGGGTGCCTTTCTGTGTGGAGTTTGTATATTCTCCCCGTGTTATGCAGGGGTTTCCTCCCATTGCTAAAAACAAACAAATACAATGTAACTGGTATTAGCCAAACATCCCAATGCTACCAAAATATATATCTGAAAACTACACGAATAGGATTATCCATCGCAACATTGCCCCCCTACTGCAAAAAATTTTTTTTACACTACCCTATTGAGACTCAATGAGGCTTTCCTGGGTAAACACGTGTAATAACAACAACAACAAAACAATAATAACAATTTGTGTGTGTGGGTGGTGCAGGATGGAGAGCTCTGGCTGCTCGCTGTCCATCGGTCAGAATGTCCTGCACATGGACAGCTTCCACCGCAAGCTCAAGGAGCTGGAGGATGAGAACTTTTCACTGCTCTCAGAGGTGAGAGGGGGGGTGCCTTACAATCGCCGTCACTCATCCTCTCTTCCGCTGGCAAGGAAGCCTGGCTTCGTTCCATTGCGTGACACTCACATCGTGAGGACCCGGGGGTCCTACCATGCATATGCGATTTGCTGCATTAATTGCAAACGTTTTCTGTGATGGAACAAAAAAAACAAGGAAACAAAATAGACAATTGGATGACCACATGGTTTGCAAATTGTAAATGGGCTCTGGTGGAAAAAAATAGGTAACAAATGAATAGTCGGATGGCCGTGTGGTTTGCAACGCTTTAGCTCAGCTGCACAGCTTTGCAGAGGCGACCGGTCAAGACAAGTTTATTTGTTGGTTGAGTTGTCATGCCACTGATGTGCCATCGTGCTCTCCCTGCTCATTTTAACATTTTGCCACACTAATCCCCATTGCGGCCTTGAGCCGGTGGTTGAAATTCAACATTTTTATTGAGGGCCAGTCCCTCTAAATGGTACAGATTTGCTACCATAGTGCACTTCTACACTGAATATCAGTTTAGTAAAACCATTTTTACTGTAACTGAAGAAATATAGAACTCAAAATGTTTGTATTCTCCAGAAAATCATTCTTCCCACAATCTGGTACCTAATTTAATGACCACAAAGAGATGATGAGCTGGGTGGACTCCCGACTGCAAGTGATCGTGCAGTTCTCCCCGATTGAGTCAAGTGCTCCGGCCAAGTACATGACCTCTCAATTGTTCAACCTGCGTACCCGCGGGGCTCCTCTGAGTACTCCTCCCACACAAAGATAACACTTCATAAAAAATGAATTGCCCAAACATTCCAATTCAGTACGCTCTAGATAGTGAGTCTTGAGACCTGAGTGTGACTTTCCCCTATACAATACATGATGCCACTTTTCGTTGTTGTTTAATAGGCCTCTCATTTGAAGAATGAGACTCTGGACTACGAGGAGAAAGAGCAGCAGCTGGTGACGGACTGCGTGCGGGAACTAAGTATGTTCCAGGAGGAAATGCGTGAGTGTGTCATCCTGCGTGCCCATCGCATGCTGCCTTTTGTTGTTTTGGCTTTTTCTCATTTATTCATTTGCTGAGGTTCACTAAACCATCCGTATTCCCATCGTAGCACCCTGGTTGTCCTAAGGAAACTCACGCTCCTGCTCTAGTTGTGTACAACAGCTGTAGAATAAGTCAATTTAATGAATATGGCAAATGTACTCTTTGTTTTTTTCGGTAAAGTCACGTAGGTAAAAAATTAATAAATGAAAAACAACTAAATTTTTTTACCTACGTGACTTTACTGAAAAAACCAAAGAGTTTGAATTCTTGCAGTCACGAAAACTTCAAATCTAGAATGGTAAATGTATTCAGAGGAATTTACTTGTATATCATTATATTAATTACACTTATCTGCCTATCTATAATTTATCTTCCTGGCTTTCTCTTTTTATTTGCATTGCTTCGTGGGTTATTTCTGCTGAGACTGCTGATAATAACAAAAACAATCCTACCAACGTATTGTAAGGCTTACGACCAACATACACTGAGAATAACAATGCACACCCATCCACCTGCTGTTAGGTTTATGGTGTCGATCAGGAGGTAATAGCGGCCAATGCTGTGGTTGCCGCTAAACACCGCCACCATCACTTCCTTTCCCTCTGACACGTGCCACGGCAGTCGGCAGCCCGACCGTGCGTTGCGTCCCGGCTTGAGCGCTCACGGCGCTGCTTGCGCGTGCGTCCGCAACCCCTGCAGGAGCGTCGAGTGCGCACATCGCGCAGCTCACCGAGGATCTGTCACGGCGCAGCGAGGACGCGCTGAGGCAGCAGGAGGAAATCACCCAGCTGCTCTCCCAGATCGTCGACCTGCAGAAGAAGGTCAAAACGGTGAGTGGCACCGGGAATGAAGAGGCGGCCGGCTGGTTCGTCGGAATTGATGTCGTCCAAGAGCGTTGAAGCCGCCACTTGTGAAGCCGAGGGTTTGAATCCTGGCAGCGGTTTCGGTTGGTGGTGTGAAGCCCCGTCCACTGATCACTGCACACACGATGTTTTGATTTAAAGCTTTTGTGACTTCAGGGATTCATATTCTTGGTTCTTTCGGTAAAGTCACGTATATCAATATTATTTTATTATTTCCCTTCTACGTGACTTTACCGAAAGAACCAAGAATACACAATGTTTTGTTAAAGTCACTTATTGCGGCATATTACAGCTCTGTGGATTCAAATATTCAGTTGAACTTCCGTGTGGGACCTTTAAGAGGAGAGCCGCCTCGTGTTGAAGGCACTTCAGAAGTGGTTCCGTGATGCCATCTTGTGGTGGCTGTGGTACAACACAGGACCATGGCTGCGAGAGTTTTGAAGGGAAAGTTTCCACCTCGTGACGGCATGGCAACAGCGCGAGTACAAATTGCTGAAGAGCGAAACAAAAAAGTGACGAGTGGGATGGCACGTGAGCGGAATGGGACTCTTCATTTAGACTAGAGGAAGCAAGTTGCCAGGTCAACCAGGAAAGGCAGCAGCGGGGGCATCCAAAAGTCGAAGACCGAGGAGAAGACTGAGCAACAGATGGTGGTGATGAGACCCTGAAGCAAATCTTGGTGGTCTAGAATTGACTTTGCAACAGTTTGGAGGATCTGGCAGGGAAATGGCACAAGCGCTCGTACACACCTTCATTATTTTCTTGTCTTTACGGTATGCTTAAATGTCATATCATAGTGTTATGCAGAATGGTAACTAGATAATAGTTTTTTAATAAAAGCAGTTTACATATTAAATTAGTGTGGGGTGGAAGCCACTTCCTCTTTACAGCCGTCTGAGGTATTGGTGCGAAGTCCACAGTGATATGGCTGGGGCGAGTTTTTCCTTCCTACAACATATTTATTATATCAACCATCTAGAGACGATGGGCTTGGTGGACTCATAACGGGGAATTGAACTCACTTCTGTTGGGCTTTCAACCAACAGCGACGGAATTCCAGATTGACAAAGATCTACTGAAATTTGATTCTCATCTCAACGTATTTGCCAAATCATCTCTTTACCCTTCGCTGAGTACCACTTGGTGGAAATTCAGCAGTAGTCGTCTTGAAATCGTAGTCGTTGGCTCTGCATTGGCATCAGCCACACCGCTCTCCGGTCAGGTATGCTCTATCCTGTTTGTGTTATTGCACTGCATTGCAGCCTGCTGGTTTGTGTCGTTGCAGTACTCGGCCGAAAATGAGGAGTTGTCACAGCATCTGGGAGCAGCTAAGGATGCTCAGAGACAGCTCACAGCTGAGGTCTGTGCCTTCTGCACACACAGCATGCACATGCAGCGAACGTCCCCTTAAACACACTTCGACATTGCTTTTGCACGTGCATTTTATACGCAAGTTGTATTCAAAGTTTCCTATTCGTTTCAGAGTCATAGCGAGCAGTGTACACATCATGTCATACCGAGGAATGGCCTCTGGAAGATGTGACAACTACTTCTGAAATAACTTCAATTGGTCTCTTTATCCACACCATGTGACACAGTATTCTCTGATGGTACAATTTTGAAATATATTATTTTCAAAGGCAGAATATGTAAAACCAAGCAAAACACCAAATGTTAAATGTGATGTTTTTTTTGTGCATTGGAAACCAGGCAGAGACCATCACCTCTGCATATTTGGATCCTCGTTTCTTAGTTATCAATATTGGAGCCCGCACAGGGTGGATGACCTGGATGTGTAGCGCCTTCCCAACGGTGGTAGCCGCCCTCTGCAGAGAGGACAACACCAAAACGAGGGCGCGCTCCCAGGCGAGGTGCCCTGTCATGTGACCATGCCACCGCCACCACCGCCACTTTCTCTCTGCACGAGCCGTAGAGCAGAGGGCACGGCAACCCTTCGCGTGAGCCGGTTCTCTAGATTGTGCACCATACTCGTAGCACTAAGGATATCATGAAGGGAAGTGAAATGCTTTGTGTGCCTGTGTGCGTACGTGAGTCTTATACACATGTGTGTGTCTGCATCTGTCAGTCATCTCGGTCTGTCAACCCAAGCCAATGCAGGCAACGACAGCCTGATGTATTAGTCCACTCAATGTCAGTTTGTTGTAATACCAGCACTTGCCCCAACAGCCTGTTAAGGGTGTACGGGGGGTGGGGGGGGTAATCTTTGTCTTTGTAAACGTGTGTGTGTGTGCGCGCGCGTGCGTTTGTCGCCCAGGTGCGGGAGCTGCAGGAGAAGCTGGCGGAGTGCACGGACATGCTGCACGAGGCGCAGGAGGACGCGAAGAATCTGCGCAACCAGATCGCCCCGAGCACCACCCCGTACCGCTGGTTCCACCCGCTCGCTCAGTTCCCCCGGGTAACGGCATCGCAGAGAAACAACACGCCTCTCTCTCCCCCTTCAGCTCCTTACCTGTGGCCCCGTCTAGCTATTCACGTGAGAGAGGTTCCGTTAGGATTGTGGTCTTGAAGTGGGCACGGACGCAGCCCCGTCATCGCTCGGAGTAGATACAATTGGCTACAGTTTTGTGAGAATTCGACAACGATTCTATAATCTACCATTGGAATATGAAATTTGCACAACTGGTTGTAAACTGTTTATTTGAGCGGGAAAGCACTGACTTTGATATTGATCAGGGTTCTTCCCCTGGTGGAATGGCCGCGTCGAGCCATGCAGATCGGTGCGATGAAAGAGAGATTCACAAGGGATAGAGACGAGAAATCTGCAGACAAGGGATGATGATTGGTGATCACGCGTACAGCCGTCATGGCATCACAATGCCACGTGAAGTTATCGTTCCTGTGCATGTGACATGCGACGTCACGTGGCCTGCCGGCAGACGCTCACATTATTTTGTGGCTCGCCGAAAGACATAGATGAGAAATTCAGATATAATAATAGTAGTCATAATCAAAATGTTCCCATGGGTAGTGTTTATCTATATTTTAGACCCTGAGCCAGTGTAGAAAATTGTTCATTCCCATTGTGATGGACTCTTTACTCTCAGTAAAACCACTCTGAACTTCCTACAAAGTGGTACGAATATTGAGAAGGAATGATTGGCTGCGTCGATCTGAACCGGGATTTTGACTCTACAAATCGAGGTTTAAAATGAGCATCATTTTATTTGGTTCAAGGCTGATTGTATTTTGGAGAGACTTTGCCTTGTCATAGAAAGGTAGAATTTCCACTACTAGCTTTGAGCATCAGTCGATTAAGGACCACCCAATGCCCATTCGAGCATGGAGATTGATGCTTTTGCTGCTTAGTGATGTTGTTGTTGCTGCTGATGATGATGCTGTCTGCTGTAGACTCGTCTGTCGATATTAAATGTTGTCTTTACACCATTTCTAATCCTTGTGTTGATGACAATGATGGTGCTGTCACTGATACTAAAGAGGCTCATGCTGACGGTGATGATTTTTTTCTCGTGAATTTGTACTGATGCTTCGGGTTTGTCTGCTACATGCGGTGTTGATGATGATGATGATGGAGCTGTTGATGATGATGATAAAGCTCTTGATGATGATGAAGCTGTTGATGATGCTGCAGGACTCGTTGGCTGCTGAAATCGAGGGCACCATGAGAAAGGAGTTGCGATGGGACGAGCTGGGTCATAAGTACGCACCACACAGCAATTCTACATCGCTGACTGCATGCACACCGGCATCACCGTGGCACCAACAACTGCACCACCAGCGCCTAATTTCCAGAGGCTCGTTGATAGTACAATGAGAAATGTTCTACTCTGGTTTTGGCTGAATTATTAATTCCCTCAGAGTCCATAGAATGACTCTGTAGAAGGCTTGGCTTGGTGGCACGTGCCTTTGATCGAGTGCTATGGATGCAACAGCTGGGGGCTCATGCAGATTTATGAACTTTATTTCAAGAATATCCCTGCAGCGGAAATTTTGCCAATCCCTTGTTAAGGTGCATTTAAAAATTAGCAGGTAATGAGTGTACCCACGGAAACCAACGCACGCCAGGGAAAGAAACTCTTGTGTACCCACGGGGTATGAGCTCTTTTGCTGTACTGACACCTCCTGGCCACATCGCGGTGCAGCAGTTTGCGAGTTTCATAGCTCACGCTGGGCTTTGCCTCAAAGTGCTGGTGTAGAGTTGCGTGCCATTTCAGTTCAGATTTACTTGGTGACACGGCCAAGTAATATTCAGCCAAAGGCTGCTTTGCAAGAGAGACCCGCGTGCCAGCAGACTTGCCCATATCAATGGCATTGATAGGAGAAGGTTTTATTTTTTGCTCCATATCATATTCAGGTTAAACTAATGGTGTAATTTTATAATGAGACATCGTAATTTTAGCAAGTGAACGTTAATGTCCAGCGTAACAAGAAAAAAGGCCCCTGGAAGGTGATGTTACAGAACTACTGCTGCAGTGGCTTCACTAGGCCTCTTTTTTACGCTCGGTGCTCCGTATTATTAAATGTCTGGCACATTGTGCTTGCCACATTGAGATTAACCCGGTTTTTTGTTTTACTTGTTAGAGGTGTAATATATCGACATAATTGACACGTTAAAATTAATACAATGCCATTTTTTGGGAGTCCTTCTGTGATCAGACTGAGACTGACAACTGGCTACTCTTGAGAAACCAAGTTTATTGTGGATGTCTGAAACCGGCATGATAAAGCCAGGATCTATTTGGAGCTGGGTCATTGCTATGATATGATGAACCTCCATGCCAAACCGAACCCTTCCCAAAGAGTAATTTAAGCACTGGCTGCAACTTGGGATCTAGGCAGCAGGATTAGACTTGGCTGCCGGGCAACCAAACATTTGACCCACAAGTCAATCTTGCAGCTAGTCTTATCACGCACGTTTCGCAACATAAACGTCAGCTTTAGTCAGCCGGCAAATGATTTAAATCCGATTGTGTGGTGAGTCAACTCAACGACTGGCTTACGGGCAAAATGCCTGGTTGCCAAAACTTCCAGTTCGGTGCCAAACCCTGGCTCGTCGCTCTCCTCGCAGGGGCCACCAGAAGCGCGTGTTCGACACGGTGCGCATCGTCAACCAGACGGCGCGGCGCTCCGCCTCCTGCTGCCTCTCTCCGCTCCCCATCCCGGGCTCGAACCAGACTTCGGCGAGAGCGTCGCGGCCCCACAGCGGCACGGCGTCGCCGCGGTCCGGCCTCTACGGCTCGGACTTCTCCTCCGCGGCGCTGCTCGACAACCGCATGCGCAGCCTCCTTCTGGACGTCGACGCCCTCAACCACAAGTCAGTGCTGCCCCTCGTCAGCCTCCTGCGCCCGCCTCTGCCGCCCCCTTCCCCCGAGCTTCTCTCAGCGTTCACCCAGAACCTTCCGCCAGCAGCATTCATGGGTTCTCAAAAGCAGTATCGTTTCGTTCATGCACGTGTTCTTTCGTACGTTCATTGATTGCTGGAGGTTTGTCTTTTTTTGATCTTTAACGAAGCTTCGATATTGCATCTCGCAGCTTGGCACGCTCCCTTGGAGCGGCTCGTTTTTTTTGTTCGTATCATTCCCCTCGAGCGTAGCGAGTCGCGTGCCCACACCTCCCTCCCCCCCTCCCTTCCCCCCCCCACCCAGCGATGACAGGCGGCCGGGCCAGCCGGGCACGCCAGGCTCGCACGACCTGGAGACTGCTCTGCACCGCCTGTCGTTGCGGCGCGAGGCCTACCTGAGTGAGCGGCGCTTCATGGAGGAGGAGTGGGAGCGCCGTCTCGCCGAGCTGGCTTCGGGCCGCGACGGCGCCGGCAGCGCCGGCGGCGGAAGCGGTCGCCCCCCGACGCCGGGCTGCGGCAGCGGCAACGACGGCGACGGCGGTCGACTGTCGGACAGCGCTCACTCCTCGTCCGCCTCGTCGGCGTCGGTCGACTCGCACTCGTCCATGTCGCTGGCGTTCCGCTCGTACCTGCCGGACAAGCTGCAGATCGTCAAGCCGCTGGAAGGTGACGCGCCGCGCGCGTGGCGACGCTCCCTTCTGTCCTTCCTGCTGCTCCGGCTGCGGCCGCCCCCCCTTAGCCGGCCCGCGCGCCCCGCTCACGGCCTCCCCACGCACCGCACGTTCTTCTTTAAGGACAGCACGCTCGGCTGCCTCTTTGAGATCCTCTGACGCGGCGCGTTCGCGGCGGGGCTCCGTCTCCGCGGGCCACTAGCGGTGCTCGCTGTCAGCTTTAGAGGCAGGAGGTGGTGCCCCCCCCCCTCCAGTTTGAAGAGTGAACGAAATTCTGCCTCGGTTTTTCCAGTCAGACGAATCGTGTACATGCAGCCGTTGATGTTTGGAGTGCGCAAGCGTAAGCAATGTGAAACTCCTCTCGTCTGCCCTCCCAATTACCAGCTTATCGATTCGCTAAAATCTATCCGTGGAGATTCGAATTATCCACGCATCGGTTTTTATATTATTCACGATCTTGCACAGGTAAGGTAACTCTGACGTAGCTGCCAATGCATCCTATTTATCCGCGTTTGTCCGTGCTTCCTCGTGTGGGTCAGACGAGTAAACACCGCACCTCCCGCCCTCGCGTCAGTGCGAGTTTCGATGGGTTTGCTTTGTTGGTGAGGAAACGAACCCGTTCATGTTTGTTTCCTTCTGATCTTATTACCCGTGACCTGCCAAGACGGTGCATAATTATAATTATGTGTCGTGGGTGTACCAGTGGTGAACTCCCACCGCACCAGTGGATGCATCTGGCTTGCAGAGAAACCTCGATGACGCAACCATCCCACGTACTTGCACGTTGCCTGAGACTAGAAAAACTGAGGTGGAGTTTATTCATTCCGGGAAATAGGAATGTAAAATTTCCACCACTGGACGAGCAGTGGAGAGATGAGTGTTTCCCCAGTGCTCGTGTGTGCTCGGAGACACTTTGAATCTTTAAGCCAGTGTCCAGCTCACCCATCGCTGAGCTGTGCTCATGAAGTCAACTGTTCAATGAACGCAGCCGCACAGTCAATTATGAGTTACTAAATGACTGCTCGCTGGTCGAGACCTTTTTGTATCATTCACATGATGAGTAGACCATCACCCGTACGTATTGCCTGAGCACTAATCATGATTTACAAATGTAAGGAGTTTAAACAGAAGTGTCTTCTTGCTCAATTATGCATTGGGCATTACTCCTCTGCATCGGCTTCTCTGAGCCAGTGGTTGACACTGCTATGGCAAGGGCAGTTTATCCATGGCACAACTGCTGTTGACTTCATACAAATGAGCACTTGAAATTTCTCATCAACTCTTCTAAACAAGCCAAGGTTTCGTATGCCAAACAGGAACATGCAAAAATACAAATTAGAAAAATATATTTATATCGTAAACATCTTTTTTGTTATGAAGATGGTTTAAAATGTACCTGTATATATTACGGCTGTTTTAAAATGACCGTTTTTGCACTAAAATTGGTAAAGGAATCACATTGGTCAGTGAAAGCTTTTGCTATTGATGATTGCGTCTTATGGGCTTGTGTGTCGTTCGTCGCTGTCACATGAATATGTGAAGCTTTTTTGTTGTTCACCAATCACGTTTGAAATCACTCGCCACGTCCTTCTGTAAATGCATTCTTCATCTCCTGTTTTTCTCTTTAAATCGTCTTTGGATTTTATTAGCAATGTGATTTTGTCTTTCTTGCCTATCGCTTGAACTGCTTTGAGTGTCTTTTGTTGCATTGTTTTATTTTAATATTATTTAATCACCTATTTGTAGCTGCCAACTGTTTTGAATTGACGGTGCATTATTTGATATATAGAGGAATGCTTTGAGCTCTATATATTTTTTTATATATGTATATTGTGCATTGAAGAAAATTGGAGATATTTTTTTTTTTACCATGAGAATAGAGCAGTAGTGCTCATCTCCATTGATGACCTCGAGCCTCTCAAGGAAATTCCACATTCTCAAGATGACGGCCAGGAAAACCGCTCTTGACTATAAAAGAGCGGTTGTCGGCATGGGGGGATGGTATCCCAAGTTGATCCCCAACCAGGAGTTGAACTTATTGCATTTTGGTTGTGAGTTGAATGATGGAACCAAAGTGCCAACCTGGCTGGATGAGTTTGCATCTTTCTCGAATATTAAATGTTCGATCGTGATCTCAGTTTAGCCGCAGAATCACTGAGGCTCAGTGTCTGCTCCTTTGCCGTCCCCTCTGCTATGAACATTCGCTCACTCATTGGACTGAGACAAAATTCAACAAAATTAAGAGTGCTATTATGGCCAAAAATCAGTGTTGCCTTTGACTTTAAAAGTTGGCAGCTATGTAATATTACACGTCCTGAAAGGCCTTGGCTATGGATTAGTTTTTTTGCATTTTTGCAATCAAAATTATGACATTTCAGTTGCTGATAAACATTTTTAAAGCATACATCTTGTAAAGATGTTAAGATATGTCCTTTTCAGCCTGAAATAATTCTTTGTTTAATTTGTGTGTTTTTGATTTCTGTACCTTATTTTTGGCTTCTTTATCATTAATTTCTTATTAAAAGTTATGCCTCAGCCACTGTCTGGTACTCTATACATTTTGTCGATCTCCAATCGATAGCGTTATATGTGAGACATTCTTTTTACGTGCTGCATTTTCTCAGAAATCTCAATGTTTTAATACGCAAAGAAAATTTTACGTAGAAAAACTGGAAAATATTCAGTTGGGTGGCAATCCTCTTGAATCATGCAAACATCATTGTCTGAGTAACCTGCAGAGCTGTGGATATTCACAGTCCCAACGGCAGTGTCTGATCTCTCTCCATATGTTCACATTTCACAAAGCGATTTCCATTTCATCTACACCAGAGGGAAGTTGGGCTGAGTTAACCTCCAATGGATCTTACAGCCCTCCTTTTGTGAATTAAACACACGACCACAATGCCACCTGACCAGACATTACATATGAACACGTGTGTGTGTGTGTATGTCCAGAACAAAACCTTGGTAAGAGCTCGACTGTCGTGAGCTTGACTGCCTGCATTACTTCCTGCCCTCCACATCCAACACGACTGTTTACGTGAAGCGTTAACTTTACACAAAGTTCATAACAGGCACTTTCACCACATCGTTTTTGTGGCCCAGCTTGACTCTGCACCGGTAGTTTTTTTTGAGTCCATCTGACGACACACGTGTGTGCATGTGTGGTCCATGTGGGAAGCGGTGGTGCAGTGGCTAGTGCACTCTGCAACAAACCCAATGACCTCGTTGGAGTTCCCGGCTATGGGCTACGTCACGGGCGAGGACAGCTCCTCCGTACACGAGTGCTTGGTGCGACGTGTAAACATCGACAGTGGGGAGACGATGGTGGGCAGGCATGCACTGTGCTGGTCCTAATATGTGCTTCACTCAATTTGGTCTGTTAAAGTATTTGTCCCAACAGTTTGTTAAAGGCTACACAAGGGGGGGGGGGGGGTGGAATATTTGTAATTTTTGTGTGCTTGAGGAGCAGTGGTATTGTGGTATGAACCTGGATATGTCGATTCAATTTCATAAATGGCAGATGGTGTCCGAACCTGTCTTGGTCGTTTTATAGGTCAACTTAGCCCGGTTTAGTGCAACATGTGGCACTGTGGAGACAAAGGCAGACGCTTGTGGTGCTGGCCACACAACCACTCAATTTCCATGCAAGCATTCATAGGTGTCTACCAACACCATTTGCTCTTACAGTCATTTGCACGCTTATTTGTGTGTGAATACATCTGTATGCCAACTGGAGGTTTGAGTTCAACACTGTAATCCCAGCCGCCATGATTCAGCCGTGGGTAACGCACGCGGCAATCCATATCTGAACCTGGTCTGGGTCAGCGTCATCCCAAACAAATGAATACTTTCCGCAGTATTTCCACCGTCAGCGCCGGGCAGACGAACGTGGTCACCGTTTTGCTGTGCCCACACTCGATGGGCGGGGGTCGGGCGGGGGTCGGCGGGGGCTGTGCAGGGACTCTCCAACAGCGCTTGCTCTGGCAGGGCGGCGTCCCGCGGGGCTAAGCGGGGGATTCCGCGCGCGTGTCGCCCTTTGCCGTGCTCGAGCAGGCTCCATGACGCTGCAGCAGTGGCAGCAGCTGGCCCAGCCGCACCTGGGCGGGATCCTGGACGCGCGCCCCGGCGTCATCACCAAGGACTCGTGGCCGACCCTCCCCCCACCCTCGTGGGGTCATCCCATCTACCGGATGAGCGACTACGAGGAGGACGAGCCAGGTGAGGCCGCTTTGTGGCCACCTCACCGGCCGCCCGTCCCCCCTGCCGCGGTGCATCCGCTTGCGGAGGCCCGTGTCCTCTCGCCTTGGATACCGCAAATCTCTCCCCTGCGACCTCGCCTCCCCCCAAACTCCAGATGACTCAGAAGTGCTGCTGCCAGACTTGTTGCTCGTGTCCTCGAGCACAGACCGCATCGCTCGAGTCCTCAGGTCTCTCCACTGGTGACAGGATCGCCCCCGCGCCGTCTTCAAGATCCTCCAATGAATTGCCATTATTCAGTGCCACGAGTCTATTCATGACTCAATTCTTATTTTGGCAGATAAAAAAAAACTTCTACATGTATATGAGTAAAAAAAAGATGTTTACATGCACTGTTCGATGCATGTATCGTGTGCGTAACGATTGACTTCAGTCGGAGAATCCTCTGCACCGTGACCTTCAGTGTAGCGATTGATTGTAACCAGGGGCTGCCTGGCACATTTCCCCACCATTGTCCAATGCTTACGTGAAGTCCCCGGTGAGCACAATTAATGTGCTTCTCACCCACTGTTAACCCTTACCTCCCGTCCCTGACCTTCCCCCCCCCTCCCCCCACCGTTTGTTCTCCCCGTTCTGCCCCCAGTGTACTTCCCCGGCAAGTGCGTGTCCCAGACCAACTACACGTATACGCTCACCACGTGTCGAATCATGCACCCCTCGGATGTGACGGCCATCACCACCAGGTGAGCCCTTGCACTCGCCATGATGCTCGGGACTTGGTGTCGGATGCTGCTGCTGTTGTGCCGTCCCAAAGATGCCTCGCCGCTCCTGCATTTGCCATTGTGAATGAGGCAAAGCTGCTATGCGCACATAGCCTGCGGCCTGGTATGGCTGGCAATGTAACCGTGTTATTGTTGTGTTGTTGTTGTTCTGCATAGTCCCCGTGTAGTGCGGTGCTCTTGACCGTGTGGCATGTTGAACAAGAAGATGACGCTATGAAGCGTCAGTGTAGAAACATCAGCCACGAATGTTAAATTCACCTTCTGTATTTGTGAAACTGTCACAATCGTCAATACGTTGCTGCGGTCACCTATACTTCCATTGCAAACTTGCTCGTGTGTGTCAACAGGCTGTCACTTAGTTAACTCGATGACATTAAAGTGATTTTAGAGTGCTCAACAAAAGCCACAAAGGTCGTTAATTCAAATCGGAGTCCACTTTTCACAAACCGTAATGCATGTTGTCATGTTTAGTGAGTTTGATGGCCTCAGTGAGGTCACCAAAGTCTGCACAAAAGCACATTAATAATAATTGAGTCTTAACGCCATTTCACGAGGTGTACAACCAAAGAGGGCACAGCTGTAGTGGCTCTGCGATGTGGATCATGAAGGATGACAGCTAGAAGCCAGTGATGTCACCTCGAGGAAAAAGGCTTTACTTTGAGGGAGCTTCTCATGGAAATATCTTTTAATTTGCAAATAGGAATAAATATAGGAATATAATTTCGATCAAATGAACTACAATTAGATGAAATAAATCGGATTAAATAGGATGAATATTTCAAATGAATGTATTATATCTCACAAATGTAAATAGTAATTATAAAAAAAAACATGAAATTGTGTTCTCCTGCTCAAATTGTCAGGAAGACCTTTTAGGTGGCCTTGAGCCAGTGGTGCAAATTCCACATTCCCATGGCGGGGGCCAGTCTTGTTGTACCATCACCACCATGGACTTCCCACAAAGTAGTCTCACAATACTGACTTCATGAGTATGATGGGCTGAGTGAAGCCACAATGATGAAACCCACCCCTACCACACACGGCAGCCCACCTCTAGGGGTCAGTATTATTCCAGTTCAGTCGTTGATGATGCTTATTGGTGAAGATTTGGTCAAGTGTCAATTCTCCAAGACACAATTACAAATTTGATAATGGGACATTTGGACATTACGTGGAGTTCTTAAAATTAGTAGATATATAAAGGTATGTAAAAAAATAACATTAATGGCAATGAGTACAATTGGCTGCAAATTAATCTTTCTGTAATAGATAAGTAAGCTGACATGCACAGCATACGTGTCTACAGGATATGTACTAAGAATGTAAAAAATCATAAAAATCGAGTATTTTCCTCGTCATATCTGTCTCAATTGCATGCAAAACATTAATAATTCAATATTCTATTCATGTGTATTGTTTGTGGTAGGTTTGCCCATGAGCCACAAGGACAACACAAATAATCAGTTAATCACGAGTTTAAATGTGACACCACATATTGTGACAATTCATTGAGATGGTGAATCATTATTCGCCTAATTTACACCTAACTGTGCAAAGTGTTCCGTTATCACCACATTCTTCAAGTGCAAGCTCTCCGTTAGTAGAGCACATGCAAATCAGCACGTCACTGTGTGAGATGCTCACTTACTAAAGTTTTTCGGGAAGAGTACAACACAACTTTGGGATGTATTGGTTTCATCATTTAATATCTGAGGTTCAGAGAAGCACAATTAACACTTTTAAGAACCTTAGTGTTCTTTATTAATGGCTTTATAGCTGCAGGAAACACTCCGGTATATTCCATAAACTAAATTACGGGTCTTTTGAAAAACGATTTGTTTCTGCAATGAGCGCTGTTCTGGTTATACAGGGTGTGTGTGTGTTTTGTATATATTTCTGTGCAGTGGTTATTATATGAACTGGCCCTGGGCCTCTCTCGAGGTCGATTGCACATTAAATGAGTACCCGGCACCATGTGTGGACATCAGCGCTGGAGAAACAAAAGCAGCCGGGCGTGGTGTTAGCCACCCACCCACGCCATGCTGAGCTACCATTAATGCTTGCTAACAGCACTTACTCCAACAGT
This sequence comes from Lethenteron reissneri, assembly GCF_015708825.2. Lineage (NCBI taxonomy): Eukaryota > Metazoa > Chordata > Hyperoartia > Petromyzontiformes > Petromyzontidae > Lethenteron > Lethenteron reissneri. The sequence goes on along the minus strand of NC_083798.1, from coordinate 2,774,670 downwards.
CTATTCATGGTTATACACGCGATGTTTGGCTTTGCCATATATGCATGTATCTGTCTGACGAGCAGCGTTGCAGTGGTTAATCCTCTAAACTAAGATCTCAGCGAATGCTGCCTCGTGTGATGCACATTGCCTTTAACAGTTGTAATACGAGCCTGCCGGAGGCCTACCCCCGATTGACTCAACCGGAGTTGAATTCCTAGCAAAGGGCATGGTCCATGGCCACCCTTCCCCATCGTGTGCCATGCCGGCCATTATCACGTGCTCACTAACGGCACTTGCTGCTAATGCTGGATGGGGGAATTATCATCTTCGTGTGTTAAGGTCACACTTTATATTTTATTTACCACTGACTGTGCGTCGTCTTGTAGCCGTTTCTGCACGACGTTATCTTTGATGCGCTTCACTGTTTTGTTATACTCAGGCTTTGGCTGAAATGTTTCATGAAGCCGTCTAAATTATAAACGGTCAACAACGAACAGTAAGACACTGCTACATTCAAATCCGCCCGAGCGTAGTTTTAGAACAAGTGATTATAACCCTTCCTGTAGTGTGTGCTGTCGGTAGACCTCTACTAACACGGTTATGGAAACACTCCTGTTTAAGTATGCCTTTAGATCTTCTGCTTTTAAAAATCTACGCTCATTAATGCTGAATTTTATGGACTGTAATTCTTTGGTGTCGTGATTTACAATGATTTAACTCCACTTCTCTCGCAAGTAGAGGTCAGCTTGGTTGAAAATGACCGTCTCTGATCTTGGGCTCAGGGTGCCAGAGCAATCTGCTTCACTTATTGCGGCACTCTCTTGTTGATGATGAAAAATCAGTGCAATCTTTTTTTTTCTAGATTTGAAGCTTTCGTGACTGCAAGGATTCATACGCTTTGTTTTTTTCGGTAAAGTCACGTAGGTAAAAAATAAAATTAAATTTAAGAAAATAACTAAATTAAATCACGACGTTTTGGGCGCAACACAAGCGTCCTTCTTCAGGTGGGGCCAACGTAGCGAAAGCACAACCGCTTAATTGTGTCTAAGAGATGGCTGTGACGAAGAATTATATAGACGCGACACACTTAAGCGGTTGTGCTTTAACTACGTTGTCCCTACCTGAAGAAGGACGCTTGTGTTGCGCCCAAAACGTCGTGATTTAATTGAGTTGTTTTCTTTTCTTTTATTTTTTACCTACGTGACTTTACCGAAAAAACCAAAGAGAATGAATCTTTTTCTTGGAGGACAATGCTCAATAAATGTGTATATACGTGTGGATGTGTGCCTACGGTGAGTCTAGCCAATGAAGCCGGTGTCTCTGCTCACGCGAGAAATGGGGCAGCAATAATCTCCTTCCAAGCCAGTCATGGAAATTCTACATTCCCTTGGCAGGGGGACCAGTTTTTTCCCCCATAATATACTCACCGTTCACTTCCCACAAAATGGTACTCGGGTTTATTGAACGCGGAGGGATGATATGTTAAGTGAAGCCACACTTGGGATGATAACACGCAACTGTCTGGTTGTGAGTCTCTTATCACCAGACCTTATGATTATTACTCAGATCCAGCTGTGTGGCGATATTTAATCAGGGATCAAATCAGCCCTTCATCCCTCTAGGCTTGATAAAAAAAATTAGTGCTACATCGTTCACAGTGGTCCACGGTGGTTGTCCTGTGAAAAGACTTGCCGCCTGTTATCAGCGAGTGACATTTCCATGACTGGCTCAGGGTTGAAACAGGAGATGAGCGTCACCCCATGCTCATGCGAGTGAGAAACCACGTCGTCCTGATGTCGTTAACCACACAATGCGCTCTCTCTCTGGCCCAGTGGCATTGTGCGCGTAGCGCTCGACTCGCTATGTTTCGGGCATGCAGACAATTTGACCTTGACTCCCTTGGCTGCACAACTTCAGAATCAGAATATTTATTTATACCGGAGGAATTCGATGAACTTTAAAGCTCTTTTTCTCAGATGTCCAGTAGGGGCGGGTCAGAACGTTACAACAGCTGGTAAGATAAACTATTTTTATCTCACCAGATAAAGCCCATTGAACTATGAACTTATTTTTCAGAAGCGACCCGGCCAGAAATGATAGCTCAACAAAATGGCTTACCACGTGGAAATTTCTAACAGTAAAATAATCTAAATAATCTTAATAGCAACTCCTGGCTGCCCATCGTATCACGGGCGTTGCTTCACAAATTGATCTTGTCGCACGCTCCTCTTCCCCGCAGCGGATCTGGCAGCCTCGCCACGAGGCTGTTTGACAGCGTAGCGTCCAGCCCCGTGCCGTCCCGCCGCGCCAGCCTCGCCGAGTCCTTCACCAACGCCCGCGAGTCGACCCGGACCTGCAGCGCGACCCTGCGCCTGCCGGAGCTGCTCCAGGAGCGCGGCATCTCTGCCGCGTCGCCGCCGCCGCCACCGCTGGCGGAGCAGCGGCAGCAGTTGGCCGCCGCGCACGGCATGACGAGCCGCCCCCGAACGTTGCCCCTGGCCACGGCGACACCGCCCAACTCGCCTTTGCGTGCCGACTTGCCCTCTCCGCTCTTGTCGCCGCTCGCTTTCCCGCCGCTGGGACAGCCGGCCGAGGTGTTCCTGGCCTCCAAGCCGGCCACGGCAGTCCTCAAGGAGGTCATGGGTCAACAGAGGCTGACGAGCAACACGGGAAGCCAGACGGAGCTCAGTGCCAACCACTTCACTCTGGTGCAGAGGCTGAGGAAGCTGGGCATCGGCTCATCGAACGTGGGCGTGCGCGGCGGTGGTAGCGCAAGCAGTGGTGGCGATGACGGTGGTGATGCCGACAGCGGTCGTAGTCGTGATGGCGATGGCTGCGATGGTGCTGCCGCTGCTACATCAGCATCAGCGGTTGCCAAGCCCTTGGCTGCAAAGTACGTGCAGATACTGGAGCGACTCACGCAGTCATTCGCCGGACGGCTGCGACCTGCTCTTGCGGGCATGACGGATTCGATTCGCGGAGCTGGCGAAAGTAAGTGCGGACATTATCATAGCAGCGGAGACCACGATAGTTGCACGGGCAGGGAAATGATGGATCCCGACGCCTGCCGTCGTGTCATCAGCCCCGAAGTGCCGTGCGGTGGCCTCAAGAGGTCCGCTGTCCGACCCGACGAAGTTGAATCGCGCGAGTCGAAGGTGGCAGCCGTTGGACTGGCCTGCGCACTGGGGTTCACGGATAGCAGCGAGCCTGCACGGGTCCACTTGCGCGGGGCTTGTGGAGATGACGACCGAGCCGACCGTTGGAACGTTGAGTGTGACTTGGTGAACAGCAAGTCGGCCGAAAAGCCAGTGTCTAGGCACGGGATGAAGCGGTCTCTGAGCCTGAACAGCGCGGTGTTGATAGGGGGAAGGTCTCCCCCGCAGACCAGCCCTCCAGGGCTGGCTGGGATCATGGAACTCTAACAAGCGATCTCGGCGATGCGAGCAACTGACGTGTGCGTAATGACCTGCGCAGAATGCACTGTGTAAATATATCGTGTGCCTAACTGTATTATAATGAAACGCAATTGGTATATTGCATGGATGAAAACGGCCTTTGATTGGTGCATTGTTACGGCAGTTGTTGTGTAGTTAACACGGTTAACAAGTGTGTTCGGATTGCATTTAAATACCAAAAGTTAAGAACAAAACAAGGACGACTGCGATTATCATGTACATCGTTTGTTCCATATTGCACTTGAATATGTCCATGTTTTATCTTCTCTACGTGTATAGCGGGTGTGGTTGTACAGGTGTATGTCTTCGTTTTGCTTGTATATATGTACTTTTTTTTATTACTTTTATTTTCTCATCTGGTAGAGTTACACAAAGCACGTTTTTATAATCACCCTCGATACACTGTTTGAGTTTACAGAGCTTCCATAAACACCGTCAGCTTATGTGTATCGCTATAGTTGTAAGCAGAAGAAACCCTTAACATCAGCACTTTAACATATCATTACTTTCAACATCACAGCCACCTTAAAAATCAATGTTATTTATCTGCGATGCACAGAAAACATGCAGCGCACTACATCTGTAAATTATCCACCACACATGTTAAACCAGGAACTTTTTTAACACCCAACACCGTGCATCCCAAACTGTAGAAGACGGTGTGGTTTTAAGCTGAATGCAACATGCAAAGAACAAAGGACACCATTGACTCCGAGTGCCATCCAGCCAAGGTTATGGATTATTGCCAGGATAAGTGCTCGCATGGGAAATGGAACTAGGATGAGGCCAGGAAAATCATACAATCTAAGGTTTGAAGAACTCGAGATACTAAAAGAGACAGCGAGGAAGAGTATGATGGAGAAAAAGCATTTTAATAGTTGATCAAACAGAGCAGTGTTCATGGGAGGGGAAAACAAGAATGAGCTGTCCTGCATATGCGAGACAGCGTGACAGCAGGAAATGCGAGTGAGAGTAAGATAACGCAGAGGTGTTGGAACAGCAGATAATTAACACCTTGCTACGACCAGTTTTAAACTGACACACTTCACACTGGTTTAGGCTTCCATGAACTGTGCAGCCTGTAGGCGACAATTCCCCAATCCCTTTGGTGGGAAAGATTTTGTGAGGTTAGGTGCGGTGAGGTATGGCGGGTTGTTGTTTTGCAAGTAATTCCTTAATTAGGTCTAAACCTTACACTATGAACTATGACAAAAAAAAAAAACTTTGTCATATATTAAGGTTGAGTTTACAATTTTAAAATCTAAAATTTTTTCTCCATTTGTTGCTGTTTTAAAAGAAATGTGGTTATTGAACGACGTGGTAAACTTGTGCTTCTCACCTAGTAAATACAAACACAACTTTGCCTACCATTCGAATAACCCACACTGGTGCTGTTCGGGTAAACAGCCAAGGTGACCCATTTTTAATTGGCTGCCTAAAACTGGTCATGGGAATGAGTCGGAAGTCACCACTCGTGGTGGTCACTGGGGCTTGTGGCCTGGCCCGGCTGCAGGACATCGAGTGCGCGTGCAATATCACCATCCTTGGTCTGAAGCGGACGGACGAGCCATGCTCCCTCGTCTCGAGAAGCCCGTGGAAAGCGTCTGCGGCAGAGCTTTTCGACCGGACGTGACTCGGCGTCGTTAGGGAGGATGGGGTAAGCGGCGGCCTCCCTCGGTCCTCCGTCGTCCTACTCGCGTCATCCCCAGGTGTCACATTGCTCCACTCATCATCGCATTGTTTGCATAGAGGTTCCCAAAGCTTGTAGAGGCCCCAACACTTGTGTTAAATCCCCCCCCATGGGATAGCACAACCCCCAACATGCATGGCAGCCAAAATTAAAGGAATGCGAGGACCCTTGGGAGCCACGGCATCCGTGTCGTCCATGTGGGCAAGGGGCGCCATGTGGCCAAGGGGCACCATGTGGTCCAGTGGCGCGAACCCATCCCCAGGCACGAGGCCCTTGCTGCTGCCAGTTAGGGAACGGGATGCCCTCTGTGCCCTCCGTTCCGCCCGTGCTCGCTGTGCCCACCGTGCCCACGCCGTGCACCCTGATCGAGTTTGATGTACGCGCGGAACACATCCTCGGAAAGGTTGCCCAGAGCTTCCGTAACCTCCTGGTCACTGGAGAATGCGATGAATGCCATCATCAAAATCCTTGTAATGCATGGTGAAGCTTGCATCGGCCGAGGATGGGAAGGCCTGGGCAATGTTCCCCTTGAGGTAGATGAAGCTGCTGCTTGCATCCACGTCCATGGCCACGTGGCGAGTCTCCGGACGAGACACGTGCTTGCGCAGCAAAATTAGCGTTTACGGTGAAGGCCATCGTTGATATCGGTCGGCGAAGGGGCCGCCTCGCTACACTTGACAAGGGACAGCTTGTTAAGGTCAGCCGAGAGAGACCAAGGTGGGAGCGAAAGGATCAGTCTTCTCAGCGAGCTTGCTAAAGGCCCTCTGTTTATGTGCGATGCACCACTGACATAGTGCCATCCCCCCCGTGTACGTTGTATAAAGTGTATATAATATGTACATATTTAACAAATAATTTATATGTGCTCAAAAGGAATTTAAAGCTTTACTGCCAGTTGTGCTTCTAACATTGAATCCTTTGTCGCTCGGTGTTAAATGATGCCACTCAACATGTTTTTACTTTGATAAAAGCAAAGGGAATGCTTATGATAGCAGATGCAGACAGTTGGTAGGGTAGTACAGTATGCACTTTTTGAAACAATGAGGCCGAATTGTGAATATTAAAATTAACTGAAAGCGTACTTGAAAAGTGGACTCACTATGCACTTGGAGTATACATTGGGAAGCTGCGTAAGTATTCATGAACACGGGTTCAGCCTCAAGTGTCGGCATTGAAACCTGCGTTCCTGTGAATCTGTTTTCCAGTCCCTACCTGTGGGGAAACCGTAATTCACGTGTTTCAATGGGAATTCTAAATGATACTGGGCTGCCGAATGTGACCTGGGAACACTTTCAAAAGTAAAATCGAAGTGTCTCCCTGCTGAAGTGAGCATGGGGTGATGGTCATATCCATTGGCGCGACCCTGACCCCGCGGATTAAATTCCACATGTTATGGGGGGGGGGGCATCAACACATGTTACGTTACCCTTAAATCGTTTAACAGATTAAAGGCCTGATGCAAGAAGGGGTGAACTGAAGGTTTAACTAATCACAGCATCCATTACCAGCCTCCTGCTGAATGAAGGCCTCAACCACATTGTGACCATCCGTCACGGCCTTGCGAGTGATCCACCTCGCTGCTGCCTGCCGTACACGGGCTTGGCTCATCGCCCCCATCCCTGCGGCGTGCGTGTCCCATGCGCGTGTCCTTTCTGTTGGCTGCCAATGCATCACCAGCCTCCTCCATTGGCCATCATCCTTTCTGTCCATCTCTCCTGCTCGAGGCCACTTAAGCTTCTTAGCAGTCAATACGATGTCTCAGTAATTTGCTTCGATTTTCTGGTTATTGAGTTCCGCTACTTGCCCGCTCACGTCCCTCCATGCACTTTTCAATTTCTTTTCCAGCGTCCACCTTTTCGATTCGTATGTCTATCGTGCGTTAAAATACTCAAATGTCAGCTTGCTCGATTGAGTGTGGGGTGGCGCTCCTCACCGTGGAAATTCGACATTCCTGTGGCAGGGGCCAGGCTGTCCATAGGAAGGACAGTTGGGCACTGACTGCACATCGAGCTTTCAAGCTGCCGAGTCGGTCGCTCTGCCACAGTGCCATTCAGCCAGATTAATAATACGCATGCTTATTAATAACATTTTCTTTTTTTTCCTGTGTGGACTGAATACAATTGGAAGTGGGTAAATTTGGGAGAGATTTGGGTTAGATAACATTTCTGAGTTAAAATCCCAGTTTGGGTCAAGTTGTCCGCATCTATCACCAGCAGCTGTCATCTGGACCTCAGTACCCTGTTCAAAGCCACGTGGAATTTTCTCCCTCGGCTCAGCACTGACAATGGAGATCAACAAGCATCGCTCCGAAAAACAAGGATATTAACGTTTGAAACGCAGCGTTAATGTGCCAGGATACTTACATATTCTGCATAGAATAATTTGTATTATCAACACTACAATCGAAAATACCATGTATGCAAATTAGAAGTCAAAAACAGTTTGAGAACATCAAGGGTGTTCTAGAAATACCGAGGCAATTCTGGAGTGGGGTACCGAGTTAATTCTATGAAGACCAAATGTAGCCCCTTTAGAGCTAGCAATATTATTTATATAGACTTTTATAGTATAACAACATAATAAAGTGATAAAAAGGACGAAGCCACTGAAATTCACAATCCAATTTCGAAACGCAACATCCAACGCTTCCTGTGGAGTCGCAGTCGTAACCACCACGATGCATTGGGAAACTGCCCCGGCACCTTGCACGCGGATCCAACGTCGATGTCCATTGCCAGTGAGTTCCCTTGGCCGTGCGTGTGGGACGCGGTCCACCCAGCCACGTTGTTACGAAGACACCACCTGTTTCTGTGCCCACGTGTTCACAGTGGTGCAAGTTTATATAACACACCTTGACTACTTGCATCTTCCTTCATGAAGTTAGTTGCGTTATATGGTGTATAATCAAGTACGTATTATTGTATACATTGTGCACTAACTTGTGTACAGTTTTGTATATATTGCTGTATATTGCTGCGATACTGTGTGTACAAACCAAAATATTGTATATATATGGTAAACGGTAGACATATATGCGTGCCACCACACCATGTATAAAATAGTCTTTACCGTACTGTATATAATGTATAAACAATTACAAAGGTCCCCCATGTAGCCGTCTAGCCCGATGGGGCGAGTGCTGTTTGCAGACATCTGAGAGTGCCGGCAGAGCACCGGGGAGGCTTGCAGTGGGCAGCAACACGCAGCACGTCTGGCCAGTGTCGCCTCCCCATCACGAGATTGACACTCCGCGCGAGGTACTCATTTTTAAGGCTTACCTACCGCGAGTCAATCTGGGGAGTTGAAGCCAAGTTGCACTATAACAGAGCACTTAACTGAAATTGGGTCAATCCGAGTTAAAATCTTGGTGGGAGGTTGATACACTCCCCCTCCCCCCATCATTCCTCTGCTGCCGAAACAAAGTGCCACTTTATGGAAAGTCAAAACGACGACTTTGTATCAATCGGTTGGTCCCCGTGATAGGAATATGGAATTGCCACCACTGGCTTGAATTTCAAGCCCCTCGAGAGAAAAGAGGGCCGTCCAGTGCACGTTTAATGGAGAGACATTGAGGCCCTGGCCATAAGCCGGTTCAGACACCAATTTACACTAGCGCTGTATTGGACCAAAGCGTGAACACTGGTCCTCGACAAAGGTCAGTGTGCGAACCCCCCCACCACAGCACCACAGGCCCAGATCTACACCAGAAAAACCAATGCCCGCTTTGGTCATCAGAGTTGCGAAAATGCAATAAACACAAATCACGAGCTGCAGTTTCTGTTTTATGCGATGTTTTGAAATGCAACCTATATATCGTTGAATTGATTCACACACACACACGTGTTTTCATGCTTTTCCGCTGGACTTAAACTGACGGAGCGCTTTGGCATCTGTGAGCTTTGTTCATTGACGCAAGTTGTACATATTGTCTCTACTTTTGCAAATGCATAACGTAAATTTTTTTGTGGGTTTTTAAAAAATAAAATTCTCAGCTTCGTTAAATACGTTTTTTTCCCCTCCAAGTCGTGCAATAAACATGTCAGTCCGTCAGTTGACATGAACGGCTGGGGTCCATTGCATTCATCCACATTGATCTCTGCTGCATATGCCCTCAGTAGTAGCCAATTCATTGATGCTTTCATAGCATTCTCAGGGAACAGAGTAACATGACATATGTAGTGGCTTTACTTAGAGACACACACTAACTCAGGAGGCAACATGCTTATTCTATAGACCACAACGGGCTAACGACATAAACTGGGTCAGGACAGTCGGCACACTGCCTGACCCACGATGCCGAGCACGAAGACCAAACACCGAAGAACCAGGCGAAGAGGCAGCACGGAGGACTCCATTCCAGCAGACAGCCCCGACCCAGCCTTGGGACCTCCCTTTAATGCCGCCCAGCGTGGCCTGGCTCCGCCCTCGGCCACGCCCCCTTCTGGACCTACCAGAAGGTTCTGGGCCATACCCCACGTGTCCCTTCTGTCACCTTTGGCCCACATCCTTACCCTGGCCTATCACGTGCTCTTGCCAGCCAACCGGGCTGCTACATCCTCAGATGCCCCCTCTCTGCCAGCCACTAGCACTACGCCCCCTAGGGACCGGTTCCGTGACATTGCATGCCCTACTGGTAGAGAGGGCTACTACACTCCCAGGGCACATCTCGATCAGTAACTGGCGCTAGGCGCCGTAGTGACCCATTGTATCTCACTAGACATAGTATCAGATAATTGCTCCTGAACGGTGTTACAGAACTACAACCAAATGACCCTAAATGTGACCGTCCTCGTCTGATCTTGGAAGCTAAGGAGAATTGACCCTGGTTAATGTTTGGATGAGAGACTGCCAGGGTATATAGGTTGCTGTAGGCTTAGGCTGCAAGGTGTCCCGGAGATGCGGCACAGCAATGGATTGAAACTGTGTGGAACTTTGCGTGTTATAAGAATAGGTTTCATCCCAGTATTCTGGTTTCCTCCCACATTCCAAATACTCACAAATTAAGAATGTCTTCAGACTAAATAAGGACATTAACTCTGTCTCAAGAAAAATCTCCGCTACTTGTCTACATGTAAACCCATCATTCTATAAGACCGTGCTTGGTTCTTGCACTGTGCTGAGATTAATCGCAAAAACAAATGTGAAGTATTTTTTCTTGTACCCTGAAATGATGTGATGTATTTCCTGCTGTGAGAGGTATGAAAGGAATTGGCTTACAATCTGGCAGTGCTGCAGTGGCAGAGTGCTCGCACCATTATTGGAGTGTCGTGGGTTCTTGGTTCAAATGCCAGTCGGGGGGTATTCTTAGCCCATCATTTTTAAGGGGCCGATAAAATATTGAATACTTTGTGGGAGGATGTCATTGATTGTCCGATTGAGAGGCAAGCTTCTGTCAGAAAGGAAAGTGGAACTTTACACCAATGTTTTTTATCATAAATTGAAATGAGTACTACTCCATGCTCGTTTACATTTTGATGCATTCGTTGCTGACAGGTTGGGAAAATCATCTCCCGATACTTGAGAACTCTATTAAATCACAAGTGGTTATAACGTGGATTTGATTCCAAGTTCTTAATGGGCATTGCTCTGACTTCACCTTCACCCTGAGACGCCTTGCCTTTTAAGGTGTATCTTCTTGGTTCTTTCGGTAAAGTCACGTAGAATGGAAATAATAAAATAATAAAATAAAACATAATAATATAATTCTCGCGACGTTTCGGCCACAACGCAAGCAGCCGTCCTCAGGTGAAGACCAGGTCTGTCGGGGAGACGCTGTCTTCACCTGAGGGGACGGCTGCTTGCATTGTGGCCGAAACGTCGTGAAAATTATCTTATGATGTTATATTTTATTATTTTATTATTTCCATTCTACGTGACTTTACCGAAAGAACCAAGAAGATGAATCCCTGCAGTCACGAAAGCTTTAAATCGAAATTTTAAGGTGTACTTTATTATTAGTAGACACAATGCGGAATTACTTTTATGACGGTGATAACATTGGGGTTACACATTTGGTGGTTCAAATCAAGGTCACTGATAACTGCAAGCGATGCATTTCATGGTGAGCACACACGATTTGCAATGCAGAGGTTACCGGCTCGATCCAACCTCGTGGCGTGGCGGCTGAAACAATGGGAACTTTACTTGCACCCTCCGGCCTCTGTCCACCCAACGGTGAGAATGGGCACCCCGTGGGCACTGTCGTCTATTAGTACGTCGAGTGTGGCGGGGTAGAGTGTGGCGGGGTATAGCGTGGTGGGGTAGAGAGTGGTGGGGTAGAGAGTGGTGGGGTAGAGTGTGGTGGGGTAGAGTGTGGTGGGGTAGAGTGTGGTGGGGTAGAGTGTGGTGGGGTAGAGAGTGGTGGGGTAGAGTGTGGTGGGGTAGAGAGTGGTGGGGTAGAGTGTGGTGGGGTAGAGTGTGGTGGGGTAGAGTGCGGTGGGGTAGAGAGTGGTGGGGTAGAGGGGGGTGGGGTAGAGAGTGGTGGGGTAGAGTGTGGTGGGGTAGAGCGTGGTGGGGTAGAGAGTGGTGGGGTAGAGTGTGGTGGGGTAGAGTGTGGTGGGGTAGAGAGTGGTGGGGTAGAGTGTGGTGGGGTATAGCGTGGTGGGGTAGAGTGGTGGGGTAGAGTGTGGTGGGGTAGAGTGTGGTGGGGTAGAGTGTGGTGGGGTAGAGTGGGTGGGGTAGAGTGTGGTGGGGTAGAGTGTGGTGGGGTAGAGAGTGGTGGGGTAGAGTGTGGTGGGGTAGAGTGTGGTGGGGTAGAGAGTGGTGGGGTAGAGAGTGGTGGGGTAGAGTGTGGTGGGGTAGAGAGTGGTGGGGTAGAGTGTGGTGGGGTATAGCGTGGTGGGGTAGAGAGTGGTGGGGTAGAGTGTGGTGGGGTAGAGTGTGGTGGGGTAGAGTGTGGTGGGGTAGAGTGTGGTGGGGTAGAGAGTGGTGGGGTAGAGTGTGGTGGGGTAGAGAGTGGTGGGGTAGAGTGTGGTGGGGTAGAGTGTGGTGGGGTAGAGAGTGGTGGGGTAGAGAGTGGTGGGGTAGAGTGTGGTGGGGTAGAGAGTGGTGGGGTAGAGTGTGGTGGGGTAGAGAGTGGTGGGGTATAGCGTGGTGGGTATAGCGTGGTGGGGTAGAGTGTGGTGGGGTAAAGCGCGGTGGGGTAGAGTGTGGTGGGGTAGAGTGTGGTGGGGTAGAGTGTGGGTGGGTAGAGTGTGGGTGGATAGAGCTCGGTGGGGTAGAGTGTGGTGGGGTAGAGCGTGGCGGGGTATAGCGTGGCGGGGTGGAGCGTGGGTGGGTAGAGCGTGGGTGGGTAGAGCTCGGCGGGGTGGAGCGTGGCGGGGTGGAGCGTGGCGGGATGGAGCGTGGCGGGGTAGAGCGTGGCGGGGTAGAGCGTGGGCACTCTCGCCTCTTCCCAGATGTCTACCCATTGTGGCAGAGCAGGCAGAACGACCTCTTGGAGCAGCTCTTTAGTGGGAGGTCTCTCCATCAGCAGTGGTGCGAGCAAAGGAATTGCACGGGCTGCAACCCTTACTTTGTTTTGTTAGCTTACACATCCGCTAATGTGTGGGCATCCTGTGCGTACCGTGTTGTTTGTTAAGCTGGGCCACCGCCGCCGCCGCCGCGTGTTTCCTCCTTGCTGAAACCCCCCGTCACTTGGACAGCGCCCACGGCGTCACGTGCGCGAGTTTCCAGCCGAGCGGCACGCGCCCGTTATTGTTACCTTCATTGGCGCTGCTGCTGCTGCTGCTGCACGTCAACCTTTAAATAAACCTACTTGGACTGTAATAACGAAGCAAATTAGAAAATAAAGACAGATGGTTCAGCTGCCAGAGGTAATTAAATGTAACGACGTGTAATGTGTGTTTTAGAACGCTGCGCGGTTTTCTTCGTGCGGTTGTCCAAACTGAAGCAGCAAGACCTGCCCGCGTTGTCAAGAGCACTTAGGGGACAGGCGATCCTCTGCCTGTAAAGGACACCGCTATGAAATGAGTTAAAGAGCCTCGGCAACTTCCGTCTCGCCAGAGAATTGACGCGCGGTGCCCCCTGGGCCAGACGTGGGCTGCGAGTTGAACGGGGGGGTGGGGGCGGGTCGGCTATCCCACAAAAATTGAGTTTGACTCCCAGAGGGATCGTGGTTTGCGTCAGCCTCCCCCCGCCCCACCAGGTTTTGAACTCGCAACCTTCCGATCCTAGCGCGGAGCCACCTGGCTGAACGACGGGGAAGCCAGGGGCTCCACGGTGGCTAGGAGATGTTAACTACCTCACCTGGTACACAGGAGGTCGTGGGTTCAATCCCAACCCTGACGCCTGCTGCTGTATATTTGGAGTCTGCGTGTCTCTCTCTCTCTCTGTGGTGAGATGTTAACTACCTCGCCTGGTACACAGGAGGTCGTGGGTTCGATCCACACCCTGATGCCTGCTGCTGTATATTTGGAGCCTGCGTGTCTCTCTCTCTCTGTGGTGAGATGTTAACTACCTCACCTGGTACACAGGAGGTCGTGGGTTCGATCCCAACCCTGACGCCTGCTGCTGTATATTTGGAGTCTGCATGTCTCTCTCTCTCCGTGGTGAGATGTTAACTACCTCGCCTGGTACACAGGAGGTCGTGGGTTCGATCCCAACCCTGACGCCTGCTGCTGTATATTTGGAGTTTGCGTGTCTCTCTGTCATCATCATCACGGTGGCTAGGAGATGTTAACTACCTCGCCTGGTATACAGGAGGTCGTGGGTTCCATCCCAACCCTGACGCCTGCTTTATATTTGGAGTCTGCGTGTCTCTCTCTCTGTGGTGAGATGTTAACTACCTCGCCTGGTACACAGGAGGTCGTGGGTTCGATCCAAACCCTGATGCCTGCTGTATATTTGGAGTTTGCATGTCTCTCTCTCTCTCCATGTGGTCGTGTGGATTTTTACCCGGGTCCTCCAGTTTCCCCCTCAACATTTATAAACACGCGTTTAGAGTATCTGGCTGCTATACATCTACACGTGATAAACCATTTCGGTGAGCTGTCATTTGTGGCCATGTCGCTTCTGAAAAAGAGCTGTTATATATATATATATATCATTAGACCTCCTTTGCCAGTACCAAAATATAATAATAGGGGTTTTCCCCTTTTTTCTGGCAACAAAACTGAAACCTTTTTACAAGGAATCATGTGTGCATTAACCATATATTATCAGAGTGTGTTTCTTGTTTACATTTTGACCACAAGCATTGTGGTTAAGGCGGACATGATTCCTTGTAAAAAGGTTTCAATTTTGTTGCCAGAAAAAAGGGGGAAACCCCTATTATATAGTTCAGTGGGTCTAAAATAACAGGAAGTTTATAATGCTCTGAAGAACAGCAGGAGGAAGGTAGTACAGAATATTAACAATGTTTAATATGAATAGTAATCAGCCTGACTACTTATTCATGAAAACATATTGAAGTAAATACATTTCATGTTAGGTATGTAAAAGTGAAATACTGTAATGTGATGTCTTCATTAATTTATGCGTCTTAACTTTTGCACTGATGGAGTCAATTCGTCCTTGGGACTAAAGGCATCAATGTCAACATGCGCCGTGGTGCATTGCTCTGCAGCATGAACAATTTGACATGAGAGGCACACAAGTTTGTATATTTTTTACGTGTATTATATTACTCATTAATTACTGTTTACAGGACCGTTTACAGTGATTATTGTTACTGTTTACAATAATTATTGTTTACAGTACTTCATGATTTTTAATCGTAATGCTATTAAATATTCACATATATTTATATTTCCATAGATTGTGTGTTGCTTACAAATTGGAATCTGCTGTTTTGCTTTACTTATTAATAACCCAGGTCTCTCTCAGATCATAAACTTCTGGTCAAAACTTTAATGCATCCCCCGACAAGACACCAAATGTGAAAACAACCATCTGCAGGCGGTGTGATGGCCCTCACACCGTGATGTCCTATTGGCGAAAGTGGCCCCCAACTCTGAAAATGACTGAAGAACACTGTCCGAGAGGAAACCCGTGCAGAACAAGGGAGAGAACACACACACTCCACACATGAAGGAGTCAGGGATCGAACCCAGGAGAGTATTGCTGTGAGGCACAAGTGTCACTACTGTGCTGCCACACAAGCTGAGCTCCCAACACTGTCATTTACCACACTTATGAAAACAAAAAAAACATCCTTTTCACATTTAAATCCATAAATATTATCAACTGATACATGGCCAGTGTACTATGAATACGTACACATCTAAAACTGAGCCGTAATCCTGAATGCATCACAGATTCCTAGCTCCTGCATTTAATAACCCAACTGTAGCAACTCATTATTTGTAACTCATTACTCATCTGAACTGTGTGGCTTTTGGTACAATACAACCTTGAAGGATGTCAGACAGAAATGCATTATTGTATTAAGTAGTTGCTGTTCAGGTTTCCTTCGAAAAAGTTCCACTTAGCATTCCAGCTGTGATACAAATGGCAAGAGACACGTGTGGAATTTTCTGCAAATTTACCCGTTTCATCAGAATTCGTGCCTCAAAAAATTATCTTATTACTCCTAAATTGATTTACCTGATATGTGTTTTCTCCGAGTGGGGATTCAACTTTATGGGTTTTTAGTTTGTGTGTGCGCCGGCTGGCGCGACTGGGTTTTGTTATCCCAGCTTGCAGAACATTTGAAGCCGGTCGCGATCGGAGCGCTCCCCGCGTCCACGTAAACTTAGGGGGGGCGTGCGGCGGTGGTGGCGGTGGGAGAAAAATTTCGCAAAAATATTTTCACTTTAAGAATTGTGCCCGACGTGGTTTGGAACTTTGGACTGCAGTAAGTTTCCCCTGCATTCCCTGCGTACGATCTGTTTTAATACGTCGACTGTTACTACTGCAGCAAAGCGGCAGTAAACGTGTTGTGCTGTGCAGCGCTCCGATGTGCCTTTTTGTGTTGTTCGGTTGGCGGGGGGGGGGGGGGTGTTGTTCGGCACGATGTCCGACGTTTTGCCCCACGTGCCGGAAGCTTCAGGAAGGGTCCCAGAACGTGACGCGAGGTGTCATGCTGTGAGTGGAACGTTGGACTCCGTGCCCGAACAACACGCGGTTCAACCCGAACAACGCACGGGAGAGATGTCGTACCAATGTAGAAACGTGGCTGTTGAATCTTCCTGCATCCATCTGTGGCCCCACACCAAGCCGTCTCCGCTGCAAGGTGGCCAGGGGGTGGCGGCACACCAAATGGGTCGATGACCCATCTGTCGTTATCCCCTCTCAGAAATCTTAGGGTTTCCCCTGGCACTCCACGTTCCTCTCACATATAAAATAAAAACAATTCCATAACAATGCAGCTGCCCAAAACACCAATGTAGGAAAAAAAACTATTTTGAGGATTTTCTGGGTAAATAAAGGTCTGTTATTATTTCGGGTAACACGGTTTGTGTAAATCTATATCCAAGGGGTCATTGACAAGTCTGCGGACTGACATGGAAAGCACTGGGGGACCGTGAGGAATGCGATGCTTGTCTACGGAGTCCCATGCCAGTGCATCGGGACCCTTTCATGCCGCCGGCTCTTGTTCTCTGGCCCAGAAGAATTCTGTTTCGCTTCTCAAACCCCCTGCTCAGAGCCCCCATCATCACTCGCCTTCGTTATCACTCAGAACGCTGTTGCTTTCGCCACAAGTGCTGCTCTTTAAATGTGGAAACACGTGGGAGCCGCAGAGTGTGGTTATTGACTTCTTTTGTTTATTTCGTGTATCCATGTTTTAGTTAACACACAATCATCATTATTTTTTGTACCCATTCCAAATAAATGTATTCAACGCCTTAATCTGTTGCTATGAAATTTGGTCATTGTTATTCAAAAACTGCCCCTTGCTGGCAAGCACTACTCCTTATCTCAATCAATAGACTGTTTGACCCTTGTACAAAGGCCTGCGTGTGAACATAGACACGGGAGCATAGAAGCACAGTGCAACCTCGTGGGGCTATACGGCCAGCACAGAGTTCACCGGGGTGGATGCTTCTCCAGCCGTAAGACCTGGAGCCGCTTACCGGCGGGAAATGCTCGTGGTCCATCCTCGAGTCTGAGCCAGTTTTGCAACGGACTTTAAAGCAGTGCTGTTTCAAAGAGCTCACTGTGATTTCGATTTAAAGCTTTCGTGACTGCAGGGATTCATCTTCTTGGTTCTTTCGGTAAAGTCACATAGAAGGGAAATAATAAAATAATAAAAATAAAACATAATAAAATAATTCTCACGACGTTTCGGCCACAACGCAAGTAGCCGTCCTCAGGTGAAGACCTGGTCTGTTTTATTTTTATTATTTTATTATTTCCCTTCTACGTGACTTCACGGCGCATTTCGTGATGGACTGGACCTCACAAGGGTGTCCGATAACACGTGTTCTGACTTACTTGCCGAGACGAGATACCTCCGACTCTTCCACAAGTCGGAGGAGTTGGAAGTTCCCGCGGCTTACCCCGCCACGCGAAACGTGCCGATCGACTAACTGCTGTACCCAGTGGTTCTGCAAATGGTTACAGAAACCTGCCCCATTGTTTCGACTGCCCTACGTGGAGGGCAAACCTGGGACCTTTCGATTGCAAGTCCAGTATGCAAACCATTACACCATGGTAGCATTATACATAGTGTATATATATGTACTTGCCATGCATGTGTAAAATGTCACTATTCTCCAAATGCCCACATTAATTTAAGCAAACACAACCACGTCGTTCTTTGTGAGTATATTTAGTTTTCATTAAGCTATTACTTTTCAGCCAAAATTATTCTGAGACGACAGTTCAAAATTGTGACATTTATTCCGCCGACCTTTTTTTCTGTTGCGGCTGTGCAATATTTCCGAAATTATTTGTTTCCACAAAATAGGTGCACGACTGCCAAGTTGAAATATCGCTGCTACTGTAACTACTGGGAGGGAAAAATTGTGTGCCAGTGAAAATGAAGCACCGTTATAGGCCTATTGATATTTCGAGTGTGGTTGTCATTTTTGGGAATTTTTAAGTGAAATCTTTTTTTTCAGCATAGCACAGACACGGACGTGATTTTTTGAATAAGTGGTCGCAACTCCTAGATAATTAGAAGCAGATTCTCTGGTTGGTGTGATGAGATCATTTTAGCCCAGACACCCTTGTAAAACTATATAGCCATTACACTTTGATGCACCAGGAGGGGTAGTTATGGCATTGGGATGTCTTTATCCAGCAGTGGACAGACATGATGATGACATTGTACCGTCTCCTTTGTGCACACAATTGTCAATGGTCTTTGGAGACATTTATGGGATTTCCACATTCTCATAACGGGGACCAATATCTCCACATGGCAATCACCGTTGACTTCTCACAAATTATTACTTATTTTCATAGTTCCAGACGAGCGATGAGCTGAGTTTACCTTGCATGGGATTATAACTAGGACTCTATGCTGTAATAGCCGAGCCGTATGCCAGCGTCCTAACAAGAAAAATACGCAACACGTATCCTTACCAGCTGCTACTTATCGGAGATCGTTTTTTTAAAAAAGAAATTCGAGCTCCGTGACCAATACCGCCTTACCTTTACGCAATGCATGCGTGCGCGTGTGCCCATTTCTCCGGCGCTGCTGGGATATTTTGGACGGAAAACTTGTGTTTTGTCGTGCGGTGTGACATCATTTCCAGTTTGTGACCGAGGGGGTCGCGTTGATGTCTATTCGCTCCCGACAGCGGTAGACATGTGCGGGCCTGGACGATGATGTAATGTTTTTGTTTCATGAGGCTCTCCTCACTCTGGAAGTCAGAGCCTTGCACTGCGGTTCTCTCGGCCTGGAGGCGCTGCAGTTCGTGCACGCGACCAAGATCGAGAAAGTCACGAGTTGAAATCCTGTTCCTCGGTCAACTCTGCTCATCATCCTTGTGGGGTGGATGATTAAAGTGAGTATCACTTTGTTGAAAATCAACAATGCTTGTGCCTTCGGAAATGTTTGATTTCTGCAGCTGGCTCAAGAGGGCCAGCGTTGATGATGGTAACTGCCACCACAATGACGACTCAACTAAACTAAAACTATTTCTTATTTTATCAGGTAAGGTCCACTGAAATATGTAGCTCTTTTCAGAAGCGACCTGGCAACAGATGATGGCTCAATTAAGTGGCTTATCACGTGGAAATATATTGCAGCCAAAATACTCTAAACGCATGTTTCTAAATGTGGAAAGAAAAACCAGGAGGACCCGGAGAAAAATCCACGCGACCACGGGGAGAGCATGCAAACTCCAAATATACAGCAGGTGTCAGGGTCGGGGTCGAACCTACGAATTCCTGCATACCAGGCGAGGTAGTCAACATCTTGCCACCGTGGCGTCCGCTGACATATGGAGAGAGGCTGACTCAGTCTGGTAGTGAGCTCACGTTGTAGTGCAGTCCTTCGAAGAAGGGCCTGGACTCTGCCAAATTAATGTGGAATTTCCATCACTGGCTCAGGACCGTCGGTGGAACTTAACAATAACAAACGCTCGTTTGGAGCGTAAAGACACGTTGTCTTTGATTTGGCGGATTGCAGGCATAACCAACATCTTTTAAATTCCAAACGGCCATGCACACGTTCCGCTTTGACTGTGTGCACAGGTGCATCTATGATATTTGAAGTGGGAGTTGTCATCAAGGGCTGCCAGATGCTTCATTCGTACACATTTGGCCAGGCATGATACGCCAAACCTGGAAAGTTGGCACTGCACCTGACTGGCAGTTCTAAAAGGCAAACTCGTGTATTTTAAATGCCAGAATATAATATTGTCTCTCGATTCTAACGGGATGACATATCTCCGCCATGAGCGATATATCCTAAAGAAGTTAAAAACTTTTTTTAATGCTGTCCTGTAAAAGTGGTTCATCACCGAGTGTAATGCTGTGTATAGTCTGGACCACTTAAGTGCACACCACACAACGGCCAAGGAAGACTTAGTCCAAAGAATAAACAGCTGTTATGCTGTGGTTATGTACCTAAGCTGAGCATCAAGATGCTATCCAACATAAAAATTAGTCTTTGTTAATGAGGAAATATATTTATTTCATGAAATTTTGACTCCCAGGATCATTGCCATATTTTTTCTCGTGCCATTCATTCATTCAAATAATTTTTTGAGTAAAAACTCACCCCCACTAAAGTGTGAATTAAAACAAGGTAATCCTACCTATGAAATCAAGACACATATAAAAAATATCAAAATAAAGGGGATATACTCGAGGAAAAGCTAAAAGGAAAAACAAAAATAAACTTGCAAAGTTTTCGGAACTGTTCGGCAATCTGAGGGCCTGTGGAAGAGAGTTGCAGATCTTCGGCACCACACTAGAGACGGCCCCTACTACCACCACCCGGCGTAGAATGCAAATGTCGAGGTTGAGCTAGCAGGGCCTGGCCTGAGCAGTGCAAGGTGTGTATCTATCTACCAGACGTCTGGGGGGTCGGACAGGACTGCAGGTACTGAGGACCAAGGCCGTTTTGAGCTTTTTTTAAGTCATTACCAGCTAACTTAAATTGCACGCGATATCTGACTGGTAGCCAATGCATATCACAGAGGATGGGTTTTACGCGCTCGAGATGGCGAACGCGTCTCCGCATGCGGGACTGCCGCATTCTGCACCAGCCGTAGTGTCAGGACCAGTCCACGAGGCAGAACGGCACACAAAACATTCCCGCAATCCGGACGCGTTGACGCAAAGACGTGAAGCGCTGTCTCGAGATCACTCGTAAGAAGAGCCGCAGCCCTAGGAGCACTCTTCGGCGAGAGAACCTCGCTCTGGCCACAGCTGCAACGCAAGGGGGCATGGTCAAGCTACGATTGAACAATCACACCCAGGTAGTGTGCCACTGTTACAGATGAGAGGGCGTAACTCCATTAATTAATGGAGGCTCAAGCTCCCTCTAGCCCATCCTCAACCGTCAGCTCCGTCTTGTCAGGATTCAGCCTCAGCCAGTTCTGTGGCATCCACGCAGGCCATCTCTGCCAGGCAGTCTGCTAAGCAGGCGAGAGCTGCATCTGGGTCACCTGAGAAGGGGGCTTGTGTCTGGGTGTCATCGGCGTACTGATGACGCTGTAAACCGTCCCTCCGGATGATAACCTTAGACTTGCTTATGTCCCGGTCTCTATCCACAGCCTCAACACTAACCCACACACTCATCACTAACCCACACACTCAACACTAACCCACACACTCATCACTAACCCACACACTCATCACTAACCGAGTCTCAACACTAACCCACAGCCTCAACAGTATTGATACTAAACCTAAATCATGTTGGTGGATAGTTCAACCCATCATCACTCTGGGGTTCGAAAGATGAGCACCAGATTGTTCGAATTCAATATTGGTTCTCTTTTCATGAAATAGTCCCTGGCATAGGAATGTGGAATTGTCTCCAACTCATCGCCACAGGGATTGAGAGGGAGACTGATATTTATATTTAATATTGATACTTTGATTAAAAACCCACGGTTATGTATTTATTTGTAAAATATGTGTTGTTATATATTCTGAAATTGAAGGTGGTAAATATATATTTGATATGAAAATTAGAAAATAAGTTGAAGTTATTTTCTTCAATTCTATATTTATACAATTTCCCATTTGTTTCTTGTGAGCACTCGCAGGAATGAATGACGCACTCCATTAAATATATATTTTTACAGGCTTGCATGCGAATATTATGACGTTACTCATTCTAAAATTAACTGCTAATTACAATTGGAACTTAAAGAACGTGTACATATTTTTTTTAAACAAATGCAAGGTTGTGTGTTTCCTTCCTTGGGTTCTGAAGCACAATATTAATTGTTTTCACTTGAAAACAAACAAAAAGCTAATTTCTTCACCCCCCCCCCCCCCCATTGCATTGGAGTTGTTTCCCTTCACACCGCATTTCAATTGAGAAAAGGCAGTGCTTGTTGACTGTGCACAGACACACCGTTTGTAACGTGCGCGTGTGCGAGACATTACGGCGCTTGGGGTCAGTTGCACAGCGCGAGTTCTGGGTCTCACAAGTACAGCACTGGAACGTCATAGCTGGGTGTAGGTGGGTGTAGGTGGGTGTAGGTGGGTGCAGCAATAAGGTGGCCACTTCCTAACCTCACGTCATCTCTCTCGCTCTCTCCAGGGTTTTGCAGGTGCAGCGGTTAATCGCAAATTAAAAGTGCTCAATTTGAGGAAACAGGAGCTAACCCTTGAGACACTATTGCCCGCGAGGCTGGATTGAGGCATTTCACAGACCTTGGCAAGAGTTTAAAACGCTGCCCCTACGAGGAACTGCCTCGTAGTAGGCCAAGGCACGAGGTCAAGAGACCTGAGGATGTTGGGGAGACCATACTCAAGTACAAGAAGCCTGCCCTTGAAACCTAGGCCAAAGGTTTCAAAGCAATCGCGTTAAGGAGGCTCGTTGGAGAAAGTTTTGAGGCCCAAGGAGAACCAGGAGGCCTGGGCACGTGGTCAGGTGATGTGAGGTAGGCCACATGGACAAAGAGCAAGGTTTTGAGGAGCAAGTTGGTGGCTGAATGACCCGTGGAGGTCAAGAGGTTCCGGCGTGAGTGCGGTTGAGAAGCCCAGATACCAGGTCTGAGAATTAGCCGGCCTTACCTGTCTCTCTCCCGTCATGATCAGAATGAGAGAACAAGCCGGCTAAAAAAAAACATTCGATGGACTTTTGATGCAAAGTAGCATTTTGTTTTTCAGCACCTTTCCGTATCACGCAGCTGGTTGAGATGACTGCACGACAAAGCAGGAACACAAGCGGGGCACGTGTAGGGTTGACAACCTGCCTTGATTTGCTGGGAATCTTTACCGGCATTGGCATCGATTTTCCGGTGACTATTGAAAGCAATCCTAGAGATGTTAATGTTTGCATGTATTCATAATGAAGGCTGTTTTGGGTTAGATCGCGGAAATATAAATGTGTCGTTAACCCACCACCACCACCCGACACAGCCAGTTAGTAAGGTTTCTTACGTAAACAATACTTGCCAATTAGTTACTACTCCAACACACCGGTGTGTTGGAGAGTAAACCCACAACATTTATCATTGGAGTAGCACCGTGACGTTTCGCTAGTAACTCCATCCAGCATCATCGGGCGATTGTTGCCCGATGATTTAACCCAACAAAACATTATTATGGACAATATTGTTCGCGGAATCCTACGTGTATGCGTGCGTGTTGAACTTCTTTTTTACCGTACGTAGCCAACCGTGCTAATCGGAGGTGTGTGGGGGGGGGGGGAAAGGACAACAAACTAAACACGAAAAGCAGTGGGGAAAAAATTCGTCTCCCGGAATAGCTTCAGTCAGAGTTGGCAAGCCAGTCACGTGACGGCAAGAGTCTTTTGAAAAGTGCTCTCCTGGGCGGCTGTCGTAACTCTGCGAAAGGGACGAAGAGGCACCGCGGCAGCACCAACCCCCACAACACCGGCCTGCTACTCAATGGCCCAGTCTTCACTTTTGCCGGCTCTGAACATAACACATTAATCATACTTGAATAAATAAATAAAATACCTCTATATTTATAGATATAATTTGAGCCAACATTTCCTATTTTCTACGATGATTATACGTGACATTAACAATATTTACCTGTAGTAATAGCAATAAAACAATTGTTTTTAATAACTAATTATATTAGTAACATATACACGGTGCAAAGCATATTTCACTCATCATAATTACATTTAAAAGTACACGTTTTCTCCCTACCTGAATCAACAATTTAAGTAATCTTCCAAAACTCTGCTGACACCAACACACCTGGAACTCGATGAGCGGATGTTGTCTGCGTTTTAACCGTCAACAATGGCAAGGTTAAACAAAGTGCAGTTGAACCCCTCCAAACGACCACTCCTGTTAACGACATCGAAAAAACCATCTTCAAATAGTTGGGACTGCGAAGCAGTTGACTGCTTTGCTTTTCAAAAGCCACGCCGAGTGATGCTTGGATTCTACGGACACATTTGTTTTGGGGAAAACAGCTACAGTGCAGTGTAGCAATTGCTGTTATTTGTCAAACGATCTGCCTTTCAAATGTTTCACATGTTGAACAATCGGTAACATTCACCAGAGCCACATTTTATAGCCATTGGGTGATGGCTGTGTAGACACTGGCGATCTGACCTAGACCACCAACTAACTGCACATTGTAACTCGATTTTATTTTCATCTCTTGACAGCTGACTTGACTTTAAACCGAGGAACCCAACGGAGCTGGCGTGCTGCCCTGACACAGCCAGCCACCGCATTGGCCTCCTGCGCTACGAGATCACAGATCACACCGCATCCAAACATCTCCCTGTTGTGTGATCGCAGTACTATTGCAGGGAGATGAAATGTCATTCTGGAACTTCTTCAATCAGCAGAGCATCACATCGCGTCAGGGAATGCCTCTGGAGAACCACACCGCATAACCGCTGCTGGAGTCGATTCAATCGGCTTCTCATAAAGAGTGGCCCGCCACAGCTCAATCATTCAACGTGTTTCTTCTTTCATTGACAATAAATGTTCCCAATTTCCTTCTCACTGTGCTACGAATAATGCAGTCGGATCTCTCACGGAGCAGTGCAACCCTTTGTGTTTGTGAACAGCCCACAGAAGTGGATATTGCAGAGCTACCTCTAAGACCTCTTTAAGTGACCCTCATTCCACTCATTAGTGAGCAACACTTTCCCACCCACTCTGAACACGAGATCCGTCTTCACTCCTCACAGAGTGTGACGAATTTTATTGCTCCCCGGGGAATGGTTCGGCCTGAGACCACCACCGACTGGGATTTGAACTCTCAACCTGCCGACTGTGAGTCGAGCACCCGAGCCACAGTGCCACTTGGCAGGGTCAAGAGCAGCAGGTTGATTCACATGGGTGGATGCCTGGGATTAGCACCCAGCCCAGACCTTCAAACCTCACTGGCTCAGCGCTCCGACGCAGCCAAAAAGCCTTCGACCACCAACCCCCGTGGCCAGCACCGCACTTGACGCTTCTTCGGAAAAAAAGAAAGCGCCGAGGCAGGCATAATCTGTTGTCTGCACGTTACGTTTGTGTTTCTGACACCAGCCCTCCGTAATGTTCCCGATCTGTCAAAATTAAAGTCACTTGGCCCGTGACGTGCGCAGCGGTTATTGAAGCAAGATGTGAACGTGGCAGGAAGCTGCAGTCTGGAAATGGCCGAAGAGACGCTCTGTCATGGGGGCTGCGCGTGTCGGAGTCGAGCGGGGGACGCGGAGCCGCCGAGGGGCTTCGTGAGTTCGTGTGGCCATCACGCAGGGAACGGCGAGCCGCTCGCTCAACGCGGCGTTGTGCTCCGTGTCTCCCGCTGCTCCTTGCACTGCACGCGTCATTTTAGTTATTTACATTCACGGCTCATGTGGATGCGTGTCTGCACGCGTGTGGGGAGCGGTGGTGCGGCGGTTAGCGCTACGCTGCGCTAGGAACCCGCTAACCCGAGTTTGAATCCCACTCACGGCCAATACCCGGCGATGATTATCTGAAACTCGACTCGGCCTCAAATGAGAGAGACACCGCTAGACAGAGACACAGGTGGGAAACGTGGAGCATTGAGATGCGGAGTGCCTCTAATCAGTGGTGATCGGTCAAGGCTGTTGATAATGATGGTGAACCGCAAACTTAACATTTGGCAACAAATGTAGTGAAATCTATGCTCATAACTAAAGTAAAATCCTATTTTGAAATTGTGGGAATCGAAGTATGATACGCGATCGTAGTCATCGGTGAAGTCACTGATTCAACTCCCACAAATTGTGTAACTGATTCCAATGGAGTGCCGTCGTCATCAACATCAGCCATGTTCAATCTACTGCTGAATGAAGGCCTCTCCAGCCATCGCCCTGTGCCATGGGCTGCGCACGAGCTCATTGCATCGCTCTGCCTCCACTGTGGACATCCTTGCGGGAGCATTCCCTCTTTTATTTGGCCATGGGTTCCAAAAGTATGTGTGTCAATAAGTGTACCGTACATTGTGTATCATGGCTTCCAATAGTAAGTGTATCTTTAGCTTCATTGTACATTTTCTTGGTTCTTTCGGTAAAGTCACGTAGAAGGGAAGTAATAAAATAATAAAAATAAAACATAATATAATAATTCTCACGACGTTTCGGCCACAACGCAAGCAGCCGTCCTCAGGTGAAAACTAGGTCTGTCGAGGCGACAGCGTCTGAAGTTAGAATTATTGTATTATGTTTTATTTTTATTATTTTATTACTTCCCTTCTACGTGACTTTACCGAAAGAACCAAGAAGATGAATCCTTGCAGTCACGAAAGCTTTAAATCGAAAATTATTGTACATTGTGCACATGGCTTCCAACAGTAAGTGTATCTATAGCTTTATTGTACACTGTGTACATGGGTTCTAACAGCAAGTTAATCTATAGGCATACCGTACACTGTGTGCATGGGTTCCCACTTTGACCGTGGTTTTTTCGCGGCTCTGAGTCATTCTCTCTACTGGTGTGCGTTACATGTTGAAAAATCGTATTAAGATTATTCCATGTATAATTGAATCATGATATGATCTCCAACTGGAAAATTCGCAGTTTTTCCGTGTGATATTCCCGATGATGGCCCGGCACAGACCGTCCCTGCCACTGACACGGGGAATTTCCACCGCTGGCTCAGGAAGGCAAACGATGCACCACATTCATTGTTGGAGTTTGGAGTCACTTTCACAAGGGCATTATTGTTTGGAATAAATAATGACATAGCTTAGGAAGAAAAAAAAACACACACGTACACCTTGGGCCAAAGATAATAGCAGTAACGTTTCACAAAGTTTACAGAGAGCTCGTTAAAGGCACTGCCATGTGCTATTGCTTATACTCATTGTCAGGAGCGGCTGAGTGGAAACATGTCTCTTGGTGACTTACCTACAGGTTTGCACGGGGTTTTGTCAGTTTCTTCGTATGCAGATCTTTAAGGACTTCAAATTAGCTATTGTAGACAATATAGCACCATCGGCACCATATAGCCTATAATGTACCACGTTTGTGATTCACAGACGTACTTCTAAACGTGCCTGGGTATGTAAGTCAGCACCACTGAGATCCTGTATTTAAACGTGGACAACCAGCAGCGACTCTCGTTTCCTCGTGTGCTGAGTCGGTGGTCTCGGCCTCGCCTCCTGGACGTCTGTGGGAAAGAACTTCACAGCCCCGTTGAATTCCGCGAGGATAAAGATGCCGATTCTGAGAGCCACCAATGCCTGCGCCAACAAAAAGTAGCCAAACCTTTAAATTCTCTCCACGCTCAAACAGGAATACGGCAATCTTGATTTGAAGCTTTCGCAACTGCAGGAATCCATACTCTTTGGTTCTTTCGGTAAAGTCACGTAGGTCGTCTTTTTATTTTTAACCTACGTGAACCATAGATTATAGGAATACGGCAGCAGAGTTCTCATTTGGCGTTGGCGACCGTCATGCAGGGGTAGAAATTCCACGTTTCTATGCCAGGGGCCCATTTTACCCCAACCTCTTGGTGCCTTTCCAATATGTGACAATGTTTTTTATCTACGCCAGACTCATGTTGAACTCTGTCGACCCCTGGCTGGAATTTGAACTCGTGCCCTTTTTGGTTTTGCTGCGTCGGTTTTCGCCGCTGTGCTGCGCGCCTCTGCGGTGTAATTTCGGGTTGCGCCGCATGTTGTTCGGCACGTGCGTCACACGTGTCCCGGTGTCAGGCGCCTTTGCAGGAACAAGCTCACGAGCACATGGGCCGAAACGTCGGACACCATGCCGGACGTCAGAATCAGACTCTTTATTCGTACTGGAGGAATCCTATGAGCTCTAAAGCTTGTTTCTCTTTTACAGCTGACCAGTAAGGGTGGGGGGCAGCAAGTTGCAACAACAAATAATGCCTGAAAGAAAAACCGAGAGGAATGCAACAGAGAAGATGTAAGCAAGTCACGAAATTTCGATTTAAAGCTTTCATGACTGCAGGGATTCATCTTCTTGGTTCTTTCGGTAAAGTCACGTAGAATGGAAATAATAAAATAATAAAAATAAAACAAAATTCTACGTGACTTTACCGAAAGAACCAAGAAGACAAGTCACGAAAACTAAATAAATAAAGCTAATACAGAATATAAGTACAAATTGGTAAGCACAGACATTCCTGCTGATGTTTCAACGCTAAATGCAAGCTTGGGGCAAAGCAGCAAAACAACAGCAACAGTCCCAGGCCACACCAAGACAACGCGCAGTAAAGTGCCTGAATAGAATTGCAGATTAAAATAGACCTCTCGACACACGGGGCAAGGCTCAAAGTTCTGCGTCACAGCAACGCCAGGCAGCCCGAATAGCAACGGTGGGCCACTCATTCACTCACTCATTCACTCACTCATTCATTCACTCATTTATTCACTCATTCACTCACTCATTCATTCACTCATTCACTCACTCATTCACTCACTAATTCATTCACTAATTTATTCACTCATTTATTCACTCACCCACTCATTCACTCACTCATTCATTCACTAATTTATTCACTCATTCACTCACTCATTCACTCACTCATTCACTCATTCATTCACTCATTTATTCACTCATTCACTCATTCATTCACTCATTCATTCATTCACTCATGTATTCACTCATTCATTCACTCACTCATTCACTCACTCATTCACTCATTCATTCACTCATTCATTCACTCATTTATTCACTCATTCACTCATTTATTCACTCATTTATTCACTCATTTATTCACTCACCCACTCATTCACTCACTCATTCATTCACTAATTTATTCACTCATTCACTCACTCATTCACTCATTCATTCACTCATTTATTCACTCATTCACTCATTCATTCACTCATTCATTCACTAATTCATTCATTCACTCATGTATTCACTCATTCATTCACTCACTCACTCATTCACTCACTCATTCACTCACTCATTCACTCATTCATTCACTCATTTATTCACTCATTCACTCATTCATTCACTCATTTATTCACTCATTCATTCATTCACTCATGTATTCACTCATTCATTCACTCACTCATTCACTCACTCATTCACTCACTCATTCACTCATTCATTGACTCATTTATTCACTCTTTCATTCATTCACTCACTCATTCACTCATTCATTCACTCATTTATTCACTCAATCATTAACTCACTCATTCACTCATTCATTCACTCACTCACTCTTTTTCTTCAGATCGTGAGGTGAGCGATTTGTTTCCACCTCACTTTGGCCTTTGCAGAATCGGAGAGAGCCCGCATTGTACCTTCACTCAAATTGAAACGTTCGCTTTTGAATTGCATATTAATGCTGTAATATAGCGGAGGTTTCAGGCTCGCTACACGGTTAGCACTTATTAGATTTTTTTCTCTGAGCTCTCAAGTTTCCTTTGAGCATCTTTAAAACACAATTCGCATGTTTCACAGATGGAAAACTCTGACATCTGCATTGGCAATGGTCAATCCCTTTTACAAAACACAGGTCTGGAAAGTCTGACTCTCATTTAGGCTCCTTTCTCTGCGAAACGCATCACATCTGTTACGAGATTACTCACTTGATAAATATTAGCTGAGATTTAGGCACGGTGAAGGAAAAAAAAAACGGAAAGTTAAATTATCCCGTTTAAGGAAATGAATAATATTTCGCGTCGCCCCATTACACAGATACTGCCTTTGTCCCCGTCACTTGAAGGCAGGCAGACGCTAATGGGATGTTTGAGCAGTCATTGCGTTGGAATGTGTACGGCACATTTAAAAAAAAATGTACAGAGTCTCTTACGCATTGCATTCTATTGCCGAAGCAGTGGAATATAGTTTTAAGTGGTGCCGTGGGATTGTCTGCTGAACCTGTAGTCTGCCGTGTATATTTCTGGAATGAGAATGTGTTTGGGGAAACGAAGAATTTTTTTTTTCTTTGAGGTGGCTACTGGGGGGGGGGGGGGGGGGGGCAGGGGGGTGGGGGACGCTCATATTACGATGTCAGTTCCCCGAGTCGGATCCGCTAAAATCATCGGTTCTACGCTGGGGTATCAGCCACGAGTGGTTGTACAGCTTCGCGACTGCAGTGGGTTGATGGTCTCAGTCCAGTCACCAATGACCTCACAAACAAACAATAATCCATCTGGATAAGTTTGACTGATCACATAACTTGGCCGGTTCCCGCACCGAGGACTTGTTATTTTGGTTTTATTGCCATACGTCAAACCACATTTTGTGGGGGCATTTACGAGGTGTACTGGCATGCAGAAGCAATCCTCTGAAGTCATCTTCAGTTGCTGTTCCCCGACACAGGGTGGTTATTACACTGCTCGCCGGCCTAATACAAGTTTATGCGTGTCATGACATGACACCGAACGCACAATTGTAATTGCAGTGTAAACGAATGAAGGTGGTATGATTTCATGCAGTGATGTGATTTACGAATTTGGGTTCAGCGGTGACTGCGCACGCGATGGTTAGCACGCCGCACAGTGAACCAGGCCACATGAGTTCAATTCCCAGCCATGGCTAACGACATCTGAACCGTTCCCGGTCCTTAGCACCTCCCACTTCAACAAGCCACGCCGACCAGCGTGGTGAAGTATGGTCCCCTTGACCAACAAGACATGGGGGGGGGGGGAGGCCTTCATCCATCAGTGGATATGCAAAGGGCTTCACTTCACATCACCTTGTTGCAGGCTTGTTATTTAGAAATGTATCATTTACAAATGAGCCACATATGACATTGGGGCATGACCTCTAAGTGATAATCCAGGTGTACGTCTGACATCATGCAAGGATCCGTCTTCCCACAACAACAAGATCGTGTCTCCACATCCTCTAAATCCCCTCTGGCATAGGATCCAAATATTGTGACCAAATCCTCACACTGAGAGCCGATGATCGATATCAGATACACGGATACATTGCTTTATTTATTGGCTCGAATGATCGATTTTTCACAAACCAGCACTGACCAGCGCGGTGAAGTATGGTCAAACAACCACGTGACCGACACGACATCCATCAGTGGGTTGCCAAAGCTCTGTGTAGAAGAACACAACATCGGAAGATAATGTCTGAACGCCAATGCAAAACACCTGAACTGACAAATGTGTGGATCTGTCACGAGAAGGAGTACAAACTGCAACTGATGTGCCTTTAAAATGATGCAGATTCACACTTTAAAGTGTGAATCTTCATCACTTTAAAGTGTGAATGTTATCGTCGTCCTCTAACAAAGTCACTTCCACTCCGGCAAAGTGGACTTGCAGCTCTTAGGCTCAATGCCTTGAGCGCATTTGAGTATGGAGACAAAGTGGAGCTGTGCTACTCAATAACACTTGACATGATGAACGTCTGTAAACAATAGTTGGTCCTTGCAAGCGGTTCAAATTTGAAGTGTAACCACGGACCTGGGTCGTGTGCGTAAATGCCATGATACGTCTCAATAATAATAATTATAGTTCAATTTGTAACGCGCGCACATTTGCAGACATAGTGGCCGCAACTCAGAAGAGCAATGCTACGTAACGCTCGGTGTCACCGTCCTTTGAGTGCTCAACTCACGGCCAGAAGGTTATAGGTTCGAATCCTGGGAAAGCCAATCGTGCCTCAGATAAATAGATACCACTTTATGGAAAGTCAACGGTAGTTATTTCAGGGAGAGACTCCCTCCCCCCCCCCCCCCCTGACATAATATTGTAGACTTTCCAACGCCGGCTCAGGGCCTGCAGCAGAGATTAGCAGAGCCCCATGATTGTTTTTACCGATTAATGAAATAGTTGTGTTTTTGTTTTCGACGAACGATTGCCATAGCCACGTGCTTCTCAATGGTCAAATTATTCCTACCAATCAGCATAGGTGCAAATATGTCTATGAAGGAGAAGTTGGTAATCTTACTGAAGATAAATAAGGCCCTGCTTTTGACAACTCCGTGGATATTTTTTTTTATGTATCCTGTAGAAAAGACATTAAGCGGAACAGCGACTGGATTAGCAGACAAACGAATTTACAGAAAATGGAAAATATTCCGCAATGGTCTATGCCAGTGCTTTGCTTGAGGTTCACGGTGGCTTAGTGGAAATTTTGTTCATGCCCGTGTGTTTTGGAATGGCTCTCCTCTGGGCTGTTTGAACGGCTGTCTCACATTCTTGGTAAGTGCCCAATAACATTTACTGGGCTTTCATGGGCCGTTAAGAGCCAGGACTACCGCTGTGAATTCAAACTTGGTCTTTTGCACATTGGCAACGGATTGCCCGCGGCATTTGGTTTCGAGAGTCAGGAAAGCAGGAAGGGTGACTGTCTGTCATCACGCTCAAGCGAACGTGAGGCGGTGCGAACCTCCCACTTTCAGCCCTGAGCCAGCAATAGTAAATTCCACAATTCTATGGCGGGGGTAAGACCCTCCAAACAACAACAACAACTAATGATGACATCCAACACAGAGGTACGCAGGCTATTAGTCCATGGGCCAGCGCAAGAAATTGTTACGACTTTAGTCACGCCGATTTATTTGCGAGGCTAATTATTTGATATTCCATTCATTCCAAACGATTATCGCACAATTCACTGTTATTGGCCACATATAGAAATTGCAATCACGAAAGTTGTGCCACCTTCGATGGGACCGACAAGTGAAATATCTGGTCCGGGCTCGTTAAGCATATCTTGTGGTCTGGGACTAATAAAACGAGTGAACCCAAACTAGGTTTTAACCACAGCAGCGCTTGGCCAGATAGAGAAACGGGAATTTTTAACTGCATTCGCAGTTGAGCTGAACAAAAAAAAATAGATCTGTTTTTGAACGTTTCACTGTTGGGCATTTTCCATGTCTGCGTAATGAAATGGAAGGATACTAATGTAAAATTAAATGCTTTAAGAAAAACACAGCATTCCAATTGTGTGACTTATTGTGTCAAATCACATGGCGCACAATCAGGCGAATACGTCTGTCTGTGACGTGCAGTGTTTCGGTGTTAATTATAACCAGAATGACAACATTGTAATGGACATATGGACATGAATTATTAGAATTATAGAGGTAATGTGTGTTTTTTATTGTGTTTGTGAGACTCCCAAACTGTGCTCAGAGGTGGTAGTCGAGCAAATGCACAAGTCGTATAAAGTTGAACTGCTATCCCCTCTTCTTGCGTAGGCTTTCTCTCGGGACTTATGTTTCATGCGATTCAGGAAGAATGCTCCGTTTGGCCAAGTCAAGACAAATAGCCTCTCTGCTCAAATGAGGAATGGAAATTTCTTCACCACATGACACGACACCGATAGGACAAATAGGAACAAAATTTGGAAGGGTAAAACGTTATTTTGTAAAAAAAAGAATAGATGTATTGATCGCAAAGTGAGGACATACAGAAATAGTGCTGCCGGTTCATTATGATTACTCAAAGTTTGATTATAAAACCCAGGATAACCCAGTCGTGCAGACGCTTGGGACCTTAAGTCCGCTTCGGCAAGACAAACACACTTCGTACCAGAGGGAGAGAAAGGGGGGGGGGGGGGGGGAGACATACGCACACACAGTGGTCACTACACCTGGACAAACACAAGGCAACATGAACAAGCGTTGTGCGCTACACCTGGACACACACAAGGCAACATGAACAAGCGTTGTGCGCTACACCTGGACACACACAAGGCGACATGGGTAGGTGTTGTGAGCTACACCTGGACAAACACAAGGTGACATGAACGGGTGTTGTGAGCTACACCTCGACAAACACAAGGCGACATGAACAGGTGTTGTGTGCTACACCTGGACAAACACGAGGCGACATGAACAGGTGATGTGAGCTACACCTGTACAAACACAAGGCGACATGAACAGGTGTTGTGAGCTACACCTGGACAAACACGAGGCGACATGGGCAGGTGTTGTGAGCTACACCTCGACAAACACAAGGCGACATGGGCAGGTGTTGTGCGCTACACCTGGACAAACACAAGGCGACATGAACAGGTGTTGTGAGTTACACCTTGACAAACACAAGGCGACATGAGCAGGTGTTGTGCGCTACACCTGGACAAACACAAGGCGACATTGGGCAGGTGTTGTGCGCTACACCTGGACAAACACAATGCAACATGAACAGGTGTTGTGTGCTACACCTGGACACACACAAGGCGACATGGGTAGGTGTTGTGCGCTACACCTGGACAAACACAAGGCGACATGAACAGGTGTTGTGTGCTACACCTGGACAAACACAAGGCGACATGAACAGGTGTTGTGTGCTACACCTGGACAAACACAAGGTGACATGAACAGGCGTTGTGCGCTACACCTGGACAAACACAAGGCGACATGAACAGGTGTTGTGAGCTACACCTGGACAAACACGAGGCGACATGAACAGGTGATGTGAGCTACACCTGGACAAACACAATGCGACATGAGCAGGTGTTGTGAGCTACACCTGGACAAACACAATGCGACATGAGCAGGTGTTGTGTGCTACATCTGGACAAACACAATGCGACATGAACAGGTGTTGTGAGCTACACCTGGACAAACACAATGTGACATGAACAAGTGTTGTGAGCTACACCTGGACAAACACAATGCGACATGAGCAGGTGTTGTGTGCTACACCTGGACAAACACAAGGCGACATGAACAGGTGTTGTGTGCTACACCTGGACAAACACAAGGCGACATGAACAGGTGTTGTGTGCTACACCTGGACAAACACAAGGTGACATGAACAGGTGTTGTGTGCTACACCTGGACAAACACAAGGTGATATGAACAGGTGTTGTGCGCTACACCTGGACACACACAAGGCGACATGAACAGGTGTTGTGAGCTACACCTTGACAAACACAAGGCGACATGAACAGGTGTTGTGAGCTACACCTTGACAAACACAAGGCGACATGAACAGGTGTTGTGAGCTACACCTTGACAAACACAAGGCGACATGAACAGGTGTTGTGTGCTACACCTGGACAAACACAAGGCGACATGAGCAGGTGATGTGCGCTACACCTGGACAAACACGAGGCGACATGAACAGGTGTTGTGAGCTACACCTGGACAAACACAAGGCGACATGAGCAGGTGATGTGCGCTACACCTGGACAAACACAAGGCGACATGAGCAGGTGATGTGAGCTACACCTGGACAAACACAAGGCGACATGAACAGGTGGTGTGAGCTACACCTGGACAAACACAAGGCGACATGAACAGGTGATGTGCGCTACACCTGGACAAACACGAGACGACATGAACAGGTGTTGTGAGCTACACCTTGACAAACACAAGACGACATGAACAGGTGTTGTGAGCTACACCTGGACAAACACAAGGCGACATGAACAGGTGATGTGCGCTACACCTGGACAAACACAATGCGACATGAGCAGGTGTTGTGAGCTACACCTGGACAAACACAATGCGACATGAACAGGTGTTGTGAGCTACACCTGGACAAACACAAGGCGACATGAACAGGTGATGTGCGCTACACCTGGACAAACACGAGACGACATGAACAGGTGTTGTGAGCTACACCTTGACAAACACAAGACGACATGAACAGGTGATGTGCGCTACACCTGGACACACACAAGGGGACATGGGTAGGTGTTGTGAGCTACACCTGGACAAACACAAGGCGACATGAACAGGTGTTGTGAGCTACACCTGGACAAACACGAGGCGACATGAACAGGTGTTGTGCGCTACACCTGGACAAACATGGGCAGGTGTTGTGCGCTACACCTGGACGAACACAAGGCGACATGGGTAGGTGTTGTGAGCTACACCTGGACAAACACGAGGCGACATGAGCAGGTGTTGTGCGCTACACTTGGACAAATACAAGGCGACATGAACAGGTGTTGTGCGCTACACCTGGACAAACACAAGGCGACATGGGCAGGTGTTGTGAGCTACACCTGGACAAACACAAGGCGACATGGGCAGGTGTTGTGCGCTACACCTGGACACACACAAGGCGACATGAACAGGTGTTGTGAGCTACACCTGGACAAACACGAGGCGACATGAAAAGGTGTTGTGAGCTACACCTGGACAAACACGAGGCGACATGAACAGGTGTTGTGAGCTACACCTGGACAAACACAATGCGACATGAGCAGGTGTTGTGAGCTACACCTGGACAAACACGAGGCGACATGAACAGGTGTTGTGAGCTACACCTGGACAAACACGAGGCGACATGAACAGGTGTTGTGCGCTACACCTTGACAAACACAATGCGACATGAACAGGTGTTGTGCGCTACACCTGGACAAACACGAGGCGACATGAACAGGTATTGTGAGCTACACCTGGACAAACACAAGGCGACATGCACAGGTGTTGTGAGCTACACCTGGACAAACACAATGCGACATGAACAGGTGTTGTGCGCTACACCTGGACAAACACGAGGCGACATGAACAGGTGTTGTGAGCTACACCTGGACAAACACAAGCGACATGAACAGGTGTTGTGCGCTACACCTGGACAAACACGAGGCGACATGAACAGGTGTTGTG
The DNA here is from genome assembly GCF_015708825.2 of Lethenteron reissneri. NCBI lineage: Eukaryota > Metazoa > Chordata > Hyperoartia > Petromyzontiformes > Petromyzontidae > Lethenteron > Lethenteron reissneri. The sequence continues at coordinate 2,738,055 of NC_083798.1, read as the reverse complement.
AGCTACACCTGGACAAACACAATGCGACATGAACAGGTGTTGTGCGCTACACCTGGACAAACACGAGGCGACATGAACAGGTGTTGTGTGCTACACCTGGACAAACACAAGGTGATATGAACAGGTGTTGTGCGCTACACCTGGACACACACAAGGCGACATGAACAGGTGTTGTGAGCTACACCTTGACAAACACAAGGCGACATGAACAGGTGTTGTGAGCTACACCTTGACAAACACAAGGCGACATGAACAGGTGTTGTGAGCTACACCTTGACAAACACAAGGCGACATGAACAGGTGTTGTGTGCTACACCTGGACAAACACAAGGCGACATGAGCAGGTGATGTGCGCTACACCTGGACAAACACGAGGCGACATGAACAGGTGTTGTGAGCTACACCTGGACAAACACAAGGCGACATGAGCAGGTGATGTGCGCTACACCTGGACAAACACAAGGCGACATGAGCAGGTGATGTGAGCTACACCTGGACAAACACAAGGCGACATGAACAGGTGGTGTGAGCTACACCTGGACAAACACAAGGCGACATGAACAGGTGATGTGCGCTACACCTGGACAAACACGAGACGACATGAACAGGTGTTGTGAGCTACACCTTGACAAACACAAGACGACATGAACAGGTGTTGTGAGCTACACCTGGACAAACACAAGGCGACATGAACAGGTGATGTGCGCTACACCTGGACAAACACAATGCGACATGAGCAGGTGTTGTGAGCTACACCTGGACAAACACAATGCGACATGAACAGGTGTTGTGAGCTACACCTGGACAAACACGAGGCGACATGAACAGGTGTTGTGCGCTACACCTTGACAAACACAATGCGACATGAACAGGTGTTGTGCGCTACACCTGGACAAACACGAGGCGACATGAACAGGTATTGTGAGCTACACCTGGACAAACACAAGGCGACATGCACAGGTGTTGTGAGCTACACCTGGACAAACACAATGCGACATGAACAGGTGTTGTGCGCTACACCTGGACAAACACGAGGCGACATGAACAGGTGTTGTGAGCTACACCTGGACAAACACAAGCGACATGAACAGGTGTTGTGCGCTACACCTGGACAAACACGAGGCGACATGAACAGGTGTTGTGAGCTACACCTGGACAAACACAATGCGACATGAACAGGTGTTGTGCGCTACACCTGGACAAACACGAGGCGACATGAACAGGTGTTGTGCGCTACACCTGGACAAACACACGTCGACATGAACAGGTGTTGTGAGCTACACCTGGACAAACACAAGGCGACATGAACAGGTGTTGTGAGCTACACCTGGACAAACACAATGCGACATGAACAGGTGTTGTGCGCTACACCTGGACAAACACAAGGCAACATGCACAGGTGTTGTGAGCTCCACCAGAACAACACGAGGTGACATGTACAGGTGTTGTGTGCTACACATGTGCGCTAGGCAGGTGGCGGAGCGAGCGTGAAGTCAAACGCGCCACCAGAGAGACGTCTTCAACGCCGCCGCGTCGGAGTCGGCGCCGTGGCGTCTCGCTGGCGGCAACAAAACAGATCGTCTCGGGCACCACGACGCCTCCGCTGGCGACTTGGGGAAGACCACAGCCAAGGGGCCACGCAATCCCCCCACCCCCCACCCCCAACCCCCCACCCCCCCACCCCCCCACCCCCCCACCCCTCACCCCCACCCCCAACCCCCCACCCCCAACCCCCCACCCCCACCCCCAACCCCCCCATTCCACCCCCAACTATAGGTCAGATCAGTCCTATAGGTCTGAACATTCCTGTGGGTCTGAGCAATCCTATAGGTCTGAGCAATTCTATATGTTTGAGCAGTCCTATAGGTCTGAGTAGTCCTATAGGTCTGAGCAATGTCTGAGCAATCCTATAGGTCTGAGCAGTCCTATAGGTCTGAGAAATCCTATAGGTTTGAGCAGTCCTATGGGTTTCAGCAGTCCTATAGGTTTGAGCAGTCCTATAGGTTTGAGCAGTCCTATAGGTCTGAGCAGCCCTATAGGTCTGAGCAGTCCTATAGGTTTGAGCAGTCCTATAGGTTTGAGCAGTCCTATAGGTCTGAGCAGCCCTATAGGTCTGAGCAGTCCTATAGGTTTGAGCAGTCCTATAGGTCTGAGAAATACTATAGGTCTGAGCAGTCGACTGTAGTGGACAGGATGCACACCGGGTCCAAGTTGACCGAAGACGTCTTTAACAGTCGCCACCAAACCACGCTCACGCACGCGCAGCCCCGAGGTAGCGACGGATATTCCACATTGCCGTGTCAGGGGCAACCTACCCCTCGCACTTATGTTATTGATCCCAATGGATGAGTCGAGTAGACTCGGTCCAGGGTTTGAATTCATGCGAAGGAGTGGAGTGCTCTAACAGCATCGAACAAAGGCGGTGGTCACCGCATCGCGCGGAGCTTTCAGATGCGCTTCTGTGACCGTCTGGAACGCTCCTCCTTCCGATATTAGGAAGCCAATGGGATTTCCGTAGAACTGTTTTAATGTGTTTAGTTCGTTGTCCTTCCCCCACACCTCCGATTAACACGGTCGGCTATGTATAGTGGAAAAAAGAAGTGCAACACACATGCGTACATACTGGATTTCGATCAATCACAGAATGACAGGGGTGCTGATGTGGTTGTGATAGTTAGCACGCTGGACTTTTACCCCAGAAATGTTCCACTTCATTCCCCTGGCGTGGCAGTTAAAGGGACGATGCGAGTTTCTTCACTCCCCATCCTCCCCCCCGTTCTCCTTTGCCTCCCTCTGTCCGCCCAGCATTATAAATGGGTACACATCACGGTTTAACACCTAGTCGGCTTTCGCAACCAATATCATCCATAACAGTTTTTTGGGGGGGTTAGATCGCGTAAATATGTAAATGTGTCACGTGACAACCCTTACTAGTTGGTCGTGTCGGGTGGTGGCGGGTTTTTAACGACACAACATTTATATATTTACGCGATCTAACCCAAAAAAAACACTATTAGGGTATTCTACGTGACTTTACCGAAAGAACCAATAAGACGAATCCCTGCAGTCACGAAAGCTTTAAATCGAAATTCTATTCGGGTACATCACAATTAGCCAATCGCCAGTCACGTGTGGGTGGTGAAACATGTGGGTGTTTCCCACCCCTTTCAAGATTTCTGGCCAGAGTGGAAGAGTAGGCCAAAGCACCATCTAGAGGGGCTCTCTCTGAGAGCTCCATCTCGTCGAGGCCCTTCCGGCAGCAGTGGCGTGAGCAAGCGGTTGCAGGGCTGCTCCTTTTGCATCCACCTGTTTTATGAACAATCGAATGATTGAATGAACGAATGGCCCTCAAGTAACTATTGTTTCCTGGGTCACCTGTACAATTAACGCAGTGGTCCCTCACCTGTTTAAATAGAGGGCATATAATGACATTGACTTTAACGGCTTTTTTTGTCGAAGTGCATTACTTTGTTATCCGACGTGCGTGCACGGCGCTTTACACGCTTGGGGGGGGGGGGGGGGCAAGAAATGGAGCTGTGAGTTTGATTGTAATTATTCCATAGATTGTACCACGGAATAATTGCTATACAGCTGCACATTGTGTTTTATAGCCAGCTTAGCCAACCATTGTTAATCTGAAAAGGGCAACTCATTTAGAACACATGTTAATAAGTATGAAATAATAGCAGCAATTAGAAATCAGCTCAAACACAATGACACTGATTGATTCAGTCCAGATGTACCATTAACAGTTTTTACCATTCACTCCACTTACTTAATTTCATGTTCTTTCTTTTTTTAATATTTTGTTTTTATTATTTTGCAAAGGAAACCTGGGACTGAGTATAATTACTGCACGTAGCAACATTCCTTAGAACAATAATTTCGACTAAAAGTGTGCCATCTGCTGTGCAGTGGCTTGTTAAGGGATTCCTGCGATATCATTCGCAGGAGTCAGTCTCGTTGTGTTCCATAGCCATAACTCAAAATGTTGCATTGCCAACGACAAACAAATTAGCCGCTAACTAATCATGAACAAAACATTCCGACGGTTACGAGGTCCTCGCGTTTACATTCCCAAAGACACCGATGGGATTGGGAATACCTTCTTTAATTAAGGGGCATTGAGGCTACTGCATTCCCATGCAAGTTGCATCAGACAGACGGACGGAGGGAGGAGGAGTAGGAGGCTCTGCACGGATTTATGGACATGCTTCCAGAAAAGGATTAATATCAGTGAATGGTTGAACGGTATCTGATGTAGACAATCATAATGGAGTGGCTACCGTGCATTGTAGCGATGTTTTAGAAAGTACAGAAAACTGAAATTGGATGTATGTTGAACTTCTTTCACACCGTACGTAGCCAACCGTGCTCATCGGAGGTGCTGGGGAAGGACAACACACTAAATCCCAGATAATTTTAATGTGAGCTCTCCAAAATGTTGGCAGAATTTTTTAAACATATTTTTTTGCTTTGAAGTTATTCCTTCAAAGTTTCTCCAGCTGGAAGTGCTGAATGAAGAACGGCAAAATCAACGAGTGAATTACATTTCCGATCATTTTGGCGGCTTCTCTGTTAAAGAGCGCCACTCCGTTTTGCTGGTTTCTCGTACCATATACGGGACCGTATTCGTTACAATGTAAACGTGTTCGCATACCCCAACAAAGCGCGAGGTAGCTTCTCGTCTCTGTCAGTGACCCCGATCGGGTCGCGTGCCTTGCACATTCCTATTTGCGTGGATCATATTCTCCACAGGACAAACCCCGTGTTGATTGCCCATCAAGTGGGTACTAAAGGTGGAAAATGTGCAGCCCTGCATTGTTTTTGCTCACCGCGCTGCATTTCCGTACGGGCCTCCACAACCACGCGTGACCTGTCAACCGACGAACTGGCGGTGTTCACATTAATGCTGCTGTTGGGTGGAGAGACGCAGAGGGATTTAAGAAACTCGCCGATTGTTTCAGCCACCGCGCCGGGAGATGGAAGTGGCGAACCTTGGATTTCAACTCTAGCGCGCCACCGCCCGTGACGTCACGGCAGCAGAACACCGCCAGGGTACGACGGGGACAAGTTGACCTCGAACCGGGAATGTAACTCATGACCCTTCTGATTGTGAGTCGATCACTCTGCCACTGCACCACCTAGTCAGACTGAAGAAAAAAATTATTTCTTGCGGTATTGTCGTTGCAAATCAAATCAGTCCTCTATGCCGAATAGCCTAGATGCTATTCCTGTAGATCGAAGCCCCACGTGTGTACGCTCGGGTGGCCTCTGGCAGCGCCAGTGCATAGGCGTCATTCCCAAATTCAGCTGCCAACTGCGTCGGCTTAACCGTTGGTAGTTTGTAAATCAGTACGAAATAAATAATGTATGTGGCAGTGTATGTACGCAGTAAATTTGTAGCAGCCGGGTGTGCTGCTGTGGTAAAGTGCTTCTGAGTTTAAATTCCAGTTAAGGGTCAACTCAGCCAATCGCTCCTCTGGGGCTTGATAAAAAATAAGTTCCAAATTTATATGCAAATCAAGAGTGGTTGTTTCGACTGATAAGTCTGGCTCCTGCCATGGGATTGTGACATTTACAGCGCAAGGCTCATTGCCACTGATACAAATGCTTGCGCGGGCATGCAGACACTTTCACATGAACCCTTTGTATTTGAGTACTGCATACGTATTCATGGCTTTCTGAATTAATTGCAATCGTCACCGTTGACTTAATCCATTGAATATCAGATGGTGGAACACCTTGAACGCGGAGTTTGAAGGTTAAATATTGAACGTGATGAATATAAGTGGTGGGCAAAGTGTGATGGCATTAAGGGGCGCCACAGGTGGCGAGATGTTAACTCCCTCGCCTGGTATTCAGGAGGTTGTGGGTTTGATCCTGACCATGACGCCTGTTTCGAGAATTTGGCTGCTATACATGTCCACGTGATAAGCCACTTCGTTGAGCTATCATTTGTGATAGCCAGGTCGCTTCTGAAACAAGAGCTGTACAGCTCAGTGTGGCCTTAACTGGTCAAATAAAACAACTAGTTTAAACCGTGAATATTTGAGTTTAAGTGCAGGGGCTTTGGTTCCCTCTACTACCCTGCTCTAGGTTTTCCCTTCGCTTCTTGGTGAACACATCAGCAAGGGATGGCCTGTGTTTCTCTGCTGTTTGACTTGAAAACGGTCACCCTTGCCGGTGCTTGGACCGGGAGGCGCATCGATCAGCGATGGCGTGCCGCGTGAAGGTTTCCATCTTCCTCAGCCAACATCCGATGAAGACCGCTGCCAAGGCATCGACTTGGGAACGGCAATCCATCAGAGAAAGCAAGAGCCGCCTTGGATTACTATCTTCTCGGCAGGTGAATATCACGTGGCCACGTGGGCGGCGTCGTGCAACTGACGAATCTCTCCGGCGTGGGATCAGCGCCGGAGACCTTTTTGGAATCGTCGCGGGAGTGCTGAGGCCATCGTCTCGCAACGCGCCGTGCAATTATCCCGCGACAAAAGAGGGGAGCGCTCAACAGAGACATCACGACCCACGGCAAAGAAAGAAAGGGCGAGCGGCAGAGACTGCGTGGGGAAAACGGCGGTGTCCAGACTCACGAGCTGACCACAGACAATACAGACCAGACCACGTGGCTCCATGTCACGCAACCGTCACTTGGCGGTGAAATCGCATTGGGGACCCTACAAGTGGCCAAATCGGGGCATTGACCTTGAAATGTTGCTCGTCAAGTTTGCTCAATGAAAGCAGAAGATCACCTCTGGGTGCCGCTCATTATATCTGTCTCAGTAACATGCCCCCCTTCTCTATACATCCACCCGTAAATAAGCAGCCCCTGAACAGAATCACCCAGAATGCATATCTCGGAAATAGGCAGAATTCAGCCTGGAGAGTGCTCGGATGGGTAACCACCATGTGGCAAACACAGGTGTGGTAGGCGCTGTGGGCAGTAGAGGGCAGTGAAGCAACATACACTAAGTCGCACTGACCAGAGTGGTGAAGTATGGTTGAACACCCTTCACACAGGCGTGGGGAGGCCCTCAATCCCAGCAACTGCGTTGACAAAGCGGACTGGACATGCACCCAAAGCGCTAAACGACGGATGTTCCACGGATTACAAACAAACAAACTCAAAAGTTACGTCTGGTTTTATTTTGGTGCGGGGAGGGGATTCCTATATTGGATCTAAATGACCGCAGCCTCGCTGGACCAAGAGCACGTGTTGCTGGGGTGAGCAACGTCACGTGAGCCATGCATGGGTTGTTGTCGTAGCGATGGCCGACGGAAGTCATTCAAGCCGACGATGCTCGTCTTTTGGAGAGGCCGTCGTGGACAAACAAACACAAGCGAAACAAGGTAACACAACCACCCAACAACAAAAAAAGGGATTCTAAAAGCGGCCCCCGGTTCGCAAGAGCGCAATGAGTAATGGCCCCGTTTTATTTTGTTTTCCTTGCTTGACTAATTGCGGAATGGTAATTGCTCCATTATCGGAGGCTGAGGTTGAGGAGGAGGAGGACTGATTGATAGCCCTCACCTCCAAGCCCCCGGCGAGGGCTCCCCGCCGCAGCGAGGCACCGGGGGGGGGGGGGGGGGGGCTGCGTTCCCACAGCGGCACGTTGAGTCATGCCCCCCCCCTTGACCCCCCTTGCCCCCCCTGCCCCCCCCGCCCCCCTCTCTGGTTCACCTGTGACGCTTCCCTGGGGGAAAGCAGCTCAAGTGCATAAATCGGGGGAAGGAATATTTCACTCGGCAGGCCAAATGCCCCACGATTGCTCTTTGCACCTGGGTCGGCAGCCCTTTCTGACAATTCGATTTATGAACGCGCGTTGATGTTTTCTGCCGGGCGTTACAGGTGGTGGTCGCGCGGTAGTTGTCGAGCACTCGACTCTCAGCCAGGAAGGGTGCAAGTTCGATCCCATGTGGGGGTCCTCCGTCCCATAGAGGGATCTGGATATCTGTGAAAAAGAGCTTCATAGCTCATCGGATTCCTCCAGTCTAAATCAAGATTCTGATCTCCAGAGAGCCCTCTCTCTCTCTCGATGGTATTGTGACCTATGCTTCCACGGTGGCCAAATATTCAGAAAGAGGTGAGAGTACCCACGCTTTACCCCACCATCACGTGAGCTGCCGATCGATTATCTGCTACATACCCATTTGTACTGCTGTGTGAACAGAGGCGTTGGGTGGAGGAGTCGAGGGGAGAGACTGTAGAAACTTGGCCATCCATTGTTTCAACTGCCGCGGCAGGGTGCTGAATCGGCGACCTCCGTGAATTTTTAAAGGGGTCGACGTTGTGGCAGTTCGTGCGGCGTGACTGACCCACAAGATGAGAACATGGAACCCCCCTCCCCCCTTCCCCCCTTCCCTCCTTCCCCGCCGCCACTGGGCCTCCAGGGCTGCCAAGGGGAAGAGTTTCGGCACCGAGACGCTGACGTTTGACTTTTACATTTCCATGGCAAGGGTAGCAATGCATCTGCAAGGCACACCTTCATTTGCTGTGACAATTTCTCCTCGTTGCTATTATTATTATGTTGCAGCGAAAAACATAGATATTGGTTAACATGTGAAAATGCACACTCGGTTACATAACACTCCGTTATATACCCATGATCCCCGCAGTCTCCACACACACACACATGCCCGTGTTGACACACCCAACAGTCATTGCACACACACACACACGAGCGCATACTCGCGTTGTTTACCAAAGTGACTTTGGGAGCAACTAGAAACAAAAATGTGCTTCTGCAATAGATTAACCTTCGTAATGAAAAAATGAATTGAGCTGATGTTGTAGGAAAAACATTCTAACGCGCCCCACATGTGCATTGCGAGCGTGCGTGCGCGCGTGTAACACCAGTAAGCACTGTGTGCATCAGCCACGTCGCTCGCCACGAACACGGCCTCGTTAGACCACGTGCCAAACACAATGACGGCACTGTCCAGACCCTGTCACCTCCAGAAATGTTCCGCCGGCTTTAATTGAAAGTGACAAACCGTTCGTGGCGAAGGGTCGGAGTGCTTCGCGTGGTGTCACGGCTGGGGTTTCCACGCTCGACACAACTGAACACATCCCCTTTCTTTCAAACGCCCGTCTCACAAACACTTTTCGCCTTTGCTGTGCGAATGCAATGAATGGATGGATGAATGATTTAAATAACGAATGCATTCAAAGGTCGCACTCACTGCACACAAAGTGCTTGCCACAAACGAACCACGATACCTCGTTGATCTCGTCATGGAGTATAAAGCATCACGCGAACTCCGGTCCTTCTCGCGGCAGCGGCGGCTTTTGGCTGCTGCCATCGAACAAAGGCGGTCACCGCATCGCGCGGCGCTTTCAGATGCGCTTCTGTGGCCGTCTGGAATGCTCTTCCTTCCGATATCAGGAAGCCATTGGAGCTATGCACTTTAAAATTTACATTGAAAACTAATTTCTTTAGAACTGCATTTTGTATTTAGTTTGTTGTCCTTCACCCGCACCTTCGATTAGCGCGATTGCCTACGTACGGTGCGAAAGAGGTTCAACATACATACAACGAATGGATGGATGAATCCCAACATGCCTTTAATTATCGTGATGTATAATAATCAGCCCAACGCGCACACACACACACGGCGACCCGGAGCCATGTTTGATGGCACGGAGGGAATTTCATGACGGCATAAACACGTTGGGGGCATCAACTAGGATGTTGCACCAATTGGAACCTCATTTGCCAGTAACAAAATATGATAATTGGTTTTTTACCCTTTTAACTGGCAACAAAACTGACACCTTTTTTTTACAAGGAGTCATGTTTGCATTGACCACAATACCTGTAGTCGGAATGCAGGTATTGTGGTCAATGCAAATATGACTCCTTGTAAAAAAAAAAAAGGTGTCAGTTTTGTTGCCAGTTAATAGGGTAAAAAACCAATTATCATAGGATGTAGTAATCAAGCATCGTCGAGGTGAACAGGAGGAGGATGTGATGGGGGCGCCTGGGCAGGGTGGAGGTGGGCAGCCCACGGAGTTTCACCCACAGGTCGGTCTCCTCGGGGGAGGCCCGACGCCAGATGGTGAGACGCCGTCACGGCGAGCCTGGGGGGTCAGGAGTCAGCTGTGCAACAGCGACGGGATCTAGCACAAGGAAGGAAGCCACGGCAAGCGGTGGTGGCATCAACACAATTGACTGATGACCTCTTGATCTTGGTATGATGTTGGTAGGTGTTAAATATTTCTAGAAATTCAAAGATGACACCAATCATGATGCGTATTGGATTTAAAAGCATGGCTAGAATCTTATTTAAACGATTAAAGAGCGATGTTTCAATGAAACAATAACGCACATTATATTGGCAGCAATCTTTATGGCTTTCATCAGCGTTGGCCAACAATTGACCAATGTTTCTCTTAGCATTTGTCCGATAAAGACCGAATGCCGCCATTAGCATTTGTAATTTCCACGACCCTTTCGAAGTTTACAGCAATCGTGAAGGGCATTTTGAGGAATAGTTTCTATAGCAAAACTTAGAATTGCAAGACACCACCGCTGTAAATTATTTTACTCTGCGGCTGTAAGTCACCCTTCCTTGCGTCTTTCCGCTCTGAACAGGAACCGTTGCCCGAAGTCTTGGCCTGATGCGCACGTCATTTACGCAGCGTTATCCGCAAAAAGGTGTTGAGCAAATTTTTCACCGTCCATCTCATCGCCGTGAAACGCGTCTGTTGATTTTATTTTGCTTTAAATCGTCGACACTTGCACGACCATCATCGGGTAATTATTGTTCCTTTTGACGCGCAACAAAATCGACCGTTGTTGGGAAATAATTTGGGGAAAAGTGCCCGCAGCTCAGGTGGCAGTCACGCGGCCACGACGCGTGACTGCCGCCATCGAGCGAGGAATGCACCGCCGTGTGAATGCAATTTGAAAATTCTCCACAACTCGAATGAGTACGCACAATTGTGGGCCCCCCCTCCCCCCTTGCACCAAATTACATTCCGTTTGCAACACACACAAAAAAACACACAGTAACTATTGTTCGCGAAGCTACGTACAAAAAAAAAACCGGGGCTAAGATTTGTCGTCGAGTTTTTTTGTTTGTTATTGTTGCATATATATGCTCATAATTTTATACTTTGAAATTATGTGTACTATTGAACGGTGTGGGCCTTTTTTTTTTGGTTTGTTTTATTTTGGCCTTATTCTCGCGCACGTGTTCAACGTTTTCATTGTAACATTACTTGGGAGCGAGCAACGCAAGCGGAAAAGCGGCTAATTTAAAACAAAAAATGTGCAAGATAAGCGGTGCCGGATTAAGCTAGTGCGGGGCCTGTAGCATGATGTTATCGAGGGGCCCTAAATAAAAACACGTAAATATTAAAAGACATTATTTGTTTACTTGCATAGTAAACTAATTGTATTTTTCATTTTCTATACAGCCAGATAATACGACAAATCGCTAACCTTAAACACCCAGTCGTTCATAAAAGTTGAAGGCGGTATAGTACTATAGTAATAGAGCAAGTGCGCAATCACTGAACCGGAATTGATAGCTTGAAAGCGTTTAGCGCGGGGCCCTTGAATGTTCGGGGCCCGTAGCAAATGCTCCTTGTGCTACTGGGATAATCCGGCACTGAAAATAGGTGGGGTGCTGCTTGAACCGCTTAACGAGAAATGGTAAAATACATACTCGTTAAGAAAACTGAAACGAGGCACCGTTTGCACCGTTCTACACGCACGTGTGTGTGCCGCAGTTATAACATTTATTTGAACAATATTCTCCATTGATCTCTGCTCCCAAGGAGTAATTTAACTTATTTCCTGCAGCTTTGCCGGTGTTGTGCGTTGTGGCGCTGGATCGTGGCCTCTACTGCTGCTCCGAGCCGAGGAGACCTGTTCTTGTGATTCCCACGATTCATCATCATCAACATCATCATCATCGTAATCATCAACAGCAGCAGCAGCCACTGTCTGGATGAAAACCTACTCCACTCCATAACCACATCCTTCACCATCACGCGATGTCACGATCCATCTCCCTCCTGAGCACGAACTCCATCGCATCAGTCCACGATCGTTCTCGTGGGCTCGCTCACTCCGCTGAACTCCGGTGAGCCGCTGTCCACGATTGTTGCAATCGATTTAGAACAATGAGCCTTGTTCAGAAATACCGTGCGAGGAATTGCATTTTAAGAGGGATTTAAAAAATATATGAATAATGACTCAATCATTCAAAACAAAAAACGAAGACGAAGGGTATCCATACACAAACAATCAATGGATATTGCTCATCTCCATTGGCCGCAGTAAGCCAGTGCAAGATATTCCACATTTCTATGGCAGGGGGCCGTTCTGTTTGTAAGACAGTCGCCGTTGACATGTGTAAGTGAAAAATAAGCGAAATGTATGCTATTAATACATTGTGGCGTGCAAGTCTTACCTTTTACATCTCAATAAAGTCAGGTTAATAAAAAGTACATTCATTACATTAAAAAGTAAGCTATGCTGCACCTGTACCTGTCAGACAAAATATTCAGCAAGGTGAAAGCACTGTTACTGCTGGTGTATTAATACGCTTATTTTACGAGACGGGATTTCGAGTCCCACCCGACTTATTTCGCTTATTAATACACGAGAATACATTTTAGATCAATGTCAAATCGAGTCCAATTTATATGAATTGTGTAATGTGCAGTGGAAAATATCTTGTTTTTTGCCGTGTTTCCAAGTATGTCTTTATTCAACCCATCTCATCGTATACAAATCATAGAGGGGCACATTAAATATGTCATTTATTATTCTTACTACTACTCCTACCATGCTTTGAAAGAATCTAAGTGCCCTGGGCTGGAGCAAATGCACCCTGAGAGGTGCTCACTGCTGCTCCGGGCTCTGCACGATAGATGCGGTGGCGATTGGACACTTCTCACCGCAGACCAAATTTCGACACAAGACAACGGACTGTTGAAAATAATCTGCGCAAAAGACACATCCATTCAAACTTGCCTTCCCGTAAAATCTAAAAAAACAAAAAGAGTTTCTTTAATCGCGATTTGTTGCATGTATTTGTTTGTATGTATGTACTACGTACATTTTTACGCTATTCGTCCACCACGGTTGAACTTATTTTGCTCACGGTTTTAACTTACGTTGCTCAGCCGGTGCCAACCGCTGAGGCCGTGGCCCGTTTAATCGTGTCACGCCGGGTGCTCTGTGGCCCCTGCACCGCTCCCGTTCTGCCGTGCACTCTTGACGAATTCATTGAGGGCGAAATTGGCACGTCAAATAAAGATTGATCGATATTGCATCTCAACCTAAAACTGTTCAAACACAATTAACGAGCCAATATTGCTGGTAAAGGAGTCTGCTTTAGAGCAAAACTGCAGCATTCGTGGAAATAACGCAATACGCAATCATTCGAGCTGACCAAATTACTAAATAGCACGACAACAAACGACTGAACAAGATAACAAATTACGAAATAAGACCGAAAGCTGTTATCATACTTTATTACTGTTCATGTAAAAAAGAAAACTACCCATGGTAAAAGTTGCCAGTTGAGTTGGTGAAGAGCCGCTCCTTTTGACACTTCGGGACGAAGGGTCCACGTGGAGACAGGTGCCTGCGGTGTTCGCAAAATGCGTGAACGCGGTCAGTCGTTCCGGTTCACGCCCGACGGTGTCAGACACCTCTCTGCGTGACCCTCAACCACATCGGCTCCTCCAGCCTCGCCACCCACCACCCATTGGGTCAGTTTCAGTTAAAGTTATTTGGTATAGCCCTGTGAGCCATTTGGCTCTTGAATCGGGTGCAACCGCAACAAACAAAAAACAAAAACATGAACAAGAAAACATCTTAAAGTGAATATGTGACTACGTGCAAAGAGAAAATCCAAGAAAAGACAGCAACATATTGCAGAAAAAGCACCGTACACCAACGCTGTGTGCAAAAATCCGAGTGGGGTGCAAGTCAAACAACAACAACAAGAACCACAAGACAACTTAGATTAAGGCCATCAGTCTAACTCCGTCAATTTAACACGTAGGCTTTCGCGACCAATATTATTCATAATATAGGTTTTTGGGTCAGATCGCGTTATTTATAATTGTGTCGTAACCCTCCACCACCCGACACGGCCAAACAGTAAAAAATGTGTCACGTTTTTCAAAGGACAACATAATTCTCTCTTCAGCACACCGGTGGGCTAAAGAAGTGAATTATTTTGTCCTATGAAAAACGTGACACATTTTTTACTGTTTGGCCGTGTCGGGTGGTGGAGGGTTACGACACATTTATAAATAACGCGATCTGACCCAAAAACCTATATTATGAGTCTAACTCCGTACTACATCTACAACCTCTGACTGTCACGCGAGTGCTGGTGTGTCACTCAGCTGTACCACGTGCCCTACCCATCACTAAAGAGTCTCATGGATGACATCTGCAGTGCTTGTTCTATTCCTTTCTGTCCTGAACTTGTGAGTTGTTTACTTTACCCAAGCAGGGCATAATTTATTTTTGTATTTATTACTTTTCTCTGTATTTTTGTTTTGCCGAATATATATATTTTAAAAAATAATTTTCGTTGGTTTTGAAACGTGGTTTTAACATTCTGGCAAACATACTCGATGTGTGTTTTTCTTTCTGTTGCCCACATAAATAAAAATATTGTAAATAATTCACGGGAGTGAAGCGATTTGAAAATATTTTTAAATGGTAACTTTCCACTCTGAGAATGCTTGAAAATGTACACATTTGTTCAGGACATTTCCTTCTTTTTATTTTCTCAATGAAAATATTCCGTAATGGTTTACCTTCATAATAAACAAACCAAACAAAATGTAATCCCACTTAGATTTTTTTTCTATTTGCAAACGTCATGCAGTATTTTCTGGAAGTAAAAAAAAGTGAATGAATTAATAGAAAGTAACGTTATGGGAAACTAATTCAAGGTGCATGCAGGGATGCACAAGAACCTGCACGGTAAAAACATACCACAAAAGCCGTTGCTCACAAACGGCGCTATTGCAGACTTCTCGTCTGAATGTTTTTCTTTTCTCTGTTCAAGCGAAACTCAACTGGCTCTATGTTAACACAAACATCTGCTCAGCTCGAACACCATAATTTAACGTGTCGTTTGGGATTTTTCAGCATTAATAAAACACCAAAGAGACGTTGTGTGTGCGTGTGTGTGCCATGCGTGGGTTTTTCGAGCCGTGTTTTTCTCTTTGCGTGCGTACCAAAAAAAAAATATTCTGAGTAAGCAAAAAATCTTTGCAAATTTTTACGTGATTAATTTCACAGCCAGTATATTGGCTAAGAAATTAGGCTTGTCTGTAAATGTAGAAAAGTATAACAGTGTGTTCATTCACCACAGATATATATACACACATACATACACACACGCCGAATGTGAAATAAACCCGCGTTTCTAAAACCTTTTTCAGAACCCTTGGCGCAGAAGTTTAATACTTGATCAGCTGGTACGTGTTTCCTAGGGTGCTCGTATATCAGTCATTCAAACTAGAGGTAGACATTAACCGCATCATCTTTTGACTACACATTATATAACACTGGCATGCTTACTCGGGTGTAAATGGATGACACGTTGGACTCACAATCCAAAGACCGCCGATTCAATCTCCCAGCGTGGCAGTGTAAAGACCGGGACGAGTTTCTGAAATTCGCTCCTCCCACCTCACCTCTGTCCACCCAGCAGCAGTACAGACGGCTTCACCACAGCCAGTCGATGGGCAGGTCACGTGCGGTGGTCTAAAGTGAGGGTACTCTTTCTCAGGGCCGTCCAGAGGGGGCGACTCACACCGTGTGGGCCCCCCCCCCGATGCCTTCAAACTAAACCGAAGCGCGGGGAGCCCCCCAAAGCGCGGGGCCCGGGGCAGTCGCTCTGATTCGCCTTTACCGTGAGCGATGGCTCTGCTCCCCCTTCTTTAGTTGTCGCCAGTGGAAGAGTTGGCCAAATAGTCCCTGGAGGCCTTCCCACAAAGCAGTGGCATGAGCAAGTCGTTGCACAGGGCTGCATTTGTATACTTGACACTGAAAATATGACATAATGTACGAAACACCATCTGCTCAGGTGTTGCTGTGGTTAGCGTAAGTTGGGTGACCATTGGACTGGTGAGTTTCAATTTGAGAGGAAGTTTAACTCAGCCCAAGGGTCAATGAAGTGAGGACAGTGCCATATCATGGGATGCCACCTGTGGTCATCGTACGGTACAGATGAGATCTTGTCCGAGGAATGTGGAATTGGCCAAATGTCACCCGTGTAGATAATAAATGCCCAAAGCTCAATGCTGCATCTTACCCATATCATCATCGGCCATTTATCGATCCACTGCTGGATGAAAGCGATCCCTTCTTGACATGAGTCACAATGTGTTTGACCCTGAGGATTAGTTATAGTTTCTAACATTATTCTGCAAAGCAAAACCCTGAGTATAACATTTGT
The DNA here is from genome assembly GCF_015708825.2 of Lethenteron reissneri. Lineage (NCBI taxonomy): Eukaryota > Metazoa > Chordata > Hyperoartia > Petromyzontiformes > Petromyzontidae > Lethenteron > Lethenteron reissneri. Next base: position 2,721,606 of record NC_083798.1, on the reverse strand, counting down.
GACTTTACCTCATCAAGATTATTGCTAGAATTCGCATTTCTAAATCAATCACAAACTATTGGTTGTGCTATATAGGTGTGATGTAAAAATGTAATACTGGCAATCCTCAGCAATGCACGGTCAGTTGTCAACATTGGCACTTTGTGCCAAACCAATGTGTAACAAGTGAGTGACAGCGACTCGTTAGCAGGCCGCCAAACACAACAAGCAGTCAGCCCATTCAAGTGGAGAGTTTAATGAATTTGACACGAATGCTCACTGAGCCGGTGGCTGTCAAGGATAGCGGTACCCACATCTCAGGGTGCTCATCATTTGGTGGGGGGGGGCAGTGTGCTGTCACTTGTACCTCACAGGAAGAGGCACCTGGGTTCGATGCCTGACTCGGGCACCTTTCCTCGTCCAGTGTGAATGCTCTCCCCTGCTCTGTTTGGGATTCCTGCTACAGGTTGTCCCGTCTCCTTCCACCTCCACGAGATCACGTGGTGTAACTCGTACTGGCCAAAACATCCCAATGCTGAAAAATCGCCTGCAACTCAGTTGGGAGTACAACAGCAACAGCCCCTCCTCCTGCGAAAACTTGGCAGGGCCCTCCTGCAAAAACAAGTATTAAGACTCAGTGAGGCTTTCCTTGGTAATCCAGCGAAAAATGTATTATAGTACAACAATAAGGCACTGGGTCAGCATTGACTGCTGATTAAAGGCATCTCCACTCGGCGTCAGTCATGGGGGTTGTTTGACCATACTTCACCACGCTGGTCAAGTTAGGTTGGTGGAGGGTGGCCCAGAACCAGTTCAGTTATCACTCAATCATGATGTTGACCGTACCCTGGAATTGAACTCATCATGCAGCATGCTAACAACTGCACCACTCCTACCCCTCACACACACACACACTGCAACCACAATGATTCTGAAACTCAATTGTAAATGCACGATATTAATTAAAAATAATACATGTATTTAAAATCCTATCACTGGGAGGGACTTGAAGGTGTCAACAATTCAGCTGATGAATCTGCCTCAGGAATCGAACCAGCAGGGAGCTAATTGAGGTTTTGTATCCCATGTACCAGTTTGCTCTTGAGTGTAGATCTGTCGCGCTCTTCATGGCAGATTCGCAATGCCTTATTCTTGCGAATTAAGCATCGTCATTTTCATTTCCTAATGTTTTAGAAGTGTTTTATTTTTCGCTTTAAAAAGTAATTTTCCCAGGGAGTTGAAAGTTATTTTTGATGATGCAACGTTCGTCCCACATTTAGGCCAAATGTAAATAAAAACATTTTTACGACTATTCCTAATCTACGTTGGTTCGTGATTAAAAGTTGTACTTTCATCGGGATAGCATTTATGGTCCCAAGTTTGTTGTGGAAATCCCACAGTTTCATGCCAGGGATCACTTTCTCCATATGATCACCTCTCCTGACTTATCTCAAGCGATACTCATTTCGTTGTATCAATCCAGGAGAAATTATGGGTTGAGTGGAAACTCCACTGCAATTTAAACCGATGACCTCCACTGTTTATAGAGAAGTAATTATGTTCGGTGGATAATGCCAAGAGCTGACCAGGCGGTCCTTAAGATTTTGCCAAATTCATGGAGCTAAGCGATGCTGTGGTCAGGGCTCTCAGTCCTTCCATGCCTCTGGGTTGTTGACGAAATGAGTATTTCTTTGGGGGGTCGTCAACAGCTGTTGTACTACGGACTGACTTTACAACCGCCGTGGGATTGTGGAATTTCCAACACTTGCTGAGGGCCTCCAACACAAGATTGGCATCGCCCCACGTGAGCTTGACCAGGGAACTCCTCTGACTTTTGGCATGAGCCTGACCCTTTAAAAACACGCACACACATATCAGAACCTAACAATAGAGTGGGACTTCGTATGGCGATATGCCTTGTTCTTTCCGTTTGCAAAACCCAGACTTTGTTTGGTAGATAATTTTTTTTTTATGGAACTGGCAGCGCAGGCCAGTGCAGTGGACTGCGGGACTCCCTACTGTGGGAAATAAATAAATAAAGGCATTTTTTTTAAAATTCTCAGCGGTGTCACGCAGCTACGAAGGACAACGTTTGTTCTCGACAAGTCGGGCGCTCATTCGCTCCTCAATGTTACCCATATATCAGAGGACAAAGTCGCTCTGTCAGATCGCTCGCTGGATGTGCACCGACTCTGACAAGGAATTCCTTTCATGGCTCGGCTGGTGAAAATCTCCCTAAATAAATTTGCTTGCGGTAAGAACAGCAGGCGGGATTGCATTGTTAACAGACACGTCACTGTTGTCACACATCAGGGAGGGAGGGGGGGCAAACCATGATATGCAGTGATATCCTCTTGTTGTCCACTCGTATTTTTAATACTGATAATACGGCCGGCTCTTATGCATGCTCAGACGTCTAAAAAACACGCTTGTTATGTCTCCAGTATGCATGTTGCACTTCTTTCGCAACCGCACAGAGCCAACCATGCTGACCGCAGGTGCGGCAAGCCACGCGGTGGGGTGAGAGTCGAAGATCCGTGGCGTAGGCCTTGGTGAGATGTTGACTACCTCGCCAGGTATACAGGGGGTCGTGGATTAGATCCCGACCCTGACACCTGCTGTATATTTGGAGTTTGCGTTTCTCTCTCTCTCATCATGGTGGCGAGGAGATGTTAACTCCCTCGCCAGGTATATAGGAGATCGTGAATAAGATCCCGACCCTGAAACTTGCTGTATATTTGGAGTTTGCATGCCTCTCTCTCCCCGTGGTCACGTGGGATTTTTATCCGGGTCCTCCCGGTTTTCCCTCCACGTTCAGAAACACGCGTTGAGATTATTTGGCTGATATAAAAACTCACACGGTAAGCAACTTAATTGAACTATCACTTGTGGTGGCCAGGTCGCTTCTGAAAAAGAGCTATATAGCTCAATGGGTCTTTTCAGATAAAAAAAACTAAACATTGTTTCGTTCATAGTTTTAAATAGTTTCTTATTGAGAGCGGGACACAGCGATCACCGAGTACACATGTGTGGGGCTGTGCTGCAGCGATGGCGATGATGCGGAGCCGCCCATCCTCAACAACTTGACCTCTGACCGGTGTGAAGTGTGAAGGTCAAACAAACCTCCTTATCTTCTTGGTCCTTTCGGTAAAGTCACGTAGAAGGGAAATAATAAAATAATAAAAATTAAACATAATAAAATACAATTCTCACGACGTTTCGGCCACAACGCAAGCAGCCGTTCTCAGGTGAAGACCAGGTCTGTCGGAAAGACGGCGTCTGAATCTGCATCGGCATTGGACGCTGTCTCCCCGACAGACCTGGTCTGAATGACGCTGTCTCCCCGACAGACCTGGTCTTCACCTGATGACGGCTGCTTGCGTTGTGGCCGAAACGTCGTGATAATTATTTTATTGTTTTATTTTTATTACTTTATAATTTCCCTTCTACGTGACTTTACCGAAAGAACCAAGAAGATGAATCCCTGCAGTCACGAAAGAAGCTTTAAATCGAAATTTAAACCTCCTCATGATCGACACAGCACAGGGGGAGGGGTTCATCCAGCAGTGGATTGGCATAGGGCCGTGCAATTTAATTGTGACTATGTGTGTAGACATCACGACGGGCTCCTGTTGCTTTTACACGTAAGTCTGACTACTGCTTGAGGTTGTAAAAAGGAAGCGGCATGAACGTATTTTTGTATTTTCAAGGCGATGTAATCTGATCACTGGAGCACGCGATGATTACTTGTTCCAAATCACATCAATTATGCTGATTTAAACTTGGATAGGGCAGCACTGCGATTGCTGGTCGTGTATAGCGTGAACTCTGAGCGGTTTCTGCTGCTGCCTGAACCCACCAAATAAAATGTCCAGTGTTTTTTATTACAATCGTTTCATTGTTTAAATGATAGGACAGTAGGCACACTCGCGTGATCAACCTGCGATTAGCCCAGCATCAGAAAGGCGACGGCGCGCTGCGAATGGCACTGCGTCTGCGTCTCCTTGCGGTGGCGCTCCACAGCTGCCCAATGCGATGTCGGGTCGTCCCGTGCGTTGTTTGACACGATTGTCCGACGTTTCACTCCACGTGCTAAAGGTGGGGAGGGGGGGGAGCTTCTTCAGGAACGGCTGGATTAATGAATAATCCAGGCCTAGCAGAACCGTGCTGTTAGACAATCCCATCGACTGCAATGGGTTGCGCGTGACATCTTTCTCCCCAACAATGATTGGCGTACTCGAACCGACGCAGATGCCCCCGCTCCCTCCACCGACCGACAGAGGAATTCCTCCTTCTCGTATGCCGGGAGGTGGGATGATGGATTTATGAGTGTGGGAGTCGGTTCACGATTGCAGATGCACGCAGCGAAGTAGACTTGAAGAGGACGTCCCTAAGGCACGGCAGTTCTTCACCCAAACACGTGTTCCCATCCGACCCTAACCCTTTCCTCCCACGGTCCCCACGTGGTGCTCTCATCCAGGAGAATGCCAGCACGTGACCTCGGCCCGCCACTGTGTTACAAGCAGCACGTGTTGGGAATGGCAATTAGAGAACCAGACAGTGCTGTCCTCACATGGAAATATTAATAAATAAGACGCTGCCAAGTGATGGATGAGGTGGGCAGTGTCACTCGGGCCTGCGGAATACGTATTATTCAACAGTTGGGCGTTTTTTTTATATGTCGACACGAGCCTGGAAAATGTTTCGTTAAGAGGGAATCATTTAAAAGGAGATGCAATTACTTTCTTTCCACCGACGATAATTGATACGTGGACATTTAAGTAATCGTATGAGCTCATTGTTGCGAATGAGCTTCGGTTTAAATATAGATGATGTGCAAATTCGGAGACGCGTTTATTTTTTTAATATCAACGAAGCCTTATTCCAACTGAAAGGGGCAAAGGTACTTCGCCAATACTGCCGAGATCCTGAGTTCTAACTCCGATAGCCAACTCTGATGCCACGAGAATATCGAGTGTATAGTCTCTGGCAACAAAACAGGTGTTACGATGTTAAAACACCAAACTGAAACCTTTTACAAGGAATCATGTCTGCATTAACCACAATACTTGTGGTCAGAATGCAAACAAAACACATACTCCGATAATATATGCAGTTTTTGAAACGAATTAGTCCACAAAAGAGACAGCTTTTTTTGGAGCCTAGTCTCAAAAGGTGTTAGACCAGAGGACGCCAAAAGGCGTACAGCACAAAGACAACGCACTATCGTGTCGATGTTTAGTTGACTCTGTGTATGGGTCAAAAGGGTCACTTGATGGGACCTCAGAAGTAGTTCTATGGTGACTTCTTCCACAGGGCCCGGGGTGACCCTGTGCTTTATGAGAGTTCGGAATGGACACTTCACGTCGTGACGTGACACCGCTGGTGCAATTAGAACAGCGTTGTGCAAAACAAGACAAACACATGGAGGTATAATGATTGGAACATCACACACAAGCGTTGTTGTTGTTGTGTCAAGTGTGCGTCAGTTACATTGTGGGAGAACGTGCAACCCATGCCATGGAATTGCCTTGATATATCTGCATGCATTCCAATGTGTTTTTTTAAAATCAACCTTTCACAATACAAAGCTCCATATGCACGTGAAAAATCGCATTAGTTTCTGCTTATAACGGGGTCATTAAAACAGGTTTGTCCGTGTATGTACATACAATCTCAGACATTCTGATAGGAAAACCATTAATTCTAATGGTGTCATCTCTGAATTAAGAAATGGAAAAACCGATTAAAATCATGCATTTGCAGACGTGGCAAATATTGTGTGGCGAATATTAAGTTTTTCATCATCAAGTTTCAAGAAACCCGAATGTGAACTTTAATCAATGAAAAAGAATTGAATGCTCCAGAACAAATAAGATCACTTGCGTGCCTATTTGTATTAAAACCCAAACTGTTATTACAACACACGACATGAATATTGCATTGTGAAGCGAGGGGATTAAAAACAAGTCTGAGGCTGTAGTTTACAAGAGAAAATGTGTAAACTTGGTAAACATTCCAACGAAAAGCACAACAAACATTTGCTCACATATGAAATATGGTTACAAAAAAACTGGCATGACGTTCATAAAAAAACAACTTTGTGTTGAAGATGACTATGCAAGATGGTGGATGGCCTACACGCATTGTCTAAAAGTGCATTGTGAAAGTTTCATCAACGTACTCTGAGGTAACATGTTCGAGCATGAAGCGTGTTCTTAATGTGTCACATGGGCAGCGTAAAACAACAATTAACTTATGTACAAGACAACCAAAAGTATAAATGTGCTTTCGTTTCAGATGATATAAAAACAAACAGCTGGGAGTAGACCCACTTGTTCAGAGGTCAGAGCAATCAACTGGCATCTCTGAGAACCTCGGTTTAAACCTGGTCAGGCACCCACAACTGAACCGGCTGGTCAGGTGTGGTGAGTCCATGGTCTCAGCTCAGTCGCCAGCGATGGCAAAATAAAAATACTTTCCGTCTTAAACTTTCACCGGTGGAACTCCAGCTGAGAACGAAATTCGGCGTAAGCGTCACGTGACCTTCTCAGGGCAGAGTGTGGGGGAGAGTGCCGGCCATGCTGTCGATGGGGGAGGGGGTCACTTGAAGATCATTTCCCCAACACGTAGGGCGCCTCTTGCCTGTAAGGTCTCAAAATGGATTATCTGTCCCATGACATTGCTGGTGATAGCGCAATTGGAATACATTGGGGGGCGGGGGGGGGGGGACCAAAACATGATTGAAGTTTTGAACAAAAACCAAATGGCTCACAGGTCATAGGTTGATTTTATACATCTCATTTATTCCTCTAATGCGGTGATTGCAGCCACTGACAGAGATAATTATATTTAGTTTGGTTGTTAACAACACTGCCACACGCAATTGCTTTTTCTTGAAAATTGTTGTGACAGGGTCTAGGACTACGGTTGCCACCTGTCCTTGTTTTCCCTTCACTGTCCTCTTGTTGTGCTGTGGTTGTGAAATCTGTAAATCTTCCTGGAACATTGAAAGTCCTTGCTGATGTCGGCACAGTCATATTACACTGCTAAGTCAATTAATTTACATGTAACTCCCCTCTCTGCCAGAAGATATTGAGACATATTCTTCCCATGATATGTCATGAATGTGCGCAGATGTGTTGGGTTGATGCCGCGTGTTGTTTGGCACAATGTCCGACGCTTCGATCCAAGTGCTGGGAGCTTCTTCAGGAACTGAATAGTGAAAGTGAATTGAAGCTCCTAGCTCCTGGGAGCGAAACGTCGGGCATGCGATACAACCCGTGAGTGCTGCAGGCCAGAAGCAAAAAAGAGAAACACCCACACATCTTTCTTTATTCCTATTTTTGTTTTAATATACAGTCAGCACCCCGAGACAATCAGTGCACTTATTTTAAGACTGGCACGTAAAGACGAGGCCGTCAAATAAGCTCAGCGTTGGGTCAGCGCAGTCGTTCCCAACGCGGTTTGACCGCCCTCCGCGTACAATGTGCGTTCAATGAAACGTTCTTTTATTTGGCGACGATCATCGGTGTTGTTGATTGGTGGCTTTTTCTTTTCTCTCTCTCTCTCTTCTGACGCAGATTTTTCAAATCTCCCGTTCGTAACACCGGCAATGACCTCTGCTTCAGTGGACAATGTCACAGGGTGTTTAACATCCTCAACCCCCCCAACCCCCACCCGCCGCGGTTCACAGAAGACGACGTGCTTCGGTAATGCCCCGCCGATGTCACCGGACGGTCCTCGCGGGGATCGAACCCTCGGACGCCGTGCACACCGGCTCAGTGGCGAGCACACTGACCACTAGGCCTCCTGTAGGTGTGTGCGTGTGTCTCTTTATACCGTACATACACTCGCACGCACGGCAATAGACAGTATCAACCAAGGCCGTAATTATAATAGAAAATGGGGGGGACACATCCCCCCCCAAATATTCAAATATGTTCAAAATGTCCCCCCCAATATATTGCTATAAAATAGATTTCTGTTTATATGATTGTGGTTATGGTTGTATTTTATCAATCCCTAATCTCTGCCATTACATACAATTAAACAAGAAAAGGTAAAAAAGAAAAAAACAGAGCAATGTAATAAATACAATACACTATTAGACATTATTGTAAAAAATAAATAAAAAGTCTATCCTATGTGTTCGTGAATTGGTTTTATATTTTAGGCAGGAAATTAGTTTTCAAATTTAGATTTTTTTTCTGGGGGGGGGGGGGGGGAAGACCCCCAGACCCCCTGGAAGATTTGGTCCCCCCCAATGTTGACTCCATGGCTACAGCCTTGGTATAAACACAGACAGACAAAGATCCCTTGTGGAGCCTTGACAGGCGGACTACGAAGGCCGGCACGGCACACGAGGGTATTGGTGGCCAACACCATGCCCCAGGCCGTCTTTGTCTCTCCCCAGTGGTAATGTTTAACACACCGCACCGGGTACTCATTTGAGGCTGAGTCGACCTAGAGGAGGCCCACGACCGGTTCAGATAACCGGTGTTGGTGGTGGCCGTGAGCGGGAATCGAACTCGGGTCTTCGCCGCCGGGTTCGTAGCGCCAACCGTTGCGCCACCGCTCCCCGCAGAGACAGACAGACGTACGTACATATGTACACCTACATACAAATTTACACGCCGACATATACATTACGTACAAATATAAATGGTGCCAAAGGTTGTTTCACGAGCGGTCCCCGTGAGGCCCGCGGACGTGCGCCGCCGGTGCCCCTATCAGGGGGCCCAGGGCGGCCTACGGGGCCACGGCGGAGCCGCTCCGGGCGGCGCCGGGCCCCGCTCGGCTCGCGGTGCCCAGGTTGGTGAGCGCCATGGCCGCGTGCAGCTCGCTCCAGTAGCTGGACGGGTCGCCGGGCCCTCGCTTCTGTCCACTGTGGGTGAGCAGTTGTGGGTGTGTGCGTGTGTGTGTGAGTGTGTGTGAGTGAGTGTGTGAGTGAGTGTGTGTGAGTGTGTGCGTGTGAGTGTGTGTGAGTGTGTGTGTGAGTGTGTGTGATTGAGTGTGTGCGTGTGTGCGTGTGTGTGAGTGTGCGTGTGAGTGTGTGTGCGTGTGTGTGTGGGTGTGAGTGTGTGAGTGTGTGTGTGTGGGTGTGTGCGTGTGAGTGCGTACGTGTGAGAGTGCGTGCGCGAGTGGGCAGGTAGGAGTACGAGCGGGTGTACGGCGTGCGGAGGGGCGGGTGGGTTTGTGCAGCGGGTGGGTGTATGAGTGGGATGGTGGTCGGGCATGTGGACAGGTGGGTAGGTGAGTGGGTGGTTGTATGATTGGGTTGGTATGTGGGTAGGAACGTGCACGTGTTGGCGTGTAGGTGGGTGGGTGGAATTGTGTGTATTGATTGTTTCATTGTTGGTGTTGTTTGGATTTGTGGAATGTGTGCGTGTGGGGTGTGAATTTTAGTGTGTTGACGTGCGAGTGTGTGAATGCGTGTGCGAGTGTTGGTGAATGGATGGGTGGGCAAGTTGGTGGGTGAGAGGAATGGGAGTGGGCAAAAGGTAAAACACACAGATGCAGGAAACCATGTTCATCATTTGCCATGATCTCCATGCGTCTGTAGGGTGACGTCTCGGCACACAGCTTCATCTATTTCGAACCATTAAAGTGTGTAATGGGGAGCAGACCAGCACCACAGTAGCGAGGATGCTAAACCGCTGACCCTGTGACCTGCCTTCGAACTACCGGCCAAGGTTAACGTCAGTGGCGAGTGAAGCGGACCTGGGTCTACTCTTCACCAACCCACACTGACCATCACGGTGAAGTACGGAGAATCATCCATGCACTACTAAATTGACACTTCTGGGATGTATTATTGCGTGTAAAGGCAACGCTCCCTGGCCTGGCACCGTTACTCGAGCATTTGGAAGACAATTGGAAGGTTGTAGATTTAAAACCGGGTCAGCTCATCATTCTTCTGAGGCCTAAAAAATGAGTACCACATTTAGGAAAGTCAACGGTGGCCATCCCATAAAAATTCTGGCATCTGCCATGGGAATGTGAATATTTGCCACTGGATCAAGGCAACTCATAGTCACGAGCAGCATCCAATCACTCGTTTGAGAATGGAGAAATTGTGGCTTTGTCACGTACACGCACGCGACGGCGTTCATGTTTGCAACAAATGCGTAACTTCATTGCGCATGTTTACGTACATTCACAATACACGGACCATCAGTAAAAATTATATGCAATTTCCACAAATTATACGCAGATACACAGTTTTAGTGCAAGCACAGCCAAATGGGATTTACCCAAATATATGACAAATGCTTACCGGCAAAATCATTAAGTTAGTTTTTCCCTCTCGGGGTCATTATAATTCCATTGTTTTTCAAGCTTTTAAAGTATGCCAATATGGCAACGAGATATATAGTCTTACTTCTTGTAAAGGATAAATAAACTAAACCCTGCGATCTTTGAGAGCCGAGAATTTATTTATTTTGTCGTTGGCCTCATATCACATTTGTTATTTTGTTAATTTAGTTTTCACTTTAACACAATCCATTCAAGGGCTATTGTGTAAATCGTCTGCCAGCAGCAGTGCGGGGACATTTTATTCCAATGTATCTGAACATTGCACGTTTAATTGATACCCCACATGGAAATCAAAGTATGAATGTACGTGGCCAGCCAGTCCTGGATTCATGGTGCTTGAAAAACAACTTGAAGTTTTGTGGATCAACTCAATCCATTATCCTCCTGGGATCAGTCAAATGAGTGTTACTTTTGAGGGAAAGAAGAGTGATTAGAGGACGGACAAATTGGCCACTGGTATTGTAATGTGGAATTTCCATTACTGACCACCAATCAAAATAAATGCCAACTCGAGTGAGCACACAGCCTCATTGACTTTGTATAAAATAATGATGCCAACACTGACAAAAGAAAAATGAAACTAAAATAGACCACTTCGTTTTACATACACGCACCTCTGTTGGCTGCGTTAAACAAACTTTCACAGGAAGTTTAGGCGACTATCATTAGATAGGTGTCAGTCACGCGTAGTGGCAGGTTCATGGTCGTGAGTAGAATTCGCCCTGTGCATGCTCATAATAACGCATTTGCCACCATAGTGTCAAACCCTGGGGTGCAAGTGGTACAAGAATATTTAATTACCTTAAAGAATTCTGCTCCAGAATTTTGGCTGCACCTTGAAAAAGGAAAACAATGCCATGGCATGGTAAGGTGCGCAGAACGAGTGAAGAATTCCGTTTTAAGAGGATGCCAGTAAATTGACCAAAATGCTGAATATGAAATGTTTAACAATAATGAGAGCAGTGTTCTTGTGTGCGTGGTTTAAATAGAAATCATACCATGTGGGTGCACACATTTTATTTTAATACATATTCTTCAAAGAGGTGAAACATATTTAACGTTCTTTATAAGATAAAATTGCACTTCATTATCTGATTTTAGCTGGGCAATTATCCTCTCGCCAAAGTTTCTCCATCCTCGATGGAGCAAGCGACAGTAGCTCTTGTCTTTAAGTGCCTCTGAACCGGTGACGAACATCCACATTACTCTGGCAGAAGCGAGTTCATTCATAGCAAATCTCCACGTGACTTCCACAAAGTGGCACTTCGCCCCCCCCCCTATAATGAGATACACAACTGACATTTGAAACTGTAAAAAAAGAGTAGCCGATTGCCATTCGAGAGATCTAACCACAGCACCACTCGGCCGTATAAACGTACCGAGTATTTGATAGCTGCGTGTTATTCTCAGGTCCGAGAATTTCAATGAACGACAGTACACAAGCCCACGTACTGCCGAGCCGCTGGTTCTCGTCCCTTGCTCACCACCTGACGTACACGAAAACTATTGACAGTCTCAGCTTGGTGAGGTTTGATTCCGCGCAAAAATAAATCATAAAACAGCGGTTCTCCTATCGAGAAACGTGCATCAGTCATAGAAACGTGGAAATGTCGCTGTCGGTTTAGGGCCACCAGTGGAGATGAAAACTGTCCACTCAACTGTTGACTTTGAATTCCAGACACCTGTCAATTGTAAGCTCTCACCTGCAATCCTCCATCGAGCTTTCAGACTGACAACAGATTTGTGTTTATAGGCAGTGCTTAATTGCAGCCATAACGTACTGTATGTGTGAATTTCTTTCGCACCGTACGTAGCCATCCACACTAATCAGAAGTGCGGGGGGGGGGGACAACAGACTAAACACAAAAAGCAGCACTAAAGAAATGAATTTTCAATCTCGATTTACAAATGCATAGCTCCAGTGGCTTCCTAATGTCGTAAGAAAGACCGTTCCAGACGGCCACAGAAGCGCATCTGAAAGCGCCGCGCGATGCGGTGACCGGAGTTCGCGTGATGCTTTATACTCCCTGGCGAGATCAGCGAGGTATCGTTGTTCATTTGTGGCAATCACTTTGCGTGTTGTGAGCTTCGACCTCATGACAGCTTGGCAACACTGTTCTGACCATTACATTGGCACCCCACATCCATCTCGTGACACGTAGTTTGTCTTCATAGCCTCACAAAAATATACGGCTTCAAATCTAGAAAAAAATATATACGGGACAATATCGCAGACTACGAATCGGTGTATTTTGCACTCTCGCAGCAGTGCCATACACCCGCAAATCCCTCCTGCACACTGAACCAACATATCGCTTGGGAAGTGAATTTACCTCCTACGCATTTCACAAATAGTACTAATCGCATATCTGCATTTCCCATAAATATGCTAAATTAATCTTGATATGCAAATTATTTTGTCAAGGCGATCTTCGCCCCCTCCATCCCAGCTTAAATAGTAGCTCCAAGCCTGGGGCTTGTCATTCAGACTGTCTCTTCGACAGACCTGTTCTACACCTGAGCACGGCTGCTTGCGTGGTGGCCGAAACGTGGTGAGAATTATTTTATTATGTTTTATTTTTATAATTTTATTATTTCAATTCTACGTGACTTGACCGAAAGAACCAAGAAGATGAATCCCTGCAGTCACGAAAGCTTTAAATCGAAATTTGAATCGAAATTTAAGTGAATTTAGGTAACGGAGGGAGGTGTGGTGTAGGGGGGGGGTGGGGGTGGTGCCATCGTCATGAGCCGTATGTTGATGCCGCTGTTGGAGCGCGGGGCAGCCGCGTGCATTACCGGCGGCCGGTGCTTGCTGCCTCCTCTCCGACTCGCTGGACACGGGCGACAGGGATCCGTCCTCGTAGCACGCCGAGCTCAGCGACGCCGGGTGACTGCTCCGACGGGCCTCGCGCTGATGGCGCAGCACGCCCTGCTGGTGGTGCCCGCTGGCGCCGTTGCTCCCGACGATGTTGATGATGTTGTTGTTGTTGTTGATGCTGATGCCGCTGCTGCTACTGTTGTGACTGTGAAGCAGGTGGTGGTGATGGTGGTGATTGTGGTGCAGCTGATGCTGCTGGTGCTGCTGCTGCTGCTGCTGATTATGGTGATGGAGGTGCTGCGCGTGGTGGTGGAGGTGGTGGTGGTGCTGCGCGTGGTGATGGTGGTGGTGGTTGTTGTGGTGCGCTCCCCCGGGTCCCTCCTGCACCGCCGCCGCCACCACCGCCGTCGCCGCAGCGCCGCGCCCTGCGAGCGCGTGCTTGCACGAGTCCCTCAGGTAGCGGTGCAGGAGGCTGTTCTTGTACTTGCGAGGGAAGGCGCGGTCCTGCCCTTGGCGGCTCACGTTCTCCACCGTCAGGCTCGAGTCCTCCGCGTCCTTGCGCCTCGCCTCGTCCTCGTTGTCCTCCGTGCAGAGGACCTCGCCGTCTGAAACCGGCGAGGGCGTTAGGCCGTGCGTGGAACGACTCCGTGTTGAGAGGTGACGCCGTTCTTATCTCCGCCCCCCCCCCTCCCGAATTCAAATCCAAATCAGGACGATCACCAGACTCTTACTATGGTTTTAAACGGTTCTTTCAAACTTGTAAAAACTAACTGACTTGTAAACCGGAGTAAAACAAATATAATGCCTCTCTGCTCAAACCTCCATTGGTGGACCTGAGTCAGCAGTTGAAATTCCAAATTACTCTGAATTCAAATCCGAATAAATATAACAGACATTCCAACTAATCCACTCTCGTTTATATCTTGTCAGCATCTCTCCTCTCTGCAACGCTCAGCTACATCGCATGTCACTTCTTCGCCCACGTTTGCCCACACTTCACTCATCAGGCGACATCTACATGTCTAGTTCTACATCTCTTCTCTCAACTCACTCGTAAATTAAAAGGAGGGTCCCCTAAATAATTCTACTTGGGTAGGTTTAAATGAAAACGTAATACCAAGCTCAAAGGTCAGAATCTGTATTCATACTGGAGGGATCCGACGAGCTATGAAGCTCTTTTCACAGATGCCAAGTAGGGGCGGGTCAGAAAGTCCAGAAGTGGAGGGTCAGCAAGTTGGGCAGCGTGCAGAGCTCCTCTACCTGGGCACGAGCTGCGTCTCCAGGCGGTGCCAGGTTTAGATCCGTGCTGGAACATTGCTTGGCGCGATCCAGACTAAGCTTGCTACTTTCGGTAGGTTCAGTTGTGGGTTTTGCCTGTCTTCTATATTCAGAATGTTATATATTTGTGATTTATAACAAGCAATCTAAATAACAAACCAAACTGTAAATGGGCTTCATTTGGTCTTCGTTTTGTTAAGAAAACTGATATAACGGTACTGGGTCAGCCCACCTCTGAATCATCAAGATATTTCGATGACCCCACGTTACTTTAGACGGTTGAAGGGTCATCGGACTGGTTATAAATGTGAACATTGTATGGATATGTTTTAAAAGACGAAGCAAACTAAATTAAATGAAAATAGAGGCTGTTATACGGGAAACAAATCATATTCTTGGTTCTTTGGTAAAGTCACGTAGAAGGGAATCAATAAAATAATAAAAATATAAAACAATAACATTCTCACGACGTTTCGACTGCAACACAAGCAATCATCATCAGATGTGTACCTCGCACGGGTTTAAAACCTTTGCCTAAATACCAAAAACAAGACTGGAAAGTTACAGCCACGTGACTTTCAGGCGCATCACTACGGTGCCCTCTAGCGGCATCACCGCCACCCTGGAGCTCTTGTCAGCTGTGATCACGGCGGAGGAGGGATGAATGCGACGCAGGCTGGATCATAGCACAGGGCAGGCAGTGGTGCATGGTCGGGCCCAATCCATGTCTAAACTGAACTATTTATTTGATTTTACACCAGGTAAGGCCCACTGAGCTATGTAGCGCTTTTTCAGGAGCGACCTGACCACAAATGATAGCTCAACGAAGTAGCTTATCGTGTGGAAATGTATAGCAGTCAAATATTCTAAATGTGGGTGGAAAAACCAGAGGACCTGGAGAAAAATCCACGCGACCACGGGGAGAGAGACATGCAAATTCCAAATATATGGCAGGCGTCAGGGTCGGGATCGAACCCACGATCTCCTGCATGCCAGGCGAGGTAGTTAACATCTCTGCATCACATTATAGGGCAGGCAGTAGTGCATGGTAGGGGCCCACCTCTTGTCCAACCTCGACAGCCCAGCTGCAATAAAATGCTGCGGCCTATAACCTTTTGGTGCTAGATGAGTGTTTTATGTATTTATTTGATGTGTTTGTTTTACAAAAGCAGACGTAATTGTTCACATTGTTGTAGATTGATATTGTTGTTGTAATGTAATACAAACAAACTTTCCGTATATATATTTTTGGATTGCGTATTTCTTACAACAGTGAGACGCTATATATAGACTAGTGTTGGCAGCCAAGTTGTGACTCAAGCACACGGCGAATCTGTATACTCCGCTCGTGTTGTAACGCATTGTGTCAAGTGTGATGGCATGTGCTACAGATAGCCAAATACTATGCTTGCAAACTGCACGTAGGGTGAGTGCGAGCAAATGATGTGCTATGTGAGTTTACTTTTGGGAGACGGTGTTCATTTAGGACATGGTGTGGGTGTTTTCTCTCTGCACCACAGCAGATCCAGATGTGGTGGCACACATGCAGGGCTTTGCAGGCGGGGGAGGCGTTATCACGCATTGTTGTTATGTGTGAGACACCGACCGACAGGGCTGTACAGCAAGTAGGTTGTCAACCCATTTGTACAGATTTTTTTGGTATGTCATAACTTCGATTGAATTATGATTGTTGTGAGTTCAAGTCCCAATCGAGGTCGACTCAGGCAACCATCCCTTCAAGGTCAATAACTTTGGTATCACTGTGGGAATGTGATATTGGAGTAGATCCTGGCCCCAGCACTAGTACTGTGGACTTTCCACCACTTGCTCAGGGCTGCCAAACCAAGATAAGTGACTGTGGGACCTTCCACCACCTATACCCTGTAGAAAGTGTATCCATGTACGTACAAACTGTTTTATCGCAAATAATCGATTTTTAGCAAAATAGAAATCGGCGAATTAAGAGGTTTGACTGTATTAATATAGCACGTGACGTTGCCAGTATAGATCGTTGTACGCAGTGCTTGTGCCCCAGCGTAGTGGAGAAGGCACAAGATGCGTCAATGTTGAATTCACACGAGCATCACTCTGCAACGACCATGCGCAATTTAGCGCCGGACCGCGGGGGGACAAAAGTCTAAACAAATCAAGACTCAACGTGCAACTGGCTGCCATGAAAAACAAAGACGTTTGTTTAAACTCAAATAAATCTGGCAGGGAGGGATTCACACCAATGGTAATATTTTGTAATGCAAAGTCAGCATGTGTATGGACTCGGGACAATCACCAGACCCTTACTATGGTTCGAAACAGTAGTTTCAAACTTGTAAAAACGATCTGATTTGTAAACCGCAAACCGGCGTAAAAAAATTATGTCTCTGCACAAACCTCCATTTGGTGCACCTGAGTCAGCAGTGGACATTCCACATTACTCTGGCAGCAAGAAGACGACTGGTGACTCGATGGACCGAGTCTCCCTCTGACTGGGATTGGAAGGCACACTCGTGTGATTGTGAGCCGAAGCAACAGCGTCACACAGCGAGGATACTTCATCCAAATAATAAAGATGAACCTCGCTACGTGCACAGACAGAACACGTGCACGTTTCTTGAGCTACGAGGTGGATCTGGGAACATGTGACCGCATCAAGTGAATGTGCGTGTGGACACACACACACACACACCTCGCCAGTGATGATGTCGTCATTCTATTCGTAGAGTGACAGACACGTGCCTTTCAGTGTCGTCATCACTTAATGATGTTCACATCGACAATGCGATCTGGCGACTGAAAAGATGGGTGTAAGATGCCTCTCTTTGCGTATGTTTGTAGGCATTCTATGTTTGTAGGCATACTATGTTTGTAGGCATACTATGTTTTCGATCAAATTATTTTTAAGTACCACCGAATTAAAGGGGCTGTTCTGAATGGTATGCATTTAAGCAGCGTATGCAGTTGTGCTGTATACAATTAAGTGGAAGCGACTGTACTTTCCGTAAATGAATATATTCCATCTTCTCTGAATGAGGGTCATTCTCAGCGCAATGCTCGCCAATCCGCATTTGTTATGAGCAAAACAAAAATGAAGCAAGACGGTAAATGTGTCTTCGCGATGTAAGATGAGTTAGTGGCCGTGTTTATTTATACTGGCAACTGCTAGCCCAGTGGTGGAAATTTCCACCTTTTCATGGAGGGGCACAGTTAAGCAGTTAACCACTTATGGATGGATGCATCCTGGATGGATAATGGGCTGAGCTGATCCCTGGCCAGGCAGTAACATTATCCTAAGACGACTCCGTGTTAATGTCTTAAAACGCAGTGTTAACTGTATCAATACTTCGTGTTAATGTCTTAAAACACAGTGTTAATGTTTTATGACTCAGTGTTAATGCCTTAAGACTCGGTGTTAATGTCTTAAGACTCAGTGTTAATATAGTATAACAGTGTTAATCACAGCACGATGTCTTTAGTTCATGAAGAAGTTCCCAGCACTCAGAGAGAAATGTTCCGTTTGTTCAAACTGCAGAGGGAATTTCTCCCGTGTTGATCAGAAATTACCTCCGGGTGTTCACAAGGTTCCATTACTGGTCCGAATCCGTTCTCCCTGGAAACCTCTGGGGTGATGCTGCTCGAAGGTGTAGGATACACTTCCACTGAATCCGGGGAACATCTGACTCGCGAGCTTGCTGACATCGTAAACGCTGATGTCAAATGTCTTTTTGATGTCACATTCTGATATAAAAAAAAAACTGAGACGATGCTTTTGAGACCTCAGAACCAACGAAATAAATCTGTCTCAATGAGCCCTCGGCGATTTCCACCCCCCACCATCCTCAGCGTGACGCTGAGAACTGTTTGTGTTATTTTCGATCAAGAACTTTCCTTTGGGCAACATATCAGGAACGTCCCGAAGGCATCTTATTTTTCACCTTACGGAATATTGCTAAACTTAGATTATTTTCTATCCGATGCAGAGAGATTTATGCACAGTTTCATAACACATCTAGTGTTGATTACTGCAATGTGCTATTCTCTGGTATTTTTAGTCTTGCTACCTCTCCACTAGAGTGTCGACAAAGCGCTGCTCTCAGAGTTTGAACAAGAACCAAGGGTATCCTAAGGCCCTGATCTTGACTTCCAAATGTCTCCAACGACCGTGGGTTCCTCGTACGCAAGTTAACCGCTGACCTCTCAGGCCAATGGCGAGATGTTAACTACCTCGCCTTATGTGCTGGAGTATCGGGGATTCGATCCCGACCCTGACGCCTGCTGCTGTATATTTGGAGTTTACGTCTCTCTCCCCGTGGTCGCGTGGATTTTTTTTCATCCGGGTCCTCCAATTTTTCCCTACACGTTTAGAAACACGCGTTTAGACTATTTAGATTATTTTGCTGCTATAAATGTCCAAATTCTAAGCCAGTTTTTTTTAGCTCTTAATTTGTGGCCAGGTCGCTTTTGAAAAATAAGCTAATACCTCAGTCGGCTTTGGTAGGATGGGGATGGTTTAGTATTGTATTGTGTATGTGTCTGGGTGATTTTCTTTACCTTTCTTTTACTTTGCACTCGTATCGTGTCTGTGTTTGTTGTTGTTGTAACGTTCTTACCCACCCGACTGGACGTCTGTGTAAAAAGAGCTTTATAGCTGATCGGATTCCTCCAGTAGAAATACAGATTCTGATTCGTAGGATGTAGCTCTGCTCAATATCCCAGTGATGCAGCGGGACAATGCCGGTGTAGCAGAGCAATCAGCCTACAAAGAGCTCGGTACAATGTGGACTGAGCTACCACAATCTGGAAGGGAACGTTATCTCTCTTTGTACTTTTGAAGTAATATTGAAAACATGTTTCATGATATAGCGTTCCACAATCTGATACCTTGCGGCGATCCGCTCGCGAAAGGCGCTGTGCGATATAACGGTTGGTTGACTGATCGTGCCAACCAACCGCGCGGCACAACGCGAGGTCACGTCGGAGATCTGTGCCGCACAACCAAACAAACGACTGCAGTGGTGGTCAGATAGCCCTTGAAGTGCTCCGTGTATGCCACGAGACATTGTCCACCTGCCAGAATGGTAACGCTATATGCAAGGTAATGGTGGTTGATGTTGTCGATGCTGCCACACATCACCACCAGCACACGATTCCCCGACTGCTGCAACGGACCGACAAGCCCTGCTCTTAGTGTCCCACCGTCTGGCTTGAGGTCAATCTCCCTTTGGTGGCTGACCTCTGCTTGCCACTCCGAATGCCTGTCTCTGTAACCCGCCCTCGTCTATTCTGCACACGTGTCCTGCCCATCATCACAAACTCCTCTTTCCGATTAAGTCTAAACTGCTCTGTTGTTTTCACTCATTTCAGACTGGTCTCTCCTTCCACGAAATCCCTAATATTCTCCACGTTCACCTTCAGTGAAAAGGCAGATTACGATGTTCTAACAATGTACTCTGCTGAATTTAATCGCGTGAAACTATTTTAAGTGGGACTTTCCAATTCGCATGTCATTCGAAGCGGCGTAATTTCCACGTGTTTCTGGGCCAGGTGAAAATGTGTCAGAGGACGTCAAAATACGGTGATGCCAAAACGGCAGTGGGGAGTCGGCAGTGGTGTGGGTTTGTTGGGATGTGGTGGTAGTGGTGGTAGTGGTGGTAGTGGTGGTGGGGGGGGGGGGCAGAATAACGGGGAGCGCAATGCGCTACGAACCCGGCTACCCGAGTTCGATTCCCGCTCACGGCTAACACCAGTGACGATTATCTGAATCGGTACTGGGCCTCTCCTAGGTCGACTCAGCCTCAAACGAGTACCTGGTGCAATGTGTGAACATCGCCGCTAGGGAGACAAAGGCGTCCGGGCGTGGTGCTGGCCACCCACCCCCTCGTGTGCCGTGTCCGGTGTCATAGGTGCTACTCGCTAACAGCACTTGCTCCAACAGTCTGTTACAGGTTATACGGGGGATCTTGGTCTTTGGTGCTATTCAGAAATAAAACCAACATTTAGGGCTCCAAGAAGCTCAAGGGGCACCGATTTCATTAAAAATATAAAGGGTGTAACCAAATATTTATAAAAAAAAAATAGATAATCACTTTAATATAGTTACTGCTGGCAAGCAATGATTTCATTGTAATGAGTCGATTAGCCCAATTATTTCACACAATCGTGATAGAATTCAGCTGCGTAGATTGTCCGGCGTTTCATGTTTGTGGTCGCGTGCCGCAGCCAAAAACACCTCGTGCCAAAGGCCCCTCGATGCGCTGATACCACCAGCGCACGCGCGTGGACGCAATCAAAATACTCGTGGCGCTCACGAAACTCGCCAAGTGTTCTCACAGACGCTGGTCCGGCTTCCAAAGTGGTTCGTGCCGTCCGTCTATAAACACGCTCGGATCAAGCGATGAACTCACAGCGGGCACCAACACTGCATTCACGAGTGTACGCACTGTCGTTTCTTATGCCCCACGATGCGCGCATCGGATTGCCCCTGTGAGAATCCGTGATGTAGAAGTTACGAACGTTTTGTATGCTATCGTTACATGTAGGGTAATGGAAGTGGTCAAGGCTGGTGCAAATGAGCCGGGACATTTTTGGGTACAAATGAGTTGGCGAAAATGACACCAAACAAGAAATAATGGATCCTCGATAGTCAATCACTTTCACCGAAATGCGACAAATTCATAACAATGGCTGTGCGGAGTGCGTTGACGCACACCTGCTAATTGGCCGAGGGAACTCTGACTTAATTGTGACGATTCTTCGACTCCTCATTAATTTTCCACGTGCAGTAATTCATGTATCTGTCTGTGCAGGGTTGATTTCCTTGTAATTTTAATGTTAAAGGTTTTGACTGGGATTGTGTTGCAAAGCGCTGTGAGGCCTTGTAAATATAAATGTGTCGTTAACCCTCTACCACCCGACACAACAAATTTTTAAGGTTTGTCAAGTAAACAATTAGTTGCTACTTTAGCACACCGGAGTGTTGGAGATAAAATCCCCAACATTTACAATTTGAGTACGACATTTCACTGGTAATTACATCCAGCATCATCGGGCCCTTTTTGGCAAAAACTTCATCTACTGCGAACAATATTGGTCGCGCAAGCCTACGTACCAAACTGAGTTTTACTTAAATTTCGAATTAAAGCTTTCGTGACTGCAGGGATTCATCTTCTTGGTTCTTTCGGTAAAGTCACGTAGAAGGGAAATAATAAAATAATAAAAATAAAACATAATAAAATAATAAAATAATATAATAATTTTTTTTTATGTTTTCTTTTTATTATTTTATTACTTCCCTTCTACGTGACTTTACCGAAAGAACCAAGAAGATGAGTTCTACTTACTTACTCACGACTAGGCAGGCGCTGCAGGTGATCCGAGGCGCGTACCTTCGGGGCAGCTGTCTCCGCTGCTGATGCTCAGCCGCTCGGCGTTGCCCTGCACGTACTGGTTGTAGAGTTTGATCCGCATGGCCCAGCTCAGCTCCGGCTGCCGCACCGTGTTCTTGAGTCTCCGTCGCGCGTTCGCGAACCAGTTGGACACCTGGCACCGGGCGCCAACCACGACGACGCAGCGTAAGCAGCGATCTTCGACGCGATGCGTGCCCTCCCCCCCCCCCCCCCCCCCTCAATCGTTACGGAACTGATATTTCTTCGGAGATTTAACAGCTCTATTTGGTCGATTTATTGCTGAATTTGTGCCCGTTTTCACATGCGCGTTGAACTTTTTTCGCACCGTACGTAGCCAACCGCGTGAATCGGAGGTGCGTCAATCGGGCCTCTCGCCCGAGGTGACATGGTTCACCGCTGTTACATGACTCTGTGAATCTGGCTCTAGATGCACATGCAAGATATGTAGTAGGCACAGAGATGGAGCGATGGCTGGCTGAACACCCAGGCACAATTCAATACGTAAATAAAATATAGGAAACACACAACAGATATGCAGACAAACCGAATGGATGGATTAGATACAATACTTAGGTGGATTACTGGGGAGGCTTTCATCCAGCAGTGGTTTGACCACGGCTGATGATAATTATTGATCATGGCAAGTTTGAAAACAAATTTCTTCAGAACTGCTTTTTGTGTTGAGTTTGTGGTGCTTGCCCCACACCTCCGCTTGGCACGGTTGGCTACGTACGATGCGAAATAAGTTCAACAAACATACACACGATGATCATGAACTAAAAACTATTTTTTATTTTACCAGGTAAGGGCCACTGAGCTTTTTCAGAAGCAACCTGGCTACAAATGATAGCTCAACAAAGTGGCTTATCACGTGGAAATGTATAGCAGCCGTATACGCTTAAACACGTGTTTCTAAATGTGAAGGGTGAAACTGAGGGACCCAGAGAAAAATCCATGCAACCGCGGGGAGAGAGACACACGCAATCTCCAAGTATACAGGGATCAGGGTCGAGATCAAACCCACGACCTCCTGTATACCAGGCACGGCAGATAACATCTCGCCACCGCCGAGATATTATCACGATGCGCCACTACCCAATGCCCCACCACCCGCTGGGATCACCTGAACGAGCGTCATGTGGGAGCCAAGGGCCAGCAGGATCTTCTCCGTCTTGGTGGGGTAGGGGTTGTGCCGGTGCTTGTAGAGCCAGTGCTTGAGGGGCCGAGCCATGTCCTGCAGCGCCTGCCGCTTGTGCCGGACTCGCAGCGCCCCGGCCCTCCGTCTGCACACAGCCAACGCGAGTCGACCGAAACGTCGGTTCGTCCACTCTGCACGCACGTGGGGCGGTGGCGGTGGCGCCGCCGCCACGGCGTAACGGCCGAGCACAGCCCAGAGGTCGGCAGTTTCATCTCCCGGCGCGGCAGTTGACACAATGGGGGCAAGTTCCTGAACTGTTTCCCGTTCCGACGGCATACGATACGTGCACATCATCAGACTTTCTTCCGATTCCGTTCCGATGACGTACGTTTACGTACGTGTACGTCATCAAAACGAACAGGAAGACAAACTAAAATAAAACAACTTTACCGGTACCGAGGCTCCCACAAGACCGCGCGGGAGGGCGTGCGGCACAGTTTGGCGCCAGCTATGATAGACCGCGGTCGTGTCATTACAGTTTTCTGCGGTTAGTACAACATCTTTATAAACAATGGTGCTATGCCTCTCTAAATAAAATTAACGCTGAGCCGCTTGTGCGTTCCGAGATTCAGCGGTAAGCGGGACACCCACCCTGCAAAATGCAGACGTCTTGGAACGGGAAAGGGTTAAATTCCCCATGACACCGCAGCCAGTCGATTGGTAGGTTGCGTTTTGGTGGAGTAAGGTGTGGGGCACTCCCACCTCTCCGACACGTCTGACCAGCGTGGAAGAAGAGACCAAATTCCAATGGAGGCCTTTCCACCAGCAGTTGCATGAACGCACATTTGCAGGGCTGCACCTTTGCGTGTAGCCCATGAGGAAGTGCTCGTCTGCCGGACGAGCACTTCCTCATGGGATGCGGGTCATCGGGGTTATTTGGCCATACGTCTCCAGGTTGGTCAGTGGGGGTTGGTGATGCCTGTCCATGATTCCCCACCCAAGTACTGTACTCGCCAGGCTCAAGCCTGCTGAGCTCAGGCCAAAAGCTCAAAGCGTTGGTGGTCCAGAGCCAGTGATGGGAATTCCACATTCCTTTAAAGTTTAAAGGGAGAAAATCTTTCCACAAGACAAAACAGTTAACATTCTTCTTGTGAAGCCGAGCTCACGAGGTGATGCTCATTTACATCGGTAACAATGAGTCTGAAGCAGAAATTCCACATTCCTATTGCATGGGCCAGGACAATCTAAAATTGTCCACTGTTAACATTAACCACTTGTAACACAAAACATGTAAAAAAAATCAACTTCAGAGGCATGATGAGATGCTCACCCCCATCTCGAATTTGAACGCTAAAACTTTATGGATTCACTTGAGTTCTGTTATTTGTCTCTTTTTACACTTTACACTCCACTATGCACGGGAAACAACACATGCTGCTTTATCATGTCAAAGCATTAATATAGCCAATGAGGCCAGATAACACTGTGGCTAAAAGGAATTCACTCACGGTCCTGGGTAGATGCAATCATAGCAATAGATAGATTTAATAAAATGAGAAAACTTTTTGGGATATGCTGTGGAAATACTGGGTACTGCCATGGAAATGTGGAATTTCCACATCTGGCTCAGGGTTGCCGATGCAAATGAGCACTACCACAAGGGATACACTTTTAAATTTCCTTTCATATGACCCAAAGCCATCTTTATACGACCTGCTAAAATACCAGGCAACGTAATTGGCAGCAAGTCACACGTAATTACATAATTACATAAAATAACTTTTTTCATTTCTACTTTACAGTTAGTTTTTGTGATTCGGGTCAGTTATGCATTTAGGGGCGTATCAAAACATGTAAGCCTTGTTATAGCAGCAGTATGAGCATTTATACATGTCACGCATGGTTAAGCGCGCACAATAACGTTGTGTTGATTCGATTTTCTATAATCTTTTCATTACCTACGTTTCAAGGACCGTGCGGTTGTAAACACGTCTAGCCATAATTATCTTTTATTTTAAAATAACACTACGTCTAAAGTGTCTACAATGAGCCACGTTATTTCGCGAGGCGAAACTCTGCAGCCTGTTTAAAATGCGCTTTGGTTAGGGAAAAAAAATGCAAGAGTGAACCCCGTTATGCATTAGCACAGGCATTTATTCAAGCGCCACGTCTGATAAAAGCCATTGCTAAGATTATGTGAGAATGACTCAATAACCGGAGTCACAATGAGCAAATCTGTTCTGCTCACTTCTTTGCTTCAGGAAATGTTTTTTGAAAGTAATACTCTCCAGTAAAATAACAAAAAAAAAATTGCGTGACCACAAATGTGACAGCCGTAGTTTAAAATTAATCAATTTGACTTATTTATTTTATGTTTTAATTACGTGGAAGAGCACGACAATGTGTCTTTCTGCTCAAAACCCTGTGTTCGGGTGGTGTTTGCCTTGCTGAGGCAAGACTTTGCCACTCGAAAATTGACCGCACGCAGTTCTTTTTGATGATTTTGTTTTTGAAGAATGTTTGTTCTGTAGCCAGGTTTCTGTAACCAGGTTCCCATCGAATATGCACATTTATTGCCCGATCGGTTTTACCTGAGCCAACAATGACCCTAAACATAGGGGGGCACTCATCCTAAGCCAGTGGTGGAAATTCTACATTTCAATGACACAGGTCAGCGTTGACCTCCCGCACAATGGCATTCACTCTCTTGGCCTGACGGATATTAGTATGGGCCGAGTAGATTCACCTTAGGGAGTTGAACTTATGACCTTCAGACCACGCGTTGAGAGCCATAGCGCCACCCGGCCACAATCAGTGACCATACATCGAGCGACGAAATAACGGTGCCTTCACGTATCGTCGTGATTCTGAACAGCGCATCCCATTAACTTCAGCCCTGGTGTTCGGCTCGGAGTCCTGACTCGAGGCTATAGCTCATTGTTTCCAGGAGAGCTTTTTTGGGAGCCATTCTGGAACTGTGCTGAGCCAGACAGCCCGAGTCTTCACGGCAGTCGACTCCGTTCGTCGCGCTCAACGCGCAAACTTGGCAGGTGCCGCTCGCTTCGCTTAACCGCCCGGTCACTGCCACCGCTCTCCAAACTACGACCGCGACTGCAAAACTCGCTCTCTCGCGCTCTCTGCCCTTACCCTGGCTGCTGCTGCTGCTTGTCGCGGGCGTGAGCGCTGCGCACATCCCACGAGGCCACGTCGGGCCTCAGCGCCGGGTAGCGGGGGAAGGGCTCCGGGTAGAGCCGCGGCTCGGCTCCTGGGGGGGCCGCCACCGCCGCGTGGCTCAGGGGCAAGAGGCGCTCCCCAACGCCGCCGACGCCTCCGCAGCAGCCCTCCCCGCAGGGCTCCATCAGGGGCGCCATCGCGCCGCGTCTCGCCGCCTCCATGGCCCGAGCTGCCTCTGCCCAGCCGCGGGGTCGCGTGGCCGCCTCGCGCAGGGCTACGGCAACCTTCCAGTGCACACAGAGACGGCGGCGGCGGCGTCATTTGATTTGCTCGAGAGAGTCGCATCACACGGAGAGCTGCTTGTGCACGGACGCAGCGGCGGGTACACAGCAGATGACAACACAGAGTCTGACTCGTCAAGTCAGAATTATGAAGTCTGAATGTGATGGATTAAACTGCGTCTATTTAACCTCCCCCCCCCCCCCCCACTAGTTATTCTTTAACAATAGTTTGAGTGGAGGGACACAGATCGGTGTTGTTGCCGTGTCCTCGGTTATGGAAACATTGAAACTTTTCACCAAAAATCAGGCCAAAAACGAAATGTTTTCAGTACATTAATTGAGCACGTTTTAAAAAAAAATCTCTTTTATCGGGTCACAGCCCAATTATATTTGCCCAGTGATACAACTTTTTGTATTCATTCTATGGAGATAAATGCTTCTGTCATGGAATGAGGAATGTCCACCACTGGCTTGAAGCGCCAGTGAAGATGAGCCCTTTCGCATTGCTCATTGGAGCAGGGAGAGACGTTTTCTTTTTGACTTCACGATTAGATTTAGTTAAGTGGACGGTGACAACTGCACACAATGGGAGATTCTTGTAAATTCTATCAAATGTCTTCATCATCCATGCGACAAGATTTCCACACTTACGAATAATTCACACGTTGCAAAATTATCACAGGCTACTCGGAAGAAAGGTATTTCCAGCATGTGTATTTTCCTCCAGTATAAATACATATTTTGATTCTGTATATTTGAAACTCATTTGTATACCTTTCAATGCCACTCATGGCTATAAGGGACATGCTCTTAAAGTGTGGAACATTCTCACTTCAGTACATTACTCAACATTTTATATTTTGACATTCATTTGTTGTTATATATAAGCGACAGTAAACAATATTAATGTATAGTATATACAACGACTCCATATGCATGAAGTGTAGATACAATACAAATAAGGCTCATTTCCTGAAATGTTACTGATCACATATATGTGTTTCCTATGGAGCGTTGGTGTTAACAAATGCTCGTACTCCTACAGTCTTCGCAGCTTTATATATAAAAAGGTTTAAATATAAATAGTGCATTTACACACTTACATGTGACATCCCATATGCCTACACAGGCAGCACACTATAATATAAAAAAAACTGAATGTTATTGTTGAAAATATATGCCTGGTTTATTTCAGTGTACTGTAATATATTATATGCACAGTAGCTTAAGAAAAGCCACAGTGTATGTTTTCAATGTTGTGGTATTCCGTGCTAAAATTATGATTGTAATCCTCTGTTCACTAAAATATATCAACACTGGTATGAATAAAACATACTCGTTAGAATATACGGCCCCGTGCATGTGTTGGCAAATTTACTTTGTGTCCAAATAGGAGCTCAGCATGTCACCATTATTTTCAAGAAATGTTTAATGTTTTCTTGAAATTAAACACCGTCTGTAACTGTGGAGCAAATCGACTGCATGTGGAGCGAAACATCGGACATCCCGCAAAACAACGTGCGGTACAACCCGAAACACGTCGGAGTAGAGCATAACATTAATGCAGTGAAATGTACAGATATTAACAGATTTCACTGGTTTGAGAACAGGACTCTATAAACCGAATAACACACTCGCACAACTCGAGAAAACAAATTAAACCTCGAGCTGTAGGAGCACGCAGAGAACGCCTTAATGTTCATGGCAGCACAGGGTTAGCGCCTTGGAAGTGAGGAATAGAAAGTGGCAGGAAGCGAGTGTTGGTTTAATCGTGAAGAGGACATTGAGCCGGTGGGTGGAGTGCGTACAGGGATTGGAGCGGGGCAGGTGAGGAGACAGCGGCCATTGAAAAAGTGGCACACACACAAAAGAAGGGCACACACAGACAGAAGCAGTGGCTAATAGAAGACGTGGCACACAAGCAGTGGCACACACACAGAAGTAGTGGCACACACACAGAAGAAGGGGCACACACAGACAGAAGAAGTGGCACAGACACAGAAGTAGCACACATCGACAAAAGGAGTGGCACACACAAAAGTAGTGGCACACACACAGAAGCAGTGGCACACACACAGAAGTAGTGGCACACACACAGAAGCAGTGGCACACACACAGAAGACGTGGCACACACAGAATAAGTAGCACACACAAAAGTAGTGGCACACACACAGAAGCAGTGGCACACACAGAAGCAGTGGCACACAAACAGAAGAGGTAGTGCACGCACAGAAGCCAGAGGCACACACACAGAAGACGTGGCACACACAGAAGCAGTGGCACACACACAGAAGCAGTGGCACACACACAGAAGAGGTAGTGCACGCACAGAAGCCAGAGGCTTGGAATTGATGGTTTTACTCTCCCACGCATAACATTGACCTTTACTTGTTGTGAAGGTGAAACGAAACCACGTGTGAGAGGCGCGATCGTGTGGCTATAGTCAGCGATTGAATTAGATTTTCACTCTTCGGGCAAAAAGCGTGCAATTTCAGTGCTGGCAATGTTGAGTTTGGATATGTTAAGCGATGTCTTAAAAGGTTAACTTTGATTGGGATTTAATCGCCCAATAATCACAGCATTTGGATATTCACGGTGACATATATAGCTAGCATATACATATTTAAACAAGCTCGTGCCTTATTAAACTTCTAAGTAAAGATGTACAGCACATATTTTTTTTTCGACGAGACATATGCTTATAATTTATATTAATAGTGATTAAATATATTGATAGGTTTACAGTCATATGCTGTATAAATATATTGTAATAATCGACATTCACAATCTCATTTGAAAAGAGTTCCGGGTGATATTTCAATATGTAGCTGTGGGTGATTTTGACATTTGATGTTTTTTTCTGAGAATGATAATGTACATTATAAAGCAGTATAATCATGAAAAAATGCACTAGTACAGTACTTGTAATGTTATTGGATTCATATAAATCGGATATATTAATGTCCCGACATAAAAGCACATTTTAGTTTTTTTATATTACAAGCACGTATAAATAATAACAAGCACCTTCTTGGTTCTTTCGGTAAAGTCTACGTGACTTTACCGAAAGAAACAAGAAGATGAATCCCTGCAGTCACGAAAGCTTTAAATCGAAATTTAATAACAAGCACGTTTAAATAATAACAACAGTCAACCATTGATATCCCCACTCAGCCGAGCCGCCTTCATCTTCATTGTCAACCCCATGCAAAGCAGTGGAAATTCCACATTCCCACGGCGAGGCTACTCAATCAATCACAAGACAGTCACTTATTGACTTCCCACAAAGTGGTACTTATTTTTTTTATTAACCCCGGATGGACGATGGGCTGGATCGCCACTCAAACATCATGATTATCATTATCTACACCCTATAGGAACGTATTGTAATGTTTACTATCGTGTGATGACTACATCTACACGTGGACGTACACCCTGAATAGCCTGCACAAGACTACATATGGGGGGATGGAGTGCTTCACCAACCCGGAACTCGCCATCGTGGTGAAGTATGGTCAAACAATTGCCCAAATGCACGAGGGAACCATTCATCTCGCACTTAATTGATGAAGGCGCTGTACATTACATTCATCATCATCATCGTCCATGGTCAATCCACTGCTGATTGAAGGCCTCCCCACACCGCCGCCACCTCTCCACTATCCCGCGATGTGATAATACCGCAATAATGATACACAAATTGAAACAAGCAACACGCGCACACACACTGAATGTAGTCTCAGTCTACATGTAGTATCCGTGACCCCATCAGACACTACAACAACAGCAGCAGCAGCAGCAGCACATAGCTGCTGCATACCCAAGCGGCAGGGCTCGCTTGTCTTGGCAAGCCAGAGTAAGCGAACGCTTTCGCGACAGAGAATCGCGAGAGCACGGAGAGAGCCCTCGTCGCAAACAAGGAGAGCAACAAGCGGCGGCCCTGTTCGTTCTCGCGATAGACGCGATAGACGCGCGCCTCGCACGCGCACGAGGCAGCCCCTTGGCGCTGCGTGCCTCGACTCGCCGCGTCTCTCCCCGCGAGCACAACGCGAGCCCTTGGCACTCACGACTCGTCGAGAGCGTCTGCGGCGGTTGCGAGCGCGCTCCCGAGGTATGCGACGCAGCGAGCAACGAGACGCGCGCGTAGGGGGGTGGGGGGAGTCGTGGTGGTGGATGGGCAAGTGATCTCGTGCGGCCACGGCGAACGCCTCTTGTGACGGCGTGAGTTGCGCGTGTGCCGCGCGTGCCTACTTGACACGAGTGCACGGCTGTGGAAGCGATCTGAGAACGCGTCTGAGAAAAAGACCCGTCCCGGTGGGAGATGGAGCGATGAAATCGGCACGGGTGGAGGAGAAGACCATGGCTGATGATGATTACGATCTGGCAGAATTGATGTGTCATGGATTTTATTTTGGATTCGTAGCGCGCAGTGCCGAGGGCAGGGCGCTGTGAAGCCGGCTGCCCGAGTTCGATTCCCGGGCACGGCAAGCGACACGGACCGCTCCTGCATTAACCAGCCTGAACAGCCCCCACTACCACCGACTCAAGCGTGGGAAAGCTGGAAAATATTATTATTATACATCTTGTTTGCAGCGTCATTTAGAGTCGTAATGGACTTGTGTAAACTGTACACCATTTCTAAATTTAATTGTGCACGTTCTGTAACGAACGCGGGGCATTATTTATTTCTGTTGGCTGCCAGTGATGGACATTACACATTCCTGTGGCGGGTTGTCTTCAACTTCGGAATTCCATCTTTGCCACCTGCGAACAATAGCCCACTGTTGCGTATAATAGCGGGGCATTTAACGTGCGCTTAGCTGGAACATGGTACT
Source organism: Lethenteron reissneri (assembly GCF_015708825.2). Classification (NCBI taxonomy): domain Eukaryota; kingdom Metazoa; phylum Chordata; class Hyperoartia; order Petromyzontiformes; family Petromyzontidae; genus Lethenteron; species Lethenteron reissneri. Next base: position 2,690,380 of record NC_083798.1, on the reverse strand, counting down.
TTGTTAAGTGACCATGCACAGCTCCGTAGAGGCAGTGAAGACCGTAACATCGACTTTGCACTTTAAACGGCACGCCTTGCTCTACATGAATTTTCACCACCGCAAGTTCAGCTGCATTCATATTCAAGCCCACGCGAAAAGCGGATTCCGGTAATTGGAGGTTAAACCCCAACCCGCCTATCGAGTTACAATGCGGATTCATTTTTTTACGACACGTTCACCTGCAATGGACACTCTAAAACCTGTTGCTACGAGCGCAGCTTTAATAACTACCAATAATTTATTAAAATAACATGAATAATGATGATCCACTTCTTAGCCCAACACCTTCATTGATGTTGAAGCACCGCGAGAGTTCAAGGCGCTATATAGAAGCTGTACTTGTTAAGAGTGTTTTGCTGGAACTCTGTCAATCCACCGGTGGACGAAGACCGCCTCGCCAGGCCGTGTGGCTGTCAAGCGGTTTGTTTGGCCATACTTCACCACTCTGGTCTATGAGCGTTAGCCGTGGCCGGAGGAATTGAGCTCAGATCGTTAAGATTCTTAGCGCGCCGGGCGAGCTAAACAAGTCGCCACCAACACGCACGATCTCATGTCGCGGTGCCCCTCGGCGTAACTCACTCCGCAACAGAAGCTCAAAGTAATCGCTCACTCAGAACAGCAATCGGGATTGCAGCTCATCGTCGTAGTCATCGCTCGAGTCCTCCGGGGCAAGCGCCCAGCGAGCTGGTGAAGCTGCGTGTCACCCGCTGGGTGGGACATCACCAGTGGTCGTCACGCGGGCACATCAAGAGGGCACTCGCTTGCCATGGGAATGTGGAATGTTGACCCACTGGCTCGGGACAATCAACGGAAGTGATCAACACTCCACCGCACATTCTACAGCGGACGACGTAACGTTTGGCTAACGTCAGTGGTTACCAACGTATTACTATTAGTATTGGTCCGTGTACAAAGAATACGTTTTCAAATAATCTTAACAGATAATGACATGACGCAATTGGTCTTTCACCTTGACTGCGTATATGGAAACACTGTGTGTACGTATAGTACAAACAGACATATGTATAATAATACGGAAAGAATACATATCTATGTACGCTCTGTAACTTATGACAACGACTTCACGATGTCCAACCTCTCCAGTAATATTGTGTAAACAATTAATTCGTGGATTATTTATCATGAAGGTACACACACCTGTACTCAATTAACAGGACGGGAGCTTATTTGGTCAGTACAGAGGATACATTTATTTTGACAGCACGATATATTTAAATATATCCACGTGTTTGATGTTAATTATTCCAACGATAAGTGTCCGTGTACCAATTTTAAACAAATCCCACGGTTGATGCCGTGATAACTATGCCCATACGAACACAATGACATAACAGCATGGAATGCACATATATACACACACACAGATTTTCCTGGTACAAACACGACTCATATTTACACAGAGAAATAGCAGCCCTAACGTGCATAGCGAATCTCAATTGGCCCTTAATACTCAAAAATAAGGGTACTGCATAATGTACTTCAATAAGTCTAATCAAGTTAGCACACGGATACTTTGATATACATAACTGTAAATGGATATGTCTCGAAGGGTAAATACATGCTTAGTATTAATGAGTATTTGTGTACAAATACGTGCCAATTGCGTGGATAGGCAAATGCACTGAGCAAGTATCTGAATAATAAAGATAAATCATGGACACTACACGCGTGAGTGTATTGTTTACATATATACACACGCAGAAATATGCGTTATTGACACGTATAAAGTATGCAATGGTGTAGTTGAGTACATAGATGTATATCACTGAATACGAGTGGTTAAAGTCGGCGAAAACAGCAAAGCAGAGATTCATCAGCATAACCACACACACACACCTCATTACACTTACTACACACGCATGCATATACATACCCTTCAATGTCGCTGATACATTCCTAATGCCTGAATGATAACATCGTTGGTATCTTAACAGCGACGAAAGGACTACAACTGCTCTTTGACGGAAATTAACAACCAAATAGTCGCCTTCCTATTAAACACTGGGCGCCGTCATGCGCACGTGTAATTTACGAATCATGCTCCAGTGGCCGTCAAACACAAACGAACGCCGAGCCACTGGTCGCGTGCTGAGTCAAGGCACACTGACACGTGACGCTTCACAACACGCGCGGTCTCGTGCACGTGTCGCACCTGTGCACAGCCCCGCAGTGCAGCCGACGATGCATCCCCAGCAAGGTGACAACGCGCACGCGGTCAGCTCACCTGTCGCGCGTCGTCCGCCGTGTTCCTCCTCCTTCTCGCTCTGAGCGCCGTCTCCGCCAAAGTGCGCGTCGAAGAGCGCGCGCCGTGAGTGCCACGCACGGGCAGAGCGAGCGCCGTGGGGACCACGCACGGGCACACGTGGTGCCCGGAGAGAGCTGCCCGCCCTCTCGTCTGTTACACGCCGCGGTGCTGAGCGCGCGGTGGTTCCTCGCCGCGCGTCACGGGGGCTTCCTCCTCCTCCTGCTGCTGCTGCTGCGTGTTCTGAGCTCTGTCTGCCCAGCGCACGAAACATCACCGAGCTGCGCAAAGCATCTTTGGGGCTACCGACTTAGCACCACCACCACCCCCACCGCCACCCACCCCCAAAACCCCACCAAACTCCTTCACCCAACCCCACCTCCTGAACATCATCGCCGCCGCCACTGCACACGCATTCACGCAGATGCACGCCCCACATTTTCGCAAGCTTACACACGCATCTCTCTCTGCGTTTGAGATTGCAGATCTCCGCGCTTACATCAACCGCCGCCTTCCAGCCATGCGGATATCTCCTCCGTAACATCACTCACAGAGCGATCGACTGACACACTCGCGCACAGATTACCCCCGTAGCGTTATAACCCTGGAAAGTGATGTTAGCGAGTACTTACAAGCACGTGCGTACGTGCGTAGCATAGTTCTGAGTCAACGGCCCCACGTGTTCGCAAGCTCTTACACGCACGTCTCGAATGCAGGCTGCACCACACGCTCATCAACCAGCCTCGTCGACATCATTACCAACGTTTATCTGGAATGTTCGCGCAGCTGTAACCATCGGGGCAAGCACAGTTCTGTTCGCGAGCACCTGCTTCGATTCGTGAATGCGCATGTAGGGGGGCCGCGTGACCAGCACAAGTCACGCCCGGCCGACTTTTCTCTCTCCATTGATGATGTGGTCTTTACACACCGCGTGGTGTAAAGCTTGCGTGGACAGATCACCACTTGACACTGGTGATGTTCACAGTGCGGTGGGCGAACGCATTCCAACGCGCACCAGCAAAGATTGCTCCCGCTTTAGCCACACAGACTGCAAGAACGAGTTGTGTTTTGCGTGTTTAGTTTGTTGTCCTTCTCCGCACCTCGTATTAGCACGGCTGGCTACGTACGGTGCGAAAGAAGTTCAACATCCATCCATGTTAGTGATCACCGGTTCACACGTATGACACACACACAACACACCAAACAATTCACCTTTTCTTGTATGAAGTCAACGAGTTATCTGAGCAGTCTCCTCGGCACACACCACCCTCTCGCTTCAACTTGCGCTACAGACAGGCAACCACTGTCAGTTCAGCTTCACCAGCAGTCGCCGATCAGAATTTCAATTAAATTATAGCCCCGTGCGTTACATGACACGTAGCAATGGAGGCGGAGGGGGGGGGGTGTCCATTACATCAAAAAATAGCTCCCTGTCACTCACTAACACTGAGCATTTACAATTTATAACGGACAAATCGTGATAATCATTCGGCAATCTCCATGCATATGCCGCTACTGCGACAGTCAGTTAGATTTATTAATTGCATGTAGGCAATTGATACGTGCATGTGATGATGTACATTTGATGTATTTTAATCATGAAAAACTGTGTACACATGGAAAATGGTTTTATGTGAATCGTATGGTAATTCAGTATTGTTCATATTTCAAGTTGTGATCTCCCAGCATTTTCAAGACCAAAGTGCCGCTCTCCAACCGCTGCATGAGTCAATCTGTGTGTCCTCTCTCTGCTCTGAAGAAGGGACGTGGACCGAAACGTCACCTTTTGAACAGAATTGTTGTTGTTGCGGAGGCGGTGAGTATTCTCTTTGTGCTGAACATATACCACGTGTTGTTGTTGTTGGTAATACATTCTAAGTGATCACGCAAGTAAACAAACACAACTAAGAACTCACGATTACGGTATACAAATCACAAGTGGCGTTTTCAACGGATATTGTATAAGAGACGTAATATTACCAAGACTATGAATATATACACTAACCTAGCAGTTTTACATCTATAACGCGACGTGTTGGATCCTAGATAATATTTATTTTTAAAATATATAATAAAGTATAAATATTTAACATCGATAACAGTCACGCGCAATAATTGCTCGCAACTTGGATACAGAACTCAACGGCTTCTAGTGCAACACTGCAACTTAGATAATCGCATTAATCGTGAGTTATATCACCGTGAAATGCGGGTGTACGATTTGCCCGTTATTTGTATCGAGTAATCTGTGTTTCGCGATCTTCAGTGACGAGTCCACGTGCTCCCCTGCGCGTTATGAACGCGGCCCCCCCTCCTGCCCAGCGGATTGCGCGACACGTGCTGCCGTTGTAGAGCCCCCCGCTCGAGAACCTGGGCCAACGGTGGAAATTCCACATTGCCGTGACGGGAGGCCAGGCCGTCCTCCAGGGCGACCGCTTTTAACGACACGTGTGAAGTGTCGTTACGTGTTTTGTCGACCACGCACGGGATAATGGGCTGGGTTTGGCCCGATGCCTGCATTTGACATTTTGATTGTGATATTTACACGACATAACTGGGTACACGAACGCGTTACTTTGACGTTGATAATTCTATATATATGAAAAGTTATTTGATCAAATATAACACAGTGAGCACTAAACCGACTGTCGAATTGTTAGTGAACGGAGATAAATGGATTGATTGTACATACATAACCGTGCAAGATAGCTTCCCTATGTATCTTCACCCTACATGCATGCTGCAATATCACACGCAATGCATACATCGTTTGTGCATTCTGCTACGTTTAGAAATGCATTTCTATACCACTGGCGAATTAAATATATTTTAAAATAGTTATTTACGTGTGTATATTTTATACAGACGTTGTTTTAGTTAAAGATATCACTTTAATGACTCAATGACTGATAACAATTTTACCTTCCGAGTAAATAAGAATATCAACAGACATGCGGATTCATTCACACGAGACAGACCCCTGTAGAGCCAGCTGTACTGTTGGGACTGTTAGCAGGAGGGGTTGGGGTGGTTAGCACCACGCCCGGCCGCCTTTGTCTCCCCATTGCTGATCTTTACACACCACACCGGGTGTTCATTTAAGGCTGGGGTCGATCTCAAAGAAGCCCATGGTCTTGGAGAAGGCCATGATCTTGGAGAGGTCCATGATCGGTTCATATTCATCACTGATGTTGGTCGAGAACGGGAATCCAACTCGGATGGTCTGGTTCGTTGGGCAGTGCACGCTAACCACTGCACCACCGCTCCCCGCTACAACACACATGCACACATACCGTTATACGCACACACACACACGCGTGTGCCTGTACTGTAGGTCTACGTTTATACACGTACCGTGTTGCTCGTTGGTTTATGGCAAGCCGTCATGTGCATCCACTTTGTTCTGAAGGTTTAATTTGTAATTGCATTATTCATCGTACGGTGCTCATATAAACGTAGCAACGCCTCCATGCACGCTTAGCACATTCTCCGAATTATAAGACGCCCCGGAAAGTAAGACGCACCCCGAAACGTTATGCCCAGTGTCAGTAAACTGAGACAAACCTCACCACAAACACGCACAGACTCTCAGCGCGTTAGAACAACACACGACCATTAATACAGCAGGGACATGCGCCTTATAATCAGGATAAAGCAGGGATCATATACTGTACCGTAACCAAATCGTAATTGAACGTTTTACGTACACATTCTCGTTACTTTGCAAAATAAAGCAACAGTAAAACTAGGGAGTCGAATGATGGTAATGTCTATGTACATATATGAACGCACGTGTATATATACACGCATATCAGCATTGGTGGAATTCACTGATAATTGATTATCTGTACACTCTACACAGCATATATATAGCCGGTATACGACGGTATTAAATAGGGCACTTCTCAGAACACGTGTACACGGTACTTACCATTGACGGTACAGATGTCCTACTCTGCTAAGTGTTTCCGCAGAGGAGACGAAGCAGGGAGAGTGAGTGTGTGGTGAGGGTGAGTGAGTGTGTGTGGTGAGGGTGAGTGAGTGAGTTTGGTGAGTGTGAGTGAGTGTGTGTGCTGAGGGTGAGTGTGTGTGGTGAGTGTAAGTGAGTGTATGTGGTGAGGGTGAATGAGTGTGTGGTGAGTGAGAGTGAGTGTGTGTGGTGAGTGTGAGTGAGTATGTGTGGTGAGTGTGAGTGAGTGTGTGTGGTGAGGATGTGGGGAGCGGTAGTGTAGCGGTTAGCGCGCTGCGCTATGAACCTGGCGGCCCGGGTTCGATTCCCGCTCACGGCCAACACCAATGATGATTATCTGAACCGGTCCTGGACCTCCCCTAGGTCGACTCAGCCTGAAATGAGTACCTGGTGCGGTGTGTAAACATCGCTACTGGGGAGACAAAAGCGGTCGGGCGTGGTGCTGGCCACCCACCCCCTCGTGTACCGTGCTGGCCTTCATAGGTGCTCGCTAACAGCACTTGCCCCTACAGTCTGTTAAGGCTATACGGGGGATCTTTATCTTTTATCTTTGTGGTGAGAATGAGTGTCAGTCCTGGGAGCGGTGTGCGCGCACTTCACAACGAACTCGGCCACACGCGAGTTCGATTCCCGCTCGCCACGGGAATATTTTAACCGCTCTGGGGGTCCCTCCCGTGCCTACGTCCGCTCAGCCTTTGCACTCCGATCACCACTGTCGGCTTACTCGCGGTGCGAACGATGTTCAACATTGACGCGCACGTCGGCAATTGCGAGACGAAGCGGCCAGGCTCGGTTACCGACCACGCAGACAAATCTTGTGCAGTGCCTGCATCTCAATAGGTGCTCGCTAACGACGCTTGCCCCGACCGCTTACAACACAGGTTTCATACCGTCACGCCGACATTCGCACGTGTCCCCCCGCTGCGTACCAGCCCACACACACACTGAGCACGTGTGACGCATTCATTTATACTCACAAGCGCCGTACGGTTTAGGTTTGTGCCCGAGCATCATGAACACAATAAGCCATTAAAGTTGAATTGTTATTTCCTCAATACAGCGAAAAAAAAACGTGGAAAAATTAGTGTTTTTTTTTTAATTGCCAAAATGAAATTAACTTGGCAACATTCATTTCCGTGACACAATACGGGGCTGCTGCGGCAACACGTACAGAGCTTACACTAATTGTGGTCAGCTACAACGCGTACACGCATAGACACACGTGTAATGCAGTGATACACGCACGGACAATTAGTAACCAGGCTAAATTCCTGCTTAGATTCCGAGACTTGATATTGGGCACATTCAATGGGCTTGGCGGTCAGCAACATAAATCTGCAAATAAAAAGATCCCCCGTATAGCCTTAACAGACTGTTGGGGCAAGTGCTGTTTGGGATCACCCGATGAAGACCAGCACGGCCCTCATCGCAACGTTGCATTCCCAGTGTTGATGTTTACACATCGCACCAGGCACTCATTTGAGGCTGAGTCGACCCAGGGTAAGGCCCAGGATAACCGTCGCTGCTGTTTGCCGTGAGCGGGAAGCGAACTCGGCTCGCTGGGTTTCGTAGTGCAGTGCGCTGACCACCGTCCCACCGCTCCCCGTAGCATTCCTTCCCACACCACACACACAACACGCCACACCGCCCTCTGCCGACACCGCAGGTGCGCAGCAGCCTACAACACCTGCCGCGACCGGCTCCAGGCTCAGACTCCCACGGCTCAGCTCGCCACAGCCGTCGTGCGGCTTTGTCGGGGCGACGAGACAACGAAGGGAGATGGGAAGAGACGCGTGCGAGCGGTTTTTCGGTGTTCCACGCGCGCAAACAAAAAAAAAACACGCGCGCGCGGTTTCCTTGCGGTGGGGGACCCTTCGGGACCCGCGTAGGGCAACTGCACCCCCCTGCATCATCCGCGGCGCGCTCGCCGCACCCAAGCAAGCCCCCGCACGCGGGCAAAGACGCGAGATCGTCATTGGTAACCCGACCGAGCATCGCGCGCGCGGCCGGGTGCGGAGGGGGCGAGGTGGTGGTGGAAGGGGCATCGCGGGTCGATTCGAGAGAGAGAGTTCGGGACTCGCAGTTGGGAAGGTCGCGAGCTCAGGTCCCGCTGCGGCGATAGCGACCCAGCGAACTCATCCATTCGGGGGTCGATAAAACGAGGGACTACTGTGTGTGGAGTCGTCCGATTGGCGGGACTGTGGAACCCGCAGAACCCCTGGTGGCGATGAGTGATCTCCCAGTGCTGTTTTGGGTATAGAGGCATTGTGTATTGGTACAATAAAGGATATTTACATGTTTAATGGTCGCGGGTTAACGTCTTTGATCTTGAGCACGGAAGCACGTGCGTCCATATCAAGCGAGAGACCTTTTGCAGAAAGTTGCAAACCATCGCACTTGTATTGTCATCATCGGACGTGTGTTTTGGTTTACACGCCCTTCCGCGGAGCGGCGGGGATTAGTAAATGATTCACAGTGCGCTTGGCATTAAAAATCCAGGCAACCACCTTAAGTTAAAGTTAGTTTGTGAATTTCAAGAGTTGATTGTTTCATCCCAGGCAGTAATCACCGCATACACCCACACACACACCATTAATAAAAACACACCATTCATAGAAACGTCAGTGTCTCTCTGATTTAATGGGATAGGTGCACTGCTCACCTAAGTTGGCAGCCCCGAGTTTGTGGTGAAAATGCCACATGTCCATGGTGGAGGCGAGTATACCAGAGGTGTGGACTCGAGTCATGTGACTTGGACTCGAGTCAGACTCGAGTCATGAATTTGATGAATTCAGACTCGATTCGGCAAAATGTACAAAGACTTGTAACTCGACTTGGACTTGCATAACAATGACTTTGTCCCACCTCTGAGGTGTGGACTCGAGTCATGTGACTTGGACTCGAGTCAGACTCGAGTCATGAATTTGATGACTTCAGACTCGACTCGGCAAAATGTACAAAGACTTGCAACTCGACTTGGACTTGCATAACAATGACTTTGTCCCACCTCTGGAGTATACTCTACGGAAGGCCAAGGGCAGGTGCAGATATCACTCGGTACAAGTGTGCATGGCCGTGAATCGATTGTAGTCTGCACACCCCTACGCACAAACACCTTCGGCATTGTAAGTCACCCATGACACACACCAATGCACTCAACTCTAACACCAACCCATACAGATGAGACTTCCAACGTACACTCAACAACCTAGCATTAGGTCAGTGGGACATTATAAAAATACTCCTCTATATGGGTCCTAAGAGTTTTTTTTGACAGCCAGTTCCACAGCAGAGCCCATACAAGGCACACATCATCCCTCCCTTCCCCTCGAAAAAAAAACCCTCTCAGCCCTTGAGTTACAACACCGTGGTTTACACATTGCTCCAAGTTTGTCGACATGAACAGTCACATGTCTGTGTGTGTGTGTGTCACTCTCCGCTGGAGGCTGCCTCGAAGACGACACCTCCTTGTCCTCCCAGTGCTCCACTCCGGCGTGACGTGTTGGCCTCTCCGTAGCAATCAAAGCGCTCCTAGTGTCGTCTACCGGGCAGACGAGAGGGTTGCGACCAGTATAGCGCTTTCAGACGTTTGACCGCAAGCATACATCGGCGGGAGGTGTGAAGACCTGAAAGGAGACCATTATGTGTTCATGTAAGGGACACTTACACACGCACACACAGTTACAAGTAACACGTTAGTGCGGTGGAGTATTGGTGCCCTTCCCAGTAACATATTCATTTGACATTAATCAAATATATTGTCAAGAAGATAAAGGCGCGGCCCTGCAATTGCTTGCTCACAGCACTGCTGACGACGCGACCCTGGTAGCTCTGGAGAGTCAGTCTACTACCAGGGGGCTACCAGAACGGCTCATCATCCACGCTGGGTAGCATTGTTAGACGAGGTGGGAGTAACCACACCTGACCCCACCACACACGCGACCAGCCGAGCGAGTGCGGTGAACCCATTTCTACTTTGAGATCCAACTGGCGAATTCTTGATAAAAAATCCAGCGTGATGAACACGACATAATAGTCGTATCCTTATTGTTAAATTACACTCGGACTCAACATCACTTGTGGTAGGGGAATGCCGATATATTTATCATCACCACGGATTCAATTAATTGCCATTGTTTATGGCCGTGATTGTATTCCAGAATCGATTTTGCCTGTCTGACTTTAAATGTCTCGCTAAAACTTAAATGTAACATGCCCACATAACTTGCATATTATTTGCACAAATCTTAAAGGCAAATCCCATACATGATTCGATGCGTGCACGTGCAGTTAGCATAAGTAACGATTTCGTCCATTGAATTGGTGTTCATTAAATGCCTAACCTGTGACATGTCTGCAATTAACAATTAGAAATATACACGATTCAATGTCCACGAAAATTGGGCTCGAGAAGCTCAATACAATCGTGCACACAGCAGTGTGGATGGTTACACCGGTTAGTCCATCGGCAGGCCGCGTATAGTGGGTGAAAGCGTGGCGTACCCAAACATGCGTCAATCGTGGAAGTGGAGGTTAAAATACCCCCTTTGTTTGGGTTCTCTAGAACTCCCTCTAGTGGAGACCCTTCCGATAGCAGTGGCGTGAGCAGGACATTGCACGGTTGCGCCTTCAGCGCCGTTGTCAAAAATGCGATGCATTCTCTGCCGGGTTATAACACAGATCTATCGATGGTCGTCTCACGGGGCCGAGGAGGGGCTGCTGCCTACGTGAGTGGGGGGGGGGGGGGGGGTGGCGTTGGGGCTATCCAGACGACGTGGATATTCTCAGCCGCACTGATCTCTGATTGGGCAAACGCGGCGCTCAGAAATCAGTGTCGTGAAACTCCAGGGGATGAATCGACGGCGAACGAGGATCAGAGACAATCAGAGAGAGAAAGTCGGGCTGCATTGCACTCAGCGATGGGGGGACGTGGGGGGCATTGCGTTGTTTGAAATTTTGTAGATGCTGTAAATATTACAGTAAAGATGCAATGAATTGTGCTAAATGTAAAAGAATAAAATTCAGGTGGGACATCTGGAGCATCATAACCTTTATCTGATCATTTTTTTCGGCTGTGGTCTATGATTTTTTTTTTCTACGAAGATATGCTTCAAATTCCTGCACTTGTGTGTTTCAATTATTCTGTCTTCATTATGACTTACGTTTTAGCCTTGTACTCTAAGAGTTATCATGTTGTAGTTTACCAATGGTGTCATTTTTGCTGCTTTCATGAGTCAGTTGTTTATTAGGACATGGTTTTTACAAACATTTTATAAATACTTAACATCTTTAAGGCATTAAAACAAGAACAAGCACTTACGACCCCACTCAGCAAACAATCAGGTGATGCGGTGCAAACCTGACCAGCTATTGTCCCATCAGCCCTAATCTAAATCTGAGTCGACAGGTTCAGATACCGCTCATCATAATGTTCACAGCCAGGAGTTGAACCCAGTTCATCGTGACTGCAGTGCAGTGCGGTAACATCAACAACAACAACAACAGCAGCAGCGGTTGCCGTTCACCATTGAGTGACTGTGACGTCACCACGGCGCTCGTGCCCGGCTAGGTGCCATTTGAAGCCATTTGAAGCAACATCAGCCACCTTCACCAGGTAACAACTGCACGAAGACAAAGATCCCCCGTATAGCCTTGACAGACTGTTGGGGCAAGTGCTGTTAGCGAGTGGCGCCTATGAAGGCCGGAATGGCACACGAGGTGGTGGGTGGTCATCACCACGTCCGATCACCTTTGTCTCCCTAGTAGCGATGTTTACACACAGCACAATTTGAGGCTGAGTCATCGTAGGGGATGCCCAAGACCAGCTCAGATAATCGTCACGGGTCGCCGGGTTCGTAGCACAGCGCGCTGGCCGCTACAAAAAAAGATACAAAGATCCCCCGTGTAGCCTTAACAGACTATTGGGGCCAAGTGCTGTTAGCGAGGCAGCAAGGTGGGGGTGGATGGCCGCTACACACACATAGACACGTGCGAATGCGCACGTTTGAATGAGATCACTCGGCCTATGTAAGTACGTCGTGGGTACAGCTTTATTGGTCGTAAGACATAGTTACCACCAGTGACATAAGAGGTTATGTAAGCAAAGGGCCGGCCGCATGTTAAGAATGCAGCGCAGTAGGGAACATGCACTTACAGGCAGCCTCATTCATTCTTAGCACATTCATTCAATGTATTTTAAGCAAACAGACCCCTGGTATCTTAGCACTATTTATACACAGTGGCAATGCCAATGTAATTTGTCACGAATGCTCATATAAAGTATTTTTTACGTGTTCAAGATTTCACGTCTATTTTTCTGCCTACTTTTATATTATTCCAACTGCTCACGCTGCGGTTGGAGTGCTCAGCTCACAAAAGTAAAGATGCGAGTCAATATCTTGGTTCGAGGTTGACTCAGCCGTCACACCGCAAATTAAGCACCACGTTGTGGTGGAATCAGTAGTGGCCACTCTAGAGTGAGACTGGCCTCGCCATGAGGATGTGGAATTTCCACCACCGACAGAAATGAGCGCCACCCCGTTGCTAATTTTGGCAGGGAGATACTTTAACTGGACATGTATTTATTTGCTTTTTGACAATCAACATTATACACAGACGCAGCTGCAAATCTTCAAACACTTGCTCTGCAACTTTAATTGTTTTCGACATTTAAATCTATTAGAATTCCGTTAATATCGGCATATTTCTTATACGTATGGCTCTCTGTATTGTATAGAGCAGTCATGTTTTAATAATGATAATGACTGAATTCATGAATTTGATGCAGATGTCACCACAGTTAAGGGTCTTTCAACTCTCGGAATATATTGCAAGTTCTCTGTGACTGAGCCCATCTTCAAAGTGCATAATAAACACTCAGTGCTTCTATGAATGCTTCAGACTTGGCTACTTTTCGAAGGTGATTTATGAGACGTGAAAAAATAATCTGTGAAACTGACCGATTTAATGTTGTTACAACAATAGAGAAATGTTCAGTTTTAAAAAAGTACCTTATATATGGAATTGCCACATTTCAAAGCAACACATTAATTCTGTAATTTTATTTACAGGTTTTAAAATCGTATTTTTAAATTTTAAACTGCGTTACATCTCAGACAAATCTGAATGATACTCATACTCGCCAGTGTTGGCTGACAGTGATGTCGACGTTTCCAAATCTAAAGAATCGCATTTTGGATGAGCGGGAAAATTTTGCGTAATAAAAAAGGCATAAAAATCCGCCAGCATAAGTTCTAAATGATAACCAAAGACACAAACTATTTGACGTAATGCAGTGAAAAGTCAGAGTATTTCTTTGCTCATACAAAGGTGGGGCAGTGCTCATCCTCATTGACAGCTCTGAGCCAATGGTCGAAATTCCACATTCCTATGATGGGGGCTAGTTTATCCACAGGACAACCACTGTCCACTTTCCTCAAGGTCGTGATATTTTTATTGACCCCCAGATCAGAATCAGAATCTTTATTTAGACTCGACGAATCCGATGAGCGATAAAGTTCTTATTCGCAGATGTCCAGTGTAGGCAGCTCAGCGAGTAACAACAACAACAACCAAATTATTGGTTCTTTCGGTAAAGTCACGTAGAAGGGAAACAATAAAATAATAAAAATATAAAACAATAAAATTCTCACGACGTTTCGATTGAAACACAATCAATCAACATCAGGTGTGAAAACCACAGCAAGAAAATTAGATTTTTTTTTTCACTTTATCGAAAGAACCAAGAATATGAATCCCTGCAGTCACGAAAGCTTTAAAGCAAAACAACAACAACCAATATAAACAGATAGGATTACAAAATAGAGAAAACGGTAAGCAAGTCACCAAATATGAATAAACAAAAATAAATTTAATATATTAGTCCGATTTATCCACTGTCATACATTCTTACGCGATCTCACCCTAAAATCTTAATTATGGATAATACTGGTCGCAAAAGCCTTCGTGTTAAACCGATTTATCAAGCTTGGGCAAGGCAGCAACAACAACTACGAAGCAGTCCCAGACCCCACCAAGATAACGCGACACTGGAGTCCCTCAAGACAATGGGACATCCACTCGTAGATGATGGCTCAGGTCCAACTCTGACCAGTTCATGACTAGCTCTCTTCATACGCTACAGTCATTTTGCTGGAGCAGCCGCCTGATGACGGAGGCTTGTGTTGCCTTCGAAACGTCGTGATTTGTTTTAATTTAGTTGTTTTCAATTAAATTTATTTTGTTTTTTTTACCTACGTGACTTTACCGAAACAGCAAAGAGTATGGATCCTTGCAGTCACAAAAAATTCAAATATGGAATTAGTAACCCTTCCTTTGGGTTGGCCATTCAGCCACGATGGCATGAGGGCATCTATAAAGAGTTATGCATTACAGGGATATATAATCGGCAAGGGTGCAGCGCTACAATCGATTTCACACACCACCGCTGATGGATTGGGCCTCCGCTTAAGGTAGCCCTAGAGAGTCAAATCAGAGGGTATTTTGGCCTACTCTTCCTCGCTGGCCAGCTATGTATTGGAAGAGGTTCAGAGTATCCACACTTGATCCCAACACATACGACAGAGGTAGGGGGTTTAAGAAACTTGCACCATGCTTCACCTGCCGCTCTGCGAGATTGGAATTATAAAGCATAACATTGTGATGACATCAAACAATGCTTTGCAATGCGCATTCCACGCATATTGTTTCACCCACGCCGTGCGCAGTTGAAACCACTGCGTGGTAGTCTGTGCATCCCGGCACATGGGAGAACTTTCAAAAAAACATTTTGACAGCAACATCGACCAGCAACTAGAAGCAGACATCACACGTCTACAGAACCACTGTCACAAATAGAGCGTTAAATATCGAGGGGCGAAGTTAGTGCACTTCTCGATGAACCACGCAGCCTGAGTTCAACTCCTGGCCACGGCGATCTGAACCAGTTCTGGGCCCCCTCCTTGAGCAACGGGTGCACTCTCCAGGGTGATGAAGCATCGACAAACACCCGCCGTGGCAGACACGACATGACGAGAGCCTACATGCATTGACCAGGGGGCTGTACATTATTATGTTTTTGTACGTAAAAGAGCGCGTTGGGTCGGATCTTCCCTCAACAAGAAGCACCTTCACACAAACCCGCTCTCTCTCTCCGCTCTGTCGCTCCCTCCCTGGAAAGTTGTCGGCTCAGGCCAGACACATTCTTGAAGCTGACAACTGCCGTGACTCTAAGCACGGTGGCAAGCGGTCCGCAAGGCAGAGAATGCCGCTGCAGGGCCACCAAAATGCCCCCCCCCCCACCCCGCCCCCAAAACCCTCACTTCGTATAAATTCACACGGACCAACTGACGCAATTGTCGGACCTCCTTGTGAGTGGTTGTGCTCGATAACGGTGGCGCTAATCCCAGGTGAACAGTAAAGTGACTTTGAAGGGCATCTGCCATTCTTGTGCTGCTGGAGTTTTTGAGCAAATGCAAGAAGTCATCAGGTTCAATGCGGCTGGAATGGTGCGCCCGCATCTTGCCATCACTTCCTTCCTCCTGCCAGACCCCTCAGCTGTTGCGCAGATGCCGGTGAGACTGCTCTCACAGCATCTCACCATCTGGTATGAGGTTCGATGGATTTTATGAAACGTTTTCATCTCATAAATGCCATTATAACATCTCTACAAACGGTGTTATAGAGGTGACCCTTAGGGTGGCACTCATCTCTGATGGTGCGAAAGAAGTTCAACATACATGATGCAATTCTCGGGTAGTGGGTACTCATTCTATTGGCTCTGCCACAGTGATACGCGGTGTAGAAGTCAATCTTCTGAATGTATTTTTAACTCACAACCTTCTGAATGTATTTGGAACTCACAACCTTCTGAGTGTCCATGCTCTTACCACATTATCATCTGGCGAGATAATGACAGCCTCGAAATCAATTTCCGAGGTGCCACGACATTTGCAACTTTTTAAAAGATCTCTCCTACCTCCACGTTGCAAGTGGCAACTCCAAATCTTCTTCTCAGTCTTCTTCCCCCCCCACCCTCGACTCAGCTCCTACCTTGTTCACCTCCTCCAGACCCTAACACCAGCAGCCCTCCAGTGAGCAAACACAGGCGGCTTGGCTACAGAGCTAGCGAAAGAGTGAGAAACCCATTACTCAATCTCTGTGTTGGCTTTTATGGCGAGTGAGAAAAATACCTCCAGTATTGCTTGAGAGTACATTAAGCACACCATCGTCACCCCACTCTCAGCCTTTGATCCTTGCGCCTTGGGCAAGGCATAAGAACATCTGCATTAATGTCTTCTGCGGGCTACAATGTCTCTTTATTAGCGAACACTTAACAATGTAATGTCACTGGCTACGGTCCAATGCCACCATTCACTGCTTCGTGAAGGGCGTCGTGGTGGCGAGATGTTAACTACCTCGCCTGGTGCACAGGAGGTCGTGGGTTCGATCCCCCCTGACGCCTGCTGTATAGTTTTAGTTTGCACGTTCTCCCCATGGTCGCGTGGGTTTTTCTCCAGGTCTTCTTGTTTTTCCATCCACATTTAGAAACACGCGTTGAGAGTATTTCGTTGCTGTATATTTGCACATGATAAGCCACTTCGTTGAGCTATCATTTGTGGCCAAGTCGCTCCTGAAACAGAGCTGCATAGCTCAGTGGGCCTTACCCGGTAAAATAAAATAAAAACGTCGTGATTTTTATTTTATTTTTTATTTTACTTTTATGAATTTTTATTTTTTACCTACGTGACTTTTCCGAAAAAACCTAAGAATATGAATCCATGCAGTCACGAAAGCTTCAAATCTAGAATATAAAAAAATTGTTTAGTTTTAGTTTATTTTCCTTAATGCAAGTAGAGGTCAAGGTTATGGACTTATAATTTATAGGTATAATGTTACATTTATCATTCTCATTCAAAATATTAGTACCGTTGATTTTATTTGAAACTTTTAAAGTTATATTTTAATTCACACTACTGGACAGAGACAGATCTGTGGACAGGCAGACAACGCTGAAAGGGTTACTATGACAACGAATTCAATCACTGATTGCTTGGGGTGTTTTAAGCAGCGTAAATTGCTTAATTGATAACTTTTGTAGTTACTTTATTCAAATTTCATATTATTTAGCTTTATTAAAACCCAATTAAAATAGTGGCAGCACTATAATTAGGGTGATCTATCCAGTAACATCTGTCACGTGATCTGTTTTGCATTGGCTGCTATCACCCTCACATTAACACAAGTTGCTGACCTGAAAATGTTTTACTCTGAAATAGGGTTTTTGTAATAGTAAAAAAATATATCAATGAAAATAATCGTAAAGAATAGTGAACCTGCCTGAATGGATGGAAGTGTTGGTATTCTGATGGCAATGTGCAGACGTGTGGTAATTACGACAAGCACATTTATTAACACGAATTTCGGAAACACATCACGTGTACGCTAACACATCGCCCCTTCACACTGCAGACGGAGAGATGGAAACGCTCCGTCAGGGATAAAACATTCGGGGCAATGGAGAGATAACACGCGGGGCAACGGAGAGAATTCCTATGGAAAGGAAGGAAAAGAGAGCAGTATGGAAAATGTTCTACTGTAATTAACTTTGCACAGCAGTGTACATTTCAGAATGATGCATTATTCGGTGGGTATTTATTTTAAGATATTGAGCAATATATCCACACATCAGGTCCTTTGTTTTTCCATGCCTTGCTTGGCTTGGCAGGACTCAAATATACTGTTGCTATAACAAACAACATTATTTTACCCAAAATGTGAAGTGGTACATCGCAGCCATAACAGAGCGCCAGCGCGTCTGTGCAGAAAATAGGAGCCCACACTGGGCACGGACTATAATAAAATTAATTTCTGTTTTCTTTTAAAATATATCACAGCCACTGCTCTAGCTGTGGCTCTATAGAACCCATGTGCAGGGCAAATAGAAATTTGAGGAAGCATTCATGTCTGTTAACAATATCCCCTCTTACCTTTCCTTAAACACATATGCCCCCTGCTGAATGCTGCACCGGCTGAAATTTGTTTTTGGGGAAAGGTTTTGCAGCGTGGAGATTCCAACGATTGATTACCACTCGAGCCAGCAGCCGCGTTTGTGATCATTGGGTCAAGGATGAACACATTAGTGCAGTGCGTGCTATTAATCGTGTCAAGGTCAAGAGGTCATTGTGGCCAGGGCTGTTGATGCCACCACACGTCTCCATCATTGTTACCTGCTAGGTCTCTCAACTGTTTACACAAGTCAATGTCCAACCTCCTTGCTCTGCTCTTACAGCATCCCACCATTTCTCTTTCAGTCTTCTCTTATATTTGTGTATAGATGTTGAATTTCGTTCGCACCGTATGTACCCGACCGTGCTAATCGTAGGTGGTGGGGAAGGACAACTAAACACAAAACAATATTTTCTAAAGAAATTAGTTATCTTGGATCACCAACCTCTGGGTGCCACCTTCAATATCTACAGC
The DNA here is from genome assembly GCF_015708825.2 of Lethenteron reissneri. Classification (NCBI taxonomy): domain Eukaryota; kingdom Metazoa; phylum Chordata; class Hyperoartia; order Petromyzontiformes; family Petromyzontidae; genus Lethenteron; species Lethenteron reissneri. Next base: position 2,671,625 of record NC_083798.1, on the reverse strand, counting down.
TTAGACTCTGCATTCATCCTGCAGACGTGCCCAACTCATTGCACCCTCTAAGTCGTGTCTACATTGCTTTTCTGCATTGTTTAACTAGATTTCCAAATTGTTTTCCCGATGCCACCATGAAATTTGGCAATGCATTATAGCCACGTAAGCTGCTCCTGCAATGCAGAGATTCCACTGTGTGATTACCGGATTGCAAGTAGTCGCATTTGCAGTAATTGGGCTTCGGCTGAGTAAATTTGCATTGTACATTTTACAAACCTGTCATACGATGCATTACAAATAACCAGCGAGTAACTGCATTGGCAGTGTTGCAGAGACAATGGCTTCAACTACGTCTATGCAACACAGCCTTCAGTAACAAACCAGCCCCTAAGAGGACACCATAAACAATACGCTAACGTGCTACACAGGGGCCCTTATTTGCATCACAGAGGGAAGGTACACCATGATTACAGAGGGCATTATTGTATTGTTCTATGGATGGACCCACCCATGCCAAGTAAATTTGAATGTGATTCCACTGCTTATTTGCATCACAGAGGGAAGGTACACCATGATAACCGAGGGCATTATTGTATTGTTCTATGGATGGACCCGCCCATGCCAAGTAAATTTGAATGTGGTTCCACTGCTAAGAAAGGCGAAGACTTTGTTCGAATGCTCCTTACAGCAGGGTGATAATTTGACTCCAAAGCATTGTTTACTCGGCAACATAAATTGTGCATAGGTTAGCCTCCTGTAAAAAGTTCTATGACAATGTCTAAATCGGTCAGCAGTTAAGAAGTGCACAGCACGAAGCAATGACTCTGCGTGTATTTACTGATTCGCGTTCATCAGCCCATACGGCCTTCCCATACGGCCTTCCCATACGGCCTTCCCATGGCCTCATTTTCGTCGGGCCCACGGCCACACGAGGCCCGTGCCACCATTCCCCAGCCCTGCAGGAGACGTTCGCCACCGCGGGCGTCTGAGCCGCGCGTCCAAATCCCACGCGACACTCCGACAGCGAGGGGCGAAGCCGGCGCAAGCATCGCGTCACGTGCCGTTAGAGGAGAACGGGGGCCCTCACTGTTTGTGGCCCGCCAAGACACCAAACGCGTCATCCGTGTTTGTCATTTGCTGTGGCCCGCCAAACGCCTAATTACGAATGTGACGACTGAGGCCTAAAATCGTGGGAGGTTGTCCACTCCTGGACGATGGAGATGTCTCATCTGAAGCACGGCAACCACGCATCGTCGCCTTGCCCGGTCTCGCGCCGCCACGAGGAGACCTCACTCGCTCTGTGGGCTGGCTACATCAACTTCTCACCCCCGATCCCACACCCAAATATTTCTCCGTTCCACTGTCAATGACCGGGTCAATCGGCTCAACTCGATAGAGTAAAGAGAAAGGTTTCATATTGGATGTACTCCTATGTGCACCTTGTACACGCGCGTCTTAGATGTTGGCTCCAATCCACACGGGAGGTGAATCCAGTTCAGGCTTTACAGCGCACCAGCCCTCCGCCGGTATGTGCAAATGCATTCCTAAGTGCCATGTTGACGCGTGCTGCTTGCGCAGATGAACGTAAAACCACGTGCATGTACCCTGAAGGTATTGATTTATTCCAACAGAGATTCTCTGAGCGACCTCATACCATATGAATGTACGGCTAAGCGTTTGACATTACATGGGTATGGAAAAGTGTCCATGTGTTTGCTCTGACTGTCTCTCTGTCTGTCTGTCTTTCCAATATTGCATCCTGGAGTAAAGGAACTATCCAGCTGGGTGGCACTGCGCTCTGGGTGAACTTTGACTCAAAGTCGGAATCCGGTGAGTTCAGATGTCGCTCAGGGGTCGACTCAGTCCACTTTGGTGTTTTGAGTTTACCAGTGCTCCTCCTATTGGGGGAATGGCCTGGGCACTGGCATAGTAATGTATAATTTACACATCTGGCTCCGAGTCCCCATTGCTCTCATGAGCAGACAGAAAGACAGGTGTCGTGTTATGACTCGGTAAACGTGTTGAACCTGATGACGTCATGTGTGGTGGGGTAAAGTGTGGCTACTCCCACCTTTTCACAAGCTGTCTGTCAGGATTGGAAGGAAGAGGAGGCCAAAGTCCCCTCGAGAAGCTCTCTAGAGCTCCCTCTAAGGCAATCGCTGTTCAAATTGATAATTTGTTCCAAGAATTAAAAATTCAGCAACTTCAAGGTCCATATTGTATGAATAGCATTATGCGTGCTGGCTATATCCAGGCAACTAAGGCCGCAAAGCATCATGGACAATGCCGCGAGCGCTCTTCGTGGGCGTGTGCGCGAATCGTCGTCATCCACCTCTCAACCGCAACGGTCGTGGCGTGCTGGGGGGGGGGGGCGCATAAACCCCGCGGTCGTCAATTCCCCACTGCCGCGCGCGTTTGTAAAGCCTCTCTCTGACGCTCTGATTCCAGGTCACTGCGGTTGCCATTGAGAGCATGGGGAAGACCAGACGGACGAACGTTCACATTGCTGGGCTGTGAATCGCACTGGGACACGGGGTCGGCGAACCAAAAAAACGACAAGATACTTATTTGGTCGAATTCGGTAACAAACCAAAAAAAAGTTTCAACATTTCGAGAGCCGCAACGCACGCGATGAACCAAGAGGCTGTAGCCCTGAACACAGGACGGCACGAAGCGGTCCTTAAAGAGTCGCGTGCGGCTCCAAAGCAGCAGGTTGCCGACCCTGGCACTAGAAGCAGTGCAATGTCCTTGACACGCGGCACCAAGGTAGGGTTGGGTGAAAGGTATTTCGACTACTCAGGCGACACTTTGTGTTCATCTCACGCACGGTATATATATATATATAATTAATTTATGCGATAGGACATCTGGCTTGATGGCATCGGAGTCACCTGCGCTCACAATCATCGAGTTCCGTGTGCAATCCTGGATTTGGTTCAGCTCAGCTCTTCACTCCTTAAATGTTGATGGAAATAAGAAGCACTTTGTAGAAATTCAGCAGTGGTCATGTTCGGCAGAGATCGGCTCCCGTCATTGTAATTGGAATGTATTTCGCTTGCGTGGGATTGAAAGAACATTGACCACTCACGGCAGTAGTTTTTAACAGAAACATTTCTTATTTTACGTTATTATATGTATTCAATTACGAAGAAAATAAAAACAAATAGGTAAATAAAAATATTTGAAGAAAGCCAAAATCTAGTCAAGAGTCTCATTTCTGGCCTCATCTGTCTTCGTGTCCTTGAGCCAGTGGTGGAAATTCCATATTTTAGCTGGATGACGGCTAGTGAGTAAATACAAAATGGTACCGAGTTTACTGATCCCATATGGATGATGGGGTATACACCCCTCAGTAGAATTTCAACTCGCAACCTGCCATCTTTGACTCAAGGCCCTTTGGCCAGTGTGGCACTCAGCCATATTGCGAAAATGTACTTTACCTAAACATACTTTGGCAGTTTAACAAAGAAATGCAGTTATTTCTAAGTCCTTATAGATATATATATATACTCGCATAAATATCATTTTATGGCCGCTTAATTGCCGTGCCAGAGTTTCCAGCGGTCGGCCATCCATTAAAGTTGAGAGCAGCCCTGGGAGGAGGGTTGAGCTCAGTGTTGTCGTTCCGGGGAAAGTGCAGGAGCTCGCGAGTGACAGTGCTGATGGATGAGATCAGCAGCAGTAGCACTGCCTACGCGGTCATCCCGGGTCACACAGTGTGCCTCCAACACCCCCCCACCCCACCACACACACCACCCCTCATCTCCAACCACCTTTGTTTCGTGAACAGAGATGCCAAGCAGCTCAGCTCAGCACTGCCCGGCTACAGAGCGTCTCCAATGCAGACACAGAAGCCACAGAGGCGAGTCAATGAGATTCCCTGCTGAACAGCGCAAACTCTGTTTTACTTTATACATATGTATTTACTGTACGCGTATCATGAAGACGTGGCGCAGCGGTGAGCACACTGCGCTATGAGCCCAGCCACCAAAGTTTGATTCCCAAACTACGTCTAATACGAAGTGGCAAGTGACATCTAAACCAGCCTAGGGCCCTTCCACCTTGAATAGCCCACGCTGTCCAGAGGAGTGAAGTATGGTCAAACAACAGTCACAGCTGGCACAGCATGTAGAGAGGAATCTTACCTGGAGCATTGGATTGACAAACGGCTGTATATTAAAGTCGATGTGTAAGAGTATCTCCATATTCAAGCAAACGGTGGGCAGTGCTCATCTCCATCGCTGTATGTAAAGTAACTGGGCCGGCGGTGGCTGTGCACGTGGCCGCCTGCAATCCAGCAGTGTGGAGGCAGCAGCGAGGGTTGATGGACCAAACACACACACACGTGCTGAGAAACTCCTTACCAGTGGGCGTCAAGCAGCCATGCCCTGGCTCGCCAGGAGAAGGCGGAACAGCAAGTGGACTAATCGCCGTCTGTTTCCATCTGTACGGGGCAAGAGTGTTGCCCCCTCGCACGTGTATATCAAGTGACGATTGCTATATAATAATGGATTTTTGATGGAATACATAATCCACATTGGATATCTAGAGTCAAATGAAATGTTAAGAGGTGGGTGTTTGAGCCAGATTTAGAATGTCTTAAGAATATGCCTTGCAGTCACGAAAGCTTCAAATCTAGAATTAATGCCCTCTACGGGGAGGAATTCCACCTATCTGTTAGAGTTTTTAACAGACAACGAGACAAGAAGTCACAGCTTATCGAGACGCTGGCCTTCCTCAAGAGATGACCTACGTGACTTTACCGAAAAAACCTAAGAATATGCCTTGCAGTCACGAAAGCTTCAAATCTAGAATTAGAATGTCTTGACAAAAGGTCTCAGCTCTCTGAAATATACACACTTTGGAAGGATGCCTGGAACTTAATGTCAGTGTAAGGCAATAGGAGAAGCAACTTGTAAGTTCAGATGGTAAAACGGCAGCTTTTGTTGATGTATTCAGAATTATGGAGGTTGGGGTGAGGCACGTATCACGGCCGAACGTAGTGGCCCACGACTGAAGGGAAGGCCTTCAGCTGGATGGCGAGATGCTGCCAGAGAGGTCCAGAGAGGTCCGTGGAGGTGAAATGTCGCCTCGACAGGTCGCGGCGTGAGAGATGCAAGGGTGGGAAGGAGGTGCGATGGCGTCAACAGCAATGACCATTACCACCCTCGATCCTTGGTGAAATATGATCGTCAAAGAAGCAGAGTGTGTAACAAATGTTAATCAGACCTCATTGACCACAAGCGGTTTAAGGCTTTAGAATAAGACGAAGGGCAAACGCCAACAGAAAGGGGAATTAAACCGTGCGAGCAGCAGAGAAGGAGTTGAAGGCTCGGTCTGTAATACTTTGTAAAGAAAAACACGCCTTGCAGACTGCGCCGAGTATTTGTGGCGAGGTTATTGATGTTGGTGCTGTCTCGTAATTTGTTCATTAGCTTTTCCGTGTTGAAGCCAGCATTCAATGCTCATGTTGTACGTTTATTTATGTATTCCATCTCAAGCCATAGCTACACATGTTGACCTGTTTGGCCAGTAAGTTCACTGTCAATCCACAAGTACTTTTCAGTTTGTCATTCTTGCTTCCAAAGGAAACATTTGGGAATGCGGACTTATTTTGAAAATGTCTTTACATTTTTATACTTAAATAATTATGTACAGTTTACACAGTGGGCAGCTGGCTTGCTGCTCTATGATCCGAGTAATAATTATTCAACGGGCGCCACGGTGGCGAGATGCTAACCCCCTTGCCTGGTATACAGGAGGTCGCGGGTTCGATCCCGACACTGGCGCTTGTATATTTGAAGTTTGCATGTTCTCTCTATCCCCGTGGGCGTGTGGGTTTTTTTTATCCAGGTCCTCCGGTTTTCCCCTCCACGTGATAGGCCGCTTCATTGGCTTATCATTCGTGGCCAGGTCGCTTCTGATAAAGAGCTGTGTAGCTCAGTGGGCCTTACCTGGTAAAATAAAAAATAGTGAAAATAGTTGGAGGGTTGTTGTAGCGCGGTCGTCGCTCATTGCAGGGGTTCACGGTTCCAATCAAGCGGCCGCCCTGGTTATTACCACGTATGAATTAACCGTAAAACTACTACGAGCCGTCCACTTCGCGGTAGAAGTTGTAAGAAGCCATTCACGTTGCATGTGGGCGTCATGTTCCAAATTTGCCACATTTTCAAAATGACTCGCAAATTACTCGATTGGGATTATACGCAGCAATCATCGCTCCCCACTCTGAAAACTTGGCAAGAGCTTTGAGTGTCGAGTCTCGGTGAGGCTTTCCTGCATAAACAAGCCGAATAAAATCGTAAATATAACCGCATTCTTGGAAACAAAAACCACACACACATCAATTGAAATAGTTTCACGAACCTAGACTAAGCCCCCTCTCCGCCACAATCACGCCTCATTGGCAGAAAAGTCGGCTCACAGTGAAGATTCCATTTTAAGCGAAACACCTCTGAAATGCTGACGTCGCTGTGGCGTGCACATCACCCTGGGATTGTCGCTGATCGTGAGCTCTCTTTCTCAATGCACATCACTCGCGGAACGAACACTGCAACACGTGCGTCAAACGTTACAGAGACGAATGTCTTGGCCTCGCGTGGATCAGTGAACAACACATGGGATCAGGGAACACATACAAATGAGAGACATCGCATTGAATCTCGGGGAAAGTAGCTGGGCTTGGGCCGAGCACAGCGCCGGTTGTTGTTGGAATGGAAGCCAAACGAGAGCAATGGCGGAGTGACGAGATTGGCTCGCGAGCATCAGCCGCACGGATTGTTGTCATCGCGAGAGAGTGAGGAAGGTGAAGACGGGTAGATGCCTTCATCCAGCAGTGGATGGTTGATGGTGGTGGTGGTGGTGGTCGTGGCGATGATAACGCGTTCGCAAAGAGAAAATAATTCAAAGCTGCTCGGTAGAAATATTGCCAAATGAGCAGGAAGGAGCAAGTGAATACGTGATTTGAAGCTTTCGTGACTGCAGGAATCCATACTCTTTGGTTCTGTCTACGTAACTTTACCGAAAGAACCAAAGAGTACGTAAATACGTGTCTGCTTTTGCAAATGGTGACATAAATTGACGAACGCATGAGTTATCTCGCCGAGCTGAAGGACTTCAGATAAAAAAGCCAAAAGAGCCTTATAATGTCCGGTGTTCTACAACCCATAATGTACGAGCATTATCTACCGTATAAAGTACGTGTTGCCTTATAGAAAGCACCACGGAATTCAGAAAATTCCGACGTGCATACAATTAGATTATGTTCCATCCACGACGCCAAAGGATTGTTCTAAATCAGAACGGGATGAATGATGACTTCACGGTTACGTCCGACATATTACAACATTCCTTTCGCACCGTGCGCACGTCTTTGTGCGGTTTACAGCGAGTGACTCGTAACCGCTTGGCCGCTGTGCAACTAAAGGCTTGCGTGAAATATGCGCGGCCGTGAAAGGAGCGCAAGTGAAACTCGACCTTAACCTCGGTCATAACCACGTCCCGCTCAATTATCGCACGATTGATCGTTGGGGATTATTTACGGCTCGCCAACGAGGGCCCTTGTTTTAGAGCGCACGTGCACGCGTCCACGAGAACGACCGACTTCCTTGCGCGGGTCGAACCTTCACGCCACCCAGGAAGATCCGCGCTCAGCGCTGGGGACCGCCGGCCCACCCGGTTCAACAAAAACACGTGCTGATTATGGCCGTGAGCTCGCGTTCATCGTTCACCTGTGTAGAATGGGGGGGGGGGGGGGGGCGGCGGGGGGGGGGGGTCTGTTCGTTGCGTGCATCGCCGGTTTTTAGTCCGCCTTTAAGCGTTCGCTTTTCCTTGGCGAATGTGTTTGTGGTCGCATGGGCACCGCATCGCTGGACCTCGATGAATGTTGAGTTGGCTCATACGCGATCGTGGGTGCAGTTTGCGGGGGGCACGGGGGAGGGGGGGCATCGCCCAGCCCAAATTGGGAACATTTATTAATTTATTTTCAGTCAATTTACCACGTAGGCTTTCGCGACCAATATTATTCATAATATAGGTTTTTGGGTCAGATCGCGTTATTTATAAATGTGTCGTAACCCTCCACCACCCGACAAGGCCAAACATTAAAAAATGTGTCACGTTTTTCAAAGGACAAAATAATTCACTTCAACAGCATTTTAAAATTGTATTTGAAAATGCTGTTGATTCTCTCTTCAGCACACCGGTGGGCTAAAGAAGTGAATAATTTTGTCCTGTGAAAAACGTGACACATTTTTTACTGTTTGGCCGTGTCGGGTGGTGGAGGGTTACGACACATTTATAAATAACGCGATCTGACCCAAAAACCTATATTATGAATGATTTTCAGTCGTTGACAATTTGAGTAAAAAACATTTTAAGCACCCACGATTCCGAATGTGAGGGGTCAAAGCAGAAGCGAACCCTGCGCCCCCCCCACCTCCACCAAAAAATAGAGAATTCAAACTCCGCCTATGCGGTTAAGCCACGTCCCGGATAAACCGCTCACGGACAGTCGACAGTTCACCGTATTTCAAGGACAATGCTTACTTCGTTACTTAAGGTGTACGCGTGCGTGTGGTGATCATCTACATTGGTTAATTTTCTGAGACATTGGTGGAAAATTGACATTCCTACGGCAGCGCTCACCCTCCTTAGAGGACGATATTGGAGTCCCACAAATTGGTACTCAATGTGACAGCCGTTCGCTACAGATGTAGGCGCCGAGGTGACTCAGTGATGAGGCACTGAGCTGTCAATCCGGTGTCTTGGGTGGAATTCGCGGCCATGGCTCACGTGAGTGGCGAGCGATATCCCAACTGGTCTTGGGTCCTCTCACCTTTCAAAAGCCCACATTGACCCGCATGGTCCAGTATGGTTACACAACTCTACCAATTACATGCAATGGGCAGGCCTTCGTCCAACAGTGGATTGGCAGGAAGCTGAAGGTAATCACCATGATTACATAACACAATACATAACGCACGCATGTGAGTGGCAGTAAATCATGTTTTGAACATTACTTTTAAAGTACACATTTCGAATTTAGACAGAGGCACTCACTGATTTCTGGACATCCAAAATTGTCAATGCGATTAAAGCATTCGACTCACAATCGGATGGTCGCAAGTTAACATCTCTATTGGCTACCCACTGAGTGCAATGAGTATCACTCTGCTGAAAGTCAACAGTGGTCTTCCCATGGTGACGCTTGTCCTCAGCGCAGGAACGTGGAATTGGCACCACTGGCTCAGAGAGCTATCAGTGGGGACGACCTTCACCCATTCCATTCGCACGAGCAGCAAGGCATTTTGAATCCCGCCCATCTCAACGTAATCAAGGTAAACGCGGCGTAGACAAAAGCCACTCGTCAGCCCAATCAGTGGCATGGAACACATCCGACATGCCCTGCTGTTGCAGAGAGGGTTGACAGCTTGGCCGGGTGCTGCCTTCGGCGTGAAGTGTTTGTCTTGGAGGTGTCACGAGCGTGGCTCACACCCAGTCCTCGTGCAGCGGTGGGAATTCCTGCACTCGTTGGGGGGGGGGGGGGGAGAAATAAAATCACCCACGGGAAATGGGCGACTAAAAAAGAAGCCTGTGACTGTGTCGAGGTTATACAGGCCTGCCAGGAAGGCAAGTCGGTTGCCTGTTGATTATTTGCTTGTTTGTTATTTTTTGCGCTGGTTGTTACTCGTTCCATTTTGCTTTGCCACGACAAACGAGAAGGACACGTGGTTGTGCATACCCCCCGTCATCTCGAGCTTCAGAGGTGGCGATTGGTGGATCGTGCAAAGATCACCGTGTGCTGTGCCACTCCAAATCGATTGGGTTGCGAGGTGGCCAGGAGATGGCAGTACAGAAAATTAGGTTTTGACTGTCTGTCAGACACGTGGTGTCCGACGAACAACACACGGCACGACCCCACACCACAGTACAGCTGCCGAGTAGCGACGATCCAACGCTGCGCCCATCTGTGGCTGAGTGAACCTCGGGAAGAAGCCCAGGGGCAGGTTGAAACACCACTTCCCACTCACCGTCTCCGTGGCCAGAACTTGAATCGAGGTCACCGGGATCACAGTGCCGTTGCGCAATCCACTCCCTCCACAAAGGCAAAGATCCCCCGTATAGGTACACCAGACCGTTGGGGCAAGTGCTGTTAGCGAGCAACTATAAACGCAGACACGGCGCACGAGCGGGTGGATGGCCGGCACCTCGCCCGGCTCGCCTTCGTCTCCCGAGTGGCGATGTTTACACACCGCTCCAGGCTGACGCGACCTAGGGGAGGCCCAGGACCGGTTCAGATATTCACCACCGGCGTTGGCAATGTGTGGGGAATCGAACTCAGGTGGCCAGCTTCGCAGCGCACCAGCATGCTAACCACGACATTACCGCTCCCCACACACGCACGCACGCACACATGTGCTCGCTCGCGCAAAGGGTGTTATTAAAACTGCGCGTGGCATGGCATGAATGCAGTGGACAAACGCCATGCAAGAACACATTTAAAAGTCATTTTTCTGCAGGAGCCGTCGTTTGACAGGGGGGGAGGGTGCGTGATTCTGAAGAGTTTAAGGTATGCAGGTGCTTTCAGGCCCCTTTTGCAGAATACCACAGTTGATGGCGAGCAATAATTTAGCACGAAGTTCCAGCTGCTGTGGCCAATACAGCTCATTAGGGAGACACCGGTACCTGTGGATGATGCTGGAGAGCTCTGAACAGCCCTGGTTTATGAAGCCAGCTGTTCAATCTTTCCATAAACATTTGAGACACTAAAAGTGTCGTTTGTTCTTCGCAATTTTTTCTGTGCGCCTCACATCAATCACATGGCAGATGCCCTCTTGGGGAGAAGTGGGGGGGGGGGGGAGAAAAAAACATTGAAGCAAAGCTTACAGAATAAAAAAGAAAATGATGATGGTCATAGCTGGGGCAGATATAAGACGAGTAGTGATGGTAATTGTGTATGCATGAGAGGTGTTACGAAAATGCTGTCGTCTGCCATAATGGTACTTAAAAATTTACATTATTTAAATAAATACATTAACTTACAAATGTAATCACAATGCACGAACTATATTTATTATTTTTCCCCACCGGTGTTTGAAATCATCTTGTTCGTGAGTTCATTGACAACTTGGATACATTTTCCTATTTCAGAGATAACTGGATAAAAAGCAGAGAAAACCCAAAAACATCTGGCAAAATCCCATACACGTACAGCTGGCTCTCGGTGACCTTCTGCATCTTCCCACCGTTCGGGAACACTTGCAGGGAATGCCTCCCTACCGTGATAATGAAGCACTCTTCACGAGTGGTTTATAAAAATCGAGGCAAACAATACCTTGGAGTAAAGTATTGTAACATCAGCGGGCCCAAATGCATTGCCACTTCATTGGAATATGTAGGAATAAAAAGAAGACTTTCATCGAGCAAAGTCATTGTCTTCAACTTCCAACACCCATCATGTATACATTCAATGCACGCCGCGCAGCACATTGTGTATATGTGAGAATACTGAGAATTATTATAGCCAGGAAGCGCTTTTGGCAGAGTGCTCACATCTCAATTGGACGAACGTCAGTTAAAATCCTGTGGAGAGACGAACCCCTGGCATAGGAATGTGGAGTTTCAACCGCTGTCTTTGGACTGCCAGTTGAGGCTCGCGCCCCTTAAGCCTCAACTGCTCATTGAGTAGGGACATTGACGACTTAACTCGGGAAGATTGCACGCAGAAAGTTTGAACAAAACACAAAATCGATGTGACAAATCGGATAATGTTGCCCCGAGTGTCTTTGGAAGCTTTTACCATCTGATAATATTCATAGAAGAAAAAAAACTAAGGGAAAAGTCACGTTGCACTAAATGTGCTCTCTCTGTGATTCACGTACAGGACGCCTGTTCCAAAATAATATATGTTTAAAAAAAAAAAACACGTGGAAAAGTTGTGCAGGAATTTTTCTTCCTCCGTGTCAATGCGCATGCAAGTTTGGAAGCGGGCACTGTGTTGGTAAGGGGCGGTGCTGTATTTATGGTAGCCGGGTCACATTCATCGTGTAAAAATATATAATGGAACACAATTGCAGTGGTTGTGGTGCGTCTGTCATTTGCGGAGGTATGTTATTCTAAAGCATTGCTCAGTGTTCGTGGCAAGGAGTTGGCCCTGTCACCTTGTATGGGATTCTAATTCTGGGTTTGTTACAAAATGAAAGGGAAAAAGAAACTCGCGGTTGACCTGGCAGGGCGAGGGCAGCGAGTTGGTGGCCTCGGCGTGGTCACGATAATTTCCGCGATGTTGCTGCTCACGATACAAATCCTCTATTGAACGTCACGATGTGAACAATTATCGCAATATCGGTTTCCCTTCAATTGTGCAATCGTCTTGCACAGTTTTAAACATCGCAATTGGTCTTGTACATTGCTTAAAAGTTATTCGACTGCGTCATTTCACTCAACCAAATCCTGGCGCAAGCCTTTGATTTGTGCAACTTTACAATGCTCATAATACCAGTTGTCACGATCTGAAATCGTCAAACTGCCTTCAATTACTCTGGAACATGCTTTACACGGCAAGAATTTCATGGGTAACAGCAAAACAAGTCTTTACGTGTATTGTGAAATATAACCATTGTTATTGAATAAGCAGTTCGTCATGATGTGAAATATTTAAGAAAAATGTAACGCACGGCGCTTATTACGATGTGACGCGAAATCGCGCCATCGCCAAATCACAACAGCCCCACTCCAATCGGATTTTCTCCGCCACTTTATTAGCTTCCTTCTCTCTTCCATAACCGAGCATGTTGGCGTGGTTGCCATGCAACGGACGCCCATTGCAGTACATCTTAATGCTGACCTAATTATTACAATTCCACATTCACATGACAGGGCCCGGACTCTCATATCAGCGAGCGTGGTCGGCCTCCCACGTGGCGGTGCTCACCAGGATGGATCCGATTGGCCGCGGGTGTGACACGTGACTCGAGCTCGCGACTCAAACTGAGCCCATCATCACAGTGAGATTGATAAAATAAGTACCGCTGTGTGGGGAAGTCAACAGGAGGTGTCCTTGGGATAAACTGGCCCTCCCATAGGAATGTGGGATTTCCAACTCCACATGGCTGCTTTATCAGTGATACACTTTGAGGCACTGCAGTTGACACCCATTAGGGGGTTTGAACTCAGGACCTTCAGATAGTTAAGCTGCTTTTATACTCAAACATCTTTTTCTATTTAATATTTTATTTAAAGTGGTTCACTGTAGACATTTTTATGAGGTGGTACGAATCTCCGTGGGTACTTCTGAGGCGATGGTAAAACATTCTTATCGAGGGCCGAGTCTCTTCCAAATGGCAGCCACTGTCAACGTCACACAAAGTGATCCTCATTTTATGGGCCCCAGGAAAAGATGATGGGTTGCCTTGCGGAGAGAATCCCAAACCATTGTTCGGGATTCAAACTTACCAACTCCCATTTGTGAGTAGGGGGTCTTTAGCCATCGTTTCCGCTTGGCCGGATTTCGTACAATAAACATTTTTTTTTAAAAGTGGCAGCTGTTGCCTCACCATTTGCGGCTGCAAATACATGAACCCCTCCCCCCGCATCGTTCCAGGTCACCTCAATTCACAGCTTCTCAATGGACCTCGGACAGGAGACATGTTTTGAGGTTTCCCGGCTGCCCTTTGCACGCGCAACGGGGAGAGACGTCGGTCGAACGGAGCGGCTCAGACGCTGCAGGAAGTAAAATCGTCGCCGAGAGACGCAAGCCAGAGAGCAAAAGCGGGACAGCAATTTGGAACAAGATGGGAATTTTTGTACATCTGATACTGGAAGTTCGTTAGTAATGCGTATGAAGTGGACGCAACGTTACATCCGTGTCCTTTCCTGGCAGCGGAATTCAAACGGGGGCATTTTTCTCGGTGGATAATGTTGACACGTTAAGTGTGCCCCGTAGCCGGCTGTCGACTGCTGCTTCCAGCGTGCGTGCCCAGGGGGTGGGGGGGGGGTCCGACACACTGAGTGAGCCGGCCCTGATGACGATGGCAGAGGCGGTTTTGCCTAAATGGGTTTTCTGAATGTATATAGAGACTCACGCTTTACTGAGCTCTTTAATTCATTTGTATTGTTAACAACAACAACATTTACAGAGTAGAACAGCACCAGAGTACGCACACAATGTCAAGGCCGACCAGGATAAACGTGTGAAACTGTAGCTGCCGCAAAAACTGCGATCTAGGTGAGAAGGGAAGTATAAAGACAAGCGAACACAAACGGAGAGAGAGGAGAGAAGAGGAAGAGAGTGAGGGAAATTTTCGATTTAAAGCTTCTTTCGTGACTGCAGGGATTCATCTTCTTGGTTCTTTCGGTAAAGTCACGTAGAAGGAAAATAATAAAATAACAAAAATAAAACATAATAAAATAATTCTCACGACGTTTCGTCCACAACGCAAGCAGCCGTCTTCAGGTGGAGAACAGGTCTGTCGAGAAGGCAGAGTCTGAATGACACACCCATTGGCTCAGGACCACCAATAGAGATGAAAACAATCCATGGCAGATTAAGCATGGAGACACCTTGACTTTCGGAACCGACTCACTAACCCCAACGTAAACTCGCTCAATGGTGAGTGCTCACTACACCAGCTTTGGTTAACCTCGGATCAGCACATGTCCGGATAATTACAGCAACGCTTGTCATCTTCCAACCACGTGCCTCTCACAATAAGTGAGAACATATTCTAGCTGAGGACACGGTTGCGCAATAATGTGGAAAAGTTTCTCCCCGAAGTGGTTCGCAGCCTGACATTTAAAAAAATCTCCACGCTTGGAATTAATGTTTAGAACGTGCCACCACGGGCTCCGTGATGAGTGAGTGAGTGGAAGTTGCCTCAAGAAATTGATGAAATATCGGTAAGTATAAAAAAATCTACCACAGCCTGCACAGCCACAATAAATGCCTGCCATGGAAAGCAATAACACGTTTTTTTTTGTATTCCCGTACCTACAATGGGTGCTGATCGAGATTATATGAGAAAGCTCAAATGAACCCCAGTCCACACACAGGGATACACACAGTGTAACGGCAATAGACGCGGGATGAGACGTGACATGGGTAACCTTTATAGCATAAAAGGACGTATTGTTAGGACAACTGTGTTAGTAATCTTTAACAAGAAATATTATCCAGTGGGATACAGCCACTTGGCTCACATTGACAGAGCTCGTTTTCAGACTGAACGTCTGTGTTTTAAGACATTCAATTTCATGTTGAAAATGTTCAAGGCTTGTAAATGCATTCGTACTGTAATTCATTGAAACACATTTTATTAAATTTGCTGCATTTTCCTGATACTTTACCATACTCATGTCAAATGTGAGTGCAAATAAATGTGAGTAATCTACTGCTCTGAGAATGTGCTTTAGAAACAAGTGGGACTCTGTGGGAGTGAATGTGGCACCCATTTCATAGCATTTATTGTACCGTTCAGCGTAGCCAAAGCACACGACGAACAACCGAGATCCTACACACCCATTATCTATACTCTTTGGTTCTTTCGGTAAAGTCACGTAGGTATAAAAATAAAATAAATCACGACATTTCGGGCGCAACACAAGCGTCCGTCATCAGGTGGGAAAGCATTGCCTACTGCTGATGCAGACTGTTGCTGATTCAGACTGTTTTAAAACAGTCTGCATCAGCAACAGGCCATGCACCTGTTGACGGACGCTTGTGTTGCGCCCGAAACGTCGTGATTTATTAAATTTTTATACCTACGTGACTTTACCGAAAGAACCAAAGAGTATGGATTCCTGCAGTCACGAAAGCTTCAAATCAAGATTGACAGCCATTATCTGATTTGCATTCAAGTCCTGGGTGACCACCCTCAACTCAAGTCGGACTTCGCCGCTCTCGGTTGTTTTTGCAGGTCACGACGCATCGGTGTAACGGCAATGCACGACAACGTTAACCATTTAAAGATTCTACATCCAGTGTATTTATTACACCAGGCTAATGGAGAAAGTATTGCTTTTTTTTACCCATCAGCAAAAAATAAAAATAAAACTGACAAGAAGTGATGTCTGTGTTTAGCCACATCGCATAAGGGCACGAGTTAGTTTGTTTAATCGTTTGACGATCAATTCGAGGAATGAATCAGCAGCGACTGCCATACTATCAAATGGGAGCTTGTGCAATGTCACTTGGTTTACTTTGCATATTGAACTAAAACTGAAAGAGAAAACCCCCCCACCAACCCAGTATTCATTCAAGGAAAGCCCAGAAGAGTCTGGACAATGCCGCATGTCCATTGGGTAACCCAAGCCAGTGGTCGAATCGATGCCCTGATATGGGCACAGGGCCCATTGAGATTCGATGGACGAGCGAATACACATTTTGGAATCCTGTGGTTTTCTCCAGCGGCACAAGCACCAGAGAGGCATTTAATCAGATAGAGGATCAATTTGATCGTTTCAAATGCAGTTTTCAATTGCGGGCTAAAAGAAGTACAGCCAATCCTCTATGCACGTATTAACAATTCGTCATATTAATATTTTTAAGCGCAAGAGTAGATGTTTATCCGTGTTATCCGTGTAGAAAAATATATAAATGTATACATGAAACACTGAAAATAATCATCAAATTGAATGGTCCCTTATGTTGTAAAATTACGCGTAATGCATACAATCTAAATCTACGATCTAAATATAAAATATATTAAAATAAACACGCACGCGTTTTAACGAAGCTCTGCTCGTTGCCAAACGTCCAGCTGCGCCTCGCTGGCGTCTGCCTCATCAATGTCCTCGTCACGTCCTTTGGTTACCATCACCACCCACCCTTGCCACTGTCTCTTCGTTGCTGCCATTGCTGCCACCTCTTCCCTCGACTGCCACCTCCTCACCTGCCGCTGCTACCTGCAGCCACAACATGTTTAGGAGCAGCAGTTTCTTTATTGTGGCCAATGCAAGTGAATTACGTGACGACCTTTTCAAAATGTGTGAGATATTCTAGATTTGAAGCTTTCGTGACTGCAAGGATTCATATTCTTAGGTTTTTTCGGTAAAATCACGTAGGTAAAACATTAAAATTAATAAAAGTAAAATAAAATAAAAGTCACGACGTTTCGGAGGCAACACAAGCCTCCGTCTTCAGCTGTCGTGGCTGTGACGGTTCCACCTGAAGACGGAGACTTGTGTTGCCTCCGAAACGTCGTGACTTTTATTTTATTTTACTTTTATTAATTTTAATGTTTTACCTACGTGACTTTACCGAAAAAACCTAAGAATATGTGTGAGATATCACGTAACTTGCTTGTATTGTGCCAAATAAAATGAATCCATGTCAATGAAGATTCGCGCTCCGATGTGCCTCCGTATTGCTCGGGAGCTCCTCCGGTTCCTCAAATTCCTGACAAAGCTCCTTTGTGCTACAACCGAACAACACCTGGTGTCACCAGGTCACACTGTGAGCAGCTTTGCAGCACAACCGCAAACACATTCACAGCACCGTGGCAATGTTTTCATACATCCGTGGGCTTCAATCCAGCGTCTTGTCCAATTTTCAATCTTACACAATAGACTTTTAAATTTTACAATGTTACACAATGGATTTTTCCATTGAACAATGTTACACAATATGCGTTTAACTATCCAGTGAATAGATGAGGTTTGACTGTACGGGTCTAACGGATATAACACTTGTGTTGAACTCAAGAACAAAAGGTGAAATCACAAAAAAACGTCGTACAATCACACGTTTAAACGTAGGGTTATATTATTTTGTAGTAACCCTGTACTTGGCCACGAATATTAGCGTAACATTTTACAAGTCGTAATCGTTTTGAACTTAGCTTTGCACCCCATGTCGCCTTTGGAACGTTTAACAAAAATTTTCTCGCAACACTCGCCACTGTTTTTGCAACCCATTCGACGTGGTGCCGCCTCTGCATATTTATAGCTGCAATCATTTATATTCCACCCATTAGGGTTGGAATGCCCCAGCTTGTTAACGCACTGCTTGCAATACAAAATTCTGGTCGCGATGGCATTGCCATCATCAACGTCAAGCCTGTAAAACAAAAAAAACAATCAGTGGTGCCCTGCTCATACAAGGCGGGAACCTGAGCCAGTGGTAGAAATGCCACATTGCCGTGGTGGCAGCCAGTCTATATACAGGACTTCCACAAGCGATACCCGTGTTTATCAGTTCAATGGGGTTGGGTTCCAACTGGGATTTGAACGTGCAGTGCCTCGACTGTGAGTTGAACACTCTAACCACAGCGCCACTTGCATGGATGGAATCAGAGGGAGGGAATCTTTTCCTGATGGCCCTGCTGTTGCCATTGCATCCCAGGAAGTGTTCCATTGTGAGGCAGCAGCAGCAGCAGGAGCAGCAGCAGCACGAGCTGATGTAAACCCGTGGGATTTAAAGACTTTTTTTGTCAGTTTACCCCACAGACAGCACCGCCGTTTTACACGTTTGCTCAACATTCCCAACAGGAATTCGTGAATATGCTCACGTGTCCTTTAGGTGTCACGAATGCACGTCGACAGTTAAAAAAGGCATCGCCTGCGGTGACGCTTTGTGACCCGGTCACATTGCCGGAGGCTGCGGCGCAAGGAGGCATTGTGGGGCGTTGCATCCAAGGACGACGTCTCAACTTCAGAATTCAGCCGGCCGGGTGGCGCTGCGGCACGATCACTTGACTACCAGTAGCCAAAAGATTCTGAGTAAACTCAAACTGCCCATCATGATGGACAATGAATCGCGATCGTCTTGAAGAGATTGTCAGCGCCAATCGCGAGAATGCAAATTTTTCAAGTCTTCAGTTTTAGGCTACCAATGGCTATGGGAAATGCGAGACTTATTTGAGCACGGATGCACCGATATTGTTTTGGCAACAAAATTCATTCCCAGTATTTTTGTGGGACAATTTACATTGAGAGAAAGACAGTGTAGCACACGGATTCGAGACCACGCGCAGGTTAAGGACAACATTCAAACTGCTGATAAAAGTAAATTGGCTTTGGGCAGGACGAGTCGCTAGAAGGGTTATGACCGATGGGCAAGAATACTGATGGAGTCACAGCCAAGGGATGGAACGCATTCGGGAAGTCACCCGTGGAGGAGATGGAGCGACGAAATCTGCTCGTGTGCAGCTGCGGTTTGGGGTCGCCTTCGCCCAGCAGCGGATTGATCCTGGCTGATTATGATTATTATATATATTTTAACATAAACATTTTTTGTTAAAGGAAACGAACATGAATATAGACGTAATTCCCTGAATACAAGCCCACAGTGGTTGTTCTCTGGATAAAATGGCGCGGTACATGTCTACGTGGAATTTCATTTTCTGGCTCAGGGCTGACAATGCAAATGCGCACCACTCACACACTCGTTGGAGCGCGGAGACACTTTGCAATTTTGCGCGCACGCGCAGAGCATTTGGAGCAACGCTCCCGCTACTTGATGTCCTGCCTGAGAAAGCAGCGTGTGGAGACCAC
Source organism: Lethenteron reissneri (assembly GCF_015708825.2). Lineage (NCBI taxonomy): Eukaryota > Metazoa > Chordata > Hyperoartia > Petromyzontiformes > Petromyzontidae > Lethenteron > Lethenteron reissneri. The sequence continues at coordinate 2,652,152 of NC_083798.1, read as the reverse complement.
CGGCAAGAAAACGCTTCACGAGGGTGGCAGAAGGGAAAATCCTTTTCGGTCAAAGCCCCCGGAGAAGCCCCCTATAAACTCTGCAGCTTTTAATTCGTGTTGTGTTAGCGTGAAAGAATGACTTGTGGTTCAGTAAATGCGTTGTCGACGCGGAAACCTTCGGGGATTCGAGTAAACCAGAGTAAACACGGCAAAAATGCACTTGCAGCGTTACGAGATCAGCAGAATTTTTGTTTAGTTTCCACTCCCACAGAGTGCTGGTGGGGTTACGTTTGAGACCCATTCAGTTTCTGATTACTGATTACTTGAATTTTTTGAAGCAGTAATTCTACATTTGGTATTGTTAAAGTAAATAATCTGATTTGTTTAATGATTGATAGTAATCTACAACCCTTTGTTAATTCACTGCTTGGTGGAGGCTTCCCCATACCATGTCGGCCATGGGTGCGTGTTTGACCATACTTCACCGCGCTGGACTGTGAGCGTTTGCGACGGAGGTGACCCAGGACTGGTTCAGGTATCACTCAGCACCGATGTTAGCTATGGCCGGGAATAAGCAACATTCCTCCACGGTCATGGGATGATTGAGAATTACTATAATGGATGATTATTCATATTATTCAAGTGTGGTCTCGATTCGTTGGCTGCGACTGCTTTCCTCACAAACAAATTATAATCACATCGATCTCACTAAGGCATGGTGCATAATCCGGCCTAGTGGCACTTTTTGCTTCGAGTATTCTCGTCACAATCTGAAGGTTGCAAGTTCAAACCTCTGACTGAGGATCAACTTGGCCTGTGATCCTTGCGAGAGGAATAACATTTAGGAAGCCAACACTGGCCATTCAATTGAGAGGTCGACCTCTGATTGTGGGCGACTAACTCGGATGACCACTGCACTATTTATATTTTCAAGTAGGGACAACACTATCAATCAATCTTTATTTTACGTGCCAATATCGCCCTCAATAAAGTGGGCATCAGTCCACAATACAACAGATTACAAGTTACAACACATCACAACAAATTACACAGTACAACACGTCACAACAGATGACACGTGACAGCAGATGACACGTGACGACAGATGACACGTGACAGCAGAGCACACGTGACGACAGATGACACGTGACAACGATGACACGTGAAGACAGATGACACGTGACAACGATGACACGTGACAACTATGACGTGAGCTTGACTCAATGGAAGCTGGTTTGGTAATCCGATTACCGTAACGGTTTATTTGCAATGCGTTATTCGGCACCTCCGCCGCCATGGGGCCTAACAGCAGGAGGTCTTCGCGTCTTCAAGTCCGTATGGCCAGACGCCCTGTACTGCCGCACAGCTGTGAGCTCTGGGGGCTTCACGGCCAGACGCTGCTTTAGTCAGCAAAATGAAGGCTGCCACATGTGAACCATGGTGGGGGGGGGGGGGGAGACGTTTTGAGTCTTCATTAAATCGACCTTCGGCTGCTGCTGTTAACCAATAAAAAAAAACACGCTCGGTCTTTTCCCCATTTTCGAGGTGAAGATCTGATGAAAACAATCTTGAGAACGTCTCTCTGTAACAATGCTGTGCTCTGCATTAGCTCACAATCGCAAAGTGGCAAGTTCAAGTTTGTTGTAGTCGTTCCCCCGCACCTCCGCTGGCCACGTACGGTGTAAAGAAAAGAAGAAGAAGAAGACGTTCAACATATGTACGTGCATACAAATCCTGGAGAGGGAGTCGACTCAGCACATTGTGTTGCAGGGATTGATACTATTGAGTACCAATTTCTGTAAAGCCAGTCAGTGGTGGCAGTGCCGGGAAGGCGCTGTTCTCTGCAGACACAAGCAAAGTCCTAATGAGCAACGGATGTCAAACGTGGAGCCACTGACTGTTCAATTTGTGTTTGCCAATCAATGTATGTTGAACTTCTTTCGCACCAGTACGTAGCCAACCGTGCTGAATCGGAGGTGTATTGACTGGTCCCTGCCATAAGATTTTGGGATTTCATTACTGCCCTCAGGACCACCACTACAGACGCGTAGCACCGAATGCTCACTCGCCATGCAATTCCCAGCAACCTTTGCTGGAGAACGCCCGTCCCCAATGGCTTTGGCCAAATCCGGCTAATTACACGAGGCACCATTACACCGTGCAGTTTTTTCCAGGTGTGTTCGTTTCGCATTATGCGTGTGGACGCTGCCACACTTGACCACGTTTCCCAGGTCGACTGCAAGCGCATGGCGTTACATAAGTTCACAACTTTTGAATATAATACCCCCGTAGAAAATAACAAACAACATGGCAATATTTTTTGCAATGTTATTTTCAGTTGTTTTGTTTTTTTTCTAACCGATTGTACGAGAATTGCATGGGACCTCTCTTGCCAGCACGGATTCCTTTGCCGTGCTCGCCAGTACTGGCAAGACAGGTCCCATGATGTAGCTGCTCACCCCGAGCTCTCAATGTCCTGACAGTGGCATTTGTCTTCTTGGTTCTTTCGGTAAAGTCACGTAGAAGGGAAATAATAAAATAATAAAAATTAAACAAGAAGATGAATCCCTGCAGTCACGAAAGCTTTAAATCGAAAAGTGGCATTTGTCTTTGTGCTGTTCGCCTTTTGGCGTCCTCTGGTCTAACACTGTTTGAGACGAGGCTCTAAAGAAAGCTGTCTCTGGTGTGGACCACTCAGATTCAAAGACAATTCATATACTACCAGAGCATGTGTTTTTGTTTGCATGTTCACCACAAGTATATGTGGTTAACGTAGAAATGATTCCTTGCAAAAGGTTTCAGTTTGCTGTTTTAACATCTTAACACCTGTTTTATTGCCAGAAAGGGTGAAACCCTATTCTTAAACTGTATCAGAATAGTTGAGAATAGAGTCGTGGCGTTGCGACGTGAAAATGCCTTTCTGGCACTCCGCAAGCGAGCGCCACGTGGCGTCATAGAAGTGTCGTGAACGGTGAAGAGTCGAGTCGTAGCCAGCGGACTGCTCCAGGCCAACTCGACACGGGGCTTCTTCATGCGCTACTACTACGATGGATCCATCGCATTTTTATTATCCCAAATAAGTTTGTAATAATTAACAACTTACAATTCACTCTTGAATTGAAGCTTTCGTGACTGCAAGAATCCATAATCTTTGGTTCTTTCAGTAAAGTCAAGTAGGTATAAAATAAAATAAATCACGACGTTTCGGGCGCAACACTAGCGTCCGTCATCAGGTGGGAAAGCATGGTCTGCTGCTGAAGCAGACTGTTTTAAAAGGTTTGGGTGTAGCTCAAGGGTCATAATCCACTTCAAATCTAGATTTCATAATCCACTGTTGATTGAATCAGTGGATTGTTAATGTATTTATGGGGAGCGGGAGTGTAGTGGTTAGCGCACTGCGCTACAAACACCGATGATCTGAGTTTGATTCCTGCGCTCACAGCTCATCACTTTCTGAACCAAGTAAACGCCACTGAGCTATGTAACTCTTTTTCACAAGCGACCTGGCCACAAATTATAGCTCAACGAAGTGGCTTATCGTCACGTGGAAATGTATTGCAGCCAAACACTTTTTACGCACGCTTCTAAAATGTGGAGGAAAAACCCGGGAGGACCCGAAGAAAAATCCACGCGACCACAGGGAGAGAGAGATGCAAACTCTTAATATATAGCTAGCATCGTCAGGATCGGGATCGAACCCACGACCTCCTTCACACCAGGCGAGGTAGTTAACATCTCACAGCCACCGTGATGATGATGAGAGAGACACGCAAACTCCAAATATACAGCAGCAGGCGTCAGGGTCGGGATCGAACCCACGACTTCCTGCACACCAGGCGAGGTAGTTAACATCTCCTAGCCACCGCGGCACCCCAACCCAGGGCCTGGGTAGCGCCCGGTTCATCGCTCTGACCCGGCGGCTACTTGCGGGTCGCCTGCGCGAGTTAGTCTAACATCACGCCCCAGGTGTGCGCTCGCTTCATCTTCATCATCGGCGCCCCGCTCGGCCACGCGGCCCGAAACCGCGCGCGCCGCAGAATTTGCGCTTGCCGAGATCACACCTGGTTCCCGCACCTCGCGGGCCCGCAGCGATACGGGAGACCAAACAGTTTGGCGAAAGAAAGTATATCCCTTGGCGAGGCGCACAAAGCCTCTTGTAGAATCACGCAACGGATTCCTTTGGCGCACTCGCTTTTGGCGTGGCGTTGTGCGAGCCGGGACCTTTTCTTTTTCTAAGTCTCGATTTAGAACTCACGTTGCAATGTTACCAACCGCCCTTAAACTCGTGCCAAGCTATTTTTCTTGCCGTGTTTGTTGACGTTTGTTTATGTTTAGAATCAGATATATATAGTAATTGTCTGGTTGATATGAAACACTGTTTATTTTGCCGTCACTCGTTGCGAGTTGTTTATGTATGAAAGGAGCAAGGTGCGCCGTGCCCGTGACAAAGACGGAAGAAACATTCACGCTTTCACAATCGAGTTTTCTCAAAATACCGTTCCGCCCCCTTGTACACGACCTCTCGTCTACCTAAAGTCCAACTTGCTAGAGCGAGACAGGCTGGCCCTGATTGGCCACCGTGGTCATCATAACGCTATGAGCAAGATAAGCCCTTTGCACAAGACAGATGTGAACTATTGAGAGCTACGTTAACCTACATACATTCAGAACATTTGACATCCTGTTCGATTAACGTTAATATTGCACTAAAAGTTAACTGACACAAATCATTCCAAGCGCATTTATATCAGTGCTGACATAATGTACATATCAACAACATGGTACGACTCACACAACCCTCCGGATTTATTAGATGAAAACTGCTCTATGGAAAGTCACCAGTGGTAGCCAAGTCGTGCGACCAGCCCTTGCCGTGGGAATGTGGAATTTTCACTCCTGATTCGTGACCCCCAAACAGAGATGGGGCAACTGTCCCAATCCACGTTTGAGCAGAGACGTTTTAACCGAGTCTTTATTTATTTATTTATAACATCCAGTGTCTGAGGACAATCTTTTTATTTTGCTGATGGTACGAGCAAGCTTCTCCCGTTCTCAGAATAATCACAAGTGGCTGTGCCTTTTGGGTGTACACAGCGCACACTCGCACTCTCAAGAGAATCCATTCTCTGGGAAACAATGGTTTGCTCCAGGACGTGGTCTCTATTCGCCGGACTCCCGAGGCCACAGCCATCGCTACCACTCCCTCCTCCCGGCGCTTGTTTGTTTTTTTATGAATGAAAGTGCGCGTCGTTCTGCGTATTTAGAAGGCTGTTTGCTTAGCCGTGGTCTACCTTGCACACGGCGTCAAATGTCTGTGATTGGCCACGGCTTACTGATGAGCCCAAATGGGGGTGGGGGGGGGGATCCTTGTCTGCGATGCTGCAGACAGCCAAATAGTATTACATGAAGTTCATTTAGCCTAAGAGATTTGGACAGAATGTGTCAGTCCAAACACTCACCCTTGATCGCTTTTATGATGTTGTGTTTGCGCGGTATAGCCCTCCGGCGTGTTATCGGGTCGTACCGCATTTCTAACTGAAGCATCATTGGCATTAAGTGTTTAAATATGTGTGACATATAACATGCACACTTTAGTAATTGAAAAGTGGAATTTGCACCATTTCATCAAGGTAGCAGGGAGACGCTTGGACAATATTTTTGTTTCCCTCCGACATTGTCTGCTTAGGATACACAGTGCGTAGCATTGTCTTTATTTAAAACGAGACAGCGAAGACGCGCTCAGAATGGCATGTCGTGCACGCGCGGACGCACACTCGCCGCTTTGTATCGCTACGGACGCGCGCTCGGCGTTGCACGAAATAAAATGAGCGTTAAATCTGGCGCTATCCTGAATAAACATGTTTTTTCTGACAAATAAACACGTTGCGAGCCCCCTATTTGAGAGACGGGGGGGCGGCGTATTTTTGAAACGCTGTAAAATAATGAACAAGTCAAACCTGCCCGTAAAAAAAAAAAATATCCCACACAAATATCTTAAATTCCCTTCATTTTGGCCCAAGAGGAAACACACAGAGGCTGTCTGGCCAGCAGCGCGCACCGGGGAGGCTTGCTCGCTCGACGGAACAAAGAGGCAATTTATTCCGGGAGGCACACGGGAGCTGAATCGCTCGCAGCCGCCCAGAGCAGCTCCTGGCATCACGAGCCCGGGCACTCCACCTCCCCGAACGCCTCCTCCTCCTCCTCCACCACCACCACTCCTCCACCTCCCCACGGCCCTCCGCCACAGACCCACACAACTACTCTCGTGCCAACACCCACGCTGACTTCATGTCTTCCACTGACAGTCTTGTCAGGGGAAGAGGATTTACCTCTAAGAGTGGAGTACCAGCGCAACCAAGTGTTGCTCCACCACCCTTCTCTCTGCCCTCACTCCTCCACACTCCCAATCGGGGCACCCCCCCCCCCCACCACATTAAAGATGCCCCCCTTTAAACAGTTCCTAGATGATCATTCAAAACATCTCCAGTATCAAAGTAGTCTCCAGTTTCACGCTACCACGAGGCAACCTCGCTTTGCATGCAGCCGTTCGCAGGGGCTGGCTACATCCGTGACACAAGTCACCGTTTACTGCTCTTCCTCCTCCTGCTGCTGCTGCTGTTGCTGCTAAAAAAAGCGTCTCTTCTCAGATGGGTGTGGGGCATGCCACTCATTCCTACTGGCAAACCCTGAGCCGATGTTGTAGATTCCCATGGCAATGGCCAGGCTCTGCACAGGACTGCCACTCTTGATTGGCTTCGAATGGAGGACGATGGGATGAGTGGACGAGGATGTATGGTTGTGAATCTCCCCACACCGTCACCAGGCTGCATTCAGCAACATGTTTCATTTACTCGGAGAGCCGCATTCAATTTGGAGCCTGCATTTCAAGAGGCTTCTGCTGTGGATTATTAAGCCAATTCATTTGTAGTGCATGTGTTGTGTTTGGAGAGGAAACAAGAGTTACCTGTAGAACACCTATGTGAATGAGAGGGGTGGGGGGGGGGGGGGCATTTGCTGTCCTGTCATCTCCTGGCCACCTCACTTTGCACTGGGCTTGGAAGGACCTCTACAGTTCATGTCAATGAGGTCCACCAGGCAGCGTGCCACCAAAGCCATTAACTAAACTTTCTTAAGAAAATTTTGCTTTGCAAAGAAGCCCATGCAATGACACAAGAAGTGGCTCAGTTAGCATCCCCAATCACTGATCAGCGCAGCTGCGAAGGACAGCAAGTGCGAGATCGGTGCGTGTGCAGCCACCACTGTGCTATGAAAACACCAACTACTCTCTGGCTCCTCCGGTACAAATACATATTTTTAATTTCTAATTCTGAACGATTTATGCTGCACATGGGACGACTCAATGGGAACTTAAAATGGTCGACAAATGATAGACGGTCCAGTTCGATCGGTATGCGGAATATCCATCGGTGACTGTGATGCACCCATTTTAAATAAGCACCACTCAATGCTCATTCGAGACATTTCGTATTTTTTACACTGAAAGAGCAACTTGTCAAAATTCAGAAGAATTTGCTTACAAATTGAGCAGGGTTTTTTTTTCCTCTCTCTCTCTTATAAATTGGCCGAGAACCTTTTTTCTCTCTGTAATACGAATGTGGAAACACTGCCATCCCTGTACTGCGCGTGTAACATCGTGCCACGAGGCCTCAGGATGGCGATGACAAAGTGTGTCTGTCAACAAACATTCTCGATCTCTTTGGCCGCCACCGCGGCCCGCCCGCCCGCCCGCCGGAACGCAACAATCCGTCTCATTATTCCAGCGAGCGGCAGAGGGGGCCCCCGTATTACTTACACCGAAACTCTCCCGCAGGAATGCCAAGTGCAAAGGGCCCCTACAAGGTTATTATATCGGGTGGCTTGCCGGTCAAGAATTACCGCGTAAAACGCCTCTGATCCTGGCAGCCGGGAGCGAAGTGCTTTGCGTTTCATGTTTGTTTGTATCCGTGGCTCTCTTTCCACCTCGGTCACGGCGCGGAGTTCGCCGATCGGGGGACCGCTCCCCCCACGAGCTCCACCAGGAACGGCAGGAAGCTGCTAGAACCCAGGACTCGACACCCTCGCTTCAACTCTGGCCGCTACCGATGCCCGGCTTGAACTCGCGAATTAATAACGCGGACGCACGCTGGGCTCGAGAGCAACACCGCGGAAGGTGCCGAGGGTGGATGGTCCATCGCTTGAGCGACAAACGCCGTCGTTTCAGCAGCGGACTTCAGCACTGCCATCTCCCGTGTCACATGAGGGTCATTTGTTTGGTAGTAGGGGTTTTCATTTGCTTGGCATGTGTGTGTGTGTGTGTGCTGGGCTTCTTTCGCGCCGTGCTTAACCAACTGCGTATATGATGATTTGGTCCTTATATATAATTAATGTACAGCCTTGTGGGATGCTGTTGTTATGAAGGGGGTTATGTAAAATGAAAGTGTTATTATTATTATTATAACGCCGCGTGACAACACGAGTTGCATTCAGCGGGTAAAAGAAAAATCGCTGCTTTAAAAAAAATGACGTTAAGCTCCACTGCCGTGCAATATTAATCTCTGACAATCATGCCCCGTGGGTGGGCATTCAATAATCGAGGGAAGTCAACCAACAGTGACGGTCTTATGGAGAGATAATGGTAAAACAAGCTGAAGATAAAGGTGTAATGACCCTTTTTGCAATCACTTCTTCACGCCACTGCTGGTTGGAAGGACCTCAGCTCAGAGAAAGTTTTCGAGAGCTCCTCTGGGGGGCATTTGGTCTGCGCTTCCATACTCACCCGCCACTCCGGAGAGTAGCCACCTACTCTCCCATGAAGAGACTGGCGCCCGCGATGGTAATATGGAAGGTTCACCACGAACTCAGGGCTGCCAGTAAAGATGCTCAGCACCACTCATTACTAATACAGAATTGATTATACCACAGGTATATTTTATTTGTTACATATACATTCATTGAAAGTGACCATTTGTTAATTATTCGAAATGAAGTCGAAGTAATTAAATTGTCAAATAAGCACGGGACAATGCTCATCAGCACTGGCAGCCCTTAAACAAGTGATGGAAATTCCACCTTTCTATGGAAAACGTCAGTATGTCCATACATCATCAGCTGTTGGCTTCAAATAACGTGGTGTGTAATTTATTCACCCCAAAGGGATGATGAGCTGAGATTGCATCTCTCCACTGAGATTGTATCTCTTAACCTTTAGACTGTGTGTCGCATGCTCGAGCCCCCAGCATCGCCACGTGTCCGCCTCTCCCGTGATGAAAACACCGAGTGACAGGTGAATAATGGGCTTGTTCTCATGTCTCATCTTGTTTAAAGTACTTTTCCTGTGTTTCTTGCAGCCCGCTAATATACACAGAAATCTAAAAATACAGCCTCCAAGAACAATGGTGCCCAGAAATCATTTTTGCCCCCCTTATAAAAAAATTGCATGTCTTGCAAATGCACGTGTTTACTTTCCACTGCAAGGGTGATTCACGGCCCTTTCGTCAACCTACTGCTGGACGAAGGCTTCCCCGCTCCATGGCGATCGTCGGAGCTCTAAGATCCATACTTCACCACGCTCGAGCTTGGAGAGAGGGGCAGGGCACAGCATCAGCTCACACACCGCTTGCCACTGACGAAAGCCGTGACTGGAAACCAAGCTCACATTTGTTGGATCTGTATTGCAGTGTGCGAATCACCCCACCCAATAACAATAGGAAACTTTGTTTATCCAGCAAAGCCTTGACGAGCATCAAGCAACTTACTGTGATGTTTGGCCAATTTCTTGATAATATAATTAATGTTTCGCATGTGGAAGGAAACTACTAATATTAAAGCATGCAATATATCACTTTGCCAAGTGTATTAATACAGTACGTTATTAAATATAATTATGATGATGATAAAAAACGATACTTTACTCATCCACGATTAAACCGAATTCTCTCCATTATGATCGCGTCATCCTCGGTCGTCAGTGACAGCACACAAAAAACCCAATCAATGTTAAGTTTGCGCATTTAGAAAATTCCAACTTTGCGGATTATAAAGGTTCGGCTTGAAAGCCATGCAATGAACATTCCTTGCAGAGCGTGCACAGTGTGTACTAGACAGTGCAGATAAGATGCACCATCTTATTGAAATAATTTAAGATCTAGTTCTGTGACATTATCTTCCGGGACCGTTCCCTGACACAGGATGATGCACTGCTTAGGGCAAGAGCTCTGGGTGTTCATTTCTTTGCCATCGAATATGTTGCTGAGAGCACATTTGCAATATAATTTTAAGGGATTTAAAATGTATATATTTGATAAACGTATCTCTGTGTGTATACATGTGTGTTGCCCTTTGCGGTGGAAACACTTCACGTGGCCTCAAGTGCACCTAGCCTGGCACAAGCGCCGTGGTGTCGTCTCTACCACTCAGTGGAGAATGGCGGTTGTTGTTGTTGTAACCATTTGTAACTCCCCAGGTGGATGAGGGTCTGTCCATATCCTGCGGGTCAGGGGGGTTATTTGACCATACTTCGCCAGTTAATGATGGCAGGAAGTGTATATGTGAGGACATAGAAGTACAGCACAACTATTGATTTGTGCTGCGCCGACCTCCGCAGCCGACAACCTATCCCGCAGCGGCCTATAGCACCTGTTATGCACGTTGGTGGCCCGTCAAAGCACTATCCAGACTCATCTCCGCGTACGTGTCCCAACTCTTGCGAGATCAGGCACATTCCGGGGTGAATTGGTTATAGGCTGAATTCCGTAATTGTGATTCATACAAACACCACGAGCCGGTGAGCAAGTGTGCTCTTCTTCTTAGTTCTTTCGGTAAAGTCACGTAGAAGGAAAATAATAAAATAATGAAAATAAAACATAATAAAATAATTCTCACGACGTTTCGGCCACAACGCAAGCAGCCGTCTTCAGGTGAAGACCAGGTCTGTCGGAAAGACGGCGTCTGAATCTGCATCTGCATTGGACGCTGTCTCCCCGACAGACCTGGTCTGAATGACGCTGTCTCCCCGACAGACCTGTGGAGAACAGGTCTGTCGAGAAGGCAGAGTCAGAATTTTTATTATTTTATTATTTTCCTTCTACGTGACTTTACCGAAAGAACCAAGAAGATGAATCCCTGCAGTCACGAAAGCTTTAAATCGAAATTTAAGTGTGCTCTTGGTAAATGAGTACAAGCAGATTTAGCTTTTAAAGGGTGGCATTGTCATTGTGATTCTACGAATCCGTCTTGCGCTGTGGTCTTTCTCGAATAACCCCTGATGCAATTCAGCACACAGTTACAGAGTTGCGAAGAGAGCCTTGTGGAAAAGCTTTAAACCAGTCTTTAAAATGCCTTGGGCTCGCGCTTGTGTTATTGTATGCACAAATGGAATTAAACTTCATAATGACCTGGGTTTATTATTGTTATTTTCATGCCACTATCAAAGAATCGTTGACATTTACAAATACACAGCGATTACAGCTACAGAGAACAGCATCGTGAAATGAAAACCAGCGTTTTGGATAACACACTTTCACAAGATCTTTCAACTTATAATTATTTGATTCTGCTCTTCAAGGTAATTCTCTTCAAATCCATAATCTTGGGTCTTTCGGTGAAGTCACGTATATAGGTTCAAAGAAAATAACAAAATAACAAAAAACCACGACGTTTCGATCGCAACACAAGCGGTCGACCGCTTGTGTTGCGATCGAAACGTCGTAGTTTTTATTTTTATTTTCTTTGAACCTATCTATGTAACTTTACCGAAAGACCCAAAAATATGAATTCCTGCAGTCACGAAAGCTTTAAGTCAAGATTCTGTTCAAATCGTAAACACAAAATGTAATTACAGCAGAGACTGAATACAAGCACGCCTATTATAAGCGCGATTACAATGTAGCAAACATCTGCACATTACACTGGGGACCGAAAAGCGAAAGGCAAGTTCTGATATAAGCACACTACTTCAGACATAAGCACACCTGGCCCTGCTTCCAGTTGTCGTGCTTCGATCTTCTGCTGTCCTGTACTTAAGGTGCTTTTTCAATGTTTCCCAAATGTATTTCATGATGTTATGTCAACGGTGTCGTGGTAATGAAGTATCCATTGAGAACTCTCACAGAGAAACGGGTGCCCTGTATGAAGAGATATTTCAGACATGCTTCTGAAATTATTTCACGTGACTTTCGACATTACAGGACACTGGAGATTACCGGCACATGAATTTGTACAGCGTTGTGTTTTCATTCAGGGAATTTGTATATGTTTCAAGAAAGCCATTGTTAGCAACACTGTTCTCATTTTAGGCTGAGCTGACATAATGGTTAGGTATTGTTGAGGTGCTTGACTCACAACTGGTTGCAAACAAAAGTAAAACATTTGGTGGTTGTAGACACAGGCCATCATCCCTCTGGATCACTAGCATGAGTACAACTTTGTAAGAAGTCATCAGCAGTCATCCTAAAGATACACTGCCCATCGGAACATGGTTCGTCTTTGAATTATGATGACAGCATTCTTGACTTTGCCACAGCTAAAGCGAGGAAACACACATTCTGTTTGAAGAAATGAAGTGTAATGAGTGATTTATATTTGATGAATTCGCCTTGAATCGAATATATTAGTAACTTTTTCTACACGTAAATAAGTAAATCATGTTTGAAAGCTTCGTATATTTTCGTGTGCTAAATGTAATACTCACTTAGGCCTTTCCCTCCTATCAGCATTAGGCCCCTCGTAATCGTAATCCGGCCCTGAATGTGTGCTCGAAAGTCATTATGTTACATACGGACATTCCCCGCAAGTCGCGCTTGCTGTCTGAAAGGGGCTCATGGACAAATCCGCGACGCTCAACAACAGAAGCTGCCAATGAGGGCAGCAATGCGCCGTCACAACAGCTCAGCAGGCCTGCTGCACAGGATGTACCACCCGCCGGCCTTCTCAGCTGCCCGCCGGCATTTCCATGAACATTTTCCGTCCGTAACAGATGATCGGTAGACGTTTACATAGCCCTGAACGGGCACAACTGTTTTAAAATATTCCTAATTATGTAACTCCCAAGTAGTTTCTCAGCAACTGCTTAAAATGCATAGGGGCAGCTTATCCAAATAACCTCTCGCTATCAGATACACACCTACTGAGGACTTCGTTTAAACTAATTGTAGTGGGTGAGTGGCTGGGAGGGTGTAGGCGACATGGGTTGTGTTGGTGTGAGTCCATGTTTGACTCCTGAACAGTTATGGGAGATTGTTTTCAATGACTGTTGCCTCTATAAAAAACTAATTCAGTTCTATTCTGTCAAATTAAGGTCAGTGCCAGTGTTGACGTGCCACTCATGTGTCTTAGTCCTACGTTGGTGCTGGAAATTCCACACAACCATTGTAGAAACCATTCTCTTTAGAGGTAAACTTCTGCTTGCTTCCAACTTAATGACCCAAGATGGACAATTAAGTTAATTTGGTAAACGTGCCATTCGTATGGCTATCACGAAGGCGCTTTGTTTCACAGACACGGTGTGAAGTGGTGACCCAGTAGCGGGTTGTGTTTCACAGTGTCATCCCAGTTGAGTAATTTGTTGGTGATTCTATTTATTTTTTAAATATTCCCCATGACTCCAACACACAATGGCCTCATCATTTCGAACGCTATCAGACGCAGATCGTGTGCATATTCTGTGGTTAATGCGCCATCACTAATAATCAGGGAAGCCTTCTGGATTCGAACCACGAATCTTCGTAACAGGCGACAAACACACGACGAATAGGCTGTGCCGAGCGAGGACTCCACTTGAATTTGCTTCCTGACGATTGCGAGGCGAGATAACTGCCCACAGCGCTACCTGGCCGGATTAAAACATCTTTCTGAATGCATCTCTCGTATAAACGTCTCAATTGTATCTCAAGCGAGCGTCAGCCGCCCGTGTTAGTTCATCGTGCTTGTGAGAATGCAGACACGTGGTACATTCCAGCCCTGGGGGAGTTCACATCTGTTAAAACAAGCGGCTGTTACTCGTGCAATGCACAAGAGCATGGGCCCTTTCACGATGAGGATGGCGACGATGAATCATAAACAAGACGTGTCAATAAACAGGCTTACATAGCACGCTCTATATAAGGACACTTGGGATATGGCAGGCCGATTTAGCACGGTTGGCTACGTACGGTGCGAAAGAAGTTCAACGTACATACAGACCATGTTCAAGCCCACCTTGGCTTACACGAAACGAGCTGCAAGTCAAAGTACCGTATTCATTGCTATCAAAACTCCATTGTATACAGGGCAATCTTCAGTTGGTGTTCTCTCAATCCCTCTGGTGTCTCGAGCTCTCTTACAATGAAGGAGAGCCATTGCCCAACGTGTCACTTCTGATATTTATATTTTCCGCTTTAGGGCTACGTGACATATTAATGTGTTGTTGGGCTTTTGTTTCTTGTACTTTACACCACTGCCAACACAGTATCACATATATTTGTAGTGTGTGTGCTCACTCCGTGGTCGCGTGGATTTTTCTCCGGGTCCTCCGGTTTTTCCCTCCACATTTGGAAGCGTGCGTTGAGAGTATTTAGCCGCGATAAATGTCCACGTGATAAGCCACCTTCGTTGAGCGAAACATTTGTGGCCAGGTCGCTTCTGAAAAGGAGCTACATAGCTCAGTGGGCCTTACCTGGTAAAATCAAATATTGTTTTAGTTTAGGTTTGCTTGAGCTGCGAGACACTTGATATGTGTGTGTGTGTCACGAAACGTCGCGACGCTCGCAGTCTGCCTCGTGCACAAATAGGTCGGCCCTGTCCTCGGAAAGTCCGGCACCGTGCGCGATAACCACCCTGAGACAAACAGGAGAGGCCCATCAATCGCGGGTTATTGTTCCTGCTATTGCACAAATATCTCATCATTGTTCATCACTGCCGGCGAACGTGTGCTACAAATGCACAACTGCGGCGCAATCGTAACCATTTAAGGTTGCACGGGGAATTTGGAGCCGGGAAATGGATCTGCCAAAGTGCTTGTTTATATTTCACATTTTTTTTGTGTCACACATCTGTTGCTGAAGGCTGGAACCTCCTGTTGTAGGTATTATGTGACTGATACAAAAACTACTGACATCATCAATGGGCATCCTATGGGGACGCAAGCCCCCTTTCATGGGAATGTGGAATTTCCACCACTGAGAGATGATCGCTGCCCCAATTTGCATTTGAGCAGAGAGATTCTGGCACTTTTGACTTTGACAAAATATTGGAACATTGAGAGAGTGCATGCAGGAAAGCCTAGTTTATAGCCAACTGGTGCTGTGCAAATAGCTGTCCGAGTTGAGCAATGAAAGTCGAAGCAGAGAACATGCTGCCGGTCTTACAGAGGCTTTGGGGAATAAACATGAAGGTTGCAAAAGCCGCGATCAGACAAGGCAGCCCTGACTCCAGAGGTGATGTGACACAGCACACATTTTATATTTGTGCTCTATTCCTGTCTAGACTTGCGAACATTTTTTCACTGACAAGCATGTGTGCCGCGTGAGTCAAGCGGACACAACACTCACAACTGGAAGGTTTGCGAGTTCAAACTCCACTTGGGGTCGACTCATCTCATTATCTTTCTGTGGTCGATAAATGAGTGCCGTTATGTGCGCAAGTCAACAATGGTCGTTGTGTGGAAATATCTGGTCCTCGTCATGGGAGCGTGGAATTGTCTCCGGCGTCCGAGTCCCGTTGTCGCAGATGGTCAATCACCCCGTGCTCACTCGAGCAGGGAGGCACGTTGGGTTGACAGGGCATCAACGGGAGTGGTCGCTCATTTGGAAACCTAACGGTGATGAAGAAGCTTTCGTGACTGCAAGAATTCATACTCTTTGTTTTTTTCGGTAAAGTCACGCAGGTAAAAAATAAAAGAAAATAAATGAAAACAACTTAATTAAATCACGACGTTTCGGGCGCAACACAAGCATCCGTCATCAGATGGGAAAGCGTGGCCTACTGCTGATGCAGACTGTTTTGAAGGGAAGCAGACTGTTTTAAAGGTTGCATCAGCAGCAGGCCATGCTTTCCCACCTGATGACGGACGCTTGTGTTGCGCCCGAAACGTCGTGATTTAATTTAGTTGTTTTCATTTATTTTCTTTTATTTTTTACCTGCGTGACTTTACCGACAAAACCAAAGAGTATGGTGATGAAAAAGTCCTAAAAAGCAATGTGTGTTTGTCTCAATTGTTGCAAGACACTGGCTATAGACCCGAAGCCAACTCTGTGACTTAACAGCCTAAGAACGTCAATTTACAACTCATAAAATAATCTGTTTTCTTGGCAGCATACAATGGCAGTGGGAGGTCGACGTAAAACTCACCCCGATTGTATCCGCCCCAGTATGATCTATTCCGGTGTTTTTGAAATGTCGAGCATGAATTGGTCTGCTCCCCAGTTACTCCTGGGGTCACCTCCCCTCCACTGAAGGAATGAAACCGCCTTCCTACTGAGCGCATGAAGACATCGGCTGCCCTTTGACTCCAGTTACAATTGAGTTTAAGTATATTTGATTCGTTACACGGATAGTCCCGTTTAGCCAGTCTCACTAGCTATTTTACAAGGGAGATCCGTTGTGCGTAAGCACAGCAGCGATGACAACAATGGATACAAAATGCAATTGAGATCAGCGTATTCTGGACACCACGCACGTTTGCGTACTTGCAGATTCCTTTGCTGCCATTCAAATTGATTCATAAAAGTCAGCTACGCGAGGACCAGAGGTCACTGGAAGTGGTCTCAGGGGTAGCTCTGTCATGTCCACTTACGTGGGCTGCTCTCCAACACGGAGAGTTGTACGGCTCCGCAAGAGATCGCAAAAGATCTTGTGTGTCATGGCATGAAGCTGATAGCACGGTGAGGACAAACACGGGGAGGATACAAATAGGCAGTCACGCTCGCACGCGTGGGAGATTCCTCACTCCCGCGCTCTTTGAGTCCCCTACAGCCGGCTATAGTTTTGCCAAATAATGTAATTTATGTATTTACATCGCAGGGCTCCACCGAGTCACAAAACTCTTCGTCACGAGGGTCCTGAAAGTGGACAGTTGGGCAATAATACCTTGAGAAAAACTCTCAAAGGAGTGAAACTGCATAGTCCACACAGATGGGTTCATTAACCCATTCGCTGTTTTTTTTTTATATCTACCAGCCAAATTGCGGCTCAGTGGGTTTGGGAGTTTTAGAAATCTATGCGTGGCAGTCCTAACTGTGATGCAGTCATATTTAGACGTGACGTAAATCCAAATTGTATTGCTATTGTATTGTACATTCCACCGTGTCCTGGGCCTCCAAGGAAGGGCATCATCTGCCTGCGTGCCAAGTATTTAAGAGGTGACATGATGGACTCTCATCCGTGAGGCAAAGCGAGGAAAAAGACAACATTGAGTCGCTGCATCATCTGGGATGCTTCACCCATATCTCCTGCATGGCGAAGCGATTTCGATTAAGGAAATGGTCATGCCCCAATGGTCATTCCCTAAAGGTCACGTCCCAACGGTCATGCCCTAAAGGTCACGTCCCAACGGTCATGCCCTAAAGGTCATTCCCTAAAGGTCACGCCCCAACGGTCATTCCCTAAAGGTCATTCCCTAAAGGTCATTCTCTAAAGGTAATTTCCTAAAGGTCACGCCTTAAAGGTCATGCCCTAAAGGTCATGCCCTAACGGTTATGCCCTAAAAGTCATGTCCTAAAGGCTCAGGTCCTAACGGTTATGGCCTCAAGGTAATGCCCCAACGGCCCAAAACGGCCAAGGGAGTGGAAGAGCTCTTCCCTCTAATGTGGTAGATCAGAGTTAAGCTCCACCTCTGCAGACACACGTGAGTATTGTGTGATTCCTCTGAACCTTAGGAATCCTAAATATGCCTTGGTTTGCCTTGGGCAGCTAATGGGGACCCTCGGCACCTAAACACGCTGCCCTTGAAAGTATTTCCTCCCTCTCTTATTTGTTTTGCAATAACAATTATTAATATTTGTGTGCCTCAGTGTTAGCATACACACCGTGTGTTATCATGTATAATGAAACATGCTATATTACCATAACCGTGGTGAAAACGTGTGTATTTTTATATTGCAAGGTTGTTTATTCTTCTTTTTGCAAACAGTGCATTAATAGTGTTGTGTGTTGCTAACCACTGGGCATTTGAGGCCTTTGGGCCTGTGCTCAGCAACCATGTCGAAATCAAATAAGAAAAAAGCTTTAAGGTGGAGAATTTTTAATACCCATTTCTTAAAGTAATTAGTGCTGGCGAATTGATGACCAAAAAAATAGACTCTGTAGCTACAATGTGATGCCAGATTTACACAGAAAAGCCAAGGAGTGAATTCCCATATCAACTTATGGATACTGTATTTAGCAGGACTACTGCTTGTAGTGGAATTTCAAAGGAGGATAAAAGTTTTTTAAAGTGTATATATTTTTTTCGGAAATACCTCCGCTCGGGAAAAGTATGGACAGCGTGTATGAAGGGCCATTACTTCAGCGTGTTGACAGTACAATTTTGCCAGGAGAGGGGAAATGAACGTAATGTTAAACTCACGATGATGAGAAGCAGAGAGCAGGAGCAGGAAAACTCTGACCCCTTCTCTGTTTTAATAAGCAGCTCCCATGCGACACTGCACTTAAAATCATCTATGTACACTTACTGCCACACGAGGAGAAATACTTTCCACTTCGATGCCTAATATATGGCTCCCCTTAACTCACACATGCGCGCGGAGACTCCCAGCCTGGCGGGGATTACGAGGTGGCCAGCACATCATGGCAGTACAGCAAGTAGGAGACCGGCCTTATTGCTGAGATATATTCGAGTGTTATCTCATTCCGTGTGGAATATACTCGGTAAGAAATAGGCCAAGCATCCAAACCCAGGATCCTCTTGAAAAAAAAATGATCTTGAGACTCAGCGAGGTTTTCCTGGCTAAGCAAAAAATATTGTTGCTGTTGTTGTTGTTGTCGTTGTCGTTGCTGCACACGAACGCCTTCATGAACAGCATTCAGCAATGTTCATATAAATACACATTCTCATATTGCGATTATGATATTATTTTACCGGCCGGATGGCACACGCTGGTCACCCTCGCAATCGAAAGTTCGCGAGTTCACATTCTGGTCAGGGGGTCAAATCAGTCCACGGTCCCTCTGGGGTAGATAAAATAGGTACCATGTGGTAGAAAGTCAACGGTGGTTGCCCTTCGGAGTGATTTGCTGCATGACGTGGACTTTGCGCTGCAGGCTCAGGGTCGTCAAACAGAGTTCGGTGCTGCCTCGTGCTTGGTGAAGTGTAAATGCATTTCGCCTTCATTAACTTCCTCATGAATCTGCCTTCGTTTCCTCATTGCCGCCAAATAAGGACGTTGACGAATCGTAGTGCCACACCGACGCCTGAAGTTGAAACAAATCATGTGCGGCGAGTGTGGTGGTACCCATGGCATACTTTGTCTGTTGATGTTTTCTGGAATGCTGCTAGGCTGGATGGAAATAGTATATCACTAGTGCCTTATATAAGCCATGCCTATCCTTAATAATCCTATATTATTGTTCAAGTTCAAGTTAATTTATTAGGTATAGCCCTGTGAGCCATTCGGCTCTTGAATCGGGTGCAACCGCAACAAACAGAAAACAAAAACATGAACAAGAACACATCTTAAAGTGACTATGTGCAAACAGAAAATCCAAGAAAAGATAGCAAAATATTGCAAAATATTACTTCAAAATAAGTACAAGGCAAGATGGATGGAGCATGCAAATTCCTGGAGTAGTGCTCTGGACTGTTTGGGCTGAAATTAAACACTGGATGTGCCTATCAAATGAGCTATGCAGATCTTCTGGGATGCTATCTGGAAGAAAGAGATTTGGACCTGTGCTGTGGAGGCGCTGTGCAGAATCAAGCCATGTGCCTTGGGTCCTGGCTGCGTTACTTTGAAAATGATCCGATGGACTTGCACACGTATCGTTCCACAGCCAATGCAAACACACACGCAGACAGCCAAACTGACAACGGCTCAAATGTGCCTGAGGCATTTGTAATGGATTAAAAGTACAAATTTGTGGTGAAAAATAGCCAAGATGTGTCCTTTTACAGAGCTGCGTGAACGTGATCATAGAGCCGAGACTTTAAATGTTGATCAAACAATGTTGGACAGAGGATAAACTCGTCCCCGGCATAAGAATGTGGAATTCTCACCACTTTATCAGGACTGTGAAAGCAGTCGAGCACTGCCCAAATGCTCTTTGATCAGGGAGACGAACACATATTTGACTACTGTGCGGATTTTTGCGATTGTGTCGTGTTCAGCACGATGTCCGACGTTTTTTCTCCAAGTGCTGAGAGCTTCCAATTTAGTTCGCCAAAAGGCTCCCTGCAGATGGAGCGAAACGTCGGACATCGTACCGAACAGAAACCCTACATGAGTAGGACGGGCTTTCAAATTTTACTCTGCATACTCGGTGCAAATGAACCCAAAATCTATTTCGAATCCTCCATCCGAGTCATACCACATCGTCACTTACAGGCGTAATTATTCGTTTTTCTGTGACCAACTCAGAAAAACCTAATGCATGTATTAAGCACAGCGCTCTTAACTTAGAGTCTTAAACTAGGAATGTCACAAGAAGTGTTGGGAGTCAATTGGCTGAGGAGGGTGACACCTTGTCGGAGGGCCGAGCCAGCAGCCGACGAGATGCTCCTGTTCTTGGTTCTTTCGGTAAAGTCACGTACGTGACTTTACCGAAAGAACCAAGAAGATGAATCCCTGCAGTCACGAAAGCTTTAAATCGAGATGCTCCTGGCTACGAACCTGGGCAGCTACTCGTGAGGCTGGACCGGCTTCCTCAGTTAAGCGACTTGTTGGTGTTGGCCCAGTCGCCAATAACTGCAAACAAAGAAATCATTATAATGCTCCATTTTGATTGTCATTTGATTTGACACGTTTAAGCTTTGACGACTACAAAGATTATGTTTGATTGCTAAGCAATGGACATTTTTCTTTTTTTTTGCAGGGCATATTACGAGGTGTGACCAACCGCAATCAGAGGCTACTGACGTTACTTTCGCAAGCTGCGTATTCTCCAGATTACAAGTCACACCTCTGGGATTATAAGATGCATCTTCCAATGTTTTCTTGAATGTTTGCTTGAATGTTTGCTTGAAAGTAAGACGCACCCCACACACACACACACACCTATGGGATTATAAGATGCATCTTCCAATGTTTTCTTTTAAATGCGAGGAAAAGAGTGAACCTCGTCACCTGGAGAATACGGCCGCGGTGCCGAGGAGATCTTTTCTCTCGAACGCAAGGGGATGGTGTTGCTAGCGGTGAGAACTCTAAAATGATATTTCTTGGTCTTGCCACGCCACGCTCCCCGTGAAATTTGAATATGGTTTGTAGATAGAGAGAAACAAATGGGAAAGTTGCACATCCATTCACCTGTTCGTCCGTTGCTCGCTGACTGGCATGCGAGAAGGGGGTGGGGGGAGAGTCGTCAAAACACATTTGTTAAGTAAACAGTTGGGGTTGAGTGCTGTAATTAAGGACTTCCCCGCGGCTTGTAGAACAACAGAGAGAAGGAAATGTTCTTGCCCAGTGGCTGCAAGCGACCGGCATTCGCTTCGGAGACACTCTCTAGCTGTTGGCTTCGTAGCGAGCGAGTGTAAGTGGCGCTATTAATCAATGGGACCGGATTGGCGGAAATAGCTCGAGGCAAAAAAAAAATCGGCAAACACTGCAAAGGGAAGCAGATATGAATGGCGGCTTTCTTCGGCGGGTTTACGCGTCGAGGTGCATGTTTAGGTATTATGAGGAACACGATACGTTGAGGAAATGTCTCGCTGTATAATAGCCAGCACTGTAAAATAACGTTATTGCACTGTGTTTGGCTTAATTGTTGAAGTTTAACGTGACAAGGAAAATATGGGATCGATGTTGGTTCATTGTGGTTCATGTTATGAGCGCATTTCTGTTAAAGCCATTGCTTTGGGTTATAAATTGGCTGAACAGGAATTTATTTAATTTTAAATTTTAATTAAAAAAGTGAAATTGTGTCTTTGATTAAATGAGCGTAAGCTGATGCTCGTGTACATTAGTGGCCATGAACCAGTGGTATAAATTCCATATTCCGATTGTAGGGGCAAGTCTCCCCAGAGGACAAGTACTGGCAATTTCACAAAATGTGATCCTTATTTTATTCACCTTGGAGGGATAATGGGCTAAATTGAATTTCAAGTGCCATTTTAAATCAGTCGATTGCCCTGCCAAGTAATCACTGCCCTGACAACATTTAAACAACAATGCCAGAGTGTGAATGTAAACAAGTATTTACGTGTCTGTATCCATTTAAGTAGCAGTATAATATAGTGAACAGGGCATTTGGAATCATTGGTCACTTAATGTGCAAACGCGGATGTTAGTACAGCTCCATTCCGTGTCTGCACATACAAATGTAATATCATTTAGTCCATTGGCCTCCGGGCTCTCCAGACCAACATTATTATCGAGCAGCATTTGTTTTAGCGAGCAAACTCTTCACGAGTTTTGACCTTCTGGGCCGAAGTAATGTGGGTGGTCTCCAAAGTGGGTACTCGACAATCTGTGCTCTTTCGCTAAGAGAATTCATCGCAGCGTGTTCCCGTCTTCTGATGCAATCTCCACGTCCGACACCCGTCCACAGCTCAAACAACGGAACAGAACAATTCGAAACAAGGACTTCTCTCTTGCAGAATGACACGTTAAATAATCATAGTGCACAGGTCTCCCTTGCAAAATATTGCATTTGGCTAAATCGAGTTGAATGTGTTTACATGTGAAGCCAAATTTAATTAAAGAAAAAGCACGAAAGGTGCTCTATGTTGCGTGCAATAAATAATACAGGAAATCGATTACAATTTCAGCAATGCAACAATATGTACATTTACATTTTCATCATCAGCTGTTACAACAAGAAACACTGTACATTTATTTCCCACGAAACGTGTTCGTCTCAGAGTAAGAGTGCCGTGTCTGCACGAGGTTCGCTCAATGCACTCTCAAATATCACGAATAAAAATAACGGTTGTGTCTAGACCCGGCCCATCATTCCTCTGGGAAAGTTAAAATCGGTACCACTTTGTGGCATGTCAGCAGTAAGTTGTCCTATGGAGAGATGAGAGACATAAAACGCAAGTGGATTTCCATCACTGGGTCAGGGCTGCTCGTCTGAGAGAGAAGGCACGATGCATCTTCTTAAACGCTCTATAAAGTTAGTTATTGGTGACTGGATTGATGTGCTCAAACGCTAGGTGCATGGATATTAGCTCAGCGCTCTGCCATGGGTATGGCATTAGCCCTCTATGAGGCTCATTCAAGTTTTCCAGGGAAAATAAACCGTTACACATGTTGACATTAGTGCATTTGCAATGCACATTGATGAGAAACCGAAGCAGCATTTGAGTGTGGATCACTCAGAAAGCATGACCGTTTATTTTTAAGTTTTCCCACGTGGTTTGTATTTGCAACTTACACTTTTCAACAACAAAAGAACACGGAGCATTACGGTAATTACAATGAACTTGCTGCGTTATTAATATTTTACTACGAGTGAGGGCAGGACCAAAAATGGGATCGCAATAATTGGCAAAAAAAGTTATTCCACATGTCGTACGTTTGTGCAGTCGTAATCGGCCGTTTAGAGTTGCGGGCAGAACGCTGCTTCTCTGACAATCGGGCACACTGCAATTTCAAATCACAACTCGAGGGGTGACTCAGCCCATAATTCCGCAAGGCCTGTTCAGTTTTTATGTATTTATTAGGTATAACCCTGTGAGCCACGCGGCTCTTGACTCGGCTGCAACCGCAACAAAACAAAAACATGAACAAGAAACCTCTTAAAGTGACTACACGCAACAACAACAAAAATCCTGGAAAAAACGCCACTGATGTTAGCCGTGGTCTGGCATTGCACTCGGGTTGCCAGGTTTGCGCAGGGCACGAACCGCTGTGCCACCACTCACCCCTCCGTGAATGCACAGGTGATACAAATTGTGCACGCCAATTCTGGCCGTGGAACATGCAAGCTCTAGGTACACAGTGCTATTTATGGAGAGCACTAATAGAAACCATACTTGCATTGTTGTATAACACTCGCTCACAAAAAAAAGATGGATTCATGTCGTTATTCTCACGTGCATCAGTAACAGGGTTATATTAACATCATGTTCCGTCATTTTAAAAGTTACAAGATCCAAACGAGTAAGTCGTATTTTTAATCAGTGGCAGATGATGCTGTATAAAAACATCATTACATAGGTACATCATGACTTTAACATAATATCAACGGTTAATTTAGTCGTTCAGTTTTGTACTTTGCAGTGTGTACCGAACATATGAACAATTGTAGCCAATCAAAATGTTCCAGAAGAGTCGTTGTGAAATACCAAAGTTTGCAGAAAAATGTCTGCTTCTAATTTGTAAAACATTTCAACATTTATTGAGCTCTTGTCGTCAATCACGGCCCATCTTTCAAACTTTTAACAAAGGTTAGAATAAGCCAAAGGTCATCGTTACCAGTCCAAAGACATCAGCGGTACTAGGCAGGAGAGCTAGAAGACAGATGATGGCCCTGTCTGACATTTCAGAAAGAATATTAAAGATATGTGAACATTAAAAAAAAGTTAAATCATTAGAATAGTGCAGGGGTCGGCAACCAAAATAACAAGAAGAGCCATTTTTTTCCAATTCGGTACAAAATTCAGTATTTCAAGAGCCGCAATGCATCTGAGTACATACTGTTCATACGTACATATCGTCAAGAAGCAGCCCGTAAAGAGCCGCATGCGGCTCCGGAGCCGTAGGTTGCCGACCCCTGGAATAGTGTTTCATTTATATTGACATAAAACAAACCATGTTTTATTATTATTGTTATTAGTATTTTTAAACCTTTGCACATATTCCAACTTATAAATGTGCTGACATTTTTTTATTGCCAAGACATTGTCCATAGAAATGCTGTCAAAGCAACGTGACCTCACTTCAGCCAATTGTAGCGATGTTGCATTTGTATCAAGATAAAACCGGACGTTAAATCAAACAGAGATTATTATATCATCGTGGGAGATGGTGGTGGCTCGGGGAAGTCTTCAATCAGCAGTGTAATAACCACCACGGCTGCGGATGACAATTATTGTATCATTTTGCGTTTGAGTCAGGTCCAAAAACCAAACGGTGCTTATTAATTCTCCATATTAACGCAGCTGAACACAAATGTAAACATTTCTGCATGCAACATTGTCGCATAAACGTTGCACCATTAAAATGATGCCTAAATATCCGCTTTACAGAAGGCAGCAACAGACAATCCCTCGATACAGGCAGCCGAACGGATCCGAGTTTGATTCCTCGAAACGGCTAACAGCAACGGCGAGTCATATCTCCTGTCTCTAACCCACAATTACGAGACTGGTCAAGTATGGTTGAATGGCCCGTGTGGGAGGCTTTCATCCTGCAGCTGATCGACACAGGGCTGTCAATTATCATTAAAGATTTAAAAATAAACCACCAGCGTGGTTGGCCACGTACGGTGCGAAAGAAGTTCCACATACACAATACTAAGTTTACTGAAGGACTGTCATTGAATAGAAGACACCCATGCACAATGTTACAAAAGGTAACCATCCAAAGCACATGGCAAGGAATCTAACATCACACAAAGTAAACGATTTGCCTGTGTGGCCTGCATGCAAGTGTGCACAGGGCCCGGCAGCTGATATGAAGGAGCTGGATCTAAAGACGCCAGGCTCTCTTTGTTCTTCATGCCAACATACTTGCGGCACCCAATGCTGCAACGTTGCAATATGGGGCCCATTAGGCAATTTCTGGAGCCAATAACAAAAAAACGTCTTCATGGCCACGCTGGCTGCTGTCGCAGTATTTTTTGTCTATTTCAAAACACAAGTACAGGAGGACTCCTCTTTTCCGTGGTGATATGGGTGGGAAGTGAGGACCAATATTAAACAAAAAATAAAAACTATTTTTTATTTTACCAGGCAAGGCCCACTGAGCTATGCAGCTCTTTTTCAGGAGCGACCTGGTTACCACAAATGATAGCCCAACGAAGTGGCTTACCGTCTGGAAATTTATAGCAGCCAAATACTCTAAACGTACGTCGATTGTTTGTTAATGTGGAGGGAAAATCTCGGGGTATCTCACAATTTTTCTCCTCCTCATCGCGGGTGAAAAGTAGCAGATAACCCCAAGATAGTAGAAGTCCTGTGACTTCTGTTATCCGTGGAAAAATCGCGAGCATTATGAAGCCGCTTCGCGTTGGATTGTGGGTACAAAATAATAATCCATAATAAGAAGAAATAGGACCGTGGATAATAGGATTTGTTTTGCGGATTCCTAGAGTTTCCGCGGATAATAGGAGTTGTGCGTGATAGGGCCGTAGAAAAAGTTATCCTATATGTGTCAATTTTTAGCTTTTGATTAAGAGGGAAACTTCTGCCCTAAAGTTGGCAGAGCTTTCTACACAAACCTGCCAACAGATTAAGTAATTAAATAAATGCTAAAAAGTTGTATAACATAATATTGCAAAATAGTACTGGAAATATTATATGTAGCATTACTGCAATGGTTCTGCTATTTATATGCTATTAATTATTAAATTATTATAATATGCAATCAGGCAAAATTTTATTTGATGCTGTTTTTATTACATGTGATATATGACTCTGAAAGCATGTTTTTCATTTTGCTATTTTCTAAGCCAAAGATACTTCATGTTCAAAGAGCATAACGAAATGCTGATATATATTGATCCTGAGCCATATGTAGAAATTCCACATTCCTATGGTGATGCCAGTTTGTCCATAACACAACCAATTTTCACAGCTACATCGTCATGTTACTCGTAAAAACTATTTTCATTTGCTAAAAAAATTAAATTTGTCGATGATTACTTGTGCTTAATTTCTGTAGAGAAGAAGGCACGTTGTGTTCATTCGTTTTCCTTCGTTTTCGTTCTTTCGTTTCGCAATCCGCTTGTCCTTGTGAAGGTCGCGGTGGTACGGTGTGTGTATATGAATTTCACCGAAATAAAGTAATATCAATACTCATTCAGATTGATATATTTTGCTTAAATCTTAAAATCGCGAACCCATGTCTTGTTTTCCATTTTTAAAATGTGTTTCTATATTAGACCTTCTGTTTCACAGCAGTGGGCCAGTGACAGCTGAAACTTTATAATGTTTCTGGACGGGACGCCAAGATTTGTAACATAACACATGAGCAAAGCTGCTGCAGATAGTTGCGTGTCGTGCCCAGAGCATGTGGGAGTGCCTGATTGTAGGAGGCTGCCCTTAGATGTGGTGTTATGTGGATAAAGCCTCCTCTGGTACCAATATTCTGGCGTTGTATAATGTGCTCTGTGTTTTTGCTATTGAAATAACAGGCGTTCCACAAGCAGATGTTCAAGTGTAATGAGCACTTGGCTTTAAGAGACAAGAAGCACTTTTGTCGTAAAATATAATTTAATAAAAAATATAATTTGACCCAATTGTGCAAAATCTCCCAGCTCAGTCCCCAGCTCCAAGACTTCGTCTGCTCCTCCCCTTACCAACTCATCATCAGCATCATCCCACCACCCAGTAGCAGTGCTAGGCACAAGGCAGACAATTATCCTAATATATAATATCCCAGATCTGTCATCATTTATTTCATTCTGTGCCTGTGATTAACGCGGCACGGATTGGTTGAAGTGCGTCACGTGACCGCGAGCAAGCAGCCAAGCAGAGGTGAGCCCCTCCCAAACATGTGTAGTAAGTTGCAGGAGGCTCGGACGACGTAGTTGGAGGCACACTTATTTATTAATACCAACTTGTGTACAGCAACGGGAATACACAGCATTTGAAGGGGTATCGGCCCCTTCACCCGTCTAACAGGGAGACCCAATGTCTAACCCCGCTAACCTACGCCCGGGTCCTCCACTATGGAGCTAGGGGAGGCTACCTATCCCAGCCCTGGCCAAGCTGGGATCCCGGCACCCTGAGTCTCCAGACCGGCTCTTATAAGAACGTCAGTCTGGGCTCTCGGGGCCACGCCACCGGCTTGCCCTGGTCGGCCCTGACAAGGACAGCGAGCCAGGGGAGCTCCGGGGCCTATTCTAGCTGGTCTTCACTCTTCGCTGGTTAAAGCTAACACTCAACCTCGAGCCCTCCGGCTCACCACCTTTTATAGCAATCGGCCCCCGGGGGGGCCGTGGGGGATGCAGGTGCGGACGTCGGTGTGAGCACCTCCTCTGTGTACAGCCCTAACCACGCCCCTTGTGTTTGTTACCCATCCGTGCCCATACATATTTACAATTACACCTCTACACATGTACACCCCCCGATTGGTTGAAGTGCGTCACGTGACCGCGAGCAACAGACGGGTGTTTGAGAGTGAGGCAGAGCCGTGCTCCGTCCACTGCTGCCCTGGGGGACCCCCGTGCTCTCCACTGCTGGCTCGAGAGAGAGCCGCGCTGTCTCCACTGCTGCCCTGAGGGAGCCAGACGCACTCTGTCCACTGCTGCCCTGAGCCAGAGCCGTGCTCTGTCCATTACATTAGTACTGCAGTTTTTTTATGCTTAAATCCACTGCTGGATGAATGCCCACCGCACGCTGTGCGAGTGGATCGTAAGGATTTGCTTGACCAGTCTGTTGGGGGCCGCCGCAGGCTGTCGTTGTTGGGGGCCGCCGCAGGCTGTCGTTGTTGGGGGATGCTGCAGGCTGTGGTTGTTGGGGGCTGCCGCAGGCTGTGGTTGTTGGGGGCCGCCGCAGGCTGTGGTTGTTGGGGGCTGCCGCAGGCTGTGGTTGTTGGGGGCTGCCGCAGGCTGTGGTTGTTGGGGGCCGCCGCAGGCTGTGGTTGTTGGGGGCCGCCGCAGGCTGTGGTTGTGCGGGGGTGCTGCAGGCTGTGGTTGTTGGGGGATGCCGCACGCTGTCGTTGTTGGGGGATGCTGCAGGCTGTGGTTGTGCGGGGGTGCCTATGGCGCCCCCCAACAACCTAGTTATTAATAGATGTTCAAATTTGGTCACGCCAATTTTTGGGTTCGGTATGTCGTTGAACGCTTGCACACCCTATGACAATTTAATATGTTCGCCTGTGTTGGGTCACGCAGAGGGTCTTGACGAGACAAATTTGATCTGATCATTATGTGGCTGAATGCAAAAACATTCTTCTGGATGATAATATTGGCGGCAAAAGCTGTCGCGTTAGGAAAAGCGAAGCAAGGAAAGGCTTGCTGTTGCTGACAATAACACATATCACCTCCTGCATGAGTACTATAGTGTGGACCAATTCATATGCGCATGTGTTATTTGTTTTTACAAACTGTTGTGTGTAACAGCAATGACCTTTGACAAACAGCTGGCCCATCACGAGTGTAATTATCCATTCATTATCCCATAAACAAACTGCGGCATTTCTCGTTCAATAAAGGATATGCCAAGATCGTTCAGAGATTGGAAATGTTTGATTTGCACAAACACGGTGCACCTCAGTTGAGAAATATAAGTTTTAGTTGTGTTTTACAGTCATATATAAAACCGATATATACACTGCATATATCAGATTTTCGGATAAATAGCTTGAGCTGTTTTTAAAACTCGGTTGCTTAACAGGAAGCGTATATTCCATTAACCCAGGTTTTATTGACGTAAATCCTGTATCCACCTCGTTAAAGTTACGAGGCTTTATTTACAAAGTGGCCCGCCTTGTACGAAGCTGATGTCAAATACCATTTTACATTTGTCCAGCTGGTGATGTGACAAAACCTCAGCTGACGACGAGAAGGACACGAGTTAGAGCTCCAGTCTCGGATCAACTCGGCGCATCTTTTCTTCTTTGTCGCTCAAATGTATGCCACTTTGTGGGAAGCCTACTGCCAGTGTGGTACCGCAGATACTGGCTCACATCATAGCAATGTGGAATTTATACCTTTGGCTCAGTGCTGCTGACAGAGCCAAGCACCACCTTGCACTCATTTGAGCATTGTGATTCTTTGCGTTGACATTTGTCTCCGTAATTCTCGTGTCGATTACTCCACCCCGGGTACTTATTTTGTGCTGAGTAAACCGAGCGGAAAGAGATTGCGAGGTTGGTCTCGATTTGCCCCTGGTCTAATGCATGCTAAGGAATTGTACGTTGCCCTTGGCATGGTTGAACTCTGAGACGACACCGCTGATGATACCGTTCACACGCACGCCTTGAGCACAGCCACCATCATGCCTTCTAAGTTGCAGGAGTCCAATCAGTGAGTGGTTGCCAGTGGTTATCCGTTAGATTACAGATCGGGTCTGTGAATCAATAATGAGATGTGTCACCTTGTATGAAGTGGGGGAGGGGGGACTAAAATAAATTGCATGATTATTGTCCGAAATCGTATGGGTGTCCCTTAGGCATGTCTAAATATTTTGGGGGTGTCTGGACACCCACAGTGGCCGAGTCTCGAACGCACATGGATATACACACAGTACAGATGTCAATAGTAGTCGAAATAATGTCACACGATAGTTCCTTTCTAATGTGTTTTATTAATGTGTTATTCATAATTGAACATGTTTATATGGCTTTCAATAGTTCGTGTATTCCATTGTTTATGTAGACCAAAAATAACAACTCTACTCGCCAAAGTGAATGTTTTTGGACCATAGATATTATGCACTCTGTGAAGTCTAACTTCCCCAAGATTATAAACATATAGTCGCATGCATTGATTAAATCCAATATGCTTGATTTCTGTATTTATTTTGCCTGTTTGTTTAGTATGTAAATACATCTTTGTTGCAGCATATAAACAGCCGGGCAGAGATGTGGCTCAAATCACAATCGGATGGCCATGAGTTCGATTATTATTTAACAATTTTATATTTTTATTTTACCAGGTAAGGCCCACTTAACAATATCACTCTTTTTCAGAAGCGACCTGGCCACAACTGATAGCTCAACGAAGTGGCTTATCACGTAGAAATGTATTGCAGCCACATACTCAACACGCGTGTCGATTCTAAATGTGAAATAAAAAAAACTGCAGGACCCGGAAAAAAATCCACGCGGCCACGGGCAGAATATGCAAACTCCAAATATACAGATGTCAAGGTCGGGGTCGAACCCACGACCTCATGTATATCAGACGAGGTAGTTAACATTTTGCCACGGGTGGCGCCCCAAATGCCGACAGCGTCACATTCTCATCATTGCTTGGAGGCCATTAAAACGGGCACCACTTTGTAGAAAATGAATGTATTTGTACTCTAACGATGCTCGCTGCCGCCATAGCAACGTGAAGCGTCTCCCGCTGGCTGAGGCTCACTGACAGATATGAAGGCTGCTCAATGCGGGTGCGATAGCCGTCACAACGCTCCACGCCGTCCGCTCCGCAGTGGACGTTAAATATCGCCTGATGTCGTTCGCAAAAGTGGGAGCGTTGTGTGTTTCCGGCGTCAGAGTCCAAATCTGAGCAAATGAGAATATTTCCAGAAATTTTTTTTATTCTCAATTGGAATGAAACAGCAGCGATCATTGCCCCCGACTGGCAGACGAATGGGTTTAGGTCACTCTCTCTTGCAAACGAGGCTCCATCCTGGTCTCGCAACTTCTCACCTGGTTAAACAACATAAACTCGAAACTTGAATGCCTCTCTGAGCAGGGAGACACTTTGATCTTTGACTCACGATCATTTTTTTTTATAAGCAATGTTTGCTTGAAACACACCTCCGCTTGAAGGCCAACCCTCACCGAACAGCAACAGCGTAACAAAGCCTCCCACTATCCTTTCAAGGTGCCTCTTACCCCCAAGACCCGGCTACAGGGCAAACCCCCCACCACCCCGTCCTCGCCACAAGCTTTCAAAAGCATGCCACCTGCTTTTAGTTTAATTATTTAAAAAAACTAATAAATTCTGCACCACGCTTCTGCTTTTTTGATCCTGCAACTTTATTGCCAAAGTGCGTTGCGCCTGATCATCGCGAGCGCGCGTCTGTGTCTGTGTGCGCGTCTGTCTGTGTGTGCGCGTCTGTCTGTCTGTGTGTGCGCGTCTGTCTGTCTGTGTGTGCGCGTGTGTGAATGGGGGGAGCGGTGGTGTAGTGGTCAGCGCTACGCTGCGCTACGAACCCGGCCACCCGGGTTCGATTCCGCTCACGGCCAACACCAGTGACGATTATCTGAACCGGTCCTGGGCCTCGTCTAGGTCGACTCAGCCTCAAATGAGCACCTGGCGCCGCGTGTAAATATCGCCACTAGGGAGACAAAGGCGGTGGGGCGTGGTGCTGGTGACCGTTCCGGCTTTCATAGGTGCTACTCGCTCACAGCACTTGCCCCAACAGTCTGTTGAGGCTATACGGAGGATATGTCTTTTTGTGTGCGTGTGTCTGTGCGTGTGGGGCCAGCATGCCTTCCCTTTCGAGAGCCTCGTGTTACGACGAGCAGCAGACCGCCCCTTTCCCGTGAGCTCTCAGCTCTCTCTCTCTCGAATATAAACTCGCCACGTGATCGCAATCCAATCACCAGCTGAGACCGCGGGCAAAACCGCCGAGTGTGGAATTGTGCGGTTTTGGGCTTTCCTTCCCGAAGCGGCAGGACGGTCTAAACGCTTCGAGCACTTTTTTTGTTTGTCCAACACGTTTTCGGTGATGAGCCGGGCCAATAAAATCAAATAAAAAAAAATCTGCATAACCGCGGGCTTATTCCTTACTTTGTGCAATTTTGCATTGGCTTTTCAAAGAGACGGCGATCGTTTCGATTGCAAACGAACATTAGCAGAAGTTTAGCATCGCTCTCTTCAAAACTCCCAAATCAAGGGCTCGGCACGACACACCGGCACCACGTGATCAACAAAGCAAGCACCACCTTGGGAGACGTTCACTACACTTGCCTTGAGAGAGAACGGACTGGGTCCCCACCACAGGAATGTGGAATTTCCACCACTCGCTTAAAAGCCGCCGACCGACAAGAGCGCGACACCGCGGTCATGAGAGCAGAACAACACTTTGACATTTGACCTTTGAGCAGAGTCAGATGCATGTCGATAGGAGAGAGTTTGATGTGGTTGGCAGAGCCCATCTGGATTCTGTGATGTCACAGGAATACGTGGCAGAACATATTCCTCCAAAGGTGTGAGGAATCCAACATGAGCAAAAAGCTTAATATGAACCAGTTGTGGCACGGAATGCTGTGTAAATTATTAATAACAGCGGTTCCATACACGAAGGCTACTGCTGCTTGTACACAGGTGCAAGCTATCTTTATCGAGGGGGAACGTATTTTTGTTTGAAGAGGCTCCTGTTATCGGGGTGTAAGATGTTTTATCGTTGACAGTTGCCACTGCATTTTGAGCGACAGCTGGAAAGTTGAGTGCAACTGTGCTAGCTTGCACACAGCTGATGGTTGCATTGCTATAATTGCCTAATCGGACATGTGGGGTTCTTACCAAAGCATCCCTCACATCAGCCATAGAGCCAACAGTAGGAATGACATCACATCCAGCAGAGTAGAGAAACCTGTTCTAAGCCTGTCGCATAGGTCAAATGTGGAAATTGAGAATCAGCACAACATAATTAAGTAATTAATTAGTTAATGTAACAAAAACACTATTCTGTCTGTACAAAATTAAGCATGCCTAAATCTCTTTCATAAGAGACTATGCAACGAAATAATATATCATTATGATTGAAGTACACTGGTATATTGCACAACCCCAAGAACAACTAATTGCATCTCTCAATTCATCTTAATCATACAAAGTCTTCTCAATTTTACAAATATAATAGGTACAACACTTCCACCGTATCTGCTTGAATTTAATAACAATAAATCTTCACTTAAAGCTTTCGTGACTGCAGGAATTCATATTCTATGGGTCTTTCGATAAAGCCACGTAGATAAAAAAAATTCTAAAAATAATAAAAATAAAACAATATCACGACGTTTCGACCGCAACACAAGCAATCGTCATCAGATGAAAAATATAGTGGGAGAGCTGCTGAGGCAGGATGTAATAAAGGTTTGAGATGGGTGTAGACCAAGGGTAAATGGGCGGGGCTAGAGATGAAATTTGCATGTAAATGTAAGATCAGAGATCTGAGACATACCCACGACGACGAAGCTGTAGGGTGGCCATTGTATTGTGAGAGATTAGCATGTCAATGTAATCAATTTGCATATACATGTAAAATCGGAGAGAGCTCAGCAAGAGCCACCGCCACATCGAGGAAAACGAGCAATAGTGGCTGTGTTAGTGAATGTAACTCAGAGATTCGAC
This sequence comes from Lethenteron reissneri, assembly GCF_015708825.2. Taxonomy (NCBI): domain Eukaryota; kingdom Metazoa; phylum Chordata; class Hyperoartia; order Petromyzontiformes; family Petromyzontidae; genus Lethenteron; species Lethenteron reissneri. The sequence goes on along the minus strand of NC_083798.1, from coordinate 2,617,904 downwards.
AATAACCGCTAACATCGGCAGGTAGGGAGGGAACATCACAGCCAGTTATGACCTAAACTGGTTAATAACGTCCCTCCAATGATTGCTTAGTTTGTACCCATCTTCTCGGTTGAAATTGTGTCTGTGTTTATATATCTGGATGGCTTCATGAACAAATCTTTGTTGATAGCCAGTGGGTTTGCAGAGTACCTTAGTCATGTAAAAATCAATTTCGTGTGTGCCCACAGCGTTAAACACAATGATCAGCCGCGGCTGAGGTATTGGTCCTACCGTGTTTCAGATCTGCCTTATGTTCACGAATGCGGTCCGAAACATGTCGCTTAATTTCCCCAATGTAACTTCTGCCACAGACACAGCTTAGTTTGTAGACGCCGGGGTATTGCATGTCAGGGATCACATCCTTTACAGATGGGATCAAATCACTAATTGTATGTACTGTGTTGAAATGAACCTGGATCTTGTGTTTGTTCATGATTTTGGAAATATTTTTGGTGACCACTGCTATGTATGGCAAGGTGATGGTTTTGATTGGGTCCTCAGATGGTTCTTTCTCAACGGTTGGGGTGATCGCTTTATGGATTGTGTAGTCAGAATATCCATTCATCTTGACAGCTTGGTGTACGTGTTCCAGTTCACTGGCTAGGTGGTGATGGTCGGAAATACAGCGAGCTCTATGGTGTAGAGTTTTGATGAGGGAATTCTTCTGGAATGGATGGTGGTGGGAGTCAGGTTTTAGGTAGGCATCCGTATGGGTGGCTTTCCTATAGACAGAGTGTCCCATTGAGCCATCAGGTCTCTTTTCGATTAAAACATCCAAGAATGGTAAATTGCCATCATTTTCCACCTCCATAGTGAATTTGATGGCTGGGTGTATGGAATTGATGTGGTTGAAGATTTGGTCCAGAGCTGGTAGGCCATGTGGCCAGATGACGAACGTGTCAACTATGTACTTCTTCCACAAGGCAGGACGTAGGGTGGATGCCTGGATGGCATCTGTCTCAAATTTCCGCATGAAAACATTGGCAACAACTGGAGACAAGGGAGAACCCATTGGGGTACCTTCAACTTGTTTGTAGAATGTTCGATCGAAACGTCGTGATATTGTTATTATTGTTATTATTTTTTATTTAATAACAATAATACTCAGAAGTTAATTTGTCTCTGTGCTCAAACAGGGCAGTTGGCGGTGTTCATCTCTTGTAGGCGGCTCTGAATCAGTGGTGTAAATTCGACATTCTCATAGCCGGGACCATCCCCTTCACAGGACGACCACCCTTGACTCCTCACGGAGCGGTGCTCATCGCGTCAATCCCCGAGATACGCTCGGCACCTGACGACGAGTTGGACCCCGTGGTCTTTGGATCGCGAGTGAAGAGTTCTAAACGCGGGGACGAGGTTTACGCACAACGTGGGGTGGTGGGGGGGGGGGGCAAAATGTGTTGCAGCTGACGCCGGAAAGCGAACGCATCTAGGCTGCTCGTGAAACCTCAGTGAATAGACACCGCGATCACATAACAGTGGATGATATCTAATGACATTTACACGCTTGTCTTCTGTCAGCGTGAGCAGTTCCTTACATAACCCATTGCTCCGACAATTAAAGCAGATGGCAGGAGGCGCAGAGAGAGAGAGAGCGAGAGACTGCGGCTTAGTAGTTTGGACAGAAAGTGAAAGAAATCAATTTCAAGAACGACAGTGCCGCGGGAGTTTTCGGCGGTTTATTTGATTGTAACTTTATTTATTTATGTCCTCATGCTAAGCTGTGTTTTAGGTTATAAGCGGACTCTGATTTGAACCTCATGGTGGGCAGATTGAAGGGCTGCCGGGAGCTGCTCCGGGCATCTGGCCGTCCGTAGCTACTGTGGTCTGCGTGCGGAAGAGTCCAGCCACCACTCGCCCCCCTCCGTCTGTATGCAAACCCACGGACACATTCTCACAGCATAAACTATTCATTATTTGCAGACATCCGTCGATCCAATGGTTGGATTGAAGGCCCCCCCATGCCGTATCAGCCGTGAGGGTTATTTGACCACATTTCACCATGACAACATAGGGGTCAGCCCACCATCCTTCCGGAGTGGGTAAAATTAGAACCAATTTGTGTGGGATAAAATATGGTCATCATAATGGGAGTTCTGCGAGTCCAAATAATTGGTGACCAGACTGCATGTGTGTGTGTGTGTATATAAAATATGAAATTATTTTACTCACTAAACCTGCCACAAGCACTGGTAACTCCTGAAGAAGTCGTTCTTACTTCATTGGCCATGCAGGCACGATGGACTAAGCAAACCCACACTTAGAATTTGAACTCCCAACGTTCTATCAGCCACACGTTGAATGCATACACAAGGTATGTGCATGGCAGTGTCCAGCACTGTGTGAACCCGCTGCTGGATGAATGAGTCGAAGCTTGGCCTGGTTAATTGTCATACATGGTCACATAATCTCTGCAGGTAAAGGGAGCACTGTACAGTATATCTCTTGTTCGTCCATCATAGTTGATGATGACCATGGCACGTTTGTCATTTTGTTGGGTTTTGATGAGTGCGCAGATGGCTGAGCAGGCCAATCAGAGCCCGGCATTCTCTGTGGCACACTGGGACAGGTCAGGGAGGATGTAGAGCTCTGAGGTGCAGCCACAAGTCCTTCCTTGGTAGATTTGCGCTGCTGCCTCCTCAAGATGGCACAGGAGCTTCTCCTGCTCTCACAGAGGACTGCACCGTCTTGTACTCTTCTTCTCCAGGCAGGTCGGTCCTGTGCTACAGTATATACGGGTGCAATGTTGCATCGAATAATTTATTAACGTAAATTTCTAAGCTCACAAGTCGCAACACATGCATAGAACTGCACGTGTAAGTATTTTTTTTCGAATTGAATATGTTGTATCCAGCAGTGGATAGATCATAGTTGACGATGCTGAAATGGGCTCACGTCAACCCAGGTGTCACGAGAGGTGCTGATGTTCACGACGACGTTAACATGGAATCCATAGGAGTCAGATAAAAGTCCAGCATGCCAACGATTAATCGCATTGCCAGAGTACAAGGGAATGGCATATTAATTGCTTCACCTTGACTTAAAGCTTTCGTGACTGCAGGAATTCATATTATTGGGTCTTTCGACTTTACCGAAAGACCCAAGAATATGAATTGTTTCACCCAAAGCAAGTATGCCCTTTATATCAGTAAGAAACTGAAACACGCGGGAACACAAGATCAATCACTGAGCACAAAAAAATACGCTTCTGGTTCTGCTATTTTGGGTCGGACAAGGCACATACGTTGAGCTTGAACCGTGGAACTGATCTGTATACAATAGGGATAATGTAATCCCTCTTGTACACAGATTACATGCGCACACACACACACACATACCTATGTATTACACCACACAACCATAGACTTCTCAATCGTGTCGCTGATTTTTTTTAGCATGGCTGCTTTGACATGGCACATTACCTGGTCTTACCCTTTCGTGTTCTGTTTGACACTCTTTACATTTCTCCAAAATGAAACATTCCACATTCTTAGACTTGGCAATGCACCCAGGCAATTTCCTCTGTTATGGATCCAAAAAATGACTTAATCCATGTGGATATTTAACCACAGTTGCACATCCAGGGATTATGAAACAACAGACATGAGGCCACTTTTTCTTCAAGAATAAAGGCAAATCAACTGCCACATTACCTCGCTGCTCTTTCAGACGAACATCAATCCCAACGCCATGGGCTTTTAATGGGCATCTATTTCTACAGAATATATATTTGTCACATTACTGATAAAAAAAAGACTTAAAATAATCTTAAGTGGCTTCATGGCATATTTATTTGAATTGGTCTTTGAGCAATGTAATTACATTCAGTGTAGCCTTACATGGTCACTGCTGGTGGAAAGCTCGAGGCCAGGCTACGTTCAACAGAAACTTCCCAGTGGACTTCACGCCACTGCTAAACGTGGTGGTCTTGTTACACGGGCACTGTGGTAGATATAAAAAAGGGGCTCTGTTTGGCAAGCCTCGCTGTGTGCCTAACTCAGACCTGGTTCTGGATACCGCACATTCCAGACACGTACCGCGCATATATGATTTCATTTTAAGAGCCGGCACACTGAACATATTAAACGCTGCTGCACATAAACAAATACCAGATACCGTACCTTTGCGGACACTGCGAAATTTAATTCTATTTGTTGAACAAGTCTGGTCACATTAAGCCGACATGTGTCTCGACGCTCAAACGAGTGCTGGGTGGCCACTCATCCTCCAAACCCAAAGAGGGAATTCCACAGTCTTGGTGTGGGGACCAGTCTTCCCACTCCTTACCAATGGCTCAAAGTCAACATGTGAAACATACTCCAAGTGTCTCGCAGCTCAAGCAACCTCAACTAAAACAATATTTCATTTTACGAGGTAAGGCCCACTTGAGCTATGTAGATCTTTTTTAAGAAGTAACCTGGCCATAAATGATAGTTAAAACGAAGTGGCTTATAATCACGTGGAAATGTATAACAGACACATACTCAAAATGCATATTTATAAATGTGGAGGGAAAACCCAAAGGACCCAGGAGAAAAATCCACTCAACCACGGAGAGAACATGTAAACTCCAAATATACGGTGTCAGGATCGTGTCCACGACCTCCAGTAGACCAGGCGAGGTAGTTAACATCTCGCCTCCAAGCAAGGGTGGTGATACTTTAGCAGCTCTGAGCCATTACTGGAATTTCCACATTTATGTGATGGGGCGGGGGATAGTCTCTCCCATAGGAGCATCCATTTTAACTTCTCACAAAGTGGTACCTATTTTACCATTCCAAACATATGATGGGCTGAGTGTACCTCAATCTGGATCTGAACTCACACTGTGAGTCAAGCGCTGTGCCACAGCGCCACGTGGCAGCTACTCCACAAAAAAACCCAAATGCCATACATTTGTAGACACTGAGTATTTTATTCTATTGGGTTAACGCTGTTTATTTGCTTAAATAAACTCTTTATTATTTCGTACATATGATCTGCATTGTGGAATAAAAGATGTGTGTTGATTACATGTAGGAATCTGAGTTATTTTACTTTTTTTGGCCTATATTGCAAAACAATTTTTGCCCTGAGGGTCCACTTGGTTTAAAAAAAAAAATTCCAATGAAAGAAACAAAACACAACTGGTATATTTAAAATAGCTAACCTCACACAATCGAACTCAATGCCTTATTTTTTTTCCATTAACAGTTGAATGAACAAAACTATTCTTCAAGGAATGTAGTTTGCTTAGGGGCGCCACAGTGGCGAGATGTTAACTACCTCGCCTGGTCTACAGGACGGTCGTCGATTCGATCCCGACCCTGGCACCTGCATATTTGGAGTGAGCACGTTCTCCCCATGGTTGCATGGATTTTTCTCCCTCCGGTTTTCCCCTCCACATTTAGAAACACGCGTTTAGAGTATTTGGCTGCTATACATTTCCGCGCGATAAGCCACTTTGTTGAGCTGTCATTTGTGGCCAGGTTACTTCTGAAAAAGAGTGATATGGCTCAGTGGGCCATACCTGGTAAAAAAAAAAAAGTTGTACACGTAAAATAGTGACAACTGCTTTCACAAACAGTATATCTGAGCCATTTCGCCGTAAAATAATTATAAGATCGATGCAGGGAAATGAGAAGTGATTATGTGTTAAATAACATAATCAGAGTGCATTACCTGCTATGACATGGGTCAGAAACATGGCTATTAATTCATAACATTTAACAAAAACTGAAAAAGTGTGCAAAAAAGCGCGAGTAAGTGGATGCTTGGAATCACGCTGAGAGACAGACGAGGAAAACATGGTTTCGAGAGCGTGTGTAGGTAAATTACATCCTTCAAATGGTTAAGAAAAGTAAGCGGCAGAACGCATGGCTAGAAGAGGTGATGACTGACGGTCAAGAATAATAACAACGGAGCAACAGCCAAGGAGTGAATTGTGTCCAAGAGGGCAACTACTGGGGAGATGGAGCAATGAAATCAGCTCATGTGCAGGCGCTAGGTGGATTATTGCATTAAGTAGCATAAATAGTGTGGACTGCGAATAGTATAGACTGTAAATAGTATAGGCTGTGAATAGAATAGGCTATAAATAGGATTGGCTTTAAGGGCCCAGGATGTTCCCGTCTGCCCTCCCCTCGTGAAGGAATGGCCCAGACCTAAGGAGTTGTGGCGAAACAATTTGGCCTCCTGTGGATATGAGAAACGGAAGAAAAACTGCGTTGAAGCAATTAGCATAAACAACACGGGAAAAGTAACTAATGGGAGCGTCCTACTGAATTGTTCAAGATTAATCCAATTTTGTTTAAAATAAAATCTACACGCCGTCACAATTCCACCTTTTTTTCTTCACGGTGATCTTATACACCCCAAGGAACCCCATGTGACCTCACGCAGCCAATGTCAGGGCTGCTGGATTTGCCACAATAAAACTATAAAATGTTATTTTGGAAAAAAGGTCAAATGCACCAGACCCACGTGCAACTTTATTTTTCCAGAGTTGCAACCCATGGTAAACAGGGCAAGATGTGTATAAATAATAATAAGATATCAACAGCTTCAGACGACCGATATTGAATTATAATCGTAGAAGGAGAGATGTTCTCATACGCTGCCGGGCTGTGTGGCTTCCTCGTAAAAAATGTTTGTGGCATTTTACAAACACACCAATTGTTCACCCTTAATTCATGTTTACAAGAAGGGCGTACCAAAGGTGCTACTGAAACGCTAGGTCAGCCACTGATCCTGAAAATGTGGTCGCATATTTCGTATTTATGTGGTGACGTTATGCCAGTATAATTCCAAACAACCCAATTAATCACACCTGGTGAAAACGCAATTATCATTATTCTTATTATTTTGAAATAAAATACCGTATCATAACATGCCACGTCAATGAATATTCAGCTGACTTTGGATGCCGTTCAGAACGCAACCCACACAAAAACACCAACACGCACACAGTTTACCAACACGGGCTGATTAAAATGTTTTTGTTGGAGAAAACATTGCAGATATTGTTACCAATATTGCCTGGGTGCAACGGCAAGCACACCAGACTTGCAATCCAGAGGTTGCCGATTCGATGAGATCTCCATGCGTGGCAGGTGAAACAGTGGGGCGAGTTTCTTGAATATCCCGCCTTCTGTCCACTCGGCAGTATAAATGGAAGAGTAGGCCAAAGAGGGCTGCTCTATATAACTCCTTCTCGTCGAGGTTCACCGCAGCAGTGACATGAGCGAGAACGCTTTAATCGAGCTCGTATCCATTCTTACAATCTTCAAATTCGTTGTCTATTCTCTGTGGTACAAGGCAGTATAACTATGAACCACTAATTGTGTGGTCACGAATGTCAAAACCGCTCACAGCAGACCCCCCTTGTTAACGGCTGCAGTTAAAATGTTATTAAAGAAAGCAATATCAGCTCAGAGCTATGCGATGAGTACAATCTATCACGACAGAGAAATTGGTCCATGTCGGAAAATATTTGGCCTCTATTTATGAACTGTTTGAGTTGGTGGTCAAATTGACGAGATGACCACACTCGATGCGCTTGATCCGGTGGTCTGGATAAGACTTTTTTTTGTTATGAGCAGAAACATCTTTCTGTTACAAATGAGGCCATTTGCAGAAGGACCATTGCCCAAAATGTCACCAATTATACAAAAATATTTCTGTTTAGGGCAGTTTTAATTGACAAACGTGTTCGTTTTTTTATATTTGCGCACCATTGCTGACGCATTATTACAAACTAATATTAAATTCAACATTGTGTATTTTAGCCATTGAGTTTCATACACTTGTTGGCAATGTGCATCTTAAACACAATAGATTCTTGCCTGCTTCATGGAGTCAGAGATATTTTGCTAAAACTGGCATTGGGTCGTGTTCATGTCTGATTGTGACCCAGAACCAGTTGTAGAAATTCCACATTTCGCAACAAGAAAAGAGTCAGTATATCCAGACAAAAATTATTCGTTTAATAGCAGATTAAAATATTCAATAAGTAATTGGTCAATCATGAACACTCATGAAAAGGAGTCACAAGACTCAGCGAGACATTATTGAATAAATTCGCTTTTATTTACTGAAATTAGATATTCGAATTTGAATGATTCCATATACGGATGCATGAATCACGTGCACATAATTTTGTGGAAATTAATATATTACGGTATTATCCATGTATTAATCAACATTTTAAAACTGATATCTCAATAATTATTGACAATAAGCATAAATTATCCTACGTTGCACCACTCTAACAAACTAACATCACTTTATTTTGGGAAATATTTGTTTTTACATAGACTCTTTCATACCAGTCGTATTCATTTCAGCACCATTGTGGTACAATTGAGAGAGAGGTCTTTTCAGGTTATAGCCTAGCTACAGGTACGACAGGGGCAGGTTATATTTTGCCAGAAATAACAGTGTAATATAGTGACTTAACAACAACAACAACAACTCGCACAGCACTTTACGTGTTGTCGCTACACTGCATAAGGAGTATACAGAAGCCTTTCTCAAGGCCTCTAACAGCGCTGCCTGATGCATACTTTGTGATGTTTGCTTCAAAGGAAGCAGGTGTGGTTTGTTTATGAGATTGCTAGCACATGCAGTCAGCAGTTTTCGCTGTAACACGATCAGAAAAATACAAAGTTTCTAAAAAAAAAAGTTGCGCCGTGTTTTTTTGTTGAGAACATTGGAAGGGAATTGTGTGACTCATTAGTTGAATGTTACAATATACAGCGATGGGCTTAACGAACCACATTCTCACATCTGGGTTCGGTAATAAACAACTCAAAGAGTCTTTTTTGTTTTGCAAATTATCAGGAGAGTCTTCAGAAAGTACGCTCACATAAAACACATATCGTCATGTTCAAGGGATGCTGCCGCGGTGCAACAGTCATCGCACTGGACTATCTAAATTAAGAGATCCGCCGGTTTCCCAGCGTGGCTGTTGAAACAACAGCGCGAGTTTCCCAACTCCCCCCCCCAGCCTCTGTCCAGCCAGCAGCATGAATGTGTTCGCCACCGCCTCCTACCTCTGCTGAGACATCTGGCCATTGTGGAAGAGCAGGCCAAAGGCCATCTATAAATTCCTCTCGTGGAGGCCCCTGCACCGGCATTGACGTGAGTAAGCACTCGCAGGGCTGTAACCTCGTTATATTCAACACAAATTTGCATGGCCGATTAACTAAGTGCCACTTTATGGGATACCAACTCTGGTTGTTCTAAGCCAAGTGTCATCCCCATCAGGTGAAACGGGTAATTTCAGAAACTGGGTCAGGGCATCCAACAGAGATACACGATGCTCGATGCTCACGTGAGCATGGAACACTGCAAAGCGAATATTAAAGATCCTGAATCAGCGCTCGTTAATGTGGGCCACCGCATGTCAATTTGACAAATCGCAATGCCGATCTTCAACGATTATATTTCAGATCACTGTTCCCTTGCTGGGATTGCACATCACCAGTCGGTGCCACATCTTAGTGCACCAATCCAGAACACATTTAAATCAAAGTAATGACCATACATTTGAAAACGTACTATTGTCCATTAGTGAACCACGTGAGTGGCGGTGCAGTGTTTTGCGCTGCAGACACAGGTAACCTCAGAGGCAAGTGACACCTGCACCGATCCAGGGAACACCCTCCACGGTCCATCACCCGGCCCCACCTTCCTACTTTCACCAACCTGCACCCACCAGCATGGTGAACTATGGTCAAACAATCACCCCACGATCGGTGCACTTAATATACACATTGTTAGAGGGCTCCACTCTCTTGTAGAGGGTTGCGAATTGAAATCTTGCTCAGTGGCGTACTTAGCCCATCATCTCTCCAGAGTCGATAAAAAAAACCGTATTGCCCTGCAGGAAATCACGTCTGACATTGCACGTGGAGGCCCCAACACGGCAGGAAGGGCTATTAAATATTTAATTACTTTATGGAAACATGGCATGAAATCTAACAATCGTGCACAGCAGACAAATCTAAACCGAAAGTCTCATCCAAATCATTAAAAACAGCATGTGCACACTCTGCAATGGTCAGCAGGAAATACCTTATGCGTAATCAAGTTGTTTTTGTGTTAGATCGCCTCAATGTAAATGTGTCCTTAACCCGTCACCACCCAACACAGCCAATTAGTAAGGTTCGCCACGTAAACAAAATGTGCCAATTAGTTACTACTTCAGCACACCGCTGCGTCGGAGAGTAAACCCACAGCTTTTACAATGTTTTAGTCCGAAGTATTTCTCGTGATTACAACAACCAGCTTCATCAGGCGATTTGCCAGAACATTCCCCTTATTACTTTACAACATGGCGCTTGTAGGGGTGCACGGCAGGAACTCGGCGCTCTGCACGCGGCGGCTGGGTGGGTCGAGCGGAGATTGCGAAGGGCTCTGCCTGCCAATTCAACAGGAGGTGTTAAGATGCTCGAACACCAAATAGAAATCTTTAGCAAGGAATCAAGTTCGCATTAACCACACACACGATACTTGTGGTGAACATTCAAACAAAGCACGCTCTGATCATTACATATGGGCATTGTCTTTGAAACTGATTGGCCTACACCAGAGAGGGCCTCTTTAGGGCCCAGTCTCACCAGGCTCAGACCAGAGAACAACGCCAAAAGGCGAACAGTACAAAGGGGCCGTCCATAAATGACGTCACGCACCTAGGGGGGGGGGGGGGGTCAGACATTTGTGACGATGTGTGACGAGGGGGGGGGGGTTTGATAAATGTGACGTCACATCAAAATGCGCAACTTTAAATAAATATAGACAACACGTTATACTTCATTAAATACGCACTACAATGACAATAGTTTAAAGCGATTTTAAGCATATTTTATTTGGGGGGGGGAGGGGCAGAGCTTTGTGATGTCATATTTGAGGGAGGGTCTGACTTTTTGTGACGCAGGCAGTTGCAATGCTGCCGCTGTAAGTCGCTGTGGCGGAGATTAGAGCGCTGGGATTGGTCATCAAAGTCAAAAGTGCAACTCCGTACGCAAACAAGCATTCGTGTATAACTCATTGCGCTGGTGGTCCTGGTCCGGTCGTGTAAAATCCTCACAGACAACTCACCAGTGATCTTCCACAACTAGACAACTATTTTGTTAACCCCCATGGGATGACGAGGTGAGTCAACCCCAGAGAGGGCATTTGAACTCGCCACTCTCTAGCTATGCTGTGAGCAACTTTGTGATGGTAACACGTAGCCAATCAGAGACACGGGTCATAAAGTCATTCGTTTGTAAATTACCTGCTACTAACAATTAGAAAGAAACAAAAATAACTGTCACTATTTAAATTATATTTTCTCGTCCATTACAAAAGTTAGTTAATCTCAATGGGCTCTCGCCTGTTCAGACAAATTACTGTACAATCAACCGTTTCATAAACACGCGCTCAAGTGTTATAAATCGTGGTCGACGACAATTCTCAGTCGGCTCCTCACTGGGGTATGAACCCATGAACCTTCCGATTTACGAGCCGGGCACGAGCGCACCAGTGTCACGCAGTGAAACTAAAAAAAACTCAACGACAGGATGTTAATGGGCTCGCGGCCTAGGCAGACCTTGATCACTTGGACTTTTTTGGCAGCCTCAAGCCCAGACGCACACTGCTCGATTCCACAAAAAAAAAATACCCGGAGTCGGAACGAGCAACGCTGTTTAAGTTTTCATTTAAAAATTAACTCTGCCATACATTATCCAGATGACCGTGAAAATCAAGGGCCTGTAGAGATTTAAGAATGCAGCGTTTATGTAAATAGAAAGCTTTTAGCTCATTGACTCTGATCCTCCTGGGACGGCACTAGCAATGCCATGTAACGAGAGGTTAAAATCATTTCCTTCGGTTTTTTTAATTTCTCCTCTACTTTTTTTCTCTCCGTCTGTAAGAATGAAACACGCATCTCACAACGGGCTCCTTTCACTCGCCCTCACGGACGCCGGAGCGTAGCAATCATCTTGGGTTACGTGTTAGAGAGACGATCATCAAAACAGCGACGACGCCGGGTTTTTCTCTTCTTCTTCATCTCCCCTCCCGATGTTAAAGGAGGCACATGCACACTCACCCAACACCTGCCCAGCACATGCAGGGCCGAGGAGAAAGCATAATAACCGCACCAGCATGAGCAACTCGTGGGCATTTCCCCCCAACTTTGTTTGTTGTGCTAGAACTCGCGGTACTGTCGGCAATGCAATCTGTTACATTCGCGATGTGTTCATTTTGAAACGTCCCAATGTTTACGCGTCTCAAGAGGAATCCATTGATAAATGTCCACGGTCGTCGCGCGGTTAGCATTTCAAACACAAACAGCTTTGATTTGTGCGTGCGAAATGAACAGTTACATTTATACTTTTTTTTGCCAACGTTGAATCGATGACGTGGTCCACCCAGGTTCGTGGCAGAATTAGTTCACGCGCGGTTGAAACGACCCCCTGCCGAGAACAGTCAGGGGCGACCTTGAGCAAGTGGTGGATATCACGCGCTGCGATGGTGGAGGTCAGTTTTTCCGCAGCGCCGCCGCTGTTGAATTATCACGAAGCAGTCCCGAGTTTTCCCGGCCCCTGGATTTATGATGGGCTGAGTTGACCCCCGAATGCGGATTTGAACTTGCAACCTACTGATTGCGAGTGTAGTACCATCGCCACAGCATCATGCAATTGGGCATTGACCCCGTGGTAAAAAACAAAACAAAGAAACTCCACATTCCAACAGTAGGGCCCAAACTCTCCATATGGCAACCACTAATGACGACGCACCTCCGATTAGCAAGGTTGGCGACATACTTTGCGAAAGAAGTTCCAACATACATGCACGAATACCATGGGTCCGTTTCAAAAATGCATTCCCACTGCTCTTAGTAGAGCCACACAAATAATTGAGTCAAGCCAAAGTGACTCACTGCTCAAACAATCGATGGTATGATGCTCAATCTCCACTGATAGAACCTCAGCCAGAGGTGAATATTCCACGTTGCCGTGGTCAGGGATATCTGTGACACTTCCTTCCACTGGAGGGAGCTCTAGATAGCCCCAATAGAGGTTTGTTTGGTCCACTCTTCTAAACTGGCCCGACATTCTGCAAGAGGCTGGAGTACCCACACTTTACCCCACCACACCCAATCCGACGCATGACTCAGTGTGGCGTACCCATTTGTACCGCTGTGTAGGCAGGAGGTACGGATTTAAACATTGAAAAACCCTTGCACATTGCTGTGACTGCCATGGCGGGAGGTTGAACCCGGTGACCTCTGGATTGCAAGTTCAGAGTGTTATTACACCACGGCAGAATCCCAGTGTTAACTCCCAGTTTTAACCAACGTCAAAACTCCTCGACAAGTTTTAAACGCGCCACGGCCTCAAGACCACCATTGCTGGAAGCATCAGCAGCCCGTTACGAGTGTTCAAAATTTCTCGTGTCAGGCCTGGATTATAAAAATTAATTGAAGCATATACAAGCAACAATTATGACTGTCAGTTGCACGGTACCTGCCAGTTCGCGCGTATTTACGTAGGCGCAGTGTTTGACGCAACGCTCTTTAATCAGGAATTCACTGAAGGGTGTCTGGCAAAGAATAACATTCAAATTACTGATATTTGTCACACCTAGGGGAAATTTATGCCACAGGTTTGAGATTTGAAACCACACCAGAAAAATAGTGTTTTGTTGACAAACCGCATTTGAGAAAAGGTGACGTGAAAAACATAATTTTTCTCAGTAATTGCTGCTCTTTTAATCACTGCATATAATGATTCGAGTATACAAAACATTATGTTGCTTTGCATGTGAACATAATCAATGTGAGCAGAAATGTATATATTGAATGTGCAGCTAGCCGGGCACACCGCTTGTGGTGATGTCACTGCCACTTAGTGGCGAATGGCGGCTGATGTTGTTGTTGTACGAAAGCTGTTGATGTTGTTGTATGAAAGTCGTAAGTTTGGACTCTCTTCTTCGTCGTCGGCACTGACCAATCAACGGCTGGATGTAGGGTCTCCAAGTCGTCATCCTCTCATGATCCCGTGACGTAATAATCCACCTAGTTCCTGCCAAAATGAGCTGATTTCATTGCTCCATCTTCTTGCGTGACATACTCTTGGACGCCCCTGACATGTCTGGGTTTTCTCAAGGTTTTCCAATTTATTCCCAGATGTAAAGATCATACTAAAAAATGAGTTTTCTAAAAAAGCCAATTCAAGACCCTCCTGGAAATTAGTCTTAAGACTCAGCCAAACTTTTCTGGATGAATAAAAACAAATGTAACACTGCAAACAGAGTAGTAATATAATTTACCGATACTTCACTTTGTTATTTGATTACAGTATGGTATGTATAATGCATAACTCCCCATGAATGCATGACAATTCATCACTGTAATCGATTGGGCTCATTTCAGTGTTACTTGACTTTTTGACATTCAGCCATGAGCTTTCCACTGCCGGATGAAGGCCTTGCCATGACATGGCCATGTCTCCTTTCACGCACGAACGTACACACGCAAGCGGATTGCATTAGTCCACCTCCACGGTGGTTGTCCTTCCTAAGCGGTGCTCCCTCCGCTGTTGGCAGCCACTCCATCAGTCGCATCCGTCAGATGTCACTTCCCTTCTCGCGCTGTGCTCTCCGCCCAAGCCCGGTTACCTCCTTTAAAAGTCAATTTGATTGACTGTCAACTTTTTGTTCCCGAGACATGTCGCTTAGGACCGTGTTCGTGAACACAAGGCAGATCTGAAACACTGTAGGACCAATACTTCGGCCGTGGCTGATCATAGTTTTAATGCGGTGGGCTCACACGAAATTGATTTCTCTAAGACGAAGGTACTTTGCAAGCCCACTGGCTATCAACAAAAAATCGTTTATGAAGCCATCCACATATACAGACTCAGACAAAATTTCAACCGAGAAGATGGGTACAAACTTAGCAATCATTGGAAGGACGTTATCAACCAGTTTAAGTCATAACTGGCTGTGATGTTCCCATCCTGCAACCTTCCGATGTTAATTTTGTATTTTTCCCCGTGGCTTCGGCTCTCAGACTTCACATTAACAGGCTGAATTTCTCACGCGAACGTGGCCACCTACGGATGCTGACCTCGATGTGGCGGTGGCTTTGCGATCTCACATGAACACGCTAATCTCTCACATTAACACGCTAATCTCTCACATTAACATGCTAATCTCTCACATTAACATGTTAATCTCTCACATTAACACACTAATCTCTCACATTAACACACTAATTTTTCACATTAACATCACTAGCCCCGCCCACTTCGTTTATGACCCTCTTTCCTCCTGATGACGATCGCTTTTGTTGTGATCGATACGTCGTAGTTTTTTGTTATTTTCTTCGAACCATCTACGTGACTTTAACGAAAGACCCAAAGAATACGAATTCTTGCAGTCACGAAAGCATTAAGTCAAGATTAATTCCATGCTGCTTTCACCTGCGTCTTCGTTTCATCATATTTTGATCTCGGTCTGCCCCCAACAATTGCCCTCGATACACACACCACACTCTCCGTCGTGCCTTGAAGGTGTTCCGCCCCAA
The DNA here is from genome assembly GCF_015708825.2 of Lethenteron reissneri. Taxonomy (NCBI): domain Eukaryota; kingdom Metazoa; phylum Chordata; class Hyperoartia; order Petromyzontiformes; family Petromyzontidae; genus Lethenteron; species Lethenteron reissneri. Next base: position 2,602,306 of record NC_083798.1, on the reverse strand, counting down.
TTCCCTTTCCCCTCTCCTCCAACAACGATTTTATGATTTTCCGCAAAATATTTACGCGTGGCTTTTGTTTGGTTCAATTACTTATCTTCAGCACCACTCTACAGCCTTTTTGTTGTTAAGATCTTCAACCATTTCCCGTGGTAACTTCCCATCGCTTGTTCTCACGACTACGTCATCTGCAACTCGGAGACAGAATACATCTCCATTGTTGAGCAATCATACGGTGATGTTGACAAACTTTTTAAAATTACATTGAAGACATATTCCAGCCTCAGTAAAGGTGATTACAAACTCTAGTGGAATGTTGTAATTTATAAAGTTAATTGAACACAACGTGTTCATTTAACACAACATTGCAGGTTATTCAGCTATCAGATTACCTTGCTGTGAAAATACCAAATCACGGCATTTAATTGTTTCTTACACATAAAGAAATCAGTAATTAGAGACTGAAAACGTTTTAAATGAGCCCTTCCAACAAAGCCAATACCACTATCATCATGCACATCTCTCTGTCAATCTACTGCTGGATGAAGTTCTCCCCATGCCGTGGTGGTCATCGTGGGTTGTTTGACCACACTTCACCACGCGAATGATGACAGCCGTGGACCGGGAATCGAACTCAGGTATCTGTGTTTGGGGCAGAGTGCGCTAACGACTGTGCCAAAACCCTACCCACAATACCCCTAGAGTACGCCTCAATCAACCAGGCCCATCTATGTGTAGTGATATAGAATGGATCACTACAGCGCGTAGCGAGGAAATGTGGGTGTAGAGGCGAGCACACCATGCAATACCACACAGTGGGTCGCTAGGGTGTGTGGCACTGGGTTCTCGCAGAGAGAGGCTGATGAGTCCTACCGACAGAGTAGGGGATAGCAGCCACTCCGCCAGCACAGCGAGTGAACGCCACGTGATTGGTCACTGGGGAGCGTGGTGCGGGCTGCTGGCGGAAGGGGGCATGTGAGGACGAGTCACCCCTGCCTCGGGTGAAGCACGTGATGGTCCGGGGTGAGGGCTATGGGGCAAAGGTGACCGAGGGGACACGGGTAGTGTAGCCTGGAACCTTCGGGAATGTTCCAGAAGGGGGCGCGGCCGAGGGTGGAGCTAGGCCGCGCCGATAGGGAAAAAAAGGAAGCCCTGATCAAAGATCGGGGCTGTCTGCAGGTGAAGTGAACCCGAGGTGCTACGTCTTCATCTCCGACGTAGTGGGTCAGACAGCACGTTGGCTGCTCTGACCCGTTTAAAGTTATCCCGTGTGTAACAGTGTGTAAGAGATAGACATATTGTAGTCCCGTGTGTAACGGTGTTATATAGTGTCGAATAAACGTTGTTGCCTCCTAACTAGTGTCTCCGAAGTGATTCACTACATATGCACTACTGACCGCTGGGCTTGAGTTATGATCAAGATGAGAGATTACATCGGCCACATTTCCAGGCATTGTTGAGTCTCGGCGCACGAATTATCCAAACTAAGGTAATTGCTCCCAACAGGTACTGCCACAGTCAGTGAAGTGAGTTAAAAATTGACTTTCTTAATGCCGGGGAGTGTAATTACATGTAAGGGCGCGCAACAGCAGCGGCAATTAAGTGTAGGAATACTGTTTGGCGAATGTCCTAAGTTGAATTTGCAACAAAAAACCCTGGCTCTTGGCAAGTCGCTCTGGAAATTTGAAGAAAATTAAGACACACGATTGGAGTAATGTGCGCACTGAGCTTGTTAATTCTGAGTGCGGTAATTACATTCTGGGTATTATTTATAGTCCATTACCATAACTTAAAAAGATGTACAACGATACGAGAGTTCACCGTTTAACTTACAATCTGACACGCATACAATATTTGGTTACAGCAACCTATTCTGTCGAAAATCAACGAGTCTGCCCGGTCAAATGTGCATTAGGGTGGTGGTCACCTCCACTGGACCCCTAAATCAAAGGTAAAAAAACTCGACATTTTCATGGCAGGGACTGCCCATTGTGCAACCTCTAGCACTGTGGCAGAGTTTGAGACTCGTGATGACAAGGTCGGATGTTCTCGTTTTATTTAGCAGGTTGCTAGGCACAAACCCAAAGGTCCAAAACACCAAGCAGACACCAAAAAAGAGTAATATTCAAGGTATGATAGATGAGTTAGTTGAGAAATGTTATATGGACTTGGAAAACGAGACTATGGGAGGGATTCCAAGGCTGAACAGCGTGAGGAATGAATCAGACAGAGAAGCATTTATACCTGCAGTATGAAAGTTGAACACAGATGAAACAGTCTTGTTACATAAATCCTGGACATGGCCATAGGAATCAATGAGTGAAGTATCATGATGATGTGAGAGGTCAGCAGAGGTCAGCAGTGGCCGTCTGGTGGAGAGACTGAAAGAACTGAATGAATTGTGGAATTTTCACCAAAGGCTCAGGGCGGCTTACAGTGATGAGCATCATCTCATTGTTTGTGTTTGATCAGAGACACATTCAGTTGAGTCACAGACCCTTGACTTTTGTGCACTAGACAAAAGGCCCCCTCTAGTGTAGGAGTAAAGCCATTCCACGTACCAACCCAAACGATGCGAAACATCAAAACCTACAACGATGTTCTCAATTACCACCAGCTACGTGCGTTTGACGAGAGTCAACAGACACTCATCAGCATTGCAATCTCGGAATACGTAGCGTTCATTCCATCTCATTCACCTGAACTTCGTTCCCCGATATTCTCCTCTGCCGCCTAACCATTGTTTCCCGAGAAATATTTTCATTAAAGTGTTTTTGTTAAGTACATACAAAAAACCCCCAGGAAATTGAACCCTTGTACCTTGTATCATGGTATTGTGTTACAATTCACTTTATCGTAAGGGCGCTTAAGTTTATATCCATAAGCCCGCAGCATGTTCGGTGAACCTTAACACAAGTACATTTGTGTAAATCCTCGCAAATGTCTATGTTTTTTGTTGTTGTTGCTTCAAACAATATTAACGAAAGACTCGAACAATAAGCCGCGTGTACGATTATTATCAGGTCAAAGGTGACCGTGCCCCTCTGCTCAGACAAGCGCCGGGGGGTGGCGCAGAGCAACGCAGCAGCAGCTCTCCGACGAGCTCTCACTCTCGTGAAGTAAAGATTTGTTGGGCTGTATCGCGCACATTTAGATGTGCCTGGCGTGTCCAATCGAGCTCTCGTTTGGCACCTCGTATCGCCGATGCCGTTGCTGCGACGGTGCGTGCTGAGAGATTCGTCAATGCGAGGTCACGTCACTTGCGGCAGGAGACAGTCGCCAAATGAAAACAACCGCGGTTGACCGGCAGCGAAGTGGTTCTCCCGTTTTTTTTTGTATCAATCTCAGAGGGCTGATAATATGGGACGAGTTGACCCCCAACCGGGATTTGAACTCACCACCTCATTGTGAGATGAGCTCCTTGCCAAAGTGCAACCACGTGGAATGTGTAAGCACGTTATTTATAGCACCTGTTCAATGGCAACATCCGCATTATTGTATAATGTATAGGTTCATTGAAAAAAAAAATCATCTCTGTACACACGTGATAGTCACTCATCAAAGGCAGGCAGCAGTAAGATTATGTCACTGGGATAGAATCCAGGTAGCCACCTGTGATTCGATGGAGTTCCCAGGCTTCGTGAGTTGCTAGGCCTTGCCCACTCACAAACGACGGCAATTTGTGACATGACATTGAGAGGACAATTGCAATATCACTTGGAGGGCAACATGTATTTAAGGTAACGCTTGAGCAGAATAATTTATGTTTCGTCGCGATTGCTATTAAATGTATTTAATTGGATATGGGAGAATATCCATAAACTTTACAAGTGGAAAGTGCGCACTTTGCACGAGGTTTATTGCTCATATAACTTTTGTTTGATGTAGGTTGAGAAATATGCAATTCTTCTTGCAAAAAATGGTTGTTATGGAATGAGTTTTGATGGAAAATGCAGAGGGGAGATGGTGGAATGTAGTCACAATTCCCTCTCTTTAGACTCGTGAAAAAGACAAAACATGCTACAGTTTACTAAAATATTGGAAAAATTAATATGCTTTTCTTTTATTTAATGATAACAAATTAAAATTTCCATTTTCATTGGCATCACTGTGAACAAATTACATAAGTTGTATATACAATAGAATATTATTTGAAAATTATTTGATAAAACAGATACAGAATATTTTCTTTTCCATCAGGAATGCACTATAAACTTTCCATGGATGCCAGATGTTGCATCTTCAGGGTTGATTAATGAAATCGTTGTTTTAAAAAGTATAATTATCTGTAAATACTCTCATTACCATCCTGTCGGTCATGTGAAGACCTTCATCCAGCAGTGAAATGATAAAGAGCGAAAGCTATTGAAGTTTATCTTATATTGAAGCCCACCAATGGAATGTGGAATTTCAATCACTGGTAAGAACCAATAAAATAAATTCTCATTATTGCAAGTCTCTTTTAGATAACAAAAAAAAATATGCAAACGCAGGTGAAGTTATGAAGATGAACAGTGCCTCCATCCACAGTGCACAAGAGTCGCATGGTGCTTGGCAGACACGAACCCGTGGTGCAACCGCATCCCCGATTAGCACGGTTGGCTACGTACGGTGCGAAAGAAGTTCAACATACTTACGTAAATCTCAATCGCAGCGACAAATCTCTCACTCGCAGAGTCCTTCTTTACATGAAGACATACTCATTGTATGAACGGCGGAGTAATTAGGGGACAAGTCAACCACGACCAGAATTCAAACCTTCCAAGGCGTGAGTTGAGTACTCAAAGCAAAGCACCACCGGGCTTTGATTATAACAAAAGGTGCACAACAAATGAGTGACTTCATGTAATTTTCACCAACGCTTCGGGTACAATCGTTAAATACGTTACACACCTGCGTGTTACAGTACCGACACGTGTTTTTGTAATGTTGTGGTCTGGAGTCATCTTACCCATATAACATGGTACATTTTATGGTTATAGGAAACACGGTATTGGGTTTTGAGTCCAATTCATCAGAGCGACCCCATCGCAGCCACAAATCCATTTGGCGTCATGCTTCTGCATTCTGCACCTGCAGCGTGTGATGAAACACAGGCTTCTTGACGACTCAGTCGTGGGTTTTCTTTATGTGTATGCATTATACGTTTTTGTGGTGGGGTTTTTGTTTGCGTGTGTGTGTGTGCGCTCGCGCTCGGCTTAAGTTTCTCAGCATCCCAAATGTTGCGTGGGTGCCGAGGGCAATTAGCTCCCAGCTGCTTGAGAGTAGTTTCGCACCACAAAGGCGCTTTCTTTGCAACGCCGTAGGTGTGTGTGCCTGCTGAATGCCAATGCTATGTTGTTTTCAATGAACGCCTTTTTGTTTAATTGTCCTTGGGTGCGCTTGCCCGCCTGTGCGCGCGCGCGCGTGCGTGGGAAGCAGTGGTGGTGCAGTGGTTCATGCACCCTGCTACAATCCTGGCAAACATGGGTTCAGTTCCTGGCCATGCAAAACATTTATCACACACGGCACGTCCGATCAATCTTTGTACTGGGCCTCGTCTAGGTCTGCTCAGCCTCTAATTAATACCCGTCAACGGTATGTCAATGTCAGCCACCCGGGAGACAAATGGACCGGGGATGATGTTAGTTACACCGCCCCTTCGTGCACCGACCTTGATATGTGCTCGCTAACAGCACTTGTCCTTACGGCCTATAAGCCTACAAGGCTGTAAGGGAGACCTTTGTCTCTGTGTGCTGAGCCACTGCAAATGGTATTACAGGGAATGAGAGCCAATATTGTGGAAACATAACTTGGACACATCGTGAATAGGCTTTTTCAAGATATTCACTGAACCGCCCACTATAGTTCGTGCTGTCCCTGGGCTCTCCCCTGTCATTCCTTTGGCGTTCATTTGTCAATCTGTGTTGTACAAAGCGCGTATAGAGTGGATGGTCGTGTGCGTTAAGGAGCACTTCACTCTGACAAATGCGGACAGAGTGTAACCTGCTCAGTTTTTGAACGTTCAATATTCATTTGAAATACAATTATTCCTTGATATAGCAGAATAACTGGATCACTAATTTGGCACACATTCCTTGTTGAGTTTGTTATTTTGTATGGAGTTCATATTAAACAGGGCTCTGTTAAAAGTCACATATTTTGGAAAATTAGTTTTAATTCAATAAAAAGTACGATACTTTATATAGGTGTGTCCTCATGAGAAGGTTTAACTTTATCACTCATTGATGTTCATTGCCAGCTCATGCGCTGCTAAAATGTTGACAATTTACACGTGTTTCACAGCTTCAAATAACATTTCCTGTTATACTTCAGGCCTACTACCTGTTCAATGCTGCACTGAATGTTTCCACATTCGTCAATGTGTGAATGCCACACATTTTTTTTTTAATGTGTAAATATTTCGCCTGTTACCAATGAAATATAGAAGGGGCATAGAAGGAATTTGAAATAGTTGGTGGAGCGAGTATCCAACGGTTCCCCTGATGGTAAGTTGGGAAATGTGCCCCCCCACCCCCCCCTCATGAAGGGCACGAAGAAGCAAAAGCTCTGGATTTCATTCCAGTACAAAAGTTTGTGGCGGTGTGAGTGCCCGATTAAATATACGTACAGTATTGATCACCCTGTCGCTGGCCACCTTTGGGGAGGGTGTATCGTGTGAAAGGCCGAAACACCCTAGGAACCAAAGGTACACTACTGACGATGCGCTCCTCAAATTTCACCAGGCTCACTGTTCATGAACTCTTGGAAGTGCTTGCACAAAGAATAGTAACATCTCATCCTGTGTTCTTGGAATCATTTAAATTGTTCTTCCACTGCCGTATTATAATAAGTTATTTTATTTATTAATACAAAAAAGTCCATACGAATCTTGGGTTTTCAGACCAATACTAGCAAGCCGCATTTGTTTAAACGAGCAAACTCTGTTCAACAACAAGTTTATTTGGATTTAAAACTTTCGTGACTGCAGGGATTCATATTCTTGGTTCGTTCGGTAAAGTCACGTAGAAGGGAAATAATAAAATAATAAAAATATAAAACAATAAAAAATTATCACGACGTTTCGACTGCAAGACAAGCAATTATCATCAGGTGTGAAATCCTGATGATGATTGCTTGTGTTGCAGTCGAAACGTCGTGATAATTTTTTATTGTTTGATATTTTTATTATTTTATTACTTCCCTTCTACGTGACTTTACCGAAAGAACCAAGAATATTTTACAAGTTTATTATTGATAACTGACTACAACATATTTATGTTTATATATGTAGAGTAGGAACTCTGATAATGTTTGTTTTTACCCATGAATATCCAGTGTAACGTATAATGAGTTTGTGCACACTTTCACTTATTGAGCTTTGTATGTATGCTGAACTTAAATTTCGCACTATATGTAGCCAACCGAGCAAATTGCTGATAGATCAAAATGTACTATTGTACTATATTTGTAGATGCATGCTTGTATTTCTAAACACAAAACGTCTTTAGTTTAGACTTTTCTTTCTTTTATTTGTAATACAGTTCAACAGATATATATAGATAGATAAATACATTCTACGTACATAATGCCATTGTTAGCTAATTGTTGGTTAGTGCAATTTTCGTTTGGAGTGAGTGGTGGAATTTTCACATTTCTTGATTCGGCTATTATTTTCGTGTTTTTCCAAATTTTATTCCAATTACGCATTCAGTGTTACATCATAGAATAAACTCTCTCGCAACAGCGCATCACACTCTTTGAGAGAATTTCTATCAAAAGGTGACACCACAGAACCACCTCGGACTTTCTGTTCGTTTGACTTCAAATCCACAATTGGGCAGTTGCACTTTTTAAACACATTCACACACACAACCTGCTGTATATAATTGTTCATCGAATGCCTGAAACCAAGATTTGAACCAGAGCTCACTTTGATGCTGGCTCAACGCGCTCACCTCTGCGCCACCAGGCCAACACTTTGAAAAATCAATTGTACCATAGAAGTTCACCAATTACCGTGGCAGAAGCTCGTTAATTCACACGACAAACCAGTGTCGACTTTTCATAGCACGGAAAGCATTGTCATTTTAACAGCATTTTATGCGCATGTCTTATTATGGCTCAGTCAACCTCGCAGTATTCTTGGCTATCGACTGCATAGCTATACACTGGAACTGAAACACACAGAGAGGAAAGCAGTTAAAGTGCTTTCAGGTAGGAATGTTTCAGATTATTATTGTTGGCTGCTTGTCATTGGCTGGGATTGCGAAATGAAATGTATAAATCTTTCCCCATCTGCCCCATTTCCTTTCCGCCACAACGAGAAAATGGTCCTTTATTCACAGTATGCCAACATGTCACAAAGATATTAATATTGTTATACTTTGAACGTGATAAAGCCATTATATGATTTCCGTACAAGTAAAGCTTTGTCCAATTTATGAAACTAAATTGTAGCAATTGGTTGAGGAAAAGTGTGGCTTATGTGAATAATAGGCAAGGTACAAAGTGTTTATTTTGAAATTACCTTAACTATGTTGAAGTGGAATGTTGGATTTTGTCATTCTGCAAAGGCATAAAGGTACACGTGACATCACCTGTCTCATTCCACAGGCCGTAGTTATCACAGCAGGGAACATCTTGTCTCTGATCATCTCACTCATAAAACACTCGGCTTCGGATCAGACGATGTAGCTTGCCATCGTGTATATTCTTCTTCCTGGTTCTTTCGGTAAAGTCGGCTGCTTGCGTTGTGGCCGAAACGTCGTGAGAATTATTTTATTATGTTTTATTTTTATTATTTTATTATTTTCCTTCTACGTGACTTTACCGAAAGAACCAAGAAGATGAATCCCTGCAGTCACGAAAGAAGCTTTAAATCAAAATTTTATTATGTTTTATTTTTATTATTTTATTATTTCCCTTCTACGTGACTTTACCGAAAAAACCAAGAAGATGAATCCCTGCAGTCACGAAAGAAGCTTTACATCGAAATCGTGTATATTGTCGAGGAGAGTACCGCTCGCTTGAGCGATGGATCATTGATGAGTCAAACGATTCACACTTCAAACTTAGTGGGATTAATAAGTGTGCCGGGTGGCAATCGTTTTTCGTTGGCAGTTGAAGCCAGTTTCTTACTCCGCTCAACTCCGTCCACTAGCGGTTACCCAGCGGCAGTTGGTCAATCGGCAGGTCGCGTCCGCCGGGGCAGTGTGCGGGTACCCCCCCGGGTACCCCCCCCCCTCCCCCCCCCACCACCCCCACCACCCGCGCCGCCGTCGCTAACGCCCTTTCCTCCAAGACGTCTTGGCATGGCTGGAAGCGCAGGCAAGAAGATACCGTCCCAGAGGCGGACTCTTGAGTCACGGAGAAGCCTTCTGCCTGCAGTGGTGTGCGAGAGCCATTGCAGGGCTGCGCCCGTAGCATTACCACTTTGGAATAACAAAAAACATCGTACCGCATTCTGTGATGACAACTGCGCTCATAAAATGTAGAAACTGGCATCAACCATAGGAATGTGGAATTTATATCACTGCCCCTGAGTAAAATTTCGATTTAAAACTTTCGTGACTGCAGGGATTCCTATTATTGGTTCTTTCGGTAAAGTCACGTAGAAGGGAAATAATGAAATAATAAAAATAACACAGATTCAATTCAATAAAACAGACAGTGAGAATTTCATTTTATTTCTGGTATTTTTATTATTTTATTATTTCTCATCTACGTGACTTTACTGAAAGAACCAAGACTATGCCTCTGAGTTCTTAATGGCCATGAGCTCTGCTCCACGTACATTTGTGTAGCAAGACACTTAGACTTTTAAGAACTTAGTGAGATAACAAGTGCAAAACGAAATACAAATGAAATACACCATGAATGAACAACACGAGACGACCAACCAATAAAACAGACATGACGACGCGTTACCAAACAAGCAGGACCACGATCCACGTGATGCCGAGGTGAGAGCGCCTTCAGCTCACAATTCAGAAAGTTACGAGTTCAAATCCTGGTCAGGGATCAACAGGCCCTCTCGGGCGACACAAAGAGTGCCACGCTTTGCTGCAAGTCAACAACAGTTGTCCTCAATAATAATAAAAAAACACACAACTCGCACAAACCATGGGAAAGTGAAACCTCCACCGCTACTGGTTCAAGCTGCAACAACCCACACTTATTAGAGCACAGAGTCACTTGGATTGTATTTTAACATACATCTGCGTTCATTTCCACTGACGTAAAAAAAAAGACACGGAAAATCTAAACCGTTAATTGTAGCAGCCGAAATTGATCGAGAAGCTAAAACGCCGTTACATTTTTGCTGCTTGCTACAAAAAAAATTACGACAATCGCTCCCAGCAGACGGCTTCTGGTGGAAAATACGGGAAAATGTTTAAGAAGAAGAAAAAATTCACTGGGGTGTGCCCAGACACTTTGGAGCGGCATAAAAAATGCTTAAACAATCACTGTAAGGAAACGATCACGGGGCCGTTAAACTCTCGCCTGTGCCCAGAAATTATAACGAGGAGGCAGAATGGCTGTGAGTATTCTTTCCATATACAGAAAATGTAATCAGAATTTTTTGAATAAACACTGCGCATGATACGGACGTCACTTTCTCAATGGTATTAACTCTCGCGAGAAGACGTGATTATGTTGGTGGTTGAGACTTCTTAATGCTGTTGGTTGTCCTGTGGACAGACTGTGCTCGTCGCGGGAATGTGGAATGTCCACCACTGGTAAGAGTGGTCAACAGCGATGAGCACCGCCCCATTGTTCGATGAAGCATGGTGACACGTTGACTTGAGCTCGAGTGGCTATGAAGTTGGGTGAACGTGTCACGTTTCAAGGGAAATATAAAAATTCACCTGTTCTGGCTAGTCAAGTAAGCGAGCATCTTGTTTGTTTGTTTTAACACATCAATTTTGCCCAGATGTAATCTGAGGTTGACAAGCAGCATTCGGTAATAGTTTTAAGATAACGTAAACCTCAAACACAACTTGGAAAATATTACTTCGCACACCATATTGGAAGTACAGTTCACATCATATTATGAAATGACGGGAAATATGACAATGGAGTGACGTGAATGGGCATACGAATATGCTGTAGATTTTTCTTGACATAAATGTGACTGGGTGATTTTGCTTTATGATTTCAAAAAGCCACCTCTGGACTTTTGCCTGTGTCGAGGCAGTGGGTCCCAGAGTGTGGGTGGAGGTGGAGGCACCAACGTTGAGCCTTGAGGAAATCCCGAGGGCCATCACGGAATACATTGGCCACTCAGTTGCTTTGTACGCACCACGCACAAATCTACTCAGCACTGCACTGGCGGCCCGTGTTACCTTTTTTAAAACAATGAAGGTATGTGCTCGTTTTTCTTTTTCACATTGACAAATCATTCTAGCAGCTGCCGCTTGTATGGGTTGAAACCGTTTGGTCTCGTAATCCTGTTGACAAGAGAAATTAGCTTCGCTCTCGTCAGGTTCACAATGGATTAGTGCATTCACTAACATGGAACAAAACAATAATTCACGAGGAAAGCAGAGAGCATCCTGTCCATTAGGCACCTACTCCACGCATAAACATATTTGTACATTTAAATCGTACACAGATGAAAAATGTACTCATTAAATAATACGATTTGTACCGGAAAACTAAACTATTTTTTTTATTACACCGGGTCAGGCCCACTGAGCTCTGTAGCTCTTTTTCTAGAAGCGACCTCGCCCCACAAATGATCACTCAACGAAGTGGCTTATCACGTGAAAATGTTTAGCAGACAAATACTTTCAATGCATTTTTTTAAATGTGGAGGGGAAAACCAGAGGACTCGGAGAAAAATTCACGCCACCATGGTGAGAGAGACACCGCAAAACTCCAAATATACAGCAGCAGGCGTCAGGGTAGGGGTCGAACCCACAACCTCCTGTATACCAGGCGAGGTAGTTAACATCTCGCCACCATGGCACCCAAATCATATTGAAAATTCAGTTGTGGCAATCTATATTACTATGGCAGGGGCCGGTGACACCACAGGAAATCCATTGCTGATTTCCCACAGAGTGACTTATATTTAATTGACCGCGGATGGATGATGGGCCCGCTTGATTCCTTTGTTTGGATCTGAACTCGGCGCCTTACGACTACAAGTCCAGCACTGCGACCGCGAGCAACACCTATTGTTTATCATTGTTTATTATCGCTACACCTCGAAGAACCCACCATATCGGTAGCTACGCTAAAGTTTTCACAAACTCGTCCGTGCCGTCAAATCTTCGAGACCTGACACTTAGCGGAATTGATGTGTGCGTGCGCGCGTGTCCAACGGCGAAATTCTGAGGCAGCGTGCCATTATTGGCAGCAAGTTTGATCCCCGTAGGACTCTCACCTAAGACTAACTCGTGCCAAACCCTTGCGGGCGCTGATTAATTCAACACGTGTGTGCAGCTGGCCACGGAACGGTAAGGGGGTTCGCAGCACGAATATGCTCTGTTGATAACATTAGCAGGTAGCACTCGCAATTCCCCCAGCCGCACATTGGATCGTGCTCGCAGTTCCATTAGTGGTTTTTCTTACGTATTCTCTCGAGACTCTGTAATTGATGCCAAAGTGATAGATAGATATGGACATACCAAGAGGGTAGCGTAGGTAAAGGCACAGCACTTGCAATGTCTTGCTCACACTGCTGCTGGCAGAAAGACCTCCACTAGACGGGCTCCAGACAGCCCCTCCAGGTATGTGTGTGGTCTAACTCTTCTTTGCTGATCAGGAGTCTGCGAACAGGTGGGATCTTCCACTACAGCAACCTACTTTGGTAGTGGTATCATATACGGTATATATATAAATGCATCAACTCATCAAATGAAATTGATTCACGACACAAGTAGTCTATTGTGCATGTAAACACGTAGTAGGATACATATTTAGTTTTCTTGCAAATACTTCACAAATCATGTGCTAATGTTACATTGACAATAATCGAGCTTTTGTAACGCATCAGAAAAAAACGCGATTGCCAAAGGCGTGATAAAACGAGCCAAACAAATTATCTTGATTCGTGACAACTTAATCTCTGCGAGGTGGGAGTCTGGTGTGTCCGAGCTGCATGGCTAATACAACCACGTGATGAGGAGTCGACAGACCTTTCCGCTCAATTAATTATCGGCTTCCTTGACCCAGCGATGGAAATTCCACGTCCTCATGAAGGGACCCAGCCTTGCCGTCTTAAGGCTCCTCTTCTTGACTTTGCACAAAGTGGTACAGATGTATCAACCCCAGAAATGTGATGGCCTGAGTTAACCTATCGGCATTTGAGTGCCCTGCTGCTGTACCGCGACAGCCAGATGATAAGTTGCTCCTGTAATAATAACACCTTGAAAAGTGGCCAATCCGTGCCCCGTATTAATGACCAGCCAAAACACAAGAGCATTGGCTGATTCCTTGATACATAAGGTCGAGTGGTCACACACCGACAAGAATGAGTGCAGAGGCTTAAAGGGAATTCTCTCCAAATGAAAAAAACCACTTTGGATCTGCTGTCGAATGTTTACGAAGCTTTGGGTGTCGCAGCCTCAAAGGGAATCGCGTGCCTGCAGCAATATCCATCAAGCGTCGCTCCCCAAAAAGCCTGAGCCAGCGCCGTCGTTGTGCCGTTTTCACCCAGTTTGACTTATGTCACACTTGTCGGATCGAAAACACACACAAAAATTTGAAATCATTCCAACACATACATTGGTAAATCCAATTGAATAATCGTCCACAAATTCTGATATTACTCTCGCATTGTTTTTCTCTTTCTTTTGCAATACTCGACTTTTATGGCTGCGTGCATTTTTTTGTTTAAATCAATGTTAAAAAATGTGGCGTGCGCGCTCTGCCATATTCCATGTCAAGGTTGTTGGCAAAGCAATTTCGTGGGCCGGCTTTTGGATCGGTTCTCTCACGTATAATTCTTGGTAGGCTTCGCCTTAATCTGGATCTCAGAGCTGACGTTTTGGGCATTCCCATTTGATCTAAGAACCACAAGTCTGGCTTAAGGTGCACATGACACAAATGGTTTTTAAACACACAGGCCGTGACAGTACTTTTTTAAGTTCTCCAAATTATATGACAATTGCACCATCAGCTTCATGTCAACGTACACATTTAGTATTTGCATTCGGAACTCTCACGTGGTGAGCAGTGCACCACACCGTGACAAGGCATGCGCCGTAAATATGACATTCGATATTCATCACATTCAAACTACTTTATTCACACTCAGCAGCTGTGATTTAAAAATAAAGAGAGACACTACGATATGTTTTATATTGGCTGCATCATCGCACAAGTCAGTGCATGCGTGCCGGTAAGACAACAAATATGTATGTCTTTCCTGTTCATATTTTATTGAACATTTAAATAATGAATTCCCAATTCATGCAGCTATAATATGTTAACGTTGGAGTGGCAAAAAAACATTAAACATCTGGCTCAGCTGTGCTTTGTGTGCAATCTGTCACCAAACTTGGCAATGCCAGTTGATTGGAGGTAATTTATACGTAATTAGCAAATTTGTATGCGTCTATTTACTGTAAGGTTATGACATAAAAATGTAATGTGCACGTATGATGCTTCATAAACATGTCTGTACATTCACCTCAATACTGATGATCCGAGGCTCATTCATTATCCAACTCAATTATAAGAGGTAAATTGTGACAACGAAACTCAATACTAATGTGCCAGCACAAACTTGTGAAGTTATTATTGAATAACATTTGTATTTTGAGGGTATGTGTGTGTTTTTTAAACCATGATGTTGGTTGTGTTAATTCGATGTTTTGCAACCCAACAAAGCACCGCTAAACAATTGTCAACCACGTAGCCGGGCAGCAGTGGCTGTGCACGTGGCCGCCTGCAATCCAGCAGTGTGGAGGCAGCAGCGATGGTTGATGGACCACACACACACACGTGCTGAGAAACTCCTTACCAGTGGGCGTCAAGCAGCCATGCCCTGGCTCGCCAGGAGAAGGCGGAACAGCAAGTGGACTAATCGCCGTCTGTTTCCATCTGTGCGGGGATAGAGTGTTGCCCCCTCGCACGTGTGGGTTTTCTCCGGGTACTCCGGTTTTCTCATACATGTGTAAATAACTCATTCATCGGCTGAAAATATCTTAAAACACAAAAAACAATGTAGCAGCAGCAGGATCATCCTGGAAAAGAGTCACGTGATTCATCGTGGCTTTCCTGAATAAATACATAAATATTATACATTCAAATACAGTGAGGCCTTACTTATCGTGTGGTGTTCACGCAACGCGTTTTCGCTGCAACGAGGTTCTTTCATTAGGGAACGCTCACCGTTATCCACAGCACGGAACACGGGGTGCAGTCAAGATGCTCACAGGTGACCATCACAACTGGGCTACGTGTGAAACACCGTAGTAGCTTGGACAGGGCTATGGAATTGCCTCATTACATGCTGAGGTCCCCCGATCTGCTGGGATCTCAAATGTTTGGAGATGGCAGTACAGCAGATGGGTTTTACGACCTGAGTGTTTTTCTTTCGAAAAAAAAAAAACACCCTCGAGTTCAAAAAAAAGTGTTGAGAATAAGTAAACAAAGCGCATTGTTACGGTATCACATCACATTATTAGTATTACATAATAGTATTTTTTTCATTTTAGTGATGGAGTAGTATTACATAACTATTCTGCTGCACAGAGGCAATAAGAGGGGTCGAGTTTCAATGTGAAGCGAAGATCTGGCTGCCCATCACACCCTCTCGAGGTACTAAAATCGGTACCACATTGCGAGAGAGGTCAACCGCGGCCCGTTTCCACGGAGAAGCAGCCACAGGAATTGGGACCGTGTGAGGACCCCCATCGGAGATGAGCACCGCTCCACACCCGTCTCAGCAAGGACACACTTTCCCTTTGATTTATTATCATCATTACGATGATTACGCTCCGCAGCGGCCATCCATCTCACTCCCGCGCGCCTTGTTGTTTTGTTTATCCTTTAGTCGTCTAATTGATGCGGTGGGATATATATTTACATCATCCTCCAGTTACAGCCAAATTAGCAAATGTTGCTGCTTGTTTTGAGTATAAACTAGCCGGGTCTCAGCACCTGCCATCCACCTTCTGGGGTGCTTCCAATGCCTGGCATTTCCTGCCATTAGCACGCGTGTCGCACCGCGCCGAGTGTCTCTTAAACAATCCCTTTAAATAGCAGCACGTGGAATCCACAGCACGTTGAGGTTCCGAGGCGAGAAGACGTTTCATCATTCAATGTAACGGGTTTATGTACGGCATGCCGGGCGCTATTCCTGGCCACACACACTATTGGACGAATAATATCCGAATGTCAAAAAAATTGCCGTCAAACTATTATCTGCTCATCTTTCTTGGTCTTTCTATGTGGCGTGAAAAAGGGTGATTGCCCAGAAGTTAACCTTTTATATATATTATTTTCTTAACAATTTTACGGCGGTGTTACTGACAAATGTGTTACGTTTTTCTTAATTGTGCTTATGCACCACTGCAAATGCAGTCATCAATCCTTTTTTAATATCGAAACCTAGTTTAGGCTTGCCATCGGTTTATTCAGCGTAAAATGAGTATCTGATGTGCTGATTAAATGCATCTGTTTGATCGTGGTACTGGTCACGCTAACCCAGAGCTGTTTGTTTTGTGAACTTTAATAGGTGCTCGCCAACAGCACTTGCTGAACCGTTCTGTAAAACTAATGTAATTACATTTGTATTGTAGCAATGGAGCACAGCAACACCATGGCATTGAGAGCTAAATAGTTGGAAGTTGGAAATTAAGTAAATCATTACTTTTCTGAGCCCAAAACATTCCAGATGTGTGGTGAAACCTGAATGTGTATATACAAAAAACTTGTTTATGCGAATTATCTCAATCAATCAACCCATAACATCTGGATCTCTCCTGTGACCTGTCAGCGAGCCTTCGACACTTCACGTGGCCTCAAAGTGCACCTAGCCTGGCACAAGCGCTGTGGCGATGTCACCGCCACTTAGTGGCAAACGGCGGTTGCTGTTGTGTGTATAATTGTGCGTATGTTTGAATGAATGTGCACGTTTGATGTTTGGTCACACGATCCCCCCGTGTGCCATGGAAGTCTTCACAGTTACTCGCTATAACCGAACCTAGCGAGGAAGGGTGCCATGGTGGCGATATCTTAACGACCTCGCCGAGCATGCAGGAGGTCATGGGTTCGATCCCGACCCTGACGCTTGTACATTTAAAGTTTGCATGCTCTTCCCCTGGTCACGTGGATTTTTCTGCGGGTCCTCCGGTTTTTCCACTTCCGCATGATAAGCCACTTTATTGAGCTGTCATATGTGGCCAGGTCGCTTCTGAAAAATATCTCAATACTCAGTGGCCTTTACCTTGCAAAGTTTATTTGCTTCAACGTTATTGTTGCTCATGGCAGATGTTTGTCTTTGTGCATGTGTACGTACATGTATGTGTGCGCGTGATATGGTTGTGTATGCGTGCATGCATGTGAATGTGTGCGTTCACGTGTATTGGAAGGTACACTTGGCTGCAATTCCAGTGACATGGGCTCAATTGCCAGCCAAGGATAACATCAGTGGCAAGTGGTGGTTGCACTTGTTCTGGGCTTCCCCTAGGCTGACTAAGCCTGAGCTCAGTACCCAGGATCAGCACCGGAGAGACCAAGGTGGCCAGGCTTCATCCCATTGCGTGCCATGCTGACCTTAGCAAGATGCTCGCTGACAGCGCTTGCCCCGACAACTCGAAACTCAACGGGACATCTTAAGTTGTTTTGTCTCGTTTGTCATGCGTGTGTATGCACGTCTGGGCAAGCGCACGCGCGTACGTGCGTGTCTGTGTACGTCTGCATGGGTATGTCGGTGTGTGTACGTACGCGTGTGCACGTGTACACGTGTACATGTGTACACGTCTACACGTGTACGAAGCTCAATGGGGAGCGGTGGTGTAGCGATTAGTGTGCTGCTCTACGAACCCGGCGTCCCGAGTTCGATTCCTGCACTCGGCCAACACCAGTGACGATTATCTAAACTGGTCCTGGGTCTCCTCCCCTAGGTCGACTCAGCCTCAAATGAGTACCTTGTGCGGTGCGTAGTAAACATCGCCACTGGAGAGCCAAAGAGAGACACAGGCAGCCGGGAGAGTGGTACTGGCCCACCCCAACCTCGTCGCTTGCCACAGTTCCCACCTTCACAGGTGCCGCTCGCGAACAGCACTTGCCCCAACAGCCTGTTAAAGGCTATACGAGGGGAGAGATCTTTGTCTTTGTACGAAGCTCAGTCTGGCGTGCAGGGCTCGCACGGTTTGTCTTCGAGAGGATCACCTTGGCAGCACTAATGCGCTGGCTCGCTCGCTCGCTCGCTCACATTCATCAAGGCCTGGGCGGGGAACGAGAGAGGAGCACGGAGCAGTCGGGGTTGCGAGACTCGCAGAGAAATCCCAGCCACGTTGAGCCCAGTACCTGATACAGCTCGGAAGTGGAATGGGGTTCCTGCTTGGCAGAGAAGCGAATGCAGACTGGCAGGGCGTGCCCCGTACACAGACACTGCATTTATTTGCTGTTTTTTTTTTCAAAGACAGCTGCTCGTGTCAAAGCTCATTAGTCAACGCGAAGCTGTGCCGCACTAAACGGTAGCCTGATTTGCAATAAAAAAAGGGTTTCTTGTGTGGGAAGCTCGGATTTCGCGTTGCAAAGCGTACATTAAAGTTGTAGAATTCCGCGTTTGTAAAAAAAACTTATTTTGACAACTCAACAGCCAGTCCTTTGAGTGATCTGATGTTATGGTTCATCAAGAAAGTTAATGTTTTAAACACACATGTTTAAAGAAAATACCAGTTTATTAAGATGTCACATAAAACGCTTGCCGTCTGCAAAAAAAAAAAAAACTTCATTTCGGGGATATGTTTGAGAAAGTTTGAGCATTTTAGAAAACACGCTTTGCAGAAAAGTTTAATTTACTCCACAATCCTAGATGATGTCAAAGCTCATGCAATGCAGCACAGATCTTGATTGCATATTCAGCATTGGAGCTTCGATTAAAGTTTTACATTACATACTAAATTTAAACCATGTGATCCATAATGGTTCCACTGGTTTTTGGAACGGTTTAATGCAGGCACTGAATGCACGGGATTTTGGTTATAATTGGCACTGCTCGACTTCCTATTGTGCGATGATTTATGTCCTTAAAAAAAAAAGAAACCCAAGAAAAACAGAGGCCGCATTTGGTTTAGGGTTCCAAATGCTGATACACTCATCTGGGCTCCACGTGCTAATTCAGTCGAGGATGAATGGGTAGAGACAAATCCAAACATCTCCGTTCTTTTCCCAACATTCGAACGTCACAGTAGGCCTCGGAGACTCGTCCAAGCCTTCCCGAGGGAAGCAACAACTTGATTCAATCCACACGGGCACAATGCCCTTCTGCTCACCATCCGAACGCCGTAAACTCACAATCTCGGGGGTGAGATGGGGGCACCGGGCGGTGGGGAGCTCAGCCCATCATTTAACTGGGTAAGATAAAGTGAGTACCACATTGTGGCTAGTCAACATTGGAGTGTATTTTCACCGTTGGCTTGTTGCTGCTCCAATGAAAATAGCAACATCAACAGGCTCTAAATACACTACCAGCACATCCAGGAGAGAGCCAGTGAGTCTCAACAGAATCCAGACCAGCTAAGTGAAAAACAGTGATTAAAATGTTGTTATATTGATGAGTATGTTGTTGTATTCCGTATATATATATTTTTTGCTGCACGGCTGTAATCAAATGTATTTCTCAAACGTCTGCTGTAATCCGCGAGTTGTATGTTTCATACAAACACATGAATAACAGCTTGGCTTGCATTCACAACAAAAATTGCTGGAGAAAAATCTCCGACTCAACAGCTTTGAGAGCTTCCAAAGTGCCATGCGAAACATTTCAAAATCCCTTTTTGAAAATCTTGGATCGGTGAAAGGAAAATAAACACACATTTATAATTCCTACAATGTTTTATTTTAGATGCAGCACCAAAGTGCCTGGCTATGTGTGTGTGTATTTCTGGCTGTCACTTTGCTTCACTTTTACAAGAATGTTTTCCTAAACTTTTCCCGAACAAGTCAGTGAAAATTGACTCAATGAGACATTTTAAATTGCAGGGGCCGCATACGTGTTACTGAGGTGTCGTAGTGGCACGGTGGTTGGCACACTGCATTATAATCCCAGAGACGTGAGTTCGATTCCCAGCCACGGCAAACATCGGCGATGTCCTGAAGAGAATGGAGTGCTGTTGGAAAACCAAATTTCATAATTCTACAATCGATATAAACCAAGCCAGTATCAATCAGTGCATAATTCTCACTAGGACAAGTGGATTGGAAACATGTACACTGACGAAGAAGATGGTTCTATGGAGAGATGCATGCTTGGAATGACTTTGAAATACAATAACATAGAACGAGGAACACACGGGTCAGGGGAAAAAAAAGAACACATATTAGAGACATCATATTGATTGTTTAAAAAAGAACAAGTGAGCTCGTACAGGATACAATGCGAAAGGGGATGATGACCGATAGTTTGAGACTGACCACAGAATGGCAGCCAGATGGGAACGCACGCTCAAGAAGAAGACGACCGCGGCGATGGAGATGAGATCAGCTCACTAAGTGGATTGTCGCATCACGAGAACGTGAAGGACGGCGACAACCTGGGCGGCCTTTATCCATCAGTGAACAGATCGTGGCTCTATGCGATCACACAGGAATCTGACCTGTCTACGCGAGACTCGTAAACCTCACCGATTATTTGTCTCTTACACCAAATCGCACGCGATGTTTATAGTCTCATCAAGGCAGCGTGTGCACACGTGTAGGCCATTATTGACCGAGCGATGTAACCCAGCCTAATTAAACTTGGCACAGCTGTAAATATAGACATGCGGGTGAACTGATTGTATTTTGGTATGTCTGAGTTTTACAGTAAATTAATGTAAAGGACACATTGTGGCAATGTACTATAAATCTCAACTTGATTTAGTATTTTTTTTTACACTCTTTTTTTCCACCTTCTGAATGCTTTCCACTGTCTGGGCCAATTACTGAACGACCGGTGCAAAAAAAACAACTTTGCCACGGCACAGACAATATACATATATTAAATAATAATACACACGTGACTCACCAAACACAGAGGGCACACCAAGACAACTCATTCATAAACAGATCTACTGAGCAGAGCCGCGTGTATCACTCGTACCCCATGTCCACTGTGGTGAGCTGAATGATCAGCATCAGAATATGTATTTTTCCTGGAGGAATCCGATGAGCTATAAAGCTCTTTTTCACAGATGCTCAGTCGGGGCGGGTAAGAACGTTGCAACAACAACGTGTGGACACGCCCTTGTGACGTGTGAACACGTCCTTGTGACGTGTGAACACAACCTTGCTGCCGCAGCCTGTCGGGGAAGGCGGCACCGAAGTGGTGGAATGGGGTGGACGAGTGAGAAGCGTTTTGCTTGGAAAGCTTTGCGAGAGCTGAACTCGATCGGTAAAACAAAAAAACAATCGACCGATAGAGCAACGTGGGCCAACAGAGGCAGGTTTCACTCAGTGCTTACTGCCTGCGATGATATATGGTTCACAAACAGTCACGAATGAAAGATAAGGAGAAACAAAAACTTTTAAAAGTTTGCAAAAAAGCGTGGGGAAATGCACTCCTTTGCAATTACACTGAGAAAGAGGAACACCTGGATTAGAGAACGCGACCGGGATCACGAGCATTGTTCAAATTGTCAACAGGTGAAAGTTGGTTTGGACGCAGGAACACGTCACATTTCGACGATGACCGACGGTCAAAACTAATACCAATGGCAGCCAAGACGTGGAACCTGTTCACGAGGACACCCACCGAGGAGACGAAGTGATGGAATTAGCTCGTGCGTGCACGGTGCTAAGTGGATGACATTGTAGGATCATAGTAGATTGGTAGCATAATTCAGGAAGTCTCCATCCAGCAGTGGACTAATCATGACCGATTTTTTTTTTATTTTACCAGGTAAGGCCCACTGAGCTATATCTCTTTTTCAGAAGCGACCTGGCCACAAATGGTAGTTCAGCGAAGTGGCTTATCGAGTGGACATTTATCGCAGCTAAACACACGATACTAAATGTGGAGGGAAAAAAAACTAAAATTTCACACGACCGCGGGGAGAGAGACACACAAACTCTACATATGTAGTAGGCATCAGGGTTCGGGTTCGAACCCAAGGAGGTATTTAACATCTCGCCACCGTGACAATCTAAAGAGCCCCAAAGCCCCTGTCTGCGTGTTGGCACGGACCACTCGTGAGCGCCGAGCAGATTTAAGATCCCGCGTGCTCGGTTCCTTGCACCCCTCCCAACACCTGGTATGCAAATGAGCTATCGGAATGGCGGGATGTAATTGGTTGGGGAGGGAGATCTCAGGCTAAGCCACGCCCCCCGCCTTTGTGACTCTGTGTGCGGGGTTAGAATGAGCCAATGAGAAGCCGGCATTTCCCGTGCGGAAATAACAAGTGAACTCAACACGTGCGTCAATAGCACTGTGGGCTCCCTCAAAATGAAAACGTATGTCTAAATTGGCGACGTTTCAGGCAATGGCCCTTCTTCGTAGAAAATACATAGCAAGGCCAGAGAGATAGAGTGGATACGAGTTGGAAAAGGTACTTTGAATGGGACCTGATGAGAACTACATGCTTAACTTGTAGACTGTTTTTGTTATTCTGTACCTATTGCACCACTTCCTACGTAGCATAATCACAAAATTATGCATCATTTGCATCGCATTGTCCTCCCATGCATTGATTCATTTGAATCGATTCTAAAGCTTAAATTACTTAATTGAGCTAATTTCGAGTCTTAGGTTTTATTTACTTTTGAATAGTTTATAAATTGGTTTTTTTATTTAAAAAAATACAAAAAGCTATTTTATTTTATTAACAAATTCGGTGTGATCATCGGCCATCTCAATTATACAATACAGAGCAGCTGTCCCCGGCAAAACATTCCAATGTAGATGAACTCCTCTGGAAATTATCTTGATTCTGTGCCTTGATGAAGAAGAACATTACAGTATCAATGGTATAACTAAGCGATTAGGTCGGTCCTTGCCACTCAAAACATCACTACTCGATCCTACTCGATCCTACTCGATCCTAGAACAGCACAGATGGTCTATGAGCAGCCATTCTGAAATGCAAAGTCTTTACCGATGTGAAAGTGTCTCCTTGAATAAACTAGCAAGCGGTGGCACTCATCGTCATTGGTGGACGTGTGCCAGTGGTACTAATGGCACATTCCTCAAAGCTCTAACAGATGGATTCAAGATCCAGTACTTGACCATAATGCCATTTGCTGGCCACTCGCTGTTCAGAGGGTTCGGTCATGTGTAATTTTACAGACTCAGGATAATGGGATACATTGGATTTTACATTTCTAACTTCCACTTGCGCTCAACAGATAGTACCACCACGATGGATATAGACATATTGACTGGAAAGCAAAGGAGCAGCACTGCAATTACTTGTTCAAATCACTGCCAGAAGGAGGGCCTCCACCCAGAGGGAGTTCTAAAGAACCCTTCTAAATGATATTTGGCCTACTCTGTCATGCTGACCAGACATTTACCCCACCACACACGAGCTGCCCGTTGACTGGCTGTGCGCTCTGCCCAGCAATGTGTGGTGTATGCAAGTACAGTATGTTTAACTTCTTTTACACCGTACGTAGCCAATCGTGCTCATTGGAGGTACTGGGTGAAGAGCAGCGGGGTGAATCAAGTTCATTTTGCTTTACACCAAGAAAGAATTTTTATATCGATTGTACACAACAAACCACAGTCTATAAATGGATACTAGTGCCATTCAATATTGTTTGTTTTTCATTAGAATTGCAAAGAAATCTACAATACATTACATCAACACTGTTGGCAATTGTTTTGCGGAATTTTGGTTAGATTAAAATTCCTGCAAAAAACATATTTCCTACTACATATGGTTCAAAATCTGTTTCAGTGACAGCGAAGCAATGTTTGCAATCCCCTTTCACCAAACAAACCACTTGGCATTACTAGAGTCAGAAGCAAATCATTGTAAATTGTAATTTATTTTATTGCAAATAATTTTTGTTCTTCTCATGAAGAATCCCCAGGCTCTCAAAGTGTACTTTTGGGATTTCCTGCAATCAGAAAATGTTCCAGAAATGTTTTTCCAAAGTGTTCTAAGCATACTTTTATACTTAATGTCAACAAAAGCTTGTTCGCTTGAAAGGCCTCCTAAGATGAAGAGAGCCCATTCTCGCTCTTGGTGCAGTGCCTCCGTGTTGTTTTATGCAGCTATTGTTATTCCACAAAAAATAGACATAAGCCAGCACTTTCACTCTCCTTGGAGAACATCCGAACTCGTATGTTTATAATCTGCGAATGCAGCGATGTTCTGCCACAGAGGGGAATGTTGTCTAAGAGAACCATGCCGAGTGTTGCAGTGGTTAATTACAATGGTCTTTATCCAAGATATAGCTTACCTTAAATCAGCAGAACTCCGTTCTGTGCCTCGACATACAAGACAAAACATGTTTTAGTCCATCCACCTTTTTTAAGCAAGCAAACTTCGAGTCTGTTTTGACCTGGGTCTCATCAACAGAGGCAGGCTTGTTTAACAAGTGCTAATACAATTCATCACAACAATTAAACCTTAAACATACCCTTCTAAAAGCCCACCACATTGGAATACATATCTGAGTACATGACCACGTGCTTTATTTCCACATTTTAGAGCTTTTTTCCACATTACGTTGAATGGTTAGCGGTACAAGGACAGGTAAACAGCTTAATTTGGTTCTGTTACATTGCCCGCGAATGCTACACGCTTTCTGTTGAGCACATTAACTGCAAACCCAGGTGGGAAGTGCATTGCAGTGTTTCGTGGGCTGAATACAGTCCTTGCAGTGTCTGATTTCGCGGTTCAGTTCACGGGACATATCTAGATGTGCACAGGGTGGAATTTATCATAGAAACGACGGCACAACGTTGTTGCTTAATGGGAAGGGCAGATTGCCGTGTGCGTGTATAGTCATTTTGTGTTCCAGAAACTCAAACGCTCATAAGGACGACACTCGTCTTCATTACCGGTGCTCGTCCAGTGGTGGGAATGCCACTTTCCTACGGCTGGAGAATTATTTAGCTATAGGACAATCAATTTTGACTCCAAGCAAAGTGGTACTCAATGTATCAACTCCATAAGAATGATGAAGTGAGCCAACCCCTGGCCGTAATTTGAACTTGTGACCTTGTGATTGTCAGTTGAGCACACGGCCATCATGCCCCCCTGGCTAGATGAAAGGTATGGTCAAATATATTACAGTGCCTGCTACCGACATTCTGAAAAAAATAACTGATGGCTTCCCCGCTCGCATACAAAGCAGGTAGTGAGCTTCAATGGATTCTCACCTGTTAAAACAAAGTCCTATTCAATGATCCATTCAATCAATACAGGCAGGTGATATTGCTACAAATAGTCATATATTTACGTAAAAATGTACTACTCTTGTCAGTATACATGACCAGAATAGAACAGTACAGCAGTTGGGATCTTCACCCCTCTGTGCACAGTCTCTTAGTCTTGCCATGCACACGTTTTCACCAGGCATAACAGTTTCTTCCGACACATAACACCACCAACAATTGAAAACATTAATCAATGATCCAAAAGAATGCTTTTTTTAATTGAAGACTCGGTGTGAGGCTATTCTGAGTAAATATGTCAAACACGGCCAACTGCCTTAGCCTGTGGTAGGCACACGACCCACTGCATTCTCGCGTCATTACATGGGGTGGGTGAGCTGTGAATGTTACAGAGGCACAAGCGACTTCATTGTGAGCTTAGCCTGAGCAGACCTTGTCTAAGTACAACACATTCTTGTGTTTGACAGTGGAACAGCAGTCGTGACAAACGGTGTTTTATTTCCTGCCCACCTTTCCACAACCCCCAATGGCAAATAAATACGAAAAAAAACGGATACCTGAGGCCAGGTGGATTAATCTCAAAGGCGCGACGAGACATGAAGCGATATTCCTTGCTTTCTTTCAATACAGCTCTGCTTTTGGACGGCAATGAAAATAACTGTTTAAAGAATCTGCGATACATAGACCCATACATTGTGGCACTGGTGAAGTATTTAGCCTGTGGTTATTAAAATAAAATAACTTCCCTGAACCAATGGAGACTTGTAAAAAAATTAAAATACAAAATCCAGAATGTTTGACATAAGACTACCTGCTTGCAAGACAAACATTTGAACTTTGAGTCACCTAAGGACTCAGTGTAAGTATATGATCTATACAAAGTAATCATATTTACACGTGATGGATAAGCCACTTACTCGACGAAAAAATACATTCATGATTTAAAATTTGTTCATGTGCCACGATATGGTTAGGAGGATTTCCTCCATATTTTTCCGACAGGAAACAAAACTTGTAGCGTAAATGATGGCGCTGTGGTCAGAGCAATTGACTCACAAGCGAGCAGTCAGGAGATTGAATAGTTGTTGAGATTCAGCTCAGCCCTTGAACCCTCCACGTTGTGCGAAATCCACTGGTTGTTCTGTGAAGAGACTGGCACAGGCCATATGAATGTGCACTTCGTACCACTACCTTAAGAACGACAACATTATTACGGCTCGTTGTCTGAGAATTGGAACTTGAAACAAATAATATTCTACATCTTGTATAGTAATAAATTGCTAAATAAATAAATCGTCTTAATCAACGTTTTAATATATTGTACTATACTGAATCATACGTGGAAACACCCGGTCCGGCCATTGGAATGTGAAATTTCCATCACGAGCTCAGGACCAGTAAAGAAGATGAGCATCATACCATTGGTGGTTTCAGCAGGAGGACACTTTAAATCGCGTGCGTGCATGTGACGTGGTAGTTTATTCGTAAGAGCACCCGCTAAGCCCACTTCAATTCCCGCTACAGCCAACATCACTGACGAATATCTCAGCCGGTCCTGGGATTCACCTAGGTCCGTTACAGCCTTACACGAAACCTGGTGCAGTGTATACACGTCAGAACTCACGAGATAAAGGCGTGGTGCTGGCTACCCACCTCCTCGTGTGCCGTGCCGGCCTTCATAGGTGCTCGCTTACAGCACTTGCCCCAGCAGCGTATTAAAGGTGATACGGGAGAGCTTTGTCTTTATACATATATACACAAATATATTGTTTTTAAAAATTTCCACCATATGTCTACACTGACCAGAATTCCCAAGCCAATTGTAGGGGGTTTTTTTTCAAGAGAAATTAATATTGTGTAATAAATGTAGCACATCAATGTATTTCCATTGAGCGTGCTGCAAGTGAGCTGAAGCCAGGCTATGAAATGAATGCCATTTAAAAGCGGTTGGCATAAGGAACAGGATGGGATAGCATCACAAGTTAATTCTCACAGAGCCGAGCCATATCAATCACACGAGCAAAATCTTCACGGACAGCTCATGTAACTGTTGTGCATTGCAACGTGACGGTATCATGTTGCTAACATGTGCTTCATGCAATGCACAACTTTGATTTAAAAAAATAGAATGTAATCATTTTAATGAAACAATGCACCACAAGCCATACACTTAGGGCCAAAGCCACAGCATTCTCTTGGGCGGGGGTGAAAATGAGCTGGAAAAAGTGATGGATTTGTCATGAGAAAATGTCTGTGATTAATACGCTTCCGCGAAAAGCACGAGACGAGATATGTATGCAAGTATTCCGTAAGGCGCGAATCGTCATGACAATTAATGTGATGCTTTTATAGGTGAGGCTAGAGATGATGCTGCTGCTGCTGCTGATGATGATGATTTATTGCATTGACACAGAAGATGATTGTTTTCAAATATGCAAATTGTGCTGACATGGTGAAAAACATTCCAAAGCCAAGACCACTACAAGGGGTGTATTTTCAGCAGAACTGTTTTCACAACTTAAACGAGAGTGACCTAAGACAGGTCCTTAAATCCCAAACTCTATCTAGGTATTACTCTTTGGTTCTTTCTATCTAGGCATCTTGTTTTAACCACACCTACTGCTCATTTGAAATAAAAAAGCACGTGTAATAAACTTCACACGTCATTGTAGGAGACAAATGTGGTAAACTTGATATATCTAGAATCACGTTTTTGTAAATACGTAGATTAGGATTTTTTAATACAGTTTTTGTTCACCTTAATTGAACAATATATAATAGCGTACAATTATGTGTTTTTTTGGCTACCCTACGGACAGAATGGCACTTGTAATACGAATGTAGGCCACTAGAGGAGATAAGTTCCTGTCCACACGTGTCAAAGCATCGACACACTTTTACATTCCAAGTAGAGACACATTCAAAGGATATTTAATGAAAGAAACGTTGAGGTTGTCTGGGTGTGCTTGGCGGTTTTAAGTTATGTACTGTTTGTCTATTGGCAATACATATTTTCTTCTTATCGGAGAATGATATTTGAATTAATCTTTACACATTGTTCCATCTTTTCACGGTACTTTTTTTTTTTTGTTGCATCTAACACATGGAGGTGTAGTTACACCACTCGACTTAGAAAAGGTTTTAAGTCCAACTCGGCCCATCACTCTTTTGAGGTCAATAAAATTAGAACCAGTTTTGTCCCTAACCATAATCCCTGTAATCAGGAATTTCCACTGTTGGCACAGAGCCATCGACCAATGCTCTACCAATGCTCGTTTGCTCACGAAGACAATGCCTTTGATTTGAATTAGATCGATGTAAAAGATAAAGGTGCAGCCCTGCAACTTTTGTTTAAGGCCCTGCTTGCGGAAGGGTCTCCACGAGAAGAAGCCCTCGAGAGCTCCTCTGGAGGGTGATTTCGCCTCCGCCTGCACACTCGCCAATCGTTTTGGAAGAAGCGTGAGTGCCCACGCTTTACCCCGACCGAAAGCATCTCGCCGCTCTACTGCGATGATCCTAATGTCTGCTGCTGGCTGGGCAGGAAACGTGCCCAACGAATACTGTGCAGAGAGATCGCTCCAGTAACCTCTTAATTGTAAGTTCATGATGATAACCATTATTACACCGTAGCGCCATTCCTGATCGTGACGACGATGATTACAACGTAAGTACGATCGTGGAGGGTTAAAGGATTTTAAGCACTCGTATATATAGAGAGAGAAACAAAATCTTTATTTGCCTAAAAGACCAAAGAAATACAGACTGCACACAATGCGTGGTCTTCATCGACGAGTTGTAAATTAAACGAAAACCAACACACCTGGATGCGGTGACGGAATTGATCCCGTGTTAAAGGTTTGTGTGTGTGTGTCTGCGCAAAGGGTGCTGAGAAACACAAATCACGAGAACAAACGCGAACAAGGAATGTGTGCTTGTTCAGCCCGGCGTGAAATATGCCTCCATCCACAGCGA
This sequence comes from Lethenteron reissneri, assembly GCF_015708825.2. Classification (NCBI taxonomy): domain Eukaryota; kingdom Metazoa; phylum Chordata; class Hyperoartia; order Petromyzontiformes; family Petromyzontidae; genus Lethenteron; species Lethenteron reissneri. Next base: position 2,572,854 of record NC_083798.1, on the reverse strand, counting down.
GATGATATAACAACAGCGAGACGTTGACACAGCGACCACCAGCAGCTGCCACCGCAGCCTTCCCCTACAAAACTCATCGGAGAGCTCATAAAACAATCAAGACAAATAAACCTCCATCTTATACACGATCTTATTCCAGTGCGGTAAGCGGCATGTTTACATTGGGTTTTTATTTTTAAACCAAGGTCAACAGAAAGTGACCTGAGCGGAGAACACTTATAGCTGGACATGTTTCCTGTCGTAAAGAGAGGCGATGTCAGCTGTTTTATCATCGCTTATCAAAGGCCGGGCAATGTGCAACATTTACCGCCACGGCTGAACAATCACCTTAGCAAGATCGAACGCTGATGAATACAGTTTCGAAATGTGACCACATCTCTAGACGCATCTCCGATGAGCACGATCGGCTACGTACGGTGCGAAAGAAAGTCCAACAAACATGCGTACATAACAGACGTGAACAAAGCCAAAAGGCCACCGATCGCATGTGAGCGAAGACTCATCCTCCACGTGGCCCAGAGCCAGCAGTGTGAGTCCTACATTGCAGTCGTGTTGGCGAGCCGCTCGATAGCATGACCCCCCCCCCCTCCTCCCCAAGGTGCTGCAATGTTTGTTATTGAGGCTGGAGGAATGATTTGCTGAACAGACGCTTGGCCGCTATTTCATCTCGCGACATGCTAATGATGAGACGACACTCAGCTGGATTCAACATTACGCAATTATTTTATGCAAAGTACATTTTGTCTTGCACACAGATGAAACAATAAATGACAATGTGGTAGTGTTGCTCTGTGATGCTGTAATACCATATCCATGACAAGGCTTTGTGAGTATTGGACAAAGAGCAGAATGATCATGCCAGGAATGGAGAAAAATGTTTCTCCTTTCCAGGCACCTCCTCCCTTCTCTACCACACGCCCCAGTCTGCTTGACTCCCCATCTGCACTTCGGATTGAATATCAGGGCCTTAATGTGTTTCTGTGGTGACGCGAGTTCGATTCCCACTCACAGCCAACACGATTATCTGCACCGGTTCTGGGCCTCCCCTAAATCGACTCTGCCTCAAATGAGTAGTGAGTAAACATCACCACTAGGGAGACAAAGACGGCCGGGCGTGGTGCTGGCCGACCTTCATAAGGTGCTCGCTAACAGCACTTGCTCCAAGTCTGTTAAGGCTTTGTGCATGTTCACCACCATTTGCAATGCATTCATTAGAACGGCCTCTTTAAATTCTCTTGAAATGAAAGTTCGCGGGGACCTTTGACTTCTCAAAGCGCAGCAGGTGGTGGTGGTGGTGGTCACCTCCGTTGGTGGCCATGCACCAGCGTTGGGAATTCCACAATCGTGTTCACCCACCAGCACCAGAAGTGGAGTTACAAGCGGCGGTTGAAATATTTAAATTATTATTACTACGACGAGAAGGTCTAGGTATGTACAAATTCATGAATTCAAAATTGATTCCAGTGCCAACGATGCACGAATCCTCAATCAAAGTATCCGTGGGAGTTCTGCAGATCCATTCTCACCACCTGGTTGGGAACAACTCCCTCAATCCAATGAATAACTTCCCATTCCAAAGCACCTTGAATGTACACATTACCATGAGCTGCTTGTATTGAGACACAAGAGCACAAACTACAGGGGGTAGTAGACTTACAGGTATTTACACCTGCAGATCAGCATTCTTTAATCAACCGCTCACACAGATTCTGAAAGAATTCTCTGTTTTACAAACCCGCCTTGTTTGTGGTGCTGGAGATGGTGGAAGGCAGCCAGGCCGTGCAGATTGGAGACCTTAACTAGGAGTGTGAGCACTAAGTAACGTGAACTCACGAGGAGTTCCAATGGACCAACATCAGTTGCAAACAATGCGTTGCCATGCAAAGATTTATAGGGCTCATTATGAATGTTTGGCTCAGTTGTTTGGGCTCTTTGCGTTAATTATTGATTTCCTCATTATATCAGCAAGTGGATTTTTGAAGCATTTTGCTGGTGTTCATATTTTTATTCCGACGGTAAAGTCCTTCAAAGCCACAAATCACTGCCTGGTTTTTTTTGTGAACACTTTCAACTTAGGTGACAGCGTTGTTGCATTAGTTGTTTGCCTTTTTGTCATGTACTGTATGGCCATTACGACCCTTGTAAAGAAAATAATAGAGTTGTGTTGCTATCCGGGATTCTACCCTATAGGAAAATAGCCAAATTTATTTCCAAGATTATACATTTGGCGATAAAACCAGCGTTTAAAGAATAAGCCTTTCCAGGCTGGCAATGGCAACACAAGATGATTGCTAATGAACTACTGCTGAGCTCCTACAATCCGCAAATGCCTGTACATTTGTAGGTTAGCCGCGGTCTGCAACTCTTCCCCCATAATCCGTGTGACTGTTGATCATAAAATCTGCGAATAAATCGCGGATTTCTGGAAATCCTTTTAGGAGCGGCTAATTCCTCCCATAATTGAAATTTTTTTTAAGCACTTCGCACCGCGGTGTTTGATTGCGAAGCTGGAGAAATGTTCGATGAAATGCAATGTTTGTGTTTGCATGATCATCGACTTACCTGTGGAGATTACCAAACCAATCGCATCACCGCGGACTACCTCTGCTGATGCAATTGACTCGATATAACTGTAAGTACAGCAAAACGTGAACGATATATAGCATTATGAATAGGTGCGATTCTATCATTATTATCCCTCTGCGGTTGATAAAATGATCACCATCTTGTGAAGATGTACCAGTTAAACTTCTTGCGGATAAGCTGATGCCTGCCAAAGGTACTGGTGGTATCTTTGGCACTGAATAGCCGATGAAAAAGAAAACTTCCCGAAGCAATGGCTTGTGTTCAGAAGGAAAAATGAATGGGCACACAGCACCACCAAGTGTACGGGCATGGTACTTCAGTCTAACTGGGAGTAACATCACAGCTAAGGCACGGTTATCCAGAATAAAATTCACGGCACAGGTGCGATAACAAAAAAACGATTCAAGGAGAGGTTATGTAAGGTGAACTTGTTTTGCACGTACGTAGCCAAGCGTGATAATCGAGTTATGGACTGTGCCGCACCTAAAATGCACTGTTTAAATTCAGCAAATAAGTAAAAGTATACATACATTTAACAAAAATAATTCCAAAAGATGTAAGTTTTCAAAATTTTAACTTAACCCAAGTTGCGAATGTTAATCATTTGCTTACGGGTTTATCACAACTGACATTTGTGGCAAAATGTTCCTGTCATCCTCACTTACCCAGTTGTAGTGTCAGCGGAGCGGGAGGCAGGGTTTTTCAAGAGCACCTTCTTTATTAACGCCTTCACAGGTTCGCCCTCGCTCTCTCCCTAGTCGAGCCTCGCCTTAACACAACCCTGACCATGTAACACCGATGGCGCCCACTGAGACAGCCAACCACTCTCCGGCCGCGCAATATCTAGCGAAGAGGGCAGCGACGAAGGCGGCGAAGACGACAGCGACGACGAGACGAGCCCAATCCCAGAACCGGCAGCCCTGAGCTCACGCTCTCAGCTGCTTTTATGCTACCCGGCGCGGCCTGGCTCCATCCTGGCCATGCCTCCCTTCTCGAACCCACTAGCAGGTTCCAGGGGCTTCCAGATGGGGTCTTCCTTGACCCTTGCCCCAGTTCCTCCGCCCTGCCAGCACACCCACCGTGTCTCTGCTCACCGGCGTGTGTGCTGCTCGTCTGCCGCAGTTGCCGTTGCTGGACAACAGTCGGCGCTATTGCACTACACATTTATACGGAGTCAACAGAAGTGGTCCTCCAGAAGCCCCAAGTTCATCCTGTTTAGCCTCAACAGTGCAGCAGATGCAGGGTCTAGCAGAATGTTACAATGTGGAGCCATCGATGTTATCAGCTGGACTTCCCCTTTGCTCTATCATTAGCCGCGGTCTATTCACCGGTCAACGGAGGTCTCCCCAAGCAGTTACCATCTATCTCAGCCTCGCGATGCAACGAGCCATCATTTTACCCCCTGCGCACGAGCCGATTTCATGAATGTCAAACAATTCCATCTCAGTGGAGATCCTCTTGGTATTTTCTCCTTTGGCGGCCACTCTGGAATTGGTCTTCAGCACGGTTGGTCCATAATTAATTATGTCTTTGATTCAAAGTCATCAGATATTCTGGGTTCCTTCCACAAGCAAAATACGGAATGCTTTTTGAAATACAATGAATGGGTGAAATACCTCATTACACGACTGCTGAAACAGTCTCACAACCGCTGGGAATTTTCTGGTTAAAGGACATAACATCTGGGCAGGCGAAAATGTTCCCCGTCAGAAGAATGTGGAATTTGCACTTCTGGCAAAAGGGCTCCAACGGTGATAAGCACTGCTCACTTCAATAGGGAGACACTAAGATGATTCTCTATTTGGGTCGCTTAGACCACACACAAAGCACGCTAGTTTTAAAGCAACGCAGAGCCAATGAAGAAATGTGCTTTAATTCACGCTGGGAAAACAACACACAAACAGCACTTGGCAAACAAAAAAATGCTTCATTGAAAATGTGCTTCAAGTCCAACACAGCCAGAAGTGCAGGCAGCACCTTGATGGTGTGCTTCATCCACATCTTACACTCAACAACATACAAAACATGGTACAGAAAGTAACCATCCCTTAAATAAAGCAGTGTTCACCTTCGGAACAAAATGCAATATGTACACGTGGCTTACACCCGGCACAAGATGTGTAGAGAATAGTTTTCAAGAGTAGGACACCCAAGGCTTGGAGTAAAATTTTAAGAAAATACCCTAAAGAGTAAATAATTTGTGCCAAAAAAAACGAATGCATCATGCAACGTTATGGCCACAGAAAATGGCGTGGCATCTGCCACAGGGAAGTTAGCCAATTGCTCGCCCAGTATCGATCTGCTACAATCTGTGGAGGTCCTGGAGACGGACCCAGATGCAGGCAAGCAACATGCACAGCAGCTGCGTTACATCAGAAGGTTTTGTTTCTCCGGCGATTGTGCTGCCCGACTGAGAAATGTTCCGAGGAACCCTTGCACACAACCCCCAGGTGTAATTTCCAAAACTAAAATGGGAAAAATGTCCACCCTAACAACAATTAAAGATGAAATACATTAAGGCGTTATGTGCTTCAGAACACTAATTTCTAGTTTTTAGGTCTCGTCATGAGAAATATATCAAGTCTCTAGTTTTACCATCAAGGCCATCACTCGCAGCGATGTCAAAACTCTTGTCAGAATTCAAGGATTACAGTTTTTTTTCTTTACATATTTTCATGGCCATCTTATTATGGTTTGAACAAATTTCCAACACAATAAACCCATATACTTATACAAGGTGGCAGTTGATTGCAACCCCTTGGGCTGTGACGATTTAATGATAAAAACGTATTCAGAAAATAAGAAGTGTGATGCACTGCTTTTCTGTCGTCGATTACTTGGACCCCTTTCAAAATGGCGGCCACCCCCAACATCCTGCCTCCTGAAGGTGGGAAACCCCCGACAAGCCACACCCAGCACGGCTCATTATTCAGATGATCCTCGCCAGGCACGCGCTCATCACCTCCCTTCCAGCGGTACACGTGACACAGGGCTGACTGATTAATGGAGTAATACATCCGATAATTAGAAAAATACGTATTGAAGTAATAGATTTATACTCTCTGGTTCTTTCGGTAAAGTCACGTAGACGTTTCAGTCGCAACACAAGCGTCCGTCTTCACCTGAAGACTTGTGTTCACCTGAAGATGGACCCTTCACCTGAAGACGGACGCTTGTGTTGCGACCGAAACGTCGTGTTTTCTTTTGTTATTTTTTCTACCCACGTGACTTTACCAAAAGAACCAGAGGGTATGGATTTCTGCAGCCACGAAAGCTTCAAATCAAGACGTAATAGATTTAGCCAAGCTTCAAACATTCACTGCAAAATGTACAGGGTAGCTGCAAGAAATCAACCGATGACTCTTTGCAAGTGTGAGTGCACGAAACTATGCATACACACTCTGAAACAAAATGCCACCATTGTAATATTGTTGGACAGCGGAGGGCGATTACTGATACAGACACTGGAGTGGATAGCCAGTTGTCAGAAACCCAAAAAGAAAAATGCAAGCCAAATGGCATGAGAATAATAGTGGACCATGGAAATTGGCTGTTGACTTTGTAACATCTGTGTGATCTGTCAGAAGTAAAGAAGCGATGGCAAGGTATAGGTGACAACAAATACATCGGCTTTGATGACTGCTAAACCTTGAGATTGATTGAATCAAATCAAATTCAAATTTGGTTGAAATCTGAGTGGACCTTAAACAAGGACATTGGTTTTTCTCACCATCCGCCTCACAGGAACACTGGGCCCAAAGGTGTCCAATGGGTTTTGGACTTTGGTAAAAGTGACTAGCATGTAATCTAAGGCCTTAATCGTATTAAAGAGTAAAATTTTAATTGCTCGGCTATAAGGCTCTTGAAATCTGGATGTTTAGCTACGTCATGCATAGCCCAACCGCTCACACAAACACGTGATTAAAAACATTTGTACAATAACTCATGTACAGTATATACATAACTATATCTTATGTCCTTAAGTACTCATGAGTAAAAACAAGTGCATGTGAGGAAGAACTGAAACTCAATTTACAACAGTGGACTCTGAAAGAAATCAGCAGTTTTTGTTTTACTTGACCAAAAGACGACTGGCTCCACGACACACACACACACGGAGTGCACCTGCACCTTGTCAATCCTCTGGTCGACAAGAAACCAAAATAGCGAGCCCACAGCTGTTGCTGTACGGCAGCCTATAGAGTTGGGGGGATATGGGGGAAGGGGTGTAGTGGCTGCAGCAGGGCACAGCAGTGAAGGGGCCCCCGACTCTCCCGGGCTCCTTCACTCACTGCCAGGCCTGGCCATGTGACTGCCAGGCCTGGCCATGTGACTGCCAGGCCTGGCCATGTGACTGCCAGGCCTGGCCATGTGACTGCCAGGCCTGGCCATGTGACTGCCAGGCCTGGCCCTGTGACTGCCAGGCCTGGCCATGTGACTGCCAGGCCTGGCCATGTGACTGCCAGGCCTGGCCATGTGACTGCCAGGCCTGGCCATGTGACTGCCAGGCCTGGCCCTGTGACTGCCGAGCAGAGGTCGCAACCGGGTACCCGATACCCGTACCCTACCCGATACCCGGCTACCCATACCCGGCCGGGTACGGGTAGCCGTTTGCGACCTTGGTGCGGCCGGGTACGGGTAAGCCGTGAGTCACTGGTGAGTAGCCGTTTGTCACTCATTTCGGGTAGGGTAGGGTACGGGTAGGGAACGGCTACCCATACCCGGCCGGTACGGGTACCCATTTGCGACCCTGGTGCGGCCGGGTACGGGTAAGGGATCAAAACCCGTTTGCAACCTCTGCTGCCGAGCCCAGCGTCGTCGCTGCACGGCAGCTGCTAGGGGCCAGCCCTGCAGCAGCAGTAGCAGCAGCTGCAGCAACAGCAGCTGCAGCAGCAGCAGTAGCAGCAGCAGCAGTCCTTCACGATCGCTTCGCACGCTTGCTCACCGCGGAGCTGCTACGCAGTCGTTTTAGTTTCCAATTGCGAGCAGCCACCCCCCCTTTGCGAAATGTTATTTTATCTCGTGCAAAAACGTTAACGTGCCACTAGCACATTAACGTGCAGATAGGTATTCCTAAAGTTGTTTTAATATATATTACTGTGGGGCCACTTGCCCCTAATGACAAGCCATGTTCCTGATACTTATCCTATAGTGTGCTACTTGTTCTTAACCCAGGATGCCTGTCGGAGTGAAATTCACATTTGCAACGGAAGCTTAAAATTGCAAAGTCCTAAGATTACGCTTCACAGACTGCACACTCGGACGATGACGAACATCCATCGACGTATCACGGCACCAAGCCTTCTCGTTAACACTGACAGCCACCCGCCCCAGCCCGGAGGGGGGCCCACAACTTGGACATCAGCACAGTCTGATGGCCACATTCACAGCCCAGGCACCCTCTTGCTCAGCCTCAGAGCTTCCACATTGAGCCCGAGCCGTCTCTTGTCGGAGGCGGAGCTCAAGTGCGGCCCGGTCGGCCCGAGGGACCCCCTCGCTCTGCGCGAGCGTTCGCGGTCGGGAGCTGCTAGGCCATGTCCTGTGGGTTCCCCTGCAAGGCCCGGGCCTTGTCGGCGACGCTCTCCTCGAGCTCGTACTTGAGCTCGTACTCCCGGAGCAGCTGCGCCACCTCCGAGTGTCCGAAGAGCACGGCGTCGGCCATCGGCGTGTTACCCCACCTGCACACACACCCGCACGCACACGCACACATGCGCACGCACAAACAGGCACGCACATGCACGCACGCACAAACACGCACGCACACACATGTACTCACACACAAACACGCACACACACACGAACACGCACACAGACACACATTCACGTGGTCTGATGCAGCTACGCAGTATGCACATAAAACAAATCAAAGATAAAAATAGTACTGTTTTTATTTACAGCAGCCATATCTTTCCATGGCGTTCACGGATTTACAGCCAGGACAAAGATAAAGGCGGCGCTGTGATACAATAAAAACAGGACTGTGACGGAATCACCGATCATGCAGATATCAGCCAATCAAAACAAAGGGGGTGTGTCACATGACGATATAGTCACCAATGGGGTGACTCAATCCATGGATCGAGACGGCGATTGACCCGTAATTACGATCGACTTGGAGCTGGCTGCCGGATCCACTGAGCAGAATCGATACGATTAACCCTGATTCACGATACACAAGGCCGTACACGGGCAAAGACACGCCCCCTTTGAGCAACACCACGCCTACTTTCTTACACACTGTACATGGGCAGATCTCCCGATCGGTGATTTCGCCGGGTGTCCGATTCCGTTGCGTAACAGAGCCGTAGAGCGATGGCGCCGCGCAGCGCACCCACCTGTCTCTGGGCGTGGGACTCACGTTGCAGCACTCCAAGAGAAACCGCACCACGTCCAAGTGCCCTGCCACGACACGGCCGAGGGGGGGAGGGGGGTGGTGGGGTGTGGGGGGGCAGAGGTCATGGCCTGGCTCGATACCGCACGGGGGCGGTCACACCGCCGGGGATAGCAGCGGCGGCTCCGGAGAGCCGCACCCGCTCGCTTAGCCCAGCGTCAAGGGGCTCGGTCGCCACCACAGCCAACCGCCGACACAGCGCCACCCTGCCGCCCGCGGCGGGGTGCCGGGGGGGCTACCGCCGTGGGATGTCGTGACACCGAGAGACGTGCACTGCGTGCGCGTACGTGCGTCGAACTTCTTTGGCGCCGTACGTAGCAGGCCATGCTAATCGGGGGTGCAAAAGCTCTCGGCCTTATCCAGACCACCAGCTCAAAAGAACTGAATGTTTGGCCAACGACCATTTGGATGAGTCCCGAGAGCTTTTGAGCAATGGGGAAGGGCTCACCCTCTGCTGCCGCCACGTGCAGCGCCGTCCTGTAGTCGTAGTCCCTGTGCTCCATGTCCATCGCCGAGAGGGCGTATCTACGGCAAAGCAATAAACACGCAAGCACGCACGCAAGCGTAAGGTGGCAGGGTGGAGCTACGGGAAGTCTTGTGTCTCGGGCGCCTTCATGTGTAGAGTTTGTATGTTCTCCCCTTATATGGGATGGGTTTTCATTCATTACTGACACACGTTGAACAAGTATTCACACACGCGTGCATCGCATATACCGCTGCAACGGAGTCTGATGCTTCGTGCAAGGTTCTGTAAGATTTAAAATGCAACTCTTTACCTTCGAAGCGCCGACACATCCCCGCTGTAGGCAGCGAAGAGGACGTTCACCACCGTTTTAGCCTAAGAGGTGAGCACAGGGATACATTTAGCCCACGCGTACGCGAGGTCCTACTTACAATCACCGCTTCGCTTGCAAAGCAAAATGAGGATAATATTTAGTTTCTCACAGACAGATAATTCGTCGTCACACGGTATAGTGAAGAGCTCTGTAGAATTTGTCGCCAACCGAGGAAGCGGTAGAGAAATTGTAAAACGGGTAAAGATGTACCAGTGTCACGTATTCTCAGCCAATATTAAGATTCATATTAAAGGTTTTTAGGTGTTAGATCGCGTAAATATAAATGTGTCGTTAACCCACCACCATCCGACACAGCCAATTAGTAAGGTTTGTCACGTAAATAAAAAGTGCCAGTTAGTTACTACTTCAGCACACCGGTGTGTTGGAGAGTAAACCCACGACATTCCGAATCAGAATCTTTTTTTTTTTACAGATGTCCAGTACGGGTGGGTCCACGGGGTAAGGAAGAAGTTTCACGAATGCGTGTGCGTGGACGATGATCCGCCTACCCCGGGCGTGAATGACAGCGCCCGGCTAACGGCGAGAGTGAGTGCTGAGTGCCCACCTGAGCTTCCCTACCCTCGCGTCGTGGGTCCAGCTTCTTGTCAAAGTGCCTGAGGTCGTCGTAGTTGTGGAAGTTGAACATTGACACGAGCTCCTGCTCGGCAGGAAGAAAGCGAGGGGAGGGGGCGGTGGGGGTTGTGAACACCTTCAGTCGTAAACTTATTCCTTCTGCTGTCCGATTTCTGGCTGGGAGGCGACTGGAGTAAACCAGAAGCGCCGCTTGTTGGCAGCACCAGAGGTGTCCGTTTGAAGGTGGTTGAATAGAAGAGGTCTTTTTTAACGATTTATTCCGTTGAATTTACGCGACTTTGAGTTACGCGCCGTTGTCCGAGAACACGACCCCCCCCCCTCACGTAAAAACGAGAGGTAGCCGCACACGCGCACGTCAATCGTCGGTCGTCGCACCTCTCCCAAGACGCTTATCCAGCGTGGAGGAGTTTGCCAAACATTCCCTCGATGGTCCCTCAAGAGCTCCCCCTTCCGTGGAGGCCCCTCCACCGGCAGTGGTGTGGACAATCAAACGACAAGGCCGCTGGAGCTTTCCTCTCATTTATTTTGAGACGAAGTTGAAGGTGCGGCCGTGGTGTGAAGGGGGGGGGGGGTGCGTGGTGGAGCTGCAGCCCACCTGGCTAAAGTGGATGCCCCGGACGCTGTTGCCGAGTTTGTCGAGCGGCGGGGACCAGCACATGATGCCCATGACGTTGGGGACCACCAGGAGAATGCCCCCTCCCACGCCCGACTTCGCCGGGAGCCCCACCTGTCAAGCACGTTCGCATACGCGCGCACACGCACACACACGCGCGCACACGCACACACACACACGTCCACACACGCACACACACACGCACAAACACACATACACGCACACACATAGACGTGCACATGAAAGGGGCAACCTCATTGACTGACAACCACTGGGGGAATAAGACAAACAAAAACGGTCGCTGTTATACAAGGTGGTACACTGCTAGCTGTCAGAGTTCCAAATGTAAATGTATTCATCTCATGGCATCATGCTAATAAGGATATTGAAATATAACGGAGAGAATACAGTTCAACACCACGTACAACAGAAATTATATAAAAAATGTGCGGACCGTCACAACCAGTGACATTTGAATAAAACAATCACACCAAGCTGATGACTCAGAAATAGGTCAAAGGTTTCTTATTTAAATAAAATCTCCCGTAAAACATTTGTCTGCAATTAGCAGCGGCCAGTGGACTCAAATGTTACTTCAAACTTAAAATTAAACAGACGTCTCATTTGCTAATTTACTTATATCGGAGTTTTCTTCGGTTGAAATGTACTTCTATGAGACATCGCTGTCAATGGCAATGCTCCCTGTTCCTGACGGAATCGTACCGTTGCTTTTGCCAGAACCCAGCAGTGGTACTTTAGCACTGCCGCGTGAGCGTCGGCCGACACAAGAGACACATTCAGCCACGTCCCTGGGGGACTATTTTTGCTTCCCAATTCCTCCAGCAAATCACTTCAACCGGTGCAGGGCCGTCAGGTTGCAGAGCGCGTCTCTGCCCGGTGGTGGTGGTGCTGGTGGTTAATCGCACCATGTTACAATCACAGCGAACTATGTTAAATTCCTAGCCACGTTGAACAATACCAATGACAATTAAAATCTAAACCTGGTCTGGGCATTAATCCGGACCTCGTGCAGAACATCTGCCATCGTTCAACTCACCCCAAATCGAAATCTACACCATGCGGTGTGATATTATAATCGCCATGATAACAAAAGCGATCCGGCATTCAGATGGCCTAAGTCGACGTTGCGATTTTAATTCGAGGCTTTTTCCGATCGCGAGGCCAAGCAATCTGCAAAGCGCACCGCCCGACACGACTGGGCACCCGGGAAAACAATATACACTGGAAACGATATTGCATCATACGCGGTATCCATAAATTAATCGCCTATTTATAAATAACTATAATTAGCTGGCAACGTGTCAGCCGAGTTGATAAACCTACATGCACGCGCTCTCACTTGGCGCAGTGCGGATTTTATCGTACGATTCTCATCCCTCTGAGCCTCCACATGCTGCCCGATGCATCTGAGATCCCTTCGCATCCAGATCTGAGTCTCCCCGGTGTACACCGGCACCTTGGCTGCGATTGTTTCAAATGCTCCTGTTATGCACTGCTAAAAATCACTGAGGGTTGTTGATAAAAAAAAAAAAATGTAAGCATACCATAGATATGTTCCCAACATTTCAACCACAATTATATAACCGCTGTCTATAAGGTTGTGAATTCAGACTGTCGGTAAAAAATAAATATATGAAAACTGTATTACCAAAAAAAAACATGGCAGTCTGTTTATAAGATAGTCGCTATTAACGTCATACAAAGTGGTCCTTATTTTATCTGCCTAAAAGTGATGACGGGCCGAGTCACCCCAAAACGGGGTGTAAACTCGCAGGCTTCTGCATGGATGTCGTGTGTTCTGCGGCAGTGTGACCCGGACATGTGAAAGCACATTTAAAATTATTCACAAATGTTCGTATCGCTCATGTTTGTAAAAATACGAAACTAGTAATGTGCACTAATGCCAAGGCCATAGCATATGTTGCATCATTTGTTTATCCGCGTAACAAAAGCCGAAGGTCGCGAGAGCAGGCGCAGCTAATCAGGGGTCAACTTATTTGTGGAATTGAATCATCAACCCTGCCTCTGCCGGGCTCTTTGCGCGAGTGATTTAAACCACGAGATTCCAAAGCAAAGAATTTGTCCCAGCCGTGCCACACTGCGTCTCGACAATTTTCCACTGGGCACCAGATACCTTACAGTTTTCGTACAACGTTCTCCCGAGCTCTTGACGACGAGGACAGGAGCACGTGTTTGGGGCTGATGGGAAGGGGTGACGCTACGGTTAAGAGTGATTGACTTCGCAATCGGCAGGACGCAAAATTTTGTTCTGGTCAGGGGTCGACTCGGCCACCACTGTCCCTCTCGGGTCGTCGAATTGAGAGAGGAAACTTGAAGTGAGAATGAAGTGATGATGGGAACTCGTCACTGTGTGCGCTTGCCATTCAACGATTCAATTAATAGCGTGCGTGGAATTGTGCACGTTTTGAATAACATTGGGGACTAAGACTAAAAAAGTAAAACAAAAAGAATGATCGAACAATGAATGTATGTTAACATTACACTTAGGTTGTTGGAACAAATCAACCCATATAAATGAGACAGAAACAAAAGAGAACCAGCAAAAACAAGAATGAGTTGCGACGTTCTCCCCGTGTTCAACACGTGGGTTTCCTCTGGGTTCTCTGGTTTATTCCCATAGCTAAAAAAAACACACACGATGCAACTGGAATTGTGTGTGTGTATGTTGAACTTCTTTCGTACCGTACGTAGCTAATCGTGCTAATCGGAGCTATTGGCCACACATCCCAATGCTGAAACATTACCTCCAAATCACTCAAAATCGTGGGATTCCACACAGCAGCAGCAACATCACCCCCGCAACCGTGAAAAAAGACTCCGCAGGACCGTCGTGCAAAAGTCACGGGGGGTTCTCCTGGGCCAACGAGCGAGAAATAACAAATCGTAACTATTATTATGATTATAGTTATCGTGCCGGGTGCGCGCAATCGCAGGAGACTCACGTGGAAGGCGAACTGGCCGGAGAAGTCGTACATGCCGCACGAGTGCATGAGGCTCAGCGTGTTGCGCACGGCCTCCGGGCTCAGCAGCCGCTCGCCCGTGATGGGGCAGATGCCGCCGTTGGCCAGCGTGGCGGCCATCACGGAGCCCGACTCGCACGTCACCTCGATGGAGCACAGCTGCGGCGGGGGAGAGACGTGGAGGCAGGGAGGGGGGTGAGCGAGCTCGCGGTAACGGGGACAGCGCCGGTTCACCGTGGGGGGGGGACGGGGCACCGTGGAGGTGACCGGCTGGCTCAGCCGTCGGAGCGCCGAGCCTGCACCGGTTGACTTCCTCGGTTTGAACTCGGGCATCGGCCGCCCGCGGTTAAACTGGGTTCTAAAGTGTTAACGGGTTAATGGTCTCAGCTCGGGGTAACCGATACAGTGCACAAAAACACGCATCATGTTTCTTCTGAGTTTTCATGCAATTTGTTAAATTACAGGTCTGGAGGTTAAAGTTTTACTACCGTGCAGCAAACGGCTCCCTGTAGCAGGATACGTGGGAAGTAGAATTCTTGAGAATGACAATCTATGACACTGAAAGCGATTCTCATTTTATAAATACTTGAGGGATAACGGCCTGGGTCAGCCCTGGCCAGGAAGTTAATTATGCCCCCATGACTGCATGCTCTGCCACTCTATCAACTCAGCAATGGCAAAACTACAGATCTCTTTGCTTACACTATGTTCCATTCCCACACTTGGTTACTGTACGAACAACACATGCAAACATCATTCCTCGTTAAACTTGATATCTATTATTAATTTAAATCTCAGCCCATAGATAACTCTGTGGAAGGTCAAGTGGCCCTCATCACAAGAATGTGGAATGCCCAGCATCGGCTCACACAATGTTCATTTGAGTGAAGCAACACTTGACGGTCAGGTCAAGTCAAACCACTGCGGATTCGCCAACGAGTGAAATGGACCCTTCAAGAAACTTGACTTTTTCCCATCTAGGAACACTTTTTTAATTCAGCAGACCAATAGCGTTCACGGACAACCCACGCCGCGAATGCAGCAATCGTTCCCTGTTTCGACAAAATCAAGATTCTCCCATCGGCTGCGCGAGGCCAGGAGGGGGCGAGACGCGGCGCGCTGGCACGCTCTCTCGCATCGCAGCGCCACCCGAGCTTACACTTTCCGAAGCACCGCCGCCGTGACGAAATATATCTGGGATAGCGCGACGGGATGCCAAAAAGCGCACATGCGGGAGGCGCCAGGCATCATCAGACTTCCCAGCAGAAGCCACGGGCTCCGTTTCCCTTGCGTCGCCACTTTCCACGGCTTGCGCGCATCCACGGAATGCCGAGGCAACACGATGACACTTCGATGGTCATTGGTTATAGGCTAAGGGGTTGTCAGGTGGGACGAGGCGGGAGGATGATAGAAGCAAGCGGGTTTGCCTAGGGTCACGGAACACAGGGTTAATTTCATTAAGGAAATCGGCGACGATTATGATCGTCCACAAGTTGTGTTTTACTCCGATCAACGATGACTGTGAGTGAATGAAAATCACGACGGAGACTACGACTACTACGCACCAAAGACACTGAGCTGATGGTGACGAGACGAAATTGACTCTTCTGAATGAAGACGCGCAGTGGGAGAATTATTGTGATTCAAGACGGCAGTCCAGTGAAGCATTGAATCACGAAGAGCGGGCAACCTTTTTGACTGCTTGAGTCAACTAGACGAAAGAGGACCACATAGAATCCACGTACTAAGCCCCCGATAAACTTAGATAAGTTGTCATCGACTAGTCTGACACTTATGACTCAAGTTCAAACTGCTAAGTTAATTATAAATATTGTGGGTTTACTCTCCAAAGAATTGGAATGTTTTGGTTACGTGACAAACCTGACTAATTGGGATGTGTCGGGTGATGGCGGATTTAACAACACATTTATATTTACGCGCTTTAACCTAAAAAAACGATATTATGCATAATATTGGTCGCAAAAGCCTACGTGTTAAACTGCTAAGTTAATACTGACCGAACACTTTCCCATAACTTCGCAAGAAGGGTTTCCCTGTGCAATCATACCTGGAAGTAGAGATCCAAGGTGGCAGTCAGATCGGTGTTGTCAGGAAAGCACTAGAAGAGGTAAGAAGAGAGACGCACTCAGTTAACGACACCACCAATACCGTAACCATGCTTTCATTGACCAAGTGAACAACATTAGTCGGTGATTTTAACTGTACAATTTCTTCCGTGGTCCCTCTACGTGAACAGAAACGATGAAGACCATTTCTTTAGAACTCATTTTTGTGTTTCGTTTGTTATGCTTCCCCCGCACTTCCCATTGGCACGGTTGTCTTCGTACGGTGCGCGAAAGAAGCTGAACACAGATACGTAAAGTATCTCCACGCTCCAGGGCATTTGGCGGAGGGCAAGTTCCATTCTGTTATCTTCATGGTCTCTGCAAAGGATCCGGTAAAAAATTCGGAACTGCAATCCGGACGCGGCAACGGTTCTCCAACATCGGGCCAGACTTGTGCTTTGCAGAGCAGCGGCCGACGTCCAGGGGGGGGTCTCTTCCCCTTGGTCGCCTGCGTTTGGGTGCCACTCCAATGCCTGTCCCGCTAAGGTTCCCTCCTCGCTCCCGTCGCGCACGTCCCCGCTCATCGCAACGTCCCCTTCACGACCTCGGCGCGCTCTTTCCACATTCCTATGCCAAAGTCCTCACCCCTAGGTCACGCGAGCTCCAATCAAATTCCCTATCCCCCGACTCGAACAGCGCAAGGAGGAACCGGGACTGTGTAGCCCACTCAAGTTTCCGTGGTGGCCGTGTGAAGTTGGTCAGCGGATAGGCGAGCAATTAGGCTTGAGTGGCAGGAATAATCCTGAATCCAAAACACAAGATATGTATGTATGTTGAACTTCTTTCGCACCGTACGTCGCCCAGCGCGCTAATCGGAGGTGCGGGGAAGGACAACAAACAAGAAGCATCACATAGCTGAGTATAGATGAGCAATTACGTGCCCTCTGTAAACCTTGCACGTGCATCTGTGACGTTGCCGCGTGCCTGGCGAGCTCCACGCTCACCCAAGGACAGCTCCTCACCTGCATCTCCCTTAAATAGTAGCCGATGGCGAAGTTGCGGTCCCCAGTCTGCCTCTCGGACTGGAATCTGTGCCACACGGACAGGAGGCAGCGTTTGCGAATAGGAGATATATTAAACGGACAGGAGATAGCGTTAACATGCCTTGTCATCCACTGAGTTCACGTGATGTCGTCAATCGACGCGAGATCAACCGATTCACTCGCTCGACCAATACTCAGGCACACATGGGAGAGCACCCGCTCACCCGCACCTCCAATTAGCACGGTTGGCTACGTACAGTGCAAAAGAAGTTCAACACACACACGTACTTACATGCAACAGAATCGGAGGAAACGATCTCATACCGTCTTCTGTATGTGATCATGTACAGTACGGAATATCTATGAATAATACAATTACATTTATTTTCTTCGAAGGCCATTGCCTGAAACATTGCTCATTTTTCCTTTTAAGGCAAGTGTTGTTGACAAACAGGGTTGAGAATGCCGTTATTTGTGCACCACTGCTAAAAGCAGCAGCCGCATCATCGTGTAGTCTGTACAGTAAAGATGGTCAATCGCAGCCGTGGAATTAAAACCACAAAACACAGACGCTGAACACTGCCGCATGTAACAGAATTTCCCAGGATCAGGATGAACAACGTCATTGCGGCTTTCAGCAGGTTCTCAATGTTCTGACACAGCAGGCTGGAGTGATGCATCAATGAGGCCATGTGACATGGACTGAAACGTAATGACACGTGCCAGACCACGGGATTTTGATCATCCCTGGTACTCGATTACCAGTGACTATAGTGGCTTGCGGAAGGTGGGTAAATATAAGAGGCCTTTTTTAACGATTTATTTTTACTTTACCAGGTAAGGCCCACTGAGCTATGTAGCTCTTTTTCAGAAGCGACCTGGCCACAAATGATAGCTCAACGAAGTGGCTTATGAATGGAAACAACATTGTGTTTATTGACCAATGGGCCTAATTCTAGGAACACTTGTTTAAACATGACAACCTTGAACCAGTTTCCTAATGTTCACAACATCGGGGTACCCACCCACTGACATTGGTTTAGCAGGTCCAAGGTTATGCAGTATAAACAAATGCTTCAATGCAACAATGATTTGGAAGTGCCCACGGAACAAAGTAGACACTCAACAACGATCAATTCCACTCCTCTGTTGCAAACATGGGGCGGTGTTCGTCCCCACACGGTGGCTCGGTGCCAGTGACGTGACACCGCAAAGGGTTCACCAGTGGCAATTTGGATTTGCCTTTACATGGCTCGCTGTTTACAGTTTACCACCGCTGCAACGCAAAACACTCACGTGGCATTGCTGAAGCCAATGTATTCGTGTCCGGCCATCCTGGCCAGGTTCTCTGTTACCTGTGCAAACACAACCGTGACAACACAAGGAGGGAACACAATTAACAAGTGTCCATTATTGCCTGGGTACTGCCATGGCAGGATGGGTAGCAGACTGAACTTGCAGTCTCTCTGTGTGACAACCACTGGTGATTTCCCACAAAGCAGTTCATCGTTTCATCGAACCTAGAGAGATGATAGGCTGAGGTGACCCCCAAACGGGATTTCAACTCAAAGCCTTGACTGGAAGCCGTGCACTCTAAGCACAGCACCACGTAGCTCAATGTCACTTCAATTACACGCGCATCGTGAATGTTATGCAATGCCCACGGCTGTCTGGCTGTAATTTTCGGATTTTACTGCGTCTTGTTCAGGATGTTGTTCCGCTCGACATACTGGGAGCTTCTTCTGAAGAAAGCTCCGAGTGCGTGGAGCGAAACATCGAACATCACCACCGAGCAGCGTGCGGCCCGACAACCCGAAAAACGCATCGGAGAGCCGCACAACACAGCCGCAAAAGCCTGCGTGGTATTAGGCAACGCGGTGAACGTATAGTGGGCGGCACACTGTCAACGTGCAGTGTGTTTACAAATGTTATCCGTTGGAGGTATATTCGACCAATTAAATTTTTGTGAAAGCCATGGCTACGATGGTCAGCCATTCGTCAAATTATAATAAAGTATCATTGATCAGACCACGTTCATACGAACTTCACAGATTCGTATTAAACAAACATGTACGCCGTGACCGTTCCGAGGTGTGTAGGGAACTCGCCGCCTCACTTACGTAGTCAAACTTCTCTGCTGTGCTGGCTCCTTGCTGTGAAAGCAGAGAAGGAAACCGCTTTTAGAAGTGCCGCTTGAATTGAAACTTCAAAACGCATGCCGAAAGTCCATGCGGCTGTCTGGCCACGAATTAAAATTTCACGATTATTCTACGCGATGGCCTGAATCCACCGACCTTGATGAGGGACGTGATGACGATGGAGCCCGAGTTGACCATGGGGTTGTGGGGTTTGTCTGCACAAGCGGGACACAGGCAGATGCACACGCGTCACGATCAGATGGCTTCTCTGGCCACGAGAAGAAAGCTCCTATGTAATTATAAAAAAAAAAAACATCCATTGTGTTGATGCCTCCTACGGTTAAACCATCCATCTTGCGAACTTCCCTCTGTCCTGACGTCACATGCGCGCCATAAGCGCTGCCGATTGCGAAGTTATAATCATTCGTAAGGCTTATTCGTAAGGCTTACGTTGAGTGAACCGCAGTTATTCACTTTTCAGCAATCTTTATTCGTACTTGAAGTATGTCAAAGCGCAAAAGCAAGATGAGACAATTGTGATGCACAATTACGGAGTTTAGGCAAACAGATATCATGAGAATCGTAAAGTCACGACAACCGTCAATGTGTGTATGTCGAACGTCTTTCGCGCCATACGTAGCCAACCGTGCTAATTGGAGGTGTGGGGGGAAGGACAATAAACTAAACTCGAAAAAAAGTCACACGGTATCGTGAAAAAGGACATTGTTGGAACTCTGGTTGCCACGTGGTGTATATACAGGGTGCTTGACAAAAAATGTTAACACTTATATGGGACTATCGTTTTTCATGTAATAAGAACGGATAATACACTGAAACATGATAACAAATTTATGTTAATAGCTTCAAAAGTCAAAGAGTCTACATTAAATTTCGATTTAAAGCTTTCGTGACTGCAGGAATTCATCTAAGAGCCTACATTAGTTCACCATCAATGTCAACACATGCCTGGAATCTTCTCCAGGTGGTCTCCAGAGCTGCAAACTCTCAGAAGTTTTAACATTTTTTTAAAGCACCCTATATGTACGTATGTACAAACTTCTTTTGCACCGTACGAAGGCAACCACGCAAATCGGAGGTGCGGGGGGACGGACGGACAACAAACTAAAAACGCAAAAAAAAGTTACACGATATCGTAAAGAAATTAAATCACGGCAACTGCGGTTGCCACGCGTGGTGTCGGGCCCTTACTGTCCTCGTTGAGCGAGAGGGTGTTGAAGCGCAGTCCGCTCGGCTCCTTGCCCACGTATCGGTGCACGTGCTGCGTGCCCAGCTCGTTGGCAGCCACAGAGTAGACGAGAGGCTTCACGCACGACTGCAGGCAGAAGGGCAACTTTGTGTCGCCCGCCGAGTGCCTGGCGGACGCACAAGAGACCCCCCGTTTACCAAGAGCCACAATGCATATACTACTTTTTTCAAATTTTCTTGCTGTGGATTTCACACCTGATGACGATTGCTTGTGTTGCAGTCGAAACGTCGTGAGAATTTTTTTTTCTAATATTTATATTACTTTATGATTTCCCTTTTTTATCGAAAGAACCAAGAATATGAATCCCTGCCATCACGAAAGTTTTAAATCAAAATGCATATACTATCAGAGCAGTTTTGTTCGCACGTTTTACCCACAAGCACGTGTGGTTAATGCAGAATTGATTACTTGCAAGAAGGTATTCATTTGGTGTTTGAACATATTAACCCAACTCCTGTTTCATTTCCAGAAAGGGTAAACCCTATTCTTATTTTTCATACTGGCCAAAAAAACACATCCCATAGCTAAAGATAAATTTGTCCTCACAGCCCTGGGATCAGCTGGTTGGGTGTAACCGCCAGATTATGGTCCGAATCAGCCATCGCAAAGTGTCAATACCATGTTACGTGTTTTTTGTGTTTAGTTTGTTGTCCTCCCCCCCCCCACACCTCCGATTATCAGGGTTGGCTGCGTTCGGTGCAAAACAATCCAACACATTCACACTGATGGTTGTCGTGACGTAACAATTCTCGCGATATCCGTTTGCCGAAACTCCGCAACTGCGCACCACAATTGCATCGCCTTGCTTGTGCGCTTTTGGCATACTTCAAGTACGAACAAACATTGCTGAAAAGTTAACAGCTGCAGTTCACTCGACGTCAACCTCGCGATAACTCTTGCGAGCGATTACAACGTTCCAATCCGCAACGCTTCTGGCGCGCTCAAACAGGCGCTTGTCGGTGGCATGAGTCGCTCCTGGCAGCCGCGAGTGAGCAGCGTCAAATTCTAAGTTTCTAGGGCATGGGGCCCAGTTGTTTTTTGTTCACAGGATGACCCGCCGTTGACCGCCTAGAAAAAAAGGTGGCACCCGTTTTTTGTTTGTTTTAAACTGACTGAAGGATCGAAGTCTCAAGCCTTCTTGCTGTGAGTTTGAACACTTCAGCCAGACAGCCACAATGCATTTTTGGCTTCGGAGTGTTGAAACATGACTGGCATCTATTATATATACCCCGCACACTATTAGGGAACACCGAAGTTAATAAGCTTTGGTGCTGGGTGAGTTGTCAGCAATAGCTATATGCTAAAACAGGATGTTATCTAACAGAGATAATGTGTCCCACACGGTAGAGTAACCATAACTCTGTGTTTGGCAGGAACCCTCATTGTTGGCACGCTGTATATGATGCATAAGTCAAGATTCACAAACACATTCGTTGTCCAATATCTAACGTTACTTGGCTCCTATGCTGCCTGAACGATCATGTGCTAAACTTAAACGCGCAGGCACACTCGCATGCACACGCACACGGACACACAGGCTCACTTGGAGCATCGACTAACAAATATTCCCATTGTAATTGCCGTTGGCATTATCTGGCTCATTACTATTGCAGTGGGCGGCGTGGTGGCGCGGCGCGTGGTGAGTGCACTCAACCGTGAACCTGGTGACCTGAGTTCGATTCCTGGCCACGGCTAACATCAATGGAGCGTGATATCTGCCCTGACCAGCACGGCGGAGTACGGTAAAATAACCCCCTTACCCACAAGGCATGGGAAGGCCCTCAATCAGCAATGGATTTGTAATAACAGCCATAGAGGGTTCACGTGGGGATTGGCTTGCCGGTCCTGCTTGTAGCCAATAAGGGTTGAGATAGGGACCATGGCCCAGGCGTGATCACGACATGTCATCAGGAGTGATTGGCCTAGCCATTCGGGGCCCCAGCTAATGGGGAGCCGGATGAGGGGCGTGGTCCCGGGATTGACAGGGAACCATCGAGAATGGTCGAAGCTGTCCATGAACGATTGGCTGGGGGGACCACGTGACGAAGGTATTAAGAGAGAGTGAGAGAGAACGATCGAGAGCAGACTGAAACTGACAAGAGCAGGGTCACGCGCGGACGGGGGCTCTGGGTGCCACGTGCGCGGTGGGGACTTAGTGCGAAGTCTGTCCTCTCTCCGTTGTCTGCCAGCAACGGAGAGTGAGGGAGCAAAGTGTATTGTGGAGTGGAAATAAAAGGACTGATTCCGAAGCCGTCTCAAGAAGGATTATTACAGATTGACAAAAGAGTAGGTAACATGTAGGTACAGTGAAACTCCTACTGTAGGTTTCCCTCGCTCTATGCAAGTTTTTCGTTGTGCCATTCCTTGCTGTAAATGCGGCTTACCGATGATTTCTACCCCAAATTCGCTAGAATGCGGTTTGAATTCACTCACGTGCGGCTATGCGGCCGGATGTGGGACAAGATTGTGGTGCGTAGTGTGTGTACTGTGTATGTACTGTGTGTATACTGTGTTGTGTCCATACAGCAAGGCAAACCAGTATCTGATTTTACGTGGGAGTTAACTCAGCCCATCATCCGAATAAGTCGATAAAATAAGTTCCACCTTATGGTAAGTAAAAATAGTGGTCATACTTTAGTGAGACTGGATCCATTTTCTTGTAGTTTTTCATAGCCACCGATGGTGATGAGCAAGGATATGCTCTTAAATATGAAAAAGACTTGGAAAACTTAAGAACTATCCTCACTTTTTACAGTCACCACAAAACAAACAATACATCAAACAAATTATCCTCTGGTTAAATAACGTCCGGTTAAATGTATACATCAGCCATGCCTTGAAGAATTACGGGTAACTTTCAAGTAAAGCGAGGTTTGCTCCTTATCTACAAATAAGTATTTAAAATTCAAAACGTCACCTCTGCCCATCCACAGTGCAGATGGAGACACCCCAAAGGTCCTTGCTGAACTTTGCAAGTTGTGGAATATAGTCAGCAACCTGCATCCAGCATGCACAACAACACACACCCACACACACGGAGAATACAAGAGGTGTCTGTGCAGCTTCGGAGAACAAGAAGAACGTCAATGCCAAGAGCCAACACTGCTGAGATCCCGACTTAAAGAGTCTGGACAGCCGTAAAAGTCACATTTATAGTTTCCACGAGGACATAACTGAAGTTTTGAAGTTTTAAACTTAAGTTGTCATCCCGCTCGTAAGTTTCCAAATTTTTGACAACACCTTGCCCCAGGTGAGGAGGGTGGTAGCTCACCTTGCCCCAGGTGAGGAGGGTGGTGGCTCACCTTGCCCCAGGTGAGGAGGGTGGTAGCTCACCTTGCCCCAGGTGAGGAGGGTGGTGGCTCACCTTGCCCCAGGTGAGGAGGGTGGTGGCTCACCTTGCCCCAGGGGAGGAGGGTGGTGGCTCACCTTGCCCCAGGTGAGGAGGGTGGTGGCTCACCTTGCCCCAGGTGAGAAGGGTGGTCGCTCACCTTGCCCCAGGTGAGGAGGGTGGTGGCTCACCTTGCCCCAGGTGAGGAGGGTGGTGGCTCACCTTGCCCCAGGTGAGGAGGGTGGTGGCTCACCTTGCCCCAGGTGAGGAAGGAGGTAGCTCACCTTGCCCCAGGTGAGCGCCCGCGCGTTCTCGTGGATGTTGTCCACCTGCGCCGTGAAGTTCTCAAAGTCGGGGATGACGAACTTGCGGCGGAACGCCTGCGTGAGCAGCACGATGTTGCTGCCCACGCACCTGGGGAGACATGAGGTCTCGTAATCAGGGATTGTAACTTACAAATCGATGGGCAGCAGAGTGGACGTCATTTCCCGCTGTAACCATAGGATATCGTTGCACAATGGCGCATTCGAGGAGCCTCAACATTAACCCACCGCCGCAAGAGGGATGAAACGACGGCATCTATTCATCGGTGAATATATGTTCTGAAGCTCGCTATGCGTGCATCGGTTTGCTTGTGTGACGATTAGTGCTCTACGTTTGTAAATATCGCATCTAATGGATACACGCCACCACAGCAGCCTCGCCATTCAGCACAACGTTAACGACAGAATCGATTCGAGTTGAAGGACCGCACACTATCGTGGTTAACTCTAATATCCATACTTGTGGCTCGTCTTTAATTCATCAAATCACCAGGAGGGGTTCGTCATTGCGTAAAACTGCAGAACAATCGGCATAGAGTCACCACAACCGTTCAACAACGATTCATGCTCTTGGGTATAGTGTTTGTGACCTTTAACGGGTTTCAAAAATCTTGCAGTTTTTTCCCCTCACACCCCCCCCGCCCCCCATAGTACGGTGCAGTATAAAAATAGCACATCGGTATAAAATATTAATATTGCATATCAAGCGTGGGCGCATGCAACAAAGACGCACGCACGCATACAAATGAAATAATTCTGCTCGTATCCTTAGTCCCCGTGGGGGCCACGTGCTGTTGTCAAGAAGCGATTAGAGGGCGGGCGGTGTGACGAGCAGCGCACACCACCTGGGCTGTCTGCGTCGCCCCAACGCTGATGATCCCACATCGCGCGAGGCATCGATTACATGCGAGGGGAAGGCCGGACCGCATTTAGACGACCAAATGCCACCGACGTTATATGTGACCAGGAACTTAACGCACGTCGCCAGGATGGTAGCATAATATGCTGACCAACCATCAAATCACTACATCCCACACATGCATACACTCACACACACATTTATATATATGCAGGCATGAATGTACAAATCCAGTGTATCGCCTAGCTAGTGTCAGGGCTAGTTTTGTCATTGGCTAATCGATAAGACAGAGTGAGAGGGTACGGTAAGAGACAATAGTCATGGGTACCCTTGACAAGGAACCGAACTTATTTCACTCAAACTGCGACGCAATGTGATACCCATCAAATCACCTCGCCGCCATACCCCGACACCCCGCCTCACACAAAAAACATTCCCAAAGTGGGAAAACATAACACATACAACAAAGAGAAAGATCTCCCGTGTAGCCTTGACAGGATGTTAGGGCAAGTGCTACTAGCGAGCACCTATGAAGGCCAGAACAGTACACAAGGTGGTGGGTGGCCAGCACCACGTCCGGCCGCCTTTGTCTCCCTCGTGGCAATATTATTACACATCGCACCAGGTACTCAATTGAGGCTGAGTCGACCTAGGGGAGGCCGAAGACCGGTTCAGATACTCGTCACTGGTGTTGGCCGCGAGTGTGAATCGAGAGCTGGGGTCTCTGTGTTTCGTAGCGCAACATACGCCAAACGCACGTGTTAAGCTGACGGCCAAGCACAGGACGAGCAGAGCCACGTGGCACCGGCGGGGCATGCACGCCCCCACAAACGCCCGGTGAGCAGCACAAACAACTGCCTGGGGTGTGGCTCGTTGCATGCGCCGTGATTGGTCAACCAACTATTTGAGTTTTGCAAACTCTCGTGGCGTGCGGATAAATAACAATCGGCAAGGGTGACCCCCGTGGTCGAGAGCTGCGCTTCGTATGAGAGAAAACACACTCGCGTAGTTAATGCTCGACGCTTAGTCCAGTGATTTGTATTCTATAGCAGCGATGTTAATGTATGACAGCATGGGAGCTGACTTTATAAGACCTCGTAAATCCTGACGTGCTTATTTTGTTACGCTATTACACAACAACGCAACGCGATAGGGGGTTTTAACATCACACAGAAGCGTCTACCCATATCTGACGATGGGACACTGGACACTCGGCCTTGAGTTAGACTGCAAAAACAAATGCATGTTGTTGACCTTGGACATTTAACTCAGCGGGACACACAGTAAACACACGTAACGTGTTTTGACCAAGCTGATAAAATCACACCACTAATAATTGTGAAGTGACCAAGGCACGATTGTCACGCGATTGTCTGTTTCTCTCC
This sequence comes from Lethenteron reissneri, assembly GCF_015708825.2. Lineage (NCBI taxonomy): Eukaryota > Metazoa > Chordata > Hyperoartia > Petromyzontiformes > Petromyzontidae > Lethenteron > Lethenteron reissneri. Next base: position 2,546,423 of record NC_083798.1, on the reverse strand, counting down.
AGAGAGTGTATGTCATTATGGAATTCCAAAGTCGTTGTGGAATGTGTCTGCAGACATATGCACAAGACCGATAATTGAAATTATTGAAACATATCATATACATGGTTGCGCTGTACAGCTCTCTGCTGTGTTTGTGTGCGAGTTGAACCATGTGTTGTGCGAAGTGATGTCCAATGTTTCTCAGCCTGCGAACATCAACTCACTCCACTTGAGAATCTGGTTTAATCAGACGGCTGTCCGGATCAAACCCTGGTCCCCAACGGTGCCAGCCCAGCGCTCTGACCTCTAAGCCACTCGGCCATCTTTCTTAACCCTTCTCCGTTCCGAGACGTCTGCAAGTCGCGGGGTGGGTGTCCCGTTCACCGCTGAATCTCGGAACGCGCAAGCGGCTCTGCGTTAAATTATTTAGAGAGGCGTAGCGCCGCTGTTTTTAAAGACATTGTACTCACCGCAGAGAACTGTAGCGACACGACCGCACTCTACGATAGCCGGCGCCAAACTGTGCCACGCGCTCTCCCCGCATGGCCTCTTACATATGATGTACACGTACGAACACGTACGTCATCGGAACGGGTTAAATGGAGTCCAGAGCCACTGGACTACCTGGCGCCCGCACGCATATACTGCGAGTGACGGGACGCCTCTGGGTGAGCGGCCGGCGGTGATCACCTCCGGAAGAGCTCCTTGTCCAGGGTGACCCCTTCGGACGCCGTCTTCACCGCTTTGCGCAGCGTCGTCATGGAGTCTCGCAGGCGCGGGTCCGACGGACGCAGCCCGGTGGCCTTGAGGGCCTGGGGAGACACGGGGACACTGTGGTGGGCGCCACGCAGACAGACGCTCCACCCCCCCACCCGCCGTGTGATACTCACGTTCACCTGAATGGCACGTTCAGGTTATGTTGACCGGAATCACGTTCGCTCATGGCGACAGTGCGTCACATCGACAGGCGCGAGCTGACAATCCAGCCAGGTAATGCGACTGTCTGCACTCTCCTTTCATCTCCCTCGCTGCCATCAGTTGGTGTGAAAAACACAGACGCTTTCAACCAGTGGAAAGGTCAAATGGATCACTCTTTACCCAAGCATTGTTATAATGGGTTTTGTATTCATAAAACATTAACCAGCACTGTGGAAGGCTTTAAACACCCATGGGCGAATCATTTCTGCAGAGTCAAATGGAATGGTGCACGGATAACAAAGTTACGCATGACTGGCACGGCGAGTACTGCTGGTGGGACTGAGTATTGGGAGTCGGCCTAACATTTGGCACGGGGCTGGTTCTGCAATAACTCAACAGATAAATCTGGTCCTTGAAAACCGTTTTTGGGTGGTGCGACTTGGGGACTGGGTCAAGTCGGGGGTCTCCCCCGGTATCTTTATCGCTACGCGTCCAAACAGACCTCCGTGTGCTCACGTGTGTCAATCTATCTCTTTGACGGCAAATACGCCACCGGGGGTCAGCCGGGGCAGTTACGTACGGTGATGAACTTCACGATGGGTATCTTGTCCTGTCCCTCTGCGATGGTGTCGAACAGCAGGTCTTCCAGCTTGGGCAAAAGACGTGTTCCCCTCTTCCTGGGTGAACAGAAGCACAACAGCAGTGAACTTTGACTCAGCCAGGTTGGTGTGGGCCGAGTGGCCGGAACACGCGACGTTGAGTCAATTTACCAACGATCCACAATTCTATTCCCTCCTCCCCCGCCTCCCTGGGGAGCTGAACTATTCTGAAAAATGATGCAAGCAAAGGTCTCGGCTGCAATGAAACAGGAAGTGTAAAAGGTCATCTAAAAACAATTACAAATATGTAATAAAAGCACTGAGGCGCGTTATCAGGCTATGGCCTCTGTTGTTCAGCATGATGTCTGAGGTTTCACTCTGCACGCTGAGAGCTTCTTACAGGAACCAAAGCCTCATCTCCACGAGAAACGTCGGACGTCAAGTGAGACAATATGCCATTCAGCCCGAATACACTTCGGAGAGCTATCCAGCAGAGCCACAAAAAAGTAAGCAAGTGTGCGTCAATGCACTTAAATATAGAAAGTATCCATTCTCCGTTGACTGTTGGGCAGTGCTCTTCTGCTATGGAAATTTCACATTTGTAAGGCGAAGGCCAATTTGTTTATAGGACAGCCAGCATTTAATTCTCACAAAGCCATACTAATTTAATTGATGTATTTTCCAATTGTGTCCCTCCAACAAATAATGACTTCTGTTCAGCGAACTTGTAAATAACTTTCCTTTTGTTAAAACTTCACATTCGCCCAAATTTGGAGCCTTCTTCGTAAAATTCTTCAATAAATTTTCTTCCATTAATATCCATGAATACCCATTAATTGCCGTGATCAAATAATGTTCATCTGCAATATCCGTGCGATATTAGTGGAAATGAGTGAAATTGTATTTGGAAGCATGACTCTGTATCCAATTCCAAATTTAGCGCACAACAAAATATCTTTTCGAATGCATCCGCGGAATTTCCACTCTTGAATTTTCCACCCCCAGCAGCAGAGCATTGTTTAATGTCGAACTGGGCGACTCAAGGGCCAGACGAATGTCCGGTCGATCGCGGCGGCTTGTGGAACATTGTCACCAAAGCTCCGGGCAACGTGGAATAGCAGACAGGACAGACATTGTGTATTTCCAGCCAGGTAATTTCAGTTTCCATTGGCAGTGACTGGGTCTTAAGATGTCCATTTATTTAAAAATAATCTGGTAATCCAATTCATTGAGTGAGATCACACTTTGTAGTTTGATGCTATAAAAAAAAGTATTGAATTGCACTGTAATCTCCCGTTGTACTGTGCTTGTGGTCAGAGTTTTGGTTGCACTTTTAAAAAAATGCATCAGATAAACAAGTCCCTCTCAGTGCGCTAGATTATCTATCATCAATAAGAAGTATACCCATCATAAACCAATCTGATCAGCTCACTCAGATACGATGCCTTGTATGCCACTGCGTAGGTTCTCACAGTTGTGCAATGTAGCTCCAAGCTGAAATGTAGCATAATTCAGTAAAACTCATGCCTAATAGATATTAAAGGTTGAACAATTTTATCCATTTAGTGTAGTATACATAACATGTCGTGTATAAACAAACCCTTAATATGAACATTAAGCGTGTTATTTTTATTACGTATTTTTGTATTTACATTTTACGATAGTCGTTTGAAAGTGTCTACCAATAGCACAGACAGACAGATGTGGGTTTGAGTCTGATGAGTCCCCAGACCCTTGCTGTAAAAAAGAGGGATGCGGGTGGTGGGCTGGGTACAGAGTGGCTTCACATTACACCCTGGGCCATGTGTGGCCATGCTAGAGTTACTTTACAGCGCATCACTGCAGGCAATTTATAGCCATCAGGGCAGCCTGTTGCACAGCCTTCCAAAGCATGCCACGTGCACTCACAGTCAAGGCCAACCTCTGCTGTCTTGTGAATGTCACCAAAGTGTGCCCGCAATACCAAACATTGGTAACAACACTCCTTCGCTTACCCAAGAAAGCCTCGCTAAGTCTAAAAACGTTCTTACATTGGGATCATTGGCCGATTCCTTGATTAGTGTTAAAAGTGCATATTGCATCATTATTCAATTTAGACTCAAACAATTGTGTTGTTAGAAGTTTTTAAAGTCAAGGATTTTAAGAAGCATTGGGGCGATGCTCATCTCCACAGGTGGCCCAAAGCCAGTGGTGAAAATTCTCCATAATACAGGTTTTGGGTTAGATCGCGTAAATATAATTGTGTCGTTAAACCCGCCACCACCCGATACAGCCAATCAGTACGGTTTGTCAGGTAAACAAAACATGCCAATTCGTTACTAGTTCAGCACACCGGTGTGTTGGAGAGTAAACCCACAACATTTATAATTTGAGTACGAGGTTTCGCTGGTAATTACAACCAGCATCATCAGGCGACAGCCAGACTTGTGGATAAATCCTCATGTTTTGGTCTTAGAGGGATAAATATGAGGTCGTCACTTGTGAGCAAATCTTACCCACGCTATCCCACACCGTTATTACCATCGTGCAACTGCTGCCTCTCATATCGGTGCATATTATATCCAACACTGAGGAATCATCGATTAAAAGTTGACCCCTGACCAGGGATTTGACTTCACAACCTTCTGATTCTGAGTCGAGTGCTCTCAACCAGTGCCACAAAACAGCTGGGTAAATGTCATACTCCTGCATTAAGATATTTCGAGAGGGATTTTGAGTCAATGAAAAAAAAGCCTTTTTAAAAATAAATAAACAAAGCAGGCAATATATCTCCACATATCTGTCCCACCACGCAGAAGACAAAAGTATTATTTACACTTGCCAACACCCACTGTGTGTCAAAGCCGGTCCACAGTCCGCTCATGTGCTGCTGTGGTTGTGCACTCCCAGAGGGCCTTGTGGTTGATGGCAAACTTTGGGGCGTTTTGGTGTGGATGGACAGATATTGTGATATAAACAGTCTGCTGAATTATTTCGTTATATTCTCCACAATGACGATCATGACACTTTTGTGCAAAGATGTTATACTGCATTTGTAGAGGTAACGAGTAAAAAGATGTGTAACTACTTCGTTGACTTACGTCAAGTGAAGATTTCAATTGTCATCATACACCAAGCATGTCCCAATAGGTCTCCGAGTGATTCATGTCTTGGTGGAGATGCTCGGCTGACTTTGCCGACTCCATTGACTTGGGTGGCTGGTTACATCTCGTGTGACCGCTCAGGATTTTAATCCAGGATCTCAACGGTGTTGGATCAGCAGTCCAGTTTGCGAAAACATTTCTTAAAGCACTGTACAGTGAAACTCCTTGTAACAGAGGCCATGGATTTCCATACTTGTATTATCAGGGCACCCAATCGATTTGTGTAAAATCATGTTGCCTATCAGTGTATACTTCATACTCGCCATCTACGGATAAGTGGAGTAACCGAGAAGATGGTAGGAAAACTCTTCCTATCATCCGCGGGTAAGTCACCCAGAAGTGGTCGCTGACACATTCTCACTTCATCCTATTATCCGAGCCTTTGTGAAAAGAAAAAGGAGTGGTCCTGAAGTGGTGGAAAATTCAATCGATTATCCGTGTTTACCCGTGCTACACTGGGCATTATTGCACAGACAAGAATGTGGATAATAGGATCTGCCCCTAGAGCCCTCCACGTCAAATTGGATAACAGGAGTTTCTCTGTGAATGGCTAGGATATATCCAGGTGAAATAGCCACAGGGTCAACTCAGCCCCGAGATGGCCATCATCACCATCATCAGTCACACGGAAGTGGTGCTATAATCATTCTGTTATCTGCATTTATCCGGACAACCGCACAGATAGTATAAATTATTCCCTGGTAAACACAGATAAAAGGATCCGCCAATCGTGCCCTCCACATAATCGTTCTAACTACAATTTCTGAATATGATGCTCAACACTGGTGGCCAAAGCTGCGTCCATCTGCCCTTAGATGTTAGTGTAGGCTTGCGACTCTATATTTATTTTAGAAATTGAGAAAATAAACCGTTTACTAAACATGCTCCACTTGACACCACTCCACACAGCACTAGTGGGCAGCACTCCGAGGTAGACAGCCAAGGGCACGCTGCACAATTCATACGCGCGAGAAGTGCGTATCCACACCGTGGAAAAGCAATGAGCCATAATGTATCCGTGAGGACGTGTTGCTTGTCCTTTAATCTGATCCTGTCTTCTTTCTTCTTCTTCTGTTGGTAGGGCTGGCTTCCAGCAGTGCCTATCTTCAGTATCTCTTTACTCATGTGGAGCATCGGATGTTCGTGGTGCTGTGCTTCGAGTGCTTGTCACACAACAGCAAGGTGGGAAGTTTCAATCCCAGCTTGGAGGGGTCAGCTCATCACTCTGGAGTCACCGTCACTTTGTGCTTCATGAAAACTGGCCCACAACAGTTGGGCTGATAAGACACTGGCTCTGCCATAGGAATGTGGAATTTCCAGTACTCGCAATGGTAAACCGACAGACATGCACCATCCAATGCTTGTGTGGGCACTGGGACACATCACAAAGTGGTCTCAATGAGGCATTACAAAAGAAAATCCATGCACACTTTAGAATTATTAAAACGACCCATTTTAGGCTGGCTGTGCGCCCTGCTTCCATAACTAATCAAACATAACGATGGAAATAGATAGGGGCCCATGTGGTAGTGTACACACAGAGTGGGCAGCAAAAACACATTCAACTGCAACCACATTAACGTGATCTGCACAAATGAACCAGTCAGATGAATTCAATATCCATCATTAATTTCACCAGATGAGTCAGAGCTGTACATTTAAAGCATGGTCCTGATCCAAAGGGAATTGGGTTATGCTCTCCATTGAAGGGCATGAGCTGCGGTGGGCATGCCACGTTGCCATGTTGAGGGCAACTCGAATCTGTCCATTGGCAAGAGCTCTTTAGCCCGATCTCTGTTACTCCGATGTTGCCAGAGTGCTTCTGCCACCAGACTGGGTGCACTGTGAGAGGACACATCTAGTGGGGGGGAACTCGTTAGCACGTGGTGCCAGGGTAGACCCTGGCGTCTTGGTTAATGCGCATCACACTCGCCCAGGGATCGTCAACCACTTGCGACTCGTTGGCTGCCCCTTTGCGGGAAGCTGTTTTTTAAAAAAACACGTGAATCTTAAAACGTAACTTAACGCAAAAAATAATGGGTTAAAAATGGCAGGGAATGGGTCACTGTCTTGGTGACGAAAAAGTGCACTGTCAAACTGCATTGTTAAAGAATAACTAAATGGAGAAAAAAAACAAATAGACGCAGTTTATTCCATCACCTATTTTGTTTATTTAAGTCGCAATGCGTATTCGCCATCTGCGGTATGCCTGCTGCTGCTATGTTTGTGTCCAAGTAGCCGTGCGTGCGATACGGCTCTCAAACTATTTTGGTCAAAGACAAAAACACGAACACGTGGCTCTTCTTTGAAAGGATACCGAGCCCTGCGCTAGCCCGAGCGAATTCCTCATACACCAGCTGCATTTCACGCTGTCAAATTATATATTTTTTGCCCGAGTCGTTAAAACTGCTGGAGCTAGTGATGTTAAGAGCTCACACATTCTCAGGTCAGCACGGCTACATTTGTATCCCACCGCCCCCTCCCCTTTGGTAATATTTACAATGATTTATTTCAGAACGAGTTGACCTTTTAGGATGTCCAGCCCGGTACAAATCGTACTATCGCGTTCCACACACTGACGCTCATCACCGACCAAGGTCATCCAGGTTCGCAGCAGCGAGGTGCGAAAACGGCTGCGCCACTGATCCCATCGAATCATCCCTTCCGCACCTGTGGGTCCGGCTGCATCACAAATCACGCAATCCCGCCCCCCCTTAGTTTGCCCAAACAGTGTGCACTAAGGGCCAATTACCAGCAAGGCACTGTGTGTGTGGAACAAGCCGCCGGTCTATTTTTGTCTTGAAGCTCAAGATTCAAGCCGAGGCTCTGACTCGGACCTTTTGACATTTGGACAGAATGGGCTCCCGATATCCACACGTCATCTCAGGCATGATGATGATGATGAACGATCGGGTTGGAGGATTATTTTTTTTCGTGGGGCTAAAGTAACCACTGCGCCCACTGCTTTTCATTGAGGCTCGGCACAAGACGACTGCGTCATGAGCCCGACTTTCTTACGTTCCATTGCAGCTCACGGCCACCATCAGTGGCGAGTGACATCTGAACCGGTCCCAAATCTTCCCCCACTGCACCAGCCCGCATTGCCCAGCGTGGCGAAGTATGGTCAGACAACGTGCACGGTGCGGGGAGACCTTCACCCAACAGTCCATTGACCACAGGCTGCTGCTGATGTTATTGTTTACAACGTGAACACACACACGCCACACACAGACAGACGTCACCCGCCACTCACGTCTCGCGTGGCCGTGCTGCCGAGCTGGGATGCTGCGTTGCGAGGCTCAGAGGCGACGGCTCGGGCTTGCCGAGCTCCAGCCGCGGGCTCGTGGCCACGCTGCGTCGGCACGAGAACCTCCCCAACCCGAGGCCGACTGCCGCCCGACCACAGCCGGGACCCAGGGTCTGCGACATGGACCGCAGCAGCTGCTTGCCCAGCGCTGGCCGGCGCGAAATGCCCGAAGCGGTCTGCATTGTGCCGCGTGCTGTCCAATGTAACTCCGGCTTGCTGCTGCCCCCGCCGCGTTGTGCTGTCGTCGCTTTATGCTGCTGCAATCGTCCCTGATGTCTGCCGCGAGATGAGATCAAGCGATGTGGAGGGAAGGGAAACACGTGGCGGTGACGGTGTCAGAAGCTGCAGCAGTAGCAGCAGCAACGATATAACGGTGCTGGGGTTGGCCGCCACGTGTGCGTGACTGTATGTCCACAGCCCCGCCCACTGGTGATGTAGCCCCGCCCACTGGTGGTGTAGCCCCGCCCACTGGTGATGTAGCCCCGCCCACTGGTGATGTAGCCCCGCCCACTGGCTGTGTAGCCCCGCCCACTGGTGGTGTAGCCCCGCCCACTGGTGGTGTAGCCCCGCCCACTTGTGGTGTAGCCCCGCCCACTGGTGGTGTAGCCCCGCCCACTGGTGGTGTAGCCCCGCCCACTGGTGGTGTAGCCCCGCCCACTTTTGGTGTAGCCCCGCCCACTGAGTGAAACAGACCCGCCCACTAGTGGTATTGCCCCAGCACACTGGTGGTGTAGCCCCGCCCACTAGTGGTGTAGCCCCGCCCACTACGGGTGTAGCCCCGCCCACTGAGGCAGTGTTATAGAAGGAAATCGTTGAGTTTCTTACCGAAGGAGAGTTTAAATTTGATCGGACGTTTGACATTCGTTTGACTTTCGCAACGAAATCAAACTTAGCCAAACCCTTCCCATCCTATTCCTATACCTGTCAACCCTTTATCAGTGCCTACATTTATACGAAACAATTCCGACCTTAGTGGTCACCCATAAATCACAACGTTCACCCTACAATGTCCCATCACAAGGGAGAAACACAAACAAATGTCATCTTTTGGTTTGCCCGTATTGAAACGGCTGTGACGCCGTATGGACCTGAACGCTTAATTTCCCTGAACAAGAATACGGCTAAGGGGCCGTCCATAAATGACGTCACGCACCTAGGGGGGGGGGGGTAAGACATTTGTGACGATGTGTGACGAGGGGGGGGGGGTTGAGAAATGTGACGTCACATCAAAATGCGCAACTTTAAATAAATATAGACAACACGTTCTACTTAATTAAATATACTTTTTATTAAATGTATTCTCCTACAACATCAGAGTGCAGCGCCACATTAAATACGCACTACAATGACAATAGTTTAAAGCGATTTGAAGCGTGTTTTATTTTGGGGGGGGGGGGAGCAGAGCTTTGTGACGTCATATTTGAGGGGGGGGTCTGCCTTTTTGCGACGCCGTGTGACGAAGGGGGGGGGGGTCAAAAATAAAAAAAATTGTCCAAAATCGCGTGACGTCATTTATGGACGGCCCCCAAACCGAATGGGTCGGTGACGCGGTTTGTGTTCCAGCTGGAATGCTGTGGCCAAGTTGCTTCCGATGCGAACGTCAAACGAATTATCATCAAACGTCCCACCCCGCTTCCCTTCCGTGGGTGACCTCGTCACTGGCGGTTGGCAACTGGCACGGGAATTCAACTCCACACCCCTCGGTCGTCGGCGACATAAATAGCGACTGGCATGGCGCCTCTTACTCTTCAATAGTCCTGCCTTGACCGTTTAACTCGGCGTTTCGTTGAGCTCGCCGTCAAGTTAAATCATTGATGTAGTTCACAAATAATCATGATAAGACGTATACGTTATCCGGAATCAATAATACTCGGATCGCTGGGACATTGTATGAGAATCCAGGGGACACTCACGTGCTGGGTGTCCCGTAGTTTATCTCCGGTCTCTTCCTTCTTGCGAGCACGGGCTCTATCGCCACTGTACTATAGTGGAAATTATTTTAGTATCCTATTACATTTTCAACACAATTCCACTCTTCGATTCATATTTAGCCTCTAAATCGGAATGCCGTCTCACACGACAGTGGGCACGTGGTGATGGTAGTCCACCAAAATCGTGTCCCAGTTAATGCATAGTCACGTGGTTGTGGTTATTATTATGACGTCACAAAGAGGCGGAAGTGGTGTGCGACCCCCCCTCTTTCCACCCACCTCCCCAGGGGTTCCTGCTTCCCGTGCTGGGCATCAGCAACGTTTCTCACACAGGAATCCCTGCGATAAGTCGCCGCGTTATGCGTTGTTTCGCATATACGTTGCCGATTCATTAGGGAACCTATTGCCTTGTAAGTGTGATGTTTCACACATGGGTTCTTTAAAAAAAATACTTTTGTAACTCGGAACGCACGCGTTGCCAATGGACCCTTGTCCGCACCTCCGAATCGAACGTTTGGCTACGTACGGTACGAAAGAAGTGTAACATACTGCACATACATTGCGCGACTTTATACCGCAACGTAAGCACGTACCGAAAATTCCTCCACGTGGCGATGAGCGGTGGCGTTGTGGCGAGCGCACTGCCACAGAAACACAAACTTAATTTCCTCATATTAATAATAACAATCCTGGAAACAAACTCAATTATCCAAACCAATGGCATTCGTACAACTGTACAATGCTCACCCCATGCCCTTCCCGCAGAGCTAAGGGTGATTAATGGCGTCGTTCCTCGTGGCTGCATAGGAATTCTTGTAATGGGTGAAAACACCCGTGACCCCATACTTTGCATAGCGCAGACAAGAGGGGGAAAGGAGTCAAACATGTACATATATACCTGGAGTGGAATGAACGCTGACCTAAAGTAAACATTTACATAAATACACAGGGCGGGGGGGGGGGGGGGATGAACTGGTGAAATGGTTGAAGCACTGGATTGAATTGGTCTTAACTGAATCTCATCGGGATTCAATTGTAATGTAAAGTAACTTATGTTTTGTTCTTTAATATTTGCGATTTGTCCACTGCATATTGTTCAAGCATTTGTGTTTTCTTGTTTGTTTCATGCAAAAGGGGAACTACTAAAGCGGGTCATGCGGATACACTCTAATTGTCTACAGTACATCCTTATCTCTTCTGTAAACACATGTTCCATCACCACAATCTTGAAATCAAAACTAAGCTACCAGGATGCTCAAAAAATCACATTTTATCCATGAAACTTTTACAGTTTTACCTTTCAAATAATTTTTAATTGTCTGCAGTATAAACGATAGGGGCACCTGTTTATACTAACATTAAAACGCTCTAGAGTTTTTCTAATCTCTAACTTTATTTCGGCACATGTGTAGTGGCATCACTGGATGTCACCACTTTGTGGGTGCAGTGCCGGCCCTAGAGGGGCACGGTGTGCGTGGAGTAACATCGCTGGATGGCACCACGCTGTAAGTGCAGTACCAGCCCTACAGGACACGGTGTGTGGGTGCCGACCTAAGGGGAAGGTCGTGTGAGGCCATGGCACTCTGGTTGACCCGCCCGGGACGACACGTGACCGGCTAAAATGACAGAGGGGCCCCAAGAGGAAGGGTCACGTGATTGGTACCCAGGTCCTTCCCGATGGTTCTGGAAGGTGGTCGTAGGCCAAGGGCGGAGCCGGCCACGCCGCAGAGAATATCAGCCGAGTCCCGAGAGGGACCGGGGTTGTTGTTCATCCTGGGAATAGAAACCCTTCGTCTACGATCTACGTCCTACGAGTCTTCCAGCACGTGGACCCGGGCAGATGCTGTTGGTCCCGGGTCCGTAGTGACAGTTACTTGGTAGATTTGAAGTTTTCGTGACTGCAAGGATCCATAGTTTTTGGTTTTTTCGGTAAAGTCACGTAGGTAAAAATATATATAAAATAAATTAAAATGAAAACAAATAAATACGCCTCAGTAATTTTGCTGGAGCAGTCAACACCTGATGACGGTTGCTTGTGTTGCTTCCGAAACGTCGTGATTAAATGTTTTTGTTTTCATTTTAATTTATTTTATATTTTTTACCTCAGTGACTTTACCGAAAAAACCAAAGAGTATAGTTACGTGGTAACTAGTGTAGTAACTAGTGTAGTTAGCCGGGTGGTCACCACCCTAGGTTGTTATTCTGTTAAGGGGAAAGTTTACCCCGTGTGTTGGAACTAAATAAATGCGCTGCCTTCAAAGTGTACGTCTGCGACTCAGTTGAACCCACTCCACGTGTATCAAACTCCGACATTTTCACACATGTCAGGAATAGCTGTCGGTTAATTAAACGTTTCCTATATAAGTGTCACTAATGACAACACAGCAATATAAATTGGATACAAATCAGCCTTGCACCGAAACCACCTCATCTTGTAATCAACAAATGTGTTCTGCCCGTCGAGTTTATGGGGCGGGAATCCACGTGCTCAGATTAAAAATGGCGTGTGAAACTAAATTACGTCGTTTCGACTCCGTAACGCTCTTAAACGTCCCCACTACCTGAAATGGAACAACAAAAGAAAAGGCCAATAATGAACGGCTAAACAACTTGAATATTTGTCGGGAAGCACATGCCAGTCTCGGTCAGACCTTGACATTGGCATTTAGCTCCTACAAACATTTCCATGCACGAGGATAGAAGCAGGTGACTCAATAAGCACCGTCAACCTCCAACTACCCTGACACATCTGAGGGGATTGCCTGAATGCTTCGTTAGGTGATGCCAATTAGATAATATATATGACTACAGTGGTATTATTAATTATTGTATGCATAATTGAATCATTACAGCCGTGCGTCAATCCCACGTTTGAATGAGGCTCACCACGCTGTTGGTCACGGGGGTCTGTGTTTGTTGTGAACATACCTCTAGACATTGGCCATTAACATTCGTTGTGATCTAAACGTAGTTATGTTCATAGTACAGAGGGCTAACCACCGCTCCGCCCGGTACGTGTATGTACTTATGTTGAACTTCTTTCGTACCGTACTTAGCCAACCGTAGCTCATCGGAGGTGCGGGAAAACAACTTAGTGCACATTGCATATAAAGGATCTCTTTTGCAGTCGATACGCATTATCTATCGAGTGGCAAGGAGTTAGCGTGACACGAATGCATTTAGGGGCTTTCTCACACGATCACTGTGACACGAGAAAATCTCACATTTTCTAGACATGGAAATCGACACTTCACACACGGGGAACTTAGCAATTTCCCATTCGGCGGGTACACAACACATAACAGCGCACCTCGCACTTGAAAGTGCACGTGACATCATTCCCCCTCACTGCTCACTGATCATCCACTTTGTGAGGGTACAACAGCACTTTCAACCCCTCCGCAACATATTTTCAACATTCTCTCCCACTACACATGGCCATTATTAACATCTCCCTCACTGGCCAGTCTCGTGCATTGACTTCCTCCCAAGTTGAGGGCTCCGTTAATGTAACTAATGAAGTTATGCTGCTTTCAAAATGCCAAAGAGGTGGAGGAGGTTCAAGGCTAAGGTCTCTGTGCTGATTGAGCTTCAGAGTCATTAAAATTGCTTCCAAATTAAAGTTCCGCATCATCTCTCAAATGCATTGACCAGAGTCACGTGATGCTCATCCGGCTCTGTATAACAGGCGAACATTTCAGGCAATGTCCTTGGTTGTGTTTTGTTTTCGGGACATTTATTTATCTTCGCTGGAAGCTTTGCTTTCTCAGTATGTAGTTTTTTTGTAACAAATAATAATTGGTTGACAGTTTCAATATTGGAACCCGCCCCACGGAGATGGAGCAATGAGAGCAGGTTGTGTGCAAGAGCGAGATGGTTTGTGGCATCATGAGACCGTGAGGGGTGGCGAAGTAGGGAAGGCGTCATCCAGCAGTGGATAGACCATCGTTGATGATGACAGGCTTTCGAGCAAAACAGTAATGGCTCTGGTCAGTTACAATAACATTTTCATCAAAAGGTGGCAGTGTTGCACTGCTGTTCCAGTCAACCCACACACAATCTGGGTATAAAATCGTGCTCTGTGAATGCAGATGGCCATCAGCAGGAAAGGACGTAATAACATTGCGATTGCCCTTTTCTTGCATAGATGTTAACAAGTATTTTTTTCTTCTATCAAAACTTATCATTCAGTTTCACTTTTTTGTGTATTTCTTTATTTCAATGAGTTTAATTTCCAGCAACGGAAAAGAAAGCATAGAACATGAAATCGCAACTACGACACTTTTTGAAATAACTTCTATAAACCACTTATCCACACTACGTAGCACATCTAATTATATGACTTATACATCGTTTTTGTCACATGGCAATCCAGCTAAAATGTTAATCTACAGAGCTGTGATCAGTTGAATTAAGCGATACATTCATTATATGCATGCAAACTGTAGTCATTGGTCAATATGTGAAGAAAATCAACTCGCTGGTCTTTAAATTTTAATTCAACCGTGGGTGCCTGAAATCCAGCTTTTAATCCAGGATTGTTCGTGGTGCCAGCTCAATGCTCTTACATGGGTATTAGCCCCCTAAGACATCTGGCCAAATATTATTCAACATCTTTAAAGAAAATATAATGGATTTAACACGTAGGCTTTCGCGACCAATATTATTCATAATAAACGTTTTTGGTTAGATCGCGTTATTTATAAATGTGTCGTAACCCTCCACCACCCGACACGGCCAATCAGCAAAAAAAGTGTCACGTTGACGACACGTATATAAATAACGCGATCTAACCTAAAACGTTCATTATGGAAAATATAATGGACTCTGTTGGCAGTGATGCATAACATTCCACCACCGTTAACAATTCCTCATTGCGAAATTGTACAACAGGAAAATGTTTCGTCCCTTTGCAATAGTAAACATTTTAACTAGTGAAATTGTTTTTTTTTCAAACATATTGTTTGTACTTTTGTACAACTGAGTGATTCACTGCTGATCAGTTCTGCCGATCAATAGCGCTGCACTTGACAAGAACGGCTGGGGTAGGATATATTTTAGCAGGAAAATCCGAGTGATCATATTGAGGCTAGTATTATCTCCCAGGCGAACAATTATTTCTGTTAATGGCTATTGTGTGCATTAGCATTTGTTAAGAATGGGCACTAGGGGCTCTGTCTCATGATAACAACTTTCAAAGTGATGTAGATGTAAACGTATTTGCAACCAGTTCGCATCCGATTCCCCCAGAAAAGCAGCAGGACAAACAGATCAAGCATCAATATTCAGATGGTGCAGCTGCCAGGATTATGATAAATTCATGTTTTGGACACTCCACGTCGTGAAGTCCACCCTGTGTCACACGGTTGCTATGCTACTGTATTTAAATTATTTTACATGAATAGTAATTGAATGCACAAATTCAGCCATCTATACAACAATCTAGTCCGTTGTACAACTGCCCCATCAATCTCACATTTAACCGCATATCCATCTATCTGGCCATTTATCCAGTTATCTAAAATCTTTACTTCCATCCATCAGCTGGGCCATGTAACCATCTATCCTTTTCCCGAGCGGCTCAAGGCTTCACCTATATAACCAGTCAACCATTCGACCATTATCGTAGCCAGAAAATCATGTAAAAGGTAATGAGGTAAACACATCTATATGAAAATGTAAAAATAGATGTTTGAGAAAGGTGTCCATCAATAAGCTGGTCAGAATGCCATTATTTCGCCCCAGCTAATAATTTTGGCTACCTTTGAGGCTGATGCTGGGATATTTTTTTTAACCGAATTAAGAGCTAGAAAAAATATTTTAACATAAACTGTGACACATTTGATGACATTAACACTATGCGAGCCTAGAAAATTCTGTCTTGCAAGGGTTTCTTTAAGTTGTCTGTCAAATGCCTCACGAACTCAAAATGTGAAATCGATTAACACCAATTGACCAACGCTTTCTACACTTAATGTACACCCACGACAGTCTGATGGGCGCTGTAAGAAAAAAAAACATTCTGAAGAGAATTAAGGAAGACAAATCGGTGCTTCTTAGAATTGCCTGCCACTTGAGATGCACAGGCAGTTCATAGCGAAGCAATCATAGATTATTGGAGAGCAATCACAGGGGAGCCTGTTTGTTATTGCTGCATGAAAAGGAATGTTTAAAAAAAAAAACATTTGACGAGCGAAAGTGTTTTGCTTTAATCAGCGCGTTTTGCCCTTGGTTAAGGACAATTATTGCTGCGAGCTTGAGCCTCAAAGGAGGCCAAGCATTCGTCGCAAGGGCAGGAGACTAAGTGTGACAAGGCCTCTTTGAGATAGAGCCGCCCGGTCTTTTTTCAAGCGAAGATTAACAACCTGCAGCAACACAAGCGAAGTTTTTTTCTTCCAATGAATGTCAAAAGAAGTTGACCACACTGCGCTTTGTCCAGGTAGTGCTTGATTAACGCAATTATACTTCACTGTGCAGGGTACAAAGTGTTTGCTCGCTTCAGATGAGCATTGAGGCGGTGCCCATTTCCTGTTGAAAGCCTTGAGGTCGTGGTGGGAATTCCACATTCGTAAATTTAGATTACATCGGCGTTCTTCATCGCAAGGCCCGAGGGCCACTGGCGGCCTCTGGTGGCCTTGAGTGAATACAAAGAGTGACAACACCTCCCATCATCAGTCATCGTGCTACTGTCACACCCCACAATGGTTTCAAATGGATTGGCGGCCCTCACACACAGATGATGTCTTATCGGCGACAGTGCCCACACCCTCTGGAAATGAGTGAAGAACGCTGCATGAGATGGACAAACCTACAGCTGCACTTGAAAGAATTTCACTTCATTAATCAAAGTAACAGCGTTACGGTCATCAAATGCGTCCATTTATGTTAAACATCAACTTTACCGGATGTTACGTCGGTAAAAAAGAAATGTGACGGTGCAGTTATTTTACCGCAGGTTGCTTTCTCCAGACTCAGCCGCAGAGAAGCGCTAAATGGACACACATTTCCCTCTCTAGAGGGTTTCTCAAAACTGTCTTGGCCCGCGGATCACTCAGTGCAACACCACCACCCCTGGTGACAAAACGCATTCAACTTATCTCTCAATACCAGGTAATACTACACGATTCACATTCACGAAACATAAATACTTTTTTTTAAAGGCGCTATAATATTTGATTTTTTTTGAAGGGGGGGGGGCATTTAGATCTTCGGGTTAGGATAGTTTAATCGGGGTAGTTTACCTAACTTAATTTTAAAATGAAATATCATAAGTAAAATATGAATTCACGTCTGAAACAAAAGCATATCTGTGAAAAAAGAGCTTTATAGCTCATCGGATTCCTCCAGTGTAAATACATATTCTGATTCCGATAAACGTTGTCATTATATCCGGATCAAGCTGCATTTGCATCACAGCCCAGCAGGCCACCTGGGGGACTGTCACAGACCACTGGTGTTCTGGTGACCGCACTCTGAGAACCACTGCGCCAGTGTGTGAGAGACCTCAATGCCTTTGCAGTTGCTTTGGAATGAAATCATTGCGGACAAAATTGGCCATCCGCTTCCACAGTGACACACATCACGTGGATGCAAGGGTATGTTTCACTTGCATTGTCTCACGAGAAAGATGTGCGGCATTGCAGATGAGTTCTCTGATTGCCCGTTGCCTATCTTCATCCAGTCACCAATGACGTGATCGGTTTCACTCACCGCCGCTGAATTCCCACGGACTCCATGGTATAATCATTATAATGTATGCCATTAGCCCTCTTCCTATACAGTAATTGTTACTAAATTGTCCATCGATGTCATAGACTGCAGAAGTAGATACGGTAATTATATCCAGTATATATGTGAAATGTTCGTCGGTGTGCCACAAAAAGTATTAATAATGACAAATGTGGTGTATTTGGATTCATAATGGCCATCATTCGGCTTCAAAACGATGCATAGGTTGAGTAACTTTAAACCTTTGAGAGATGTGTTGAATTGCGTGTATGAGAATGCATGGAGTTCACGTCCTCCAAAGAGTATCGCTATTTATTGCATCTTCTAGACGAGTAATTGAGTTAATTCACTACTCTGCTAATTAACGCTGCTAATTCCTCGCTTGCCTTGCATTACATAACTCCTTTTATCCGTGGCACTATTATCCAATACTCAACTTTTCCCATGAGGCTTTGTGGATGGATACCTACTATCCGCATTTTTTTTTACAGGTAAGATTAGTCGTGTCGAAAATACATTCTGTTATCTGAAACTTTATTCATTGATTAAAAAAAATGCGCTGTGATCAAAGCACAGAAATATATTTATTTGATCTCACGCTGCCCGAGACAACACACAAATACACAGACACCAATACACCGGAGACTCACAGAGACACGCAGACGCACAGCGAGAAACGGGGACACAGAGAGACGTGGAGACAAACGTAGAGAAGACAAGGAGGCACACACGGACAGGGAGACAAATCCTGCGATGGATTGTTGCATTACAGCATCGGAAGAGGTGGCTATGGCTTGGTAAGTCCTTTATCCAGCAATGGTTCTTGGTCCTCGTAAGTCATGTGATGAGTCGTCATAAGGACGAATCAGGCTCTGCAGTTGTGTCTTTGTCTCACTGCTGCCTGTCAGTAATCCACATTTACTCCAATTATTATGAATAATAATTCTAATGTATAATCGCATTCCATCCTGGGATTCCAATGTGCAATGCATGAAAAGCAGAAAAGTTAAACAGAACCAGGGGCAACCGATCAAACTAAAGAGGCAAGGCTACTTTAAAGGGATGGGTTTTCAAAGCAGACTTAAATATATCTACCGACTCTGATTGCCCGACTTCAAGTGGCGAGGCGTTCCACAGCTCGGATGCCACGCTAGTGATGATGAGCGAAGCCAAAATTTGTAACGCTACACTGAGCCTACGTGTTAAACAAATCTACACTGTATGCGCTAATGTCGCAGTTTGGCATGCCCATATTATGATAACAGACAGGGAAGTGGGATTTTAATAAAACAAATTTAGACAAGTCTGTCCCACTGAGAAAGTCTAAAACGCGTTAATTGCAAATTGTTTTTATATATGTAAACGCTTAAAAAGCGCAACATCTAAGTCTATACCTCGCTGATGAAATGTAAGAGCAGCATCTCCCATGCCTTCATCCTCCCCTGTAAAATAGTGCTGCTAAAGTGTTTAGTCAATATATCTCGTTCTGCTTTGCATCTCGGCACCGCGAGCAGAGGATTGCCATTGTCAGCGGACTTTAAAAGGGCATGGCTTAGCTGTTGATGGACTGTCGTTGCCGCGCAAGTAAAGCCACTTTATTGATTAAACACACTAATTAGTTTAGGACGAACCCTTCCAATGCTGTGTTTTCCCTGTGTCCCCCCCGTGTTGTTTAATGTAAGGATAACCAAAGTACAAGTATGTACGCATACAAGTGCAGGACTGTACTGCATTTGAACTATACAAACATTTGTAATAAAATGCATTTTGATATTTACTACTACACACACAAATGTAACATACAATATTGTGAAACGAACCATACGTCTCACTTTAAAATCCCTGGGATATTTATGAGAGCAGACCATGAGTACAATACCCACGTTTTACTTTGTGCAGTACACACTTCGTTATTTTAATTCGCGTGTACTTCTTACTGTGATGCATTGTTCAAACATGAAAAATATAGAACACGTACTGAAAGGTGAGCGACTATTGTATCGAATTAAATTGAGCATGGATGAAAGAACATACACAGGTTAATGGCATCACCATCCACATTACACTTGAGAAAAGTGAGTGGGTTTGGCCAGGACACTTCATGGCCACAACGGCTAAATGTCATCTCTCTCGCCTGGTACGCAGGAGGTCGTGGGTTCGAGCCCGACCCTGACGCCTGCCGTATATTTGGAGTTTGCAATGTTCTCCCCGTGGTCGCGTGAATTTTTCTCCGCGTCCTCCGGGTTTCCCCTCCACATTGAGACACGTGTGTTTAGGGCATTTCGCTGCGATACATGTCCACGTGATAATCCGCTTCGTGGAGCTATCGGTTGTGACCAGGTACGCTCCTGGAACAGCGCGACGTAGTTCAGTGGGCCTTACCTGGTAGAATATATACATTTTTTTATTCTTAGAAATAATTGACGAGCGATGGTCAAAAATAACGGCGGAGCCGAAGGCCAAGGCATGGAACGCGTCCAGGAGGAAGTACCGCCGAGGTGGAGATGGAGCGACGGAATGAGCTCGTGTACAGGCGCTGGATGAATCGTTACTTCACGAGATCGTGAGAGGTGGTTGCAGCTTGGGGAGGCCTGTATCCAGCAGTGGATTGACCATAGCTGATGATTAGAGCATTCTAAAGTAAAATAAAAATGATTATTATGCCACTCTACCTTTGTGTCAGTGGTATCGCCAATTACGGCAATTTAACCACTGTCCTGCTAAACGCAAAACTCACAAATTGTTATTCTCAATGGCAACGAAAACTGATGTCTTTACTCCTAATTACACACGTAATAATGAACTCCATCATAATTATGAAAGTATTAATTGCATTTAAATGTAACATTTGACATGCAGACAGTTTTTCTCCATGAAGGTCACTCAGGATGGATATGTGTATTCCCACTAACGCGTCTCTGTGTGTGTGTGTCTGTATCAGCATTTTTGACACGCTGATTAAAATTATCTTTCAGTGCCGGGCGGCATGTACAATACTGCACTTGCGTTTGTGACATGTCATAAGGAAAGGAGCGCATGGCAGACAGTACTGTTTGTCATCTCGCCTGCTTGTATGTCATTGTCACAATCATCATCAGCCATGATCTATCGGCTGCTGGATGAAGGCCTCCGCAAGCCATCGGCATTCTTCAAGGTCTCGCGACGCACCAATCCATCTCGCTCCTGCACACCAAGCCAGGCCTCATCGCTCCGTCTTCTCAGAAGTGCTCTCAGGCGCGTCCCCCACTTTGGCTGCCACTTCGTCGCCATTCTCAGTCACCTTCTTTGTTCCTTCGTTCGTCTCTCAATCCGCTTGTCCTGGCGAGGGTCGCGGCGGCAGCATGCTGAGTAGGGCAGTCCAGACCTCCCTTTCCCTGGCGACAGACTCTAGCTCTTCCTGGGGAATTCCCAGGCGTTCCCAGGCCAGCCGAGCGACGTAGTCCCGCCAGCAGCAGCGTGTCCTGGGCCGGCCTCGGGGTCTTCGCCCAGTGGGACATTGCTGCTGCTGCCCGGTAGAGTTCCAGGGGAAGTCCACCCGTGGGGCATCCTTACCGGGTGCCCGAACCACCTCAACTGGCTCCTCTCGATCCGGAGGAGCAGAGCGTCCCGACTCTGAGGCTCGCACGCGTCCTGCCCAATGGCACCTTTCCTTGCCTGTCAACATGATGTCTCTCATTTGTGGTTAGTCTCTTACCCGTCACGTGCTACTCGCTATGTTTCTCGGTGTAATCTCACGCCAGCGCCTCTCCCCGTGCTTCCTTGCACGCGTCCAGTTTTTGTTCTGCTTCGATTGTCAATGTTTATGTTCCATCCGTCATAGCAGGTGACACATGCTTATTTAAATATACTTATTTCGATCGATGTCTTTTATTTTCAATGTCAAGTTTAATTTAACCAAAAAATGCTCACGTGTTGTCCAGCTGTGCCGCTGAAACTATATTGCACTTGTTGAGATAACTTGTAAAAAATCGTCCATAATCGCGTGACGTAATTTATGGACGGCCCCTTAGGTCTCCAATCAAGTTTTCCATGAACATCTTATGGTGTCGCTGTGAATAACGTGTTTGCCTGACACCCATTGTGATCTGTACTGCTACTTTCCTTATGCATCCACAATTTCGCGGTGCCATGTTTGTAAACGTTTAATGTATTTGTTTTGGTTTTTGAGATCTTAGCCATCTTGGTCGATGGGAGAGACATCTTTTTTTCATCTTTTCATATTCTTATCATCTTGAAAGATGAACATTTTCATCTTTCATCGTCAACTTTTGAAAATCTTTTCATCTTTTAAGATTAATTTGTCTTCTCAATATTACGATTGATAGTACAGAGTAGGTGAGTGGTCGATGGTAGAGAAATATTTTCTCAACTCAGCCAGCTCATGTGGTTGGTTTGTTCATGGCTTCTGCTGATGAACACATGCTAATGTTATGTTCAGGCGAATAGAGCAGACGAGAGGGTAAAAAAAAGACAGAAAAACGTGAGAACAATATAAGCATGATATAAAAAAGTTTTATCCAAAAATTCGACCGTGATCCAGAATCGTGACGATGTTTCGAATGTCTGTGGGGAATACTCGCTTTTTTGCCGACCGTACAATCTACATTCTCAAAACCTTCTCAACGCGAGTATGAATTCTTCAGAGGTTCATTGAACCGCGAGTCTAACCCGCATGCGTGCAGCTGTCCCATGCAGCACAGAACACATTTTTTTTGCTGTCCGTGGGTGTTATACTCCCGGATCATAAATCAAAAATGTGCAGCCCCTATAGTGAATGAGCCAGCTCTTCTATTTAGGGGACAGGGCTCAAATGTCCTGTGGAGCGATGGAGCAATGAGTCCCGGGCTCCATGATCGGGTGCAAGAAGGATGATGCGGAAGTCGTGCCAGTGGCCGAGGCCTATCCGTTTGCCTCCGTGTCAGCTTTCCTTTCTTTCTTCCTGGGATAACAATCACAACCGTCCATCTTGGCTAAAACTGTCACAGCTATTTAGCGGCATGTACGCGAGTGGTGAATTTCACCGTTAAAAGGAAATGCCACCGCGTCTCGGTGATGTTTTATACATGACGGAGGCTAAGAGGGCCCAGGCAGTGACCATCCACTTCACAAGCTCTCATCAAATGCCAAGCGCGTGCCACCGAGCAACGTGGGGGGGAAACAAGCCGAATTGGAAATTAAGCAATTTGAAGGGCTGACAAGTCATGGAATGATGCGTGTAGAAATAATTTAAAATGCGTGGATGAAAAAAAAAACAATTAAATAGCGTGAACTGGGATGGGAGATGTCAGCGGCAGGAATGACAAGCAGCGGATGAGGCGAGTGACGAAAGTGGCAGCCAGGAGATGGAATGCGCATGAGTCTCTAACCATGGGGAAACGGGGCCAAGGTGGCCAGGGCATGTGAGGAATGAGAAAGAACGCAGCGGCAGCAGCACACTGGATGCGATGGCGAAAATGAGAATAACTTTGCACCATGCAACGTCTGTCTTATAAGTAAAACAAAAATATACTATGCATGTGAACATTTCTTATAAAGTCGTATACAGCTCGTGAGTTATATTTTGATACTTCGTTAAAAATGTAAACACATCTGTAGACATCGGCAGCCACGCTAGGGGGTGCTGTGGCTCCAAATGTGAACAGATTTCAAGCAAAGGGCAATTGGGGTAACACGTCCGTCTGGTGGTGCATCCTTTTTGAAATCGTTTCATTAACTGCTGACTTTTTTTTTTTTTAAAGAGCGAATTGTTTTTTCTCTCTCTTTCTTTCAATCCTCCCCTTTCCGCCAAAGGGTCAATGTTAACGGGAGGCATGGCTGAGTGGTATTTTTGTTGAAGGATGTGTGCTCAAGACGACCGGGCTATTGGCTTTGAATTATTAAGCTGGGGACCCCCACATTTCACCCTGCCTCTCTGAGATGGACTGCCGTCCAGCCCAAGTGCACTTTAACAGTCAGCCATCTATAATAGAACAAACTGGCCAGACCAGACCATGGGGCGAGTTAGCACATTCAGCATTAATAGGTTAAATTTAATTGTGGCTTGTTACAAGAGGAATGTACACTAAAAGGGAATGTCTCGGGTTTATAACAACGTAATTCGTTTTTTTATATATATACGGCCAACCCAGATAAAATTCCGAGCCACGGCTAACACGAGCAGCAAGCGCCATCTGAACCTGTCCTGGGTATCCGCACCGTCACCGATCTACGCTGACCATTGTGGTGAAGTATGTAAATAAACCCCCAGAGCCAACATGGTGTGGGAAGGCATTCATCCTCTGGTGGATTGAGAATGGCTGGTATGATTGTATTTATTTCACCGTTGTCACGGCTGGTGCTGTTGCATAGAATGCCCATCCGAATGGCGCTGCGGTTCATGCGCTCGACTTGCAATGAGAATGTTATGAGTTCAAATGACTTTGTCCATCAGCCATACTCACTTGATACAATTAGAATGGCATTGTGGGTAGTCAACATTTCACAACGCGCTAAAGGCTGTCCACACTTACATTATTTATGTAGGCTTATACTTTGATATTATTTTTGTAAAGAAAACATTTCTTGGGCTATGTTGATTTGGAACTGCATAAAAAAATGGTTTTATCATGCATGACGGCAATTACCTAAATTTATCATTCCGGCCCAAATTGAGTCACCTTTGGTATCCTGCTAGCTCCGAGTGGCTCCATAACGTAATGGAATTGAATATAGTAATTGTTGTAATTTTTGGGTTGTCTGTATTGGGTCATGATGCCTATAAACAATAGTACATTGTTTTACAGATTTTGGGACTTTGTTCGATGCACAAATCAGCAAGTGGTATATTGGATGACGTTCCCAGCAGAATATTGAGTGTAACGGTGTTAAATTTCAGTGATAATTATATATATGCATGTGTAGTAAACGCACACAGGCGTGGCCAGTCAAATTGCAGCACAAGGACATATCCTGGTACGGGTGACAACATTGCACAAAAGGTTGCAAATAGTGCACAGTTCATAAAGTCTTGAGCATACGGACGCGGAGACATAACGGAGGGTGTGAGGCCCACAATTCACGGCGATAATACTGAACGTGTCAAACATGCCATTGTTTTCAATCAGAATCTCGTTCACCGTGCTGGAAATTTCATTTACATTAACTGCTACCAATTGTCAATGTGGAGCACATTGCGAAAATTCAATAATTACGCAACTTGGCACACGTGATGTTCGTAAAAAAGAGTGAAGCATTTTGTAATGTGCTTTCATAAATGTGTTTACAGGAAACTCAGTGTATTATATATTTGTTATGCCTGTGATCAAGTCAAGTGCGATGTGCCCGATCACATCAGATCACCGAAGCTAAGCAGGATTGAGCCTGAGTAGGACTTAGATGGGGGCCCACGATGCACAACAGAGTTGTCATAGGGCTTTGAGGGCAGTATGGAGGGTAGCAGAAGGCAGTGCAGCTGACCAGCGTGGCGAGGAATGGCCAAAACGCCCCTTGACCGACACTGTCAGAGAGGCCTTCATCCAGCAGTGGATTAATAAAGGGCTGTACATTTTGTTATTATTTCCATATCCATGGATTAATTTTGAACAATAGGATGAGTTTTCAAAACCTTCTTGGCGATTCCTTTTATCTGCAAACGGATGCGGAAATTAAGGTGAGTTCAGTGTTTCTGGAACATTACATCCATGTGACTAATCCAGATTGTTTCATGATTCAAGACCCGATATCTCACTTGTCAAAACGACCCGAAGTCGCAAACCTTGAGCAGTTTTAATTTAAGTGGACAAAAGCTGAATTGTGCGATAACCATTTAAAATGAGAGGGTTTATCAAATAATCCGCTCGTATTGGCCAGGTAAATAAATCACTACTGGTAATGTTTTGCTTCATTAGGTAGGACCAATTTTACTCTGGCCCATTGCTGATAGGACAACTATGATGAAGGTGCCACAACTTTTTAAGTTCCTCATCCTATTTGAAATATATGGATGAGGAATAAATTATCCGTGGATATGTTTCGTATTGTTTTCATGCATCAATTGCATTCACATTGTATTTATACTGTTCAGGCCTCAAGAGCTGGGGCCAGGTTGAATTGCGGGAATATCATCATATATATATACAGTACTCCTATTTTTTGTGTGCACTTTGTTCGTTGTCGTTCCCTCTCCCCTCCGATTAGCACGGTTGGCTCTGTGCGCTGCAAAAGAACTTCAACATACATACATTGCACGGTCTGTGGTGTCTGTGCTGAGACCATCAAATTACTACCTGGATTGGTGTTCCGCTTGTGCTCTGACAATGCAACCTGAACCTTGAGCCACTCGGCCACTTGAACGATGGCCTAGCGATTAATGTTGGCTTTCCTCGATAACAAATGCAACTGCATTCTTATATTCCGTTGTGGTTAGAGTGACGAAAGGTTATAAGTTCAAATAATGTGAAGGGTTTAACACAACGTATCATAGAATGCCTCTGCTTTAGTGGCAAGTCAACAGTGAACGTCCGATGGGGAGACTGGGCCTGCAATGCTCATGTGGAATGTCGACCACATCATTGCCTACACAACCGAGATAAATGCCACCCATTGCTTCGTTTTAGCAGGGAGATACTTTGATATACGTATGGGTTGGACAGTTTGAAGGTCAGTGAACTCGCCTTTGCGGTCCTAGGGTTCAGAAGGTCACACACCAGCGGCGGTTAAAGAATTAATGCTCTATGAAGTCGATTGGCTGTAAAACACCCCATTAAGTTCATAACCAGTTTAATCTTTTTAAGGATCATTGTGAGCCAATGGTGAGGGTTCCAGTGGTACAATTATAAGAGAATCATGTTTACAAGGACAGATGAATCCACGTTATTTGTCCTGTTCGCGAGCACCTATTTAGGCCTGTATGGAACAAGGGCCGTGGTGCGGTCAGACTCACGCACATCCTACAAACGTCGTGTCCCTGGTGCCGATACAAAATATTAACTACATTATGGAGGTATGTATTTTGAACTTCTTTAGCACTCTTCTTGGTTCTTTCGGTAAAGTCACGTAGAAGGGAAGTAATAAAATAATAAAAATAAAACATAATAAAATCAAATAATTTTCACGACGTTTCGGCTACAACGCAAGCAGCCGTCTTCAGGTGAAGAATGAGACACTGCCAAGCTAGGAGCTTATATATAAGCTGAGTTGGAGGTGGAAGAAGAAGAGAGCCTTAACAAAAGAATGTGGATATCAAGAGGAATTTAGCATAATCATGGAAAATGCGTAGGAGGTGGGCGGGGGGGTTTCAAAGTCATATTATGCCCATGCATTATGCAGGATCAGCAGCACCAAAGGGAGGGGGGTAGCATTAACAAAGGGAGGGCATGTTAATAGTATGTAGAAGCACTGTCCGTAGCCAACCGTGCTAATCGGAGGTAAGTCAACCAATAGCAGGCATAGGCCAGGTGAAGGTTATGATTTCCACAAGTTTTCATGGATAATAATAACAATTCTTGGTAAGCAAATTAATATTATTCGATTTAAGAATTGAACTAAATCAGATGAAAATAGCTTTATAATTAATTTCGTACGTGTGATGTAGGTATAATAGCGGAGTTAAGCTGCAGAACAGGGAGTTGGAATTTCACAAATACATTTTTATTCTCTGGACTTTGAACACAGGTGCACGTAGACTATTCTAGCAATTGCAAGGTACAACAGGGTAAGCAACTGGGAAGTTTTGAACAGAGCAGGGCAAGACAGCATTGTAGATGAGGTCAAGAAGATGAGATCGTAATGGCTGGGCCGTGTGCAAATGATGGAGGGCAGATTACTGAGGCAGGCAATAGAAGGGCACCCACAGGTTGGCAGTGAAGGGGAAAACTAAAGCCAGATGGTGGGATGTTGTAAGAGCAGACGTTGAAGGTCACCAACAATGAGCTGTTAATGTGAGGTGGCATCAATGTTAATGACCTTGATGATCTCTTGAATTGAGGAAAAATCGATCCAGTTAATGAGTTCATTCCATTGTACAACATTACTTTGCCCAAGGCTATTGCTCATCCTACATCCTCTCTCTAATTATGGAGTAGTGTGTAAAGAGCAATACTCATCGTGGAGTATAAGTAGCCACTGGAGTAGCATTAGAACGGCAGTGAGCATTCATTTTAAAAGCAGGGACGGCTTGATGATGTGAACTGCAGCCTGAAATCTACTGTCGCGACCTGCTACTGACCCTGTGCACACCTCCACCTCGCCCGCGAACCCTGGTGCACAAATGGAGCCAGTGTATTGGAATTCTGCTGGGGGGAAGGAACTTTATTGCTGCATTTGGCAAGGGCGAGGGATTAATCAGAATTTTAATACCATGGGTTATAACCACCATAAAGACCACTCTCCACCATCACCATGCATCATTATCATGGCTCCACAAAGTAATAGAGTAATAAAATCAGTGCATTTAATATCTATGACCATATTAACATAAATAAACACGATGCCATGGGGGATAAGAGGGGGGAAAACAAATTGCTTAGATAATTGTATATCATGTTAGGGGAGTACATATATATTCAAATTACCCTTGGTCGCTTATATCCTTTCTCTGCTCGCCAACGTATGTGTACGTCTTCATAAAAACACAGTTGTCTTAATCTTCAGCCTTTCTATATCAGAATCAAAAGATGTATTTGTACGAGAGGAATCCGATGAGCTATGAAGCTATTTCTTTGCAGATGTCCACTCGGTGCGGGTCAGAGCATTAGAACAAACAGTACAAAAACACGATAGGAGTGCAAAGCATAGGGAAGGTAAACAAATAACTTAAAAATATACAAATAGAACTTGACAATGTTTTATCTTACCAGGTTAAACCCACTGGGATAGTCTCGCTTATCATGTGGACATTTGTAGCATCAAAATAATTTAACTAATCGAAATGCATGTTTCTAAATGTATATACCCATGTGCATTGTCGTCACGATACAGCACTGGGCGACAAGGGCAGAAACGATAATTTCAGCAAGTGGGAAAAAAACACGCTAGGTCAGACATTCAACTCTTCCTGCAGCCAAACCTGCACTTCACACTAACGCAGTGCATATGTGATCGTGCAATTCGATGCTGAAATTTCAGATGAAGCTATATGAATACTGATCACTTGGTATAACTCAGATTTTTCGTATTAAGAAAACATATTTTGGGATTTGGCGTCCTGCCCCTATTATCGGGGTGCAGTGTGCAGTTGACTTCAGCCAAGTGCACTCCACTGCACTGCCTCCTTAAACACATGCTGTGTTGTTCGTCGCATTGTCCTGCCATCATCTCGCTGAGATGTTAACTACCTCGCCTGGTATACAGGGCATGGGTTCGACCCGGACCCTGACGCTTACCGTATTTTTGGAGTTTGCGTGTTCTCCCCGTGGTCACGTGGATTTTTCTCCGGGTCCTCCGGTTTTTCCCTCCAAATTTTAGTCTTATATTGGAGAAATAAACGCGTGAAGATAAATAGGCAAAGTAGTAACCATCTCAGATGTGTTCATGAAACACATTCCTGCGGAGGGAGCTGGTAGGAACGTTGGGTTGCTCGGTCAATGGCCAGGGTCAACGGCGGCGTGGTGTATTTCGCAAATATGCCCGACTGTGAGGGGGGGACACAAGCCGGCGTGAGTATGTTAAACGTTGAGTTTTATAAAGGCACCACGGGGTGACCAGCTCCTCCCCATCCAGCCACACCCTCTACCCAGCCCCACCCCACCCAGCCCCACCCCACCCAGCCCCTCCCCACCCTCCCCTCCCAGCCCCTCCCTCCCCATCCAGCTCCTCCCTCCTCACCCAGCCCCTCCCTGCACGACGGACACAATAATCCCCTGTAGGCTGGTGTAACCAGGAGGTTCCCTACCAGTAATACTTTCATCATCACCAATAGTAATAAACTACGCAGTGATTGATGAATTAACAAAGAAGGAAATTGGGGCAAAATATCAACAAAATATAAGCAATCTATAACACATTTTCTAAACAAAAGGAAACCATCGTTGGAGCTAAACAACTGGAAAACCCAAGAGTGTTGACATGAAGGTAAATTATACAAAGCATACCGGGAGTAAAATGATGAAATAAAGAGGGAAGCGAGGGATTTTTTAAAATCACATTTTAGATATGTATAAAGGAACGTGTTTTCAAGAAGTGCATATCACCTGCCATGCCATATGGAATGTACACATAGACTTTTGACGAAAAACATGAAACGATAGAAAAATACCCAAAGCAAGCATTGGATTGCTGCTTTTCGGGAATTGTCGGAGCGTCCGACTCGCACAAGGGATGTGTTCAAATCCAGGGTAGCGGGCCATCATTATGCAATGGTTCATAACATGCATACGTACCCACTTGTGGGATTTCATCAGTGTTCACCATGTAGATAATGGGTTCCACCATCGTAATGTCTAATTTCCACTATTGGCTAAGAGCCACCTATGGAGACGAGCAACTGTCCGAGACCCCGATACTAAGTTCACTCGAGCACGAAAACCGTGACTTTCTCTGCATCAGCACAGAAATGGAGGAAACCATTTACATCCTGATCGAGAGCCACAGTATGGGCAAGTTAAACGAGCTGAAAAAAACACGGACATGTATATTGCACTGCTGTTCATTGCGTTCCAAATTGCAGCAAAGATATAGCTCATTTGGGATTCTTGAATAAGGTCAAAATGAATATAACAGGACATTGTTTTTCATCGTATGTCACATCGGTCATTATAAAACGAATACAATATACCGTGATATTTGGACGGGTTGAGCATTACAATTGAGCCCTAGAAACCAATTAGTGTAAAACTGTAAATCATTATCTTCTATTACTTCCCACATCATTAAACTCACAACACCATCTGGCTGTTGTCTTTTGCCGATATTTCTAGCCATAACTTCCTTAGTACTAGGATATTTTAAATACTCATATTGTGTTAAATAATGTACCCACTCTTTCATGTACAAGAGGGCATGTGCTCCCAATAAAGTAACATAAATGTTCTACAAGTCCAATTTAATTAAGAATTTGGGAATTTGTTCCATATTGGCGAAGGGGGCCCTTCACTTTGGTTTATAGCCCAGCAGAACATAGAACAACCTGCATTGGACATGCACTTCCTAACACCAAAACGTAGCCGTTGTACCCAGAATGTGGTCAATTCAATGGATGAATATGGATTTAAAGCTTTCGTGACTGCAGGGATTCATCTTCTTGGTTCTTTCGGTAAAGTCACGTAGAAGGGAAGTAATACAATAATAAAAATAAAACATAATAAAACAAAACAACATTATTTTATTACTTCCCTTCTACGTGACTTTACCGAAAGAACCAAGATGGATGAATATGGTCCAATGTTCTTCGCTTCACCACTGCACCAATTTTCAAGTAATTGGCCCAATTTTTTTCAATTACCAAGCACACATTGGTGTACGATTGCCTTAATTACAAGGCCAATGTCAGTGTTCACGAAAGTGGCCCTGTGTGTGTGCAAGTATATGCGCAAATAATATTTGAATAATATGAAGCAAATGAATTTGACCTCTGAGCAGACGAAATCTTGAATTGTCTCTCGACAGAAACTGCTGTGTATTATAAAAGCACTTTACTCGTGAACATATGGTGCCTTCAAATCTAGTCGAGGGTAAGCTAAGCCAATCACTGCTGGAGGGTATATAAAACCGGTAACACTTTGTGAGAATCAAGTGGATTCCTCGTGTCCGGTAAGGACTGGTTCCCCAAAGTGGGAATGTTGAATTTCCACCAGCGAGCCCAGGGCTAGCCGGTTGAGGTCATGGATTTTTTAATCTGTATAAAAATGTGCCTCCTTCAACGGAGATGTTACTTTCTACACATATTAGAACGTATGTATGGAAACAATGTTTAGGATACAATGTATTGTACTCATGCATAACATACAAGAAACCAGCTATGGAGAAACCAAACTATGGTACATAGGTTTTTGGGTTAGGTCGCGTAAATATATCAATGTTGTGTCGTTAAAACCCGCCACCACCCGACACAGCTAACTAGTAAGGGTTGTCACATAATCATAACGTGCCAATTCGTCACTAGTACAGCACACCGGTGTTGCTTTGCCAAGCCACGATACATTTATACATTAACGCGATTTAACCCAAAAACCTCTATTGATATTGGTCGCAAAAGCCTACGTGTTAAACCAACTATGGTAGTTAACAGCAATGTCAATTCACTGGTTGATTTAAAATCTCATGGTCCTATTGGCCACTTTACATTTCGCTTAGTCTTATCTTTAGACTGTACTGTCTTTGCAATTTAAATGCTAAAATACAACTTTTCAGATTCCCCACCTCACTGAATAGGGGCTATGAACTACAGATGTCAGTATATTAATTAAATTTTGAAATGTACAAATAATTTCAACATTTTCATTTTTTTACACTAAAATATCCATGCCCACTAGAAATGGGAAAATGTGTTCAGGCTCGTATGCTGACCATTTAAATGATTGTCCTGCAGCATTGTATATATGTATATGAAGAATAAAAAGGCACTCGTCACGTTTTGAATTTTGCTCAGCCTAGCTTCATGAGCGTGGTTATTTCCACAAACGGCAGCTTAAAACACATTGTCCTGCGGAGGCAGCTGGTAGGAACGTTGGGTTGCTCGGTCAATGGCCAGGGTCAACGGTGGCGTGGTGTATTCCACAAATATGCTCGACTGAGGGCAGGCACAAGCCGGCGTGAGTAGGTTAAAGAAACGTCACATCTCTGTGGGACCAGCCTCTTCGTTGGAACCCCAATGGATTTCCCACAAAACGGTACATACTACCCTTTTAGAAAATATGGGCAGTTGACCACGACGGTGTTTTGCCACAACACCCCTTAAGATTCACATTTCAAACCTAGAATTGTATATCTTAATCTAAGTCCTAATAATGAAGATAACCTGATTAAACAAATGACACAAAAAACACGATACTCTTTCAACATTTATCTTCAAATGATTGTCAATAATCACGTGTGAAAAAGT
The DNA here is from genome assembly GCF_015708825.2 of Lethenteron reissneri. Taxonomy (NCBI): domain Eukaryota; kingdom Metazoa; phylum Chordata; class Hyperoartia; order Petromyzontiformes; family Petromyzontidae; genus Lethenteron; species Lethenteron reissneri. Next base: position 2,513,802 of record NC_083798.1, on the reverse strand, counting down.
AGGTGAACCTCGACTCTGTAACTGGCAACACCCTTGAGCAGCAATGACTGCAACTAAGCGCTTCCTGTAACAGTTGGTCAGTCGTTCACATCGGATTTTAGGAATTTTGGCCCAAACCTCCTTACCGAACTGTGACATTTGAGGGTTGCCTTGCATTGACAGCCTGCTTCAGGTCCTAGCACATGTCGATGGGCTTTAGGTCCAGACTTTAACAAGGCCATTGTAAAACCCAGAAATTCTTCTTTTGCAGCCATTCTTCCGTACATCTGCTTGTACGTTTAGGAACAGTCTTGCTGCAAGACCCACTTTCGGCTTCTGCCCACGGATGGCCTGACATTCTCTTCCAGAATCTTCAGATACAATGCAGAAGTCATGGCTGTGTCAATGGTGCAGGCCATCCAGGTCCTGAGGCAGCAAAGCATCCCAAAACCACCACATTCCCACCACCACCACCACGCCTGACAGTTGGGATGAGGTTCTTCTGCTCTAAAGCGTTTGGGATTAAAACAATACCTTTTCACGTGAGATACCGGTTCCAACACCTCATTTTCAAGTATAAGCTAATGGAGGTTTTAGACAATTAGTGACAAAAGGTAAGTTTAAACAAGAACTTGGTTTTATAAGAAATAATGGTTAAATTTGGATGCTTAGTTTAATGAATCAAACAGTGCAGCTGTGGCATGTAACTGGCACTGGCTCGGGTGGACATTCAAACTCACCAGGTACACGCACAAATCAACAGATTGCCAGCCTAATGTGGGGGGACATCACAAGCTGTAAGGTGCAGTAGGTGTCCACGTTGCCTTTATTATTCCACACTGGCCATTCAAATGGATAAACCTGAGGCACATCACAAGAGGTTTAAGCATGCCGCTATAAAGTACAGAATAATTTGGTAACAAAATGCTTATCAATGGTATTTTATTTAAAAAGTGTTTCAGTCTGCTGGTATTATCTGCTGAGTTGCAAAGCAATTGTTGGGCCAGACCAAATTTGTTTTTGGATGATTTATGAGCAGTGTTTCCCTTTTATTGTTATAGCAATCAGTTTACCCAAAATAAGTTAGAAGTTTTACATTGATGTAATTTAACTTAACAGTTATCAGACTGAACTATAAGGTATATGGAAATACTACCTACATTGTTGCAAATTCAAAGTTTATTTTAATTATCCACAGGTCAGAAGCTGGTCACAAAAGCAAACACGATGTCTCAATACTAAAATTACTTATTCAGCATTTAAATAACAACCCTTGCCTGCAAATGAATTTTAAAATCAAACACTGAGCTTTGTTTGTAAAACATAGTACACCTTGCAGATTACAAAGAAAAGTGTGCTTGACCAAATTAAAATGCTGCAATGAAAGTATTACTAGTCCCCTTCTGCAACAAATGAAACCAGGCATTTGATGGTTCAACAAGCTGAACGAGTCATTACAGGAAGGTCATTTTAAAAACCATGCTGGATGTGGCGGTGAGTTTTCCAGAATTTAAGGAAGAGATGGAGGTAGGGCATTTAGAACTATGCAAGACATGAACATGTTTAATTGTTGAAACAAGTAGGCTGTGGGCATTACAATGTTGTCCCCCATATGGTCCACAGATACACAAACCTTTTTGGAAGTATCTCACACAGCTCCCCCCCCCCCCCCCCCCCCCATTGATATGATTTTGTTCACTTTCATCACAATGGCTGATCTGAGCTAAACAAGGAAACAGCATCTGACACGTTATCATTTAACATGTGCATTACAAATGCTCTTAAGTATAACCGAATGTAAATTGCTCTGATGATGACAAGTTAAAATATGACATGCTACCCAGGGAACCACAAATGCCTGGGTAAGCATTTTGTAGGATAAGTCACTGAATTAACCTTATAGAAAGAAAACACAAGTTGATGCAAAACTCTTAAAACTTAATTCTTGAGATAGGGTAAAACTACATTCCGTTTTTAGCATGTATAACGTTGCATAAGAGTACACGCTTGTGTTTAAAATCAGGAAAAAAATTGGACTGAAAAGAAATGAAAGAACAAAAAAAACTAATTTGGTCTGGCCGCATTTGTTTACGGTCATAAAAAAACATTTTTTTTTTCCCGGACTTCAAAAATACAAAGTTGAACGTAGTCCAAATCCGACCATTGAACACGGTGAGGCAAGAGGTTCATTTTACTCTGCTTCTGCGACCTCCTGCTCATCTGCAGCATCTGCCACACCTTTGGCAGCCTGAGGTGAGAACAAAGGGAGAGAAAGAGAAGTGCATCACATGAGGCAGTCCATGAACTTACACTCCTTGAAACCATCAAATCCATCAGGCAAATTAACGAAGACTTTGTCTTGCGGAAGGAAGTCCCGTCAACTTACCTGGTATGGCCAGCTGATGAAGTTTCTATTGTTAATTTAGTTACATTTTTATGGAAGTGTATTGTAGTAACACTTCCTTAAACGGAAAAGTATAAAACGTGTGATGTTTCACGCAATGGCTCTTCTTACTGACAATGGGCTCTGAAAAGAAGGCTCATTCACCCAACACATGGCCCGTTGTATATTGTCTTTTAAGGCCAGTGCTGTAATTTGTTTGTGCACTACTGCCCACGGTACTATCATGTCATTTGTAGTTACTTTGGTCATTACTTTCAAGTCTGATTTTAAACCTGCCCTTAAAGTGTTTTTGGCGTATTTTAATTAACAAAAGTATTTTTCAGGTGCATCACTAATTGCATGACCCAAAATTGGCAAATTTAGCAAAATTAGCTTCACGATTTGCAGGATTAAGAATGTACAATACACATTTCCTGCACTCGAGGGTGGCCCTCTTATGCATGCTTTTCAGCAGTGGGGAGAGGGCAAAAGCACACAAATTAAAGTTTGGAAAAACATGAGAGGGACTTCAAATTCAATAAATGTCTTTATACAACTGCTCTTGTATTTAGGACCTGTTTAAAAAAAAGGAATCCTTAAATGGCCAGCTTTTGGGCTACCTCCAAACACAAGTGACAAAGAAACTTGGCCACATTTCTCCAAGCAGCACTGAATTGAGATCCTTAAAGCAGCTTTTCCAAAAAGGATTAAAATTCTCAAGTTTCATTTTAGGAAACGTTGCTTAGTTTTTGTCCCAATGCTTTCCTGTTGTGCACGTGAAGCCTTGGCATGACATCTGCCCTTGTGGCACGAAGCAACAAAAGACACCGTGTGTTGCTGTATATACAAAACACTAGCTCACACATGGTGTGGGAGTGAGGCGATCGTAGCAAATATGCACAAAGTGGTGTAGGAAGGTTTACATGCAATTAACTTAACTTGCACAATAACACGTGTACAATGGGAATATGACCGAAACCAAGATTGAGATAAAGCAGGCAGCGGCATGAACACCATTCATCGTTACGGGCCTTCCCAATGTGCATTGGTTTTACGAGCCTGGTTTCTTCATTCCTATATTAGCGGTGTGAACATGGTGTTGAATTCCAAAAGCTATCCCATGAAATGCGTCTGTGGCTGACAACACATGACATAAAGTATTATTCATTACCTTCTTTTTCTTCTTCTTTTGGGCCTTTCTGCTGGCAGAACTCTGCAGCAGCGCCTGCAATGCAACATTCAAGAAGATGAGTTTTGTACACTTTGCCATTGTATCAATCCGTTTTGTTAAATTATATATTTTTTACTAGGGGAGGGTCAGTTAAATACCAGAAGGCACAAACCAATTAATGCTAAAATATACGAACCGCACAGAAGTCTCTAGGCAATAACTAAGATAGCCAACTAAGGTAGTCTTACAAATGATCAGAAACACATTAAGCTGATGAGACTACAACATTGGTCTAATTTCCCAAGGGAGTTAATATTATAAAAGAGGGAAAGTCACCACAATAATGAGATGGGCGTAATTAGTCACCGAGAAACTAACGAAGTGTTTCCCCATTAACAGTGAACTTTGTACTGCCCATACACCGAGGCTCAAATGTCAGTGTTACATGCATCTACACACAGAAATACAGGCAAATTGCATGGACCATATGGCTCAAATGTCAGTGTTACATGCATCTACACACAGAAATACATGCAAATTGCATGGACCATATGGCTCAAATGTCAGTGTTACATGCATCTACACACAGAAATAGATGCAAATCGCATGGACCATATGGCTCAAATGCCCAATGGGTGGTGGTCCAAAACCAGTGGCTAAAATTACAAATTCAAATGGCAGAAGTAAATAGAGAGGATGACACAATAATGATTTGTCAAAAATTGGTAATTTTATCAGCGATGGCTGGAGGGGCAGAATGGCCCCATCATATACATTTTCAATCATCAATGAGTTTCACTTTCCATATTGCCCCTAATAAACATATAGGTGACCAAGATAGGTATTGACTTAAAGCTTTCGTGAACGCAGGAATTCATATTCTTTGGGTCTTTCGGCAAAACCACGTAAAGAGAAAAATAATAAAATAGGCTATATTTGTTTCACCTGATGATTGCTTTGTGTTCCAATCGAAGCGTCGTGATATTTTTATTTTTTATAATTTTTCTATCTACGTGGCTTTGCCGAAAGACCCAAAGAATAAGATAGGTAGTATATGTTATATTAAAGGAGAAACATGGTTACATTTTCAAAAGCAAATTTATATTGTGCAATTATATAATTGGTGCATGTCTTGCAATAATTGTCAATCTTCATGTAATGTGTCTATTAGGGCATATTTTTGTTTTATAAGTAATGATTTTATAAGGAAAATAAGCTTGACACATTCTGTAAAAACAATGCTGCTGATATTAGTCTCCCAGCCAGGAGATACTCGGAGAACAGCACCTGACTTGAGCAGCATGTTGTAAGTTCATGGCCTGCTTTGGGGACAACTTTGACCATTATCCCCGTGAGCTACATAAAATAGGTTCTACGCCGTAAGGTGTTTACAATCACGAGAATTTAAATTGACCAAGACCGCTAAAAGAAACTGTATATCCAGAAGTCAAGTCACTGCCACACCTTGAGTTCAGGGTCCTGCACCTCCAGCTCCGACTTGTACAGCTCAGGGTTGTGCAGGTTGGCAGTGATCCTCAGTGGCCCATTGGGCATGAGCAGCACAGTAAACTTGAACTGGGCCACAAACTCCGCTGTAGGAGGAAGGGAAAGAGTGAGTCAACAGATTCAAGTGCAAGAGGTCCAAGGCACACATGAGCATCACGATACACAGAGCAATAATATACAGCATGTTGGACAAAGTTACTCAAATGGCAAGATCGATCTGTGTGTGGCACAAAACTGAGATAGCACAAGTGATACACGATTCCAGTAATTAAGGGTAAGGCCTGCACTGAACAGCACTTTAGACAATAGAATATTTGCCTCTGAAATTTCAACTCCTAGTTCCAGAATGGAATGCTGCGGGTCACAGCTTTCCCTTCACAGTGTAACGTGAAGACTTCCAAAATGAACCGCACATGATGACATTGCCAGTCATGTGGATCTCGCATTGTCAACGGAGGTGAAGGTGTCGTCCATGTGCCTGTGACAGTAGTATGCACCCGCATCGCAGGGTGGCGAGTTAGAATTCTATTTTTTCATTAACAGCTTCACACTCCGTCTATCATAAACAGCGCAGGTAAATATTTCCAAAAGCATGGCTATGCTTTAGCTTCATGTAATACAACAGGTGAATCTTTGTTGTTTATCTTAACCCCTTCCCATATCAAGACAACTGCAAGTTTCAGGGTGGGTCCCGTTCAACACTGAATATCAGAACGTGCAAGCAGTCGGCGTCAATATTATTACAAGCATAGCACCACTGTTTTTAAAAACACTGTACTCACCGCAGAGAACTGTAGCGACACGACCGCACTATGATAGCTGGTGCCAAACTGTGCCACGCGCCCTCCCACATGGCCTTGTGGGAGCCTCGGTCGCAATAAAGCTACGTCATCGAAACGGAACCGGAAGAAAAGCTGACGATGTACTCACACGTACGTCATCGGAATGGGAAAGGCTTAGCAGAGGAAAGTACTCACATTCCTTCTCGTAGAGCACGGGGAAAGGCTGCAGCAGCTCATGCTTCACGCACTCCACCACCCCCATGCGTGCCTTCTTCTCGTCCTCAAATGCCCTGTAAGCGTGTGCGCACACACATCACAAGGTATAAGTGATCACTGTTAAAGTAAACAAATTATTTGGCGATGCTGCTTTGGCACAATATTAACTCGTGTTCGGAGTAGGACATGACAACAGTTTGTAATTAACCAGTCCATACTATTTTATAACATCCTGCATTAGCGGTGGGAAACTTCATGAGGAATGAAGGGGCCCACCGTGAAACAGTAGGTAAGAATCGGAATATTTATTTATACTGGAATCCGTTGAGTTATAAAGCTCTTTTTCACATATGTCGAGTCAGAGTACACACAGCAGACTAACACTAAACAAAATTAAGCAAGCGGCCGCTATTTTATATACACCTCGTCTGTGTGACCCAGGTTAACTCAGGTTTGGAACTTTTGTCAACTGGAAAACACTTTGTAAATGACAGTCAAGCAAATCTTTATGGCACTCCAGTGACATCAGTTTAATCCGTTGCTGAACTGACATTACTACAGTGCTATTAAGGAGTGCCTAAACAAATGTTAATGTCTTCTTTTACAATTCTAACATTCTCTTTTACATTGTCAAAGCTCCGCTCGTCTTTTTTTAATTAACAGAGCTTCCCTTTAATCACAATCGATCAGACACCATGGCTCCACAACGAGGTCGAATGCAAGCAAGAGCCACCGCAAGCCCACCGATCCACATGGGGTTACCGTAGCGTGAAGGGCATGACGTCGAAGCGGGTGGAGATTTCGCTGAGGAAGGCGCGCGAGGCCTTCATCTTCAGGATGTAGTGCTTGTCGGGGTTCCTCTTGAACACAGTCGTACGCTGGCCAGTCTCACGGGCCTGTGGTGGAACACGCCGCCAATGAAGCATTCAAAAAGCACACCTTGTCGAGTGCAAGACGTGGGACGCAAACCAATGTCGACAAAAGTGATATTCTACGCTTTCTTGCAAGGCTGCGTCATTCATTCTATGATTTTATTGACATTTATTTTGCCAGTATACATTGTTAAACCCCCTGTGCCTGTTTAAGCTGGGCATTTTGATACATTGCCTCAAAGAACCCTAGAATGAAATTTTCTAAGGATCTTGAAAAAAAAAATTTTAGGCATTTTTTTCAATCAAAATTGTATTTTCTGGCAACCATTAATTTGGGGGCTGTTTACCTCATTCCACATGGCTATGCTATGTACACAGCGAATCTTGGTTATGATCGATGAGCAACCGATGACATTGACCATAGCGAATGTGATGCAATATTTATGAACAAGCCATCCGAGTGCACTCATCTTTAAGCTGGTTTAGATTATTGCTGTAATGACATCAACACCAAATGTTGTGGTTGTAATATGGCCAGAGTTGGTAGTGTAATGCTTCTCGGTGTCTGAAAGCACCTGTCCTGAAGTGTTGCTAAAATGGATTGAAATTTCAGATTATTTATTTTAGCCAAACCATCTTCTTAATGGGCTGTTATGTAATTGTCCAGTGATATGCCAAGATTCCAAAATATTTAAACCTTATTTCATGTTTTTTTACTTTTAACTTATCTATACAATATCAACTTAAAATATACATTCCATTTGATATGGAAAATAGAAATCATGTCCATTTTGGAAAATTAAAACATTGGAAAAATGACATTAAAATATATCAGTGATGCAACATTAAGACTTTTGTATGCAAATGTATTACATTTTCAGTAATGTAAACCAATAAAGAGACACAGTTAAAAAAATACACGTTTGAAGAAACAATAGTATGTTGATGGCATGAATGATTACGAGGTAATCTAAAGTCTTTTGTTCACAATCATCATGATTTTGCAATGAAGGCAGCCGCATTTTAGTGTTCATAAATGTCATAATCTTAAATTAACAATCTTTGATGGCTGTCAGCCATTCATTTCTAACGATTGAAATTCCAATTGAAAGACTATTTTTTATAAACAAGCGACTGGCCAATTTTATACTGTATTTTGTTTCGGTGTGCATGTATGTGTAATTTGAATTTGAGTATAAAATACGTTTGTGACAAACGGACCTTTATATGCATTATGGTAGCAAGTAACATAACATTACCTTGAGATATATGGGGTCGATAAGTGACTGAGCTAGTTCAGGCTCTACAGATTTCTCTATGACCTAGAGGTCTTACCTTGCCTTCCCCAGTGCTGATCAGGACATCCACAGCATAGACCTCGTGTACTTCAAAGCTAGCCTTTTCATGATCCTTCCTGCAGACGTGAGACGTTTAAGTCAACTAAAATTAGGGAATCATGCTGACTTTTTTTATGCAAAAGTGTTAATGTCTCCTGGCCGATCCACTCTTGACATCCCACAAAGGTAAACACATTTTACTGAAGAATAACGGGGGAGCCTCGGTACAGAGTCAAATTCATGACATACACGAACATCAACAGCAAGGGTTCATATCGCCGTGGTGGTGGTCAGTATTCTGACAGAACCAGTGGACCTCCTACAAAGTGGTCCCGAATTTTGATAACCCTCCCAGAATATGATTGACCAAATCATAATTTAAGCTGGGGCCGACCTTAAAAAACCGTGTAATTGGGAGTCACACATTCTGCCACAGCAATACATAATTTAAACATATTTATTGGGACTGCAGATCTAAGGCTGCTCACTTTTGTTGGTCAGTGGGGTTCTGGATGACTGTCTTCTCCCCATCGATCACGTGCTGCTTCAGCTGGTGGGACAGCATGCCTGCAAAGAATCATACCAAGCAACGTAAATAAAACCCTACAGTAATTTACCCAATATTTGTTTACATTTCACTGAAATATGCATGCTTTTGCTACACATGAAAATACATTTTCCACAAACAAAAGTGGCATTTTCTAAATGCAGCTCTTGGCTTGATAGCCAAATTTGTCAATAAAAAAAATGGTACCGTACATTGCGGGAGTAACTGATAAACTAGCCAGTTTGTAAAAACAAAACATCCGAGACAGATTTGGCACGGTACATAAAATACAGAATCTAATATCTGGTACAAAAGATGTATTAACGAAGCTATCAACACAAGGTGTGTACAGGATTAACTGCACGTGTGGTAAATGTAATGTTGGGCAAACATGACGAATGATCAGCACGAGACTAAAAGAACAGATAAATATTAAATTCTCACAAATACAACTGTTAGCAGTAGCAGAACACGCGTGCCAACAAGGACAGTCAATTGATTTTGTTGACGTTTTGTGCAAAATTAGCTACTACTGGCCAAGCCTAATTAGAGAATCTATCGAAATTGAAAGAAATCAAAATAACTTTAACTGTTCGGATAGCTACCGTCTTAGTGCTGCGTGGAAGCGAATCATCAAATAAGACGTTGTTGAAATGCATGCCTACAAAGGGCAGCATACTTCAATAGGGATTACCGTTGGTTGGGCTATTTTGATAAACACAATAGACAGGAGGACACGTTCAAAGGGCTCGCATATTGCACTTGCATAATATACACGACACCATTTCAACAAACAGCCATGGCAGTAGTAGCATTATGTATGTGATTGGGAAATCAATGTCCATCCAACCTAAGCAGTAGAGCTGGTGAAGCAATGCAGAAATACTCCACATGTGGGTGCACATCACCATGTCTGAAATGAGTCTCACCTTCAATGGGGGTGCATTTAAATTCAGTTGCCATTTTATTCCACATCTGAGTCACCTGAGTGTTCTGAAATTCAAAACAACGTGGAATTGTGACATCTGTGAAGCAGTTTTGAAAACCAGAGGAGCATGAGGCTTTTAAGATGACAAAATAATACAAAACTAATTTAAGTACACAATCATTGTTTATACACTTTATACACTTACTCATGAAAAAAAGCATCCACATCAACATAAACAGACACGGATACCTTTAACATGCTGTACACTATAGAAGTATTAACTATAAATGCCCATCATTAACACAATAACAATACATTTTATCTTTGGCATGTGTAACAATGCAAGGGACATTTAATCATCTATTTTGAATATTTGCAAAAATTGGCCAACGCTGTTGCTTGGGATATACTGGTGCAGTTTAATGTTAATCCTGGATTCACATAACCGTTCCAGTCCGATAACTGGGCAATTGCTGCCACACAAAGCTGTTTTGCTCACCACAAGTATAATTTAGTCACTCTGTGAAGCGTCATATAGTTAGGGCGTGATTTAGATCGCTTTGCTGAAAGACTAATCAGTAATAATGACATTGCTGTCATAGCTTGGTGCACTATCCCGCTTCCAAGCATTAATCACAAAAGTATGAACTTGTGTCATTGCCTTGTGCTTCTTCCAGGAAGGCCGAAATACACTGGGTACCAATAATAAATGCCGCTTTGAACGGTGAAATTTCACGAATTATTGTTTAACTATGGAATAACTGATACTTGTGGAAGAGGGCAAACAGACGGCAAAGGATTTCTATACAACACAAAACGGCCCAACCGAGATGCCCTGGCTTTGGTTCAGGTACCTCTGTTCCAGCCTTGACGAGCCGCAATGCCGCCTCCGAACACAGGAACGCCGCCTTGACCACGTCCGCTTTCCTGTCCGAGGCTGGATTTTCCTGTTCCCAACAGTAAAATGCATCTTCAGCACATTTAGCAAGTCACGGTGCCTCTCTCCAAACTCAACGAGCATTCGGTGGGGTGGTGCTCATCCCCATTTGAGTTCTCAGTCAGTGGTTGAAATGCCTTATTCACCTCGTAAGGAACCACCTCTTCCAAAAGATAACCCACTTACCTTCCCACAAATTGGTCCTCATTTTGGTGACCGTAAAGGCGTGATGATTATTCCTAATAAAACGTTTATTATCATTATGTGACTAAGTATAACTTTACTACATTGTTCTGTAGAAGTTCAAAAGAATCACGAGAGTAAATAATTGTTTTGCAAAAATACGTGTGGTTGTAATGTGGATCTCGTTATTTATATTAATTAAATATATCAATTAACTACATTGAAAGAAAACTTTATAACTACATTATAACTTTTAAAAAGCATGCCCTATTTCTTGGCTACATTACCAGGCAAATTTGAGAACTTAACCGTCGATTGTGTGTAAAATGTTGAAACGGCTAGGGCTCTTGTATTAATATTAACCAGGAATTGCATTTTTTGGCCACGTTACCTTGGAAACACCAAGGATGAAAGTATGCGCAGCCGTGGCGACAAACCCATCCACATGAACTCCCAGGTCACTGAAATAAAGTGAAGCACATTACCAAATTTAAGAAAGCATGGTTTACATGAAATGTTTATATATCCTAACACAAAATGTTGTTGCTATTAAATGTGTATTTTATTTCATGGGACGTTAACAGTAAACATTTTATGTGTTCCATTATTAAATGAAATGTTGAAAAAAATTGATTTCGTTTGTTCTTGGTACATGTACATGGCATAGAATAAGAAACATTTTTGCAATATAAAAATGTTTAACTTGGGAAGGAAACGTGTTACATTTAATCGATTTTCTGAAATATTTTAGCCAGATAAACACATTAACACCTAGATATTGTTAAAAAAGGTAGGCCCTGAAGGCACAGCAAAGATTAGGCAACCATAACTAAAGTAATACGGTTATAACATAAACCCCATAATTTAAAACCTTTAAAACATAATTAATACAATACTAATGCGGCTGGGTGGGAATCGTGGTTTTATAAAGTAGATTTTCCCAGTGTGATCATCAATGACTGCACAAAAACAGTCACATTAATTTTGGTTTAGCACTTAAAATTGGCTAAATGCCAAATTGGAAATAAAACAAAAAAGGTGTTCAACTCTCAGTGCTCCAGTTAATTTGTTTTAATTTTAAAGGAGACTTGAAAAAACATCAATGGTGGTTGATGTATCTGCTTCCGCAGGCCACTGTCTGACAAAAGGGGATTGCATTGTTCTGAGTAAATACTTCTTAACATAACATTCCCTTTTGTACAAGTTTGTTCCATTTGCATGCATGTAACATCAGCTTATCATTCGAACACACATTTAATGTTAATAAACCATAAAAATCTTGATTTGAAGCTTTCGTGATTGCAGGAATCCACTCTTTGGTTCTTTCGGTAAAGTCACGTAGGTAGAAATAAAACAGAACACCTTGTGTTGCGAAGGAAACGTCGCGATTTGTTTTATTTTATTTCTACCTACGTGACTTTACCGATAGAACCAGAGTATGGAAACGATACAAAAATTCTTACACAATTAATGCATCGTGAGTTTCGTAAAACATTTAATTTATATTTGATACATCATGTAAAATGGTTGTATAAGATGACTAAAGTTAGAAAAATTATTTAAGTTTACATCTGCATTGGAAGCTTATCTGAGCAGGCTGCCTGTCTCAATACAACTCCCTGGTTGAACACGGACATTAAAACTCTTTAAAGATTACGACAAACCACATTACACATCCTCACATTGCTATGTTAAGCTCACAACTTGATTAACATCGCAACTCTTTATTTCCTGCTCTTTGAAGGGCTCTTGGGCACAACACCAAAATTACGATTACATGCACGAAGCACATTGCTCGAGGTAGCGCCTATTATGCAGCGTACATTTTGACCAGATCCCCATTCTGCATGGTGCAGTCGGGATCGCTCTTGAGTGGAGAGAAGTGGCAGGTGCAGTTGTTCACAGAGATGCAGGTCGGGAAGGCAATGCCTAAACAACAAAGTTCATGTTCCATTAGGCTCATGCACGAATCAAACCACATCTGCAAAATTATCTGCCGACAGGTAAACCCTACACGGCAGCAGTGCCGGGTGGTGCGTGCAAAGGTGAATTAATGCTATGGTTATAGTCAATCGCATGTGGCATGGTGAGGAAAGAGAAATCAAGTTTAAAATTTGTTACATTGGCTAATGCATTGATCTTAAACAAATCAAGTTGAATGCTCTCAAAAGTTGTAATGATGTTATCTATGGAAACAGTGCATTATTTAAACACGTTAATGCTTCATCACCCACCTGTCAAAACTATTGGTGAGAAATCACGCAGCCCTGTTTTTATTAATTTGTAGGCATTAAAGCATTGAGTGAGAGTGCAATTAAAAATATTGAACTGCAAAAGAAACGTGCTCACCCAGACATGTGAAATACAATATTAAAACCCAATGACACCATATTGATTTGCACATATTTACCTCCAAAGGCCTACCCCGTTCATAAAAAATAACAAGGTAGGAATTTTCAAAAGATTCGTGTTATAATGGTTCTGCAAAGGTATGGTGGGTTTTCATGCCATGTACCATACATGTTGGCACGGTTGAGAGTGAAGTTATACGTGCACCACCTATTTCCTGAAAAATGCTGAACACTTCCATACGACTGGAAGAAGTTAAGAGTCATCCCGAAAAAGAGCATGACATAAATGATCATGGTAATTATTTTAACTACAATCACAGAGTAATGTTGACTGTAGCAAAAACAAAATCAGGCTGGTTCATGTTTGCTCTATTCACTTAACTTTAATCTACAAGGTTAAGAATAATTAAAACCCCACTATAATTAACGCAGCTTTCATTTTCCTAACTGTATTAAGTAACCTAAATCACCTGACATTAGTGCTATATAACAAGTTAAATATCTACAAAGAAATCCCATCTATTCCAAACACATGTAGCTCTTTCAAATAACACGAGAGAAGAGAGTGGCTACATGGGGTCTAAAGTGGAAATATTGCAAACCAATGAAATAAAATCAATAAACTGCAAGCTGTACTGTAAAGAATTGCAAAGTTTTAGCCCCAGAATTAAAGGAAACTTTTCTTACACCTCAGTATTCCCCCCGAAATAAAATCACATTTAAGCCAACTTATATATTTAAAAAAAATCTAATAGCAAAGTCACGAGAGCATATCATAGTTGACATTATTGTTTGCATAATTTGACTGGGAAAAACTTTATCATGTGGCAGAAAAAATGGCATGTCAGTATGCGCATGGGTCAAATGAGGTCTCGTGAAAAGTGTTTCTAGCTCCTAAACAGTTTCTTCTTAGAGCCAAATGCCTTTACAATTGCATAGACATTGTTGAAATAATTGAGAATAGACTCAAAAAAATGCAGGCATTAAAAACCACCATACTGGGTAAGGAACACAAGGAGTGCATATGGTCGAGAGTTGAATGTATTTGAATGGCGTGTTCCATGTGCATACCTTTCTTTATTTCTTTTTCCTTCTTAAACACTTTATTCGTCTCTTCCACAATCAGGTTGTCTCCCTTTTCGCACAAACTCCTCACCGACTCCCCACCCTTGGCAGCTTCCACCAGCTGCTTCATGATTTCTGAAAAAAGCAAAGAGATAGAACAATGCCACACACCGAAGAGGAAGTATTGTCAATAAGCACTACAAAATGCTTATATATTTTTATTTTAATAACCAATATGATGACTCAGCCAATTATCCCACATTGGTGAATAAAACGACACCAAATTGTCAAACGTGAACAATGGGGCTCCCAGAATGGAAAAGTGCAATTTCTCCCATCAATTTGAGTGTTCACTGAATATCTGTCAAAAAACTCAACATGAAAACTACATTTTCGTTGAAATATTTTTTAGTGATGTGTTAATGCTGACCTGACCATAAAAACTCACCACCACAAAATGGTTTGTTGGGTGGCAGCCCAGGAATTGAGCCACACTTCAAGTGCTATGGTTCCATGGCTCTTGACTTACTTAGCCATTAGATCCACCCAACCACATTGATCCATTAGTTTAATAACCATATAAAAAATTATAAACACACTGTTTTGATGGCCATTTCCTCCCTATATCCAACTACATGTTGGAAAAAATACCTTCAGCAGTAATGCCAGTGACTCAAAACTTCATCAGGCCATTATAGTTATTTTGGGACCTTGTGACAAAGCATCAATTTGACCAGACTACTGAATATTTTGTTGCATAAATTGCACACTTTATGACCTGTACGATAGTTTATCTCATCACTCGAAAAGATTATTATAGAAACATGGCATTCTGTATTAAATCCAATAAAAATTTTCATTGACAATTGAATACCAAAGGCAATGAACTATGTTGAAATGAATGTTGTTTAATGGTAGTCCAATTGGAATTTGGAGCATGACATGCACATATCCATGGCAAATTAGGTCATGAATTATTTAATGTACACTTTTCAGCAGTTGGCATTGAGCTTTATCAGTCCCACACAGATATTACCCATCAGCAGTGGGAATAGATCCATCAACTGTACTTTCAGTTGAGACCACAACCTATGCAAATCACCAGCATCAATGTAGACAGCTGCACATGTATTCATGTGGGCTCAATTACGTGAATGTGACTTTCCTTCTGAGAACTTCTCACACTCACAATGTTAAAAAGGAATATATATACATGTTGCCAATTATTCAAAATAGGTGCACAGTTGGGTATAACACATTTGAGTTCCTCCAAAGTCGACACACATTCCTTGTTCATGAAATTGATAATTGACCAAAGTCCACGTATATTATACATGTGTAGTGAGTTCAACCGAGTCGCAGACGTACTCTTTGGAGGCAACACATTTATTAACACCAACACCAAAGGGTAACTGCCCCTTAACAAGATAACAACCTATGGTGGTGGACCACCAGACTAACTAGACTAATTACACCGGGAGTAGCTACAATGGACCGGACCACAGCTCGGGTCCAGGTCCACATGTTGGAGAGTCTAGGACTTATAACGTAGATATCTTCTGGATGAATAACTGCCACCGGTCCTTCTCGGGGACCCGGCTTCTATTCTCTGCAGGGTGGTTGGCTCCGCCCTTGGCCACGACCACCTTCGAGAATCCTCGAGCACCCCAAGCCCCCACCTGGGGGGCCCTGTCTATACTTTACCGGTCACGTGTCCTTCAGGGTCAACCAGAGTGCCATGGCCCTGAGTAACCTCATTCCCATGGCCGGCACTCTCACACCCTATCCTGTAGGGGCCGGCACTGCACGCAGAGCGTGGTGCCATCCAGCACTGGCAGTCAGCGCTCACCGAGCCCCTCTTGGGCCAGTACTGCACCCACATATACGTGGTGTCCGCGATGTTAATACATCGCACGCCGTGCCTCTCTAGGGTCGGCATTACAGTGACATCCACGATGTCACTACACATGCATTATAAGTTTAGTCTCAACAGAATTAAATTAGTTCACATAGCTATGAGTACCGGTACACATTTGTAGTTTTCACAGCAATAATCTAAGGTAAAACAATTTACGTAATTTTGCGTTTGGAAAAACAGACTATTCAATTATAGGATAAGTGAGCAAAGCTTAAAGCCCACTTTGTAATAATCTAGTACAGTAGCAGCATCACAGGGTGTAATGATATGGCATACTGGGCTGTTACCAGCTTTCATTCCTATTGTGGGATAGTACCGATTCCTTTGGATAGTGACTCAAGTGGCGTGTAGCCATATTTACACCTAAAAGCATAACCTCACCCAGTCAAACTTGAGTTTCTAGTATATAGACACACATGCAATGTAAAATCGTGTGATATTCTGGGTTTCAGTAGTGCCTCCAGCTGACATAACAGCTAATAAGTATACGAATTAAGAAACAAATACAGCCATGTCATACCATTTCAATAGATGCAATTAAAGTAATATTGTACACGCGATCTAACCCAAAAACCTTTATTATGAATATTGGTCGCGAAAGCCCGTGTGTTAAATTGTACACAACTTTAACAGCAACAAATATGAAAGTTTTTTGGGGTTAGGTGGAGTAAAATAATGTCAAACCCTACACGTAAGTTAATAAACATCGCATCGCACGTTTTTTGTCACCGTTGATGATCTTGTCAGCAGGATCATCAACAGTAACGCCTTGCACTTAAAACAACTCATTAACTTAAAAGTGTCAAGATTGCTGGCTCGCTCTTCAGAAAACAGGCCTCTGAGCCACATTGCAAGAACGAAGATAGTCTACACGGTATTTTCTATCGGAGAAATGTCACTGCGAGCCATGGGTAAATTAACACCTGTCCATTATCCGGCCGATTATAATCTGCGACTGCACACCACAGGGCACAGCCCCAACTTTCAAGGTCAACATGTGACCCACAACCTACATAGCCATACTGCATCGAGTACTACAGAAGAAACTCAATTACTTAAAACCAGGTGAGAGGTGGATGAGCGATGAAATAAATGATCTTGCTCTGGCTACTACTAAACCCAATTGGCACACACCCTAAGATTGGACTCAGAACCTGACGCTGGACTACACCCCCCATCCTCCGATAATTTGGGCAAGGAATTAAAAAAACAATCCGTACAAGCATCTACTGTAGAACTCATAACGACCACGATCCATCATCATTCGCTGGAGGCGACCATCGTCAACCACCGAATTTCTGAAACCTCCGAGACGTGGAGCGAATCATACTCGGCACGACTCTAAAACATTCGTAGTTGCAAAAATCGTAAATTTGCAACACAATTCTAGTCGCGCTAACAATTGTTGCTACTTGGTAATGGCGTGTCTGTAACCAGAAGTTCTAAGGGCTTAACATGGTTTAACAGAAGCAGTATTTCAATTGTTAGAGGTTAAACACGTGTAGTGGTTTCTCAGTGGGATCGTAATGGTTAAAGGAGCAGTGTTGAGTGGCGAAAGGATACAGTCCGTGTTCAAATGTGCATCGACAATAATTTTATGCGGGGACAGTACAGTATCCCAATTGTTAATAAGTAAAAACATATTAGTGGACGATTAAAATATATACCCGTGATGACTCAACTGAGGATATACTCAATTGGGACCACAAATATCAATTATTGACCCCTACTGCAGACTACGCAATTACCTGAGTCATTGTTGCAAATGAGAACTAACTACCCTGGTATCTGGAGTTCTCATTTGCTTCAACACAATTACATTGCGAGCTAAAATTTCAAAAAAGCGCAGTGTCTCTCGGTAAAGATACAATAAATAAAATTAAGACTCAGTGGCTTGCTGTGGCAAAATTACTGAATGGTTAAATATAGAGGTGTTGATTGGTTATTAAATACAGTAGTAGCGGCGACTGTCAGTGAGTACGCATGAAGTTGAATTTCAATGGCAAGAGGGAGGCTGTAATCGGTATGGGGAGTGTTTCAGTGGCTAAACAAAAGGGCTTAGCGAATCGGATGCCAAGTCAACGGAACAGTGAATGTAAATGGTTAAAAACGACCGGCTCGATGCCGAAGCGTCTCTGTGTGCATGGAGAGGAAGCGGGAGTGACTACTCGATGGTTAAATAAAGGACCCTGAGGGGCGAATCCGCGCTGCCTTAACGAGACACGCGGCCTAGCAGCAGCAGCTATGAGCCAGGGCCACGTTTATTTAGCCAAACTGCAGCTATCCCATATTGTTGCTAAACCACTCAACCTCGTTCACCAGCGCTTCAATCACTCTTCATTCTCTGCTCGCGACCACAACCAACGTCGCGGCTACCGACACGACCGCGGCAAAGCGAAACCTCTCGCTCGCCTATCGACTGCAGACCGCGTGTGCGGCCTTCGCAATCACCACCACCAGGCCCCCACCGCCCCCACCGCCCGCCCGCCTGCACACACGACGCAGGCGAGCGCCGCCACCGCCGCCGCCGTCACCCATCGCTCAACTGTTCACGATGTCCCCTGCCATCTTGTACTTGGTGACCACGAGGTCCTCGGCGATCGTCTGCTCCTGCCCATCGTCGTCCGCCATCGTCGCAGTCTCGCCACTGCCACTGCTGCTGCCACCACCACCAACAACCAACAACAACCACGTGCTCGTCCCACACTGCCTTGCGCGTGCGCGCCCCTGCCGGAAGTGCCCCAACCCCGTTTCTTTTCGCGCCAAAACGCTGTAGCCCCGCCTCCGCCCATCACCCCCCCCCACAAGCCGGAAGTTGCATAAATTATGTTAATGAGCGGGTCTGTGCCACACGATGTCAGTCAGTGGTCGTCCATCAAAAGGCAGTCTTTCACGAAGTGTTTGTGAGTTCTTTTGAACTCCATTCTAATATCTTCTTGGTTCTTTCGGTAAAGTCACGTAGAAGGGAAGTAATAAAATAATAAAAATAAAACATAATTATGTTTATGTTTTATTTTTATTATTTTATTACTTACCTTATACGTGACTTTACCGAAAGAACCAAGAAGATGAATCCCTGCAGTCACGAAAGCTTTAAATCGAAAAAATCCATTCAAATATCCAGGCTTCATCGGGGTTTGAACTCGCATCGTTTAGGGTGAAGCGCATGGGTCCAGCACCACTGATGAGTTATCACGAGCACTGTTCACTCCCCTATTAAGTCTCGCACAGCGACCTACAACAACTATTTGTTTCATTCATGGGGACTCCCGTTTCACTTGCCCTATTTTGTATTGCAAGTGGCAATAAAACACACCTTGCATCCCATTTCATTTCAGCCAATCTCGTGCACTTTAAACCGATAAAGACGAGGTCTCGATTTCGTTTTTTTAGCATTTGTGATTGTCGCCTTTGTTGGATAGATTTCAGTTGGTCATTAAAAAAACCCATCCGTCTTGCACTTCAAATCCACGTGCAGTTTTGCTTCTGCAATAATATATAGTACAGCACCGTATTCACAAGGGGACGTCTTGGTCTGTGTGGCCCAGCCCGGCCACAACATTGCCCTGCAATGCTGATCCGCGTTCTTGCAGTCTGGTCCTCAATATGCCCCACAGCCTGCACCTGCCCTGCACTTACAGGATCAGAATATCCCGGACAAATCCGATGAGCTAACGAAGCTCTTTCTCACATGTCCAGCCAGTATATCACAGATGCGCACATTATCATGACAGCCAGCGGTGTAGTGTGCTTGGCATGGGCCCTATTGCAAGATGCAATTGAGCTCCCACCAACTCCATCCTGGACCCCTTTTCGTATCCCGCGTGCCCTCGTGCACCGCCTTGCACACGACATCGAAGACACAGAAAAATCCTCACTTGGAATTGCAATGCAATATTTTGGGCCATTGCTATTGCTATTTCGTTGTACAGCCTGTCAAGAAGTCAATCAATTGCAATTTCACTCGGAAGGCCAATGGACCAAGCCAACCTGCTTTAGTTATTCACTGGCAAGTGATGCTTGAATGAATAACGAGAAATTTACAAACGTGCGGGCAGATGTGTACTCAACCAGCCGGTCTTGTGTTTTTTTGTTGTTGCAGACAACGCTGAAAAACAAATTATCAAGTCGTGTTATGAGCAGCCAGGTTGAAAACAGTCTTCGCGACAAGCAAAATAAAGCAGTGGCCACGTGTTGTGATGGAAATGTTCGTAATAAAGTCACACTGCTATTGAAATTTCTGGCTGAGTGCAGTTGTGCAACTATCCAAATAGAATGTGCGTGTTTTTTTTTAAACGAGTTTATGTTCACTGGATGCAGTCTTGTTGCAGCTGTTTCACACATCACTGTCGCTACGAATGAGATCAGTGTGCTGACTCTCAAGCAATGTGGCTTGTGCCACAGCTGACGGAGCAAACGCAAGGAGTTGAAAGACAGTACATACAACATGTTTGATCCACACAGGAAAGTAGCAACAACATTAAACTGGTCTTCCTATATCTGTCCCTCCACATACAAAAAACAAAAGACATTTACACATCTCATCTGCCACAAGGCTTTCTGGAAGTAATATGTTTCGGTTGCAGAGAAAATGGTTTGTTGGCAGACAATACAGTGGAGTTCAAAGCTTGGCGTCTTGAGCCATGGATGTGTTTACCAGTGAGCTGCAAGGAGCAAAATCCAGTTCGAAATTATGTTGAAGCAATATCGACTAATTAACTTGTAATCTAATACATGCTCTTGTCAGTGGATTAAATACAGACGAGAATAATTACATCTTAGGGCACAAATAATTTGCCCAAGTCGTGCTGGAAGAGCTACCATAATTATTTCCTTGGGGATGTAATTTTTGTGCAAAAAGGAATACAGTGGAGGCCTGAAATTGAATTTGAAGAATGATTCAGTTCTGGACATTGGAACTTGGTAATGAAATGCAAGGGTTGCATTGGCCTCACATGTGTTCGTTTCCTTCTAGCAAAGCTGACATAGAACCAAAATGTGTGTGTGAGTTTAAAGAGTGCCTATTAGGATATAATTTGGTAATTGGAATGAAGAAGAAAATCACACCGTTCATCATGCACCATCATCATCCCCATTAGCAACCCGCTGGAATATATAGGTGTTGGAGTTACATAAGTGAGAAAGTAGCTAGGTGATGGCTCTCTAAGTGGGATAATACCCTGATCAGAGTGCCATGTCAATAATGAGCCATCACCATTAGCCACTGGATTCAAAACCCAGGTCAGCCATCCACGTTTTGAACCGGGATTTAAAGTTTAGTGCTTTGTTATGGTCTGATACGTGGAAAAAATAATATCTAGAAATCTAGGCAGTGGCGGCTCCTGCAAAATCTCTCAGGGGGGGCAAATGTCTGGATGATTGATAAGGATAAGGTCCACCCATGCAATGAATAAATTAACAGCTTAAGCATGTAAAGGCAACTTCACTTCTTTAATATTAATGAAAAATAAAGTGACTCTTACAATACATCTTGTTTGTTTATATACTCACTATTAAAACAAACCACTCAAGTTAATTTTATTAAAGATTCCACTAGGTAGCGATAAATTATATTGTTGGATGAAACGTGCTTACGTATGATGACGTAAGCACGTATGATGACGTAAGCACGTTAGGGCGAGCCCTCCCGGAAGCCATAGAGAATGCATTGGAGCACCTGCCGTTCGAAAAAAAACATCTTTGAATGTAAGTCTATGGGGCCACTCGGGGCGATTCTCAGCCGGAGTGAAATCGCCCCAAAAGAGGCGGTACTCCACAGAACGTGACATGACGCTGATTGGACTATATCCAGAGGCTGACAGTGACGGCTAGTGTGACTCTGTGGTTGAATGACATTGGTGGTGCGTCGCCCAATCGCCCTAATGAAGAAACCGCCCCTGAATCTAGGATATGCATTTCGTATCTCCAACATTAAAAACAAAAATGTATTGTGCCTTAGGGATAAATACCATTTTGTGAATAATATATTTTCCATCCATGACTCACAGATGATGTTCTTTAAGTGTAATAGGTGCTCACTAACAGCACTTTTCCCGACGGCCGATGTAGGCTACGGCGGGATACTTCGTCTTTGTATATGCCTGTGTATTGCCAGCAGGAAATGCTCGTCACTCGACATTGTCGGGCAGTAGCTGAAACACACGGGTAACAGATTGCTTGTGAGACCACGACGGGGGTCAGAGGAACAAGTCAACGTCTGCCTGCTCAAACGAACAATGGATGGTGCTCATATCCATTGGCAGCCTTGAGACAGTGGTGGAAATTTCACATTCCTCTGGTGGAGGCCATTCGCTCCTATATGATGGCTGTTGGTGACTCCACAAAATGTGGTGCTCATTACTGACATGGAGATAATGGGCTGTCAGCGACAGACTGGGATTACAACCTACAACCTCAATTGCTTTAAGCTTTTCAAAGTTTTTACATAAGTGTTTTTCAAGGCTCATATTGTTCCTATAATGTAAAATTTTGGATCAGTGAAAACCCACACAATATGCTAGAATATGCAATTTGTGCTATGATGTTTACAGAGTAAAAAGTTTGGCGTGATATTTTAATTCGGACTGGGCCCCTGTTAATAAACCTACACTGGCTTGCGTGGTGAAATATGGTAAAATAACTTTCATGACTGACACAGCATGGGGAAGCCTTCGACCAGCAGTGGATCGATAAAAAGCTATACATTATTACTATTTTTATGCACATACAGTACGTGACTTTACAGTCATCAATATAGCAATTGCTTCATGTTCATGTGAGCTTTGTGCTCAACTCAACATCATAACAATCCACATCAGAGTGTAATTGAATAGAGCCCATATGGATGATTAGGACTCAGCACGGTTTGTACGCAAGCAGTGTAACACTTAGGCTCCTGCATGTACGCATACACGTTCAATACTCTCTTGTCTGTGCTGGCTGAATCAAGTGTAGTAGTCACTTCAGATACACTAATAGTAGGAGGCACACACGTTTATTTTACACTTCCACAGTACAGCGGATAACTACAATCGGGTCAGGACAGCCGGCACACTGCCTGACCCACAACGCCGAGGAGGTGAGACGGGGACAAAGACTTGCATAGATGACGGGTTCCATTCCAAACGACAGCCCTGACCCAGCACCGGGGCCTCCCTTTATCCTCCCCAGCGAGGCCTGGCTCCGCCCTCGGCCACACCCCCTTCTGGACACTACGAGAAGGTTCTGGGCTCAGCCCCACGTGTCCCCTCTGTCACCTTTGCCCTACATCCCTTACCCCAGCCTATCACGTGCGCTGCTGGCAGACCGGCTGCTGTGTCCTCAGAACCCCCCTCTCTGCCAGCAACCGGCGCTACGCACTCCAGTGGCACACTTCCCCTGCCCTGCTGGTAGACCGGGCTACTGCACCCACAATCCCGCTCTCTACCAGTAACCAGCGCTACATGCCCTAGTGACCCATTCTATGTCACTACACAATTTTGGAGCATGGATAACAAGCGAATGCTTCATGCACAGTTGGGACTGAGAGGCCTCAACGTGATGCTTGTTATGTACAGGTTTGTAGTTTGAAATTAAAAATGGAACCTACCTGGAAGAAGTCATCCAGCGTTGTGTGCATGCCGATACCAAGGTCCACTGGCATACGAAGACAAATGTGCAGTGACCAAACTGAACATACCCTCTACAGTTCGGAAGTGCTACACTTGCCACTAAATAGCCCAGGCGTGGGTCAACGAAGACCATCATCATTCTGGTATGGATAGAACGATTATTAAACTGCAATAATTTAAACAAACTCAACAAAGGTCATTCTATGGGTAAAATGCCCCCACCTGCCATAGGAATGTGGATTTTTCATTAATTTCATATGGCCACCAGTCGAGATAAGCACTGTCCAAATATTGTTTAATCAGAAAAACTCTTTGCGATAAAAAAACTGTTACTTGTGAAGATTTTCAGGAAATAGAAACAGTAGGAACACACTGCTTAAATATCTCTATTACTATACTAAGGTGTTTTGATTTTAACTGTTCAAATTTATTATCCTTAACCCCATTTACCATGAATTAAATGGGTCTTAATTTTTATAAATACATTACCTCGTACATTATTACTCTGGTTCTTTATCCTCTTATTTTATTCTTACTGTGTAGTATCATTTTATATTTTATTGCTGACACGATAATCTAGTAAGAGCTTTATAGGCACAGATGGTTATATTGCATGTTGATATTGGAAAGTCTCCCTAAATTGAAACCTTTTAAAATGAATACAGTGAAATGAACACTTTAGCCTGGGATGCTATATTCTTGTGACACTTGAAAGGAAAAATAAGTGGATGTGCACAGATAACTCGAACTTGAATGTCATTCAACACAACACTCATGCATATGTTAAAAGCATGCTATGGAACCAAGTAACCAAGGACGTTGTTTTTTGTTGGCACTCTCCTTTACTGATACAGTGTTGTTGCCTCTGGGTAGTCTTAGACAACAGGTTGAGGGATTAAAAACAGATCTCGTCAAGTAAGACGCCGTTTATAAATGCGTCAAACAAAACATGAGCGCTTTGGCCAAGCTTACATCTTAACACTGGCTTCCTGTCAATCTACGGATTGAGAATACCACGTGTAATGTAGCTCTCAGAGACACCGTCTTGTCTTTACGTATATTTATTATGAATAAAGTCCACTGACAACTCAACGAGTAACCGCGAGTGACTCTGTACACTTGGGTAGTTCGACGACTCTGTTCTGAGACGACATAGCTCTAAATTTCAATTTAAAGCTTTCGTGACTGCAGGGATTCATCTTCTTGGCTCTTTCGGTAAAGTCACGTAGAAGGGAAATAATAAAATAATAAAAATAAAACATAATAAAATACAATTCTCACGACGTTTCGGTCACAACGCAAGCAACCGTCCTCAGGTGAAGAACAGGTCTGTCGGAAAGACAGCGTCTGAATGAACACCACCAAGCTTGGCAGCGTATATTTAAGCTGGGTTAGAGGAGGAAGGGCGCCTTGACAAACGAATTTGCATATCAGCAGAGTAATTTAGCATATTTATGGAAAATGCAGATATGGGATTAGTCACAACTTGTGGAATGCGTAGGAGATGGGGGGGGGGGGTCTCAAAGTCATATTATGCCTGTGCATTATGTAGGATTAGCAGCAACAAAGGGAGGAAGTAGGGTTAGCAGTAATAAAGGGAAGGAATTTTAATAGTAAGGAGCTGCAGCAGCTGAACTTAGCTCAACATAGCTCTAGTCTTAACACAACTCGGAGATGATGGGGACGACCAGATCCAACGACGATTCCCCACACCAACAGCCCCCAGGTCCGGCTCGCGCCGGTTCTTATGCCTCGTCCGGTCCGACCACGCCCCCATTCTCGAACTTTCCTCGCCGCACCTGCCTCGGTCAATCTCCGCCCTGATAACACTTTCTCACCATTGGATCCCGTGCGCCCCCTCACGTGACCCTGTCAACGCTCGTCCCACCAATCATCATCGGCATGTCCATTAGTAACCATGGTCCCGGGGAACCATACTGTCCCTCTATCGCTCCGCACTGTCTTTACAAAGTATGGATTGAGTATACGACTGCTGTCCTGTGTCATCGTCCACCACGGCCTTGGGGCCGTCCATAAATGACGTCACGCGATTTTGTACGATTTTTGACCCTCCCCTCGTCACAATCAGACCCCCCCTCAAATATGACGTCACAAAGCTCTGCCCCCCCCCCCCCAAAATAAAACATGCTTCAAATCGCTTTAAACTATTGTCATTGTAGTGCGTATTTAATGTGGCGCTGCACTCTGATGTTGTAGGAGAAAACATTTATTAAAAAGTCTATTTAATTAAGTAGAACGTGTTGTCTATATTTATTTAAAGTTGCGCATTTTGATGTGACGTCACATTTCTCACCCCCCCCCCCCCGTCACACATCGTCACAAATGTCTGACCCCCCCCCCCACCTAGGTGCGTGACGTCATTTATGGATTTGCTCACCATCCCGAGAACCAAGACCGTCTGATGTTTCTCAGTGGCTGCACCTGCAATGTGTAACTCTATCCTGCTGCACATGAGCAGCATCTTATCATCCTGTGCTTTCAAGGAGCAGTTAAAGGAGCAGTCTGTTCTGATGAGCATACGTGGAAGTCTCCGAGTCGAGATGAAACATTAATTTATCCGTGCCACGAAATGTGTGCGCTTTGCAAATTGATCTATTATTGTTAAGATTATTAAATAAATACATATAATCTGTGAGAAAAGCAATGCACATAATAGAATATGTTATAAATACTGTAGTAATATTAGATGGTTAAGGCTATGTCTTAATATATTTTTTTAAATGAGATTTAACTTATAAAATTAGGAGTATTCCACAGTAATCCATAATAGAAGTTTTTAAAAAAAAACATTCCACAGTAATATTTCATATATTTCGTATGACAAAAAACGAATGAAATGTGCTCCATTTTTCTCTACAATTTTTTTAACGTCTTATTTTATGAAGACCGCACATGTTTAAATAGTCTGTCATACTGTCGGCAATGCAACCCTGATGACACGTTTATTTTTGACGGCCTAGCAGGACAAGTACACGATTAAACAACGCAGTGGCATTTGACGTGCCTTCAATAAAAAATATACAAAACTTGTTCAGATCCTGCCTCGTTCCTAAACGTTGGTCTCATGGCACCGAGTGTCATGGACACTGAGAAGAGTGAGCTTGACATCGTCGCCTTGCGTTTCACCCGCAGGAAAAGAAACATCTTAGACTAGCAGTCTCACTTAATCACATGTGCATTCAGAACACCGGGCAGGGCAATGTACAATTTGAAGTTTTTTTAACCAAAGAATTCAAGGCAAAAAAGTCGTGTGGTTTACACTCCACACACAAACTAGTTTGGACATTGCTTGCGATGAATGAGAAGTGTCCTAAGAAAATATACTTTTAAAAGGAAATATAAAGAGTCCCTGCAGACATCAACACAATCTCCTCCTATACAGAGTGCATCGGGGCACTTTTATAGCTGTGGTGACCCACTACAAGCGGTTTTGGCAGCTGGGAAGTTGTTTACTAGTTTTTAATACACGTCCATATATCAAAAGAAATGCAGCCAACTGATCTGTATAGCTGCTGATCGTGACCTGCTTGACAGACTTGTTTATTTCTATGGTATATCCTGAGGATATAAACATGCAATGTATTGCAATTGAATAATACTGCACATGTAATGCAGTTTAATTACATTTACTGTATTGAGCATTTGGATGTGAGAGTGGTAAATCACTGACTACTGAGGCAGCTATAATCATGTGAACCAACTTCAGATAGAAGTGTGATGACAAATAATGTCAATCTACTGTGGCTCAAGCTCGGTTCAATCCCAGCTGGAGCTGTCTTGGGCTGAGCACTAGAAAGTATTTCACCTCCTGTCAAGGGAGGGGGAGTGGGGGGGGGGCTCGAGAAAGATGCCATGATCAATGCAGCCCTGTTGCAGAGGGTTACGTACATTAATCACTCCCTGCTTACTCGTTACTCGAAGTTTATAAGTGAAGCAACATTTAACATTTTCGTTAAGTGTCTTAATGCAAGATATCTGGATTACTTGTTTGCCTTTATGATTACTGGACTTCATCAATAGACAATTCATTCAGTTGTTTTAACCTTTCAAATAACATAATATACAATTAGGGTGGAATATACCCGTGACTGTATGGTTTGACTGATGATATTCCCACTATTCTCATATAAAGAGAGATAACGAATCTCAATATATTTTTTATGGTCTAGTAAATAATTGCCACCTTCTTATTTGCTTCTCTGACTACAGTACTTTATTTCCTAAGTGAACGATGTCATGGGAAATAATGATGCATTTCTTCCCATTGGTTCTGTACTGCTTTCCTCTAAACTCTAATCTCTAAGTTACCAGACTTAACAACATACAACCTCCAAATCCACAGTCTTGCAAAGGAATTAACTTACATTCTTATTTAAAAATATTTAATAGCATATATGTGTGCGTTATCGTGTGTATGTGTAAAAGCTTCACATTAAACATTAAAATGCAGTGCTTGTAATGTGGGAATTGCTGGATTAATTTCGCATTGATGATAATTTTCATACAGTATAGAGTACACGTGGAGTGGCATGTGTTTTCCATGTTTTAGTGTTTGAATAATTTTCCCAGAAGAAAAACTGCGACGCTAAATTGCGTGGATGAAGTTCTCATTTTTTTTTACGACGATATTAGTTTAATATAATTTGATAAGCAATGTTTACTTTAATCCTGCCTTTCTGTTACAATATATTCTCATAGATGGTAGAAATTTGGCACACTGTCTCACAATCAGAACGTCGTGAATATAATTCCCAGGCAAGCATTGATAACTCCCATCTTCTCTCCTGGGACTATAAAATATCGTATGTACCACGTTGTGGAAATGCATCAGTTTTGCTGTGGGTGTAGTTTCCGCTACTTCGATGGCAAGACATAATCTTTGTCCATCATCCGCTACTTCGATGGCAAGACATAATCTTTGTCCATCACCGCAAGTGACGTCATCATCATCTTGACCACTAGTATAAATTATTCAGCAATATAATCTGCCATTAGCGTAATTATCATCAACATCACAATGAACATCATCATCATCATCTTCAATATCATCTCTGATTAGCATGGTTCGCTACGTTAATGTCAGAAGTGAATCACACATGCACACATCATTGCCATCATCATCATCATTGCCATCATCATCATTGCTTTTAAGGAACATTAAGCCACGTTTGTCTTAGCGCTACAATCAGCACCCGCGGTTGGAGGGCTGTTCGAGTGTGAGAGGGATGGAGTCTGACCCAGCAGACCAGTCCATGGGTGTTAGGAGCGTGCTGATGCCAGCGCGCAGCCTCCACCCGAACGCTCTCCCTCCTCCCCGCGACCGAGTGGCTGCGATGGGGCTCCACCCCATTCCACACGGTGAATGGCGACTTCAGCCATGAGGTGGAATTCTGCAAAAACCGTAAAAACAAACTCGACGTGAAATGGGGCCTCGTGAATGTGTGCGTTGAAAGGAAATTGCCTGAAAATATTTGGCAGTCCAAAAATGTCTACAGCGATTTGACCATTTGTCAACTGTAAAAATGGCAGGAAGTTATTTTCCACTCACAATAATATAATCAGTCGCAGTGTTAGAAAACAAATGTCATATATTCTTGGTTCTTTCGGTAAAGTCACGTAGAAGAGAGATAAAATAATATAAAACAAGTTGTGGATTTCACACCTGATGATGATTGCTTGTGTTGCAGTCGAAACGTCGTGAGAATTTTTATTGTTTTATATGATCTCATTTCCCTTCTACGTGACTTTACCGAAAGAACCAAGAATATGAATCCCTGCAGTCACGAAAGCTTTAAATCAAAATGTCATATAGTATAAATTCTGACGATGCATAAGGAAAGGTGCTCCGACGGATGTGTAATCACTTGCTATGCATTTATTGTATACAGGTGAGCCTGGGCGGATTGTTGAATAACCTGCAATTCTTGGTCGGACACAGGACCCAGGCAGTTGTACTTTTGCTAAGTTTAGTGTACATGCCTAATAAACCAACATTTACTTCGTAATGTCTCTAAATCATGTATATTCCTGTAATGTTGACAGACGGCAGATGGCGTAAGAGAGCTGTTAACGCCTATGCTACACACGCAGCCTGTTTCAAGTGTTTGCGCTCAATAAATTGATCACGTTCAGCCATGCCACTGCCATGATAAATGCTCATAATGAGCCATGATAAATCTACTGCTGGATAACGGCCTCCCCAAACCACCACCATCTGCCGTGCTTATTCTTTATGATACATCACCGAGCACCATCTCTGCTGTAAAATACTGCACAGATGTATGTAGTGTGTATAAATATAGTTTTGGATAGTTTTGATATATACATCCATTTATTTTATAAACAGTACATTCTTACTTTCTTGAATGGACGATCCTAAAATGTTATGTTTGGGATTGATCCAAAAACCTCACGTGACATCGCTAATATGATGTCACTCCAGTGCTTTTCCTGTCTAAAGTTGTTATGGACACCACTCCTGTTAGCACAACCACATTTTTGCATCAGTACATAATGGAAATGATCAGAAAACCCGAAAAGATTTGAAATTGGCCTTAAAAAAATCCCAAATCCCGTTTTGTATTACTCCAGAATCCATAATGTACACAGTCCAGTAGAAATAATAAAATCCACGCTTCCAATAACCCCCGGGTCGTAAAATTCACGCTGCCACCAGAGCTCGTGGCAACGCCCATAATTCCCAGCCGTGGTCGCCCTAAAATCCGTGAGTTTTTTGTTGTGAATTCATAGATTTCTTCCGGCAGCAAAAAAATACGATGAAATTCCGAAAAATGTCCGCGATTTTTCGGCATGGGTTTGTGAAGTAATTTCGCAGTGCCAGAGAATACAAGGCCGATGAGGAGATCCACCCACGTCACCGCAGATGTTTATAGTTTTACTGCAGGATGCATAGTTGTAGCGTCGTAGGTTTGTATATTGCGCTATGAACCCAGATAAGTGAGTTCCATTGCTGGCTGTGGGTAACATCAGTTGATAATTATACATTTATTTGTCCCGCCCATCTTCGCCAATGGTGAAGTATGGTTGAAACACAACATTGACTGACACTAACCTAATAGCAGCAGTGAATTGACAAAGAAGTAACTAATGTCTCCGCAGATTTGTATCCAATCAAAGACAAGATTTTCGGATAATCATAGACATTAATTGGGTTGTGTTTACCTATTAGTGTTACTTTCCATTTCCCACATCTCTAGCTTTCAAATGAAATATGAAGACATGCCACTAGTTTAGTTTTCATATAGGGTTAAGATCACAATGCAGAGTTTAAGGGTTCGGGTTTGGGAACTTGAGATAGGGTTTATGGGTTTGGGAACTTGAGATAGGGTTTATGGGTTTGGGAACTTGAGATAGAGTTTATGGGTTTGGGAACTTGAGATAGAGTTTATGGGTTTGGGAACTTGAGATAGGGTTTATGGGTTTGGGAACTTGAGATAGGGTTTATGGGTTTGGGAACTTGAGATAGAGTTTATGGGTTTGGGAACTTGAGATAGAGTTTATGGGTTTGGGAACTTGAGATAGGGTTTATGGGTTTGGTAACTTGAGATAGGGTTAATAGGTTTGGGAACTTGAGATAGGGTTTCTGGGTTTGGGCCGGTAGTGCCTAAGACCCCTGTTCATGCCTCACATCCACAGACACTGCGCTCTCAGTCAATTGGCAAAGACTGTGAATGTTCACAGTATTTGCGATATGTACATGCGGTCACATATGGATTAACTGGCAGGAAACGTGAGCAGCATATATGATATAGCCTGTGGATATTCTCATGCGTTATTTCTGTTAAAACGTTCTACAGCTTATTAACCATCCTCTACAAAACTAAATGCTTCTCTGTGTTACATCCGTTGATAATAAACATACCTTACTTAGCATGCTAAGTTGGCCTCGGAATGAATGTTTACAGCAAAAAGAAAAAAAATATTGAAATTTATTTAACATTAACAATTCATCAGGAGCTGTAGAAGGATAAATATACATAAGGCAGTGTGGTCAACTCGGTATGCAGCGAGACTGCTTTCCGCCCAGAGCCGGGTGCCATGACCAAGTCACTCGCACCGCACCCCGCGAACCAGCCGTGTTTTAAGATTGCCAGTGATTCGCAATATGTCCACATGAGACTGAAGGCAGGCGCGTGTGTGTGTGTGTTTTTTCATTTCAAATAAAAGGTGCTGCCAATTTGACACTCTGGAGAGTCTGGATACAATTCATGTAGCTATTGCGGCTGGCATTCTGCTACTCTTTTGAGGAACGACGACCAGTTTTGCACAAAATCGACCCCGTTTTGCATGTTACGATTCACGTGGGGCCAAGGGAGCACAACAAAAAAAAACCACCCCACACCCATTCCAGCACGACTTATTCCGCAATTGCAGAAAGGTCCAGACTGGGCAGGTGTTATGAAGGCCCCCACTTTGGCACAAAGGTTCCGCATGTACGCACACAGTGAAACATGTGGAATCGTGGCAATCACGCTGTGGGGGCATGGCTTCTGCGGAGTACCGATGTCGTGCGTGCACAGCATTGGGGCGTCACTGTGGCGAGATGTTAACTACCTCGCCTGGTATACAGGAGGTCGTGGATTCAATCCCAACCCTGACGCCTGTATATTTTGGAGTGTGCGTGTTCTCCCCATGGACGCTTGGATTTTTCTCCAGGTCCTCCAGTTTTTCCCTCCACATTTAGCATAAACATTCGTTTAGATTATTTGGCTGCTTTAAATGTCCACGCGATAAGCCACTTCGTTGAGCTATCATTTGTGATAGCCAGGTCGCTTCTGAAAAAGAGCTGCAGGTATAGCAGCTCAGTGGACCTTACCTGGTAATATAAAAACATAGTTTAAATAGTTTTCATTATAAGGGTGCTGCACAGATCCAGATTGCCAGAAAACTTAGCAGTCAGAGCTCACTGCAAGTCACTTGACATGAGGTCAGAATTGTGTATACATCTTCCCCCCTTCCACCATGTACTGATGAAAAGAAATCGATTCAGAACTTTGCATTCGGCAATGCACCACTCTGTGTCAGGGACCCCGCACTTCCGATTATCACGGTTGGCTAAGTACCGTGCGAAAGAAGTTCAACATATCTACTGTACATACAGAGACCAGTCCGAGAAGATGACAGCACAGAACTCTTTCTGAAGTAAATTCAATCGACCTCTTTATCCATACTCGGGACACCCAATTTGTATGCCCTGCAGATATTATTTGTCACATGTCAAACTGAAAATGTTATTTGTCAGAGAAGCAATACGGCTAATGAAGTGAAAAAAACCCAATTTAATATCATTAGGACGCTGTCTTTCCGACAGCTCTGTTTCTTCACCTGAGGACGGCTGCTTGCGTTGTGGCCGAAACGTCGTGAGAATTTTATTTTATTGTTTTATTTTTACTATTGTATTATTTCCCTTCTACGTGACTTTACCGAAAGAACCACGAATATGAATCTCTGCAGTCACGAAAGCTTTAAATCGAAATTTAATTTGGAGGTGTTGTGTGTCCAATCATTTGCAACCGGACTGATAACATTAACTCAACCCACTGGATAATTCAGTGACATGCTGAGTGACTGCGCATAGCTGAAGGCAAGACCATTATGGTGCTGCTCAGTGATATGACACCTGGGTTACCCGTCCACCTCTGTGTCAAAGGTTTGCTTCTTCCAGCAGTCCACAGAAATCGCTGGGCATTGCCAAAATCCCCTGCCGTAAAGTAGAGGCCAGTGGGTTAGTGGGGGCAGCAGTCACGGGAGTTCATGAAGGCGATCGAACGAGGTGGCGGCAGCCGATGTGTGACTCCTCCTCCTCCGTTTTCAAACATTGGGGCACATTCCCAACCCGATAGCCACTGGTAAAAAGTATAACCCGTAAAAACAAAGTTTCTCACTATAAATCCTTTATATGCGTGGCGGCTAGAGTCCTCTCGTCCTCTGGCTTGAGATGGCTGCCACCTATGGGTCAGATGATAGCATTGCACCATTAAGCAATTGGTAATTAAATATAATATTTTTGTCCTAAAAAGTGTAACATTTTGTAAAAAAATTTTCACGAACATTAATTTTCACGCACAACGAGTCTGTGTGCAAAATGTCAGCTCGATTGGATCACGGGAAGTGGGTTAAAAAACGACTGAAATATTTGCACGGTCCTAAGCAAGCAAGCGAACTTAATATAAAGGATTTAAAAACAAACCGTTGGGTAGCCTGGGACGATTGACTTCCCACAAAGTGGTACTTTATTTATTGACTTTGAAGAGGTTATATGCCAAGGCAAGTTCCGACCGGGATTTGAATTCGTGACCTTCCACAACACCACCCGACTGGATTGCAATGGGACATTTTGCTCGGTGAAAATAATGTCTATTGATTCAATGATACCCATTCTACATTGCCAATATCGCAGTAGACTTAATTAACCACAATTACTTGGGTAATTGCACTGTCCACCTGAATTGAAGTCTCTGTTTTTGCCACCGTGTCCTGGAATGCCCTCCCCGGCCATCTGTACTGCAGTTCACTGTCCAGCAGTCCACTGTCCACCTTCAACAAACGGGGACAGTGGGCTGCCCCTGTCTTCAATTCCAGCTCATGACCCCCTCTACCTTTTCGTCCACCTTTGATAATGATCTCTTCTTTTTGAAGTGCCTTCTATTTGCAGCTTACCATAATATACACTTGCATGAGCAATACATTCGATTGCTTCGGGTGGTTCCCTCGACGAAACACGTCCTGCTGTTGTTTTGTGCAACGCGTTGAGATGCGGCTGCGTTTACAGTCAAGATGGAACTGGTTTGAAAAAGGAGTCTTAAATAATGGGCATGAAAGGGTCCGAATGGACCAACTATAAATGCAACTGACATGAATCCTACAGACAAAGCCCAAATTGTTAGAGGTCTCAGTTCACGGAAAGTTCAACACGTAAAGTGATCACTGGCTGAGATGATGCAAATTAGGATTCAACATCGCCAAAAGAGAGAACAAAGCTAGTTAGAGGCGGGAACAAGACATCAAAAAACGAGTTGAGCTCAGGGAATTTAGACTGGTTCTGAGATTCAAATCCCATGAGACCCAAAAGTAAAATAATGAAATCGATTGGAACCTCATTTGCCAGTAAAAAATATGATAATTGTTTTTTTACCTTTTTATCTGGCAACAAAACTGACACCTTTTTTTTTACAAGTTATCAATGAAATCGATGTCACTATCTTGAAATAATGTGATAACTGTTATCAAAATTGAGAGTGCGCTGAAAGTAGGGGAGATGGTGGAAACAGTAAGTTATCTCAAAGCACATAAGAGCACGTGGAAGAACAGCGGAGATATGAAACCGGGATGAAAGTGCCAAAAAAAAGTCATCGACTACAGAGAACTCCGTGAGACCAACACACAGATGATGAAACATTTCTAAGATCAAGAAGAACACGAAAGCGGAAAAAAAGATGTTGATAATTGGTAAATTAAAAATACGTAATCATAAAACTGTTGAAGGAAGTATATAAGGATATTTATCGTTAATTTTTTTATATATCTAAATAAACATATGTTTTCTCCAGTGAGGAGGATGTTCCAGATATCACACCCGAAAAGGTAACCACTGCTCTTGACAGAATGAAAACAAGCTGAAGCGACTTCGAATAACTATGGACATCAAAGAAGCGGTGAGCACCTGTAGGATGGAAATTAGCGGACTTGTTTTGCTAATTGTATAAACATAAAATGAAATACTGTACCTCAATCGTGGAATGGAAAGGGTGTAACAACCTCTTTACTTCCACAAAGAAATTCAAGATGCGGCACTTTGCGAGGAAAGTCACATCCAGAAAGTTTTTTTTATATATAGATTGAAAGAAAATTATTATCGTTGCGCACCCATCTGCCTGTCAAATCATTGAGGACACATTCAGCCGAGGTACTGGCAAATGAGGCTTTCTCGGAAAATAGATTGGGGAGGAATGGTGATGGAGAAATTGCACTCGAGAATTTGTCACGACGGGTCTTACCTTCATGGGTGTTTCCCACAGTCCCAATGTCCAAAACTGTCAACCTCATTTAGACATTTTCTTGGTTCTTTCGGTAAAGTCACGTAGAATGGAAATAATAAAATAAAAAAACATAATAAAATCATTCTCACGACGTTTCGGCCACAACGCAAGCAGCCGTCCTCAGGTGGAGAACAGGTCTGTCGAGAAGACAGACTCTGTTTTTTTATTTTATTATTTCCATTCTACGTGACTTTACCGAAAGAACCAAGAAGATTAATCCCTGCAGTCACGAAAGCTTTTTAATCGAAACTCATTTAGACATTTAGACATATTACTCTTAAAAGCAACAACACATTGGCTCTCTTTTCCTAACGTGCAAATAATGTGGTCGAGAGGTTTAAAAAAGGAATGTAGTGGTTGTCCCACCTGATGGCGATTGCTTGTGTTGCGATCGAAACGTCGTGATCTATTATTTTCCTACCTACGTGACTTTACCGAAAGAACCAAAGAGTATGAATAAACACGTTTGTTTGTAGGTGGTATTAGAGGGTTTCCTACGTGAAGGCGAATTCAAATTGAAGTGAAAGAAGATTTGGGAGAAGTACAAGTAGGTAGAAGTAAGCAATTTAAACTGTGGATTTATCAGTGTTTGACCTCAAACTTTTTTAATAACCGTAAAGCACGAGATGCATTGCCAAATCGTAAAGTGATGAAATGTTAAATTACTTTGATCCTAACGAACGTATTTTGTTATCCCTTTAATGTGCACGTATCGCTATGTTTAAGCACACCGTGATCCACTCGTACGATCTATTTCAGGGTCCAGTAAGATCATTTAAATGAGCAAACAAAGGCGATCAAAGACGATACGTGTCGCAAAAAACATTAACATTTCTCAACACGGCAGAGTATCAGTGACCGCTTTTACTGCCTGCCGGATCATCGGTACAGAACTCGGTTTGTGTCGTTCATGAACCCTTTCACCACTAGACATACATACAAGTGGTTTATACTCACCTCCGATCAGTTCCAAAGTGCCTCCAATCAGCACGGTTTGCTACGTACGGTGCGAAAGAAGTTCAACATGCACACATATATACGCTAATTGGACTCTGGCCAAACGCTTTTCACACGCAGCTTCAAGAGGCAGACGAGCTTTCAGATCAGGCAAGGTCACTACAAAGATTATAAGAGGTGTGGCGATGGCGTTGTGTCTTACCAGCCACCAAATGTGAGTTCCAGTAAAATTCTTCAATTGCAACTATCTGTCCAATTGTACATAATATAGAGTGTTTTTTGGGTTAGATCGTGATCTAACTAAAAAAAAACTCTATTATGTATGATATTGGTCGCGAAAGCCTACGTGTTAATCAGCCCGACCGTAATCACAAACAGTCAACACATTGAACTGTTGAATCTTTACAAAAAAACATTTGAACAAAACATATTACGCATTAATCCAACTGTAATCATGAATGTCATAGTATTGCTGTGCTTACTCGCATTCAAAAACGTGTTTGCTTTTGATTTTATGAACACCAATCAACACGTGGCTTGGAGCAACGTTGCACAGTGAGGTGGTAAAGTATGTGGCGGTTGTCAGAATGCCCCTTCGCCTCCCGGTGTCGGTCATTTTCACCACGTTCATATTTTTCAAAACGAGGCTGTAATAAGCCTGGCGGGAAACGCGAGCAGATGGATTTAAAGGATAATCAAAGGCACTCGAGCTCTCGGGGACAAAACACTTTTTTTGTGGTGATGTTTGAACACATTTTGGTAGTTTAAAAAAGCATTCAATTATCAACTAAACAGAGTCCGGAATAAGCTGGTGGCTAAATGAGTGACAGATGGGAAATCATAATGAGTATTCTTTGTCTTTTGTTGAGCTTTCATGTGTTGATGAATCACACCGGGTAGGAGAGCGCTAATCCTACAACTACACGGTATCACCAATTTTCAAGCAGCATGTTAAATGCGTATCTTTTCTTTCGTCTTTCTTTCTGGATTTAAACACCACCCTTATGAATTACAGGCGCACACGGTACACCTCAACTTAACGCAATCAAACGAAACAATTTGGTTCTGCAGGCAAAATTACACGGAGGGAGCAGAACTTCCTCCTCCTGTTGCCTTATTGAAGAACAAGCGGAGTCAGATTGAATTTCGATTTAAAGCTTTCGTGACTGCAGGGATTCATCTTCTTGGTTCTTTCGGTAAAGTCACGTAGAAGGGAAGTAATAAAATAAAAAAATAAAACATAATAAAATAATTCTCACGACATTTCGGCCACAACGCAAGCAGCCGTCCTCAGGTGAAGACCAGGTCTAACACCGTTGTGGCCGAAACGTCGTGAGAATTATTTTATTATGTTTTATTTTTATTATTTTATTACAGAGTCAGATTGTTCGGCAGCAGAGGCGACTGCTGCTGCCGCACAGCGCTCTGTGCGGCGAATCATCAAAGAGAGTTACCAATCGCGAAGGGGACTTTAAACACCCTATGAACCAAACAAAAATCTCTCCGGTTATATTGCAACTGTACACTGGGCACCGTGAGTTGAAGAGATTTACATTTTGGCATTCTCACAGTGCGCAGCGGATCACATTGGGAGTCGACAACAAAAGGTGATGTGTTCATCACATCAAGCAGCATCTCATCCAGGACCAGATGGCACAACAAAGTGCATCCACTATACCCACACAATAATCACGTTTTTTTTATAAAAGATAAAAAAAATGTTTTACATCGCTGTATAACTTTCAAAACGTAAACATACTACTATATAATAGCCCAGATCTGTGACTCTGAGGAGTGTTTCAACAATGTAAATGATGGGCTACTTAGTCTATAAAGTGAAGTGTGAATTTTAAAGCTAAGTCCCGCGGGAGACATGAACATGAGGAGTATGCGCGCATCAACCGCGTGGTCTCTCCAACAGGAATATTTAAGTCTTCATCGATTTGAACAATGTGGCCAGAGGGCAGGTGCCAAGTTGATCTTGCTACTTCTGCAGGCAATGGTGGGTGGACACCCATTTGTTTGTGGCACTCAGAGTCAAACGCTCTAAGAACCATTGAGGATAATCGTCCCTTTCCATTTTGTTTTCCCCGACGACCAATCCGATGTGAATCTTCTCCACCTTCAATTCCGACTGCATGCCCCCTACGTCGGTGGGATTAGAGGGCTCCTCGCCAATTAGAGTTGAGCGGCGCTATTCCAACTCACGAGGACCCCTTAGGGGCCGTCCATAAATGACGTCACGCGATTTTGGCCGATTTTTGACCCCCCCTTCCCCCTCATCACACGGCGTCACAAAAAGTCAGACCCCCCTCAAATATGACGTCACAAAGGTTTGCTCCGCCCCCCCCCCCCAAAAAAAAACACGCTTCAAATCACTTTAAACTATTGTCATTGTAGTGCGTATTTAATGTGGCAGGAGAAAACATTTATTCAAAAGTATATATAATTAAGTAGAACGTGTTGTCTATATTTATTCAAAGTTGCGCATTTTGATATGACGTAACATTTCTCAAACCCCCTCCCTCGTCACACATCGTCACAAATGTCTGACCCCCCCCCCCCCAGGTGCGTGACGTCATTTATGGACGGCCCCTTATTGAGTGCAAGTTTATTTATTTACGAATATGGTATGTCTCTCGGTATCCCGTACACTTTAAATTAACACTCCATATCATGGCATTGTGTTGCGGAGCCACCTTGCGATGACACGGCTCAGGGTAGCACAATCCACATATCATTTTAGACTGTCCAAAGACAATTCCTCTCATCTGCCAACTCGCTTATCCGTGACCCAATCCAGAATCCGAATCGTTATTTATCCTGGAGGAATCCGATGAGCTGTAAAGCTCTTTTCCACAGATGTCCGCCTACTTCATCAGAGATTAGAAGCGTTTAACAATGCTAACTTTATTGGCCCTGGAGGGATGCCAAGCTGAGTTTGTCAGAAACCACTCACGTGGTTAATAAGGGAGTAGAAGCAAACACACACGGGTATCCAAAGAGTGCTCAGATATTTCCTTGTTTTGTTGTTATCTCTCAACGGTTACATTTGTCCTCAAAATGTTCAGCCGTTTTGACAAATGATTTGAATTGTATTGTATTGCTGCAGTCCCATATTACACACTCCATCGATGGGGTGAAGTTAAGCAAAGTAAAAACGGCGATTTGATGACAGATTGCAAATGGTGGCTTTCGGACGGGGTTGCCCTCGTCAGTGACTTCACGATCTCGTGGCATCCCGCTGGGATGTACACAAAGGCAGGCGCTGCTTGAGCAGTGAAATTTGAAGAATGATAGACTCGTTTTTTCAACATTGAGCACTGGATATGAAACTAAACTTTTGCAGACAGACCCAACTTACATTTGCAGACTACTATATTTGGTGCAGAATACATATGAAGTCAATTGATTAATAGTCCTGACATGCAGTCATTGCAATTGGCAAAGTTATTTTTTTCAGATGGCTTGCTTTAATTATTCCTTGTCCTACATTGCCACACTGAAAATCCCTGTTTGGCTCGCGAAAAAAGGAGTTAATTTCAATTCTGTGGGGTCACGTGGCGCAATTTTACGTCCATAATTCAAAACGTTGACAGGAAATTGGTGTGGGCTGTGTGGTCTCCAATGTTGGGCTTTGCTTTGCACCTCCAGCGTGATGGGATTTTTCCTCCACTCTCAGAGCATTTACACCACTTCAGCAGTGTGACAAAAGTGCAATTCACACTTCAACTTCACTCACAAAAATGGCTAATAAACGAAACCGTACAGTCACATTAAGCCTGGCCAATGAATGAAACTGGCCAAAGCGTGTGATGTTGTTGTGGGGAGGGGGGGGGGTAAGACATGTTCGATATTGCAAATCTGTCAGCTACACTTTCTTTAAGCAATGCGGTCAGTGCCACATTGTAGTGAATGCAATTTACAATTTAGTTCCATAAAAAAGTTATTTCGCCAAAAACATGTTTTAGAATTATGTACACTATATATAGGAAATAACAATGCATTATATTCTGAATGTCCATACAACAGCCTGGCCACATGTCATATCGAGAAACAAAGCTGCAAGTGATGTCAGAATGTCTATACTTTCAAGAGGCCTGCCCTACCACATGCAGTACATCGTGCTCTTAGTTGGTATACACATGACACGTAAAGTACGGCCAAAATAATCCTAGATCGCTGGGTTTAGCTAACTCACGTGAGTTGAAATAACCAAATGAAGCTGCCATGTTGTGATGGTTAGGACACTGGTCTCGCAATCCAGCGGTTACTGGTTCCACCTCCTTGATGTGGCAGTTCAAACTATGGGCGAGTTTATTAAATTCCCCACGAATCTGTCTACGCAGCAGTATAGATGGGTTGACTGGCAGGTCGCATGTGGTGGAGTGAGGTCTGGATGCTCTCTCTTCTTCCAGGATGTCTGACCACACACACACGCACACATCCCGTGGTATTCCAATTCAGTTATTTCCTAGACAGCATTGTGACCAATTTGCAATACACTCACGATGTCCAAAACTCTACCACTGGTTGTCCTGAACAATAATTCCCTCATTCTGACACCTCTAGACTCATCAGCATAGTCTGTTTCGCTGTTCTTGAAACTCTTGACTTCTTGACATTGTTTTCTCACATGCAGGTGAGCCCCCAAATATGAAGCAATCAGCCTAAATATCAGCAGCCTGAATACCTGGGCAGCTATGAGTGACACTGTGTGTGGTGTAGCACTGTGAATAGTGTAGCAGTTTGACAACCAATGGAACAACATTCTGCACAAAGATGGTTGCGGCGGTCAACACGTTTGTCGACATGATGGCTTTTGTTAAAGACTTTTGGTAAGCACGTCTCTACCAAAAAAAAAAAAACCCATCCACCCCTGCAGATATTCAGCATCAGGAGTGCACGCACTTTCAGCTGACGCGTGGCAAAGCAGGAAAATAGCCGCACGTGTTCGACTTGAGAATTCCACAGCGGAGTAATTGAATTTTAGTTAGCACGACAAGATCCCTTGCTCCCACCGAGCAAGCGTGGAGCCACTGCCCCGCAGCACTCTATTGATTTCCCTTTGTGTGTCTTGACAGCGCTGTCTGATGGAGGCACCGGGGTAATTGGCCCCGTTCAGACTCACGCCGTCTTCCCCCAGAGGCTTTGAACGCGCGATTATACCTGGACGATGGCGCGGCGGTTCCGTGGGCGGCCGGTGATTTTTCAACGTCGAAACGTGTGAAGTGGTGGTCAAAGTAATTTAATGTCGGTAAAACTGAAGAGGGAATTGAATCCCTGAAGCAGTATCCAGTGACAAATTCAGTTTTGCCGGTGTCCCTCCCCCTCCACCTCCCCCCCCCCCACACACACACGCAGTTTGCAATTACCAGTGAACACTTTTTTGTTGCAAAGATTGTGAATTACCGGGGCTTCTGAGTCGCTCGATTGGAAGATGTCCAGAGCTTTGATAGTGCTAAAGGAACTATAAATATTATTTGAAAAGCTGCAGTTTGGTTAAATGATGTTGATAAAATAATAATGAGTCCAATGGGAAATTAATAATTGAGAACTTAACGTGAAAAATTGCTTCAATTAAAACACTTACGAGCTTTGATGTAGATTTTTTAAAATTGTAATTATTCTTTTTCTAAGCAATATAAAATGTTTCATCCTATTTTATGTTACATGTGATAAAGTGGAGTCCTTTAGTGTTCTGCAACAAGGTAGTTCTGTGCAATTACTTCAGACAGAAATGGCAGCTGATTATGTTTGTGAATGTTACATTTGGATATAAAAATATAAAAACGGACAAAATGAGAACTGGTCTAAATGGGATAGATAACGTAAGTTTAAATATCATGAAAATTAATGAGACATCTTATCTATAAAAGTATTTTTGTCAGACAGTCTGTGTGTGTCCGCTTTCCTTGTGTAATATAAACGTTTGTTAAAATGTTTACTGTCACAAAGAAGTTTATATATATTTTGTCCAAAACACTTTCCTGCGGAGGGAGCTGGTAGAAACGTTGGGTTGCTCGGTCAATGGCCAGGGTCAACGGCGGCGTGGTGTATTCCGCAAATATGCCCGACTTTGAGGGCGGGCACAAGCCGGCGTGAGTAGGTTAAACGTTGAGTTTTATAAGGGCATCATGGGGTGACCAGCCCCTCCCCACCCAGCCGCACCCCCCACCCAGCCCCACCCTCCCCACCCAGCCCCTCCCTCCCCACCCAGCCCCTCCCTGCACGACGGACACAATAATCCCCTGTGGGCTGGTGTAACCAGGAGGTTCCTACCAGTATAACCTTATTTTAAATGAGTAGGCAGAGAGTTAAACCAAAGACAAAGATGGCTCATTTAGCCTTAGAATCCACTAGGGAATACCCGTCAGAGAGTTCTGGTTCAGGCATGCATAACCCATGACGGTGGGGTGTAGCCTGACCCACCCACGACCACTTTTGTCTTCCCATTGCTGATGCTTAAATACCAGGCCAAGTGTTCATTTCAGGCTGAGTTGATTGAGGACAAGTTTGAGTACCGCTCTCCACTGATTTTATCCATCACACCATTCCAACATGATTCTTCTGCCTCTCTGCCTCTCCCCTACAAAGATAAATATACCCCGTATAGCCTCCACAGGTTGCTGTTGGCGCAGGTGTTGTTAGCAAGCACCAATTCATGTCAGCACAGCAACACGGGAGGGTGGTGTGGCTCGCACCATGGAATTGGTGGAGTGAAACATTACCTCTGCGGCATCATCTTTGCCATCATCATCAACAGCAGTAATATCAGCAGCAAAAACAAAGTTATCTTCACCATCATCATATTTACGTTGAACGCGTGCCACCATTCTGCGCTCGCCACAAAGTTGAGAGCAACACACGCAAGCCCTCGATTGAGCGTCAACATCGCAGACAAAAATGATTGCTGCGGAATGGAATTTGCGTGGAATTTGGTCCGCACTGATCACTCCCCGCACAGTCCACAAGCTCAAAGCGTGAGTGACACCATTCCCGAAACGTCGTACTCACATTGTGAATGTAGTGGATTTGCTCTCCAAACACACCGGTGTGCTGTACTTTTAACGAATTGGC
The DNA here is from genome assembly GCF_015708825.2 of Lethenteron reissneri. Lineage (NCBI taxonomy): Eukaryota > Metazoa > Chordata > Hyperoartia > Petromyzontiformes > Petromyzontidae > Lethenteron > Lethenteron reissneri. The sequence continues at coordinate 2,469,900 of NC_083798.1, read as the reverse complement.
ATGTTCTGTTTACGTGACAAACCTTAATAATTGGCTGTGTCGAGTAGTGGCTGGTTTCACGATACATTTATATATTTACACGATCTAACAAAAAAAAACATATTATGAATGATGTTGGAACGAGAAAGCCGACTACGTGTGAAACTGACACCATTCCCACGCACAATCGCGTTTCTGTATCCATGCAGTTCCCGACGCGACCCGGTCACGTGGCCACATGTTCTCAAGTCGATGACTGCTATCCACGTTTTTATGTTTTATCATCGCTGGCTCCACCCTGACCCTGGCCTAACCCCACCCTCCTTGGGCCATTCCCAATTGTGGCACGAGTCGTGACGGAGTGTGGGTGCGTCTCTGGATGGGTATTGGCTGCACGTGAATTGCAAAAGGCCGATTTTTCTCTCAATGTTCTATTTAGAGAGCCATCATTTCGCAAAATGATGGCTAAAATGATTGCATCGACAGTCCACATTGTTAGTGATGTTATTCGCATGAAGAGGTTGTACCTCAGTAACATCATTGGAGAGCATGAAGGGAACGCACCTAAAATTCTCTGTATTGCTATGTTATTAATAATGCTCTAACATTGTCCTACCCCCCAAGCAACATATGTAACATCATTCAATGTGTGCATATAAATAAATATAAAAAAAATCATCCATATGCAGGCAGTGTAACTATGGCAGTGCAGTTTCATCGTTTTTTTTCGTTTGTTTGCACTGAATATATAGGTTTCGATATTCCAACAAAGGTCTAGTATTCTGCTATTTCATCAAAACATGAAAAAAGTCCTCCCACTGTTCATACAAAGTCACCTTAACAATGTTTTATTTTTTTCTGGCATCAGCAACCTTCCTTTAATTAGCGGTTGTCTTCTGGATGAGCTTTGTATTGGCCATTCAATTACCTCATTACGCTGTGCCCTTATGAATTATGCCACTCATATCACTGCTTAATTGGATTTGCTATTACAATATAGTGAACAAAATATTTCAGTTTGCCCATTTTTTTTGCAGACATTATTAGCAGCGTTGCAGAATGCCAAACATTGAAGTAAACATTTAAAGAAAATTATATATTCATCCTGGCCACATTTAATCATTATAGTGAAGTCAAAGTCAAAAGATCTCCCAGCTCAAAAGAGCTACATAGTAGCATTCATCTGCATTGGTAGCTCCGAGTCAACAATGGAAATTCCACATTACCATCGTGGGGTCCAGTGGCTCTTTGGGAAGATCATTGTTTTCCCCAAAGCAATGATGTGCTCAGGTAACACCCGAATCGGAATTTGAACTTGCAACCTTCCAGTCGAAGCCTCCAGCTATAGCACTGTCTTGCTGGATGTAATGAAGACCAACCTTCTTAGAGACATGTAAACACAACTCAGTAAACGGCCAACTCATTCGTTTATGGGAAACAAGCCAATTCAAAACCATCCTCAAAAACATCTAAGGATTGTGTAAAGCTTACTGGGTCGATAAAAGAGCTACCACTTTGTGGGAAAGTCAACAGAGGTCGTCCCAGTGAAATTTCCACCACCGGCTGAGATCTATGCACAAAATATGACATTTCTCATTTAAGCAGGAAGTTACATTGATATTCTATTCATCGGCATAGTCACGAGATATTATTTCCATTTAGAACTCTGAGAGTGAGCAGAGCATCACCTTGTGTTTGAGAACTACCCAGGAAGATGTCATAGCACTAGTCTCTGCTGTTCACACTAGTTGATGCATGTTTAACATGCCCCTGCAAACAATGTTTGCTATATGCACTGAGATATGTGCTTATGTTGAAATTTGTTATTTGTGGATTTGAGTAAAAAAAGTAATTTAAAATGATGATTTGTCTGTGCAGTCATTGTAGATCTGACGGAGGCCACCACTTGAGAAGTTGTTTAATCATCGGTGGCTGAAACCTGGAATCCCAGCAACTGAGTGGTGTAACCTCGATGAATGCCATGACATTGCAAGTGTTAATCCCACGAGGAGTCCAATGGCGACATAATTATACAAGGGGATCATTTCCAAATATTTTTTTTTCATAAAACCAAATTGCAATGAAAGATTTAATGACTTTACAAAAATAGACGTGACATTTTTTCTTAATGTGCCATCTGGATCTGTACAATCCAGCAGGAGTATTTTAATATTGAATATATTTGTTTAAGCCATTATAATTTACGTCTAATATTTACCCGTGAACTTTTGCCAAAAATGTGCTTCACTGTCCAATACAATTGATCTTCATCGTTTGCTTCTACGTTTTGAGAATCAAATGTTTGGCGGTAATCATCTCAAAATTTTACGCGATGTCCGTCTACCATTTTGTGAATGTCAAATATAAAATTGTCTCAATATTCAAAGAAGCAGTGAGCCATGTTCATCCATATTGGCAGCCCCGAGCCGTTGGCTGACTCCCCATCCCTGTGCTGGAGCTCTGCAGGGACCCCACGAGCGGGTACTTGGCCTCGTATTCCACACTGGGCAGACATCCTGGAAGAGGTAGGAGTACCCACACTTTACCCCATACCACACGTGACCTGCCAGATTGGAGAACATTTCCCATTGTTTCAACTTCTGTGCCAGGCGAGGGAATCACACTGACGACCCCTGGAAGACCAGCCTGCTAACCATTACACCATAGTTATAGGATCCCTGATTGACAGTAGGATTTTCCACAAAATACTCATTTTATTAACCCTGAAGGGATGATGGGCCGAGTCTACTGAAACAGAGAAATGTGCAGCCTTTTGATGGTAAACTGAGTGCTCTGCCACTGCAGAGCCATATAACACATACACAGCTGTAACGAATCATACGAGTGGTCGATAAGCAAAGTATAATGAATGAGATGTAATTAAAGTTGCATACTCTATAACAGAAAGGGGGGAATCATCCAATATCTTGGCATACATATCAATGGTCCATATCTCCCAATTAGTGTTTAAAAAAATGTTGAAATTCCTTATATACGCTCACCAGCATATGCCATAGCCAATTTGATGTCAAAGAGAAATCAATGTGGAATGGGCGACAGCCATTCAGGAATAAAGAAAACAAATATGGCAAGTCGGCTAGCCGAGAGGTCAGAAGTGCCAGTCGTGAGTTGATTTACACCGAGGTCATTATCTCTTTCCCACTGTCAACTGACAATTCCTGCTGGGAATAACCGGCGCATACAATTTGACGTAAAGCAAACGTTAAAGATCCTGTGAAATAATTTGCCAAAGTCGGCCATTGTGTGTGTTACAGGTCATTGTCAATGCCTAAATCCAACATTAAAAAAATACTTGCAAATGTAAAAGGAAAAAAATACTGGCCGAAAGTAACTGAAGTATTTTGAAAATAAATAAGTGTACGATACACCTTCTCTCGAAACCTGTCCCTTCACACATCCCATCAGCCACGTGGGCTTCTGGGAGTGCGTCATTTCTGCAGCATTAGTTCAATACGTGCACACGCTGCACCGGTCTCAACGCTCAATGTCTCATCAGTAGTTGGGCTGGCTTGAGCAATGCTGATGATTACATTGCGTCACGTTGTAATGTTACCCCCGATCGATTCCCGTTAAAAAGAGGACGTTGGGTAGCTACCGATGATCACACGTGTGCTTGCACTGTAGCATGTACATCCCTTTGGCCAAGCGAATGCTGGACGAGTGCCTCCCTATGCCATGCGCTCCGTGGAATGATTTGACCAAACCTCACCACTCTAATCAGTGCGGATGAGTGAAGGCGGTGATCATGGAGGTTGTACCACAGGTCAGAATCATGGATGGTGTTGTATTGTCCTCTGCTGGCCCTCAAAGAGAACCTAGGGAACATCTACAATATATCGCCTGCGAAAATACATTTTGCTTAGACACAGCTGATGCCAATAATGGTTGCTGCAGTTTGATCGATTCACAATTAGAAGCGAGCAAGTTCATACTTACGGATCGACTGAGCCTGGCATTGTTCCTGCGTTGATAGTATGATAGGTAACCGCTGCGTTAAGTTTGGAGTGCTCGTCCACTGGGTAGGCTGCTGTTTCGCAACGGGAATTTGGGATTTCCAGCACCGGTTCAGGCCCGCCAAAGACAGATGAGCGCCACATCATGCTCGTTTGGGTAGAGGTACCTCAACTTCGACTCTAGGGGCCATCCATTTAGGAGGTACGCAAAAACCTGTCAAAGCGTGACCCCTCCCCCCCTCCCTGTACGCACGCGTGACGCACCCCCCCCCCCCTCGAATCCTATAGAACGGCCGATTTTTAATCCACGCAGAAACGATCAAGGATTAATAATATTAACGCGTTTAAGCAAATAGACAGTCCACCACCAGACTATCTAACTCATTTGAAGGCCAATGTAGACAAATTATTATCGAGGCTTCACCCCCCCCCCCGTTTCCTATGTGCACATTGTCAGTAGAGCCCCCAGACGCAAGCTACGCATTTGGGTTAACCCCCCCTCCCTCTTCCATGCGTACGTACTAAATGGATGGCCCCCTAGCATATGCTCTAATGTCTTCATACGGTAATTGGAGCCGTCAGCATAATCAGACAATATTATTTTTTAAAAAGTGTCGGGGGGAGGGGGGGACTCACTCTACAATACTTTTTTTAACTTTTCAATATATATCTTTATGAAGAAATTAGTGCTCCCCTGATGTTCATCAATCCTGATTACGACTAAAGTTCAATCTGTTCTCTTTTTTGACGAGAGCCCTTGGCTGTACCCTGACAATCGCGTTTAAGAGCTGATGGATTGCTCGCATTCTGCGCACAGCTAAAATATCACCCTGCAGACCTTCATGGCCGCGATATAATAATGAGTAGTAAATCCTAATCAGGCCTGCAAGGCAAAACGACACCCGCACAAGGGCAGCCTCTGCATAACTCTGGCGATACTGGCTAATTCCCCACCCCCTCCCTCCTCTCAGCGTATGTGCGTGAGTGCACACATTAACGTGGAAGCCACCACCTGCCAGATGCAATGGTGCCACGTGGTTCTGCTACGGGACAGCGCTGTCTGTTCAGTCCCCTGCTCACCGAGGAAAGCCTCACACAAACACCGATCAGGCGCTGCTCGGGATGATTTGGCCACCTTCATCGTGTTTGAGTGTTTCGACAGAATACCAGGGAAACACAACTCGGAGTATAACCATAATGGATAATATTCAAGTGTGCACGGGCACAGCAACTGCAACCTCGGTGTTGTCCTGTCTTCAGGGATATATTTGCTGTGATCTCGACCGACGCATTACGCCGTGGAGATTGGGAAGCTGCCAGCGGTGATGAAATGTAAACAAAACAAAAGCCGGCAACTGCTACAGGAATGTAGAATTTCCGCTACTGGAACAAAGCCACGACTGAAGATGAGCACCATCCAATGCTCGAATCAGGGTGGAGACACGAGCACTTTGCTTTCCATGTTCATCATGGAACTGCCACTCGTCACCAGATCAGTTTAATCTAAATGGCAGAGCTGTATGCTCACCCACATTTGCCCTTATTTTTGTCATTACAAATTCTTATTTGTGCCACTCAACGCTCAAGGTCTCGTATCTCATTCCATGCTACAAGAATGGTTTAGGTTATTTGCAAGAAAAGCAGCAAAGCATTGAATGTGCAATGTGCATTCATGAAAATAAACCCATGGTAATTGTGTAAATTTAGGTGACTGGGTGAAACATTCAATGGAACAAGCACTTCAAGGGGACAATGCAGAAACATAATCGTTCGATGAAGGTCAGTCATTGCTTTCTATGTCAGCCCATCAATGTTCTCAGTCCTCCTCTCGCACACAAACAAACGACTTCAAATGTAAAGTCGAGCTTAACGCAAACGGATTCGCTCCCCTTCACCCTCTCCCAATGCCGTCTGGTCCCTTCGTTATCACCTTTGATGTACCACATTCATCGTGTGAACGAACTCCATGCCTAAATACGTCCACCAATGTCAAGGACTCTCTCTGCTTTATTCACCATCCACGTTGTTAAACTGCCTATTGTAGCACAGCGAACCTGTGTCTTTCATTCGCTGTATTTAATCACACTGCTCGACCGTGAAACCCTCTCCCAACAGCTCTTTCCAAGTTTATATAACAAAAAATGCTCAATTCATAAACGTGTTCTAATTTACTGTCAATAGTGATCGTAGATGGATTGGCCTCTATTCATGATCGGTCTTCAGGGATATGCTGAACAACTACAGCTCAAATGAAAACTAGGGCAATGAGTCAGACGAACAACAAATGTCAAGCATGAGTGTTTTTTGCATCCTTTAAAGTGCCCTTACAACGTGAGATAACAGCATGAAGTGCAGTATGTCACCACTCCGCATCGGAGTGAAGAGAGAGAGAGAAAACACAGTTTAATTACAAAATATGTGACTAAATGTTGCCATAATGACTCTAACGTGCTCCGCGGAGGTTTGAGAGTCCTGCAGTGTGGACACAGATGACCATCGTGGCGGAGACTGCTCTCAATTACGTTAATTGATGCTGTTATTTTTGGCGTGTGTCCCCTCTTGAGTCTTCCCAAAGTCCTTGGATATGGATGATGTCTACAATTCTGAAATTTGTATTTACTATTTGTTTGTCTTTATACCTGTTGTTCATGAATTTGTCACTCTTGTTATTGTGTCCCTTACTTAATGAGTTAACACATTCGTAGTTAATACATTCGTAGTTAACACATGCGTAGTTAACACATGCGTATTGCATGGTGCAGTCTTGTGGGATGCATCAGAGACGAATACTAACAACCGTGCATGATCTTAATTGGATGCCGCGGTGGCTAGGAGCTGTGAACTACCTCGCCTGGTACACAGGAGGTCGTGGGTTCGATCCCGACCCTGACGCCTGCTGTGTATTTGGAGTTTGCGTGTTCTCCCCGTGGTCACGTGGATTTTTCTCCGGGTCCTCCGTTTTTTTCCCATTCAAATTTAGAATTACGCGTTTAGAGTATTTGGCTGCTGTACATTTCCACGTGATAAGCCACTTCGTTGAGCTATAATTTGTGGCCAGGTCGTTTCTGAGAAAGAGCTACGTAGCTCAGTGGGCCTTAGCAGGTAAAATAAAAAAAAAGAGTGACAGTAAATAGTAATGTGCCTCAATACAAGGCATCGTGTTCATACCAACTGCAATAAGATAGATGGTCTATTTTGATGGAAACTACGTTTTCATACATATCACAAATCATATTAGCAGTAAAAAAGGCTAAGCGTTTGATTTAGTGAAATTTGAAATCTGGGGTTTGTTAAGCCTTGGGTGAAACGTTTGAGATGAAATTCAATGAAGATTGGGAGCCACCCAGGCTAAATGTAGGTGAGAGTTTGTTGAGGACTTGTCTCCTGTGACTATCCTGTGGTTAGAATGTTACAATAACCTCAGCAACATCAGGTCAGCGAGTGAACGCTTGGAAATGTGAGCGCAAGCGAAACAGCCTAAGAAAATATGCTCTGAAAAAGTGTGACTCCTTGCTGATTTCACGCTGACGCAAATCATTGTTACTGTTTTCCCGATTGTTCACTTCAACACAAGGAGGGACTTGTGGGTACTGAGGACTAAAGAACATCCACACACAATGCGAGCATTCTAATTCAGCAGCCAGGGATACTTGTGGGTGAGATCAATGCGCTAAAGGATGTTATCGTTGTGACCTATACTCACCCGGGTACCGCAGTCTTGTTTCAAAGCTACTTCAGTGTTATTGTGGGCTGAAAAATAATTAGAAATGTGTAGGAGCTGTTAACAAGTGGTTGTCATAGAGATAAAGCTGGGTGCCTCAGGAGGCTAATACCTATATCAGACCACTTGGCAGACACCGCTGGAAAACTGGGTTTGAATTTAAGCATGCAGAATTCAACCATGCAATGAGGTATAGCAGATTAACGTGTATCATCCTGGACTGCACAATAAGACCATGATATTAAATTAGTTTTTTCATTACGTTTTGGCATATTTCAGCTCCGAGGACTAAAACGTTTGGCGTTGCATCGCTCTGCGATAAATGTATTTTACAGAAGATTTAAGGGTGGCTTGGAGACCCATCAAAATAATTTCAAAAGGTGCAGAAGAACTGTTGTCCGCCATGATGTGGGGGCGGGGGGAACATTGCAGATCCCATCATCATACATGGGGATTTTTTTTTGAACAAGCACAAATAATCGGAAGAATAGGGGCACGGATAAAAGGGTAAAAAGAGCTTTTGCGGATCCTACAGCTTCCGAAGTTAATAGGAGTCACGGTATGGGATTGTGGACAAGAGGAGTTCTCCTGGCTGAGTATAGCCGTCTTCCGTGCGCCAAGATACGATGCATTGCTCACTGAGATCATTACAAAAGTACACATTTGTAATATATTTGGGGAATTCTTTCATATGAAAAAAAATTATCACTAATTAACACCACTAATCAATGTGTGTGACACTACCAGTGTCATTGTACATACTGTAGCACGGGCATGTTTTTCAATGACTGTATTAATCTCTGAGTTAATGGTAAAAACAGCGCTGCATATATACACACAATCAGCTATTTATTACTGTAGTGTTGTAATTGTGTATACTAATGAGCTACTTATTCAATGTCTCCATCCCTTCAGCTAACCAGGTGAATGATAATTATTAGAGTTATTACCCAAGTGTGCAATCCACTCCACAATGAACATTAAATACCGTTGTGACAAGTTGTGAGTGTACTCTATTGTATTACACTGGCAGCTAAACAACTAACATTTTTACAAGTTGGTAAACCAGTTAATTGCCTATAGGAAGAGTGTTCTATCTGACGTACTGTTTTACTGGTAGGAACCTCCTGGTTACACCAGCCCACAGGGGATTATTGTGTCCGTCGTGCAGGGAGGGGCTGGGTGGGGAGGGAGGGGTTGGGTGGGGAGGGGAGGGTGGGGAGGGGTTGGGTGGGGAGGAGAGAGTGGGGAGGGGCTGGGTGGGGAGGGTGGGGAGGAGATGGGTGGGGAGGGGCTGGGTGGGGAGGGTGGGGCTGGGTGGGGGGTGGGGCTGGGTGGGGAGGGGCTGGTCACCCCGTGGTGCCCTTATAAAACTCAACGTTTAACCAACTCACGCCGGCTTGTGCCTGCCCTCACAGTCGGGCATATTTGGGGAATACATCACGCCGCCGTTGACCCTGGCCATTGACCGAGCAACCCAACGTTCCTACCAGCTCCCTCCGCAGGAATGTGTTACATAACCCAGCCTGAAACCTAATCCTAAAGGTATCAGTCTGGCTCCATGGAGCTTGGGTATTAATACTGATCTTTAAGAATACAAAAGGTGAATATAAGCCTTTACTCTGACTCTGAGCTTCTGGAATTTGTTCCGAATCCTGAGAATATAAAGTACGCTTTGGTCTGGCTATGAACGTAAAGATTTTACTTGGAACACGGAGAATCATGATGATGCAGGATTAGACTTGAAGCTGTAAATTGCAGTTGCATGCAATTCCTTCCACATTAATTTGGAATCTATCAAAAATACTGCACTTGAAACACGCTAATTGTAATGCTATACGTAACACGGCTGCACAGCACTAGCCAATGATACATTTTGCTTGTCTGACAAAAAATACATGGCACACAATAAACAGAGATTATACATGACCATGTGCAATTAATACATTTTTACACGAATACAAGTCCGTGGTCAGCACATTTATATCGCAGGATAACAGTAGAGGGGAGATGTTAAAGGGGTTTGTAACTGAATAGGCTGTGGTAAGGATGGACAACAACCATAAAGATTGACTGTATACATCATCTTTTAAATGAATGTAATTTAAATTATTTTATGATATAGCGTTTCCTGGTCACTCCGCTAGAACAAGGTTATTACTATACACATTTGGGTGTATAGTGCAAGTTGGGTTTATAGTATAAGTTGGGTGTATATTACTATACAGCGTTGGGTGTATGGTGCCAGTTGGGTTTCTAGAACAAGGGTATTACTACTATACACCGTTGGGCGGTGACATGGCCTTGCGGTAGGGCATTTGTTGCAGAGGTTCGCGGCTTGAATCCAGCGCCCACCCTGGTCAATACCGCGCGTGTGTATTAGCCATCGAACTACACGCCGCCTGCTTCACGGTGGACATTAGAGATCCTCTGACGTTGTTTCGCAAGAGTGGGCCATCTTGTGCCATTGTCAGGGTCCGCATTTGCCAACTTCGTAAAGTACCGTACCATTGAGAGCATTTGAAAGCCTAAGATGGCACTCATAAGTACTTGCGTTGGGTTTTTGTTTCTTTCGAGCAGGAGTGCACGGCCCCCAAGTCACGTGATGGGCAGTGAATGCCCAGACGATGCAGCCAATGGGAAGCCTGCTGCTCCTGCTGGCGTAACATCACCGTGAGGCCAGGCGCTCTCATGAGACCGAGGGACCGATGGATTTGCGAGACTCGACGGCAGCTGTAGTCACCCTGTCACCAGTAACATCAACGAGGCATGCTTGTACTGCTCTTACTGTGTTGTATGCATGTTGAACTTCTTTTGCACCGTACATGGCCAACCGTGCTAATCGGAGGTGTGGAGGACAACAAACTAAACACAAAAAGCAGCACTAAAGAAATGAGTTTTCAATCTAGATTTAAAAGTGCATAGCTCCAGTGGCTTCCTAATATCGGAAGAGCGTTCCAGACGGCTGCAGAAGCGCATTTGAAAGCGGAGCTCACGTGATGCTTTCTGCTCCTCGACGAAATCAGCGAGGTATTGTGGTTCAATTATTATTCATACGATCATTGCTACGGTATTAGGAATTCTTCAAGGAAGATGCAATCAATGGAAACAAATATTGTTGCTGTTGTTTCTTATAAATGTAGTATGTATTTCCCAAGCTGACCAGGAAGAGTTGATTAATGAAGACAACCCTGAAAGTTAATGTCAAACACATCTGGCACCCTTGCGACACTCCCTTACGTTGTATACATCAGTGACATTCACTTGTGTTTTAATACATCAGTGCAGTGACAAGGCAGCCGAGAACATGAGCTACTTTGTGTGTTTTCGTGGTTGTGCTGTAGAAGCTCGCCGACATGTTTCTGGTTGGTTTCTACGTTCTGTGTTCATGACATGCGATGTTCTGCTGCATGGACTGGAACTGAACGCGGGGAGATTATTCAGCATCCGAATGAATGAAAACACATCAGACAGCTACGAGGTATTTTCTTTTTTGCTTGAAGCTCAAGGCTTGTTGTTGTGCCCACATTGTGGAGAATGTGCGGTTGTCAGGGTCCACATTTACAGCGCGGAGCAATAGACCAGGTAACCCTGTGCGCGGTTCATTCTACCTGTGGGTTCGGTTATTCGTGATCCAAACCTCCGCTTCACTACGGACACGCCGATTTTGTACGTGTACAGTGATAGTCTCAAATACAATAGCACATTGAGGCTTGTGTGGATTGGCTTTCAGCTGATACAATGAAGGAATGATTTGCTTGTCTGTTAATGACACTTTCTGACTTGGACAATATACATATACATTTACTGTGATGTAGAATTTTAGTTACGTCAATTGAGGAAATCATGTTTATCCTGTACATCGTGTATTTTACCTTGAGCATTTTTTTTACCCATGTTTTATATATGTTGATTATTAAAAACAAAAAGTTCCTTACGTGTCTCAAAATGCACTTACAAATCTGAGTTAGAATGTATTAGAATAGTTTAAAAACACGGCAAGCTTGCAGTGCTCAGTTCTGATGTGATATGGCAGTGCACATACACATGTTGCAGACATATGAGTGAGCGTTTTCTCATTGCAAATTCCTAACATATGCCACAATTTCCATATGTCTGGAATAATTGTCGGGAATAGGAATTAATAACAAAGGGGATCAGCTGCTTAAAATCCAATTTAAATTCCCGACTCCAGAATTTATTGTGCCCTGAGGAATCGTGTTGCAATCAAGAAGTCATCCCTCTTGTGATGTTGCTTGTGAGAGGGCACTCTTTTAACTTAACACATTTCTCTACTTGAACTGCTTTCTCCACTTGCATACTTGATTTATTTTTTTGGTTAAACATTCTCAGTTAATATTTATGAACAGAACTGCCCAAATGCCCTCCAAATCACATGCATGCAGTCAAAAATGCTGCGTTAACTCAAATTGAGAATACAGTTAACTGAAACTGACATATTTCTTGAGTCAACAACGGAATAGTTTTCATATTTTCAAACTGAATTATTTTATATAAATAACACGCACTCTGAAGTGGTATATGGTTCTTTAGTCAGATACTAAAATGAGGCCCTGTGACAGAATCTGACACAAATGCACAAAAGCCTACTCTTGCAAATGATCTTACACTACCGCAGCGCGTAGGTGTTCGCGATTGTGCTACATCGCTCTCTGATGTATTTTTGAGTTGTGCCTGCGAATAACACACACGGCACAACCGAAAACACAACAGACATCCATACTGTTTAGAATGTCCACTTTGCTACTGAAATTAAAACCGAGGCCCCCACATTAATCAGACAAAGCCTTTGGTTTACTGCAATGAAGTAGAAAGCTACAGAGTGGTGTTGCGCTTCAAGTTGAGTCAGTGAAAGGTTATGTGCACAAGAGCACATTGGCAGCAGAGTAATATTAATGCTCCTTCTTAGTTCTTTCGGTAAAGTCACGTAGAAGGGAAGTAATAAAATAATAAAAATAAAACATAATAAAATAAAATAATTCTCACGACGTTTCGGCTACAACGCAAGCAGCCGTCTTCAGGTGAAGAATGAGACAATGCCAAGCTAGGAGCTTATATATAAGCTGCGTTGGAGGTGGAGGAAAGAGCGCCTTAACAAAAGAATGTGCATATGAAGAGGAATTTAGCATATTCATGGAAAATGCGTAGGAGGTGGGCGGGGGGGTTTCAAAGTCATATTATGCCCATGCATTATGCAGGATCAACAGCACCAAGGGGGGGTGCAGGGATTAGCAGTAACAAAGGAAAGGAATGTTAATGATATGTAGCTGCAGTTACTCAACCACCACGTAGAAAACTAAAGTATAAACTACATACTTTAGTTTTCTACGTGGTGGTTGAGTAACTGCAGCTACATATCATTAACATTCCTTTCTTTTGTTACTGCTAATCCCTGCACCCCCCCTTGGTGCTGTTGATCCTGCATAATGCATGGGCATAATATGACTTTGAAACCCCCCCGCCCACCTCCTACGCATTTTCCATGAATATGCTAAATTCCTCTTCATATGCACATTCTTTTGTTAAGGCGCTCTTTCCTCCACCTCCAACGCAGCTTATATATAAGCTCCTAGCTTGGCATTGTCTCATTCTTCACCTGAAGACGGCTGCTTGCGTTGTAGCCGAAACGTCGTGAGAATTATTTTATTTTATTATGTTTTATTTTTATTATTTTATTACCTACCTTCTACGTGACTTTACCGAAAGAACTAAGAAGATGAATCCCTGCAGTCACGAAAGCTTTAAATCGAAATATTAATGCTGCCACTATTGTCAGAAGCAATTTCACTAGGTCAGTGTTCAAAGCGCCCTCAAATTTTCTCTCAAGGGCTTAACCAACAAAACCACCCAGATTTTTTATGTTTATCTGCTACGTGCATAATTTTTTTTGCAGCACTTTGTATCAAAAGAAATATTTCCGTTTGACAAAGGTGATATTCATTTTCCAGTCAATGCACGTAACACAAAATTATAGACGGTAGGAAAATAAAATAAAATATTCCGGACATAATATTACAAGAAATTAAAATGCAGTATTTTCCTTTCTTCAGTGACCTTCATCAGTAGTGGCCCTGAGAAAGCTTGGTCCCTGTCTAGGTAACGAGGAATGTCCACAACTTGCTCAGACCGAATGGCTCACAGGGCTATACCTAGTAAATGAACTTGAACTTGAACAAAAGGTGACCACTGCCAAATAAGCCCAGGGCAGCAGGGCGACACAGCGAGAAACGCCCGTGGTCGACTCCCGACTCGGTAACATGCATGTCTGCGTGGAGTTTGCGTGTTCTCCCCCATGAGCTGCACGGATCTTATTCACACTCTTTGGTTTCCTCCAATAGCCTAAAAAACCTCGTACAATGTCACTGGTATTGGCCAAAACATTCCAATGCTGTACAATTACCCACAAAATTACTCAATTGGAATTACACATAGCACCATCTCCCCCCTAATTACGAAAAAAAGACAGGACCCTATTGCAAAGGAGCATTGAGACTCAGGTGAGGCTTCCCTCAGTAAGCAAGCTTATAAATGATAATAAAAACACCATGTTTGTTTGAGTATAGGGACACTTGAGCTCATCAAAAGGTCCCCTGCAAATGCAGATATGAAGATAGCTTGTCTCAGTATAAGCAGGTTTTGGGTTTATTTTAAAGTATTGACACAGATTGTACAATGCTTCAGAGATTGTAAAGGATCTGGTTGAAGTAAAAGGCTGAGGGACGGTGGAAAAGTGGCTTTAGGGAGGGTGCCGAGGTGTCCAACAGAGCAAAACCACTGCACAAATGCAACGCTCCACAGATTATTGCAGCACGAGCATGGTTTTATGGCAATTGTGATGGGACTGCAGAGGTGTGAGCAATAATCTTTAGAGAATTCATTTCGCTCGGGTTTATCTAGGGCGGTGACCTTCCAAGCGAGGTGCACAGGGTGTGCTGCTACCGGGTCAGAACCTCCGTGTCTCGGGAACCCAATGTACACGGGGCAGCAGGCTGCAAATTGCAGTTTGTAAGACACGAAGTCTCGCTCAAGCTTACCACTGTGCAAGTGACTTTCCTGTTACCTTCATACCACCCAGCACTGGAGCGGAGTGAATATACGTTGGTGGGAACGTCAGCTACACAAATGTAGACTGTGAAGTGCCAATTATAAACTGATGCTACATTAATCACGATGCAAAGCCTATAGACACATACAATGGCTTCCTGCCTTCTTGTCAGTGTTCATTTGTGTTCCATGTGATTGTGGATAAATAATAATTTATTTTGCATAAAGTGTAAATGTGTTCAATTGCCAAATCACCGTATTCATAGATGGCTAATCATTGGGTTCGAAAACAATTTCTGAAAAAATATCAGCATTATGTATTGAATTCCCCCAACTCTTCAATGCTGCAAGCAGTCCGGATTCTCACTCACGACACGGCGCTTTGATTCTCCACCACGTGCCTTGTCTTTTCCCACGAGAAGTTGATCCCCTTAAAAAAAAACACCTACACTTGTCTTAGAAAAGTTGAGATTGGCTTGTGCACACCGCAGCTTGAGTTTGTCACGCGAGATTACTCTTGGTGCTCACAGACCTTGAATGGATGTGGGTAAATTGCAATAAGTGGTCTCATTTGACATGCGAGGCTACATCGATAGATGTTTTTTTTTTTACTGGAGACCAACTTTTTAACTACCTGCTGTTTTACTGAATGCGTAATTACTATCTAATTAATATATATACCAGACTCTCTGCAGTGTTAAGATGTGTCTGAAATGATAATGTTTTAGCTGCACTGATAGATATATGTATCTATGTATAAAGGCCCTCTGTATAGCCTTAACAGACTGTTGGGGCAATTGCTGTTAGCGAGCACCTATGAAGGACGGCACGGCACACAGAACGTTTACCATGCACGTGTTCATTTAGACGGGGAAGTGTATTTGTATAACTGCTACAACAACTAAGAACATTACATTAACATTTTAAGCCTTTCTAAGCTTTCATGGTGAAATAACATGAGCATGTATTGTGCCATATTTTGTTGTATATAAATGTCAGTTTAACTAACACATTGCATAAAGAAATAAAATCGTTATTTTACATGCTGATTTTCCAGCAACATTTGACAAATAGTCCAAGCCAGTAACAAACAACAACAACAACGCACCGGCCTACAAACCTGGTCGAGCCAACAGATAGCACAGAACGGGGCTGAATGAGTGTCACTGACTGATATTAGAGTTCCATATGCTACGAGCACGTGAATGCACGGAGAGATAAGGAGGCAGAGGCTGCACCGCGTGCTATACCCACACGAGTTACATGTCGAATTCATATCACATGACACGAACAACCACAGTACACGTGTGTAAAGCAATACTTGGCAAATGTGCAATGCTCAACGGCGTAATGGAATACAGAAACACGACCGTGACGCCCGATGAGGCTATGAACGACGACAGATTAAAAAATAGAACATGTCACAAGCCCAGCACGCATGTGAATGCAAATGCCACGTGAGTAAATCAAGTCAGATTAACTAACATGGGTAATATGGGCATAACCAATACAAGAGTGAGTTAAATATGTCCACAATTTATGCATCAGGCAGTAATACTTTTGACGCAGGATTAAAGTGACCACCCTAATCAAATTCCTGGGATATCCATACAAAAAAAACCCTTTTCCCAGCCTTGACCCTCAAAGGAAGAAAAGGCAGCAGCAGCAGCAGCACTGTAATCAGTAGCCAACACACTTGCCCCGGGGGAGCCGGACCCCTCTTAAACCTCATGGAACCCAGGGAAGTCCAATGAGAACGATCCAACCTCATTAAGGGGGGGGGGGGGCGGAGAGGGCCCACAAGGACAAAGGTCGATCTAAGACCAACTGAGGGGGCGACCAAGCAATTGCTGCTCCCCCTCCTGCGTTTCCGGGGACTTACAGGTGCTGTGAAGAAAAACATGGAATTCATAATTCACCTATGGCATCTGGTAAAACGAAAAAAAAAGCAGCAATAATAGCTGAAAAAATGTAACATAACCAAAGGAATCATATTCTTTGGGTCTTTCGGTAAAGCCACGTAGATAGAAAAAATAATAAAAATAATAGCAATATCTCGACGTTTCGATCGCAACACAAGCAATCTGATGATGGTTGGATATTGTTATTATTTTGTATTATTTTTTATATTTACGTGGCTTTACGGAAAGACTTAAAGAGTCTGAATTCCTACAGTCACGAAAGCTTAAAGTCAAGATTCATATCCAAAGTACATAGGATATGGGCATATACTACACAAGAAAGAAAAATCATATATGTGCGTGGATTATGGAATGCTTCCCTACGTACGCTTGTGCTCGGAAGTATGTAATTATCCACCTTTTCATCATCATCATCATCATCAAAGTCATTATCGAGGTGCCCCCCTCCCCCTCAGCGCCAGCTGTCCATAGGCCGCGATGAGAGCACGGGGCTCGGATAGCAGTTCCACATGGGGAGGGTGCACCTCTGCCGGCAGGACCAGGATTGCTAAGTCACGTCCGCTTGCCTCTGGTTTTTGTCTTTGATAAATTTGGCGCAAATTTTCAAGAGAAAGAAAAAATCCCCCAGAGCAACCAGAGCTGTATACGAAAGTTTAATTTGCATTTTTTGCATCTTCACAAGAATTATCATCCATAGGCTGCGACGAGACCACGGGTCTCAGATAGTGATTCTAACCGGGACCAACACGATACTATACTCAATTTCAGTGTGTGATGGATCGTCATTATGAGAGTTATCCACAAAACGGATGGGCAGAAAATTAACGGGCAAACATACGGATATGAAAAAAACGTCAAGAATAAACACGCTAAATCTTAGTCGCAAAGCGTCAAACAACAACCACTAACAAAGTGACTTCAAGAAAGCATGAAAATAGTGACAATGAAATACACAGTAAAATGTAAAGCCTGAGTATTTTTACCAAAAACATCTTAACAACATTGTTGCAGACAAAAACCCCACAGCCCCCACACACGTTACCAATCCAGTAATGTGAAACAAAACTCCAAATAACGAAGATACAGAACAGCAAACTCATCCTAGTATCCATGTTTGTGATTATGTTGCAGCTAATCCCATGAATGAATAGGATCTGCAATGTTCGTCCACTGCATTACCACGGATAAGGAGAGTTGTCCTGCAGTCGATGCTTGCGGCAAGCGAGGGGAAGGTGGTAACAATGGTTCGTGCACTGTGCTATGAACCTGGTGAACGGACACAATACAGCTTTTTTGGTTTATATCGCGTAAATATAGATGTGTCGTTATACCCACCACCACCCGACACAGCCACTTAGTAAGGTTTGCCACGTAAACAGAGCATGCCAATTCGTTACGAGTACAGCACACCGCTGTGTTGGAGAGCAAATCCACAACATTTACAATCTGAGTACGACGTTTCGCCAGTAATTACAACCAGCATCATCAGGCTAAATCGCGAACGCCTACGTGCTAAACTGGTGAACAGAGTTTGATTCGCAGCCATGGCTAACATCAACTCCTGCGATTAGCACGATTGGCTCCGTACTGTGCGAAAGAAGTTCGACGTGCATAGATACATCAGTGGCGAGTGATGTCTGAACCTGCCCGGGGCACCACGTTCACCGATCTGCACCGGCCAGCGTGGTGAATAATGGCCTAACCAACGAGGGGAAGTCAACTGGTTGTCAGTGTTCAAATGCTAACACCAGGATTCCAAGCCGTATGACCTCAAAGTCTCGCAGTGACCATTCATAGAGTTCATTTATTTGCACCAAAAACATTTTTGCACAACAAAACGTTTGACGTTTTCCACCATGCCATGACTTTGCCAGCATTCCTTTCCCAGAACACCTCCAAGCACTATAAATTATAATGCCACGTGAAATGTTCAATACGCACTTTACACAGCTCAGCTACAAAGCATAATTAATGTTTTAAACGTTTTCAGGTTCAAATATGTACGTACATGCACAGGTACAAACGTGTGCACACGCTGCACATGCTCACGAAAAAGCAAAGACACGGAGGCCAAGCATGGTTGTGTATGCCCATTATCCAGTGCCAAGAGGGAGGATTGGTGAGTTACCCTGAGATTAAATCTTGACTTAAAGCTTTCGTGACTGCAGGAATTCATATTTTTTGCGTCTTTCGGTAAAGTCACGTAGATATTATGTTCAAAGAAAATAACAAAAATCTACGATTCTTCGCGATCGACCGCTTGTGTTGCGATCGAAACGTCGTAGTTATTTTTATTTATTTTCTTTGAACCTATCTACGTGACTTCACCGAAAGACCCAAAGAATACCCTGAGATTGTTTTTTGCCAATAGTTAACTTACTGCAGTGCAAGGTTGCCAGGAGATGGCAGTGCAGCAAACGAGTTCTTAAAGCTGCGTCACAGATCGTTGTTGTGTGTGTGTACGTTATCGGCTTCATCCGCATGTAGAGGACGCCATAAACATTTAATTGGGAAAAGAAAACATCATCATCATCGCTGACTCAACGCATTTCCCTCCCGAGTAAATCAATGTAATGGATGTAGGTTTTGCATCATTGGTCAATTCCATATTCCCATGACAGGGGCCAATCTCTCCTTACGATGATTGCAATTGACTTAGCAGTGATTCCATAATTTTATGTGTATAATTAATTATTTTATAACATCTGGGCATTCTCAATTAGTAATTATAGAAACTTAACTATCTTAGAAGCATGCACACAAGTCATATTTTCGACAAAGATATTTAGTTTATGATAAAAAAATCCTGTACTGGTATGTTGAATGTACTAAATACATACATGACATTGCTGAACAATGTATTGACCAAACATCCATGTGTACGACCCCATGAACGAGAGAGATTGGGCTCAGTGAGGCTTTTCTGGATATATATAAGACAGATGACAATGACGTACAACATTGTAGCCCTCACATTTGTTTAATATTAGCCTAATGAAAAATGCATTTCGCAATGATGTACGACTTTTGCCAATTCGGTGAACTGTTTACGAGTGGTAGTTAGTCATTTGCCATGGATTCTTATTGCCGTAGCATTATTCCATTTGTTCATCAGGCTGATTACAATTCAGCATTCAACCAAAGGGCCATTGGGGCCCTATTAGGTTTACATTAACCTTCTATCTGCATCCCATTTCTGTTTTAGTGCCGCCCCATTTGTTTACACCTAATACAGTCCGGTTCCCTTCTCTGCCAAATTGCCAGAGCGTAACATAATGTTTGCTTTCTCGCACCATACCGGCAATCCATTCTCACACGCGCCGTGCCAAGGAATGAATGGCTACACATAGCGCACTGCAGGCCTTGAGGGCTTTTGCTGTTTGTTCTTCATAGTGAAATCCTTTCTCAGATGATGTACGCCTCTTGCCGATTTCCACCAACCGTTTTGAGTTTGTTATTTTGGCCGAGTGTATTCATTCTAAGTCGCAGTCTGTCTCAAAGAAGTGTCCTCCGATCAATAAAATTGACACAAACAATGCAATGCTACTCGATGAAGAATGTTTTGAGTAGTTTCATTGACACGCTATAGAACATATACATATATCCTAAATGCAGACTTTTGGAAGTTGTAAACCCAAGCTGGATTGACGAACATAACAAAATATATACGTGACGATTTTGCTGTGATTCTGAAGTCAGTATATGGACTTGCAACAAAGGGGGTGGAAATCCTTAATTTAATGTAAATGCCATGAATTGCCCATGAATCAGAAACAGCCACCCCCGTGAGCAGGCGCACGCTGTGCACACTCTCGTGCACACAGATTCATTCTCGGAGGCAGACTCCACCGAAACACGACAGCATGAAGTCATGAAAACACACACACACACGGCACGTATGTACGAGTGTAGTTCTATCCTATATCTGTAATAAACAACTATTACTACAGTGCATGCCAGGTATTAGCCTATGGCAAAATCACCCGGAATTTACCGGTTTCATAGGATCTAAAAAAAAACCGAAGCATGGTACAGACTGAATGGTGCTTGGATGGGTGACTGCCATGCATAATAGGTGTGCTATGATTGTCAACACAGGGCTGTGCAGCAAAATAAAACAACAACAGCAGCTTCTTCAACCTCGGGGAGGCGTAGGCAAAGCTCTGATACAGCTGGCTGGGAACCAGACTGGTGTCCCACGCATAGTGCCTGGGCGTGATCGCTCCATCCATTCATCTGATCTTCTCACTCGACGTCACTGGCTTCCAGCTCAGCAACGCTGTCTTCCCGACAGACCTGTTCTCCACCTGAGGACGGCTGCTTGCGTTGTGGCCGAAACGTCGTGAGAATTATTTTATTAAGTTTTTTTTTATTATTTCCCTTCTACGTGACTTTACCGAAAGAACCAAGAAGATGAATCCCTGCAGTCACGAAAGCTTTCAATCGAAACTGTACAAAGTTGTCGTTCCCTTGTTACAGAGGACACATTCTGGGTCAACCGACCTATTTGTGGCCAGGTCGCTTATGGAATCGAATTCAATACCTCAGTGGGCTTTACATGATACGTTTTTTTCAAAATCACGTTTTATTTGTACATTCCTAAACTTGGCACTCCGATTGTGTTTTTGTGTTGTTTGTTGTTGTAAAGTTTTGTCCCGCTCCTACTGGACATCTGCGCAATAAAAGAGCTTCATAGCTCATCGGATTCCTCCAGCATAAATACATATTCCGATTCCGATTCTATTTATCGTCGTACGTTCTATGAAACGAACCCCGATCTACCTCAAGCGACCTCCTTGTCAAAACCCGTGTCTGGAACCACGCGAAGTGAATGCCGTTCCCTGTCGCAGTTCCAGTCGCCCTCTCTCAATGACCCTCTGATCGGTATTTAAATTTGGATCCTTCTGATGACGAGTCACACAACAGGGAAGCAGAGCAATGACGATGATGTCCTCATGGAGTAAAATCAACGCTTTACAGTGCGATATGAAGTTTTTGTTTAACATCCATTCAAGGGCTTAAGTAGATGCAGAGTGAGTCTGGAGATGTTTCTGGGGAATGAGCAACAGTGAACAGGTCTCTGAAAGTTTCATTGTCTGAAGTTGTTCACCTCGTCCGTGCTGTGGAGTGTCCTTGAGCCTCCGTTGGTGCACAACGCATCCGCAGCGTCCACGTGATGCTCTCATGCGATTCATGACCATCCACTGCCACCAAAGCCAGGCGGCAATGCACATGAAAGGACGCATATACCCAGAGCCTGTGATGTCCTGCTGCTGTTGTGATAGTGTACTGGGTGTTTTTTTTTAATTAAAAAAAAATACATGTTGCGCAATATGAGGTGATGATAATGATAACACTGTACTGTGGCATCTATAATGGCTATTATTATTATTATGAGAAACAAGGTCCAAGAACTGTAATACTTTAAACACAGATTACAATTCCACATCTGCTATACGAAGGGCCGCTAGGTATATTAAGAGTCCAGCAGTGTTTGTAAAGTGGCTGTTAATAGCTCAGTGGTATAATTTCCAAGATGACTGCAATTTATAAAATTTACTCCGAATCAAATTGCCCAAAAAAAATAACTCTCCCTGTACTTGCCCCTATTGCTAGGGAGAGAACGTATTTCAGCAGGCTCTCATCTGGTTAAATAAAGTACACTTAACTGAATAGATAGCAATATGACCCGTATGCTTAAATAGCAAGCACTGGAAGCACCCACAGATTAATTTCCGTAATATTACTTATTGAGCTGAAAGGCTAGGTCTGGATATGGAATGTCCTGAATACACAGCGATTTCATCTCCGCAAACCCGACTTCATTGCTACAGCTTTAATAATCGCACTGCTCTCGTGCAATGAGGATTATACCAAACCAGGGATATAGACGGCGAAGAGGGATGATGCCCTGCTTTAAATTGCGGGGCTTTAACCGGCATTATTGCCACGTGTGTCAGTATTAAGCCAGTGATGGTTTCATGGAATTATCTTAAAAATGGATGCAATAATAAAGAGGAAGAGAAATAATTTGGTGTGAGCCCCTTTGGCATCTCTCACCACTGCATGCTGACATTGGGCTTGCACCATTTGACCTAAAATCAGTGGAACACAGCGTCAACAACATAAAGGTCAGGCAGGGCAAGACTCCAGTGATCTGTATTTGTAAGTAAAGTTTATCAGTAGTCAGGTCATTTAAGTGCATATTTAGGTGCATATTGTCCGATTGAGCTCAGTCATGATATTTGCCAATTACTAGCAGTTTAAAATTAATCCACCAGTGTCTTCATATAAAAAAAAAATTGAGTAGTCTGGAATGCAATTAAAATTGTAGGGAAATGGCCTTAAAATGAAATAAAATGTGGATTCATTATTTTACGTACGATTTTAGCCATTGATATCATCAACTTTTTGAAATTTGACTGATTCAGTTAGATTTCATCTATTGCCCCATATCGTTGGGAGATTCCCGCAGGAATCCGTGCTTAATTCACATAATTCCAGCCTGCACAATTCTTGCAGAATCACAATTCTTCTATGGCCGATTCCCATGGTAACATTTCCATACCAATGAATAAATTGCATGTACGTGAGTGAGCTAGCCTCCAATCATCGCGTAGTTACGGTAGTCCAAGTGGTAGTCCCTGTAATCTTAGAAGTAGCGCCGGTGGTGTCAGCTGGTAGTTCTGGCTATCCCAGGGACAGTCCTGGTGGTCTTAGAAGTCTGAGTGGTAGTTCCGGTGGTTCTGTTGGTCCACGTGGTAGTCTCTGTGGTCCCAGTGTTAGTCGCAGTCGTTAAGTTCTAGTCCCAGGGGACTCAGTGGTCTGAGTGTGGGAGAACCCAAAAGTCGTCCAATAGCAATCGCAACAATTCTTCGCTTCGTCGTGAATGTCTGTGCTCTCAATGTGTTATTGGTTTGTATTTATTCAGGTATCTAAAATGCATTACCAGGACGTACAAATGAGAAGCAATATCTCATTTAAAGTGCGACCCTTGTAGTGGTGTATAGTCACATTCCATTCCAGATAGGGCAGACATTACATTACACCTCATGGAATCATTATATAAATATGATACACCTTATAATAAATAACCATTTAGAGAACGTGCTAGAGGTGCTGTGCATATCAAACGGCCATAATATAGAAAATAATATGATTCATATCCATATCTTTGTTTCTGTGAGCGCTATTATGCAAAGTGGTAAACACATTTCTGGACTTTATCACCCACACATGCATAGGTATACCAATATCCCATTTACTGGGCAGTAATATCTATAAAAATGTCAAGAATATAATTATTTTCTTCTTTTTTTACAGAATTTCCCCTTTGAACAATTCCCAGCAAACAAACATCTTTTAGTTTTTCGCCCATTACTTCAATGTTGACAGTGTATGACATGACACAATACTATATTTTAAATGATTATCAACGAGCATGGAATTATGTCACGAAGGTTGGCAAGGTATGATGCATTCATTGCCACTGACAAAACCTAATTATCTGGACACTTGTTGTATGTATGGTGATTCCAAAGAACACAGGATGAGATGTTACTATCCTTTGTGCAAGCACTTCCAAGAGTTCATGAACAGTGAGCCTGGTGAAATTTGGGGAGCGCATCGTCAGTAGTGAACCTTTGGTTCCTAGGGTGTTTCGGCCTTTCATACTATACACCCTCCCCAAAGGCGGCCAGCGACAGGGTGATCAATCCTACGCTTGCGTCCCATTCCCAATTAGTCATAGGAGTTGCCTTGTTGTTGATAGCCAACATCCCATGGGACTATGCATGGCAGGGGCGTCCTCCTCCCTGAGTCAAGCATTGTGAACTTAACTTATTTGGCACTGTATGTAGCCAACCACGCTAATCGACAAAACAATTGTTGCAATGGTGTCCATGGACGTGTGCTTTCCTTACTGTGCTATTTTGCTTTGCGATATAATATTGCCACCATGTGTTGTGACGGTAATTTTTTAATGAATTTTTACATTTGAAATTTCCAAAAAACAGCATTTCAAATGTTTCATTTTTTTAACCTGTCTCCGAATAATCACAACAACGCCTCTAAAGCTGAGGTGAATGCTCAAGGTGGAGCTCTGCAGCGATTTGCTCTGATGGCGGGAGGGCCTCTATTCGACTAAGCTCTAGAGAGACCCTCTCTAGGGGACTCTTTGCCGACTCTTTTACACTGGTCAGGCAACTTGGAATAGCTGAGATGTACCCACATTATACCCCACCACACACAACGGCCGATAGACTAACTGTGATGTAACCAGGTGCGGTAGTGTGGAGGTGAGGGTATGAAACTTGCCCTTTGTTTAGAGTATTTGGCTGCTATATATTTCCACGTGATAAGCCACTTCGTTGAGCTATCATTTGTGGCCAGTTTGCCCCTGATGAAGATATATATATCTCTCAGTGGGCATTACCTGGTAAAATAAAACAATAAACGATAGTTTCAACTGCCATGCCAGAAGATCAAACTGTTGACCTCAAGATTGAAAGTCACAACGAGGTCTGCGACAGTGGGGATTTGTGGAGACTAAACCCAACCACGGAAATGTGGAATTCCAACACTGGCTCAGGACTGACAATGGAGATCAGTGTCACAGCTCATTGTTGAATACAGCAGGAAGAGATCTCGACTTGCTTGATTCAATTTGACTTTAATCCAGAAACCTGGAGGTGAGGTTGGTGGATAAGCCTTGGTTGTGAAACTAGGCCTCATTGTAATGATTTATTTAGTCAGCAAAAGTCTTACTGATTTTCACAGTAGTCCAGCCAAGTCTTCACAGGAGAGGGCATTGTTGCTATGTTTAATCCAAATCGAGTAATTTGCAGGTAATTTGTTATCATTGGGATGGAAACCATTCAGAGTAGGGGGTGAACATACACACTCCACACAGGGAGTGTTAACACTGTGCCACCTTGCCAGTCCTGTAAGATACATGAGATGCCTAGAGGAAGTACATTCATGATCTCATCTCCATGCTTTGCCCTCATACTCAAAATATTTACGAAAACCATTAAGCCAAACATCTCCAGTCATGGACTACCTCAATAGCCAATAGGCAATGTGAGGGTTTTATGCATAAAAGCCTAACAAGTTACAGTATTAATACAATTGTTGACAGCTATTTTTAGTTATGTAGTCATTTTCCTACTTGTATTGATCTCAAGAAAATTGAAACAAGATTTTCAGAATTAAATATGGTTAAAGTTACCTAGTGCTGCCCTATAATTCTTAAATGTAAATTTGTAGAAATGTTAAATTCGATTAAGGAGATGATAAGATGATCTGGTGGCTGTTTATTGTCAATATATAAGTTAAAAAAAATAAAACCATGTCAATAATAGCCACTCATGTGTACATACACAACAACACACCTGCAAGGTCACAGTCCATTCCTGCAAATAAGGCAACACTGTGGGAGCTGTTTAACTCAAACGCTACTGAGTCTAATTGTGATTTTTAAACTTCTGATGGAACTTTTACCTTTTTTTCTAAGATTCGAAAGAACCCCAGAGTTGACAGGATCTAATTTTTTATATCTTTTTGGAACATATTTCCTCCGCAATAGTGTCAAAAATATCATTAAATAAAATCAGTGTCTCATGGGTGGTGCTAAGCCATTTGTCGAAATTCCAAATACCCATGATGGGGGTAGACTATCCATGGGATAACCACTCTTGACTTTCCACAAAGTGGTACTCCTTTTATCAACTACAGGGGGATGCTGGGCACAGTTAACACCTGACCAGGAATTTATCTCATATCCTGATTGTGAGGCGATCACTAAAACCACAACACCACTGGCTTGTGAACAGCACGAAAACTTTCATCAATTGAACGAGTTCTACATACACAAATAACGCATACAGCATGCAACATGCATAAGTGTATTGTGTACTATGTAGTGACTGGCTTGCAAGCTGCTAAGTTCCCAAAATGTCACAGCATCAGACCACCAAATATCACCCCTTACTATCTCTGCTGTAAGTTTGTTGCAAAGGCAATAGCAATGCAAGGGGATTTCACCTTTTAGTATCCAATGCACGACTTTAGCACATCAATGGAAATTGCAATATAAATATTATGAAGGCTGAATGAAATCGTCTTCCATGAAATTATTAAAATGTAATGTGTGCTTTCGTGGGCGCGGTGCTGAATTTTAAATCGGACTGGCCAGAGACGTGCGCCAATACGATGAAAGTCGGGCCTACCTTTTGCGGTTCACACTCGGCGGACTCATTCTTCCCCTCTGTCCACACAGTCTGGCTACAGAAGTGATTACACTGCCTGCTACACTGCGCTAAGTTTGCAGGAATGTATTTTTTTTGGTTCGGAGTCAGCAAAGTTTCTCATAACAGATGTTTGTAATTTTGCGGGAGGCTCTGGGGCGGAACGCAAGACTAACGCTTCAAGCAAAGGAAGCATCCGTCAATGATCACGGCATGGCAGACTGAGACATTGGGAAAGCCACTGCAGTGAAATGCACAAGCCCCTGTTATGCGAGTTGTACTATTGTATTTTTCAAGCAGTAAAAACAAGGAATTGAAACGTGCAGCAATAAAAAAAAAGAGAAAAACGCAAGCTGAGATGTGTCCTTATGTGAGGTCACTGTTGTTGAAACGAGTTTCTCTCTATATACAGTACCTAATTGTAATTGTTTAAGCAAGTACGCGTATTGTTGTACCAAAACAGCTGGTGATAATTCATAATATTAGTCAGTATTGAGAATATCAATCACAAATAATTATGTATATATGTGTAATTGAGAAGACTTTATCAGCAAGTAAATACAAGTGCCCGGTGATTGAGTCTCAAGGCTAGTAAAGTCACAATGTCACCATGCTGACACCCTCATTGGGCAGGCCTCATCTCCAATGGTGATCTAAAACCAATGCTAGGAATTCTGCATTTGTCAGAGCAAGGACCAGTGTATCCATAGGAAAACGATGATTTACTATCCACATACTTGTACTTATTGTAAATACCATTGAAGGATAATGGGCTCACGGCCCTCTGTGAGATGGCTGCTCTGCTTTGCAGCTATATCGTTGAAAATACATCCACATGATTCCTTGAATAATAAATCCCTTGAATATGTAGCATCAATCTAAAAAACCTATGAGTGATACCCAACCCAAGAACAAATACTGTATGCCTAATAATTTAGTCAAATTGAGCAAACTTCCTCAACAGGAAATTGCCGAACATTCGTATGGCACAGTTTCATTTAATTTAAGGCACGCACGTCTTCAAGATGGATAATTTAAATGAAAGGTAGAAATTGAATGCATTTAACACTGTACAAATGCAATTTCTTTGCTGTACAACTCTTACCTTTACGATTGGGCAAAGTTCACGGAGTAGAGTCAACACACGATTAAAATAGAGAACCCAACGTATGCCCAGTCTCGATATTAGGATGGCTAGAGGCTTGTTTAACAATAGCTGTAGCATTCAATGCCATTCAATGTCATTCAATGCCATTCAATGCCATTCAATGTCATTCAATGCCATTCAATGCCATTCAAATTAAGGCAAAGACGTTAGTTATATTTTTAATTTATTTCCAGTGCTTCAAAAAATGGCAGATGTCTATATCATTACTATTACTTATTTATTACTACTACTTATTTTATTTCTTAAAAGCCATAATGGTGACCGGATCCACTGTGATGTTTAATTTTGTGAACGCCCAGTCGCATTAGATGTGTTTTTTTATAATTACATCATGAGTCACTCATTTCCTGTTGCATCAAATCACATGCATGACGCCACATCATAACGCATGGTGCAGTGGCAATAAAAGTCGCGGTAAATTAGGCCATAAAAATATTCCCCAACTATGAAGTTGGCCTCTACCTGCGTTTTCCCTCTGACCACACTGCACTACAGCCCACTGTAAAGAATGACGTGATAAGGCCCCCTTCACCTTCATGTTAACGCAGACTTCACGACTGAGTCACACCAACAGCAAAACAAAGACGTTTTCGGCTTCCTGCCAACATGAGCATTGGGGCAGGATTCACATCTTGTCCTTACCCTGAACCATTTTTTGGGGAAATTCTACAATCCTATGACAATCAACTGTTTACTCGCCACAAAATGGAACACAAAATGTAGCAACCTTAGGGATTGGGGGGGGGGGTGCAGGGATGAAACAGTCACTGACCCACTCCAGACGACCACCGCCGTTGTTATCCCCACGAGTTCATTGCGCTAAACGTGGGGTTTCAATATTCCGAGAAATAACAGACAACTACAGTGCCACCAACAACACCATTGCCACAGGAACACGTTCCAATAGAATTTCAAGTTAAAATTAAATCACCCTTTTAAAGTCACGGAGATTTTGGTCGGAGAATGCAAACCGCCGATAGCCGGAGAGATTGATTTCTCCCGGCACTGCGGCGGCGGGGGAAGCAATGGGCAGCGCCAGGTTCCTTGAAACCTCCCTGCCTCTGTGTCCCCAGTAGGAGGTTTTGGGTTTCACTTCAATTGTTGATCGGCGGGATTTGCCTGTGGTGGGTTTAAAATGTGAGTACTACCAACTTCGTCCAAGACATAATTGCCAGCTTTGAAGAGTGGGACAAATACCCTCTAAATGACAATTAAAAACCTGGCTAAAAACACGCTGATGAGCCGTAATTATGTCGAAAGACATCCACGTCTCCCTAAGAAGAACTACCCCTTTTAATCAATTAAAAGTACTGTACTGCTAACGTAACTATCACTGAAGGAGTATTAACATTAATTTACACTTGTGCCGGAACACCATGATCAGTATGCGTGCAAATAGTTGAGACATGTTGCAGCTGTGCACACATTTAAAATGAAATGCAACCGCTTTGCCAGACCAAGAATTCAGTTCAGTGCCGTGCGCGTAAAATGAATACACGCGAACGGTAAAACTATGCAATCATTACCACCTGCACACTTTGAACCCATGCTTACACGCACACCGACGGGAAGTGTTATCATTGTAACTGTGTTCACTGGGGGTGGATAAGTGTTGTTTACAATTGGCTTAGGCCACGGGGAGGGTTGCTGCATCACCGTGACTCTAAAACCATCCCTTTGACAATACGCAGGCTACATTTGGTCAACCCGGTCGCCAGTGCTAGTCATGGTAGTCAGTTTGTCCTCGTAATGCTGCATTCTCAAACAACTTAGTAAGCCGTTCGACCGTGCAGCCTTACATATAGTAGACATCCGGGTGTTGGGTTACCTGTCGTACACAGAGAGAGGAGCTTTCAATTTGAAGCCATGCTGACAAATGACAATGAAGCGAGAAGGGAGAATGGCAAGGCCAGTCTGTCTGTGCTATTGCTTGGACTCTTTCTCATGATTTCAGGGATCATAATCACCCTCATTGGATGGTTTACTTGGTCAACAGGGATAGGAGTGGCTCTGATAGCCATTGGGCTGATGTGCGCCTCCCTGGGAGCCTGGAGGATGTACCACTACAGGTGAGTGTCTCTGCACGTTTTTTTTTCCCCACAACATTATAGACATTTCATTTCTTCTTCTTCCTAGCGTTGTTCCCGCTGTGGCGCAGGGTCTGCTTTTCGGCATTGTCTTCTCCATTTGGCTCGGTCCAGGGCATCTTCGGGGGATGCGTTGACCGTCTTCATGTCTTCCTTTATTCGATCCATCATCCATCGCTTCTTCGGACGTCCACGTGGACGGCGGCCCTCTGGCTCAATACGCACGGCAGTCTTGGCCACTGATGACTCTTCACTTGGCATCACATGGCCGTACCACCGAAGCCTTGCCTCAAACATCTTGTCCGCAATGGGGGCCACATCAAGTCGCTTCCGAACATTTCGTTTAAGCCGGAAAAACCCGATGAGCTGTGAAGCTCTTTTCCACAGGTGTCCAGCCCAAGCCAGTCGGCAATGGCGGAAAATTATAGAGGAAGTTACACACACATATATATAATTTAGTAAAGCATATGCCTTTGTAGTCGTGGTCTAGTGGGCAACACACGATGCTGTGGTACGATTCATGCACATTGGTTTAAGTTGGGATTTGACATTCATTGGATTGCATCAGCCTAAAATGAGTACTTAATATGGTGGATTCAACTTGGGATAACAAAGATGGCCTAGTATGCATGGTTCTGGCCACACCAATCCCCTGTGTGCCATGCAGACCTAATAGGTTCCATTAACACGAAGGCTTTCGCGACCAATATTATCCATAGCAGAGGTTTTTGGGTTAGTTCGCGCAAATATAAATGTGTTGTTAAACCCGCCTACAACATTTACAATTCGAGTACTTGAATGGTACTTGAGTACTGGAATTGTACTCGAATTGTAAGTGTTGTGGGTTTACTCAAACCTTACTAATTGGCTGTCCGGTGATGGTGGGTTGAACGACGCATTTATATTTACGCAATCTAACCCAAAAAAACCCTATTACGGCTAATAGGTGCTCACTAACAACACGTTTCTGGCTAATTGGGGGATATTTAATTCGTTGTGGAGCGTTATGGTGCATTTGTTAAAAGGGTTATCCTAGCGACGATAGGCCAGGCCCTCCTCAAATAAGCACCCACTAACAGCATCTGTCCCAATTGGGGAATCGCCATATGTGTAAACTATGAACCTATTATTTCGTTCGTATTAAGCTACACAATTAACGTTGTTATATGAATGCTGTAGATTTTTTTTTGAATAGTCGATGTGTTTTACGAGTTTTAATTTTGTATTCCGTTATGTAAGAAGTTTAACATTCACTGCTGAATGAACTCAATTCATACCAGTGTTATGCACGGTGCTGGCCAACAACAATCTTGCCGATTGCTTTGCACCTCCCGTTCCATCGTTCCAACTCCGTTTGTCCATCTCTGCACGCTTGTTCCCGTGCTTTATTGTGCAAATATTCCACAATAACCGAAGCTGTAAAATATGTTCGTTTCCACATGCCTCGTGCCTTGGTTTTAGGAATCTATGTGCTCACTCTGTGATGTGTGTCTCGTCACTTTGGCGTGTAACCATTTAATGAATGACATCAATTCTCACTGTCATGGCACAGGCATCACATTTTGCGAGTAAAAAAAAATCTATGATTTATAATTCGTGGAATTGACGGAACTCCTCTTATTTGTAGCCCTATTACCCGCAAACCTATTACCTATAGGACCTTTAGGTTCTCTGAAAAAAAACTGTTATTTTTGTCCTATTCTTCCTATTATCTGCGACTATCCAAAAATTTCGCGTTCGATACATTTAAATCCACCGACAATATAAAACTCAATGAAACATATGTACGAGGTGACGTTTTGGGCAATTGTCCTTTTTCAGTGAACATAGATAGCCCAGAGAGATCGAGTGGAGTTGGAGACGGCACTTTATACCATGGGGCCTTATAAGAATGACAATACAGACATATATTTCCTCATGATCAGTGTTTAAGCCGGCCGGTAAATAGTTACCGCTTAATAGCTATTCAGTAACAGTTCACCCTTCAATAAGTATTTAAAAAACTAATTTGTATTAAGAGTAATACTATAAATTATTGCTGGCACATGGCATCAAGGGTAGCTCTGCTTTAGTGAGATCAACAAACCCAGAGTTAGCATAATCCACTCAATAATGCGATCCTGGTCACAATTATCATTTATATAAGATTAGAGATGCTCTCAAGAAGTGATTGGATCAAATGGACATTCAAATGTTTTGAATTCCTGAACCTCGCAAGCAGGGTAGGTGAAATTCTAATGATCCTTGGAGAATTTTCATCCTCCACATCACCACAGTCTTTCTTATTATTCTTGTTGTTATTATAATTACATTTATATTTTTTGTAAGTTGACAACTTATTGCTGCTCCTCTACAGCAAGTCTGCTATTGTGCAAAAAACCATATTACAGAAGAGGAATAATCACCACAGACAGTGGGATTCTACTGTACAGTACAGTATATTTAAATGTTACTTTTCGGCTCATAGAATGAATGACAGAGAGCGAACAAGATCGAGCGTGTGCATCGCTGTGACAAGCAACACAGTGAATCAATGGAATTCATCGAACAGTGACTCAACCAAATCTCAGTGGAAAGAGATGTGGTAAATCATTACTAAGCCCTGCATCTGACAATGCATATTAGATCACTTCCGAAATCCCAAATATGGGGGTGGTGTTGCATTGCTTATGGAACTTTGAGTGATCAGTAATCACTGTGTGTGACTCTTCATGAGTACAGTCGTAGCGTATTCCATACAAACAAAATTAATGGCCATCGATACTTATCAATTAATGTGTCATTAATGTTCATTTCATTTACACATCTTTCACTGCAAGAACGACATCTATGCATCCAAATAAGTTTGATTCAATTCACATTTCCTCAACCTGCCCTGTACATTTTGTGAACATGAATTCCTGTCTGTCTGCACCTTGTCTCATTCCCTTCACCATCCTCCAAATAACCCACCCACAATATATTTTCTGTCCTTATGATTAGGTTCCTGGTGTGTGCTTGGCCCATGAACACGATCAGCGATTAAATAATTCCTCTCCCGCGGATGTGTGCGATTTTAATGCCCCCGCTTCTATGCAGCTATTTCTACAAAAGGGCTTCTGTGCAAACACTCTAGAGTGATGAATGAATGATGAACGGACGAACCTCCCTCCCTCAAAGGTGTGTGCAGGCCAACCAAGACGAGAGGCAAGGGGAGTCCAGCATGTTCACCATCAGCCCCTACGCAGGGAGCACACTGCCACCGCCCGCGTACGCTGCCTACGCCTATGACAATGCCGCAGCCATGCCAGGCACAGGGCCTGCCTATCTTCCGCCTCCACTATACAATGGAGCGGCTAGCCATAGGTAAGCCACGTTTGTGTCTCTCTTGTTTTCACCTGGGGTAGCGGGACATGGAACGCATATATTCAGTCCCCAGCCTCCCCAGACATCCTTTGAAATGATTATAGGTTTTTCCACTTTTTTCTGGCAACAAAACAGGTGTCAAGATGGTAAAACACCAAACTGAAACCTTTTACAAGGAATCATGTCTGCATTTTTGTGGTCAAAATGCAAACAAAAAACATACTCTGATAATATATGCATTGTCTTTGAAACTGATTGGTCCACACCAGACAACTTTCTTTTGAGCCTCGTCTCAAACGGTTTTAGGCCAGAGGACGCCAAAAGGCGTACAGCCCAAAGACAACGATGCACTATCAGAGTAATGAGAAAAAAACCTATAATCATATTTTGGTACTGGCAAAGGAGGTCCCATGATGTAGATCCTTTGAATTGCCACGATTCGGTTCTAGATGAGATTTTTTGCTGCTAATTTGTATAATCATTTGTATCGTCAGTTCCATTTCTTCAGTATTCATCGTTTCATTTTGCATAAATGTACAATTGCACATGAGTTTATGACTTTCATACTAATAATTCATTTAACATGCACCGTTTGGTGCATCGTACGTGAGCGTGCAAACCAACTTCAGTTATAAATCACGTGACATGCCTCGTGGACTCTTCGAACGCACACCTAGAATCGAGTGCCTTATTTTCACGGCACATTAAGAGTGTGCTGGTCCCTGGCTGTGCCGTCTATTGTCCATTCCCCACGAACGAGGACTTGTGTCATCATCAGCACAAACATGGCCACGGAAGACACTTGGCTATAATGAGCACGTGTGCAAGATATAACTCTTCACCATTTTTTTTGTCAGTAACGGTAACGTATAAAGCGAGCTTCTATGAATGGCCACTCATCGTTTGAAAACCAAAAAAGAGTAAACAATTAGCTTGTCAAATGGGTGTTTGTAAGCATACTTCACCATGCTGGTCAGTGCGTTGTTGGTCAAGGGGAACCCAAGAGCAGTTCATAAATCGTTCAACGCAGATGCGAGCCAAAGGCCAGGAATTGAAGGCTCCCTTTGTAAACAGGTGAAAGTGTGTTCGCGTATGACACTGCAGGCAATCCTCGCAGCCGGTCCCACAGTTATTTTTATTTTGTTGGTGGGCGGAAAATATAATAAATAGACGCTATGCCGTAAGCTGACAATACAGTAGGTATTCATAATTACAGTAATACATAAAATACTACCGTCATTTACAGACTTTTTTTCAATCCACTGCTGGATTCAAGGCATCCCCGTGCCATTCTTCACCATGCTGCTCGATATGGGCTGGTGAAGGCTGGGACCAAATAACAGTTCAGACGTTACTCACCACGGCTGTGGCTATGGCGAGGCATTGAACTAAGGATGGTGGTCGTGCCAACTACTATGCCACTGCTCTACACACGAATACATTGTCTTTTTATTTTAACGGGATTGAGATGCATTTACATTTGTTTACGTACATTTACTGACGAAGGGCGTTAGGTTTAAATTTGCTCCGAAATTATATGTAAAGCTGTACGGTATTTGTTGATAATTTTAGGCCAAAGTCAGGTTAACAGCTTTTTCCCATGATGTGATTCTCATTCCAGACATTGTGACTGCTTAGCATATGGTTAGATTTATAAGGTTCCTGTTACAATCCTGCCCTTGTCTTACATCGCAAAGATATACTTCGTCTGTCCTTGTTTTAGAGGCATTGTCCTCTTGTGGATGTAGCTGTCCTCGGAAATCAATACTTCTTTCCAGAACAATTATTCGTCCTGTTTTCTTGTTTTGGTCAGGTGCATTATAATACAACACATAAGGCGGTAATATTTACATGCCGTTCTCCCGTCTTCTGGTATTGTGATATAATTCTGCTTCCCACGATGTCTCAGTTTTACTTTTTGGAGGTTGCAACCCTAACCGGATCTGAACAGGTCACGCATTACAAGGTGGGTTTTTTTTCTTTTTGCGTCAAGAATGCATTCAAAGGTTTAACATTCTCAATGCCTTCCCGGTTCCTTCACTCCCCCCAGTGGCATGGTCAGCACACCTGGGCTGATGCCGTACCGTGCTGTGAACGTCACGTGGACAGAGGCTGCCTTGCAAGTGCCACCGCCCTCCTACGAGGAGGCCATCAGCCATCCAAGCACCTGGGTCTACCAGACGGAAGATCCCTCTGCCGCACAAGAGCAGCCTAAGGATGAAAACATCCCCAATAACCGGTCGCACGAATCAGGCCAGGGGACAAACGAATCGTAGCAGGAAATGCTAATTGTAAATTTGTATCAATAAACTGCGTAATTTTGTACATGAGATATTATCGGTCGTGAACATTTTTGTAACCAGTTTTTTTCTATAAGAGGTAGGCAAGGGCATGTACAGTACTTTGAAATAAATTCAGTGCAGTTATCATTCAATAGCATACTCAGGGTCTCCAACACATTTTAAAAAGTACAAAATGTGCTATCAGCATCTTGTCACGAGACAAGAAGAGCTCGATTCAGAAACCGAGCAGCGAGCAGTGCATCACCCTGCAGAAAGCGGAAATGGGAGATGACGTTGCAGAACTACTTTGAGGTCACTTCAATGGGCTTCTTGATCTACGTTGGGAACGATATCTTGAATATGCTCTGCAGAAAGCGCTATAAATCGATGAAAAAAAAGGTTTAAATTAATTATCAGACTAGAAATGACGTGCGGTCATTGTTGACCAGGCCGCGACAATGATCTAACTTCATTTAAGTAGTTACCTTCAACTAGTTCTATATGTAGATCATCTGCTTAACGGGCGATATGAACCCATTACCACAACAAACAACTCCCACCAGTCGCCACTAAGTGACGGTGAAGTCACCACGGCGCCTGTGCCAGGCCAGGTGCACTTTGAGGCCACGTGAAGTGTCGAAGGCTCGCTGACAGGTCTCGGGACAGACCCAGGTGCCATAGGTTGGTTGACCGAGATGACCGGCAGATGCAACAGCTGTACCGCCCATATTAATAAATTGTGCAACCCTAAGGATAGGCAACGACTTAACAGTATATTAATCTCACATTGTCCTGAACGGGCCTTGTAAACAAAGCCTAGTCATCATGCAGGGGTTGTTTTGCATACAATTGAGACAACTCGTGTCGTTGGGGGCACGCCAAAAGGTTTCATCAGCTTCACAACACAAAGCAGTGTCCGTGATCTTGACTCCCCGCGTGCCCTAAACACGTTTTGTAAACTGGCGTATACGTAAGGTGCACTGTGAACGGAAAATGTTCAGCTTGTACCGACAGTACTTGTGTAAACCTGAAATTGGTTAGCTATTAACGTGTTTATATTACAGTACTAACATGCGCAGCACAATACTTTACACAAGTGCTTTTCAACGCGTTTAAAATGTAACGTGCTGACATCACGTCCTGTACATGCGAAATGGGTTGACTAACCACTCTTTGTTGATATTTGCATCTGACATAGTGGGGGGGGGGGGGGGGGTGTTAACAAATGCCTATTTTGCCTGAGAGAAGAAACATACCTGTCTTGAGTAGGTTAACATTTCAGACATCTGTTTTGTCTGAGCAGGGAATGCCGGTGTATTGACCCCGCCATCGTCCGAGGCTCAGCTTTACCATATGGTACCTTGGCAACACCATGGGAATTTGAGACGATTGATCCGTGGATATTTTTAACGTGAGCAGTAATTGAACAGAAAACCACTCTCTAAACAATATAACTAGATTTGAATTAAAGCTATACATGTAGTGAACTTATAGAACTGTGTCCAGGGAGGTAGATAATGTTTAGCGTGTGAGTGTAGAAGTTGCATACGCACTTATGTATACAGGCCAATTCTACTCTGACGACACGACATGACAGTGCAACATTACAATAGCAGCCATGATCATTTGAAGGATGTCCACCATAAGTTATACATATTGTACAGATGACAGTATTACAAATTCGCCTTTAATTGCTACGCAATATACTGCATTGATTAAGGTTGTATGTTTTTGTTTGTACTGCTTTTTTAAAATTCGAGACTAATGTACATATACGTTCGGGTGAATAAAGCTGCTCCGTTAGACTGAGATCGCAATGGGAATCGCTTCAAGTTTAGCTTTGGCCAATGGATAAGAGACGGCCAATTGTGCCGATGCTATGCACAGTGTGGATCAGCGTGTTTCTGCGGTGATCCATTCGGGTTTAAATCAGCGCGCGTTAATTAAACTCGACGGAACCCTGCGACTTAGCCATGCCCATTGTCTCCCCTCATTTCCAGCAGAGTTCTTAGGAAGGGGGCCAGCCGAGTTTTAATAGATTTTCATTTAAACATTTAAATAATAGATTGCCATTTAAATATTCCAGGGACAATGTCCTCTGTGTCTCTTTAACTGCTCTCGGCACCTGAATTTAATCGCATTAAATCTCATTTTATGTTTTCTTCTAAATTGCTCTCTCTGTGTTGTGTCCAATGGTTTAATAGCATTGTTTAGTTTTACTTACCATCTGTTTTATGTTTGTTGAGTTTGAATTGTAGAATTGTGGCGTGGGTGAAGTGCACACGAAACTACGACCATTAAACAATGTAAATATGTTATTTATAAATGGAGTTGTACGCGCTTACTTTTACTACAGCACAGAAACAGAAGGACAACGATTTCCCACAATGCCTCTGTAGACCGTTGGGGGCAAAGAACCCGTGATGCTAGCAACCTGATTGTTGGCTCTAGTGTCTCATTCTTATATAAAGCACCTGCAAAACATTGAGTAATTCAAAATATGATGCTATATTTGAATCCTGCACTCCTCAAAAATCTCCGAATGTCAACTTTCACAGGCATGGGTTATTACTATATGATGGGAGAAGTGCCGGCTCTCAAGCCCTTGTAGAACATTGCAATTTACATCGGTCACTCAGCCACTTACTCACATTAGATACTATTCCAGATATACTTCTAAACATAGCATATTTCATGGTAGATGTGAACATAAAATGTAAAGGTCAGCTGCAGTGAAAAATCCTGCATTCTACATTAACTTGACAAATAGATTTATAGCACATCGGTCTTTCCCAAGACACCGTTCCAGAAATGACCTTCAAAACATGGACATTCCCTCATTATCCAATTATTTGCTGTATTTTCTAAGAATATCCCAAACGCAATGCATTTGCATTAGGTATGAATACCGGGTCCTACAACTGCATTGTCGAGAAATTGTTCAATATTAAACTTTTAATGACACATTTTTGCATCATTTTAGCTCTGGATAAACACGATAGTGCTCGTACAGTTGCACGCCTGGTGCCTCCTCTAGGGCTGGGTTTCATTCAGCTCGCAATTCTATCGATAGATCATGAGATAAATAATGTCCCAGCTCTCGGCAGCCACTCGGTGTAACCCACGGAAATAGTCACAACATCAAGGGACCCCCCTAAACAGGGAGACAGTGAGTCACGACACGCTTACCTCACGCAAGCACTTAGCCTTGTGAGTTTAGCAAATAGAACGAAAGTAAATGAGTACATTAAACTTTATTCGTAACAAAGTAAAAGCCCACCGGGACAAACGTGTCTGTTGCAAAGGAGACCGGGTAACAAGTGAGCGCCTGCCCACGTTCAGCGGAGTGTTGGCCGGTGCTCTTTCTCCATTGGCTGCCTCGAGCCAGTGGTGTAAATGTCCTCGGTGGCATCCACAGGAACATCGCTTGAGATTTGTGTGAAATGGTGCTCATTTTATCAACCCTGGAGGACAGATGGAGTGAGTTTCTCACCCGCCCCGGCTGGACATCTGTGGAAAATAGGGTTTTTTTTTTTGCTCATCGGATTCCTCCTGCAGTATAAATGAAGATTCCGATTATCTGATTCTGATTTGAGTTCACTCCTGATTGGCATTGAGCATCGCAAGAGTCCAAGTTGTATGGGTATATTGACACAAAAAGGAAATTTACTAAATATAACATATGTATATAGGTCATTATAATCTTCCTTTTGGGTGGAGTGGTGGTGCAGTGGAAAGTGCACGACGCTATGAATGCAGTGGCTATCGCACTCTTCTATGAATTCGGTGACCTGAGTTTTTTTCTGAATGTAATTATCTTAACCAGTGCCAGGGCGTGCCACTTCACCAATTCACACTGTGTGGTGAAGTATGGTCAAACAACCCCTTTGATTTATAATTGCCTGTATATTATTTTATTGTTTAACCTTCCTTTATTTGTAACTTTTTTTGATAAAAAAAACACATTTACACAACAGTAAACATCACAATGTACTAGATGTAGTGTCTTAAATATATATTTTTACGAGAAACCATTTTAAATGAGTCACTCTAAACACTTTGACTTCCTCACCAGATTCAGTTGAGACCAAATTCCTGCATCGAGGGCCACCAATGGACCTCCTTTAACCTGCAGTCGTGGTCAAACACTGACCGCGTTCCATTACTGACTTGTTAACATCCGTAGATTGCTTCTTACTTTTGGCCATTGAAAACACGAACATATTTTTTATGAGGGCAACTTTTATAAAGGGCAACTCGGTCCACAAAATGTTAAGAGCCACCGCTGTAATTAACGTATTGCATTGCGACGCATATTGCTTCTGCTGGGCGGACACAGGCAATGCCATAGGAAGTGAACTTGTCAATGGCTTCAAATGCCTCGATTGGTAACGCATGCCAAATCTGTCTTTTTCACAATCCGCGATCGTGTCTTCGTTCCACGAGCTATTCGTAGATGCAAACGAATAGGAGGCAGTGCTCAACTCCGACAAAAACAATAGAGCAAGATGCACAACTGTGACCATGTAATCAGTCCTCCCATCATGCTGTGCATGTCACGTGACATAACCATACTGCGTGTATAGATGCACACAACCTTTTGCTAGACCACCAACTCAACACACTCAAGGTTGTGACCATTTGATTTTAGACAGCAGCAGACGAATGAGAGAACTGCACAAAAGTTGCCTCCTTCTTAGGAATCATCAGCAAGGTACAGCCATAATTGCGTACAACTGCTTCATCGCGCAGGCAATTAAGTTGGTAATCCCCTCTTGATCACTGTGCAAACGGTTTGCCACTGCCGAAGGGCATCAATAAACCAATTCTGACACCTGTAAATGATGAGAAACTGATCAGGTAGAAAAGTGCATGTTGGCTGGAATGAGTTTTTCATCATTTTCAGAAAGTATTGGAATGGGATTCGTACTCACCTTCGTTTATGGCCCAGAGCGAATGATGAAATGTCCACGCACCTACGGATGAGGTCAGTCACTGGACAGGAAACCACCTTTTTCCTTGTAAAGGAAACTCACGGTATTGACCTCAGAGAGATAAAATAGGCAAATTAGCGACACTCACCCCTCCCCCAAAACAGGATCTTACCTTGTGACATTGTTTTTTACAAGTCATGTGGTCTAACCACAATGTTAAATGATATTGTATATTAACTTGATTTGAAGCTTTCGTGACTGCAGGAATTACTCTTTGGTTCTTTCGGTAAAGTCACGTAGATAGAAAATAAATTTAATAATAGAATACGACTTTCGATTGCAACACAAGCAATCGTCATCAGGTAGAAAAACAAACCTAGTAAACTTAGAAATACAATGCAATACAACACAGAGAGTCGGCTAACACAACATTCAACACCCTACCTGTACGTTCTTCCAAAGATTGCTAAATTTGAGAGAGAGACAAAACACAGACATCCCTCGTGGTCTTTGTGGTACTACAATTCATCTCGGCTTTGTACATGAGCCGACCTCGTTGCTTTGTCTCTGCGGTGCGTATCCTCCCGGGAGCATTCTCTCCTTTCACTAACATTCTGTCACCAGTCTCAACAATTGTACCATCATTCCTTCGTCCTGTGCACAGTTTCAAGCCTTTGATATGTCAGGCCCACACACGAAATATTACCCCGAGCAACGGGCAAATTACTCGAATGGCAGGTCACGTGTGTGGTGGGCGAAAGTGTGGGCACTCCCACCGCTTCCAAGACGTCTGGTCACCGTGGAAGAGTAGGCCAAATACCCTACAGAGGAGCTCTCGAGAGCTCCCTCTAATGTAGGCCCTTCTGCGAGCAGTGGGGTGAGCTAGTAATTGCAGGGCTCCGACTTAACCAGCATTTGGCATGGCCATGATAGGTATTTATAATAATAATTAGTAATTTAAAATTAGATGTATATATTTGCCATACAGTATATGGATAACGCGTCAGTGAGGG
The DNA here is from genome assembly GCF_015708825.2 of Lethenteron reissneri. Classification (NCBI taxonomy): domain Eukaryota; kingdom Metazoa; phylum Chordata; class Hyperoartia; order Petromyzontiformes; family Petromyzontidae; genus Lethenteron; species Lethenteron reissneri. Next base: position 2,428,163 of record NC_083798.1, on the reverse strand, counting down.
GCAATTTCCTTGACCTGCCTACATGATCATTAGCCAAGCCTCTGTTAATGATTACGCCACTGGGTGTATAGATCTTTTTTAATGTTTAACCTCCTTCAAAAGGTGTGTAACATTTCCCTCTATAAACACCTAAATGCATGCTGGGTTAATTTTAAATCAGGCTTCAGAAGCATGCGTGGCATGAGGCAGGTTGTGTTTAAAGCTGTATATAAAATGGACAGTCACATGCTTTTTAGATCCCTATAATTATCTTGCCAAGAACACAGTTATTGTCTCTTTTTCCATCAGAATGTAATAATTTACCAGCCATATTTTAAACAGTTTTTCCACTCTAAATACTTTAGGGGTAGGCGAGCTGTAATTTATTTTTAAAAAGGTTAAGGGCCAATTGAGATGTGTCAGTCACTGAGGTGCCTTTGTTTTACAGTGCCCATATTTATTGGAAATTGGATACATTCTGGAAATAAATTCAGCGCGATAATAGCACCCTACGAACATATACTGCATACATAATTTAAGTAAAATCATGCAGCGTCGTACTGCTTACGGGAGCACAAAACTGGTAATCAAAAGCTTGCGAGCTCAGATCCAGGCTCACGATGTCCGCAAGGGCATCGCCGTTGTGTGGGAAGTAAAACAGTGGGCGCCGGGCACACAGTCGGGCTCCTGCCACGGGAAGGTAGAATTGATATACTGCAAGCCACGTGCTTGGTTCTAGACGGAGACAGTGAATTCTGTGCGCTTTAAATTAAAGATATTGACGTACGAAAATGTACAATTATAATAACTAGATATAAAAAAAACAATCTTCTCTGGGTTTTATAATTACCAGCGCGATGAGCGATGCTCACTCCTCAGCCCCCCATACTTTATACATGGATAGTTTATACGGTGAAGGCAGATGCCAGAAGTGGTTAGAGCACGTTTCCAGCTTCATAAACAACAGCGAGCTTCTAAATATGCGCTTTAACACTTGTCAGGATCCAGCTCAGAGCCTTCATCACATTGTTTCGAGACGTTCCCTACTATGAGAGCCGCAGTTCCTTGGGTAATGACGAATTGGGGGCGACCGCCCCGGGCCCCGTGCTTTGGGGGGGGGGGGGGGGGGCAGCCCCACGCTTCGACGTCACAGTGCGAGATGTAATACTCCCGGTTTAGTTTGAAGGCTCCGGGTGACCCACACGGTGGGATTTGCCCCGGGCTGCCCTATGGATGGCGCCACCACTTTTAGTTTCAACAGCCTCAATTAATTATACTCTGGCCAATCAGCAACTGAGCAAGGAAGTGCCACGTACACATAATTATTTTCTCTTAATTACCTTTCTGAATTGTTTCTGTTGCTATTGTAAAGTGTCACGTTCAATTCTTTAGACTGTATATGTTGTCTATACTGTATATTTGTGACATGTGGACTGTGCTCAGTTTGCTGTCCTTCCCCCGCACCTCCGATAAGCACGGTTGGCTACGTACGGTGCAGAAGAAGTCCAACATACATACATGCAATACATGGACGGGTGTATAATGATTTTATATTCATAGAAATTCCGCTTGAATTAAACACACGATTTGGTAAGCACACTCTAATAAGCATGCAAATCCTTTATATGAGAAAGCAGTTTTGATAATGAAAAAGCGCGGGTGATTGGAGAGAAAGGGCCGTGGCCAACGCTGTGATTACAGAACAATGAGCGGGCCACTGAGTGCGCAGCAGTCAGAAACCATCATGGGAGGTGGAGCAGAGAGGAGATGTAAAATTATACGAGGATCTCCTGGGTCAACAGGTAGGTACAGTTGGTTTATCCCCAAGGGAGAATTTACATGAGAATAAAAGAATAGGCTGAGTCAAGTGCAAAGGTTGCCTGTACACACGGAGGCACAAGCTGCTGGGTTTTCCCCCCAGCTTGCATGTTACAGCAGCATCGCAGAAACAGCATTCACAAAATCGCAAGCAACACTTAAACTGCAAAGCCATTTGTTTACATTAGACAAACCCTGGGGCTGTTTCTATCCATTCCCTTAACATTAAGCAACACAGAGACATTGGTTTAGCAGCAAAGTTAACATTATTCCAAATTTGTTCCTGTTTAATAAATGTCGACTGGGATTAAGGTACTGACCTGAAAAGCCCCCAAAGTTCAATGCTGGGATTAACTTTTGTTTCATTTTGGTAACCGTGGAATCCTGTAATGCTGTTTTTAAGCATTTTGTGATGAAACATTGCATCAACTAAATAAAGTTACATTTAATTCATGAGATTTTTACGTTCTCCAAACGATTGGATACACATTTCATGTTTGCTTGCTACATGCGATGTCTTATTTTAAGACATTGTGAAAAAACATGTTTTGTTAACACCAACACCTTACGATTGGTTGTGAAGTCATACGACTCGATGAACAATGAACATTAGAAAGTACTGCACTATTCATCATGTTAAATTATTCTATGTTGCACCAGAGCAACTGCTATTGATGGATATTCTTAATATTGGTTGCAACGTGGTCTTTGCTGAACCCATGTTTGATGTATGCAGTAATACAAGCTGAGATCTTGGCATCCGCTTTGATGGAAGATAATTAAAGCAATGCCATAAAAGAACACGATTATTTATAGTAGATGTTTTAGGATTAAGCAGCATTTCATCATCACGGCCTTAGCTAACATATCCTACTTTCTCTGTCACAGCCTTTCTCGATATATCTTACTTTCCCTCCGTGTCGTTTTCTATTTGGTGGTATTTTTGCACCCCCTTACAGCATCATTATCATAAAAGTGACAGAACGGGGCAGCGACTGGATGCAGCAAGCCAAAGACAGGGTCACACCACAAGACCGTGACCTTCATGGACGCGTTGTGAGTAACCCCTGTGACAAACAGGAGAACATGAAATTAATGACGAACGTTAAAGTGGCTTTCATCTTGCAGTCGATCAATGACGGCTGATTATTATTACCGGAAGATAATGTACAACTGACAGCGGCGTGCGCAGAGAGAGAGAGAGGCCTTTGCTTATCTATTCCAGAGGGCAATGGATGGTTGAATGTCTCGGGCTCTGCCTCATGGATTTAAAATTGCATTAGCAGGGAAAGCCTCCAGTTATTCATACCGCGCCTTACGAGCAGAGGCGTTATTTATTTATTTCACTTAAATTATGTTTTAAGCTGATTTTCTTGTTTTATGGATGTGCGGCGTGTGAGTGAGGTGGGTGAGGTTATTGATGGGCCTGATAGAACTGATGGAATCTTGGAAGGTGCAATTTTGAGAAATGTTGGTAATAAGTACGGAGTTGAAATTATTTCTCATTGCTTGGTCATTAATTTGTAGATACGGAGCAGCCGTTAGCATTCATTAATGATGTAATTACACAACTGCAGTCGTTTACAGCGACGAACATCGTGCAGCTCTCCCTTGAAGTGTTTTCTTTTATTGGGGGTTATTTATAAGAAGATCACTTGGTCAGTTGAATAAAAAAAATATATACATTGTTTGGTGGACTTGAGATATTGGTGGAAATTCCACATTCCTATGGTGACCATTCCGAAGAGTAATCGATGTTGACATGCCAAAAAAGACGTACGGTACTCCTTTAAGGACTGCCTGTCTGAGCTGATCCTCTACTTTTAGTTCAAGTTTCAAGTTTCATTTCAAGTTTCATTTATTAGGTATAGCCCTGTGAGCCATGCGGCTCTTAAGTCGGGTGCAACCGCAACAAACAAAATATGAACACAGCACATCCCAAAGCGACGACGCGCAACAGAAACATCCTGGAATAAACCAGCAAATATTAAAAAACACCACCGTATTACAACGCTGTGTGCAAAAAATCACAATGTGGTGCAAGCCGACAACAACAACCATAAGAAAATTTAGATTAACCATGTGTTTTCGAATCACCAAAATAAAGCTATAAACACAATGTAACAACAGTAATCATAGGAACTGTGATTTAAAATTTAACAAAAAAATGTATCCTGTCCCTTCCTTTAAACATGTCCTTGGTGTCATTGTACACGTGCGTTGGAAGCGCGAGATGGACTCAGCTATAAAGACCCATGAGAGATAAAGGCTAATTCCCTCTCACTAAAATGTCAGCAAACCTTAGATCTTATATCACAATATCATGGCAGGTACTATACACACTCTTTAAAAATCCATGTGGTAGATTTAAGATATTTTTTTTCTTTGTGTAGGAGAATGTTTAGTATTAGGACATTTTTAAAGAGATTTTTTTTCTTCTTTTTCGATTAGATCATGTCTGTATAATGCACATGTTTGTAATAATGTTTAAAAAACTATAACCCTCCACCACCCCACAGAGCCAATAAAGTGTTTCCAAGACAGAAAAAATAATATCCCCAATTTTACAGACCCTGTTCTCAGTAAAGAGCTACAACAACAAGTGGTTTTGAAACTATGCAAGTTTCACTAATTTGTTAATTATGATGTCACGTCACACGGTGAACATGTGACGCTTGCTTAGATGTTAAACCAAAGCAATGCAAATATTATGTTTGGCGTGTGCGGTGGTACACAACTATCACCCGGCAGATTTGAGGAATTCAATCAAACAAGGATCATTGCGTGTGTGAGCCATCCGACTCGCAGGTCTACTGGGGTTGCCATTGGCAGTACAACAAGCAGGGATGAGCCTCGTAGTTGCCCCAAAGGACGAGCCCCCTGGCTTCACACTCCCTCGGCGACAGGCCACGTGAGACCATCACACGGACACACAACGACACTCACGGACACTCCACAGTGCGAATTTGGTGAACGTGTTAATACCGTGGACATTCAAGTGAACAAACATCCACTCGAACTGCTCCGAAATTGACTCCACTCCTCCCGTAGCTCGCGGGGTCAGCATGATCGCGTGACAGGTTGCGACAGTCGTGGTCACTTCACGGAGTACATACCTGTCCTGTCTACGTGGATTTTAAGCGTTATCCTCTCAATCGTTCCTCCGAAAGTGAGTAAAAACACTCAATTATCTCTAGATTTGAAGCTTTCGTGACTGCAAGGATTCATATTCTTAGGTTTTTTTCGGTAAAGTCACGTAGGTAAAACATCAAAATTAATAAAAATAAAATAAAACAAAAAACACGACGTTTCGGAGGCAACACAAGTCTCCGTCATCAGGTGGGACCGTTACAGCCGGATTAGCTGCATCAAGTGAGGCAATGATTCAAGATGTAATCCCTTAACAAGCAAGTTGAAGGGGAGGAGAGGGGGGGGAGTTGGCTACCACATTCTGATTAGCTCCCCCCCCCCTCTCCTCCCCCTCAACTTGCTTGTTAAGGGATTACATCTTGAATCATTGCCTCACTTGATGCAGCTAATCCGACTGTGACGGTCCCACCTGATGACGGAGACTTGTGTTGCCTCCGAAACGTCGTGATTTTTGTTTTATTTTATTTTTATTAATTTTGATGTTTTACCTACGTGACTTTACCGAAAAAACCTAAGAATACTCAATTATCTAATCACGTGATAGATGATACATGTCTCACGTCTCAACCAAAATGCCCATGAAAATACAGTCGGTTGTCAGAATCCATGAGGTTTGATTGAACAAAGAACACGTGATTATTTCTGTCTTGCCCCATGTTTATTCGCTACTCTGGCCACAGGGGTTTCAGAGGAAACTGACGTTGCAAAGAATGCAGTCTGATAGGAGAAACTGATGATATTTTCTCATGACCTAACACTGTCACACTAATATAACTTCTAATTGTATCTATGGTAAGGTATCTTTTCATGTTTAAATGCCTTAGGTCTGGAGTAATTTTAGAAAGTTAAAAGCAGATAAAGCGTTTTCTTTGAATGACTTTAATCAATCTTTTACAGGCTGTATAACAAGATATGCATGTTTAAAGGAATTCATTTTGAGAATTCCTTGCGTACTTGATTGCAATCATGAAGGTAAGTTTTGGCTTTGAATTTATGGTCAGAACTGTGAAATTAATTTCTCTTCTTCAGGAGTTTCTGGGTCTTTCCCCTACATTTAGCATTGAAACACAATCGCTGGATTGAACATGATAATGAACTTATGCATTTATCGACGATTATTATTGTATATGTACCGAAAAACCTCCATTACCTATTGCTTAATTAGTCGAATACAATTTCGATTTTTTAAGAGGTGTAATTTCCTATTTTATAGTAACTTTAGCACTTTTTTCTTCTTGGTTCTTTCGGTAAAGTCACGTAGAATTGAAATAAATAATAAATACATATTTTTATTATTTCTATTCTACGTGACTTTACCAAAATAACCAAGAAGATGAATCCCTGCAGTCACGAAAGCATTCAATCGAACTTTAGCACTGTATTAAAAACAATATATTTTTTCATATTACATGAATAGATTTAACAAAATATCAGAAGGGAAAATTCTGTTTCAGCTTTAGCAATCTCATCTTGGACTCATTAAAATCACCCAATGTGAGAGTGTGTGTGTGTGCATACGTGCGTGTATGTGCAAGTGTGGATTTATATATATATCGTTTAAACTCCTCAATTAATGTATTGAAATGTTGGAAACAAATTTCATAGCACACTGAAGCAGAGAAAGAGATAATAGCAGTTGCAAATTAAAAGTTAGGTTCCAACTGCACAAAAAAGTGTCAACATGTCAGTGTGCAACAATGAGCGGCGCACGTTACTGACGCTGCTGCAACGGGGAGCATTGGATGTAACAACATGAAACTAGTCCAACAAATATTCTACTTTAACATCACCACCCCCGTGTGTCTTACGGTTGGGAGCGCCTGACTCCGCTGTTGGGGGCTCCGCAGTTCCATTCTTGACTGAGGGTCAACCCGGCCCAGTGCCATCCCTCCAGCGGTGGAGAAGGACATCGCCACCGTGCGGGGGAGGAGGTGGGGGGGCAGTCAACTCACACCGACTGCTCCCCGTCGCAGGAGCAAGGTAGGGGCCTTAGAGCAATAGCCTCAGGACCACCAATGGGTTGCGAGCAATGAGCAGGTCCAGATCGCTCATTTTTCAACATTGACGTGGGGTATTATGATTTGGGGTATTGTCAGATATTCGTATTAACTACGTAATCATAACATTCCACTTGTTTGTAAAAGGTAACTCTATCATTTTGTGAAACTATAACATGTTTCTTCTGAAGTTAGAACAAATTACATAGGTACATATGCAATCTCTAAATCACGCTGGGACAAGCTTAACAAGAGAGTGCAACACATTGTTGTAGGAAGATGTTTTGTTATGTAACACAACGCATTTGTCAATCTATCATTTACAGTGTTTGCTATTTTATCTACAAGAATATTTGTTTCGGCACCAACAGTGAGATAAATATATCGATGATCGGACATATCACTGCCCATGTATATTTCAATCGATGTACAATACTGATAAGCAATTTAAATGGGCTCATACAATGTCTAATTTGTAAGATGCACACAGCATTATTCATGATTCTCAGACTGACATAAAACACCTTAAATAAATAGTGGCACATGCAGGGCTCCAAACTCACAAATTAGAATGTGGAGTTTAAATCCCGGTCAGGGGTCATCTTGGTTTACCGTCCTCGGGGAGTCCGTAAAGCGCCACAAGACTACGTTATGGCAAGTTAATTGTGGTTGAGCTCTGGAAAGACTCGTCCCACGATAGGAATATAGAATTGATCTCATAAAAAATTGTCAAACACTATGTAAGACAATTTTTGTTCCTGGGTAGTGTTATTTCATTATTTCTCATGCCAAAAACGTATAGAAAATAGCTATTATGGAAGGTAAGATGGACAATTGCCATCTTACCTTCCAGAGTTTTTTCGCATTGCTCGCAGGTGAAATTAGGTGCCCAGGGTTTGTCTTGATCTCCGACAGGCATGCCAAAATATGCCTTGTAGGCCTCACATATCTTATAAGATGCTTCCACAGAGTACTTATACTTTAATTAATGTAACAAAACAAGAAACACAATCTTAATCCATTCTTAGAAAAGCCATATATATTTGAAACCACCATAAAACGACTCTGTGCCAGAAATACATGTGTAGAAATAAATGTGTTTCACTTCTTTCTTGGTGATAAATAACATTGAGAGCACGTGTAGCGTGAACTTCTCGGTGATGTATAATGTACTTTATTTTATATAGGGTGGTTATTTTTTTTTACACAATAGATTTATAAAAATAAACAATTATCATTAATTGCTGTAGCCGTCACGATTACAGTTGTACCTAAAAAATGACCTGCCATGATGGGAAAATCGGTTATACACGTATCTATCTGGAGTGTATTTTTAATTTAAACTTAACTTAATCAACGAGTGCTTAAAGTTGGGCTCAAGATAAACAAGACCAAGTCGGCTAAAGAAACGAAAATATATGTTGGAGAGATACTGCTACAAAACCCATCAGACTGTGTGTGTACAGAGTGAATCAATATGGTGAATAAAGAGTTGAGTTTTGATTTAAAGCTTTCGTGACTGCAGGGATTCATCTTCTTGGTTCTTTCGGTAAAGTCACGTAGAAGGGAAATAATAAAATAAAAAACATAATAAAATAAAAAAGTTGAGTCTTCAGTCCCTGTCCTCACGCGTGATTAGGTACTCAGTTCCCTCCCATAAGCCAAACACTCTTACAGGAATTGGCCAAACATCCAGTGAACAAACCTCATGAAAAGAGGCTTGAAGCTCAGCTCGGCTTTGTTGTCACATTGATTAGCATAATCATCATTATTGTCACTGCCTGCCATGGTGGGTCCCACACATCAGCAGCTGCGAGTTTATGCAACGTTTTCCTTTGCTGTTTGAAGTTCCATTCATCCTGTTAAATTGTTCCCGTATTTTAAAACATTGCTAATTGACGTGTTGTAATACTGAGCAACACATTCGCCCCACAGTGGATTTTGAAAGGGCACCATCTCGAGTAAATGGGACAAGTTGAGGACAATACACCGCACTTAAAAGGATTCTCTGTGGTCTCTTCCCAGGACACCAAATAAGAGCCGGACAGCTGCACATCCACGGTAGAAACAAAAGTCTAATTTAACTCCTTGAATCCGTAAAGCTGAGGATCATGGCAATTCTACTTCCACCGTTGCAGACAACTCATATCGACAGTTTCAGAATTAGGGATAGCGTATCCAGCAACACACTTCTTGAGGGGATAAGCACTGAAACCACTCTACAAAAGAACAGCGTATGCCGTGTGCCAAAAAGTTGAGATGTTCCATGAAATAACTGGCTTTGGGAGACTTTGATTTTCGCAAGCTTAAGTCAACAATGTCCAGACGCTCTCTCCACACCAATGGTGAGCTTACGCCCAAGTTGAATGGGTAAAGTTGTAAGTGCACTGATGATATTGAGCAAGTGATCAGGGATACATCCTGGATTTATCAAACGCTGGGGGGGGGGGGGGGGTGCACAAGACAACATCAGCTTTGTGTGTCTGGATGGGGAGTGGTGGCAGAGTGATTAGCATGCCGCACGACAATCCAGGAGACCCAGGTTTGTTTCCTGACCGCTTTCACGAATGGCTGCATCTACGCCTATCACGTCTCCCTTGGGTCAACTCAGCCTTAAGTGAATAGTTGGTGAGGTGTGTGAGCATTGGAAAAAGGTGGACGAGCAAATTGTTGACCACACTCAGCTTTGTTGTGGTCAGCACCGTGCCTTCCCCAGTTGGTTCTCGCTCATAGCATTTGCAGAACTTATTTTGCATCGTACATAGCCAACCGTGATTAATCGTACACCGCGTGTAATTTTGCTTGCATGTGTCGTTTTTTTGAGCTTGGTGGTGTCACTGGCATCCGATTTTAAATCCGACATTGCCCATAGACAAAAAGCAGTCTGCGGTGGCTCCACAGCAGAGCAGTCAACTCCTCGCAACCGTCAGTCAGCCCATTCAAATCCCAAATACCTTTCGATTTAAAGCTTTCGTGACTGCAGGGATTCATCTTCTTGGTTCTTTCGGTAAAGTCACGTAGAAGGGAAGTAATAAAATAATAAAAATAAAAATAAATTATTTTATTATGTTTTTTTTATTATTTTATTACTTCCCTTCTACGTGACTTTACTGAAAGAACCAAGAAGATCCCAAATACCGTTCTGTGAGAAGTCAACCGTGGATGTTCTATGCAAGGACTCACCCCCCGCCATAGGAAGGTGGAATTTCTACCACTGGCTCAGGGCACTGCTCTGTTTGATAGCCTGTCATGAAACAATTACCCGTGAAAAAATAACACGTTTACATGTCCTTGTGTGTTTGTGTGTGTACATATATACGTACACAACTTATTATTTATTAAGAATATTCAGGCAGGAACAATTTTGCAACCTATGCTGCCTGCCATCGCGCTCTAATGGGCGGCTCTCATTGTACATTTACTTTGTACCAGAACGGCAACATGAAATGACTTGAGGACGAATTCAATCACCAACTCTGCAAGCTTCATATTGCCCCGCGGCTCATTATGCCGTAACTGTTGTCCTCATCACTTCTCTCCGAGATGTGCATTTACATCTTTCAAGTCCATAATGTAAACATGTAATTACATTGATGCTTCCAAAGATTTTCATTTGGAATATTATGCGTAATGGCAAAGCGGACTCGATTCATTTGTCCAACGTCACGACAGACATTAGCATGGGAATCGCATTGTTACTCGCAGTGCTGATGATAATGACGAGTGAACATGCACACAGACTTCCTGTGGCCAGAGTGTCCATTCATTGCTGCGGAAATATCAAGAGCAGCTGAGCAATAATTGCTGCATGAAAGTGCACCAACATGCCTGGGACTATGCCCTAGCCAATCAGTAAAAAGCGCTCGATGTATAATTACATGAAGTGGGAAGTAAATACCCATAATTAATCTTGCCGAAGAATATTGCCGTTGGCACTTCAACCCCGTCGTCATAAATACCAGCGGTGTAGGCATCTCCAGGAATGTATGAGAGTACCATTGCCTCGTGGGCTTTTATCATTTGACACTAAATGTTTAATATTAATTATTCAAATCTGCTAAAACACATGTGCACCCACGGCTTTCGCTGATGCACGCAAAAACAGAGGCATTAAGGGATCGCCCTGCATCCTCTACCTCTGCGTTGGAAGTGGTTATCAGGCTTGAGCAGCCGAAGCATTTCCTGCACACGTGGAGTGAATTCGTTTTTCGTAAAAGACACACGGCCTGAAAAGTGGCCCATGATGCTGGAAAAGAGCTTTTGTGCGTTCTCGAAAACCCCCCACCTTAATGCACATTCTTTATTCACCATACATAGTCTACACTGAGGCTTATAAGGTCTCCTGCAAGTCAGGTTTATTACTTCATTCCATTAGCACATTGATTTTATAGTGTTTTTTATTGTTGAAGCCAAGGATGAGGGTTTTCTTCTTTATTAAGTTATTCGGCAATTAACCTTTAAAAAAACGACAATATGTAAATTACTAGAAAATGTTTAATGCTTTTGTGCTGAATTTCATTTTCAAGTTTTTTCAATTAAAAATGTTTTTTTTAGATAAACAAACGGATAAAAACGTTGGATGGGTTTCTTATGGGACACATGCACCAAAGCACTTTAGCCTAAAAGTGGCGTTGATTTTGTATTCAGATACTTAATGCTTTGCTTGTAATCAAAAAATTTTAGTTGAGTATGCTAAGAAAAATGTAGCCTGCATATTTCTACCGCTACACATCGCCAACAGCCATGGTCAGTCCGCTGCTGGATGAAGGCTTTCCCCATGTCATTGCCAATCTTCATGGTGCTGTGATGCCACGCTGTATTTGTTATCATACAAGGGCTACTCGGAGTGCTCCAGCTCCATCGTGGTGATCCTCTTGGGCACGTTCCTGTTTGTAGATTGTCATTGTCATCCAGTCTTCATCCGTTGATCATCATCTCTTCCGGCAATGTCAAGCCCAAGCCGGACTTAATTAATTTACGTCAATGTCTTTAATTCGAATTCTACCTCCGAATCGTTGTTCTTTGTTCCTCGCAGAGTACTGTGCATCACATGTCTCTCCACACTTCTTTGCATACTATTGAGCTACTTTTCAGCAATCGTTTTCTTTCGCTCAGCCAACTTGTTGGTCATGACTTTGGGTTTACCAGTATTTCTCTCTACTAAAACACCAAGGACATTTCTCCAGGAAATACCTCCGGGTTTTAATATATGTTGGCAAAATGGGCCAAATAAAGTTTTATTTAAGTGGATATAAATTGATACATGAGATGCAAAAGACAGACAATTTGCTGGAAAAAAAATGTGCAGCTACGTCCTGGTAATGGTGTGGTCCCGAGCATCGATGACGGTAACATTTCCGCTGTTAGGTCAGGGAGCATGAGCTACCAAGATGGAAGCCCATTTTCACAAGTGGAAGAACCATTAGACTTCCTATGATGACAATTTTTATTTTACACACAGGGCAACTCAGAAAAAAAACACACATGGATAATGGGGAGCCCACGAAAAGAGCAGCCCGTTCGAAAAAAGTGTGGAAGTTCAACCAAAAATATTTTTTATATCTGTGAAATCTAGTACTCAACCAACACGCAGATGCATCAATACAAAGATAGCCGTACAGACTGCAGTGTTGCTGCCCTGTATGGTGCATGATGTGGCCGGAATCCCACCTGGGTGCATTTGTCTTCATCGTGCTAAAGAACTGATTTAGGACTGAGTTGACTTAGGAGAGGTCCAGAATGGGTTCCAATACCACTTGGAACTGATGTTAACCATTGCTGGCAATCAAATGGAGGACATTGTGTCCCAGATGAGTGTGCACAGTGTTCTAATTCACACACTATTCATATTTGCATCATTGTTATATCACATGAGATAAATGTGTAAAAAAATTGATCGTGCACGAGACATATTTTTTGGCAAAAAATACATATTTTTCTTCTTGGTTCTTTCGGTATTATTTTATTATTTCCATTCTACATGACTTTACCGAAAGAACCAAGAAGATGAATCCCTGCAGTCACGAAAGCTTTAAATCGAAAATTAATATATTTTCTGATGGAATTTATTTTTACTCGTTATGTAAAATTTTGCGTGAAGACACCACAAACTTTAACAGTACAACGTGAACGCAAAACAAGATGTGCCTTTTTTTTAATTGAAACGATTGTTTATTATAATTTTAAAATCCATCTGTCATAAAAGTATTCTATGAGACATATACAGGCAAGGAACGTAGAAAACATTCGGAAACATGGCAACAAGACGTGAACACCCGCAACAGGAACAGAGAGCGTCGATGGCTCGCACCTCCGATCAGGACGGTTTGGCTACGTACATCCATCCAACGGTGCACGGGAGGTCTTATACATTGTGCTACATTTCAATGTTAAACAAACGCCGCACATTATGCGTGGATAAAAGGAAACATTTTCCGTCTCTGCAGGTATCTTGATTCTGTAAGTGTCCTCGTGAATGGCTTCACAAGCCACAATATGCTATTAGTCACGTATTTTTCACCATGAAATGGCAATTAAAGAAGGCTGTCTTGCGGCTGTTAATGAAACGCTATCTCAGACAAAATTATCCACGGTCCTGTTCCAAAAAAATGCAATCATTTCAAGAATACAGAAAAGGAACAGTAATGGTATTTTTTCATTGATTTTGAGAATTCAGGTTGCTTGCAGTAAGCAGGCTAAATCATTTTTGAGCTGTCTTTCCTATCAGCTTTTTTTTTGCCTCCCTCCATCTCTTTGGACAAAAAAAATAATAAGAACTAGAAAACCAATACTTATTTTGATGATGCATCGGCTCGTTTGTTAACCGCTAAGGACACACATATCCACACGAAATGCATGATGCCAAAGTACATAATTATGCAGGGCATTTCCAACATTATTTGAAAATACGTTGGTAAAATAAAGTTCTCACAGAATGAATAAAAATGAGTGGAATAATCACCTCAAATAAATCGAACATAAAAATAAAAATAAGCCTATTGCATTCTAATTTAAATAAAGTTTGTTCAGTTAGCTTAGCGATATTGAGGTGAACGATTATGTAAACAATGTATACCTTTAATTAGTCCGTAAATTTAAAATGGAGGCATCGCGGTAGATTGCCCGAATTACAACTACAAATCCCAGTCGGGGGCTAATCCAACCCATCATACTTCTGGGGTCCATAAACTGATTACCACTTCGTCGGAAGACATCATTTATTTTCCTAAGGAAATAATAACCTTTACTCGAGGAAACAACATTTCTATGAATGGCTCAGAGCTGCCAGCGAGGTGAGTGCTGCCCAACTTGATTATTTTCTTTGTATTTGCTTTTGGCATTTGGAGAGATGTCTGCTACGACCGCCATGTTCAATCCTAAACAATGATCGTATTTCCTTCCAATTCTCGTTTGTAATTTCTATGACTATCCAAGCAGGAATATGAGGATTTGTAAGAATGCACATTTTATATTATCAGAAGCTTTATGCATGATGATACATTTTAATTAATGCAACTGGCTACTATGGATATAGAAGAATCATGAAGGACAGTTTCACTTTAGTGTAAAACAATGGGGAGATGGAAGTTTAGGGAATGGGCGATTAAAAGTAGACACGCACATGTACCTCTTACAACAGTTTTAGATGCAGTAGTCACCGATTAAAGAAATGTGTTCATCACACAAACTATTTTAAAACAAGCCTAATATTGGTAAATTGTGACTTTTCCACTGTGACTTTTTTAAATATGATCTCATGATTCTGCAGTGGCACAACGTAATTATTGTGGTAAATTCGATCCTTAAACTATATCACGGAGACACTTACAGTTTATTTTCCATAAAATGAATGTCTCGACCACCATAGGACACTTGGTACAGGATGTGTCTTGTTACAACATCGTCTCATTAACTATCAAGCAATGAACATGGTGACACCACGGATGCCTCTTTCCATTTTGCTTGTCCTTCACAGCCTTTGGCGGGTGTTGTACCAGCGTGTTAGTCCACGTGATCACAGCGTACGTAATGTCCACGTGATTTGAACATCCTGAACAGGACATTCATGCATTAATGCTCTCAGGCCAAAGTCATCTCTCCCATTCAAAACTCACATTCTTCATGCTGTCTTCCCCTGTGAAGCGTTCTTTTACTAAGCACCATCCGACTGGAATGTGTTATATCATAATATGAGACTTCGATTCAGGTCATGTCGTTTAATATTTTGTTACTACGAGATTTGTAAATCTAGACAACTAATATTCCTTTTGGTAATTTCCTTCAATGTATCGTACCTTATGACATTGTTTCAACATGTTATAACTTCACATAACGTCATTATTATTCATTTTTAAATATACATTTTATTTTAATATGTTTGTGTTGTGTATCATCCATGGGCCACATTTACTGTGGAATGGATGTCCTGCTACTATCTTACCAGGAACCCTTTCTAAATGACACGTGCATTTCAAAGGATTAAGATGAATTACATAAATTGTTCACATTTATGGATTGTAATAATGCCTTTCATAATTCATCACAAAATATGATATCACAGACTGCATTATTACTTGCCTGTAAAGTATGCGACATACCGATTAAAACTTGATTTGTCAAGATTTATACCGATAAAGTCCTGTGATATTGTGGAACACCTTCCTTTGATATTTTCTGGGCCCAGACCAAATTCAAGCAGACCTCTCCAAAGGTCAAATTATCGTAAATCAATCTGCAGTGTATTCTTCCCAACTACCACTCCAATATTGTGTCAGTGGGATTTTAGCTGGTTAATGTGGCCTACCTCCATCCTCACATAACTCCTTAAAATGTATAAGATTAACCTATTAGCTAATGCGCATTTAAACCTGACTTTCCTAATGGATGTGTCACATGTATACATGCGTTATGAGAAGCTGATTAAAGCAATTGGAATTATTTATATAACAATTCGTCTAACCTTCTTGGTTCTTTTGTCACGTGACTTTACCGAAAGAACCAAGAAGATGAATCCCTGCAGTCACGAAAGCTTTAAATCGAAATTCGTCTAACCCCTATCGTCATGGTACATTTGGCATTTAACTCAGCTGTGCCTCTCAGCTTACTAGCATACATTTCCTCGTAATTTCAAACAATTTTTGACGGTGAAATTGCGGTACACTCCTTTACCATCGCGACAAACCATGATCACAACCCATCAAGCCAGAATTGCAGATGAGCAAGAGACACGGCACATTGGGACCAAATAACGTGACAGCAAAAGAAGCATTGTCGCAGCAAAAATAAAATGTAATGAACTAATCTATTGATCTCATATAATAATCTGCCAGACATGAGATACTGGCAATTATGTGGTCAACGCATAAAACTCACAACCAATGAACAGTAGTCAATAAACACTCTCGGCCGTTATACTGAACGAATCTTTTACCACGTGCAAGCAAATGTATTTACAAAGCATATTCATTTGAAGTGCTCAATTAAATAACTAAAACAATGTGCCATTGGATACAGCATAGCAAGCAAATGAAGATTATTCAAACTCATGCCACAACTGTGTAATGTGCTATGATGACTTATTTATTGGCTACAGTTATTTATTGATGTATAGTAATTGATAAATATTATTTCGCTGATAAATTTCAATACGGTAGTTTAGACATATATATCTTAATAAATGTCTTACTGAAGATTCACTTAATTTGTTATCACAGTATAATTATGCTATATTTACATGTTTTATTTTTTTACAGTGCTATATATTTGTATGAACATTTTTTTACATGTATGACCATTTAGTATATATCTCTGCAATGGTAGATCCTCAATGCTGTCGAAATGTTTTTTTTAGCAGACGACATGCAATGATAGTAAAGTACCGAAACATGTTTTGGTAAACAACAAAACCCAATCAAAGTGTATCTACATGTTAAGACATTATTAATAATTTATCAAAGAATTACAACAAATGTCGTACTTGACTGGTCATTTTATCTATATAAGTTTAAGTGAAACAAAAACCCCTCTTATACCTGAAATATACAATAACCAACAGCGTTGTGCATTTATGTACACTAAAAATGCCACCTATAGCATTGCAATTTTACAATGATTCCAATATAGTTGCGTGATGATCATTACACAGCTCACAACTTAATCATGCTGTTATTATAGATATACACATGGGTAAATTAATATAATGCCATGGCTGAAAACTAAATACAGCACATCATACCTAAGCTGACACAGTAAGTGCTCTCGTTGAAAATGTATATTCTTTATTGTCTTTTTAAAATAAACTTTAAATCTCTTCAGTAGTTTCCCACCAACCTTGCATTGTTTATAGCGTGTAGGCTCCGATTTTTACATGCAGACATCCATAGAATATGGACACAGTTCATAGGCTGTTTCCCAGTGAAACCCAAGGTAGCTTTTTGATACAAAGCTGATAAATGTCACACATAAAGTTATCCAAATAACCAATTACCGACTTGAGTCACAAAGTTCCTGTTATTGACAATAGTCAATGGCAGTTCGATTTAAAATTGCTGAAATTAAACACACATCAACACATTTCCGTTTGGCAACACTCACCCAGAGTTTTTGATGTGTTTTTTCTGTGAAATAAATTGATTTGGATAAATTCATAACGTGGAGTGAATGCTTGACGACGTCTTTCAGCACCACAACCAATGCTCCCATCACAGGCAGAGATGACGAGGGCACAACGAGCATTTTAAAATAAAGGAAGGCCAAAGTATGATACGTATTTATATAGAGTGTATGCATTAATAGTGCCCAATTACAATGCATTGTTTTCATGGGCTGAGAGTAAACTTTTAGCCAACAGATATTCCCAAGTGGCGTCTTGCGTCGTCAATGCTGAAGATTGTCAGATCTGGACTTGCTTTGTTCTGTTCAGCACTTATTAGCAAGCCATAATTTGTACAAAAATATTATAATGTTTTGGGCCAAGCTAGCATCAACACTGGGGGTCATGCAGTGTTGATGCTAGCAGAATTACAAATGGCATGGGCCTGTCACTGTACATGTAGCGCAGGGCACATAAACAGTACAATGAATGACGGTTCAGGCTTCAACGCGCTTCATGTGAAACATTTACTGGAGACATACTTCACGTCATGCCTTGAATTAATATGCAATTGGAATAAGCTGCCAAAAGCATCTCATTTTAATCTCATTACCAATTATAAAACACACCACCTTGAGGGGCAATGCGGGCGCAGTGAATGAGCGCACAGTTCCGTGCTGTCCTATTGGACATGCTCTGCTGCCCGTGTGTTCTATGGCTCGTATAACTTACTCGCATTATTGGCTTAATGAACAACGCAGCTCTGTCTGATCGCGGCAAAGTAATGCATTGAAACTAAGCGTGCCCACAAGTAAGCGAATGCTATCGCCTTGGGTCGGTGCAGCTCACCGTGACCCGGTGGTAAGCAAGGGCGGTCCGTCACATCGTTGCATCCTGCCGTAAAGAGGCCCAACGCATGGATTTTCAAATATTGCATTTCTGCATTTTTGTTCATTAAATAAGGGTTTGCTTACACTAATGGCCTGTATAAAAAGTGCAGTCGTGGTATTATGGTAAGAGAGGCAGGGGAAATTATTCTGGGCATCTGCTGCAGACTTGTGCCAATTTTAGGGTTGTTGGATTGTGGAGTGAGGAGCCTCAGAGCACTTTATTCAAACAATTGATCTCCAGAATTTAATCAGGGGCCTCCTGACCTTTTTCCACGCAAGCCTGACATTATCTACCATACAGTCTCCAGACATTACCCACCCCTAAATCATCCAAACTCCTCCCCGCATCATCCAAATATGCTTCCTGACACCCCCGACCAAACATTCCAGCTTTCTCCCTAGCCGGTGTTCCCCTGGTCTTCATTTCCTGCAGAACACCATTGCTACGGCTTCCAGCTTCCCACTTGGGCCTGCCAACTTTCTCCTAACTCTTAACCGAGCATTGTGGAAGGTGAGAGACAGAAAACAGAGACCAATGGATTTTCCCAGTATCCTAGAACACTTTTATTTCCAGGCCTGAAGACCAATATATTGTGCAGTTGTGGGTTATATTCTCGAATAATCCTCGCTGGGTTTTTTTTTTATTAAAAGTGTCCTTAAATGAACATTCTGCCTTCAACCTCTACATCTAAAAAAAAAGAAAGAAAGAGGGGTTGATACTCCCTTTAATTGTGTATGAGTACATGTGTGACTACTCATGTGTAGTACTCACACATGCATGCGTACGCTAAGAAATGCTTAGCTGTGCTTAACATTGTGCACTCACAAACTCACTCAGACATCCAACACACATTCATCATAAAAATCGTTGCCATGTGCATCTGCATTTTTGTTGTCCTTCCCCCGCACCTCCGATCAGTACGGTTGGCTACGTACGTCGCGAAAGAAGTTCAACACACATACATACATACTCCTCAAACAAGAAGCGATACAGCGGAAAGAACCCTCATACCAACGTATCTCTGGTACCATAGCAGGGCAAGGTGCTTGTATTACCTCCATCTTGTCTGCTGTTGACCAAGCCATTACCAACGTGTCCATTCTGGTGCCTGGGCCAGGACACCAATGAAGCATGCACACGGTTGTCAGGTGTTCCCGTTGGGCCAGGACGTCCCTCTTGTTGGTTGGACACACTCGACACGCACTGTACTCGGCTGCTTGAGCTCACATCATTTTTTCCTTGGACTGGGGCATTGGTGGACTGCCCATTATAGTGGGATGGCTTAACAAGTTGATCGCTGTAATTGGGCAAGCCAACAGCTTGGAAGGCGATGCCAGTCGGGTAGGAAATCAGACTCTGGCTCATCGGAGCGGGAGTTGTGACAGAGCTCATCAAACTGCTTTTCAGATTCCCTTTGTTCACACTTTGTGAAGGATCGACAACAGGATGACCTTGAGATGACGTTGATGAACAACAGCTCTGCTCTTTTGAGCTCCTCTGTTGATCTGACGGCACTTTGTTTGAAGACATTTTCTCCGGGTTCTCTTGAATGGATGCTTGCAGCGCTGCTCTGCTCTGTTCCAGTTGCTTTGCCGTGACATCATCCCCCACTTTGTTTGGCAAACTGTGGATCTGGTTTCCATGGGATGACCCTCTGGTGATCAGGCATCCGTAATTTGGGGGCTTTTTCATGTGGTTTTCATAGTCCGGAGGGCCACTAAACTGACTCCTAATCTTGCCACTAGCGGGGCCACTGTCGGACGGAGAATGGCTCATATGATCCCCATTACAAGATTGCCTGACATTAATATTGTCATAGTTTTGTGGTCTCATGGCCTCATTGTAACTTGGTGGGCATCTGACTTGATGATCGGCCTGAGCAGATTGATTTGTACAGAAGTTCCCATGACTGAGTGAATGTTTCATCGGTTCTGCCTGACTCTGCGTGTTTATCACCGGTTTTCCCTCGCCCATGGCGATTTCAGCATGACCCATATTATGATTCTCTGCACTGCTACAAATCAGCCCTGGATTTGTGCTACTGGAATATAGGCCACGCTGCTGACTCAAGCTTTTCCCATCATTTTCAGGTCCATGTAAAACGGCACCACTCTCGTCATGACTGACAATGCCACTTTTAGTTGGACGAAATAAGAATTTCCACTGACTCAACGGATGCTGTGAAGGGATCAGTTTAGACTCCACTACCGCTGTGCCAACGTCTTCTTGCGTTGTCGGAAACCCCAGGGAACTGCATTGCAAAACGTCGCAAGCCTGGCTTGAATTGGGGATCACTTTTAACGAAAAGTCAAATTCACCGGGAGGGTTTGCACCGTAGCTTTTTTGACTCGGCACCTTAAAAAGCTGCTTTTGCTCCATGAGCAAATTGTGGTTTCTGTAGCTGGGTTTAGTGGACAGCGGACCTCTCTGCTGCACCGTGAGCTTGCTGTTCCTCCCCCCCGGGTAATCACCACTGTGTGCTGGCTCTCGGCACGTGTTGCTGTACCAGGGGACGTTGAGATATTCGTTTGCTGGGCCGAGCCTCTCGCGTCCTGTGTTGCGATATTCCACTTCGCTTGGGGTGTTGTTTGCAGCAGAACAGTCAGAATAAAAAGGGGTTTCTTCAATGGGAATGAAATATTCTGTAAATATATAGAGAGAAAAAGCAATGAGTATGGTCCTGCAAGATTTAGCAATTAAAACAAGCAATATAATAACATTATATTTTGTTACAAATTAGATTCCTATAATTCTCGAGGACAAGAACACAATGGGTAACATAAAAAAACACATTATTGCACACTGGCATTTGTGAGGGCCTCCCACACTTAAGAAGCCCTCAAATATGGCTTTATATGAATCACTATAGACTCATATGCAAGTAGGCCACCTTAGATTGCAGGTACCACAAAGGTTTCTAATCTATTTATCTATTTTTATTTTTCCAGGTAAGACCCACTAAGCTATATAGGTACTTGTCAGAAGCGACCTCGCCTCAAATGAAAGCTCAACAAGGTAGCTTATCACGTGAACATTTATAGCAGCCAAATTGATTCTAAATGTTGAGGGCAGAATCGGACGACCCAGAGAAATATCAACGCAAACACGGGGAGAACATGTAATCTCCAAATACACAAGTATCAGGGTCGGGCTCGAACCCACGGCATACATTATCAGAGTTATGTGTTTTGTTTGCATTCCGACTGCAGGTATTGTGGTCAATGCAAACATGACTCCTTGTAAAAAAAAGTGTCAGTTTTGTTGCCAGATAAAAGGGTAAAAAAACCAATCATAACATTTACATTGCATCACAAACACGTACTGATGACAAACTCCACACCCATTACATCTAACATCAATTAAATGTTCCATATCCACTTGAAACTGATTTAGGTTCCTGAGACATGCAATTAAGTTGGATTGCATATAGAGCACATGTTGTTCAGACATTGGTCTATATCTGTTAAAATGAGCACGACATTGCTTGTAACCTAGTAAAATGGGTGTTTATTCACAATAAGCTTGGATAATCATAATTGACACTTTTTACGATAACGTAATGTTTTGGCATTAATTGGGCAGAGACTAAAAATATCACTCCACATTAAAACCACTCATTTCATGGTGACCCGAGGCTTAAACCCAGAATCTCAGAGGTGCATGGAGGAAACAGTATGTGTTTACAAGATATGCAAATTAAAATCACAAACAGAAAATATACATCCACAGGAGTGCATTCTTCACACATTTGGTGGATTACCAACGGTAGAATGTTAATTTCACTTTTAATTTATTTCGTATTATCAGCTTTGTGGAAGGGAGTCCAAATATATATTTTGTAAAGACCAGGACAGCCATGCAAGCAAAGGGACAGCTCGTTAGAATTTTGTATTTAATTGAAGGTCATTGTTGCGCCAGTGACAATGTACTCTTTTAAACGATGTCAAAGGATCTACAATGTTCATATATTTTGTTAGAAGCAGGCGCATTTCTTGCTCAGTCCACTGCTGGCAGAAGGCCCTCCACCAGAGGGGGATCTAGAGGGCCCCTCTAGAGGATTTTTTATTTATTTGTGGGTCAGATCACCGCTCAAGTAAGATGTGTGTCGTAAGACCCTCCTCCACCCGACACAGCCAACACATAAAGTTTGTCACGTGAACAAACGTGCCAACCTATTACTGCTTCAGCACCATCTGTGTGTCGGAGAGCAATCCGCAACATTTAACGATGTGGTTTGACTGGTCGTTGCTGGTAGCTACAACCAGTTGCCAGAATTTGTCAATTGCCTGATGATGCTGGTTGTAACTACCAGCGAAATTTCATACCCAACTTGCCTCCAACACACCGGTGAGCAAGGCGATGAATGACATTCAAATAAATAAAACAAATACAGCCGTACTTTAATCGACTACAACTTTAGTTGAATAAACCACTTCAATACACTTTGTTTTCAGAAGTTGTGGTTTAAACTATATTTCTACTTTAATAGACTGCTGCTCGTAAAACAACCACTAATCTATGTGAGCTATGTGATGAACATTGACATACTACGATGATGCTGAAGACTTGTTGTAATTTCGATAATTCAGCAGCTCATTATTGAGTAATACTATGAGGGGAAATGAAACATTATTTGTTCAAAGAGAGAAATAGTTGAAGTTATACCCTACAGCCCTTCATGCAAACTCAAGAACTCAGCCTCTTACAGCATAATCTGTCACCTGAAACATCACTGCTATATTACATTGAGCCCAAATACGGTCATGAATATAGTTTATTTTTAAAGTGCTAATATTCACATCAATAACGTTTCTGCTTTCATTGCTACAACTCATGCAGCAATTACTGTATTTAAATAATTCCTCATCATTATTATTACTATTGTTATTACTCCCCAGGGTACTTCAATATTATTCCCTTAAAAGCTTCACATCGGGCTTTGATTGCTTTGATGGTTCTTTGGGAACCGGGGGGACCAAAATAATTAGAGGCTGTGCGTCGACTGCGATGCTTCCACGTGTAAACGGTCGCTCGCTCCACCTCCGGCCTTGACACATCACCGGTGTTTGGACAGGTCCAGGCACCGCCACCGGGGCCCGCGCACTCCGACTTTCATTCCCTTTTGCAAGCGCGGCATTGTCAAGGGTTCGGAAACACCCAAGGTGCAAGCTGTGCGCCTCAAAAGGTCCGACATTCGTGCTTTGTTGCTCTACAATGGGGAAGCATTGGAAATCAGGTGCGGAACACGTGGCCTTAGATACTGCAATGTTAACATCCTACGTGACTTTACCGGAAGAACCAAAGAGTATGGATTCCTGCAGTCACGAAAGCTTCAAATCAAGATGGGGTTAGTATTATAGCCATAATTATCACAGTAACCTTAACTAAAACCCTGCCTCAACATTAATTTCACAAATTGTCACTATTCGAGATTGGGATTTTTTTTTACGAATAACAACAATAAGACACATCACATGTACACTGCGAAGTGGATGATGTTGGTCTTTTATCGTCGCATACACACATGCTCTCTCGGTGACGATCTCCCTGCTGTAAAGAAGAGCAATTGCTCGAAATGTCACCCATTATATATTTATATAGTTCCCCCTTTAAGGGCGGTGTTATTGATGAATGTGTTGCGTTGTTGTTCTTTGTGCATGTGCACCACTGGCATCGCAGTAGTCCAAATAACATGCTTTGGTGAAGAAAGAAAATTTGCAATTTCCATATTTCAGTCATGAGCTACACGTTGAGAGGCGATCAGACCCAAGTCTCTGTTGTAGGGCTGCAACACTGTCAGATCCGCGTTTATCAATTGCTGCCAAATAAATTTGAATGTCTTATTTATTACTTAATCATCCCCGTTAATCACACATTCACTGTATTTATAATCACTGTATTGGCTGGAAGCATGCGGCTGCTGATGAAGGGCGTTTGAAAGCCTGCTAACAACCCACTGGGTAACATTTATTATAGCCACAAACATGGCCATGAAGATGCTGCATGAGATACGTGCAAGTCATGCTGCGGATTAATGGAACTTTAAATACACAACAACGTCTTATAGGACCAGTTGCTTAAAGCTCGGTTCCGAACAAACGATCCCTTCTTGAGTATGTTAATATGCGGGAGAAACCACAGAGAACCTGGTGAAAGCACGTGCATTTCAGAGGATAACACATACGTCGTAAACCTACTTGATATACTGCCACACAGTGGCCACCGAGCACCTATGCAGGTGGGTGACCTCCAATTAGCACGGTTGACTACGTACGGTGCGAAAGAAGTTCAATTTCTCGTTGCAGTGGATCAAGGATACCCTAAAGTCCTCCCTGAAGTGCAGACTAATCAGCCTCCAAGTACGGGAGGGGCAGCAGGCTGCCGGCCGCCTAGGGCACTGCTGCATCCACCAGGCCATGGCCCACTTTGAGATCCACCGTCTCGATGTCGAAGCGGATCGCCGCCAAAAGAGAAAGGATCCCACTTCCATCTGGGACCGCGTGGGGCCCCAATGCCCAAAGGTCTGCGGATCCAGAATTGGACTCCTCAGCCCGCTCAATAGCAGCCTGAACCTGATGGGCGTCATCCTTGAACCCCGAGGGACTGCCACGACTCGGGCATACATTGGCACACGATTGTCCCACTGTTGCAGTTTTTTTCTTAAACAAACTTTGCCCAAGTTGCAAATCTGGTAAGTTTGTCAATTATAAGTTGATGCTGGCAGAGTTGTTTTTTTCTGATTAGGCTCTACAAAGTTCAATAAGCCCACGGCCATCTGAAAAATTGGTTAGGCTAAATCCAATAGGCGGATATAGCTTGGGGGGTGTTGATGGATTACACAGATTGCATCTTGCGTGTGATACTCTCCAAACTGCTGGGCTGCAAGGTAGCCTGAAGTTGCAAGTGCAATAAGTGGATTTGCTACTTATCTGTATATAGTTGGAGGGTTATTTTTGAGTGGCTTTTGACGGGTTTTCTCCTAGTATCCTGGTTTTCTGCAACATGAAAGAATTGTCCCTTCTGAAATGACCTTGTGACTCAATGAGATATAATCTTATATTATCCATGGCTGTATTATTAGTGACTACTTGTGGCAACAATTGATAAAAAATATATCATATTATCCACAGTTGGTTTATTCTTAGTATCTGTGCTTGTTCCAGATAAAGTGACCAAGAAGTAGAGCATGAATCCTCATGATATACGTTTAACCATGGACTTCTGCTCAAATAGCAACAGTTATTTGTTGTCAACAGGCATGAATAACAAGTGATGAATAATAAGATCCACCAATATCGCCGCTACTATCAGCATGGTTGAGAATGTCTGTCTGCGTTGCTATGCCTCATCTACAATAGTTGACATGAACATTTATCTAGACCTGGGCCGTAATCCGATTAATTAAGTAATCAATTTACTCGACCAATTATTATTGGTCTGCTTACTCGACCAAAAATATCATAACTGTTCACACATGTCGCTAGATTGGAGGTGATGGGCGGGGCATGGTGACATCATCACTAGGCATGTCACACTGGGCGTGGCTTGTGGAGGGTTTCCTGCTTTCGCGAAATGTGAAGTCAATTACAATCTTTAGTCGATTAATTGACGTCATAAACTATGCATCCCGACTCGACATTACTCCCACGTTTCCATGCTGCCCTAGACAGGTTAACCAAAATAATAGAGGTGCCCCACGCTTTATCCAGCAGTAAGAATTCTGCCAATCCATCAACGCAGGGTTGTAAATTCTGCATTTCTGCTGAGAATACAGCCAGAAAGCTGCACAAGGTTTCAACTGCCTTGGCTCTATTCGAGTTTGGTTGGACAGCCTTGCACTCGTCATGCTCGCGAATGAGCCGGTTTGCACGAGCAAATACAGGTTATGCTCACAAGCTGTTCGTGATGTCAAGGGCACCTTAACCTGCTATATATGGTATAAAGGAGTGTTATTGATAACGGTGGTGAGAGTATGCAATCTAAAGCTGTATATCGGTATATACTGTGTTTCCAATCACAATTGTGCCTTCCTTATTAAGAGTTTTAAGTGTACCTCATTAAACGTAGAGCCACACAGAGGCTCACAATTGATTGACTAAATGTATCGGTTGAAAATTTGTATATAAGCAACAGATAATCACTAGTTTCATCCTTTTTGTTAATCTGCTGATGAATAAAGGTATTCCCCATGCCACGTCAATGGGTTGTTTGACCATACTTCACCACAGTGGTCAATGTGTGCTCGCGAGGTAATCCTAAGTTCAGATATCGTGCAGCGTCTACGCTTTGCTTTAGTCGGCGAAATTTTATTTGGGACATTGGTTCACATTGCAGCGTGCTAACCATTGCGCCACCGCTCCACCTCCATTAGGTATACACGCGTAGATAAAGTGTTCCCCATGCTCCAAAGAGGATTTGGAAATGCTCGTCCCTATTCTTGATCATACGCAAGTGACAGATATTCTATATTCCTATTGCAAAAAAAACGGGTTCTTGACAGGATGACCGGTGGTGCTGAATCCCTATATTTTATTGACCCAGGAAAGATTATTACAAGATTAACCCCCCTCCCCGTCCCAAACCAGGATTTGAACTCGTGACCTGCTGATTTTTTAGTTGAACGTGGACATATGTATACACACAAAAACAATCTTCGCATTTAATTTCTCTGTAGAAACTCTGTTGTATCGCTGACAGCTTCTGTGATTAAATCTTGAACAAATTATCTATCTACCCTCATGTCCCATTACACTGCATAATGTCCAACACCGCGGGAGCGAGCTCGCGTCTGGATGCCGTTTAAATCATACATGAAAAGCACAGAATTGAAATCGACTGCATAGTGCTGCGGTATTGCCTGCGATGCCAATTCCTCGATTTTTAGGCTGGATTTACGCAGCTGCCCTACCGATGTTGACAGCATTTTGATGCCATGGAGGGGACCCTAATGGTGACAAATGTGTCTATAAAAAGAAACCGACAGCCCACGCACATCAGAGAACGACAGAAAATGTTCGTTGATTGTAATCCAGTCCCTCGCTAGCATGGCTGTTAGGAGGGCGCTGGGGTTGACAACAAGTCTGGAGATACAAACTATCTTCTCTTAATGTCTTGAGTGCAAAGGAAATGCTAATACTGCAGTACGACCTTAAGCACTCCTCAAACGAAGACAAAGCAGTCAGGCTAAAATAAAAACATACTTCGAGAGTTTCGATTTAAAGCTTTTCGTGACTGCAGGGATTCATCTTCTTGGTTCTTTCGGTAAAGTCACGTAGAAGGGACATAATAAAATAATAAAAATAAAACGTCGTGAGAATTATTTTATTATGTGTTATTCTTATTATTTTATTATTTCCCTTCTACATGACGGCCTGCGTTGTGGCCGAAACGTCGTGAGAATTATTTTATGTTGTATTTTTATTATTTCATTATTTCCCTTCTACGTGACTTTACCGAAAGAACCAAGAAGTAAACTTGATCAGTGCAGTCTTTTGCTTGCAGAGGCATTCGTTTTCAAACATTAATAAATATGTATATGCATATCAAACAAAACGTTTTCTTTTCTGTGCTAGCTATTTAAGTAAAAAAAATATATACCAATTTATGTTCATTCTACATCCATCATCTGAAGAAATCATGAAACAGTCTGCTTCGAATTTGAGAAAAAACTACCCAACTGTTTTTTTAATATTATTAATCAAGACGAACAAAACTCATCTTATTGAGGATGAGAACCTGGTCATGAAACATGTACTATAATTAGATTTAATCTTCTGGAATTAAAATCCAGTTATGCTGATTCAGTTCCTTAAAACTGATAAAGCGTTTGAGTCTCTTTTTAATTTATTTGCTTTTTGCCCCCAAATTACATTTTAGTTGTCCAACCGAATCATGGTCATGCCATGAAGACATTTCAATTCACAATTCTGACATCGAATCAGCCCACGAACTACACAGCCACCTGCTAGATGCCTGTGCCACACAACCACCACCTTGAACAACGCATTTCTCATTTCCGATTCGAGCTCTGCCTCATCGTCGCCCAACTATAAACACAAGTGTGCCCCCATGCTGGATGTAATCCAGATAAAAAAATAAACACTGACCACACAAACCGGGAATGGCCTTGCTTGTGGCTGGAGTGGCATAGTCACCGCCTTCCACCTTAGAGGGGAGCGGCTCTGAGTGGAAGCGCGTGGGGTCCGTGCTGTAGCGCTGGGCAGTGCTGTCCTGCCGGCCTCTCACGCCGAGAGGCTGCGGCGGCTGCTGCTGCTGATGGGCAACAGCGCTGCTGCACGCGGACTCCTCAAACACGTTGCACGCGGACGCCTCGCTGGCGTGGGAGCGCTGGGACGAGCTGCGTGCCAGGAAGACGCTGCCCCCCCACGTCTCCTCCTTCGCAGCTCCCATGTTGTCCTTCTGAGAGGCAGCGCTGGCCTGCGGCAAAGGGCCAGGACACATCGGGTCATTCAGCACATGCCTACAAGAACGAGATAAATAGTGCACAGCTCATTGACTCGTGGACATCAAGGGAAGAGACTCGCAGAAGGGGGTGAAGGAAAGACAATGAGATGCACAGGAGCAAGGCAGGGTGGGTCCTGATGTCAGTGTGGCATCTGCACACGTACCTGCAGTCAACGCTCAGTCAAGAGCACGCGTGCCAAAGCTCTACTACATTATTTTCCTGTATAAAATGTGAAATCGCCAGCACTGGCCGCTCACAAAGCGATACACAGCCTAGCTCTTTGGTGTGGTGGCCCCCCAATCAAAACCAGTGCCCCTCCAGCCGCCAATACAGTTGCCTCAAAGGACGTCTTGGGAAAAACCAAGAGAGGGTGCAACCCTAGGTCCACAGTTTTCATTATTCTCTTCTCCAAAATCGCATCCACTTTACAGCCAAATTAAAAGAAACAGTGCTGCCAGACCAGGCTTGTTCTTGGCCGATGGCTGCGAATGCTCACGCACGGCCGCGTGTGTGGCCGCAGACAACGCCTCTGATGCCGCTTACTGTATCATGCATCCCGGTTCACGGAGCCTTCCTAATCAGCTCGAGCAAACCACGAGGCTTCTTCAGATGAATATGCATGTGGTTCAGGTCCTAATTGAATCAGCTCGGTGTTGCGTTGAGACGAAGCGTGCAAAGGGAATGGTGGTTGGACTCTCTGAGGTGCAAACATAACCTTCAGGAGAACCCCTTTGCTTTGTTAACATGTTCTAATACATATTAACTATGCCAAGTTTCCAATTTGTGATTTTTTTGCCGTCCCTCTACTAATCAAAAAATACATGTAAGTTGTTACGAAATATGGGCAAAGCTCCACAGTAGAACAAATGTCTGGAAAAGCTGTGAGCTTAAATCCAGGTTGGAGGTTGACTAAGTCCATTACTCCTCCGGAGTTGATAAAATCTGCATAATTTTCTTCTACGTGACTTTACCGAAAGAACCAAAAAGATGAATCCCTGCAGTCACGAAAGCTTTAAATCGAA
The DNA here is from genome assembly GCF_015708825.2 of Lethenteron reissneri. NCBI lineage: Eukaryota > Metazoa > Chordata > Hyperoartia > Petromyzontiformes > Petromyzontidae > Lethenteron > Lethenteron reissneri. Next base: position 2,398,250 of record NC_083798.1, on the reverse strand, counting down.
AAATAAAATCTGCATAATTTTACGGAAAATCTGCCCCCTCATTGGTGCCCTTAATCCAGTATCGCAAATTCCACATTCCTGTGACAGGTGTCCAATCACTCCTTAGAATAATTAATTTTTCTTGCTGCAAAGTAGTGAATCATTGTATCTACCCAAACGGATGATTGGCCGAGTCGACCCAAAACTGGGACCTGAACTTGAAGCATTCGGGATGCAAGTTGAATGCTTTAACCACAGCACCAAACTGGCAAGAGTTATACAATTGGAGCATAATTTACACATCCAAGGTAAAACACAAGATGGCTCATCTTCTTGGTTCTTTCCGTAAAGTCACGTAGAATGGAAATAATAAAATAATAAAAATAAAACAATAAAATAATTCTCACGACGTTGTCCATCGAACTTTGCCGCTTCTGCTCGCTTCCCACGCCACGTGAGTCATTCGAACTAGATTAATTATAAAGGAGGTAATTCAATAACTCCCCGCCCCTCCAATTATCACAGCAAAAAATGTTTGACGTACATTCATTACAACTTGAACTAAAGCCCTCAGCGTCTCGCCGTGGTGTCTCGTGAATGCATCGTTCCTGCAAATACAACTGCAGCACATTGCCCACTTCATGTCATACTGAAGCAATGCCTCCTGGAATCTCTGGAAATGTTGCTGACGTCGTTGTTGTTGTTGCTGCTGCAGTGTTCTGAATTACTTTGCCAGACTCAAAGTGTAAATATGTTGTATTGATGACGTATATCACTTTTATGTTCATGGAAACTTCGTGTAACATATAAGCGTGCCTTCTTTTCTCCCGTGGAGCAATTCATGTTATGTAAGAGATAGAGTACCTCATAAACACTCTATAGTGAGAGACCTGAAAGTCATTATAATACACTAGTTCATAAAGCCTATCTTTGCTAGGTAAAATGCCATTAAATATATTAATTAACCGGATAAATATGCTTTTTTTTTACGATCAGACACTAACAACTATAAAAAAAATAGTATATTTCCGTAAAAAAACAGGAAAATTGTTGACGACTTGATTCGACTTATTATATTTAAAGACGTACCCATTGGAAACCGCTGAATAGAAATATTGTTCTTTTCGAACAGAAAGAACACAATTAATTAACTTAATACTCGATGAGGGGAAGCTCCTATCTTTTACCGCTTTCGAATTATTCAGATTTGAACATCAGAAAATGTGTATTTTTTCGTTCAAACCCGCTTCAATCCGAAATATCTCCAAAACATCGAACAATGGTTTTCACTTTCATTGCATTTGCTGTTTAGTGCTCTACCAAACGAAAAAAAACGCAATCATATTTTAAACGGTTTTTAATGACAGCCACAAACATGTTCGTGGGGCACTGAAATTAGAGATTTGGGGGCCTTAAATTAACAAATCTCAGATTTTCAGATTTCTGTTGTTTATTTCCTAAAAGCTACATATGTACAAAATTGCAGCTTTTACTTTGTTGGGAAGTACGCTCGAAGTTTTTGAGACATACATACAGATTAAGGTCTTCATTTATATAGAATATATATCTTGTCTGCTCACATCCACTAGTGGCCATTACTTAGACTGATGTAAGCTAATATACTGCACCCTATTATTAAAGTTCATTTGTTAGAAATAACACATTCACATATAGTATACCTTATATTTTGCACATTTGAAGTAATATCTCTATTTTTCAGAGCTTGAAGATATATTATATAAATCTGAATTTAATAGCATTTTAAATACATACATAATCCTTTTTGCACAAATGTAAAATCTTCCAATATGATAACAGTGCCAAGCCATTCCATGGCCGATCATTTTTAAACCAACTCTATTGAACAAAGACCAGTCCATCAGTCTCTTTGTCTTCTGCATTAAAAAAAATCACAGAAATATCATCCTGCCAGCAACAGTGATACAAATAAAGAAAACCCCCTAGTTTGTTAAGATACTCTTCATTTACAGAGCCCATAAGCCCACACCTTCAGAATCAATAAAATAAAAAATTGTAGAAAATCAACATTGGTTGTCCAATGGAGAGAATGGCTCCTGCCATGGCAATGCAGATTTTTCACCACGAGCTCAGATCCACAGCTATCGATGAGAACCACTAGGGGCTCATTAAACACAATACACTTTGATGCCAAAGTGTAGATGTGTACGTTGAATCGAAAGAAAAAAAATCATACAATACGCAGTTGCAAATTTTTGATTTACAAAATGTGAATCATTACCAATGCACAAAGAGCCATACACTTGCTGATGGGGTTCTGAAGCAGTGGGTAAATTGGCTGCCCGTTGTCCTCGGGGATTGAGACTCTCGCTGTCTCGACAGAGCAAGGGCAACTACTGGGGTACATGGCAGCGCAGTGCAGCGAGATGCCTCTTATCTGCAATAATATGGGGCACTGTTCAGAGATCACGATATCCGCGTTCATACGTGAACATTATTCCTCTTGCCCACGTAGACGACCGCAGATTACAGGCGTGGTTTGCTGCGACTTCTGGTTCACTCCTCTTACGCATTGAGCCGTCTCAGGTAAGAGGCGTCAATGCAGTAACTCCCAGGGACCATTCCAGTGTGTCATCGCCTTGTCATTTGGTGCCACGGGGCCGGGTATGAACTCTGGAGAACCATCCATGACCAGCGCCTTCCACCTTCTTCTATCCTTCGCTGCATCTCGGAGTTCGGGAAGAGTGGAGCCAGTAGAGCTCCTCACCTCGTCCGAACATCTCGTCAGTGACCCACCGCTTCTTCTTCTACCACCTCCTCCAATGCCAAGCCATTGTTTTTTTTCTCTCCAGCACTTAATTCCTCGTTACACGACCGGAGAGGGGACATTTTCTGTCGTTGTTTCACGGGCGATGACTTCCAACGGAGAAGACGCCCCGCGTCGACCCGTTCCAGGATCGAGGCGTTTGTCCTTCTGGCTGTCCCGCGCTCCTCCCGACGTTCTCCTCCAGCACCGCATCTCAAGCACTTTGATCTTCCTCCTCTCGCTCATCCTCACCCACTACCCACGACTCGCATCCATACAAAGCAACTGGTTGCACCAGCGCCTTTTCCGTCCTTTCATCAGTCTCGGTTTGTTATGCGCCCTGTCTCTCCAGACATTAGCCAGGCCTGACACGGCTGATCTTCCCCACACCAGTCGTCTCTTCTGTGCAATCTCCATTATGTTCAAGCATGGAAAGCTAGAAACACGGAACTCTTCCCCCACTGCCACCTGTTGGTCTTCCACCCTGAATCCGTCTTGCTTCCTTGGTTGACATCACGTTTGTTTTCTTGACGTTGACGAAAAGATCAGCTTCCTCACTCGCATTCTTCACAGACGTCATCAGTAATAAAGTAGTTTTTTTTGGTTAGATCGCGTAAATGTCAATGTGCCGTTAACCCGCCACCACCCGACACAGACCAATGAGTAAGGTTTGTCACGTAAACAGAACGTGCCAATTAGTTACCACTTGAGCACACCGCGTGTGTGTTGGAGAGTAAACCGACAACTTGCGTACTGTGACGTTTCGCTGGTGATTACAGCACGCAGCTTTGATGAAGCTGTGGATAGATCCTGGCCACGAACGTCGTCAACTGTCACAGATACGAGGAAGTCCACTGTTTGAGGATAATGAATATACGGTTCTTTGTGCATATTCATTCAGACAGTCAATTAATTGAGGCAGTCAATAAGGACATCACATGCAATTCTTTTCAGATTCAATCCCTTGTGGACCTTATGCCTTTTGCATAATAATAAATCTGAGGTACACTGTGCCTTTCATCAAACAACCACTCCAAGGCACCTACCGATAAAGCTTTTTTGTACATAATTGCAGCGCTCTAGACTATTAATCACACGGCATTCGTCCACCAACCATTAAAAACAAAATTGCTCATTTCCTAAAATGCCTTACTAATGGCCCAAGTTTTAAGGCCTGAATTGACATTGGACGAAGAAGACCATGACCAGAGTGGCGAGGCGAGATGCGTCCGTCACGCTGAAGATAATTTGACGCAAATTATATCACTGGAACCTGCCAGAGACAGATTTGTGCACCTACCGGATGGGAGATGGTGCTAACTGAAGATGGGTTGCAAGCGATTATGAGTCCCATGGTACATTTGAGATCTTCTTCAACTGCAAACCAATGCATCTGGCACAGTGTGCTCAAACTCCTTACTCCGTGGACTCAACAAGCAGCTGCATTTTGAACCAGCTGCGATGGAGAGTTGGGATAGGTTCCACCTGAAGACGGAAGCTTGTGTTGCCTCCGAAACGTCGTGATTTTTATTTTATTTTAATTTTACTTTTATTCATTTTAATTTTTTACCTACGCGACTTTACCGAAACAACCTAAGAATATGAATCCTTGCAGTCACGAAAGCTTCACATCTAGAATAGGAAGAGTGTCGTAAAGTGCGGTAATCTCGATGGGATGTGACAATTGCATTTATGTGGTTCCTTTGTCAACGCACAGCCTGAGGTGTCTAGTATGTATGTATGTTGAACTTACTTCTCACCGTACGTAGTCAACCGCGCTAATTGGAGGTGCCATATATACACATCAAAACCATTTTACAAGTTCATGGATTTGTTTTTCAAGTGAGTGCATCATCAAGTCTCACAACCTAGATTAAATGTGCAATGTTTTCGATCAACTACAGTATCACCAGCATACACAAGTCCAATATTCAAGGTTTTCATAGTGGTGGCTATGTGCGTGGCCTGTAATCCAACACTGCGGAGGCGAGGGTTGTGGTGAAACATGGACATTGAGGTCGCATCCCCTGGGCTTGCCAGGAAAAGGTGGCACAGCAAAAATGTGGACTCCACCTGTTCCCGCACCTACGATTAGCACAGTTTGCTATGTACAATGCGAAAGAAGTTCAACATACATGTATATGTTCCAACTATGTGGGATAGAGTGTTTCCCCCTCACACGCATAGGTTTTCTCTGGGTGCTTTGATTTCCTCCCACATGTAAAGACGTATTAATTGGTCGATAACACCTGAATATACGTTTAGATGAATTGCCTCACGAAGCCAGACTGTAAATGCAACTAACTGCCTTTCCTCTCAACCTCCCCGCTACGTCTACATAATATGTTTAATATCTTAAATTATATTTAGTCTAACGACCTAGAGTCTATTCTCAAGTGAATTTCAAAAAGCTTCCTTTGGCCATTTTACTAATTAATTAGAGTGTTTCTTGTTGGGATTCCATTCAGAATGTTTGTATTGATATTCGGTTATCCCTTGCCTTGTTAATGTTGTATGATATTTGCCTGTGTAAAGTCTAGAGATCCATTTCAATTAAATGCCATGCCTTTTGTTTGATGAGACAATAGCCCATCAATGTTATCCATTCTCCACAAGAGTCGAAATGTCACGGCAGTTACAGTAAAGTTAAAGGATGTTCATTTTATTTTTATAACGTTTATTTGGAGATTGTTTAATTCTTATCATTTGGGTGCATGACACCAGCAAACAGTGGCCCACATTAAGGTTATAATATAACAATTGGTCCCCCTAACAATTTGACAAATTGTCAAAATTCTGGGTCACGATTCCAATCAATGTACGTTTGTTCTTGTGGCGATGGTAAAGAATCAACCGTCTGGGTTTCTCTAACCAATCACAACAGTACAGGCTCTTCATTATGAAATTCAGTTTTAAAACCGCAAAATCCTCGGAAACAGAAATATAAAAAAATAGCATGTACAATTGTAGCTATTTGCTCGAATTTCTTGGAATGTCGCTTTGATCAAAGTTCCATGCTTCCATGTAAGGATTTAAGAGACTATCCATGAATATAGCGACTGATGTGAGGCATCAACCAACAACACCGTCTTAAGATTTGCTAGTCAAGTCCCATACCTTACGCTTACCGAGCTAATTAGTCAAATCGTTTTCAATTAGGGGCAGCAGAACGCATGAAACAAAAAAGGTCCAGAGCTCAGCAGAATTAACTTTCAATTGCGAAAATCACACTCATTGGACGTATTAATCACGAAGATCGGTGTGAATGGAACAAAGTGCTGTCACACATTTTGGCGCAGTATTATACGGCAATCGATTCCTACTTGGCTGAGATCGTCCAACATGCAGAGGGCACTGAAGCAGCGTGCTGACTGGCATCTTAGCGCAGTCAATATGACAAGACGCACACTCTGCAACACGCTTTCGGCATGCAGAACGTGCAATTGAAATAGATCACGTACCAACACATCCAGGGTAGAATGCGTTAACATGCATCAACATTTAGTTTGTCATATGCTGTTAAGGCTCATACAATGATCAGTGCAACCGTTTAACCTTGTTGGCACGAATATGAAAAGATCCCTGCAACTATATGAATTACCCTTCTTTAACAAATGTGAACTCAATGGTTTATACCTTCTTTTGTGAAACCAAGGTCACATACAAGAGTGAGACCATCGAAAAACCCACTGTACATAAACGTATCATACTTTATTCAATCATTATAATTAGTCACTAGTTTTAACTCCGTGGCTTCAGGTCTAGCCAACACGTTCATTATACAATTAAGTATATTATACCAAAAACATCTTGAGTGATCTTCAATAGCACATAACAGAAGCGTTGGATCAAGCACAAGTGAGATAATGGCACCGGGGACTCTGAATAGAAAGTGTCTCTCCAAAGTCTTGCCAGACAGGTGGGAGTTTCGCGGGATGAAATTCGTGAAATAAATCTTCTTACGACCAATTGTGAGCGTGTGTGTAGTTTTTTCTGACCGAGCTCAAGCTGCTGGTAAAATTCTAATTACTTAATCACAGACAGCGTATTTTAGTAATCTTTAAATAATCATTATCAAACCAACACTTTCTGGTTGGTCCCAGATGACAGCACGCGACTCACAATCAGAACCTTGTGAGGTCAAAACCCGAGCAGGAATGAAATCAGCCCATCGTTAATTTCAGATCAAAAGAGCCACTGAGTAGGAAGTCAGCAGTGGTTATGTTATGGTGAGACTCGTCCCTACCATAAGAATGTTTACACCCATGAATCAAAGTCACAAAAAGATATGAGCACCACCCCACGCTCGCTTGATCAAAGAGGCACTTGATTAACCCAATGGGTATTAATGGGTGCATTTTAAGACCGCTTCTTGACATGCTCTGGCCTGTTTATTAACAATAAGCCCGAGCCACATGAACATGCAGCACATCATCTCGTTTTGCCACGTTTCAAGACTTAAAATGTTCTCTCTGTTCCCTTCGCTGCAGGCCGTTCCTCACCACGTCAGAGGCAGTGCTGGCTCGATTACTGGAGCTGCCCTTGAAGAACGGCTGCTGCGGCATGAGGTACTCCTCCGCATCCACCAAGTCTTCCAGGTCCTCCTCCGCAAGCAGACTTTGCAGGAAGCGGCTGTCCGATGGGATGGGAAGACTCATGCGCTCATCTCCCTGTAGGCAGCGGATACAGAGACAAACATCCACCAGATAGCCTGTTACAGCACCTGTGAAGGCCGGCACGGCGCACGATGGGGTGGGTGACCAACACCACGGCTGACCGCCTTTGTCTCCCAAGTAGCGATGTTTACACACCGCACCAGGTACTTATTTAAGGCTGAGTCAACCTAGGGGAGGCCCAGGACTGGTTCAGATAATCATCACTGATTTTGGCCGTGAGCGGGAATCGAACTCGGGTCGCCAGGTTCGTAGCACTCCGCTACCGCTCCGCACACACACAGACACACACAGACACACAGAGACACACAGAGACACACACAGACACACACAGACACACACAGACACACACAGACACACACAGACACACATAGACACAGACGCAAACTCACTTCACAGCATCAGCACCACTCTGTTTGCATCTTGGGCAGGTTTGTGGTCATTCACTGTACACATGGTGGCCATCGATGAGGTATAAAAACCAGGGGACATGATGGCACTGCATCGGACACTCTCGTCACCAACACACAGGCAAGGGTTCTAGACCCTTTTATTCCACACAAACCCCCCTCCTTCATGCACCGTTATCTCACCTCTTCCTCCACTTGCCGAAATGTCAAAGCTATTTATGAAGCCGCAGCAGAGGCAACTGACCAGCATCGACCGCAGAATGCAATGAGCAGTGGTCATCACTGATCGAAGGGATGCCACAGTGGGAACTGCGCGAGGCATCGGCGTTTGGGCCGCTTGCGGAATGATTGATCGGCCGCAACTTCTGGACGGAGCAGCGGTTTTGAGGCACCGCGGGGAGCTGCGTGCGGAGCGACGTACGGCCTGTGTCGAGAGCTGGTGGCTTCCTGGGATGTTGCAGGGCACTTGCGTTAGGAGGCAGCGTGTGACGAAGTTGGGAACGAGGTGCGCGCGGAGAGCCGCGTGCTTGCTGCTGCTGTGCAAGAATTGCATCCCGTGCTACTCTGTGCAGCCCTGACATATACACAAAGGGGAACTCGTCTGCAAGCAGATCAGCTACTGGTACCAGCCTGTCAGAATCATGATCTTCATTTAGACTGCAGGAGGAATCATGCAGTATCAATGTTCGGTGACTCATACTTTAAGAAGAATATGCCTTGAAGACAAATGCCACCACCTATGATGCACCTCCATCCATTCTACTTCCCCTATTGACTTACCTCTGAGCGTGTGTCACCCACTTTTGCTTCACATCATGAGATGTAGTTACACGAATACACATTCATCAATCCTCATTGTATTGTAATTATTTCCGCATGGGTAGTCCTGTGCCACAAGACTTGACTAGCAATCGGAAGTTCTTGAGTTGAAGTCCCAGTCAAGGCTCAACCGAGCCCATCATCCCTTCAGGGTCAATACACTTGGTGCCGCTGTACGTGGGAGGTCGACAAGAGGTTGTTCTAGAAATTGACAACTTTAAATGTTTTATTGATTCCTGTCATTTGAATGTGGAATTTTCCATACAAGTACTCGCTTAGGTCCACCGATACATTTTTCGATTTAAAGCTTTCGTGACTGCAAGGATTCATCTTCTTGGTTCTTTCGGTAAAGTCACGTAGAAGGGAAATAATAAAATAATACAGCAATTATTCAACAACAGACATTTAAAACACAGAAAACAGCTCTCCGATCCGTATTCGCATTGTGCTGCGTGTTGCGTCAAAACAACCCGAAAAGCACAACGTAGATCTTTACAGCACGACTGCTCAAACCAGCGCGGTGGTAATTCCGAATATTACGCGTGCATTTCCAGGTGGCGGAAGGCCAGAATGTTGTGCCGGGCGAGGTCACTGCTCACCTGTATGACCAGGTACCGTTGCGGGTCACGTGCCATCTTTGAGAACTCCACAGCGAGCTCCTTGAAGCGAGGCCGACTCTCAGCGTCAATCATCCAGCCTGAGCAGGCACGGAGAGGCAGCATTCGCACGGGGAGAGAGAGGGACACGGGCAGGCAGGATTAAGTATTCATAGAGACGCAGACTGGCAAGCACCAATTGTCAACACAGAGCCCGACTGAAGAAGCCCCTAGGGTTCACAAAAACAGACAGATTGGGTCACGGTGCATTCATGTTCAGGAGAACAGACTAATTCAACTGCTACAACCATCATTATGACGTTGCTATCAAAGCACACAAACGCGTGTTTTATTTATCCAGATGAAATGGGAAATGACACTTACAGTCATGTGGAAAGGAGTATGGTTATTAATAATACAGAACAACAGGGTCCAAATGTGTACATTGGTTGAAGGTTATGTGAGGTTATGTATTGCTATTGCAAACTAGGCTACTGTACTTGGTGTGACTAGACTGCACTGGGCTAACACCGTTTGAGACGAGGCTCAAAAGAAAGTTGTCTCTGGTGGGGACCAATCAGTTTCAAAGACAATGCATATATTATCACAGTATGTGTTTTTATCTTGATTTGAAGCTTTCGTGACTGCAGGAATCCATACTCTTTGGTACTTTCGGTAAAGTCACATAGGTATAAACATAAAACAAATCACGACGTTTCGGGCGCAACACAAGCGTCCGTCATGGTCTGCTGTTGCAGCAGACTGTTTTAAAACAGTCTGCATCAGCAGCAGACCATGCTTTCCCACCTGATGACGGAGTGTGTTTTTTGTTTGCATTTTGACCACAAGTATTGTGGTTAATGCATACATTATTCCTTGTAAAAGGTTTCAGTTTGGTGTTTTGTTGCCAGATTAAAGGGGAAAAACCTATTCTCATATGTTGGTACTGGCAAAGGAGGTCCCATGATGTACACTGCACAAATATAAATAAAACAGCATAAGCAAAAGCACTATTGTGCTCCTCGTATCACGAAACAAAGGTGTGTATCTCCAGTGCGTGCTACGGGGCAGTGCTATGCATGACTTGCATCGTGGGAATACAGTAATGAAAATAAACGCGTACAATTGAATACATTCGAAGCATACATTTGTAGCGAACACAATCATCCCACTCGGACTTCCCAAACATCCACTCGGGCAGCCTGCATCCGTGAGTGACCTCACGACACTGCCGGAAGACCGCAGACCGCTCGATGACCCTCCCTCTTCTATAACATTCTCTGTCATGTTTCTGTTTTACATCTGTGATCCTACAATGGATCAACATTGACCCAAAGAGAAGTGACCCGTCATTGCTCATGTTTTATCCTGAATGCTACGGACAAAAATCCAATAGGCGCTATTCCAAACATTTAAAGCCCTCGCCATGAATCTGTTAATGGATTCATTTCAGTGAGTGATGCTTGCCCAGTTCAACTTTTAGGACACAGTGCATGTCGATAAGATCATTCCCCCCTCTTGGAAATTTCACTATGAGTGTCTACCTTCGGCTATGGGTAATATTTGGCGTGATATATTGTTCGGAGAGAAAGTACTCTCTTAATGGGCATTACCCCTTTGCTATAATAACGGTGTGCACCAAGGGGGACATTAACATACTCATAAAGGGACTGGAAATCGCATAAAATTTAATCATTCTACCATCATCATCATCCTCATCATCCATCGCGTTGTTTGTAGAGGCCCAGCGACTGAAAAGCCATAAAGTGGCATTGGTTGTAATGTCAGACTTTGCTATTTCGTTATCTGTACTAAAAAAAATATGACAATAAAAAGAACAAGTGCTTTGACATTATTTTCAAAATAGCCATGAAATGTAATAGATTATATATTTTTTTATACTTTTGCAATAAAATATGCAGCAGCGTGTCGTGCACGATGGCTCTTACAATATTAATCTCAACGCTACAAATCCCAACGCTACCCGTGCGCATATTGTAAATTGTCAGAGATGTCTAGAGAGATACTGTTTTTCAGCTCTTCTTTGCAGTCTTGCTGATGTGTGCATTTAACACCCGCATTTGAGTGCCCTAATGGGTGGCATTATACCAATCTTTTTAAAATGTAGTCATCAGCATTGTCAAACATGGCACTTCCTTTTTCCACAATGACACGGCGCGACCTAAACAGTTGAGCAGGAGGGCACGAGACAGCGGACGGGTGATGCCTTGACAAGTGCTGTGGTGAGGGGGTAGGCGTGTGAGCGTGTGAGGGTGTCGAGGTTTCGGTGACTCACGGCATGATGGTAATGGGTGAGTGCGTGTTGACTGAGTGAGGTTATGAAGGGGTGTCTCAATGGGAGTGTGTGAGTATGTGATCAGCCTCTTTTTAACAGGCAGTATTTGAGGAAGCATTTTTTTAAACAAATATAAATCAGTATTTGTGTATGAGAAAGAACATCTTCAATATAAAATGAATTGTGGAAAGTGGCCATTTTGTGAGACTAGAAAACAGGCCAACGAATAGTGCTCTAAATTTTCACTCTCTTATGAAGGTAAGCTAATTTCAGTTCCAACTGATTACCCTTTTGTAACGCGACTGCAGAGGTTAATGAAAGTAAGAAGCCGAGTGCTGCAGCGATGTAGAAGAGAGTGGTATAAGGAGACACTGTAGAGTGGAATTTGATATATTGCATGCTGATTATGGCCATTGAAAGACACTTAATGTATAGATCAATGCTGTTACTTTGAAAATAAGTTCCCATGAGGCGTCTGTTCAATAAAAAAGAAGTGTCTCCCTACTCAAACAAACCATTTGTGTGGTGCCCATTACCATTGGCAGCTCTGAGCCTGTGGTGAAAACATCCACGAAACAACCACTTTTGACTTTCCACAAATAAGTTCTCATTTGATGAAAAATGAAGAGGCTTTTCCCATTTCTGGCAATAATAAAGGCATCACGATGTTCTAATTGTATACATTTCATGGTAATTGTACTCTCTAAACTAGTCTATGAGCCTCATTTTAGACCAGGGGTCGGCAAACCAAAATAACAAGAAGATAAAACCCCTCAAAATGTCAAGAGTGGCAATGGACGTGTATACGAGACGGTGGCAGGTCCTTCATAAACGACGACGTCACGAAGCAGAAGTCCTTAAAGAGCCACCGTGACGCCGCTCCGGAGCCGCAGGTGGCTGACCCCTGACCTCGACCACTGCAGCCCGTCTGAGAGCAGTTCAGAATTCATTTACCAAGAGGTCTTTGTCGTTACGTTTACCGAAGACATTTTCAAACTGCGATGCAGACATTAAACCAGTAATTACTCCTAGGATAGCCATTTGGATAATCAGATGGTCAATGTATGGAGTCAATAGTTTAATTCCCGTTGCTGCCCCAGTAAATGATGTAAGGAATTAAAAAAGAGCGTCATCATTATGGTTCTCTCGACCTCCCTTAAGGAGGAGATTATTCGTCTCAAAGGACTCTCATCTGGGTAAGTAAACGACATTCATGATGCCCATGACCGGTTCAAATATCACTCACCACTGATGTTAGTCTGATTTTTTTTAAAGACGACGGTATGTGTGTATATACTGTTGTGCCATTTAATGTAGCAATAACATGAACATATTTCTATATTAAGTGTGCATTGATCGGATGAGATGGGTAATAATACCACAGTGGCTTATGAGTTACAATAAAAAATCTTGGTATGGGGTCTGTGTGCTGACCAACTTCTGTCAAAATATCTCTGTACCAGCCCTGAAGGGATTAAAATGTATTTATGCTTAATTAAATGAGGCAGCATATGAGATTAAGAATAAATTAACTGTTAAATTGCATCGGCGACTCGGTGTATTTCTAATGAGGCTTATAATATTCAGAAACAAGTTTGCATTTGAGTTGTATTATCACAAGCTGTGTTTAAGGCCATATGTTTTTAAGTAGCTATAAGACTTTTAATATAATTAAAATGTTAGTTTCCATTTACTTCTTCATACCATAATTAAAGTAATCATTCATGAATGTATTACACAGATTACATTAATGTGCGCTAATGTCTGGTTGCAAAAGATTAAACTAAAATGAAAAAAGCGACTTCCTGCTCAAATACGAATGTAGTGGTGCCCATCTCTCTTGGTGGAATTTAACTAACGGAGGACATTCCACATTATTATGACAGAGGCCATCGATTTCACGTGATAATCACCGTTGACTTTCCACAAAATACCATCGGCCGAGTTGATCCCCGAACTAGGAGTTAAAATAATAATCTTGCACATATGAACCGAGTGTTCTGCCAGTGCCATACTATCAGATAAAATAAACACAATCCAATCTAATTCATTTGATTATCGCCTGCACTTAATTGCTATTGAGATTTCAGTGTGAGCGCCAATTTCATTTGAGCATGTTGAGAATCAAAGCACATCTGCTCATGGTGTTAAATTGCCGATTAACAGTGGATTATTTTCAGCTAAACAGCATCATGGATTTGAGTAACGTGTTTTTTTTCTACATACAACAAATATATATTTTTATATTAATTTACAAAAGTAGGGAACGATGGATGATCAAGAGTAAGAGACGCACACCCGTGCATAATCATGACACGAGGTCGTGTTTTTTGAGAAAGGGAAAGGAACCAATATTCCACGAAAGAAAACTAAATGCAATCATTTAAAACGTTTCAGTTTTGCTAAATTAGCTGCTGACAATATTATTGGCTTCGCAGCTCAAGTTTAAGATTCAAATCACCATCTTAGTTCCCATATGTGATGATATCTTACCTCCAATTTTATAAACAAACATATGCAAGGCCATTAATACATAAGGTGGAATTTACATTCACGAACAATGGAGCTTAGGATATTTGCAGGGAAATCTTCTCCATCATCATTGTCAGAAGTTTTGACTCACGAGCGTAAAAAGTGTTCAGGATCAAACAATTTCTGGACGGTGCTTAACTTTGGTTTCCATCATAAATTGGTGTGAAATTCCATATGCCTGGATAACCACTCGCGATTTTCAACAATGTGGTGCTCGTTCCAATGGTCACTGAAAGGTCACATGTTTGAGTTGAACATGTGACCTTCCAACGGGGTGGGCAGGGGGGGTGTTGAGGTGTTGTGCAACATCACGACCCAGTCAGATGACTGACACCAAGTCGTGTTCGGATGACTTGTGGCTATGAATCACCGAGTGGTAGGTGAGATGCGTACATTTCACCATGATCATGTAGACGTCGATGGTGGAGATGGGTGGCTGGGGGAGGCGCTCCCCCTTCTCCAGCAGCTCCGGGATGTCCCTTGCCGAGATGCCCTCATAAGGCTTGCCTCCAAACGTCATGAGCTCCCAGATGGTCACTCCTGCAAGGGACCCGCTTCTATGGCTTGAAACTATTTTAACTAAAAGTGTATATATTTTAACAAATGTTTTTTTATTTTACCGGGTAAGGCCCACTGACCAATACAGATCTGTTTCATAAGCGACCTGGCCACAATTGATGGCTCAATGAAGTGGCTTATCACGTGGGAATTTATAGCAGCCAAATGCTCTAAACGCACGTCGATTCTCAATGCGGAAAAAAAAACGGCGGACCCGGAGAAAAATCCACACGAACACGGGAAGAACATGCAAACTCCAAATATACAGCAGCAGGCGTCAGGGTCGGAATCGAACCCACAAGCTCCTGTATACCGGGCGAGGGATGTAACATCTTGCCACCGCAGCGCCCCACACTAATACACGCACGGCATCAATTGTTTGGCCAAACATGCAAACGCTGGAGATTATCTGCAAATTGCTCAATTGGGATTACTTGTAAGTTGCAACATCGCCCTCCCCCCTACTGCTGTATACTCGACAGGATCCGCCAGAATATTGACTCTTGAGATTCAGTAAAGTTTTTCTGGGTAAACAAGCGGAATACATTATTATTATTATTTTAATAATAATAGTAGCCCTGCACTTCAGAGGTAGTGATGATAATTGTCGTGGCTGTATGTAAAACGATTAGATGAATCACCACCGATCTCTAGAACAACAAAATTTCAGCAGTGTCGGTTGAATACCACTGCTATTGGTTGATTTTAAATGTTTGTGTCAATGTTCTTACGTGGTTACTGTGTGTGTCAATTGGCATCCTGGACACCCTTGCAAATGGGATAATCTAAGTTGAATATTTTAACACGTCTAAAAAATCATCGGTGTGCTAATTTACTCACTTATGGCAAATGTTCACATTCTAACAGCACTTGCCCCAAAAGAATGTGAAGGGTTTACGGAGGATCTTTGTCTACATGCACCGGGTGCATATCGACACACAGTTGTGCATCGGGATGTGATGTTCCGTGGGTTGTGCACTACGCTACGACCCCGACGGTCTGACTTCAACGCTTGGCTAAGCACAATCTCAACGGCAAGCGGTATCCGAACCTTCCTGGGCCTCCACTGGGTCAACTCAGTCTTAAATGAGTATGTGATGCACTATATGAACATCAGCAATGAAGAGACGAAAGTGTCTGGGCGTTGTGCTGGCCATGCTGCCCTCCTGTGCGCCACACTGAATTTGATCGGTGCCCACCGACAGCTGTGGTCTACGTGGCTGAATGGGGGATCTTTATTCGTGAGTGAATGATGGAAACTTGCAGTTTGGAAAGATCAAGTAGGTAATTTAAACAATCCCCATCATCCATGTAATTTGATGATCCGTATTTAAAACATGTACCCTAAATATGCCAGTGGGTAAATGTTTTTGGTGAGGCAATGTATGGTTATTACTATATCATCCAACCCATAGGTTGCTGTAGTGTTTTGTTCCAAAACGAAGGGCCTTTGCCAGTATGGACATGGGGAATATTCACTGCGTTATCGACGGTTGGATCAATTTATATTTTGTGCAATTGTATGTTCTACAAAAACTAAGTCAATTCTCATCATCATCATCATAAAAAAGTCCCAGGTCTCACTGTCCACTTGAAAACCCCAAAGTTATCATTGATCCAGAGCTTTCTCTCTCTCTCTCTACAGCCCAAATCCCGCCTGGATGACTGCAATCTTCTTCTACAGCTTTCAAATCTCTCAGAGCTAAACTTCGGATGATCCACACGAGTCACTGGCAGCCGACTTTGCACCTGTACCTAAACATGAGACCCCTTGACGGCAATCCCTCCACTGGCTTCTGATCCAATTCCTGATCAATTATAAGATTGCTCTCAGTATCTCCACAAATCCTCCACGTATTTAAGATAGATGGATTACCCTTCATTATGACTAGGTGAGCTGCCCATTTGTTGCCGTCAAACTCTGCCTACCTTTCCCTTCCCTTTGCCCTCTTGTCGAATCCCTAAGCCATCCTCTCTGCTCAATGGAAATTCGCTCATTCCGCTCTGCTGCCAACGTCGTTTGGAATTCCCATTCCCTTCCTCTCATTTCATTCGGAACTTATTTTTCTCCGTCTGAGCATAGGCTGAAGACCTTTTGTCCCCCTTCCTCGTGGCCTACGAGCCCTTCTCACCACGTAGTTACTCCCCCCCCCCCCCACCATTCCTCTCTGTATTGTGCCATTGTCTATTCCCTCCCACCAAGCACCACATGTCGTTCCCTACCTCTGTACATCAGAATCAGAATCTTATTTAGGCTGGAGGAATCCGATGAGCTATAAAGCTTTTTTTAAACAGATGTCCAGTATTATCTTAAGGTGTGGCTGCATTGAGATGATGTGTACATCACAGTTGGATCGTGATCCATTATAATTACACATAACAAGTGAATTGTGCCATATATACCCCGTATTAAAACGTCTGATGCCTGCAAAAAGTTCCGAGATGAATACTAATAATGAGTGACATTAAGTAATACTGAGGTCATTTAGATTCGATAAGGAAGCTTTTAAAAAAAATAACAGTTTCATATTCAGATGTAATGTGAACAGTAAATTGTCATCAAGGAATGGTAAAATGTCAATGACCACATACAATTAAAAAAGTAAGGCTATTCCTGAACTGATATGCTGCATTGATGAAGAAATCGTACATTTAATGCTTGAAAAGCTATGTAATATTGTATTTTCCAACCATGTTTTGAATATAATTTCAATGTACCGATTGCTCAATGTAGTACTGAAAGGAACATGACCAGGTGATACCATGAATTTAAGAGTTTAACTCACACGTTGGCCTGGAGTAGAAGACATTTATCGTCACAGAATACGACTGCACCATACATCAACTGCCAAAGAGTGACTGAGTATTGTTAATATTTAAGAATTAATACTGCCAATGAGTATCGCAAAATATGTTGTAAAAGCTGCTTGTTAGAATACAGTTGGTACAATTTGTGTGTGTAGAGTGTTTAAATGTAACTGCATCTGAATGTTGGTAAGAAGCCACTGCTAACAACTCATACGTAGCTCCACCACACTCACCGCAGCTCTACCACACTCACCGCAGATCTACCACACTCACCGCAGCTCCACCACACTCACCGTAGCTCCACCACACTCACCATACCTCCACCACACTCACCGTACCTCCACCACACTCACCGCAGCTCCACCACACTCACCGCAGCTCCACCACACTCACCGCAGCTCCACCACACTCACCGTAGCTCCACCACACTCACCGTAGCTCCACCACACTCACCGTAGCTGCACCACACTCACCGTGGCTCCACCACACTCACCGTGGCTCCACCACACTCACCGTAGCTCCACCACACTCACCGTAGCTCCACCACACTCACCGTAGCTCCACCACACTCACCGTAGCTCCACCACACTCACCGTAGCTCCACCACACTCACCGTAGCTCCACCACACTCACCGTAGCTCCACCACACTCACCGTAGCTCCACCACACTCACCGTAGCTCCACCACACTCACCGTAGCTCCACGACACTCACCGTAGCTCCACCACACTCACCGTAGCTCCACCACACTCACCGTAGCTCCACGACACTCACCGTAGCTCCACCACACTCACCGTAGCTCCACCACACTCACCGTAGCTCCACGACACTCACCGTAGCTCCACCACACTCACCGTAGCTCCACCACACTCACCGTAGCTCCACCACACTCACCGTAGCTCCACCACACTCACCGTAGCTCCAGACATCGCTTTGATGGGTAAAGGTCCGGTATTGTATCGACTCCAGGGCGAGCCATTTGATGGGCATCTAGAGAACACAACAATATTCGATGCGTTAGTGGAATCATTTCCAAAGCCATCGGTCCTAATACAACCACGTACATAATAATAACAGCATGAACATTCATTCAAAGTATGGTACCTCTTCTTGTTTCTTTCGGTAAAGTCACGTAGAAGGGAAGTAATAAAATAATAAAAATAAAACATAATAAAACAATTCTCACGACGTTTCGGCTACAACGCAAGCAGCCGTCTTCAGGTGAAGAATGAGACACTACCAAACTAGGAGCTTATATATAAGCTGCATTGGGGGTTGAAGAGCGCCTTAACAAAAAGAATGTGCATGTGAAGAGGAATTTAGCATATTCATGGAAAATGCGTAGGCGTTGGGCGGGGGGGTGTCAAAGTCATATTATGCCCATGCATTATGCAGGATCAGCAGCAACCAAGGGGGGTGCAGGGATTAGCAGTAACAAAGGGAAGGAATGTTAATGATATGTAGCTGCAGTTACTCAACAACCACGTAGAAAACTAAAGTATAAACTACATAAAAAACTAAAGTATAAACTGCATCGCACCATCAGTATACTTACTATACTTATGTAGTTTATACTTTAGTTTTCTACGTGGTTGTTGAGTAACTGCAGCTACATATCATTAACATTCCTTCCCTTTGTTACTGCTAATCCCTGCACCCCCCTTGGTTGCTGCTGATCCTGCATAATGCATGGGCATAATATGACTTTGACACCCCCCCGCCCAACGCCTACGCATTTTCCATGAATATGCTAAATTCCTCTTCACATGCACATTCTTTTTGTTAAGGCGCTCTTCAACCCCCAATGCAGCTTATATATAAGCTCCTAGTTTGGTAGTGTCTCATTCTTCACCTGAAGACGGCTGCTTGCGTTGTAGCCGAAACGTCGTGAGAATTGTTTTATTATGTTTTATTTTTATTATTTTATTACTTCCCTTCTACGTGACTTTACCGAAAGAAACAAGAAGATGAATCCCTGCAGTCACGAAAGCTTTAAATCGAAAGTATGGTACCTGTCTGTGAAGTTTGTAAAATATTCGGTGATGAACTCAATATACTCCATGGAGTGGTGGCGCAGTGGCTAGTAATTTTGTATCATGAGATGTGAGTTTTACCCCCCCCCCCATCTCTATCGCCAACGAGCATTGACCAGGGCGGTGAAGTATGGTCAACCGACACACAATGCGGGGAGGCCTACATCCAGCAGTAAATTCACGAAAGTATTGTGGATTCTGACTACTGTTTTAGTCGAGTCAACCAAATCGAATCTGGCTGGGTGGTGCAATGCCACAGATTGCTCGACGTCCAATTGTAAGGCTGAGTTAATATTCCATTTGAGGGTTGACTCAGCTCTTCGTTGCTTCAGGGTCAACACAATGGGTTGTGGGGTATGAAGAGCGCTCGTCCCGTTGCTGATAACCACTGGCACGCACCATGGCAATGTAGAGTTTACACCATGGATCTCCGGGCAGCCATTTGGGATTATTACCAGCAAACATGAGTTGGATGATGTAGACACTTTGTGACAATGTAAATGAAGCCTTGGAATCAGAATGTAAATGGGCCTTGGGTGCACAACTTGGAACTGAACCGACAGTCACAAGAAATGCAATGTGATGAACACCACGCCGCATCTCCTTATAATACAAATGTGTATGTGTACGTACATACATATGCATGCACACCCTAAGCCAACGTGGCAATGAATAAAAGTGACATATTAGCTTGTTAAGCAAATCGAGCGGTGTAAAGGGCTACGTTGGGGAGCACCTGGTGTGGTTGTGGCTCTCCGCAAGAGATGCACGACGTCTCGCATCGTCCCGCCTCCCAGTGCTGGTCCTTAACACGCTGCGCTAGATACCAATTTCAGGCCAAGTTGGCCTTGGGGAGGCCATGCCTGGTAATGATGCCATTTGTCACTGTAGCGTGCATGGTTAGGAATTCAACCCAGGTGCCTCAGATTGCAGTTCTTTAAGCACAACGTTGCATGTTTCCCCCGAATACACACGAAACAAAAACAGACAAAGATCCCCTGTGTAACCTTAAAAGACCGTTGGGGAAAGTGCTGTTAGCGAGCACCTATTAAGGCTGGCATGGCACACGAGGGGGTGGGTGGCCAGCACCACGCACGGCCGCCTTTGTCTCCCTCGTGGCGATGTTTACACACTGCCCCAGATACCTATTTCAGGCTGAGTCGACCTAGGGGAGGCCTAGGACCGGTTCAGATAATCGTCACTGGTGATGGCTGTGAGCGGGAATCGAACTGAGGCTGCTGGGTTCACAGCGCAGAGCGCTAACCGCTACACTACTGCTCCCCACACACACACACCTCGGCAAATGTGCGCACAAACACATACTGTATGAATACATGCACGTATACAGAAACAAGCAAGCACGTACATACACATGCACACTGATTAGCTCCAAGTTTAACTCCTTTCATCCATGACAATGTCATTTTCATAGCCATCACCTGCACTTAAGGGATTTAGACAATTCTTCAAATTAATTCAGGGCCAGTCTTGTGCCCGATTCCTCTCCGCGAGGTTCAATATGCACAGTCCATCTGTGCATCAGTTTTGGGTTAGTGAACTGCTTTATAATGAGTCTATAGGTGTGTCAGTGCAAGAGATGGCATCTTCCACATGTGATGTCCCATGACGGTGTTTATACAACTGCCCATGCATGCCTCATTAGCACTGAAGTCAACCTCATTGACTCTCATGGAGGCATTTGTATGGATGTATAGATGATGTATAGATGATGTATAGATGATGTATAGATGATGTATAGATGATGTATAGATGATGTATAGATGTGCGAATCAGAATGGGATTCCTGGTGTGTATTGATCAAAACACATGTGCCAGCAGTTCTTCATGTTTATTATTTTCTTTTTACATTTTTTAACGGGAGACAATTAGCAATGGAATGCAGAAATAGGTCATAGGAATTATTACACAATTATCAACAATCAAAGTCAAGGCGTCTACC
Organism: Lethenteron reissneri; assembly: GCF_015708825.2. Lineage (NCBI taxonomy): Eukaryota > Metazoa > Chordata > Hyperoartia > Petromyzontiformes > Petromyzontidae > Lethenteron > Lethenteron reissneri. The sequence continues at coordinate 2,376,802 of NC_083798.1, read as the reverse complement.
AAATATTTCAGAGTAATGTTGTGAAAATGTTGATGTGGCCAGGCGACAGTGTGATTAGAATACTATTTTTTTTTCATAAAAAGTACTATCCTTTGGAAAGTACACGGGGGTTGTCCAATGGATAGAATGATCCCTGGCACAGGAATGTGGAATTTTCACCACCGGTGCAGGGCTGTTAGCAGGAGATGCGTATCGTCTCACGCGGATTTGTGCAAGACATAATTGTAAAGTTTGTTCCGCTTTTCCACTAAAGTGTTCTTCCACGCATATATCAGTCGAGTAGTGGTGTGTTTCTCGCTACTACGATGAAATTAAGTCCCTGAATCCATTTTCCAGACCAGAACCTAAAAACCTGCGTTAAAATAACTGCCAAATAATAATGGTCATATTTAAATGTCCAAATTTGTTGAGAAAATGGAAGGTAGGAAGCAAATTAAACCTACATTTACTTGATGTGCTGCTTATTCACAGAGACGCATTTCCATTCAGGCGTGCCTCAAGCCTGATGGCTCCATCTCTGTGTAGTCCACGGACCCCTGCCTCCAAGCCACTATATCTTGCAGGCCAGTACCCACCACACCCAGTGTTCAGACGGTCCATCACGTACCTTGCCACCGTCGGCATGGTACTCCACCTCGTTCACGTCCAGCAGACGCGCCAGCCCAAAGTCTGTGATCTTCACGTGCTGCGGAGTCTTCACCAACACGTTCCGAGCGGCGAGGTCACGGTGCACCAAGCGGTGCTCCTCCAGGTACATCATGCCCTGCCGAGGGGGCACACACAGAGGGTGGCGGCCTGCTGGTTAGGCGGAGGCCCTGTTGGCCAGTGGTCATCGTCGCATCCTGATGGTCGTTCACGTGGGTCAATGGCATTGTTTGATTTTGGACGTTCAAAACACAAGCTACCTCCTATTCCTGGTTTTCATATTCTTATAGTTTTCATATTCCTGGTTTTCCCCAGGATCAGTCCTCGTTTTGAGGTATCTGTCCCTGGAAATTCTGTACGTCTTCCCAGGGCATTAAGAGTCCCGGTTTTTGTCAGTTGCATAATAATACAACACTCAAGATGTACTCACGTGTAATAATATCCTCCTCATAGTATTGTGAGATATCCTTCATATGATGTCCCGGTGTTTTTCTACCTTGTAAGTGGCAACTCTAGCCCCCACCCGCTTACCAATTTGTCCTTCACCCGCCACCACTGCCGCCATTCCCTGCCACTCTGTGCTCCGATTCTCCTGTTCTCCCTCATCACTCATTGTTCCAATCGCACAATGTCCTTGTGTGTGTGTGTATGTTGAACTTCTGTCGCACCGCACGGAGCCAACGATGCTCATCGGAGGAGCACGCGCCTAGGTGTGATGTATGAGGATGTTGCTAAACCAAAAGGAGTATAACCTCATTGCACCTTTCGTATTATTTATTTATCAATTTCAGGTGATCATATTCTTTGGGTCTTTCGGTAAAGTCCACGCGTATAGAAAACATTATAAAAATAAAATAATAACAATATCACGACGTTTCGATCACAACACAAGTGAATCGTCATCAGATGATGATGATTGCGAATAACCCCCTCTTTTTCACCTGATGACGATTGCTTGTGTTGCGATCGAAACGTCGTGATTTTGTTATTTTTTTTCAATCTACGTGGCTTTACCGAAAGACCCAAAGAATATGCATTCCTGCAGTCACGAAAGCTTTAAGTCAAGATTCAGGTGATCACTTTATAGATATCCCATTGATGTCTTCTGCCCTCACTTTATTCTCAACAGGTGATTGAATATTAGTCACGACAATGTGTCAGTATCTTACAGAGAGTAATACAAAATATATGTCATTGAATAATACACGCTTGTACTGTGAGCTTCGTGGATTATATTAATAGATGCAAGGATGCATGTATCGGTCCTCCCCTACAGATCTGCTTCTCAAACGATTCCTCTCAAGATTTAGAATCATGTGACCGATGGAGCTGTAGGCAATCATCATGTGGCAAAACCTCGCTTACAAATGTGCATCCCAAATTCTAAAGCAGCGGCAGTCGTTTCCATTCCAGATTCTCGTCCGTGCTGCTATATTGGGTCGATGAAGTGGTATTTTTTGCTCCTTAATGTTAAGCGCCTACCATCTCTGGGATGCTCGAATGGAGCCATTTCAATAATGTTAAAAATGTCAATAAAGGACAGTTGCTACTTAATTTTGACAATGAATAAATTGGATTCGTGTCAAATGCAACACTTTAACCTGTGTAGGTGACACAAATATTGCACATTCGCCGCCGTATGTATGAGGCACCACAATTTATTGCCAATTTAACTGTCATACAAACAGCTCTCGAGTGGCCAAGTTTAACCTGCGGAGCAATTCCCCCCCCCCCCCCCTTCACGAGATGACATAGAAACAACCTTCAGGTAATTGAAGCGAATGCAAGGCCAGCGGCAAGAAGGGCATGTAATTTAAACAAGAAAATTGATGAAACGATTGGTCTCAATTGTTAAACAATTGAAAGCCAAGAGCAAAACGCTCATGAAAATTTTGCATTTAATTACGAACGCCGTCGTAATCCACATGGAGGAGAAATGAAGTTTCAAACATTCAGAAAACCGTAATGTTTTAAGCCACCTACTCTTGGTTATTACTCATCTTCTATCGTGTTTACATTTCGCGGGCTTTCAATGCACATGTCCTAACAAAAGAAATATCTTAGGAGCAAAAAACAACTTGGTGGTGCCAGTAAGGTTTGTCAAGTAAACAACGCGCCGATTAGTTACGACTTCAGCCCACTGGTGTGTCGGGTGATAAAGTCCCAACTTTTATGGAAGTCAGTAGTGGCTGGTCTATGTGAACACAGGCTCCAGCCATCGTCATAAGCCGTGATCTATCCACTGCTGGATGAAGGCCTCGCCTAAGTCATCACTATCCCCCTGTCCAACCCCATCTTAATATTTATGTTGGTACTTTATTAAGTAATATAACGAGGCTCTTCTCTTTTTCTAAATGGTTATTTTTAAATATTTGTAAAACTTATTTAGGCCTCTTTGTGCGAGGGCTTAGCTGACTGCATTAATTTATACCGAGCGCATCGATTTCCACGGAGTCTTTTGTCATCGTCTCCCCTGCCTAGGTGCAATGGCAATAGAAATTGATTGGTAATTTCCAGAATATGATTCGTAGAAATGCAGACAAATTTTTCATCACTGGCTCAGGCCTTGCAACAGTAAACATCATCTCACACTCACTCGAAAATAAAGACTTCAACTTGACCTTGGCTATATTTTCTGACCTATTCATGCGCTAACAATTAGGGAGCAATTATTTATTCAACATCACCTTTTTACTCATTCAATTAGTCGCAGCAGTCAGTTATCCCCTGTCGAGGTTGAAGGGTGGGCAGGTATCATTCTCATGCTCAGCCCCAGGAATGGAAGAATTTTCCTGCTGCTATGGTGAGAATGGCTCTCGATAGAACATCCACTGTTGACTACCCACAGAGTGGTATAGGTTCACTGCATGTGGTCACACACTCACACAATACAGCACATTTATATACGTGTGTGTACACACAAAATCCACGCAAATCTTTCTCCTAGTTGCAAGATTTAGCTGTAAGAACATCATAATAAATGGCATCTGCCTAAGACTAATTACGTAAATCTGTCACACGTGCAGCAAGGACACTGCACGGCAAGGTGAGACTTAGCACACATGGGATGAGTACAAGGGGCATGAATGTCACATATTTCATCTGATTGATATCCAGCACCACAGCCAAACTCAGCCTTCTGTAAAACATCCCTTCCCCCCTTGACATCTCCAGGGAACTTATTTTATAGATCTACAGAGAGATTACACTGAAGATGCCACACAGGCACGCATCCACACGTACTGCTGACAAACGAGCTTTGTTTTTATTTGAAATCACGATGATGATAATGATTTCATTGCCTGCATCGTCTCCATTGCAAATGATTTTATTTCGTAAACCTCCCTCGCGTCTGGCTGCCTACTTCAGTGACATTAATGTTATTTAGATGTAGTTGTCACATATAAAATACACACAGAGGCAAACCATTTATGCCGTGCATAGAAAAAACGCTTTAAAAAAGTGCAGGGCTGTGTTCATCCACGTTGGCGAGCTTGAGTCAGTGGTAAGAATTCCACATTCCTATGGTAGGGCCAATTTCTCCACAGCACCAGTACCGATGATGTGCCAACGCAGTAAAGATTGTTTTTTTATCGGTCGTAGAACGGCGTCTGACCGAGGCAATGCAGCAAAGGAATACGAACTCGCAATCTTGTGATTGTCAAATAAAAAAAACACACTCAGCAAGTTTGTCTGGTTTATAATGGAAAACTATACAGCAGGTTGATGTTTAGGGCAATGGTCATTCTTCAGTGTAGAGAGAGAGAGGGCAGAGGGCCTGACTGAGCTCTAGTCGGCGTGACTCATGGTCACGCCAGGATTGTAAAGCACTCCCTCCTCCTCCTCCCCCCTGCACCACATTGTGTGCTGCACGCATTTCCTGCAGGAACCTGTCATGTATTCAAGCCTGAGGTTTAATACTTGCAGTTTGTTTTGTACCGTGCGTACAATTAGATCACCGTATCCCTTCAAGCTTGATGTACGAATACATTGAATTCTCCGTAAGGGCCCAGAAGAGCCAATTAGAAGAAGACTTCTTATGCATTCGTCCATCCATCCTCTCCCTTGGCCAAGGTCCCACTTTGTTCTTGCAAACATATTAATTCCATCCCTTCTACCACTGGAAGCATAATTATTAGCACTTCCATTATAATTTTGATAAACTTGTATCTGGAAACGTGTCATTAATTCGTCATTTAAAAATAATCATACGTGCCGTTAATAAATTAGGAATATTTCGTGTTTTTTTTTCTCATGCGTCCAATGCAGAAAAGCAGAGAATATTACAAGTGAAATGCTGCACAGTGATGTTGAGTGCTGTGGCTATTGCCTGTGTAGTGTTGAATTGATGCAACATTTATTGTCAATGCTTTCATATTTTTGATGCGGCATATAAACAAATGCACGCGCGTAATTGTCTTCAATCCAATCTCATATTTTTGAAAATGTACGTAACACGTTTAAATATGAATTCAAACTGAAATCGTGAACTTAAATGTCTTCATTAGCATTCTCGAAACCGAATTGTCTTTCACTTTGTCCGTAACAACGATTCGTGAACGTATCGTAGCCACATTGCCACGTTGCGTCTGCGACTCTCCGATGTCTTTCCAGGATGTACAGCGACACGTCGTTTGTCACAACGTTCGACGTTGAGCTCCGAAAACCGGATTCATCCTCCCAAGCATGCGGAGCGAAATGTCGGGCAATCGTTACAACCAGTGGCGGCTCCTGCAAAATCTCTCAAGGGGGGCAAATGTCTGGATGATTGATAAGGATAAGGTCCACCCATGCAATGGATAAATTAACAGCTTAAGCATGTAAAGGCAACTTCACTTCTTTAATATTAATGAAAAATAAAGTGACTCTTACAATACATCTTGTTTGTTTCTATACTCACTATTAATACAATCCACTCAAGTTTCTTTTATTAAAGATTCCACTAGGTGGCAACAAATTATATTGTTGGATGAAACGTGCTTACGTATGATGACGTGAGCACGTTAGGGCGAGCCCTCCCGGAAGCCATAGAGAATGCATTGCAGCGCCCCCCGGTCGAAAAAAACATCTTTGAATGTAAGTCTATGGGGCCACTCGGGGCGATTCTCAGCCGGAGTGAAATCGCCCAAAAAGAGGCGGTACTCCACAGAACGTGACATGACGCTGATTGGACTATATCCAGAGGCACAGTGACGGCTAGCGTGACTCTGTGGTTGAATGACATTGGTGGTGCGTCGCCCAATCGCCCTAATGAAGAAACCGCCCCTGGTTACAACCCAAAATACACATCGCGGAGCCACACAGCACATATACAAATATACAAAGTGGCACGTGTGTGTCTTGGGTTCAACGTAAGCAACAACAAAATAATACCACTTGGTGCTTTTAAGGGTGACTGAAATGGTCGCTCCAGACAGCCACAAAGCACAAGTTGGAACTATTTTATGCAGAATCAGACTCTCTTTTTATTCACTCTCACTGCTGTACCGTGTCGTTTTATTCCAGTGACATCAATACAGCATCACCCATCCTGCAAAGGCTTCAAAAGTACCGTATGAATAACTGAAACATATTAAATATATATATATATAAATATTACCTTAGTTTTATAGAAATAATGCATTAGCATTAAATTCCAGAGAACCAGCTATCATCGTATCATTTGTGGTGCCTCATGAGTTCATGGGAGACTACATCGGAATATAAAACTCCGTTTATCCGTGACCTAATTATCCGTAAAACCATTTATCCGGGGTCATCAAAATCCGGTTGTCTATTAAAGATATCCAGGGGATGTGGCCTTCCAAATATTCATGATCCAGACCACAGCTAAACTGAGTTATTTGCCAAATACTTCCAATTATCCTGGGTTGGGACTACGGATAAATGGAGTTGTTCGGCAAATATTTCCAATTATATTATTGCAGACTATCCGGGGTAAGGTGAGTGGACAGACCTTGCTGACCACTCCGTATGCGGTGAATTTTTTGTCAACCAACCCCAACTCGAACCCAAATATCAAGTGTCGGGACCACGGAAAAACGGAGTTATTCCGCACATTCTTTCAATGATTTGGGTTTATCTGTGGTCACGCCTCCCAGATAAAGGAGTGAATCCCCAGTTGGGACCCTGGCTACTTGGAACCGGGGTGTCCATCACCCCTGTTTACCCCAGAAAAACGGAGTTTGTGTTGGAATACAGACAAGCGTTTGTATATGAATTGTGAAACTAAATGTCACAACATCTGTACCATTTAACACTCATCTTAATCTCTCAGTCGGTAAATATTGTCACTTCAAGTGCGTGCGAATGTAAATTTGCGAGCACCATGTGCATTCATATTCCTGCGTTGCTTCTATCATTTCCCTTCCCACTTTAATGTTCTCCAGATTTTCTTTCGCTTGTGAAAGGTCGTATGAGACTGGATGTTCTAACGGTGTGGGATCAATGATTGTGCACATTGTCCATGAAACATCGTGCCTTTCTCGTGACATTGGTCTTTTGTTAAGACTGGGACAACGCTACCAGTGCAAGTGCACTTCCTTCGGAACTGAGTGTTTAGTTTTGGGTACTTTACGCTTTGTGGGTTTTGTGTAGTTTGTGGCTGAGCACAGAACTCTCCACGACGAGGGCACGTCTCCTGCCTTGAGATGTCAAGTAATGTTAGTGTTGGTAAAAGCAGAAAATAAAGATGAAAGTTTATTTTCTATACAGTTTTCGCGATTTAATCATCGTCCAAATACAGCCACAAATCTACATCAATCTGCCGTGCTGTCCAAACATGAGAGGCCAGGGAAACAGTTTTTTTTTCAAACAAATTGGAGACAAACTTGTAATGGAAGATGTAATACAATAGCTAGTTTAGTGAATTGGCCATTATTATATCTTAGCGACTCATGTGAATTGTATAATGCAATGTCCATTAAGCAAGATTACATAGGTCAAGTTTTAACCACACAGAGTTTATATACATTTTCTGACTGTAACAACTGCTAAGAATGTTTTTCTCCGTTCCATATTTTGGTTTTATGTTAAACGTGCCAAAGCAAAACATTAAAATATTGAGATGGCCCAGTGGAGTAATGTCCATGTCAGAGCACTGAGCTGACAACTTTGACATGCCGAGTTTGAATCATGGCAGCCACGTGTGATTAAACCGGGTTTTCAATATAGCGAGTTGATCGTCGAAGACTCTTACAAATGTCCGTTCAAAAGTATATCAATGTCATTTATATATTCAGGAAAGCATCAGCGAGTCTCAAGAGGGTCATGCAACAGGATGTTTGGCCAGTTCCTTCTAAATGGTGTTTCGTGAGTGGCAGACAATTGTACGCAGAGAAAAGCCGAATTGATGTCTTATTTCACAAGACGGCTTTTGCACCAAATGATATAAAATAGTAATTTCATAATTTATCAAAGAGAGCCGCGCTGAGTCATATGGCTCTTTCACGAGGGTCCATCATTGGGCTGCTGATTTAAAGATGTTTTCAGCCAATTAATGATGGGCGTTTATACAAGTGGGGAGGAAGCCGGAACACCCGGTAAAAACCCACGTTGAGTGAGGGGGGCAACACTCTAATCCCTGTACAGATGGAAACAAGTGGCTATCACCCCACTCACTGTAGTGCCTTCTCCAAGCGAGTCAGTGTGACACCTCCACGCCCATGGGAAGGAAGCTTCACGAACTTGGTGTGACCCACAGTACTGGGTCACAGGCGTGCGCCCGGCTATTTCGCGTTATATGGCATCAAATATTTAGCACTTTTGGGCAATCCTAATATTTTTGCCACAGGCAATAAAGCTGCTTGTTATTGTTTCAGGGATTATAACTTTTTTTTTGTTCTTTCTTATCCATTAATTTAACTTGTAGGATTATAATAGTTTCCTTAACAAATAGTATGGATTACATCAGCCTAAAAGTGATATGCTGTAGCCTCGTGAACAAAATACTAACGAGAATGTTACAGACACATGTTATTCTGCATTGCGAATTATGAAAAAGTGTCAGCGAGAACAATGCATTTGCAATACGGATATTTATATTTTACTAATGATCTTTTTTTACAAATACATCCCTGTGGACACATATATATGCGTTTTGTGTGCATATTTTGTTTGTGTCGCCAACCAAAATGCTGAGATTGCAAAAATGATATCAGAGTAATAAACAGATATGCAACTTTTATTTTCAAACAGTTAAGCTAAATTAAATTTCAAATGAAGCAATATAGTATTTTCCTCATAATCCATTAATTTTTAGTGTTATCAGCCTCATTAAATATCACATGAAAACATCACTTTGGTTTGTGCTGATAACCGTTTAGAGCAAAAATATACATGAACAGTTTAATGCTTGTAAATTACTTTAAAGATGGCAAAAGAGGCCGCCTGGATAGTTGAAGTATAAATTACGTACTTTGCAACAACATTACTTTTAAACATTCAATATGTAAAATAGTGTTTTATATTTAACAATCTCACAAGCTATGAATTTCACCTCTAAAACTAACATGGTCACATGTCGACCATTAACAGACATTTTCGGTATCTAGATGAGCTCAACTCGTGATTTCTTGTTGCGAATAAAAACCTTTTGGAAGCTATCGCAGTGAACCGGTTAGCACTTTCGACTTGCAACCCAGAGGACGTCTGATCAACCTCCCAGACACTTCATGTGATCTGTCCCTGGCCCCCGCCTCCGTCCACGAATCAGTATAATCGGGTAAACCACAGTTAGTCAAGACATCTGTTCATCGTGGAAGAGTAAGCCAAATACCCTGTGGAGAGTCTCTCCAAAGCTCCCTTCAGTGGAGGCCCTTCTAACCGCAGTGGCATGAGTAAAAAAGATTACATGGCTACACTTTTGCCTTTTTGACCTCATAAAAAAAAAACATTGGTAGATGATGGCTCTGTTTGGAGTCCCTGCATCTCACAAATAACTTTTGAATGGCTGCTCTTTGGTGAGCGGATTGGTGACCCAAACATTGCCCCTGGTACTCACAAACTGCATGGAATGTGTGTTGTGGAATGGGTTTTGCAAGAACTTCACCACGAGCAAAACCAGAAACCGCTCCCATCGTGAGGCATGCCACCGACGTCATCCGTTAGTTCAATGGATCGTATCAATTTGGAATTGGATTGTATTTGAATCTCCTCAGATTTTGGTCCGATCCGAATCGTGCACGAAACTTTGGGTACCCGTTGTGTTTCCCTTGCCAAAGAGGTAATGAATTGGTCTCTCTCTGACATTTGTTAACTGCATTAATTAAGTGAGCATTTGGATAAAGACCTAATTTAAAGGATTATATGTATACTCATTAAAATTATTTGATTATTTGCTACTGTTTTATAGAAATGGCATTAACATGTCAAAATAGTTCACATGCTATTTCACAATGCATCTTATTCACTTTCATTCCACACGTAACCCTGTTATGATTTTTTTAGACCAATCAAACCATTTTTAGTCCCAGCATAGAACATTAATCAGCAATTAAGAACCTTTCCAATTTTATTATAGAGATGATCAATAACTAGAAGTTAACTTTTCTATATTTCCAGCGCAAGCGTTTGCTTCCTTAGTTCAGGGAAAAAAACTAAATGCATTAAATAAGAACCTCATTTATTTAAATGCCCCACTTAACCTTACAATTTGTACTTCCATGTGTTTTCTTATGAATGTAAGTCTGCATTGTATAAATACAATAACATTATTTCTACGGTCAAAAATCGCACAGTGCTCATTCCTATTGACACACTCCACCCAGTGATGGAAATGTAATTCTCATGATGTGGATCATCCCTTCTAGAGGACAACCACTGACAGAATCCCCAATGAATAAATGTTTGAGTTCAAGCACTCGGTCGAATACTACATAGATTGCTTTGAAAAAAATCCCCCCCCCACGAATTTCCTTCTGTATCTATCAGCTCAATATATCTCTATAAGGCATTCACTTCTCTGACTGCCCAGTTATCAATTCGTGGTTGTGATGTTCTAATAAGAAAGCAGCGATACAGTCTGTTGTAACAGCGGGTATCAAATTCCATCTCGGTGTAACAAGGGACATCCTTTTTATGCAGACAATCCGAATTGTATTCAATACAATGAGATTATCTCTCAGAAAAAAAACATTCTCAGTGTATGGTATACATAGATAAGAGCACCAAATTGGTATGGAATTTATTCCACTGTCCAGCTTATGGCCTTCACTGTAATCTCCAAGAAGCAGCTACCATGGGAACAGATAAAACATCGTTTCTCTTCCACTGTCAATATTGAGGTCTCCCAGAGTTGATCTCGCCAAATAAAGTGCCAATACCTTAATTAGGGGACAATTTTTGTGCGGCTACGGAACAATGCCCTCAACAGATTAGATGAGATCATTGTAGTTGCTTAACGTGCAATCCTTCGACAATCCCTCGAGTGACAAGAGTTCAAAGCGATTGATTCAGGGTCGGCATTGAGACCTGCAAGGGGCAACAGACAACACAATGAAAGCAAACGGCTCCGCCTACACCGGGGGTCGGCAACCAAAATAACAAGAAGAGCCATTTCTTTCCAATTCGGTACAAAATTCAGTATTTCAAGAGCCGCAATGCATCTGAGTACATACTGTACATACGTACATATCGTCAAGAAGCAGCCCGTAAAGAGCCGCATGCGGCTCCGGAGCCGTAGGTTGCCGACCCCTGGCCTACACGGTTCACGCTGGCCCATGTGATTTTCGAACGAGTAAAAGGTGCGGGGCTGATATGTCTTGCTCATGCCACTACTGGCAAAAGGGCCTACTCTTCCGCACGGGCCAGAACATCCTGGAACAGCTGGGAGAACCCACTAAACTATCGATCGTCTAACTGTGATGCACATATTTATACTTCTGGGTGGACAGAGTTGGGGAGGGGGGGTTTGAAACTTGCCCCATTGTTTCAACTGCCCACTCCAGGAGATACAACTGGTGCCTCCTGGATTGCAAGTCCAGTGTCCTGACTCTTACAGCATCCTCAGTTTCCAGAAGAGCATTACGCTAAAATTCATGTTTCAATGCCTGATGGATTTCATTTCCGAGGAAAGTGTCATAATATCAAATGATTATTTTCCAGCCCCAAGCAACAAAATCTACATTTTAATAAAATACAAAGTGAACACAATTAATCAAACTTTCTTGCCAATGAACTTGTCTCTTATAATGTATGCACAACATAAGGTTTAAACTACGAAACAAAGTAGCCAATATATTACCAGCTCATAATTATATATGTGGAAAAAAGTATTTTTGGCATTAGTGTAAATTAAAAATTAATGATGTGTACCATATGGCATCTTACAGTTGTCCCTTTTGTACATCAATTTGGCAATTATCACAAGGAGACGAAAAGTAAAGGACATTTTACATTTAACCTCAGTGCCATAATTCCAAATTGCTTGCACGACACATATTAGCTGCAGATTCAGTCGTCGTTAACCGATGCATATGTTGACAAAATATAAGTTGGAGCTCAGTTTATGAAGTTCTGTATATTTGGCTGCCATTCCATCATGTTTCTATGAAATGACAGCATTTTTGTGGAAACAAATCATCCCCATTTGACCATGAGGCACGATTCCACAATTGGTGGACGACTTACCGCTGCTCGCCACCCCTTCCACACTTGCGAAACGACTCAATGTGGGTGAGGTTTTTGGCGAAACTAGAGCCGAGTTGCCAACATGCCGAGAGGTTTCCGCTTTTGGCATTGCACAATGAGCTGTGGGATTTCATTGATCAGTATTTTGGGGGGCGGGGGGAGGGCGGTGACGTCACTGCAAGGAGCAAAGCCTGAAGGAGGCCTGACTTCTCATCTCACCTCCAAGTCGTAAACGTTGGGACTATTTGGGGCACATCAAACGCCCTGTTGGATGTGGACACACACTCAACTATTTTTTTTTATTTTAATGTAGAAATGTGTTTGCATGCGCACGCACATGCATGCTTTGGGAGGGAAAGCTTTTGGGGAGGGTGGTTAGTGCATTCGTGTATGACCTCGAAAACTTACGTTTCTGGATATGTATGTATGTAGAACTTTATATTGTATTTATACCTACGTGACTTGACCGAAAGAACCAAACAGTATGGATTCTTGCAGTCACGAACGTTTCAAATCAAGATTATGTAGAACTTCTTTCACACCGTACGTGGCCAACCGTCCTAATAAGAGGTGCGGATAATGTTAGTGGTCACTGAGGACGTGTCTATAATCCAGTAACTTGGAGGTCAGCTTGTTGGTTCATGTGGGGATCCGATTTTGATATAGGACAGGTTCAAATATCGCTTGAAGTTAATGTGAGCTGTGGTTAGGACTCAAACTATGGTCACCTGGTTCAGAGGCGCTGTGTCCTAACCCACTGGCACTGCCGCTTGCCCTACTGTATATATACAACACTGGGAAAGCCCGCTTCCTGTCAGGGTTACAATTGATTCTAGATTTGAAGCTTTCGTGACTGCAAGGATTCACACTCTTAGGTTTTTCTGGTAAAGTCACGTAGGTAAAAAATAAATAAAACAAAATAAATAATACAAAATAATAGAAATAAAATAATAAATCACGTCTTCAGGTGGAACCTGAAGACGGAAGCTTGTATTGCCTCCGAAACGTCGTAATTTATTATTTTATTTCTATTATTTTTTCTATTATTTATTACTATTTATTATTTATTTTTTACCTACGTGACTTTACCGACAAAACCTAAGAGTAGGGTCACAATTGCTCAGAGTTATGTAGAGGGTGACAAGATGACCACAATCCTCTGCAGGAATTTCTGATAGTTTTGACACAGAGGATCTGTGATTTTTACACAATGTTGCGTGTTGTTTGAAACTATGTGATTTCCTGGCCTGCACTATTATTCTGTATTGATGGCTTTTTTCTCATCATCGACAGACTTGCATACTGGGAAAGACTATAGAATGTGATGAACGTACACCATACACTAAGGCAGTACGTGTCGCTTTCCATTAAATCATGATAATCTTCACACGTATTTGAAATTTACCCTCAACATTTTCTTGTCGCATGCAGCTGTGCGGCATCTGACCGTGGCATATGGGAGTATGGGGGGCGGCAAGGCTGGCTGATTACCAGCGGGTCAGGGTCAGCGAACATCGGTGAGCGGTGCAAGCAACAGGGAATGCAAAGCGTGATCGTTTCCACTTCCCCTCTCATGCTAACACCTGCCAGGCGCACAGTAATTCTGCCCCCCCTCGCCCTTTGCATAAAATTAAGCCCAAAGTCAATATTCATAAACAGTAACACCAGCACGGTGGTCAAAATGATTATGATGTCTGCATAAATCCGGCGCTAACATACGGGCTTCGTCGCCCGACTTCTGCTGATGCATTATGCATAGCCGCTCATTGTGATGTTGGCATTGAAATATTTGCGGAGCATTTGTATGATTTACGTGGCGTCATTCTGCTCCGTGCCCTGTCCGACCTTAAAAAGCAACTGTTTGACTTATCTGCATTAGTCAATCGTTACATGACGTGTGCATTTTGTTACCACCTCGGTGTAAATCACGCTGGGGAGCTTCTTTCCTATTGAGATGTTAATTATACTTGGTGAAATCTTGCTTAGATTTCGATTTTAACAATATTCAACTCACGAAGCATTGCAACGAAAGTTGGGTTATGCTCCTAATATGGATGCCCTAGAAGGGAAATGTTGTCTACACATATTAACAAAATAAAATAATCAGACAGAGCGTCTCCTTAACATATTTCTCTCTCTGCCACAAATATTCTGGATGCAGGTAAATAATCTTTCCAGGAAGAGGGTGGAATTGGTTTACACACACACAGTGCTCCCTTCAAAAGCCGTGCCTCAAAATATTACCATGATTCCAGAAATCTTGGCAATATTTTGGCAGAAATCTTTCCTGAATTCCTGAATTATTCCACAATCGCTCATTACAACGTGATCGTTGTTGTCGAGTATATGTGGAACAAAATACGTACGCCCCCTTTCCACATCCATCTCACCATACCAAGAGTTACACAACCCATCAGCCGCACGGCCTTCTGGGAATGTATAATTTCACCATCATTGTTTCAAGACAACCAAATTCTAGACCAAGTTTTGACATAGTGTCTCATCAGTAGAGTCAATCTTGTTTCAATTAATGCTGGCGAACTGCCAATCTTCCAGACAAGCACTCTCTATTGTCGGTATTGGGTCCCTGTTCACAAATGCAATGCTTTTTGTTTCAAGTATGCCATGACCAATCTTACCCAAAACTACAGATTTGGGCATTAGTATTAGTCAGCTGTGGTAAGTTTTGGAGTACTTGGTTTTGGAGTTTCGTAATTATCATGGAAACTCGAGCCGTTTCATCGCAGGAACAGACGTAACGTTCCTTAAGGATTTGGTGAAATCTTGCTAACAGACTTAATGCATCCCTTAACCCCCTCATGCATCAATCAATCATTGTAATGTGTTGAAATATTTTTGTATAATTTAGCAGTGGCCGTGATGCACGGCCCTGGCACGGCTCAGTTGTACAGTGGAAAAAAGGTCTGGGTGACAGACTTGTTGTGTTTGCAGAGCGCTGCCTACCCAGCGCAGCCTCACCTTGGCAATCTGCACAGCCCAGTTGAGAAGCAGCTGGGAGCCAATGTGCTCCTTGTGCTCGCGCGTGTACTCCAGCAGACAGCCGAGCGGCATGAGCTGGGTCACGAGCTGCACGTTCGACGTCAGGCAGATGCCCAATAGCCGCACCAGATGAGGGTTGCAGACTGTGGCCATGATGAACGCCTCCTGCCCGACGTTCAACACACGGTGCGGCCATTTTGAGACACACGATATACAACGGTTCTCAACGGTCTTCATTTAGCCGGAGGAAAAGCAACAGAGATTTACTTTGTAAAGGAGACCGAAGCAAAACAAGGCCGAGATCACTTTAATTTCAGAGAGTTTGCTTCTGTGGACTAGATGCGCAGAACATATGCTTGCTTATCCAGACTAGTTTTAGCAGCGGGCTGCAAGATCTCGCTACCTTCTAGAGGTAAAGAGTCACCTACAGTGGTTGACTTCTACAAATGAAATTATTGGAATCTTCAATTTTCCCTTTCAATTGGAAGGCACGGGTTTGACAATGTTTTGGGCAGCCAAGGAAGCCGAAACACTGGCAAGGGAAAACTCGATAAGTGTCCAAACGCACTGCCCATGAGGCCATTCAGCAAACTCAATGCAAGTGCTGACTCGTATGCCACTCGCCCAACTGTAAAAATGCCTTTGAGAGCTACCGCACATGCACACACGAAAACATGGCATTGTGTTGAACAGAGCCAATACGAGTTGCAATATACTGGTGGTGGTTTGGCGTTGACGTGCTGCATGCAAAATTGTACAACATTCCCATTTGTTTTATATCCTTATCAGAAATGAATTTCGCGTGATCTATTAATGTTTTAAACCCATTCAACCATGCAGACCTCAGGACAATGGCTATTAAGCCGAGGTGTAGCCACCTCTGTCTGTGCTGATATTATAAAGGTTTTCTCAATTTAAGATATAAACGCTGTAACTATACTGGTAATACATTGGGACCTGGCAGTGGTCTCACCGACATTAGCCTCCTGAGCCACCCAGCAATCTTCAGTCAGCCAGCTCATAAGGATGGCAAACACTGAACTCCAGTGTCAATATCACTGATTTGTGCATGCTACTTGCTTGGCATGCGATATGTCTTATTTGTTCTGTCTCTTTTGATTATACTTCCCATCTCGTTTGTTAGGTCTCATTTGTACCATCTTATTTTGTGCGCATCAGCCTACATGCCATTTTGAGAGCACATTGCCAATCCGCTTGTTGGATGCAGGTCTCCCCATGTGGGCGTCGCGGTGGCTAGGAGATGTTAACTACCTCGCCTGGTATGAAGGAGGTCGTGGGTTCGATCCCGACCCTGATGCCTGTTCTATATTTGGAGTGTGCACGTTATCCCCGTGGTCGCATGTATCTTTCTCCGAGTCCTCGGGTTTTCCCCTCCACATTTAGTAACACGCGTTCAGAGTATTTATCATTTATGGCCAGGTCGCTTCAGAAAAAGAGCATTAGAGCTCGGTGCGGCTTACCTGGTAAAAAAAGAGTTTAGTTTTAAATAGTTGAATGTGTGATTCATGAGGTGTGTTTGTTTGACCATACTTCATCATCCCTAGCCACTGATATAAACCATGGCCCAGAATCCAACTTAGGTTGCTGGGTTAACAGTGTGGTGTGTGAACTCTCCAGCACATGTAATATTTGTTGTAATTTTTTTTTTTACCCATAAAAAATAAATGATTAAAATTATGTATTGTGATTGTAAGGGTTGATTATAATTGAGGATGCATTGTTCAATGCCAACTATGCACTAACGTTAACAGCCACCTGGGGGAATTATAGTCTACATTAATTTATGGCCAGGCTATAACTGAAAACTAGCATACTCAAGAGAACATGGAGTTTACCTTTGTAGCGTCCACTGTATATACACCATCTAAAACTGTTCAGTGTTTCACTACTGACAGCGAGCTATTTCAGCTGGCAAGCTATTTCAAGCTGCACCACAATCACTGTGCCAGCCTTGTGTGCGACACAGGCTTTTAGGATCTTAAGGAACAAGTGGCACTGTACTGGTGTTTTGTTTTGATAAGAAATGTTTTTTGCTGAAATGACCATCTCTGGCTGCTGGCAACCCACACAATTTCACGTTCATTCAGATAACTCTCCTATCTTCTAAGGCTGTACGGGCGAGCAGTGTGTGGCATTGTATAGAATGCAATTGTGGCTTTGGCGTCAGAGTGGCAGCCACGGGCAGAGAGCGTATGCGCTGTGCAGGAGCAATGCTCACGTGTGCACATCACACGGCTACGCTCTCGTCAAAAGCGGCGTGTGCCGTCGTCATTCATAATATTATTATCAGGCATGGAAAATCGCGCGTGACTCCAATTACAATATGCATGTTTTTTAAAAAGATTTAAACCAACAATGGCAGGGGGCAATTTCCGTCGTCATTCTGGATTTGCGCACTTCATAATCCGACTTGAAATCTTAATGCAACCCACTGAGCACGCACGGTGTCCACCTGTCACAACTTCATCTCCAACGAGACAGCAACAAACCGTTTGCTTTATGCTCCTCGGGGAGGCTATAATTACTGCCAAATAAAACCCGACAGAAAAGAGGATTAGGGAAATGCTCTGCATCAGGAGGTTTTATCAGATTTTCACGAAAGCAGATGTGCTAGTTTCATCTTGATTCCCCAATTTATGATTTTTTTTTATCACAGAGTAACACAAATATACAAGCAAATAGTTTTCCAGCGGCACGCTATACAGCGCCCGACTTACGAATGAAAAATGTATGAGTTCAAATCCCTGTTCAAGTGCCAACTCAGCCATATCACACTCCCAGTGGAGATAACGTGAGAACAAAGTGAAGAGTGACGGTTCCATCTGAAATTCTGCATGAATAATAATAATAATAATTTACACTTCTAGAGCGCATTTCACCTGGAGGTCACAAGGCTCCGTACAAAACAAACAAGAACAAAGATCCCCCGTATAGCCTGAACAGACTGTTGGGGCAAGTGCTGGTAGCCAGCACCTATGAAGGTCGGAACGGCACACGAGGGGGTGGGTGGCCAACACCACACCCGACCGCTTTTGGCTCCCTCGTAGCGATGTTTACACACTGCACCAGATGCTCATTTGAGGCCGAGTCGACCTAGGGGAGGCCCAGGATCGGTTCAGAAAATCGTCACTGGTGTTGGCCGTGAGCGGGAATCGAACTCTGGTCGCCGGGTTCATAGCACACCAAGCTAACCGCTACACCACCGTTCCCACACAAACACACGCACACACGCTGGCTGACACCAATCCAAGACAAAGAATTCAATAAGTAGAAAAAGCCCTTAAAATAAGTTGCGTCTGAAAGCAGGGATTGTAGTGGAGCGAGGAGGGGGGGAAGTCAGAAGAGCGAGCGTCCAGTGGAAGTGAAGTCCACAGCCCGGTAAATGGGATTGAGAGGAGTTCTGTCCATATTTGTTTCATTGAAATCGAATACGTATACCCAAAATGAAACACTGCACCCTTACAAATAAAGATATATTTATTATTCCATAACTATTCTAACGGCAGCAACACAAATAATACTGTAAATATATAAAATCACATTTCACACCACACTTTTGCATGAGCAATAATTTTATGGTCTTGGATATATATATATTTGTTTGTGAAATATCATCAAAATGAATAGAGCTCTTTTCACAGATCATTTGACTCATTTAATTTGCTTTTATTTTGCTAATAGGACAGTTTTCAAACAATGCTCCACAAACGATAGGCAATTCAATTATAAGGCATACAAATTAGCCTCTTAAAATCCAAATAACTGCATCCCAGAATTTGCAGATGAGAAGCATCAGCTTTGATTCAGATATTTGTAGGACGATGCACTCAAGAAACTGTGATTTATGTTTTTTTGTGAAAATCCATATTTGAATTAACAAGTACATTTGTTCTGGATTATAATGTCTTAGAGAATGCAAAAAATTACACCGTTTATATAAATTAATACTAAATAATCAGTCTACGCTACCAACACGATCAAAAACTATCCTACATTATCTCAATGCTATAAAAAATATATACATCCATTATTAAATAAACCATTAAATTCCTTGTTCATCTAAAAGCAGTGTGATAAATGTTTTATACAACACAGATGTTGTAAAAAATGCCTGCTTTATTACAACATTGTATATGTTTGAGCTTATTTAAGTGCACTGCTGGACAAACTACCGATTAAAAGCTGATAATTGTACAACCCATTGTTTTTGTCTGCAAATGCTCATACTCAGTCATTTGCATAGCAAAATTATTCAATTACATGTATTATAATCTGAACAGATTCGGTAAAAAAAAATCAGAGTGAACCAAGTGATGAGACCAACTGTGCAAGCGTCTGAACGCGCCACGATTTAGGCCGGGCCACGATTGAATCAGCTGATGGCGATGGTCATTGATTGGCCGATTGTAAAGGAAGCTCTTTGTTTTCTATTTCACAGTGATAACATATGCACGTTTTACTGTGTCAAATAAATTCACGATAAACACGGTCTATTGTACAGAGGATGCCTAATTTCTCAGGTCGCCCCTCGCAGAAGCGGCGATGTTCCACGTGTCTCAATGGGTGTCTTTAATCTCCCGATTTAATGAAGAATACAGCAGCAACACCTATAAAGCAAAAATAAACCCCAGTCAGCCAGTGTTGCTTTCTTGGTTCCGTTAATTTAACTACATATTACATTCTCTCTGGTGCTTTCGGTAAAGTCACGTAGATAGAAAAAATAACAAAATAAAACACGACGTTTCGGTCGCAACACATGCGTCCGTCTTCAGGTGTGAAACATTTATCTGTTGTTGTGGCTTTATATAGGGACGGGAGGGGAGAAGGAAGGGGGGAAGAGGTTTGGCTGTGGGAGTTCACAGGGGAGAGGGGGGAGGGTTTGTGGCGTGCATGGACGGGTAGGGCTAGAGAAATTAGTAAGTAATAGGACGTGTAGTACAAGTCGTAATCGGACGACGACAACCGGGTGGGTGAGTGAAAATCAGAGCAGTTAAAACTTGACGTGGTTTATCACATCCTTCCAGTGATTGCTCAATCTGAATCCATCTTCTCGATTAAAGTTTTGTCTGTGCGTGTATATCTGGATGGCTTCATGAACACATCTCTGAAGGTGGCCCGAGGGTTTGCAGAGTGCCTTGGTCTTGGAGAAAACAATGTCACGTGTGCCCACAGCGTGGAAACAACGATCCGCCACTGCCGAGGAGTTGGTTCTGGCTGTGTGAACTCCCAAAGCTAAACTCCCCCCCCTCCCGTGCCTATATAAAGCCACAACAGCAGATAAATGTTTCACACCTGAAGACGGACGCTTGTGTTGCGATCGAAACGTCGTGTTTTATTTTCTTTTATTATTTAAGTGACTTCAACGAAAGAACAAGAGAGAATGGATTCCTGCAGTCACGAAAGCTTCAAATCAAGATTACATATTACGTTATTTAAATATTCCAATGCTTGATTGTTGTGTCAGTAAGAATTGTTTTTCTTTTAATAGGTAAAACATTTAAAGTTCTCTAATACTGTAATCCATATCGATCGTGTATTCAATACAAACACAGTGCATTGTAAATCGATTATAAATTATATTGAGCAATGAAAGTAGTTTTTTTTTGGGAGTAAACTGAAGAGTCAGATGAGATGACAAAAGTGTGTTTGATGATGATGACTTGGATGTGTAAAACAAAAAAAAATATTTGTTTTGCAAACAATACTACGTACGTCCAATATCTCTTTGTTGGCTTTCGAAGACGTCCCTTCTCTCAGCACCTTGATCGCCACAGGGATCTTCACATCTTCTCCCTCCGGGGTCCAGATCCCCTGCAGAGGAGGAACATCTGCTTCAATCACCAAGTCATCTCAACACAGCTATGCACAACGTAGGGAGAGGTTCAAAAGGGAAAGGTGCCACCCCGAAATTACTCACTCACACCACTGCCGGCAGAAGTGGAAGCTCTATGGGCAATTTTGGCCTAAGCTTCCTTAATGGGCAGACACCATGGAAGGAGTGAGAGTACCCACACTTTACCCCACCGCAAGCGACGTTCTGATGGACGAACTATGCTCTACCCATGTATAGTGCCGGGTGATCTGCACAATGGCAAATCGAAGCATGGACCTCTGGTTTGCAAGTCCAGTGTGTTGTCCATTCCACCACGGCTGCATCCACATGTATTCAGGTCAACTCTCCTACACGTGACTCGTCGTCTCCAGAGTTATCACCTGGTTAAACTAAATAAACGTGAATATACTAGAGGTGTTGTTATAAATAAAGCATAATTTGTCTCCTTCATGTGCATGTCACGCTGTGTGCATTTAAAAGGCATTGAACCCTGTCCAGTAACTTTAATGGAAGCATATTGGTAACACCTACATATACTTTAGAATAAAAAGGCACATTCACACCGTACCAGGCATCACTTTACGGTTGAGCCAACCTAGTGGAGAACCGTGCAGGTTTTAGATGACCACGAGCGTGTGGCCGAGAATCAACCCTGTCGCTGGGATCGCAGCAAAGAGGGGCCACTTAGCCACATCTCTCTACTCGCACAACGAGTCATCACTCCACGTGTTCCAGTCATTGTTCTCCAAGTGGAGCACATACGGCATTATACTGGTAGGAACCTCCTGGTTACACCAGCCCACAGGGGATTATTGTGTCCATCCGTCGTGCAGGGAGGGGCTGGGTGGGGAGGGAGGGGCTGGGTGGGGAGGGGAGGGTGGGGGAGGGGCTGGGTGGGGAGGGTGGGGAAGGCCTGGGTGGGGGGGGTGGGGCTGGGTGGGGGGTGGGAGAGGTGGGCTGGGTGGGGAGGGGCTGGTCACCCCGTGGTGCCCTTATAAAACTCAACGTTTAACCTACTCACGCCGGCTTGTGCCCGCCCTCACAGTCGGGCATATTGGCGGAATACACCACGCCGCCGTTGGCCCTGCAGGCCATTGACCGAGCAACCCGACGTTTCCACCAGCTCCCTCCGCAGGACAAGGTGTTTTACTCACTCAATGCATTCTCTGTTAGGACCAGTACAGTGAACAACAAAAAAGCTGACATCGAAATGAGCCCAAACATTGTTGCAGCGAGGTATGAAGTTTGTTTTAATTTATACATTGTCCACATTGAAATACATTCTTGCACACAATACAGAGGGGAGCGGAAAATTGTGAAACTCTTTAAAACTCCCACACCCTCGGCTGCTGCCCTGACCTTCATTCATGGTTAGTTAGTTTCGCCCGGGTCCAGCCCTCCGGGCCATAAAATATTTAAATGGATCATGCCTCAAGCTGTAATAAAAGTTTTAACTGCCGAGCATCCATGCAAAGATTTAGTGGCTGGTGGTGGAGATTGTTAGACGTGTACAGATGCTGTTTAAAAAAAAGAAGAGTATGAAAGTTGTCTTCCATGTTCACTTACCAGTTGAAACCGAAATATTTATTGCAAATGAAATGGCCAAAAGTGAAATTACTTCAAGATGTATCCCACACCTTGTCATGTGACGTACGTTAGGCAATATTGTCTTGACGCAGAGCAGCGTCAGTGGACATTTACCACTTCGAGTTGGCAGAGTGTGAATAAAAAATCGATACATCTCTGATTATCAACCAGAACATTATCTATCCACGGGGATCATTGAACAATTTCAGACGAATTTAGCATTTCGGTTTTTAAAGTTCTCAATGCTGTACGCCAACATTTGAAACGCTGAATGAACAATAAACCCTTTACCGGAAATTCAGCTCACCATTACCAATCCCATTACCGACGTAAGGCATCTGTCGAAGTAAAATCCATGACAGGAATGATTGAGCACGACAGGTTCACTGAAGATGGTGGTAAGCCTCAACACAATTCATCTTCACATTCGCAGTTCGGATCAATGATAAACCGTACATTTACCAATGTGAGATCCCATTGATATACCATAATTAATTAGGGACAACTTTGTAACACGTGTTTTGAGGTAATGAAAAAAATGAACGTGTAACAAGGATCCTGGCTGCCTCGGGGGGAGATCATTTTAAGGTGACGTCTCTCAGTAGTCAACACTGCTGAGACCCCGTAGTTTTTTCTTTCTTTCAGCAACGTGCGATTTAAAATCGCGACAACCACTATTGTTTTTTATGACCTCGGAATAGCCACCATTGATTGCACAAACCCATAATTACTTTGATCATCCGCACCTACAATTAGAATGGTTGGCTTTGTACGGCGAGAAAGAATTTCGACATACATACATAGAACTGTATTATAATTCCGGATCATTGCTGATGCAGTCCATTGAAAATTAACTTGTGATTTTTGAATATTATATAAAAATGTATTAGAATAAAATATACTACTATAAGAACTGGTCATTATACTCGTATTCAAGGATTGTAGGGATGCTGTATAATTGCTGGGTTCAGTGGACCTCTGGTCAAGATTTGAACTCACCACCTTTCAATTTGTGAGGCTATATTTGCCACAATCCCACCTGGCTTCATCAGCCCCATGTGCGGCTCTGGCTGCCTTTAAAATGATGAACAGGCTGACCCAGTGATGATTGTCAGTCGTTTTAAGGATGCATTATGGGATAGCACACACTTCTTTTCACTTAACAAACATAAAGAGCACACCTAGAAAAAGTTTGGACAAAATTAGACCAGGGATTTAATATTATTAATCTCATAAGTGGTTTCGGTTGAACCACTTCTGGTGTGACCAGGGGTATGTGCCACTTTCGAACATCGATGGGGCATCGTGCGACTACATGGCAGCCCACTGTCTCCTGGTTGCACATCGTCCCTCCGGCTGTGAAGTCCATCACATCGTGCCCAGCGGACTGCTTCCCCTGCACGTGCTGGAGAAGGAGGAGGCTGTCACGTGGCTCTGTAGCTACACATGTATTTATTTTACTATTTATTTTGCTTGCGTATCTGGGTGCATTCGCTAAATAATATCTCAGGAGTTTCACTGTAACCATCAGTGTTCTCAGATTGGAGTGAAGCTCTTACCTTGTGCACAGTTCCAAAGGCCCCCGAACCGAGAATCTTGCCACGCCGGAGTTCCGTCTCCTTGAGGATCCGTAGCTGGGCCTGGTTCGGGGCGGCTCCACTCGGAGTCAGCGGCTCCACCAGCTGCCAGCACAAACAACGCGGCTCTCTGCAATGTCCGAAGGTCCTGCACAAGCGTGATTAAAATGACCTACATCCTTCATCATCAGTGCCTCATCAAAGCAATATATTAACGTGGGATAAGGTCTCAGCTTTGAATAAGGGGCATTCTTTTGGAGAATAACTTTTGCCTTAAAACATGCAGTTATGAAGAAGGACCATTGTCCAATAAATGACTAACTATCGTTGTGTTATTTATATAGAATGCTGATTATTTGGGAGTCGAAACCAGGGTTTACAGAACGTCATCTCTACCATTGGATTTCTGGAAAATTAGATGGTCTGTATGCAACATGACCATGGTACTGATGGATGAACAAAACTCAATATCAGAATATTTATTTAGACTGGAGGAAAACTAACTTAGGACAACTTCCACTGCCTTGATTGGACATTGAACCCAGCAGGTCTAGATAGTGCTTCTGTAGCATTGGCCTTCACACCAAGGTGACTTCACATTAAAATCACATCTTCCTTTTATTATCCATTAGAGCGTCACTGATTCTCAGAACTCTTTTTGAATTTTGATACGTTCCTAGATGAGTGTCATCCTGCTAATACAAGGACGTTTCACCGTGCCGTTGTTGCTTTTGTTTAACTCTGTAACCTTTGTCGGTGCAATTTCAGTAAATATCGCAAAGCAAATGGAGGCATGACCCTCGTACGTATGCGAATTTTTACACGTATTTTAATTGAATTCAGCGAATTATATTTCACGTTTTCAATGGCAGCTTTCCTCAACTCATTATAAAGTGCAATTATACTTTCAGATTCTGACAGTAACATACACCACAAGAGATCATGTTTCGAAATAATTTCCTTCAAAATTTCAACTCAGCATTGCGTTTCTAAGTGTAATCTCAGTGGACACGCTATTTTCTTTATTCCAGTTAACAGAATGCAGCTGCATGCCACTGTGGAAAAAGCACTCGGCCACACGAGTTAAAATCCTTTATCGCGAGTCGTCTCAGCCGAGCATCCCTTTGGGTTCAACAGCGTCAGAACCAATGTGTGGGAAATCAACAGCGGTTGTCCTCTGACGAGAATGGTCCCCCACCTTGTTTTCATTTTCCCTGACGTCAGCTCGAGAGCGACTGCGCAGAATTTTGGACAATGCCCGAGGGCCACCAACAGACATGAACACTTGCGCCGCCCGTGCGTTTGAGCCAACAAAAAAAAAACTTTGATTTCACGCAATTGTAATTTTCCCTCCGACAGCCTTGACAGCTTCCCTTCGCGTACATGCACACGGCTACGCTTCTCGCTCTCTCCCTCTCTCCCTGGCTCTCCGTCACTCACATCAGCGCGGTCGGCCGTCAATGTCGCCCCATACCTCCTTCTCGATGTAGCGCCGCATGGCCCGCTTGCGCGCAATGTTCCGCCGACGCACGCACACCACCACCAGCAGCACGAACACGACGCAGGAGAAGAGGCCCCCCACCACCATCACAGCCAGCACCGGTGTGCCTCCCCTAGGGAAGTGGATGGAGGCCACGGGGGGGGGGGGGGGGCAGAGTGTCCGTGTGGTTCCTTGCACATGGCGCTTGTTTTGACTCGAGACATTGCTTGCATTCGCTCTCCCACGGCATCATTTTGTACATTTTCCAGGTTTTTTCCAGGTTTTATCCCGATTGAGCGAGTTGCATCATGTCATGAGACGAAGTGGCCAACTGTATCTCGCAATGCAGCACAACCCTTTGTGTTCAAGAACGGCCCTTGGAAGCGGATGTCCCAGAGCTGCTTCCGAGAGTCACCTCTGGCAGCACTGGGCCACCCACGCTGCATACGAGAGTATTTTTTTTTGTCAAATGACAGTCAGAGTGATATCTAATTCTCACAGCTGGAATTAGACAGTTTAAGCACCGAAGCAATCTTTGAATACGGTGGGGTTTTTTTTGTGAATTCATTGGTGACAAGGCTGAGAGGATCAACTTACTACATTTGAGAACCCAGTTTAAATGACAGATGGCTTACCTGGGATCAAACACAAGCGTTCTCTCAGCGGTGACAGCTCCTCCCGACATGCATAGCTTGCATTTAAATCAAACATCGAATCCAGCTGGACCCAGCATCCGGCTCCATCAAAAAGTTTGTGGAGTTCCATTACCAGTCTAGGGTTGTCTCGGCTCTTCAGCCTTCTGGAGGTGATCAAATAAGTGGCGCTTTGTGAGAAATTAACGTATTTAGTCGAGTGTGGAGACTGGCCGGGCAATGCGAATGACATTTCACTTCCACCGCTGTCTTAAGGCGACCAACAGAGAAGGACCGGGTCCCGTATTTTCTTGAGTTATTGGTGAAATACTTGAAAAGTGTACAGTTATAATTCGCAGCGCACATCGTGGGGCTCTTTAGTGTCCGTGAGATAGCAGGCAGTGCCTTACACTTTTATAAGGAAGATAAAAATAAGCAGTGCATCCACACACTTGTCACCCGCATTCGTCAAAACTGGTGGCATTTACAAGCACACTATGTATTGACAGCCACACACTGCACATACTGAACTGTACTGGGGTGGGTTTTTTTTTTGTTTTACGGATCTGTTGAGGAGCAAAGGTTCAGCGGACCAGCTATATATACCCACGCTGTATTATTCCCGTGCCTGACCTAAACGTGAAGAACGGCATATTAACTCTCGCAACAATTGGGGTGCGGGGAATTTGTCTCACTTGAGAAATCCTTTGCCGTCGTTTCAGATGTTATGAGTGCAAAACTGTTTTGAGAAGTAAGACCACAAGTGGACATTGTCACGAATGCACGGCACCATCATCATTGTGATAATGATTACATAATGGCAGTAAATACATGTTTGCGCTGAGAGAACGTCTAAGAAAATAATTACTCCACGAATGGAACGCGGGTGGATATTTAAACTGATTGGCGGTTCATCCATAAAAAAGCTTACAACTTAAAGATTATCATATGAATGGCATCAAGATACCAAAGACTCAGCCCGTTCATCAATGGGAATTCTATTAAAAGTTTGATGTCCCCGTATTTTCAATTATGCCTGGTTATAACAAAAACACACTTAGAATATCATGGGACCTCCTTTGCCAGTACCAAAATATACTAATATGGTTTTTCACCTTTTTCTGGCAATTTTGTTGCCAGAAAAAAGGGGAAAAAAACCTATTAGTGCACTTAGAATAGTATGATAATAACATTGAGAATGGGACACTACAATTGTCACATCAACGACCTACCCAATGGTCGACTTATTCCAAAGTCCTATGATTATGCAACGATACGACTACAACAAATGAAATGCATTGATGTCCTGTCCAGGGATTGTTTATAAAAATAATGAGAATGCAATGAATAGTGTATGCGTTAGTTCAACACGTTTTGTACGTCCTCCACATATATAGAAACAAAGTCAGTGGCAATTGTGATGGGAATGCTACATTCATGTGGCTGGGTCCAGTCTCTCCATTGCATGACCACTGTTGACTTGCGACAAAAACACTACAAATATATGATTAATAAAAATAAAACATAATAAAACAAGCTCGTGTGCTGTTTCATTCAGACTCTGTCGCCTCGACGGACCTGGTTTTCACCTGAGGACGGCTGCTTGCGTTGTGGCCGAAACGTCGTGAGAATTGTTTTATTATGTTTTATTTTTATTATTTTATTACTTCCCTTCTACGTGACTTTACCGAAAGAACCAAGAAAATATATGATTATTGTACCCATGACGGATGGCAGATTGAGTTTATCGCTTGAGGAGAATGTGAACGGACTACAACCTAGCGTGGTCAGGTCCCTTGCCACAGTGCCACCAGACCATCCTCGAAAAGAGTTCTGAGACTTTTCGATTTAAAGCTTTCGTGACTGCAGGGATTCATCTTCTTGGTTCTTTCGGTAAAGTCACGTAGAAGGGAAGTAATAAAATAATAAAAATTAAACATAATAAAATCATTCTCACGACGTTTCGGCCACAACGCAAGCAGCCGTCCTCAGGTGAAGAATGAAACACCACCAAGCTTGGCGGTGTTTGAGAATGATTTTATTATGTTTAATTTTTATTATTTTATTACTTCCCTTCTACGTGACTTTACCGAAAGAACCAAGAAGACGAGTCCTGAGACTCTCCGACGCATTCGTGGTTAGACGAACAACAAAGCTGAACGTGCTGCCGATGCACCGAGGCACGAACTGAGATCTGTGCTGTGTAAAATTATCTTCTTCCAAGCAGAAACGTCAAAACCAAGAGATCTACTTCACGAATTGCTATTAGACTAATTAGCAGACGGAGCATTTGACAAGCACGGCACGGAAAATGCAGCCCAGTCGCCCATGTAAGGCTCTGTTACGACAACACTGCTACAGAAGCAATCCAGAACAGTGATGCCAGAGCAGCAATTAAAACACCACACCACCGCCATACCTAGAGAGCTATGAGAACAAGGCCTTTCATGTAATGTCCATGTCGGAGTTCCTACAACATTGAGGTTTAAAAAAAAATCACATTTACTGTTTGCTTGTCCATACAATTTTACCTCAGGCTTTGTATACATATATAGTCCATCGATGTTCCAATGGGCATTGCGTAGTACGTGTCTCGGAAGGTTATCCTGAGCGATTGATGGAATCTCCACATTGAGTTATAACATCCCTAGATACAACTGCGAAGGGCGGCCACGTAATATGTGTCAAGGAGTTCCAGCCGGACGAGTCTTGAGCTTCGTCTTCATGTCACCTTCTGCCCACAGTGCATCGCACACCAGGGGATTGCTCCATTCAGGCGCCACGAACCCACTTCTAGCCCTCCCTGTTTCTCATTCCCCATCCTTTCTGGAACTCTCCATGGATCTTCATCAGTTCCCGTGCATGTATCCTACCGATCTCCCAACCGACCCCTCATTTCCTTTTAGTTTTCCCTGACGACCAATAGTATGGATAAATAGCTGCAAGGGATGATGGCCGATGGCCTCGAATAACAATGGAACGGCAGCCAGAGAATGGAACGCGTCGGAGAGTACGGCCACCATGGAGACCGTGTGATGGAGTCTGTTTGTGCGATGGTTCGAGCTGCGTTACTGCACCGAAGGGTTGTGAACGATGGTGATAGCCTGAGGAGGCCTTCATTTAGTACTGGATCAATCATTGCCAATAATTATATTTAAAATCGTAATTTTAGAAAACCTATTCATTATTTTTTTACAAGGGCAATAATATTAGTGTTCAGTTAAAGGTGTTGGATATTTGCTAAAAATAGTCTTGCACTATTAACCAATAACACACTGATGTACCTTTTATCTTTGGCCAAACATCCCAGTGGGCCTAACTGGGCGTCAACAAAACGCTCCTACTGTTCATTTAAACAGATATATTTTATACATATGCTCATGTATAAAATCCATATCAAAAGCATTATAAAATGTTGCCATGCTGAAAATGCAATCCAGCGGTTGCCAGTTCGATTCCCCAGCTCGACATTTGAAACAACGATCCACGTTTCTCAAATCCACCGCCTGCCACCTGTCCACCCAAGCATTATGAATGGGCCCTACAGTTAACCCATCGGGCAGGTCACGTGTGGGCACTCCCACTGCAGCAGGTTCTGTCCGGCGAGAGAGAAAGGGAAGGGAGTTGGAAAAATCCCTCCAGGGGTGGGATTCTCCACAACTCCTTCTCGTGAAGGCGCCTCTGGCAGCAGTGTCGTGAGTAAGCATTGGCAGGGCTGTTGGCAGGGCTGTGACCCTTGCCCTTCGCCAGGTACGAAGTCGCGTGTGTTGACAATGCGACTGCGAAACGTTGATTATCTGCACGCAGCATTAGCGATGTACACAGAGCACCCGATTGGTTTGCGACGGCGCATGCTGTCTCAATTGAGCAAGTCAGAGGTCTCAAAACAAACAGGCAGTATCTAAATGATCAGTCCATTTCAATAAACATTTGAATACTTCTTCAAATACAATGGAATACTAAATTAACTGCACTGCAGCGCAGAGCACCTTTAATATACAGTACTGTACAGAAATAAAATGAATTATGGCCTCAGCATAATCACATCAAAATAGTAGGAACGTATTATTGTGCAAGTTAATTGAAGCAACAAGGATGCAATACGTATGGTAATACCAGTAGTAATGTTGATATCATCTAGCAAGGTAGCGGTGTGGCAGATTGTTTGTTTTACACTTTGATATTGCCAGTGCGAATGCAAGTAGGCTGGAAACAACTCAGCTCATCATCCATTCGGGGTCGATAAAATCCACACCAATTTGTGGGAAGTCAACAGTCATTGTCCGATGGAGAGACAAACCCCGAAAGAATGGAAATAATCACCATCCCACACTTGCATGAGCAAGGAAACACTTTGAATTGAAGGAGAAACACAATCTCCAGTTAACATATGCCAAAAAATACTCACTGTAGACGTTTTAAGTTTCAAAACGGCCACTGCCATTCTACAGAGGACATCTACATCCAGCATGCGTTGGACTGATCATTGACACTGCCGAAGAAATGGATGTACAATTTGTAAAGGAGACAATGCATGCTAGAGTCACATGCTTATCGGGAAACAGTAGACTCTCTAGGGCTTGCCATTTTTTTTTTACAAGATAACATCTTTCCCGATGCAGGCCAAACGTGTGGAAATAATACATGCCATGCGCTACTCTAAGAGAATTGTTAGGCTTTTGGGTGATACATGATATGGGCCTCATTTGTCACTTTTAGAACTTCAGAGCTCTCTGTTCGTAACGCTTGCAGTCAGTCATATTGCATGGGTGAACATAGATTGGAAAACTAAATATGCATAGCTTATACGGAGACTGCAGATTATTAATTGCCATAGGAACGTGGAATTTCACCCTACCCTCAGGTGCGCATGGAAATATTACGACTCGTTGCATCGTTTTATTTTCTAACGTGGTGTTTTATGTATGAAAATACTGTTCAGTTCTGTATTAATTTGTTTAAATGTTTGCTATATCCCCAGATAAGAATCACATTACGCTTGCATGTGAATTGTTTAAAGTGGCAGAGGTGTGTACGCAAAATATTTCTTAAGATAAGGCAATGCTGCTTCAATAGGTATATAAAACACTGCGATGACAATAAAACTGACAACTACAACAGGACATTACTTACGTAAACCATGTGCATGTTCTTCGTGATTTTTTTAGGCCAATTCCATCAGCAATTCATACAATCAGATTGGAAATAAACGTACGACTGATTGACGCAATGAGCGTTTCACTAGGCGAATTATAATTGTGAAATATAATCAGCTAATGAAATGGAAAATTTCCAATTAAAATACAACCGGCAATCATAACTAAATCATATCACTAAACCTAAATATGTTTGAATCATCCCCGTGCAGCGTTCCATCGTATCTGATCACGTGGACTGATCCAGTGCAATCAGTGACTCGATGTTTACCTTTTCAATGGGAGGTGCACGGCGAGCCCTTTGATAAACATCAACAAAACAAATTCATATACGGTCCATGGAGTGGCATACCACTGGGAGTCTGCTCAGCAAGTTCCAAAAGCACACAGCCACACACCTCAAAGCAATGTTAAGAGATAAAGCAGAACTAAATCAGCATTCATAATGAGCGAACTGGAATAACCAATATACAAAACCGCATTATTTTCTGCGTAATGACTAATTAAATTATGCATTGTAAACTCACTGGCTTCTGTTTATTTCATCTTGATAACCTTCACCGGCATCGTGTCAAAGTTAATTGTTCATGAGCACAATGTCCCAGAATGTCCCTCGTTGAAACTGTGTTTATGCTTGCAAGAAATTAAAACGAACTGTTCCAGAAAGATCGATCGAGAAGCACTCCCATCTTGTACCAAGGTACCACGCATTGCAAGAATCATGCAAGGAGGCGATTTTTTTTCTTCTTCTTTAGAGCTCGCTTGTTTTATAGCCTGTAGGTGGGATTTTAACTGGAGGCTGAAGGGTTATCTCTTCCACCCTCATCCAAAAATAGCACGAAAGCATCTCAATGCCTACAGAGGCAGTGGGATGTTGACTCAATATGACGACAAAACTTGTTTTACACCTCCCACATTGGAGGTTCCAAACGGAGGGTCTCCAAAACCCCCGCCAATGTGCAGCATCCTTCAGGGGGGCATTGAGGGGGTGGCCAGGCTAATTCATTCATAAGAAGTGATCCATAAGAGAAGTGTAGAGTACCCATTGGTGTAAAAGCGTCATTTTAAATTCCTTGAAATCAGTGCCAGATTAAGCTAGTGCGGGGCCTGTAGCATATGTTATAAAGGAGCCCTAAATAATAAAAAAGCACGTAAATATTTTAACACAAATGTTTTACTTGCATAGTAAAGTAATTGTATTTTTCATTTGCTATACAGCCAGATAATACCACAAATCGCTAACCTTAGACACCCAGTTGTTTATAAACGTTGAAGGCGGTATAGTACTATAGTAATAGAGCAAATGCAGAATCACTGAACCGGAATTGATAGCTTGAAAGCATTTAGTGCGGGGCCCTTGAAAGTGCGGGGCCCATAGCTACATATGTAGCAGCTACTACATATGTAGTTACTACATATATAGCTACATAGCTACTTGTGCTACTGGGATAATCCGGCACTGCGTGTATTTCACCCCTACCCCACTGATGCAGGGACAAACAACAGTCAAAGCATCAATGTGTTACTGCCTTGGCAACTATGCCAAAGGTATCAGCGATGACTCTGGGGAGGATGCAACACTTTCAGTAAAGATTAAAAGGTTGACAAGTCCCACAAAAATTCACAATTTTGAAGAATGAGTTCACCTTTGTCCCAGAAGAGAATGAATTGCCTTCGGCAAAGCTCGAAACGACCATGAACAGTCTTCATCACCAGTGGTGTTGTTGACGCCACCACCACCACCACCACCACACATTGCGACGGTTCCTTTCCTTCTGCCAGCTTCCACAAGAGCTGAACAATTGATCTGTAATGTCTCCTCCTACAAAACCCCCCAATCTGGATTTAGATCTTCCCCCTTGGCCAGAAACCTTGAGGTGCTCATTACACACAGTTTGGTGCTCAGCCACGATCATCACCGCACCCTCTTCCTTCCTAATTAGACACATCGGTCTTGTCCTGTTATTTTTACAACTTTCAAGTTTGCCTCTCTTAGGGGCCGTCCATAAATGACGTCACGCGATTTTGGACAATTTTTGACCCCCTCCCCTTCAAATATGACGTTACAAATGTCTGACTGCCCCCCCCCCCCCTAGGTGCATGACGTCATTTATGGACAGCCCCTTACCCTCTCCTATCATTACATATTTAGCATCCTCCTCTTCTATTGTGTCTGTTCAGATGATGTTCAACTCTCACCACTAACATAGCCACTCTGCACACTAAATTCACGTGGTATTTGCACACCTCAATTTAATAAAACGTTATTCAAGCAACCGAATAATTTTTACATGTTGGTCACTTATCCAAGAGTTAAGTAGACCAAATCCTGTCTCGCTTCAGAGATGTAATAAGATCACGCTCTACAGATGCATCACCATTACTCCATGGGCTTCGTGTAATTAAATCATTGCAATGAAATGGCAAAGGGAAATATGTAACTGATAATTGTAAACACATTAAAAACTGAGTGATTCGATCATGTGCATGAATCAACCGGCAGCCACTTTTCACACATTATGTATGAAAATCATCACCATTTCAGACATTTCTAATAACCGCAATGCGTTCAGTAACATTATTGAGAATCTTTCCGCATTTATAGATGTTATTGCAATGCTTTAGTGCAGATTCTGCTCCACTGATTTCCAGTATCCTCTTGCTCCATACTTATTACACACATGTCCCACTGAAGACCATACTGTTCAGAAACATGGTTAATGAAGAAGATGCTGCATGGAGACATGCCTTCTTGCAATTACACTAGATAAGAAAAATTTGAGGGCTTGGGCAATAAACAAGTTGCTAGAAGAGATAATGTCTGATGGTGAAACATAGTGTTGGAATGACAGCCAAGGCATGGAACACGTCTGAGAGTTCTACTTGGGAGATGTAACTGCGATGGCCATCAGCTCATCTGCAGGTGCTGGGTGGATGTTTGCATCGTTGGAAGAGTTAGCGGTGGCTTGGTGAGGCTTCCATCCAGCAGCGGATTGACCACGGCTAAAGATGACGCAGGTGAAGGATCATGAATTGGGTACCACGTGAGATGAAGGCCATCGTGAGATTCAAAACGTCGCTTTAAAGAAAGAAGAAAAAAAACTTTATTTTCATTATCGCTTCAATACTCGCAACTTAAATCTCTCTGTAGATATGCCATTTTCGGGTCACTTAAATGATAATATGAAGCCACGTTTAAAGTAAATAAATGTACATGAGATTGCAAATAGCATTCCTTTTTATCATTATTTTGATATCTGTTCATGGCGATTTGTTTACTGTTTTTATGCAAAATTTGTAAAAGTGTAGGTGTCATCATTTTGACAAGATTGGTATCTCAGAAGCATCGGTATCTGTTCCAAATCAGCTTGTTCACAAATTGGCAGCACAAATTAATTAGGGGCCTCACTTCCACAGCAGTCGTTTATATAAAATGATGTCATGGAGGCAATCGACTGGTATAGGAAAATTGTTATTCACACTGTGGCCTTGAGTCAACCTCTAATTTCTAGGACGGCCTGCGTTGCTTGGCTTGACTGCTCTCTCACGCACTCTGCGAGCAGCGGTCCACTGCAGCATGGAACCTCTTTCATACTCTCTCCGCTTAAACACCTCCACTTTGAAACCACCAGATTCCTGCGGTCTTTTCATTCTCGCGTTACGCGACTCAATCAACGGAGCTTGGAAAGCCACCTAGTATTGGTTTCGTTTGTTGCTACCGCTATGCACCGCGGACGCAAACTCTTCTCTGCTTGATGCAACTACAAGGCGGCTGTGAAGGACGGCTCGCTCGGGACGTCTCTCCCGTTGCATTTTGGATTTTCGAAAAGTTGTTTTAGCTTTGAATTTGCTAGTGTTTGGCTTTGCACTCAATCTGAAGAATCGTAAACGAAGCCTATTGTGACTTCATAAACTTGCAGCGATGCACAGTTCCTGAAGTACTCTGGTTATGAAGGTATTTATTTTCTTTACATTACAATATTTATTACTGTGACAGTATTCGTACTATCTTGATTTGAAGCTTTCGTGACTGTACGAATACTTCCTCTTTGGTTCTTTCGGTAGAGTCACGTAGGTATAAAACCATGCTTTCCCACCTGATGATGGGCGCTTGTGTTGTGCCCGAAACGTCGTGATTTATTGTATATTATACCCATGTGAGTTTACCGAAAGAACCAAAGAGTAAGTATTCGTACTCTCACGCTACTACAGCAATTAACTAACCACACAATTACGATATCCCTTTAACTACGGCAATACAACTGCAATTACAATTTACGGGCGGTAATGGTTCAGGGCGCTTGATTTGCAACCCAGAGGTCACTGGTTCCATCTCACGCTGTGGAGGTTGGCAAGTTGAACGAAGCGGGCAAGTCTTTTTTAAATCCTTTATATTAAGTTCGCTTGCCTGCTTGCTTGCGTGCTTGTGTGCTTGCTTGCTTGCTTGCGTGCTTGCGTGCTTGCTTGCTTGCTTACGACCGTGCAAATCTTTCGGTCGTTTTTTAACCCACTTCCCGTGATCCAATCGAGCTGACATTTTCCACACAGACTCGTTGTGCGTGACAATTAATTTTCGTGAAATTTTTTGTTCCTAATTTTTACACTGTTTAGGGAAAATGTTTTAAATATTTAATTACCAATTGCTTAATGCTGGCAAACAATCATCTGACCCATAGGTGGCAGCCATCTCAAGCCAGAGGACGAGAGGACTCTAGCCGTCACGCATATAAAGGATTTAGCGTGAAAAACTTTGTTTTTTTCGGGTTAATTTTTTAAATCCCTGCCAGGGCAACTCAGCCGTATTCACTGGGCACACTGATACAGCTGGGTATAAATTTACTCATGGAATACTGTCATTACAGGTTACAATTGCAATGCTGTCATGATAACAATCACAGCTACAGTGGGAACGCGTGTGTCTGCAATGGATTGTTCAGGGCAAAGACATGCACTTAATTATTTAAGGCCACATTGTTTTACAACTGACAATCAATTCGATGGGTTCAGGTGAAACTGCAACCGTTGACAGTTAAAATATGATGTGGTTTAGATGTAATTTGTTACGAAAATTGTGGAACGTGGCCTATGGCTGTTGAGGTGAAACTAAGAGAGAAATTTAAATGGCTGTGTGACCGAAATTTGTATTTTCCTCCGATGGTTTAAACTAAAAGACAATGGCACGAAAGACTGAATGTCGTATTCCGTATATGTTACGAGATAAGCTTAGATTATTCTCCAGTGCAAAGTGCACGTTAAAATAGCCATAAAAAGGAGCATAATCCTGTGGGTCACCTTTAATTATAAGTGAAATGCATCGGAATAGCACGTGGTTTTTGGCCCACTACATTGAAGTTAGATATCCAGAAGGTGCAACTCAATGGATTTACCGTTTATGAACACACTAATAAAGGGTAGAGCACAAACCGTCATGCCAACTCTGATAATCTTCGCAGCGGCTTTTGGTGAACCATCGAACAAAGGCGGTCACTGCAACATGCGGTTTTAGATGCGCTTCTGCGGCCGTCTGGAACGCTCTTCCGACATTAGAACACCAATGGAGCTACTTTTTGTGTTTAGTTTTGTATGTTGTCCTTCTCCCGTACTTTCTAAAAGCACGGTTGGCTACGTGTAGTGCGAAAGACGTTCAACTTACAGCGTTTGCAATGACTCATTTTGCGTTATTTTGGTGATTTCGAAAAGTTTTTTGTTTTGGCCATGTTTGTTTGTTGTAGAGCAAAGTTAGACTGATGGCCTTAATCTAAGTTGTCTTGTGGTTATTGTTGTTTGACTTGCATCCCACTGGGATTTTTGCACACAGCATTGGTGTACGGTGCTTTTTCTGCAGTATTTTGCCGTCTTTTCTTGAATTTTCTGTTTGCACTTAGTCACATAGTCACTTTAAGATGTTTTCTTGTTCATGTTTTTGTTTTTTGTTTGTTGCGATTGCACCCGAATCAAGAGCCGAATGGCTCACAGGGCTATACCTAAGAAATGAACTTGAACTTGCGTTAAAAAGGTCCCGTTTCTTCAAGTTGAAAGGATTTGTAGCGTAAATAACGGCAAAGGTGGCGCCTGCAATTGCTTCCTCGTGGCATCACTGGTGGAAGCAAGGGCCTCCACGAGCGGCAGCTCTGAATGCTTAAAACATTTTAACTTTCATGATAAGGGACCATATTCAAATGTATCTTAAGCCTGAGTATTAAAGGACAGTATGGCTTTATGCATAGAGGATGACTCTCAGGTGGGACCAGCCTTTATCAAGCAAGAGAAAGAATACTGGAAAGAAAGATAATTTAATCATAGAGCCTTCCTTAGTTTTCTCTGGTTGCTCTCACAGTCACCAGAGATGAGATGCTTTTAGACAACCATAGAAAAGTCACTTGGAAAGTACATTTCCTGTTCTGAGGAAATAACCCATGCATTGCAGGGATGCAGGGTAGCGTTAAATGGTTTTCTTTCATTTTAAAGTCACCTGCAGTTAAGCTCTAATTTTTCCATCTGAGTTTAAAGCTGCGCTGGCAGATAAATGCACACACAGACACACATTACTATCTGCAGCTAATCAGATTCAAAGTCTAGTGAAACACTGGTCATAACCTAAACAGTCCATGTTCTTATATAACATGTTAATCTATAACATGTTAATCTATAACAGTATTCAAAATAACACATTTCAATATCCGCTGAATAGCTCTTTTATGAAAATCGTGGTATAACGTAAAGAATTAACCAAATGTATCCGATTCATGATACAGAAAAGTTAGCTAATATACACATTAGGGCTGTAACTATGCATTACTTTGGCTGAAATATATTTTTATTCTCACAATACATGCATCGAATTGTGCACGTGGATATTGATTATGTTCAATTCCTACAATCCCTGCAGCCACTAGGCGATAGGTTCACCACAAGGTCAAAGTGATGTTTCATTGAATAATGAACCTGAATTGAGACAATTCATCCAAAAAAACAAAGATGATCCATCATTCCCAGTGAATGCCATTATGCTGTCTTTCCGCACACAAGCGACATTAAGTTTAACATAGATGCTACTGGCCATCGTTTTTCATATACGTTTTCTCAGCAAAAAAAACAATATCGTGTACAAACACACACTGCCTCGTTAGTCATTGATTCTGACATATTATATGTGACCGTATACCATGCATACATTAGTGGTGGAGATTTCCACGGATGGCCAAAACTAAAGATGGAACCAGTGCCCTAAAAACATTAGCTAAGGGGTACCGAATACGTGCTGGGTGTGGCATGGCAGACAGTTCGTTTCTGGAAAAAAAATCTACGTAGCTGTTGGCCTTTCCTCGTTTAAAAAAATACTTTTAAACAGTTTTCATCTCAATGTAGGTCCCTCAACAAATAAAAACAACAGTCTAGTTTCAGTGAGGCTTTCATGGAGAAATAAATGACACATTATTATTCAGTATATTATGACAATGAGGCAGGAACTGCCATGCACATGCAAACATGTACGGGTCGGATAAAATTCACTCGATACCGATGTATGAATGTAAAAAAAAACATGACAAAGCTGCCATACCCAGATGTGCTTGCATAGCGCTAATGTGACGGACATCACTCACTCTAGCATCGCCACTAAAGAAGGGCAAATCGGGCATCCACTGGCAGCTGTGCTTGGACATTGTCCACGGGCTTTCTTAAAAAATGGGATCGCTGCAGATACCACGATGTCTTGAAGGTGCACTCTAGAAAATCCACGAGCCACTTATTTATGCTTTCATACACACGCACACATCTTGGGCTCATGTTCCAATAGACTCCTCTCAATAACACCATATGCTGATGCTGAATGTCGATACATAAGTCACGAGGACTGCTGATGGAAAATGATCAGTGGTTGTGGCCAGAGACATAAGGGATGGTGGGGGGAAACAGCCACACTGGCATCATCCTTTTCAATTCCACGCTCCCTTTGGAGACATGTGTGTTGAGACAGATAGTCTCGTTCATACAGATGACTTACACACACAACACGTGCACACGTAAAAACACGTGTGCACACATCATAACGCAGGGACAAGTTCTGTTCGTGAGCACCAATACAGATACAATGGAAAATGTAGACTTGTGATGCTAAATCCTACTATAAGGCTATGTACGATGGTTAAAACACAATGGAAATCACTCGTTCATTACGAATGTTGTGAAGAGTGCTGTCAATTTCTTTGTTAGGGGCATGTAAACTTGCATCCAAGCGAGCCGATATTTTGACATGCGACTTTGCTTGTACATGTGTACACAATATATTTATGTCGTTGCTAAGATGCCGATAATACGAATCTCATTTGCACAAAAATGCAGGGAAATTTCTGGAGAATGATTTAAGCACTTTTAATTGTTGGCAGAGGTTTACAATGGACAATAGGTCTTGACAATGATAGATTGCTGATAGATAAAATTTGACATTATTGATGACATGTGATTAATGTTCAAGAAGGATTTGTGACAATCTGCTTTGTAAATGATGTCAGGAGAACGATAGATGTTTCCGATAATGTATAGAGCTTATCATCATTTATACATATACTGCATCATGGCGACATCAATGCTCAAAGTAATATTATTCCACAGCGTCTTTAAAGGACGCAATAATGACATCGCCGAGTCTTCCCACACCGTGGAGCTGTAGGTTAAAGGGTCACAAAGGGAAGGGCAGGAAAGAGCCCTTTGTAGGAGTTTCAAGCAGCACGCATGAATAAATGTCAGCGCTTCTCCACACACCTTGTCAACATTTAGCGGCGCTGCATGGCTGGATTTTTTAATATGAATTTTAACATTTGGAGAGCACAGGGAGATCACACGAGCAGCAGAGGAAGGGCCTGCATCATCTCCAGGAATGCTTGGCCTATAAAGTAATTTGTGTTGGAGCTTGGCAGGGTGGCGCTCTGTTATGTGCTTGTGTGTTTGAGGACAGCAAAAACAAAATCAACAAGAAAAACGGCGGGTTCACCCCACGGCATTTATCAAGCATCATGACCGGCTTCCGTTGAAGGTTCAGATTTTGTATAAGATCCTTATCTTTTTCCCCCCACCACATAGGAGTTCGTGCAATACAGTACTGTAGTACTTGCTGTACTTGGGAGTTATTTTTCAGTTTGAGTCTGAACGTGTTTAAACACTGGACTTAACACAGGTAAAAAAAAGCAGTCAATTTAATGTGACTCGCTTTTTTAATTTACGGACATGTGAAACATGATCATTATAATGTCATATAAATTATTAAGTCCAAATTACATGCTCAAGTATATGTACAGAGACATGTCAACATGTAATGTGTGCACGAGTGACGCGGAATAACACTTGTGCCTTGGATCACACGCACAGTTGCTCATTCATCGGCGCTGCAAAATATTTAATTACGAAACATCCATCAAGAAGGATGACTTCGCAGACGACTAGGTTACCATAAGGGCTTTCCATCGACTGCACTAATAACAGCAGATGGCTCCTGTCAGTCGTAGATCATTGCAGGGGCAACAACAATGAATCTGTCCCCATTTTGCCCATCGGGGGTGTTGAGTCTGGCGGGTGGTTTCTGCGTGGGGCAGCAACAACGGCGCACACGTGGAGCAAAATCAGTCAGCACATGTTTGCATACTTGCAAGGCCCTACCTCAAGTGCTGACCAATTAGATGGCAGTTCACAGAGCCTGCTCCGTTGCACCTGCGTGTTGGAACGACAACAGCACAACAGCAAACACGGTTGGCCTCGCGGCGGTCACAAGCCAGGCGACGGGGTAAACCCCACATCAGCAGCGATTTCCCCGACAAAAGGCTACACACTGGAAATGCAGAAGACCTCAATGCGCACCAACATGGAGAGCCAAGCCACAACATTTACAATCTGAGTACGATGTTTCGCCAGTAATTACAACCAGCTTCATCAGGCGACAGCCAGATGTGTGGAGAAGTCCATCTGTTTCGTTCCTTATATAGAGGCGTAGATGTGGTGACCACACTTCTGCGCTCTGGACTTCTCCACAAATCTGGCTGTCACCTGATGAAGCTGGTTGTAATTACTGGCGAAACG
Source organism: Lethenteron reissneri (assembly GCF_015708825.2). Lineage (NCBI taxonomy): Eukaryota > Metazoa > Chordata > Hyperoartia > Petromyzontiformes > Petromyzontidae > Lethenteron > Lethenteron reissneri. The sequence continues at coordinate 2,335,172 of NC_083798.1, read as the reverse complement.
TCGTACCCAGATTGTAAATGTTGTGGCTTGGCTCTCCAACACACCAGTGTGCTGTACAAGTGACGAATTGGCCACGTTCTCTTTACGTGGCAACCCTTACTAGTTGGCTGTGTTGGGTGGTGATGAGTTTTAACGACACATTCATACATTTCCCCGATCTAACCCAAAAAAACTGTATTATGGATGACATTGGTCGCGAAAGCCTCCTACGTGTTAAGATTCATCCTTATCATTATTATTAACGACAATAAGCCACGTCAGTTCAGTTGGAAGGGCGGTAAGCCTCCGTTAGTAAAATGTATGAGCTGGACTTTTAGTCACGTTCTAATCAGCCCAGAGGTCGCAATCGGGTACCCGATACCCGTACCCTACCCGATACCCGGCTACCCGTACCCAGCCGGGTACGGGTAGCCGGGTACGGGTACGGGTAGGCCGTGAGTCACTGGTGAGTCACCGTATGTCACTCATTTCCCAACGTCTTGTCTCTTCTCACAATTCAAGTTCCTAGAATCAACCCACCCGCGCCTGCAACATGACTTCATCCCAGAGGTCGCAATCGGGTACCCGTACCCGTACCCTACCCGATACCCGGCTGGATACGGGAAGCCGGGTATCGGGTAGGGTACGGGTACCTAATTGCGACCCTGGTGTGGCCTGGTACGGGTACGGGTAAGGAATCAAAACCTGTTTGCGACCTCTGAATCAGCCCCATCGTCCTTCCAGTGTGAGTAGAGTCAGTATCACCTGGAGCGTGCCACTTTGTGGGACGGAGGTCAATTATGGTTGTGTTCGATTTTTCAACCCCAGCACAGGACCAACAGCGGTAATGGGCATAGTAAAATGCTCTTAAGAGCATGCCACTTGTGATATTTTAATATCATGAAATGCTTTTTGTGCTTTGCTGAGACTAATCCCTGAAGACACAGGAATTTAATGAAAACTGTTGGGTAGGGCATTTTTTCAAAGTCGATTGAAGAGAACATCTTTATACAATTTCAAAAAGGGCCATTGACTCTATTATCTACATATAAAATATATTAAATCATTGAACTTTTCAAAACATATAAACAAAATATCCATTAATGAAAGCAAGAATAAGCCATGGCATTGCTACGAATATTTCAGGAGAAAAACAACACGTTTCTTCTAAAATAATTACAATAAACATAGCACTGGCTATTCTATCAGGGGACAATAAAAATAACCGTTAGATGACAACCTTGAGCATGCTACAAGATTAAGTCACGATAAAAATACCTCCTCACACTCTACCTCTAGCACTTTGATTATCAGTAGAAATATCTAAAAAGCTGTTTAAACATCGCACTTATGCCATTCAAATTATTTTCCTGTTTGGTCACAGATGGTATGCCAAAACCCAATGTCCCAGCCATGGATATTAACCGACAAAGGAGTAGAATTATGATCGAGGATTTGCAACAGTCACATATAACGTCCTCTTGAAAGAGGGCGCCCTCAAAACCCTTAACCCTCAGCTCCACAACAGCATCAGGGCGGTGTTTGTTGATGGCACAAACCGTGGGCGGTGTGTGGAAGTGAATGACACGTCAAAAACTCTTGGGCGAGCCAGTATCTAGGGTCTGCTCTCTCTTAATCACTCACACCGAGCAAAGATCAGGGCTGCGTGTCGCCACAACCTGTGACGGTGTGCGCACGTGGACGCTTAGGGCCGAAGGCCTCTCATGTGTGACGAGCCAAGGGGAGCCCCCTGCATAACCAGCTGCAGCTTGTCTCTATGCACCAGCCAGTTGTCTTTCCTTCACACTCGTCCACGATGCCACTCAGGCCCTTCAACCCAGAGCATACTTCAAATAAGAAATACCTCGCTGCCAATCACACCAAAGGACGTCGTCACCCACCATGCATGTTCACGTATTGGTTCACGTCTCCCAAGCACCCATCGGCGTACCTCCGTACAGCCACCCTTCACCATGCGAGAGAACTTTTACAATGCAGGCGCTTCGTGATGCTCACCACATTCGGAGCACGCCCAAAGCCGTACACCCCAAGAAGATCAGTGGGTCACATTCACGACTCACTGACACCCAACGCAGCACACTCACCAACCACCAGTGCAACCGCGATGCTCTAGCCACGCTTCCTCCTAGCAATCTCTGTGTAGCTGGGAATGCCAATGCAGGGACTTGTAAGTATGTGGGCCGTGCCCTTCTGCACCCACAACTCTCTTGCCTCGCCTTTGCCCCTGCAAATACAGCGTGATACCTCTTAGGCGCTCCTTCTGCTCACACACGCGAGCTCAAACTTCTCACAGTAAGGGTGAAGTTTCACTTACAGCCTTAAGAGACTCGTCCTCGCCTGAGTGCCAATGTCTGCCTCCTGCTCGTTGCTTCTCCTGTTCACCTGATGCCCTCCTGGAACACTGCTGGTAGACTACACTGCTGGTAGGCTGTGCTGTTGGTAGGCTGTGCTGCTGGTACGCTGTACTGCTGGTATGCTGTAATGCTGGTATACTACACTGCTGGTATGCTGTGCTGCTGGTAGGATACACTGCTGGTATTGGTATGTTGTGCTGCCGAGTTCCAGATGCTGCCACCTCTCCGGTCTAAAGCTGTCTCTCAACTGAGCCGAGTTGGAACTTTGATACTTCCCAGCCAGTTACACTGTGACCTCATTGGCTGATTCTGCTCACCTGTGGAGAGCCAATTCCAGCAACTCCTCAATCTACGTTTGGGATGCATCCCTGGACAACGCGGCGTTCGGAAAAAAAACCCAACAATAAATCTTAACCTATTTTACCATTGACTTCACGATATAAATTTGGTATAATAAGTACCAAAAATATAAAATATGACGCGGCTTCTGAGCGGCCGATGTCAAACTACTTTCTCGAGCAGCGCGGCTGAGCGGTATGAGGATTCTGGGTGTACGTGTGCAATTATACAGGACGCGGTGTAGCCTCACCTCAGTTTTTTCCCCACAATCTCACTGTGTGTATGTGTGTACATCGTATCTAGCAACCCCCACCCTTCACATTCATTCTCTTGAGGAAATTGTTTTCGCTTCACGTGGAGTTTTTTTTACGAGGAATTACCGCGCTGCATTCTTTTCCTTAATGTTTTCAAAACAATGTTGTAGCGAATCAATGCATTTTAAGTCGAGCTGTGTTCCCCAATTCGTTGGCGATGTTATAGCGAAATAACGCGAATAGTCGCACCGTAAATAGAGGACATCCCGTACCACCATTCTTTTCTGCGAGGATTGTTTTTTTTTGCATGCGCAATTAATCAGACCATATTGGTACTTCAGCCACCGAGTGGCCAATAATTATCTTGGAGATAAAGTGGTCCGAGCACCCCTCTGAACCCAAGCTGATCTATTCCTGGCTAAGTCCTGCCTGCATGGACGATGATCAGCAACCAATTAGGATTTCAACATCGCCGCTACCATTGTCAAGTGCTGATATTATATGCATCAGCTGTGCGACAGTGAGTATTCGCATTATGAAGCGACTAGCCATGCTGGATTTTTATCCCGATAAATTATTACCTGCCATTGACGGCACAGGGCATGGTGCTGCTATAATCATAACGATACAGTTGTCGAACTTGTTGTTAATGTTTAATTTTTTGTTGACTAACTGTCATTGTTAATCATTTAGAATGCTGAACAGTCTAAAGATTTTATTATTTTATTGCATACAAAAGACAAAGTGACAGTGGTCTCTCATGAAAACCTCCTGAAACACAACCCAGCATGATGCCATATTGAAGAAGCCACCGATCACCACTGAACAACAGCGTGTGTCTTTCCATTAAGGCATCTCCGACTACCTTTGCAAGAGAGGCACGGATCTCTGAATATCCATGTTTTATGCATGCTCTCAGAAATAGAATTAACTCAATTACATGCGAAATCAAATAAATTTGCTGGATATTATTGGGTCGCCATTAGTGGCCGGACTAAGACCATCGCTACATCGTGTGTTACCACTGGAGCCCATGCCATACTCTTGATGTTGGGATTGCTCGCTCATTGCTATGCCATGGCCATTTGCCCCATAAGCAACTTCTAGAAATGTTGGATTTTAATTCAATATATTATGCTGTAATTCACACTTATAAAAATCTATTAAGATACAATGCCACATTTCAAGGCAGGCCTGAGAAACGGTAACCAGATACATATCCTAAATTTATGTTTTAATTGTTAATGGGTTATTATTTTTAAATGGTATAATGAATACATTTGACATACTCAGATGTCGATGTATGGTACTTTGATTGTCTTATCTTGTATAGATTTATAAAGCACCTTATACCAAGGCGTTTTAGAGCTATTATAAAATTGTGCATAAGATGATAGTGGTTGAGATAAAGAGTTGAGTTATTAAAATTAGTGGCGTAGTTATGGTGACAGGAGAACAGGCGGGAGAGGTTAAGGAGAGGTAGGGGTAGTGACAGGGGTAAGGGTAGTGATTGAGGTAGGGGCAGTGGTAGGGGTAGTGATAGGGGTTGTGATAGGGGTAGTGATAGGGGCTTGTGATAGGGTAGTGGTAGTGATAGGGGTTGGGTGGTAATAGGGGTAGTAATAGTGGTAGTGATAGGAGTTGGGGTAGTGATTGGGGTTGTTGTAGGGGTAGTGATAGAGATTATGTTAGGGGTTGGGTTAGTGATAGGGGTTGGGGTGGTAATAGGGGCAGTGATAGTGGTAGTGATAGTGGTAGTGATAGGAGTTGGGGTAGTGATTGGGGTTGTTGTAGGGGTAGTGATAGGGATGATGCTAGGGGTTGGGTTAGTGATAGGGGTTGTGATAGGCCTGGTCATCGCTGAAGGGCGGGGGCAGGGAGTCGCAGTATCAGAATGGGCGAGGGGAGAAGAGATGGGGGTTGTTTTAAGGGAGCAAGGGAAGCAAGTCTGGGAAAAGGAAGCAGAGCGAGACTGGGCACAGGGCGAGCGAGGCACACAGAGGGACAGCCGAGACTGGGAGTGTGGAGGACGGGGACGGGACGAAGCGAGAGATGAGAGAAACAAGAGAAGATGGGGCAAGACCATGGAGGGATTTATAGACTGAGAAGTGAGAAATAGCGATAGTCGACAGGGAGCCAGTTGCGGTTAGGAAAGTAGAGCATACGTGTGGGAATTGTGGGGGGAGCTAAAACATTGGTCTTGGCTGAGGCACGGACCATTTAGACATGCGTGTAATCAATGCTGCTCTGAAGACAACTCTCCTGTCATCCCTTCTATGTTAACACATTTGCTAATACTTGGTGCTAAGTTAGCAGTGGTTGTACGATGGAAACCGCAATGTGAAATGCCCACCAACCACCGCCTAAGGGACTTCCTCTAACGAAGATCAACACCGCCCCAGGTTAATATGAGTGACTTTAACTTTAATTTGACACAGTATACCATAACACCTAGCCGCAAGAACATTTTAAATGTCGTTTGCAGACTATGCTCTGGAAAACAATAACATGATTGACGTAATGCTTGTACAGGCTGATTAATGTTTACTATATGGCAGTGCTATGCTCAACAATTCCTGCACCATGACGAGGCAGTTATACAAATAAAACCATGAACCTAGTGTAAACTTAATCAGCGGCTAACACATAGTCACGTTGACAACTAGTGGTCTGCTAAAACGACATCGTGCTTTTTCAAGCTCACGATGTTCTGCTAACATGTGGGTGGCTTTCGCTGTAATTGGCCAGGAATATTCACGTCTCACTCGATCGCATTGCAGCCACTTTCCTGCTAACTGCTGATATTGTACGAGCAGCTTTTGCATCAGAATCAACATTTAGTTACTCAATAAACTTTACTTACATTGCAAGCGAATATATTTTTCCAGGACGTTGAAATTGCCTTAAAATAAGCACGATGTAAAACTATCAATCTAATTGTTTCCTGTCTCAATGAGGCACGGGGTGATTGTATTATCTCTCTTGGTGGCCCTGAGTTCGTGGAGGAAATTCAATGGTACAATGGTGGGGGGCATTTTATTAATAGGACAAGCAGTGTTAACTTCTTGGAAAGTGGTCCCAAAATTATTGATACAATAGAGATGATAGGATGAGTTAACCTTTGCCCAGGATTTAACTGGATCCTTCAAATTTTAAGGCAAATGTTCTAACCACGGCACCACCTGGTCGGATCCATGTCAAATAAAAAATATATATTGTGAGTGAGAGGCTGGTGATTATGGATTATAAATAACGTTTTAAAGAATATGTCATACTGGACATCTGAAAACAATTTGATTTCTCAAACGGGGTGGCCATTTTTCTCCATACAATTTCTGAATGACAGACTAATCACGGTTAAAATTTGGAAAGAAAAACACCGGACTTTGGTTAATTTTAATTCAAATAGAGTTTTTCGCACTTCTTGTCTGCAATTAATGGTCACAGGGAATCCTGTGGATGTGGTCCGTGCTTTTTGTAGGATTCAATTTGCGATGGGGCTGACAAACGCAACCGTGTGTAAAGCGTGCCAAACACTGAATTAGTGACAAGAGGCAGAATTGCTCGTTGCGGTATTTTTTCACAGTGTAACCGTGGACCACATCAACAACAATTGTGAAATTTACTTGTGAAAAAAAAGTGTATTTTTGCCCCGGTGACGGAATATACTAATGAAGCAATAATAGCAGATACGGAAGAAAAAAAACTCTTGTATCAATCAAATATATTTTCATTGCCAAAAAAAATAAACTAGTCACCATTTTTTAAATTATGAAATCGCCTCTAAGAGTTACAGGCTGTTTATGTATGACATCACAGATGTGTCACCACGCACAAAAATACGGCGAGGGGAAAGTGATGAGCCGTCAGGTTTATGGCGTAAAATAATTTCATGTAGAAACAACAAGTGGTGAGTAGTCTGTGTCTGTAAACAATATCAGCATAAAGTCGTGATGTCTAGTTTATATCTCATCACTGTGTGAACAGTGGCTCCGTGGTTACACTTAATTAGAGATTCAGCGACCTGCATTCATTTTACCCACAGCTAGAACCAGTGGTGAGTTACATCTTAACCAGTACCTGTTGCAGTATTTAAACATCAGCAGACAGAGGTGACTGGGAATGGTGGTGGCTATACCAACCAATGGCTTGCCATGCTGGTGTTAAAATATGGTCGCTAGCAACACCTGCCCCAACTGGTCATAAGACTATGTGGGGGACATTTATCTGTGTTTGTCAAATCTCTGTCTATGTGTTACTTCACTGGAGTGACTGCACATTGAATCACCATACTACGTTCCTGTTGACCTGGGGTTTAATCTCGTGCAGGCCCCACGGTGACAAGTGGTATCTCCGCACCTACGATTAGCGCGGTTGGCTGCGTACAGTGCGAAAGAAGTTCAACATACATACATAAAGTTCAGCCTTATGCTGCCATGCCCAGCACTGTGACTTCGTGGATCTCTATAATATGTCACCTAGGCCAATGGTGTCATAGCTCGAGAAACATACGTACATATCTGAATTTGTTAAGCATGAATGAGCATCTGGTGTGGTGTGTTGACACCAGCTCACCAACAGCAAATGTCCCTATGGATCGCTAAAGGCGCATGGGGGATCATTGCACGTGGACTACAAACTCATTCGCGCTGTTTGCTAAAAGTTGCATTCCCTTAACAGAATGTGTTGTACGTGCTTTCTTGGTGTTTTACGATAGGTATGGCAAATGCATTTAAATTGGAGGGCTTGTCCATGCCGTTTCGTTCAGAGGCGAGTCAGCCCACTTTCTGTTGCAAGCTTCCACTCGAAGATTTATCCGTATCGGCCGCATCTGGCATGGAGAATTAGTAAAAACCCCATAGCAGATTGCGGAGCTGTGCACTTCAGTAGGTGGACGTGGTTACGCTCCGTGTGCACTTTGCTTGCATAAAACTTAGTGTGATATTCCCTGCGGAAAAGGCCAAGAGATAAAGGTGCAGCCCTGAAACGTCTTCACTACACAGCTACTCGTAGAAAAAGGGACTCCACTAGCGAGCTATCGTCATGGCGACCCCCTCCAGATGATATATTTGGCACTGGTCATACATCTTGTAACATTCAGAAGCGCCTACACTTTACACCACCACATGTGACCTGCAGAGCAACTGACTCTGGTGTGATCCATTAACATTGTTGGGTGTATAGAGGGAGGAGATCATATCAGAACGTGAACATTGCTTGCCCTGCCGTGCCTGGAGATCGAACCGGCAACCTCTGCAATTACAGAGTGCCAACCATGACACCACGGCAGCGCCATCCTCTGTAGAGGTGTGCTTATGTGTGGGCATGTTGCATTGCAGTCACAATCCGCGTGCGTGTCAATGACATCTTCTCGTAGGTGTGCGTCGTTGTGTGCACACAGCCTGTGCTTCATGTAGACCTCGCTAGTTGGAACACGAGTGAAATGTAAAGGTGGACAGGGGGGGGGGGTGGCACGAGATTGACAAAATGTATCATTAAACGAAATCTACTGATTGTCAGGCTCGTGAAATGCTGTGAGACCACGAGATGCAGATCCAATGGACGAGTCTCACGGACAAGGAGTCGAGCTTGATAGTCGCCTCCACGTGCTCACGTGTCTGGAGTTGCGCGTTTGACCCTGCAGTCTACTTGTCCAAGTGAGTGCATGCGCACGCATCGGTACGCGCGCGTGAATGTCTGCGGTGTTACATCCGTGCGTTGCCTGTGAATGAGGTGCAGGGGTGGCAGGCCGATGCGCTGTGGCCACCCGAGTGCAACTCCCGGCCACGAGGTCGGAGTGCTTCACCAAGCCACGCTGGCCGGCGTGGCGAAGAATGGTCAAACATTCTCCCATAACTAGAAAGGTGTGGGGAACCACTCATCCTTTTGGCTGGAAGTTCATAATTGTATTTTACGTGAGCCTGTTGTAGCAGGATTGGCGCGCACGCATTTGGTGTTTGCACAGGCGCACGCACACGCGTGTTCCTCTTGTCACCCGTGCCCGTGTGCGAGTGTACGTTGAACTTCTTTCGCGCCGTACGCAGCCAACCGCGCTAATCGGAGGTGCGGCGAGGGAGGGTGAAGGACATTAAACTAGACGCAAAAAGCAGTTCCCAAGAAACGAATGTTCATTTCTTAACAACATTGCATGGTGCAGGGGCACACGCAGTGCACGTGGCGCCGGCAGCATCGCGCTCCGGGTTGCTGGTGCTGTGCGTGCGAACCCGTGAGAGCAGTTGGGGTGGCAGGCCCTGCAGCTGTTGTTCTCGTCGGGGTACTTCGAGAGGAGCTCCTCGTTGCCGCCCAGCACGCCCGTGGGACACGCGCTCACACATTGCTGCCCGTCCGCGTAGTGCGCGCACCTCACGCAGCTGTTGGAGCCCTGCACACAGCCCACACACAGCAGCAGCAGCAGCAGCACAGGCTATGGCTGTTCATTTCACTTTAATGGGAGATAAAACAGCCGCGGGGAAAAGGGGAGAGTGAAATGTTGACTCCAAGCTTTCGTGACTGCAGGAATTGATATTCTTTGGGTCTTTCGGTAAAGTCACGTAGATAGGTTCAAAGAAATTAACAAAAAAACAACGACGTTTCGATCGCAACGCAAGCGGTCGTCATCAGGAAAAATAAATAAGGGGAGAGTGGTTCAGAGGCCGAGGCAATTATTGATGTATTTGCAGTTCTGTTGCACCAAATGGGTACTTTGTGCTCGAAAGCTTCCCCCATTATGTGCTGTAATTAAACATAAATATGTACGGTAATAGCGTCTGCGTTTATATAAACTGGTTACTTTCATTGCAATTATTTGCACATTGCACACTGCTTAGTGCTGACATTGGTTGTCAGAAATGTGACTACTGAACATTGATGTCATGTGATGTTGTTTGGAAGGCAGGGTACTATATTACAAGAAGACAACGATACAACATAGATTCATTAAGAGGAGCATACACAGCATGTAAATAATATGACTTACAATGGTAGGAGAAATAGATTAGCATATGAATAGCAGGCAATAGAGAGATTGCGTCGCAGAAAAGATTGAGTGTAGCATCACCGGTTCATGGGAGGGTCCTTCCTGCAGTTTGGATAGACCGTGACTCGTAATGATACAGATGGCAGATTCAGTCCATTGATAGATGCCTATAAAACTAAGATACAATAACATTTATGACTATGCTTACTACATCCGCTTTTCCAGTGGGAATGTGTTCAGTATACATTTCATATATCTACTGGATATCACCGTTTAAATGTGCGATGCTGTATAATGTATATGGAGTAACTTATTGTAGCCGTAAGAACAATCACGTGACGTAGCTTTGATAGGTGTATTTTGGTATTCAACAATAGTTTATTAAACATATGCAGGTTCATTTCATCGTGTCAACTTTTCAGAAAGTCAAAATAAATGTGGAGTGGCAAAAACGAGTCCAAGAGGATGTCGACGAAGGAGATGGAGCGATTAGCTCATGGTCTAGAGGTCAGTGGATTTTTTCACGATTGCCATAGATGGTGACAGCTTTGAGAGGCCATCATACAGCAGTGGATCGATCCTAGATGATTATGAATATTATAAATATACAGTAATATATTGACGAATATCTACAGTGCATTCCAGCGTGCATATTTATAGTGAATGCTAAGTAAAAGATATGCCAGACATTTAACAGAATAAAAAAAGACCCATTCTTGCTGTAATTTACCAGCACGCAACCTTGAAGAAGGCACATTTATATAACTTTACATTCATGCACTGGTAAATTGAAATGTGATTTACGGAGACTCGGTAAATTGGAAGTCACGTTGTGAAGTTTAATATCGGGCAATCGACACAAAAACAAAGATGCCCTCATTACTTTGGAAGACGAGAACCCATCAGAACTGAATCTCTCAAAAGTGCTCATGATATGATTCTTCAAAGTTTTGTATACAAGCACAAGGGCATCCCTTTCCAATCGGATGTCCCACCTCGGGATGACATGGTGCTCAGTGCATCGTTGCAATGCAGGGTATTGAGTTGTGGTGGCAGTTTGGGAAGCACTTCATCCGGAAGTGGGATTTGATGATAGTTACAATGTGGGCCCTGTGCTTCACAATGTGACCTCAGTGGACGATACAGAAACAATGAGATGCTGCACTCGTATAGCTTCGTAATTTTCCACTGAACATTTAAGTCAAATTTCAGACGTGCAGCATGACCACGTTAACCATCTTGAACTCCTCATTCTGTATACAGCAACAGGATCACCTCAATAACCTTGTTACGGGTTTTTGTAAACATAAAGCTTGCTCATCATACAACACAAAATATATGCTAGATCGTAGGACTGTATTAGCAGCCACTAATGACCGCTTGGGGTCAGCTCAACCCATAAGATGGAGTCGGTATGAATGAAGGCCCAAACTTAGTTAGGGGTGCTCTCCATTCCTGGCATAGCTACGGCTCTCCAAATCCTGCGCATTGCTCATTCAATACAGATACATTGGTCAACAGTCTGGTACCTTTGTGTTTGACTCTTATTAGACATTAAAGGCTGCAAAGCTGATCATCTTACAAAGCGGATTCATGCAGTCTCATTTACATTTCAAAGCCCATCAGTATTCTCATTACAAGCTTCACATCATATTCATTCACAGCTCTTAATTACAGAAACTGAGCCATGTTCTGTCCACCGTCTGCTTTATGATGCTTCCTGTTTCCTGTAGATAATTTAGTTTAACAGCAATTACACTGTGATTATTTCGTTTCATTGAGAGACAGCAGAAGCTTACTATATGCCTAACATGTTAAATGTTGCACATATAACGCCCTGATAATTAGCTTTTTAAAATACAATTTTAATCCATGTATAACATTTCGCACCAGGACATTTTGTTTAACATCATGCTATTGCTATATTTATTCAATATGGTTAAGACCATCTTTGTATTTCAAATAGAAATTACATTTAATTTTATGCATCTTTTGCATGACAATTTACACGAGATAACGTGTCAACGTTTCCGATTGTCAGGTTGTCAATTAGCACAATATGTATTTGAGTCAATTATGCTGATCTGTTTGTCCGTTGGAAATCAGGTTAACCTCATTCTTAAATCTCACAATTTGATGAAAGAGCTCACGCGCGGATGCTCGGTGGATTGCTGCAGGGCAGGGCCGTGCGAGATGGCAGAGGCTAGCAGGGGCCCTCATGCGGGAGTGCATTGATTATGGCTGATGAAGGTGATCATAATGGTGCTTCTTTGTTATACAGATGCACCGCTGCTTTTTACACATTTGTTTTCTTGCACCGTTATTAATGTCGCTGTCATTTTTGTATATGAGAAATTAAGTTTCATAATATATATTCATATACTATATTTTTTTGCAAATTGGACCTGCATGGTACAGAGGCAATTTCGCTTGACTCACAATACAGAAGAGAGGCAGAGCATTTCAGACCTACAGTTTAAAGGGCAGCTGGGAAGTTACCATTAACAATTCGTATCTCTTCAGATTATCAAAACAATTAAAATACCATATAGCTCAGGAGTAACTGACCAATTAGCCTGTGTTTTGCAAAAGCAAAACATTAAAGTAAGATTTGGTACGGTACACAAATAAAAAAACTAGTGTCTTGTACTAAAGATTAATTACCGAAGTGATCAACAGAAGGTGTATATCGGATCGATTGCTATGCGGTAAAGGCTATATTGGACAGCCGGGACGTAACATTAGCGTAAGACTAAAAGAACACTAAAGGAACATTAAATAATCTCAAACACAGCTGTCAGCAGTGGCAGCGCATGCTTGCCAACAAGGACATTCAATTGATTTTGATAACATTGAAGTGTTATGCAAAACTAATTATGACTGGCCAAGACTAATTAGAGAATCCATCGAAATTGAGAAAAAGAAAAATAATTTCAACTGCTCTGATAGCTACAGACTTAGCGCAGCCTGGAATCGTATTATTAAGTAACTAGGGGTTGTTCGGGGGCACCTGTGGCCTTCAGCCAGGAAAGTTATGAAAAAAAATTCACACGAACGACGCATTCACGCAAGCACCCGATGCTCCGTTTTTAAGTTTTAAAATGAAACATCTTTGAATTGATTGTGTTTTGAATTATATAATTGTATTTCTTCATTAAAAGCTTATATCATTTTACATCTGGAAGACTTCATTGAAAAGGACATTTCGTGTGAATTTTCTCTCGTCGTTAAGTCGATGGCCTTGCTGGGGGTTCGGTTCGATGCGGACTTTCACCTGTTTGGGATTGCGGGATCGAGATAGGGCGACACAGAGCTGCTGGCCGTGCGAGAAGACTGCCGTCTGCAGATCGATTCTAACGTGATCGAACGTCTGTCCCTGCGCCTCCATCGTTCATGCAGGGGGCGCGTATGTTTGCAGCGCCCCCTGCATGAAAATGATGGAAAGTGCAGTGTTCATCACAGATAAAGTTGTGCGCTTATATATTATTAAGTAATACACAATACATATTGCAATTCCTTATAGAGGAGTCACATGCTAAGTGGCTGATTACTGATCTATTACATAATTGCAATACCCCCCCAACTCCGCCTCTGATCACGAACAGTGATGATGTCATCCTGCACTATTTAAGACCGAAAGCAGGTGGATGGCTTCACTATTCTGGCAAATCGCCCGAAGATGCTGGATGTAATTACCAGCGAAACGTCACGCTACTCAAATTGTAAATGTTGTGGGTTCACTCTTCAAACACACCGGTGGGCTGAAGAAGTAACTAATTGGCGTTTTGTTAACGTGACACATTTTTTACTGATTGGCCGTGTCAGGTGGCGGAGGGTTGCGACACATTTATAAATAACGCGATCTCACCCAGAAACCTTTATTATGAAGAATACTGGTCACGAAAGCGTACGTGTTAAACTACTCTTATCTCTGTTAACCCACAGCTACACTGGGATGAAGCGTCGTCGCCAATCCAACTCTATGCCTAAGGAGGAGGGAGGTTTTGCCAGACACGGCGTGATCACTCGTAGCAGAACATCACTGTGAGTTGACCTTCCCTCTCACTTTGAAATAGGCGAATGCACTTCAACAACCTCTCGATTTCAACATAATAGCAGAACAATAAGGGGACATGTACAACATTCATCCTCCATTGGTACCCCGCAACTCGTAATTTATCAAAACGCCACAAAGCACGAGATTTAAAGTGATGCAAGCTCTCCGCATCTCTAATGCCAATTTGCCCACTTGGCTTTTGGCACACGTTCTGTATGTAGACTTGAGTTAGCACCACCGGAAGGTTACGGCGACTTTGACAGACACATTCCTTTATGGCAACCTTCTCCGGAGCAGTCATGTTACGCCTACGGAGTAATAATAACGCAAAAAGAAAGTGCCTACTTCATACCGACCACAGAGGTGAAGGGTCAGATTGTTATTTTTTGTGTCTACTGTCACCTATTTGACCAGCAGTCAGTCACTCCGTTGGGAAATACTCCATAGGTCAGGCAGCCAGCGTTGGTTGTGAAAGAAGGGGTCATTTTCAGACGCGCGCTGCCATAACAGCGGAGCAGCAGACACGATGCGCTGCCGTGCGGAGGGTGAGCAGAGAGCAGCACTCCCACTAGTGCACTTGTCGCAAGGCCACCGCATTCTGCGGCGATCATTAACTTAAAAAAGAGTCAAATCGCTGCAATCTGTGTCAAAATGGACAGGCAACAAAAGTACATCGGTACATTGTTCATATAAATTATAGAGATGCTGTAATGTGCAGTGACAATGAAACTGGTGCTATTAAGAGCATTAAGGCAGCTCAAAAAACACTAGGTTCTGACATAAACCTGCGGGTTTATTTTGAGTGAAAAAGTAGCACGTGTAATGAGCGATTTCCGAGACACGTCGTGCAGAGGGCTTCTTCTTATTATTATTATTATTATTATTTATTTCTCACACTGGGCACAACACAGGCCGACATATAGCTACGTCTCCTCAACTGAGCTACACACAGCCGGCCTACTGCACGGTCCCATCGCCTACATCCCACCACACAGCTGGCCGACTGGTGTGACGATGACGGCGCTGGGAGCCGCGCAGAAGATCTTCGACGCGGCCGAACGACGGAGAGAGATGACGGCGAGCAGCGACGCAGCCACGACCCGGGACCCCACCGTAACAACCCCGAACCTTGGGTCCGCTCTCCCTTATATACCTCTCGGCATGGCCGGGCTGCACCTCTGGCCACGCCCCTTTCCAGAACCTTCTAGCAGGTTCCTGGAGCTTCCCGACTAACCCCACCTTTTACCTTTAACCCAGATACGCCCCCCCTTCTGATTAGTTGTTACATAACCTTGGTCATATCCTTGATTACTCTTCCAGGCCAGTGGGTGTCACCCTGTCATTACACATGTCAACCAAACATTCTGCACTCGCCATTATGTATTGTTTAGTGAACAAAAAAATAACAATACAATAACAATACGTGGTTGTGATGTATGGCTCTGATGTGTTTTTGTGCTGTACCACGTGTTGTTCAGCATGCTGTTGTTCAGCATGCATGGAAAAAAAACGGAGTATGTTCAGCAAGCTGTTCAATTTTTGGTCCCCTCCATATGGAGCAAAACGTCATGCAAAACGCACACGATACAACCCAAAAAATACATCAGAGGAAATAATAATGTTTGAACAGCTCTGTTAAGACCACATTTAAGAAAATATCTATTTTTCAACAGATAATAACAATAGCATCTTATATATGAGAGGCACATACATTCCCATGAGCTCTTTTTTCAGGAGGGCCCTGCATTGGAATGTTTGGCCAAGATATTTATGAGGTTTTTTTTTTTACTGTGGGAGGATTTAAACTGGATTTCAATTATAAAAGCAACATAGTTTATACGTAAAGAAACATTTAATAATTAATAATTCGGATTTGGTGAGAAACCAGCATACTGCACTGCCATCATGAGCTCTGTGTATCTTCCAACCTTGCCGATATAAGGAAGCCACTGGAGCTATGCGCCTTTAAATCTACATTAAACACTCCTTTCCTTGAGCTGCTTTTGGTGTTGAGTTTGTTGTCCTTTCCTGCACCTCCGATTAGCACGGTTGGGTACATACGGTGCAAAAGAAGCTCAAAATATATCCATACATAAAGTTCAGCCTCATGCTGCCATGCCTAGCACTGTGACTCTGGATCTCTATAATCTGTCACCTAGGTCAGTGGTGTATTTATGGCGGACTTTTCACAATAGCTCGAGAAGTGAACAGCCAGCGGACTAGTGGCAAGTGCATATTTGTGATGCCATCCCAGTGGATGAAACATAAGCCATTTTATGTGTTTAATGATACAGCTGCTTATATATGAATTGTATTGAATCTGCGGTTTAGAAGGAGATCATAGGATGCTGAGCTTCAATTTGTTTGCATCTTACCTAAAAAACACATGATTAGTTTTCCCATCTCAACCACTTGCACAGCACGCCAGGAAGCTGAGCATCAAAATAAAATGTGCAAGATTTCAGTCACCGCATCTAGTATGTAACCTGTTTGTCCATGTATATAAACAATTAAGATTGCTATTGCTTCAATAAGGAAAGTAATTTGTGATGTCACTGAAAAACAAGAATGCACAACTATGACCGATTTTGGCAGGATTTTTTTACGTGAAAAAAAAGTATTTTGTGGTTAGTTATTTCATTAAGCACTCGAGGTTGACAACATGCTATTATGAGACATTTGAAAGTGAATGTTCCAGTAAAAAAAAATGCTTTCATTTTATTTTGTTAAAAGAACAAAAATAATTGCTTTTCAACATGAACATTATTCAAAACATGACCTTGGACATACTGCTACATTTAAATTGTATTTAAGAGTAGTATTGAACATTTTAATAATACTCATAAATAAATAGTCGTGATAACAATTATTATTACATTTTGGCTACTTAGGTGTTTCATCAGCCCAGTCACCATTGAATTCACGCAGGAAAATTATCTCAAATGTTTTGTTTAAATTAACGTCACATATCCCAACAGTGAGATTTACAGTTATAAATCTATTTCGTGTTTTAGGTGACCAATATGCTTTACATTGGTTCAGTGAGCTACATTGGGCATCGGTTGAAAGAGGCCGAGTGAGGTAATCATCTACCGCGGTCATTCCTGACATGATGAAATGTTCTTATCACTGTAGAAGTTCATTTGATGGACTAATGCAATTCACCTAATGGGGGCGCCGCGGTGGCTAGGAGATGTTATCTCCCTCGCCTGCTATGCAGGAGGTCGTGTGTTCGACCCTGACGCCTGCTGCTGTATATTTGGAGTTCGCATGTTCTCCTCGTGGTCGCGTGGATTTTTCTCCGGGTCCTTGAACGTCCAGTGAAGTCGTATTTTACGGTTAATACGCCCGTGTGACCAGCCAGGGTGACCTGACTGATTTTAACCGCAAACCTCCACAACCAGCAGCTGAAGCGCCGTCGCCTACCACGTCGCTGCCCCATTCCTCTCACTCCACCCAGGCTTTGATTGGTTAACGTAATGGTCGCGGCCATGTGCTCTACCCATTTAACAGGTTGGCCGAGTGCTCCACCATGCTTATCGATTGCAACCGTTAGCCCTGGGGAGTGATTTCCTGGCGGCGTAACAGTCCACTGGTGGGAAATGTGTCAGCTTCTCCACATTGCAGGGCAGTATTTTTTGCAGCCTTGGTAAGAGCAGCTTTACAGTCAGAATGCTTTACCAATGAAAACAAGCAACCCCCTGCAACGTTTTGAAGAAATGCCCACCTGTACTGCATAGTTAAAATCAAAGAAAATGTAATATATCAAACTCTTAAAACGGATTACACAAAACAGTAACATTTAAAATTGACACACATGCTTACACTGACAAGATAACTCTGATTGTGATGTCCTGTAAAAAAATATAAATGCTGCTTTAGAAGTGGCATTGTGCTTTATATCCATGTTGATGACAAGTGATGACAATATCCAGTCACGTCACCTCTGCTGTAGGTCAGGCCCTCATTAAATATGGGCGGTGACTTTTATTATCTTCACGAAAAAGTTACGTGCGCAGAAAAGCGTTGTGTCACCATCGCTCACAGCGGTCGCTCGCCACGCGAAGGCTTGTACACATTTACTGTGCACTCTGAAGTATTGAGGGCCTTTGGCGACGCGCACTTTATGATGCAGCTCCCATCGCAGGTAAATTGTGCGGCGATGAAGCCATGGTGCGCATGAAGCACTCAGCTGCCAGGGCTGTGAGATGCCTGTAGAAGTCACTGGAGGATCAGGTTTCTGACCAAATCTGTACAGAGTTTGAGCTTCAGCCCTTGATTTCCCTTTATTTTTAATGAGGCACCCACGAGGTTGAATCAGCAATGCAAATGTTCAAGAAACTAATAATGCAGAGGCGAATTGGAAGTTCAAAAAGAGCTGTAGAATTAATATGTTCATACTTGGACTCCTTCATTTCCCTTAAGGACCAGTCATTGCCAATGATTTTATTTATCACCCAAAGTACATCCCAACTATAAGTTCGCTAAAACCGTGGAGATGGTAGAGACACCACGTAACCCAGTAGAAACAATTGGCCAATGTTTACCTCAGAAACGTGGAGTGAGTAGGTCAAGCACAACTTGTTAGCTATCAACCTGGATACGGCATTGCATAACAAGTTCTCAGGCTGGGGCCTTCAGCAGAGCTCTCCAAAATAACTGAGCGACTGAGACGAGGACGTGATGTATCTCGTGGTAGCTCGACTGGAAATGAGATCGTGAAGAACAATATATTTAGGAAGAGGTTTGCAAAGTCGAGGAGGTCGAGAGATGTATTATCAATTTTAGACATCAAGGTAGACATTTTTGATGGACTATGAACATATTCAACTTTCCTATTTAACGACAGTGCGTGTGGTGTTGTACAGGCCAGAGATTCCAGCTATACTCAGCGTATCGGTGCAGGTGATAGACAATAGAAATCGCACGGCAGGATCGGGGGTTTAGCAACTCATAAATTCAGCTGAAAACATGGGACGTGTGAAATTGCAGATGTTATCGGGACGAGGTTCCGATGGCTTGATGGAGGTTGGAGGAGGGCAAATTACTGATGCGTCCGTGCGTGAGTTGGCAACCAGAGGAGGGTGGCCAAGGACAGGACCTAAAGCCATGCGATGGGACACTGTGAAAACAGACCTTGGAGGGCAGTTGCCGACAATATGGGTAGCTATGGGATCTGGATGAAAAACAAGGGAGCTCTGGCAAAGTGCAGTGGCATCAATGGCACTGATCAGGATTTTGACCTCAGGTGTTAAACTGTTTGTGTCCAGTGGTAATCTTTCTAAAGGACGTCTGTCCATTCTGTTAAATTGTAACACACCACCGCAACCATATGCTGCGGTTGCAGAGTTCAAAAAGCCGTTTCTGAGAACAGATTTGTGGACGCAACAATTTCCTGAGAAAATGACATGGTCACCGACTGCATTCGGCATTAAAGTGCCCCCTTTGAGAGATTCATCCCGATGCACACACCATGTGATCTGACCCCATTTGATGTTACTGACCAAAAGACCCACAAGCATCATAACCAAGGATAGAAATAACTAAACCTTCCCAGAGAAGAATGTTGCATTTTTTTTTCAAACATTCTGATTTGAATCTGGTCTCACCACTTGCATGCAAGTGCTGTTCCTGTGCACTCCTCTAAACATAATGACCTTCCCCTGACCTCTTAGGAGAGGGCAAGGTATCATAGCGTGCAAATTCCCCACATCGAAATTGTGTATCCACCGAGGAAACTACCGCCAACAACCCCACCGAACGTGGCGCTAGTTTATTTACCCGTCTCTTAAGATACCTCGTCGTGTGAAGCACACGTCTCGTCAACAGGGGACTGGCCAAGTCACACCTAAGTTGTATTAACGGACCAGGCGAGGGCAGCAATTTTTCCTAGATCCAAGATTGTATCGAGCCCTAGAGCTCGGGGTTAAAACTCCCCCCCCCCCCCTCCTGCTCTTTATCAAAGATTGCTGCGGATTCTCTAATATCCTCGGGGAAGGGAGGACCTCAGTTTAACGTCCCACCCTTGCAAAACCCCAGCGCGTCGTGACACAGAGCAGCGACTGAGCAATGCATCGAGGGAGCAGTTGAATTCAGGTGAAGAGAGTTAAAGTCCAATCTACTCTGGTTCAAAGTCACACTCTCTTATGAGCATATATTGATGTGTTTTGCCTTTTCATACAAGTTTATGAGCAGTATTCTAAAACTGATTGTAAATTATGAGATTTAGTTTCTCTAGTTCAAATCTCAAAAAATTAGGCTGGGTTGTGGTGTGGCCATCAGCTATTTTACAGTAAAGGAAGCGTGGAAATAGGATTTGTTGATCATTCAGAGGTTGCGTGTGAGATATATATCTACCAGGCATTTGAAGCATTTCTAAATATGAAGGTAGGATATATAACATATCCTACCTTCATATAATTAAGTCAATCGTGAAATAGGTTTCAATGTACGTTGTTTTCGCCTTAGGTCGTGCTCTCCAGGGAAGCATCCCCAAAGTAAATACTGTAGCGGCCTTAATGTAATGACAATAACTATGAACTCGTTCCATGCTGAACGTTGTCCCGCGTGCCGTGCTAAGCACATGCACACTGAGATCTCAATCTGATATTTATTATCAACGAAGACAGCCCGGAATCGCTTCGTTCGGCACGTTGGGACGTGTGTAAATTGGTGGAGTAAATTGGTAATCCCGGAAAAGACATCGCGAGGACTGGAGTTTGGAAAACTGCTGAACGCAAGGGGGGGGGGGGGCAGTGCCGGATTATCCTCGTAGCAAAAGTATCATAATGCTACGGGCCCCACACTTTCAAGGGCCCCGCGCTAAATGCTTTCAAGCTATCAATTCCGGTTCAGTGATTCTGCACTTGCTCTATTACTATAGTACTATACTGCCTTCAACTTTTATGAACGACTGGGTGTTTAAGGTTAGCGATTTGTCGTATTATCTGGCTATACAGCAAATAAAAAAAATACAATTACTTTACTATGCAAGTATTTTTTTTTATATTTATGTGTTTTTATTTATTTAGGGCCCCTTTATAACATCATGCTACAAGGCGCCCGCACGAGCTTCATCCGGCACTGGGGAGAGAGACGTTCTGCGTGCGGCTTTGTGGGCCATCGCGAGCTGACTTCACGTGCGCCGCATGCAGAATCGGCTGCTTGAGTTATCAGCGCTGGTGGGGGGGGCGAGTCTTCTCGCCACGCGAAGCTACGCCGGTTCAGGCGCACAAAGTTGATAGAAACGTCGCTTCACACTTTGTCGTGTGCGCGCGCGTCTCGACATCGCAGGCCGTGCTTGGTGCTTGATCGACTGGAATGTCCGTTGTCCCCCCCCACCTCCTCCAAATAGCGAGTGAGCATTGCCAACAACAAAAGCACATTCGAGTCTAGATTTGTCGTCTATCATATCAGCCGGGTACCACTACACCACGCTCGCCCTCCCCCTACCCCACACCCCCACCCCTCCCCCCCTTGCTCCCCCCCCCCTTTCTTACCTATATAACCTCTAACCACGGCAACTCTCTTTTCCACTTCAGCAAAACATTTTCTTGCTGTGGTTTCCCCACCTGATGATGATTGCTTGTGTTGCAATCGAAACGTCGTGGTTTAATTTATTTTATTTTATACCTACGTGACTTTGCCGAAAGAACCAAAGAGTATAGCACATGGAGTGTTTTAAAAAACGCTCAGTACGGCGGTACTCGCACACATTCCTATTACACCGTGTCACGAAATGTTTTTTTGTGCCCATCTGTTACTCACCGGTCCGTAGCAGGTAGCTGAGTCATTGAACTGCAGACACTCCGTGTCACAGGGCACACATGTAGATCCATCCACAAACTCCCGGTAGGGTCTGGGAAAGAGAAAACCAACATCAGCATTCACATCAACTGCTGCTGTCAGCATTTGACTTGGAATTCAAACGGATTTTTTTTTACCATTCTAATTTTAAATATCTTTTTGTTATTTATTTTCTTGTGCAGCGACTGGTAACCAAGCAGAGGCAATGGACTCAGCACCCATACGAACCTACTTTAATCATGTTTGCCAGCCCATATCTGGACCCACAAACTCAGAAGGGGTTTTGTTCTCTCACAATACATTATTAGTCAGCTTTTTCGAATGCATTGTCAAATGAGCCACAGTTAATCACGCATTACACACGCATTTATACCTACATACCGTATGAAAAATATATTTCTGTATTGATACATTCATTTAACTTTTCAAGTCAAATCTGGAATAATTATGAATGCAACAACTAACAAAATGGAATAAAAAATTTCGTTTTGAATATGGAATATATTTTCTTGCAAGAGCAACGGGCCGCAGTAGCTGCAGCGTGTGAGATACGGAGGGTTTAGTGGTACATGATGTGCTCAGCCGCACCTTGAGATCAGTGCATGCTAAACTGTTGTTGGTTCCGATAAGGTGTTTAATATCAGAAGGGTTGAGGGGCTTCAGGTATGCTCTCTGCCTTTGGAACCCCATCCCAACCCATAGCAGGAATATTGCTGGCACAATGAGTGGGTGAATTAGTGAGTGGGTGGGTAGGTGGGTGGGTGAGTGGTGAGGCAAATGGGTGAGTTCATAGGTTATATCAATTTCAGGAATGCAGACCCAATAACATTTTGAAGCGAAATGTAAACATTTTTCTTTCATTTGCTTATCCTGAAGCTGGATTGATGAGCCAATTTTGTTTCGCTCTATCGTCAACGTTGTAATTGTAAAGTTCCTCGGGAAGATTCTGCGGGTGAGGAGCGCAACGCGCGAGGCCATGTGTCCCGTATTGTATCGTGGCGGCGTTCCCCTCACCCACTGGCGGTGTAGCAAGCCTCCACACAGGCGCGCCCACGGCTGAAGAACCTGCAGGAGATGCACTGGTCAGGGCCCGGTCCCCAGCAGCCGTAGTTCGAGCACAAAGGGTCACACAGCATGCCCTCTGAGGCTGCACACGCAAAGGGGCATACGTACACACGCGTGTGCACACGCGCACACACATGTGAACAGATGTGTCGGTGTGTGTATGTGTGTATGTATCAGCCAGTCATCTCGGTCATCTCAGTCAGTCGACCCGTGGCACCTGGGTCTGCCCCGTGACCTCCTGCCAGCGGGCGTTCGACACTTCACGTGGTCTCAAGGTGCACATGGCCTGGCACAAGCGTCGTGGTGACGTCACCGCCACTTAGTGGCGAATGGCGCTTGTTGTTGTGTATATATGGATGCAAGCGCACACAACTGCTGTGCACATATGCAGAGAGGTACAGTAATTATAATTCTTGTCGGTGAGACTCATCAAGGGTGTCAAAGGGAGGACTAACCTGCAGTTTACTTTCACTTTGTATCGCGTATCTCAGCAGTCAGAGATGGTTCCATAATTAAATGATGGCAATGATTTTCAAAACCATGTCAGGTTCCTATCGCTAAAAGCTGCAGCTAAAAACGGGCTGCTCTCATGTTAACTTTGACGAATTGCTTTGAATGTGACACTTCCACACGCCATTCACTCTGAGTGGTGTATGCCACTAAGCTGTACGATCAGCTGAATATATTCCAGGCAGAATATATCAGCGCCACACATGCCACACAAATACTGCAATGTGCACCAGACCCCAAATCTGGGTGTGAGATTGTAAGGCAAAGTGGTAGACGTGGCGTAGCCATTTAATCGATTCAGTAATTTGGAGGCAGCGTTGGTGTTTCATCCAGGGAAGATCATCTGTGAGACCCCCCCATATGCTGGGATGATATCTAGCTAGGAGATGGCAGTGGAGCAAGTGGGCCCATGACCTATTCATGCAAAGCTTTGAGTGGTTTCAGCCCATGCATTGGTCTCCTTTGGAGTATGTGGTTTACGATACCATTTGCGAAACATGCATTAAGACAGTTTGGCCAAGCTTCCCAATGCAGGGTCCTCTCACATGTGTGCACGTACGTTGAACTTCTTTCGCGCCGCACGGAGCCAACCGCGCTAATCGGAGGTGCGGGGGCAGAAGGACAACAAACTAAACGCAGAAAAGCAGTTCTAAAGAAATTCGTTTCCATTGAGGCCTTCTCGCTTAAATAATAACCAGGCTCGTTTGTGAATGGCAGGCAGAGGGCGACAGTCAAGGGGGATAGACGCACTGCAGTTGGGGGGAGGCTTGTTGTCGTGGATGAAGGGCGTCTGTCGCTCGCTCATGAACACCGACGTCCAGTTGATGGTGTTGTAGTAGCAGAGGCGCTCGTTCTGCTTCAAGTAGACGTTGCCGGCGCTGATCTCGTGCAGCGATGCCAGGCCGAGCGCCGTCACCGTGGGAATACGTGCCACGAGCAGCGAGAAGCCCCTGAAGGGATTGACACAGAGCGCCGTCAACGGTTGGATTCGACCTGCCTCGATTAAGCGGCGTCTTGAGACAGCTGCACCAAAACAGTGGAATGCGGGCAACCCTAGGAAACGGAACGGATATGTATTTATTTGAAAATAGACGTTCAGTCATAGGCAGAGGGAAAGGGGAAGGTCCTTGAGGCTGGGCTAGAAAAGGTACAGGGGATCGACAACACAGATAGTTAACTAAAACTACACTATAATTATTTTTTTTACCAGGTAAGGCCCACTTAGCTATGTAGCTTTATTTTAGAAGTGACCTGGCCACAAATGATCGCCCTACGAAGTGGAATATTACGTGGCATATTTATAGCAGCCAAATACTCTAAACGCATGTTGAATTTAAATGTGGAAGGAAAAACCGGAGGACCAGGAGAAAAATCCACGAGGCCACGGGGAGAACATGCCAACACCAGATATGCAGACGTCAGGGTCGAGATCGAACCCACGACCTCCTGTATACCAGGCGAGGTGGGTGACATCTCGCTATTGTTGCGCCCATGGGGGAATGGGGCTCTGTATTGTGGAGACAGCAGAGGAGAAAAGCGACTTGGCGTTGGGTGAGGAATGTCTGGGGGCTATGACAAAAGGCCTTGAAAGGAGATGGCCTAGGTATGGGAAAAGAGCTATTCGTGCGGTGGTGATCACCAAAAGTGACTGGTGCTACTTATTGTGAGAAGATGGACTTGGTGTTGGAGATGACGAGATTGAGAGTGTGACCATGAGAGCGAGCAGGAGAGGAGATAGATCCATGTTTGCCAAGAGTGACTGGAATACGATTGAATACCATTCGACGGATCATCAACATGGATGTTCAAATAATTATTGGTAAAGATGAGTGGAGAAGGGAGAACTGAGTTCGAGGTTAGACCTTGAAAGTCAGACGTGAAGGTTGCATTTGGCTTCGGTGGATGGTAGATGACAGAGAGTTTGAGGGTGTAAGGTAGTGGAATATGAAGGAACAGATGCTAACACAGAAATAAAAATTAACATTGTACGGTGTGAAAGAAGTTTAACCTCCATACAATACCTAACTTATGGAATAACCAGTTAAGAACCACCTGTATCAGCACAGGCTGTGACGGCATCTGGATTTTAGGAATTATTTGTTATACTAATGCTCCATAAAAAGGTAGTACAATGACACATCACTCAACTTAGATTTATTAGGTTGTAAATCCACATAATTTGCATTAGCATGCTAGGGTACTTCATAATTAAAACTCTGACAACAATAATACTACTGTAATAAAAATTAATTGGCCAATCAGCCCAGCTCAAGGATACGTTCATGGAACACAAATTTATTGTTACATTTGACTTATAAGATTTGACTGTGACTGCAATCCTACTGGGATCATAAACATGAAAACTTTTTGTTTCAAGTAGTTTGTTTTTGCCAATATACCTTGAAAAATATACAAAGTATCGCATGCATTTTAAATATGAATATATTTATTTAAAAAGTAATGTTTCCATTTTTTTTTTTACAAATGAATTATAATTAATTGGATATTTAAAAATAAACATGAAAAGTACACACAGGGTAATAAGAGGAATTTCTGAAGAACACAGGACATCAATATGGAACAAGCTGTCCATGCAGTCTGATCTGTCAAGGCCATTACACTTCATACCTTTGTAAAACTCTGCCACGAATTGTGGTCAAGTTCTCAAACACCCCAAAGTCTGTCATGTTCCGTGGCCAGGCCTGGATCATCAAATAGCCTGTAAAAAATCACGGTAATACATTTTTAACTTTAAAGCCATTACAATGTACTTTGTTCATGACTAAAGCTGCTTATAGCCATAATTATATGCTCGTAGCTGCAATTAAAAACATCTATTTACATTTTTGGGCATGGAAAAGTGAGGTATGAAAATACATTCGCTGGTAAAAATGTAAAATAATGGTATCGTCACTGGTTAAGTAACAGGCTCAGAGGCTGAACATATTTAACTTAGGGTGTCGGTAAACAAACGCTGCCATAAAACTGAAACACACATTGTTGGTGTAGTAGTACATGCCTCTAATAAAGCTATTGAGGCAGAGTTGGCGAATCATGCAAAGATCACAACATGAACGAGATTCCTAAAGTTATTTTAGAAGATGGCAGTACAGCACGTGTGTGTGCGTCCCATCTGGGTGGACGTTTAAGTGCTGTCCGTTTGTATACAAGGCCTCCTGAATATGAATCTCGCGACTCACGGCCACTTCCCCGGATGGATGAATAACTATGACTATTACGTTTTGTAACGAGACGGGATTTGGTAAGGGATTGTTTGTTGACGATGGTGGGCCCACTCTGCAATGAAAGGCTTTAACAGCAGGGATTTCGTTGCACAGTAGCAGAGGAAATCATTAGCACCCATGCAGATTGTGGCAAGCTGAGCAGGACTTTGTGGCCAATGTTCAAAATAGCTGCGAGGTGGCTCATGCTACTAATCCATATTTGTAAGCACCCACATTCGTTACGTTTTAGAATTAAGAGTCCTTTATTTTACAGGGTAAAAAAACACTGATATTCGTGTGAACTTTGCAAGAAGAAAAAATACACGAGCACTGTTAATAATTGATTGTCGGGTAGTTTCAACTATCATCACCTGTTTAATACATTTATTGTGCTGTTTTCTGAAATGAACGAAATCCCTTCGTTTGTTCATTTCGAGTATTTCAATAAAACTCGCCCAAAATAAATAACCCCTTTTCCATTGCTCAAGGCCACTACATATGCAATTATCAATACAACCTATATGCTATATTGTTTACAGAAATCAAAAAGAACAACAACCCATGAACAATGGACAGTATTTTGTCTTTAGTTTACCTGTGACTTCCTTGACGCTGCGAAACACATTTAACTTTTCAGGTTCAAGGGGAGGGATTTTCATGTACGAATCCCTGAAAAGAATACAAGAAAATTCACAACACAAATGAATATACAACAAATAATATGTGGATTTGCTGCTATTATCTGCGGCCTTAGTAGCCTCCAAAAGGCACAAACTACCACGTCAAAGAGCCACCAGCACCATATTGTGCCTCTGTCTCTTGGATGAGAATAAAACTCCACGTTCTCCATTGTGCATGCATTATGTAACCTGGCACCGGCAATCCCAAACAATAACTCAATCTAGATGCTAATGCAATGGACATAAATAACACAGACGCAATAATGCCAGAAATGCAACATTGAGTATGCACGGGACGGGAAAATATACGAAAGGAAGAGTGATCCTCCCTTGTTCCGTGGGCAATTTTACTTGTAAAGTGCCTTTTGTTCACTACAAAGTGCATCAGTTGCACGGGAAGTGGAACTCTTCCACACCGGTAAACTGTGGCCACTTCCACAATGTTGCAATTTGTCTCGATGTTGCATTTCATCGCAGCGCACACTCGGTCACAAAACTCTCCAGCGTTATCACATTCACTCGGGAAAAAAAAACATTGACGCTACAAGCTGTCTCAGGGATATGGGGGGGGGGGGGTATTGTTGACTGAGTACTGCTTTGAATGTTCTTTGCAGTCTCGTTAGAATCTCAGCAGGTATAGCTGTAAATATAGCTCTCATGTAGCGCATCAAAGACATGGAACCCCGATGTGTGATGCTGCATTTCACGTAAATTATAATTTAATACTATGTAGAGTACTGACTTAAACGCAAACCAAAATAGCAATATAATTTGCAGTAAATAAACAACAGAAGAGACAATAATGAACAATTATTTTACTCCATGAGGCATTATGGTTTGCATTATAACGCTAATTATGAATTCATCAAGCGTGCTAATGAGAATAAAGTAATTGGAGTATAATACTTCTCAATACCTGTGTGTATTTAAACATCTGGCTCAACATTCCCATCAATATAAGATATAATGGACATAATGTAATATGCAGTGTAAAGAGTCTGAAAACAAATGCATTTCTAGATATTCTACAAGATACCGGAGGGCTGATTTATTGAAGATGGGGGGGGGGGGGGGGAAATAAGCGTGAAGAACAAACGTATTGTTATTTATTTTTGTCTGTTTTTAAACAAGAATGGAAGGTTACCGAGGTCACAGAGACAGAGAGAGAACAAAAACTACGAGTCTCATAAAGCAGAAAATAAAATGTGAGATTGAGGGCTCCGGTCACACGCCCGAAGTTGAACGGCGTTGAGTTAGCAGGTGCGGACGACCAGGGGAAGGCAGTGCAGAGACATTGAGGCGCAGCAGAGAACGAATGGTGACCTCCCAGCGCTTGCCGGCTACATCCCGCACGGACATTGCCAACCAGCAGACGGCACCAGCGCAGGGGCTGGAGTCAAACGGTGGACATGCGAGAATGCGCGCCGACTGCGTACCCCTTGATCCCCGTGACGAGGAAGGCGATGTTCCCGTTGATCTTCGTGCAGTTCTCAAACGTGTCGATGTTTGAAGCGTCCACGGTCTGCGCGTGGCTCAAGTTTCCCGTCCCGATGCCATCGCACGCTGCAAAACCAAAGGGTCGTCCGCGCGCATTCCTTAACTCCTCGGTCAGCACGTGGTAGCTGTCAGCTTCACGCTGAATTTTTTTCGATTTAAAGCTTCCGTGACTGCAGGGATTCATCTTCTTGGTTCTTTCGGTAAAGTCACGTAGAATGGAAATAATAAAATAATAAAAATAAAACATTATAAAATAATTCTCACGACGTTTCGGCCACAACGCAAGCAGCCGTCCTCAGATAAAGAACAGATCTGTCGGGAAGACAGAGTCTTCAGACTTCTTCCCGACAGACCTGTTCTTCACCTTATTTATTTTATAATGTTTTATTATTTTATTATTTCCATTCTACGTGACTTTACCGAAAGAACCAAGAATAAGCGTCACGCTGCTCTACCCTCAACCATTTCTTACAGAAGCCCCCGTGATCGTGTTCGCGTGGATCCCACCCAGCCCACGTGACATACATAACAATCCAAAACCACCTGTGCCGTGGTATTCAAGGCCACGTAAAAAAGCAAGAAAAAAACCAAAAAATTAATCACATTCCTCATCCATTTCAGTCATTCGTGAACTTTAATATAAAAGTATAATTTTCCCCTTTGCGTGGGACATTTGAACATGTGACATATTTCCTATATATTTCATTTTTCATGAATTTTGAATGAGGGTGGCTTGAATTCAAACTAACACGGTTAATGGAGCTAAGAATGCACGAATCCGATCCAAGAATAGAAATCTTCCTTGCCATCATCTCGCATCACATCACGGCCTTTCTGTATCACTGCAGTACTCAGATGACGTGTACGTGATGAGCCACTTCGTTGAGCTATCATTTGTGGCAAGGTCGCTTCTGAAATATAAATGAATAGCTCAGTGGACTTTACCGGATAATATTTTTTAAAACGTTTTATTTGTATACATTTTAAGTGGTTTGTTTACCTTTCCTATAATTTGCACTGCTATCGTATTTTTGCTTTTTTTTATTGTTGCAACGTCTTAACCCCCCCCCCCCGCGCCCCCGACTGGACATGTGTGAAAAAGAGCTTCATAGCTCATCTGATTCCTCCTGCAGTACAATAAAATATTCTGATTCCGATGAGCTCGGCTGTGTTTCATTTTGATAGTCTGTTGTTATTTCAAAAGAATGTCCAATAATATATGAAGCTACGCACTTAATAATCCTGGCTCTCCCATAAGTGATGTTCACTTTACACTCCTGGAATGGTACCTCTGCTATTGGAGCTACGAGAACTGCCATGGTACATCATTGTACGAAGCGAATACACCGAAGCGAATAATCACACTGCAACTAAAGCTACAACGTAACAAAGCCCAAGGTCCAATGTCAATGTTTATAGATTAACCAGTCGTCATCTAGCAAAGTGACTGATTGTTAAGTAACTCAGCAGGGTGACGGGCTATTCAATTAATTTAGTTTATTCAATTAAAACATTGGGGTGTCGTGTGCGTGGGGGTCTCAAACACAGATAATTGCGGTATCGGTTAACCGCCCCGTGTCTGCATCTCTGGCCAGCATTGCCTAGGATGCACCATCTGTTTAATTATTAAGTCACACCGTGCCCTGTTCTCCATGGTCACAGCTTGGTGTACATTGTTAACACAACCCCTGTGGTGGCTGAGATATGGTATGGGAGGCAATTGGCAACTTGAGTGGGTACCAACCTCCGCTTTGATTGTTTAGTTCCAAGCAGAAGGGCTGAAGTCTTGATTTTAAAGGGCAGCTGTATAGGTTACGTCAATAATAACATCACAAACAAAAAACAAGCGTCGCGACTACGACATTAGATAATGACAGACCAGCTTTGTCACACGAAATTAAGCAGCTCCTTCAGGCTCTCCGAATGTGCGTTCGGACTGAACCACGCACTGGTCGCCATCGATGTCCAACGTTTCGCACATAGCATCTTGAGCGAAACGTCAGACACCATGCCGAACGGGAACACACATTGACGAGCCATGCAGCGCAACCGCGGCATTGTTCAATACCATTCTTCATTCTTGAGCAACACTGCTCAGCGGTTTGTTCTTGTGCCAATATGTCCTCATGAGATCAACGGCAGTGCAACACCTGACGTTACGAAGGTCTCTGCCACCAATACTGGAATGTGGAACTTCTGCCACTGGCTCAGGGCCACCAAGGGACATGATCAACGGTCCTCTGTCCCTTTGAACAGGGGAGACAGATGCTTTGACTCTGAACATTTAGTGAGGATGAGGTGAGGTGCTGGGCTGCTACTAATGAAGATGGTTCTATCTCCGTGGATGCGCAGGATTCAAAGAAGCTGAGTGCAGAATATCTGCCGGTGTTGGCGAAATGTTCTCAGAACAACAAGAGCCCATTAACTCGACACCGAGGCAACGCTCTGTCACATCTTTATCGCTTTCACTTCGCAGCGGCCACGCATGTGCGGTTGCACGCGAGAACCGCGATGCAACGGAGGTCTGCGCCCCCTTTCAGGGTGCATGTCGCGAGTCGTGAAGAACACAAAAAACAACTCGTGAGAGTGAATGTGGGAGTAGGGATGGTGGTGTGTCTCCATCTCCCTACCTTTGGTGGGACAGACGTGAGTGCAGCTCTCACACTTCTTCTTGCCCTGCTTCTCCACCTCGTGCTTGCCGGCCGGGCAGGCTCGCACACACGAGTTGTAGTCCACCACGAAGTTATCTGCGGAAACGGCACGGACATCACCGCAGTGTTTTCTCGCCTTACTCGATGAATAAAAAAAATCAACGTGCACGTCACCACCAACGTGGGCGATCGAGTCGGGGAAAAGCTGCTCGGTGCTCAGGTGAGTGTTGGGTAGTGGTCATCTCTCTTGGCGGCCCTTGGCTCGTGGTGAAAATTCCATATTCCTGTGGTGAAGGCCGATCTCTACATGGGACGACCATAGCATTTTGTATTGGCCCTCACAGCAATGATGGGCTGATTTGATTCCCAACAAGAATTTGAACGTCCAAATTTCTATTTTCGAGTCAAACTCTCTGCGCAGCATCACCTATCACAGGCATGCAGGGAGTGCGTGCCTATAATGCTGTTTCGCAGTAGAAGTTTATGATTTGTGGAACCATCAGCATGTGGCTCATATCAAAAGCAGTGTGTTACCAAACTGTATAAACACGTTTATTTAGAAGCGTAAAGGTTTGTATTAATATAATATTGATTGTTAATTAAAAAAAAGTGTGCGTTGGTTAGAAGACGTCACGAGAAGGGATGATGGCCGGTCGTCAAGACTAACAATCGAGTGGCAACAAAAGGATGGAATGTGCCCGAGAGGAGACCCACCATGGAGATGGACTGATGGAATCAACCCATGTGCAGGTGCTAGATGGATTTTTGCAATGCAAGACCGTGAGATGAGGCGATAACTTGCAGAGGCATTCATCCAGCTGTGACCACATTATGGTTTATGAAGGTTTTACGTAATTAAGGCCATAACCCCAATAAACATACACAATACCAATTTGATATAGTAACTTTGAATTAGAAGATCTTAGGATTCGTGTATTGCAATTGGCAGTTGCAGTAACTTGGGTAACTGGTATATACTATTAGTACTGATATCGTTATGGACTCTTAAAAATGCTATATAATATTAATATACATACCAGAATTAATACAACCCATTATCTGCCAGAGTTTGGAAAAATAAATTCAGATTTTTTTTTTAAAGCTTTCGTGACTGCAGGGATTCATATTCTTGGTTCTATCGATAGTATTGTTATTATTTTATTATTTCACTTCTACGTGACTTTACCGAAAGAACCAAAAATATAAATTCAGAATTGTTTGGGAGTAAAGTAAAATACTGCAAAGATGCGAATCCGTGAAAAATATCGAGGGTCACGCGTAAATACCCCTCTACTCCTCTCCACGGTGCACGTCCTGGTTTTTGTATCGCGCTTAGAGATGTATATTTATTTAGATCCTTCTGTAAACACCGATTGTTTTGTTACATTTAGTAGCATGTGTCATATTAGTATCAGTCAACTCAAAGTCTCCTCATTCTGTAATGAGCATTGGTTGGCGCTCGTATCCTGAGACAGTGATGGACATTCCACATTCCCATGGTGGGGCCCAGTAGCTCTAAAGGGCTAGGCCAGGTTGACCCCCGACTCAACCTCAACGTGATGTTACGAGTCAAGCGCTGTAAAGACAGCTCCTCCAAGCAGGGTGCAGTGTTAGTGGTGTTGCTGACATTGCCACCGAATGTGAAGAAGAGGAAGAAGATAAAACATCACAAAAGTGCCATTCAAGCTCTATGACCACGGCTCATCTGTATGAGCAATAATCTGAGGTGCCTGATAACAGCAACGCGTAAAATAACAGCGACCTCGCTGTCCTTGGAGGGAACATTAAGCAGGGCTGTGGCTGGGAGATTCCTGGGGGGGATGAAAAAGATCCTCGGTTGCACTGCTTGGTCGGAAATGTCATTGTTTGTGTCAGGGTGAGAATTTACGGACATTTAGACTTCAGTGTCAACATTTCGATGAAGTAAGTCAGGGTCTCCATATAAACAAAATTTACGGAGCGTTATGTGTCTGCCATGCATGAGAATTTAAAACATAAACAAAAAAAAAAGAAATTTAATTTTGAATGACTGTACCCCTAGTTCATTTTCGTATTTGATGAACGGAGACTTTATTTTACGCAATAATTAAACCAGTGTAATTAAACTTAAATCAGTTTAAATTACTCAAGTCTGGTGATCAATGCATGCACAAGAAACCGCCATGTACGATTTATTTTGCGTTTGACTTGGTTGAATGCCAGCTTTAAAAATAAAAGTGTCAATTTCATTGCAATACAATAATCTCATTACAGAGTACATGGGAAGGTGCGCCCCCTACTGTGTAGAGTATGAAAAGGTCACGATAAATATATATTTTTAAGTGAACAATCTCTTCCAAATATGCTGGGTCCATCACACACTGCACGCATCAATGCATTGATGGAACTCAATTCTTGCACTCACAATGCATGCGTCGTGTGTGAAAATATTACTTTAGAGTCACATTTGCTTTATTAAATTACCATAGTTCACGTGACCCCTGCAGCCACTTGAAATGCTACATTGCACCATAATTTAAGAAAGAAAATTACGCTTGAGTCAAATCACAACCCCGAATCGTGGCATTTTACCAAGTCGTAAAGTTGGGAGGCATTCACAGGCCGACTGGACACGTGATGTTTTATGGACATGGTCACCATGGTTACCATGGTCACGATGTCCATTTTTTTTTACTTAATTCAGTCACACTCAGCTCAGACAGTATATTATGAAATGAAAAAAAGACAATCCCTAACAAAGCCAGAATCTAGCTACTAAGGAGGCAGGTAAGGAAAAACTCATTGAAGACACAGTAGGGGAGATGGTGTGCCTGGCCCCTAAGAGGTCACGTTGTTCCACTGTCAGTAGGGGGCTTCGGTAATGGAACAGAACTCTGCTTTGTAACTGATGTGGGCAACCCATCTGGGATAAACAAATGTTTTGAACAATTCAGTGCAAAAGCATGGTGCAGGTCTAGCTGTACTGAATGTGGCATACGTGGACACTCCTTGACGCAGATGGCCCCATAGCTGTACTTGACGTCGGGATTTTCCTCCAGCTGGAAACTCACAGGATTGTAGATCATAGGTGGGGGGCAGTGGCTCACGCAGGCACCGCTATCATTGAAGTTCTTGCAGGCCTGCAGTACACACACGGAAACACACACCGTGAAGCACGATACTCACATGTGTACCCAAGCAGCCACCACTGCTGCCACTTGTTCGTAAGTTGGAGTCAGTGGGCCCTATTCATTTAGAGTTTTTCGACCATCAATCCACCAACTAATGCGAACATTGCTGCCATCTTCATACAAAATCTGAAAATTGTAATTCTGCAATTTGCAATTCCTGTGTGGATGATTGCATACACAAACCCAACTGTGCTGCCACGTCTTGTGCAAAAATTGCGGAGTGGTCTAAAGTGGGTGGGGTTAGGGCAGGGGTGGAATTGTTAAACGAGGATGTGAAAACCTTTTTTTTACCGTTGTGCAGAATTACAACAATCGTGCTTTGATGGATTGGCTTGTGTTGGGACCACTGAAAGGGCATGTCCACTCATACCAGGGTGGCGGGATGTTAACTACCTCGCCTGGTATACAGGAGGTCGTGGGTTCGATCCCAACCCTAATGCCTGCTGTATATTTGGAGTTTGCACGCTCTTCCTGTGTTCGTGTGGATTTTTCTCCGGGTCCTCTGGGTTTTCTCTCCACATTTAGAATCAATACGCAAATAGAGTATTTTGCCGCAATACATTTCCACATGACAAGCCACTTCGTTGTTCTATCACTTGTGGCCAGGTCGCTTCTGAAAAAGAGCAGTATAGCTCAGTGGGACCATACCTGGTAAACTAAAAATAGTTACGTTTAATAGTTTAATATATTACACAAAAATTAACGTGGGCGTGTATGGCAAGTTCATTCTGCAATCTCTTTCGTAGGAGAACTTATCAGCAAGTTCTTGGCTGCCAAACATCGTCCTGAAAATGGCCAAATGGAAGCTCCATACTGAGTACTAAGACTTATTTAAAAGAGTGGTTTGAAAATGGGAGGAAACTGGGGTGCCCACAGCACTATACATTGAGTTTGTATGCGACATTGCCTTGTGCGTTGAACCCGGCTCAATAGTGTACGTGAATGTATCTTGCCAATTACATCCAGTAACCAAGAAGCATTTGTTTAACAAACCTGACGAGACACAGAAGGTCAAAACTGGTCCAGAACTACCCTGCTTCAACAAATGTGCCTATTTAAAATTGGTCTGGGAAGCCAATAGGCTGACTAAAGTATATACGCTTAGTACAATGTGCAGAGACACAGCACCGAGTTGTGCTTATAGAATACGGGGTTCTCTCTTAATGCTCCATGCAGAATGAGTGCGTGCATGCAGAGGGCGCATTGCGGGACTCACAAAGCAGTGGGTGTCCCGTGGTCCCGAGCAGCCGGCCGCACACTGGGAATGGCAGCACTCACTGGGGCTGGGCCCATAGCAGCGGCCGTCGCATTGTCTCGCGCACAGCAGCTGGGTGACTGCCAAGGCAGAGCACACACCAGACAGCACACAGCACACCAGACAGCACACACAGCGTGAGGCACCAGACAGCACACCAGACAGCACACCAGACAGCACACCAGACAGCACACCACACAGCACACAGCACACCAGACAGCACACCACACAGCAGACCACACAGCACACAGCACACCAGACAGCACACCAGACAGCACACCAGACAGAACACCAGAAGGCACACCAGACGGGATGTACAACACCAGTGGTTTATAAGCATTCAACGTTTTTCCTACAAATCTAATTTGACTAACGGAAGTTATGAAGCAGAGGTCTCTTCAATCATCATAATCGAGAGCAACCGCAGTGATGTAGTTGTGGCAGAGAACAGCCCTGGTCAAGAAACCACGAATAATGTCACATAGCTCACTCGGAGAGCCTGTGTTACTTGTCACTGGGAAGACACTCCTGTGCTACCAGTGTAGGTGTGTTCTTAGAAACCAATAATATTTTTTTGCAATTATGTTCAGGTTGGTATTCTCCACATGAATTAGTCACTGGACTAAGGTTGTAAACACATGACAATGCAGCAAGTGGGTTAGGCGACAATCTGTCCACATCCATAATTGTATGCGTGGGCGTTCGAGGCATTCTGGTTTACACCAACATGCGAGGCACTCGTGAACACGGGACTGTGAACCTAACGATGATTTGTATTATTTTCTAATGAATCATCAAACTTGCCCTGACCAGTGCAGGACACACAGCATCGGTAACATATCTGCTGCAGAAGCGATGCATGGCCTGATTAACGCAGCTATGTGCGTCCAGTAATTTGGCCATCACTTTGCCAATATTTTGTCGAATGATGGCCATTTCTGCATGAAATAGGAAACATTCCGCAAAAAAGTTAAAATTCCACCACGACTCACGGCACGATTGCAGAATGGCAACAATTGGATGGGGTGTAGGTGCGACCTGACACGCGGAAAGTTACCCCAAACATGCAAACACGTAATTGACAAGAGTCATACAATTACTCACCTTGATGGAGGGCAGGGGAAGTCTCTCACACACACACACATTATTAACGTGTGTGCACTCATGTGTGAGACAGATGAAGCCTGACTAGTCGGCTCGCATCGTCGAGATGAGGATCGAGCGAGCGAGCGAGCTGAGCACACAGGGCTCTGGCTACACTCGGCACTCCCCCAGATACGACTGATGGACTGTGGGATTCGTTGCGGAGTGAGGCTCCATCGAGTCGTGCCAAAAAAATCATTTGTCACGTGAATTAGGCAGAATTAATTGTGGAATTTCCACATTATTTTGAAAATTCTGCTTGTGGACTGAATCGAACTCCACGTACATTAATCAGGCTTAAAAGCCTAAACTAAACAAAGTCTGCACATTTCTGGAAGATATTGATTCAAAATGTGTATGCTTTTATGTACCTTTAAATTTTACTTCAAAGCGCTTGTTAAAATGGATTCAGCTGAGGTTCAGAGCAATTCAATAAGCACGCACCTGCTGTGTGTAATTAACTTACATTTCTGACAGTATTCAGGTCCTGCACCCCAGCAGTGGTTATTACAGCTTCCATAGCACAGGTCGCCTGCAAGAGAAGAGCAGGCAACAACGTTACGCTAAACAGATTGTACGTGAGCACACCGCTGTGCGTTCTGTGTCTTTGGCACTAAATGTCTGAACCTGGGATGGAGCCTGACCAGTGCACTCAATCTCATCGGATCATGGAAGATCATTTTCATCAAGGGTCGAACCATTTCAATCGTGCATCATTGGGTGACCACCGTTCACAAGCGACAGGCGTCGTCGGCACTGCGGGCAGGAGAGGGCAGTGCAGTGAGACCCATTCGTGCCCCGTGCTCCTTTCCACCTTCACCAACCCACGACTGACCACCACGATGAAGTATGGTCAAATATTACTCGCGGTAAGCTGTGGGTAGGCCAACATCCAGCAGTGGATTGACAACACCTGTACAGTATATTTGAA
The DNA here is from genome assembly GCF_015708825.2 of Lethenteron reissneri. NCBI lineage: Eukaryota > Metazoa > Chordata > Hyperoartia > Petromyzontiformes > Petromyzontidae > Lethenteron > Lethenteron reissneri. The sequence continues at coordinate 2,297,260 of NC_083798.1, read as the reverse complement.
TCGATTATTCGTTGGTATATCTCCACGTTCGAATGAGCATACGATTTTGGTATTATCCATCGGTGGTCCTCAGCCAGTCGTGGAATTCCATATTATCATGGCAGGGGTTAATTTCCATGGATAGAACACTCTTGACTTCTGACAGAGTAGTGTTTATTGATTCTGGACGGATGACGATTCAAATTCATCACCAACTGAGATTCTAGCTCAACACCTTACACGTACCACAGTGCCACCTGGCCAGACAAATGACACATACACTCCAGTAAATATACAGGATTATATAACCACCACTGCCCAACAGCAGCCTACTACACCTAGATTCGCTCACCAATGTGTTATATCCGCATGTAAATAAAAGTAGTTTTAGTTAATTGGCCTATTTGGTTTCCACACCAATATTATTTCGCAGTTGTAGTTTCAACAACAAAACCCTGGACCAATTTCAACCTTCTGTGTCTCATCAGCAGCCAGGCTTGCTAAACAAATGCTGCTGGGTTACCAAATGGGATTGGTAAACTAAACTATAATATATATATTTCGTGCTAAAGTACATTTAAGCACAATCTACTGTCTCCGTAAATACATAAAGTAAATTTCTTTTCCAAAAATAAACAATACAATAACTTTTTTGAAGGATATAAGTGAAATAGAACCAAATAAAGTGAAGTTCACAACATAACACTTTATTATCCTATTTAATTAATTCAACCGTGCTCGTTTTATAGTCTCAGGGCTATACCTGAGCATGAACAACAAGACGAATGGCCAAGCTGTTTGTGTGTGAGGGGTGGGGGTGAGAGCGCCTGCGTGTGGCAGCAGTGTCCACAGAACTCCCATTACGGCCTTGGCACGCCAAACTGAGCAATGGCCGAGAGGTGTCACCCATTCTCCCTTTGCTCCCTTGCTTACAGGAGGTGCTGTTGTCCTTCTCCACGTTCACAATGTTCCCTTCCTTTACAATTTCACGCCACTCGATGGTGTTTTGAAAGCACAGGTGTTTGTTCTCCCGAATGTACACCCCTCCGTTCAGGATTTCTGTGGGAGGAAAACAGCCAATTTACAATCGACGCATTTCTCTCCATTACGCACACATCCTTCTACCACTTTACCTGTGCAATTATGAGAAAATACATCCGTTCATATAAACGAGGACCACTCATTTACGTGCTACATATTTTCAAGGAAATATCTTTTTTTAAGTGGTGATTTGTCATTTTCCAATTAAATCCATTTCAACACGTGTCATCAGTCCGCACACGTATCTTTTCTGCATTCATTTTATACGTATTCTACTGATTACCCATCACGTTATTCATAGTTGAAATGAGTTCAAATCAAAACATGCAGCTCACCGCGCTAGAGTTCTTGTTATTTCCGTAAAACTCATACTTCGTTTTCCCATTTTGTTTTAAGCATTTTGTTAAGAACCTTTCTACTGCAATCTGTCTCTTTTTACCACGAATGTGTCTGTTGTTTGTTCTCCGGTACTTGACGCTCATTATGCTTCAGTCAAGGTGATTGATGGATGGCATATGGTGTGGGTAAAGATTGTGCAGGCAGGCTAATCCTTTTACAACTCAGAGGTTCATGTCACGAGGGGTGGGGGGGGTGAAAACTGTGCTATTTATTTCGTGGTCAAGAAAAATGCATATGTGTAGCCAGCAGCAAATGGTTATGTATCAGTGAGCCGATTTGGTAGAAACGAGATGTTAAAAAAAACAGTTAAAGTGCATAAGTGCGAATTCACGGCAGTTGTTACCTAAACAAATCCACATCTATTTACCAGAGTGCAGTCATTAGAGGACACGCATAATGTTACTTGGCAGCATTACCCCAGCTCGCTCACCAACATTTACTGATCCTCATTTTTGTATTTATACATATCATACAATTTTGCAAATATAGTAAGAGTGTACAGTAATGCATTAATGCAATGGACGGTATCATGAAAGCAATGCAATATATAATTAAATACTTTATGTATTATTAGTAACGTATGTGCGCTGAAGATGGATCATTGCCTAAGACGGCACCTATTTTTATGGTTATTTTTATTTAACGCCACCGCGTTATTGACGAATCTGTTGAGTTGTTTGTGATGTTAATGATCGTGTTTGTGCATCCACTGCCCAACGCAGCGTCACCAATGCATTTGCTTAGGTAACGATACGGTCAGTTGTAGTTCCTGCAATTTAGAGAGCCGTGCCGATGCCACACTAGGATCCGTTGAATGCAGTGTCAAAGTTAGACATTCAAAGAGGCAGACTAATGCCGCCCTTTGGATTCTTACGGTTCTATGTTAATTAAAACATATAACACATCTCTTAAGAAAAATAACAGACCTCTTAGTAAGTAAATGCTATGATCATGACTCCAAAACCCAACGTTATTTAATTACTACAAGCCCTATAAAAAAAAAAAACCTGGCACAAGCACACTTAGTGAAGACAAAACAACGTCGTAGCCAGCACCCAAGCACTGTCCTGAAGGCAAGCAGACAATAATTGTTTTATTGAACCACGGCCCTCAGTATCACTGCCTTGAAACAAGCATCTGCCAAAGACAGATTGCAATTGCTAGTGCCAAATAAATGTATCCAGCTAATTTTCATGTTGTTACTTTTAAAATATTTTACACTGTTTTCAACGTTTTAACTTGTGTCCACGTGAAAAATCCGATTTTCATAGATATAAAATATCGATGAAGCTGTAATTATTACATAAAATAGCATATTACACACGATATGCATGCTTATTTTTGGGTAGCTAAGACCCCATTTACAACAATCACAAAACCGACGACTACCTGCAGTGTCTTTGTTCCAGCAAGATGAGAGAATCATGCCCTTTTGGCTCCAAAGCAAAACAACATCCCATGATGCTGTGAAAGGCCTTGGGCAGAATGTTGGCAAATTCATGTCTTTATTGAGATGATTATCTGAAACTACCCATGGCAGAAATGACAAGGTCAAAGGGTCTCCTCGTTTCTATAATAACTGTATAAGCAGGTGATTGCTCTCAAAAGCTAATGGTCACCTTCTCTCGGTGATGTTAGTCATCAGAAGCAATGCCTCAAGTGATTGATGAACCGCATGATCTATTGCTAATGCAGATGCTCAGATAGATCTTAACTATGGACTGTATAAACAATGCCGTTAGAATGCAATCAACCATACAACCTTGACCACAATGTCCGAGACAAATATGTCTCAACCTATACAATTCACGGCAGCTCTCAACCACTGTCATCACCTTTTGGTTATATAATGCTGCACGTTTAATTTAACTTAAATATATGGAATGTTGCATATCTGCACACAAACATTTGTCATTCATAAATCACTTATATTGTAAGCTTTCTTGGTCAAACTCCATGCAGGTGTGCTAATCTAAACGATACTATTACAATTCATCACGCAACTGCTTGCTTTTGGCTATTGGAATTGTAAGTCGCGGTATTCTGCTCATTCAACTAAATCACACAGCTCTTGAAACCTGTCTTGTTCAATCTCCAAGCTCTCAGGTGAATTCTGATATCTGCCCTGCAAAGGGATGTTTGTTCTGCCTCTGCAGGGTTTCCTTGTCAGGGCAGCACCCGTGGGTTGTTCATCACTGGGGTCTGGAAAAAAAAAACAATTCGTGGCCGCGTTTGCTGCAGCCAATTCCGTCCAACCAAAATCTACCACACCACCGCTTGTGCCACTTTGTGGAGTGCCACTTGGCTCACCGAAACCAGGAGAGATGAAACATATGAGGCCTCCTGAGCATGGGTTCCTGCATGAGTACACGGGGTATGCTGGGTACGCCAGCAAACACCGGGGCATTATACAGAGAGATGCAACTGAACCGTGGACAGATGATTGGAGATGCAAAATGATCTACGCATGATCTGTCAACTCGTGACGTATCTGCTGAAACATATATTTCTGTTGAAATAGCTCCCAGTCATGATTATATCACTTAATACTAAACTTGTACTGTTGTATTTACCAGGTAATACGCACTGAGCTATTAGCTCTAGTTCAGAAGTGACCTTGTCACCACTGATATCTGGCAGAAGTTGCTTTTCATGTGGGAATTTATCGTAGCCAAATAATCTAAATACGTATTGGTGAATGTGGAGGGCAAAACCGGCATGTCAGGTTCCCTATCGTCATTGAGATGACGACAGGGAGAGATCATGCAAACTCCAAATACACAGGCGTCAGGGTCGGGTCGGGATTGAACTCACGACCTCCTGTATACCAGACGAGAGAGGTCAAATATCGGCTCCTCGGTGCTCCAGTAAACTGTCTATAAACTGAACTTGTAAATGAAGTGATACGATCACAACCAATACTAGAAGCTTAGGTGGCCTCTATGCATGACCAATTAGTATGGCAATTGTCGATCTGGCCAGTGCATACGTGACACACTTTACATTGACTAAATGATGCATTCATTTGGTTATGGTGAGTGGCACCATTAGCAGAGATTGATCAAATGTGGTTATTGATGGGTGGAAACCAAAGGATACTAGGTTCAACATTGTTTGCATATTATGTATATGGCCGTGAACATCCATGTATGTTGTTAACGGACGCCATAAAAGCACGTCAAAATATTTGCTTCAAAATTAATCTAAAATGTCCAATTATATATTGGGGTAAGATTAACCACGAGTGCAATTTAAAATAATATATTAACGTATACGTGACTTGAATTTTTTGATTTATGTGATATTAATGTGACAGTGAGTTTGCATGTGCATTGATTCATATCGATCTAAATATAAATGCTATTTTAATATTAAATCAATTATATTGATGAATACTTACAACTTATATAATGTATAATTTAACTCCACATTTACACACTTGAACTTGTTTTTGCTATGTAATATTAACGCGCCCTCACCTGCTTTTAGTGACGGACACCAAATCAAAGGAATATCAACACAATATGTAACTATTTATCTACATGCTCTATGTATGTAGATTTTTATAATGGACCATATACAGTATGCATTTTAAATATCATACAAGACTTGCATTACTTCATACGATGATACGTATCCACCATTATATGAATGCATCATGAGGCTAAGATTAATGCTTATTTTATCCGAACCAAAGGCCTCATCTGTGAATATTAATTCCAGCACGAATACCGAGGACACATTGCTTTGTAAATTATTGTTTTGATTTTTCCCATATTTTAATATCTAGCCTTCTGTTTCAAGTGGCAGATGTATGAAAAACATGAGAACAGCAGTACAGTGAGAAATGGTCCTTCTTATAAAAATTAATCTGAATTTAATCAGCTTATATATATATATCCGAATATTTCAATAAGACTTCTGTTATAAGCAGTGCTGAAGATAACACTCAAGCTTAAAAGAAGGCAAATTTACATACAACTGCACAATATATTACAATTGCATTGCCAGTTAAAGTTTTTATATTTAAATGAACTAGTTTAAAGGGGAAATTAATGTGCCATGTCAATACTAAAAGTTTCAAAAGGGATTACTGCTTATCCATGAACTCAAATGACCACATTATTTTTATTCCCACATCCTTAATCTCCCGGACACAATCAGTTTACTACACTGGAAATTAGACTCTAAATAGAACTTCAAATTTCTAAATTGAGGAGAGGGATCGAGAGGAAGTATTTAATTTAAATCGAGTTATAATATAGAGAGACCAGACAAGCAGAGTCAGAATGTGAGCTGGTGAAGAATACTTTTTTACTGTTAAGAACTAGCATGCTTGGAATGTAAATATAACTAATCAGCATGAATTGTTATTTTATAAAATGTGATTCATGAATAGTGGGCTATACATTAATAGAGAAAGATAATAGCAATTATATGCTATGGTTCTTTCGGTAAAGTCACGTAGGTAGATAGATAAAATAATAACAATAAAATAATAAAAATTTAAATAAAGTGAATAAAAAATAATAACAATATCACGTTTCGATCGCAACACAAGCAGTCGTCTTTTTTCTACTGATGACGATTGCTTGTGTTGTGATCGAAACGTCGTGATATTTTTATTATTTTAGTGTTTTTTTTCTATCTACATGACTTTACCGAAATAACCATAGAATATGAATTCTTGCAGTCTCGAAAGTTTTAAGTCATAATAACAATTATTGGCTATAACAATAATGTAATGATTTAAATCTTCTTACTAAACTATTTTGTGCGATTGCTGGCTTTATGTTCGTCTATAGTCACTATTATAATTAACGTATATTATAAATTTGTAATATAATTTTCACTGTTTACCAAATGTATGCTCATTGTTTATTTCCCCCAATCCCATTTTTAAACAAAAACATTTTCCGTCAACAACTTTGGTGACAGCGTATCTTATTTCCTGACTTACCTTTCCCATGGCTACTCGACTACTCTCTTTATACCATCTTAATTTAATTGTTTCTTCCTTGCATATAATTTATAATTTAGAAATACACATATATAATATTTTACATTTTGGCCCTCACTATTTGACAGTGTGGATGATTGCATTAGTTTCCACCGAATCAAATGCCTTTGGGTAGTTACGTAAATTATACAAATGTCTTAAAGACAATGAACCATCTTATATTTTCTGATTACGTAGCCGTGATGACATACAATGAAAATTTATTCGAGGAAATATTATAGAACGTAAGGCTGCACAATTTGGCTCAAGATAAATATTAGCAAAACAACAAGTCACGTACAATATGTTCACTCAACAAATACAAACTTAGGTTGGCATGGGACACAATTAGAATATTCACACAATGTGTGAACCCGGGACAAAGATTAAAGGCAGACCAGAATCAATCTGATTAAATAAAGAGGTTGATATGAGCATGGTTAGAATACTTTTGTAAACTGAACTTGATCAGGAAAAGTAATACATCAACGTGTCTAATGAATACAGTTTTCAATCCTGCATTTTATCTTGCAATGACAAATGATTAGAAACATGGACACTGACAATTAAGATAGAAATTCAAGTTCAAGTTCAAGTTCATTTATTAGGTATAGCCCTGTGAGCCATTCAGCTCTTGAATCGGGTGCAACCGCAACAAACAAAAAACAAAAACATGAACAAAAAAACATCTTAAAGTGAATATGTGACTAAGTGCAAACAGAAAATCCAAGAAAAGACAGCAAAAATATTGCAGAAAAAACACCGTACACCAACGCTGTGTGCAAAAATCCCAGTGGGATGCAAGTCAAACAACAACAACAACCACAAGACAACTTAGATTAAGGCCATCAGTCTAATTAAAATTAAATCTTTAAAAAACGCACAGAGCAGCACAGAGAGGTTTCACGCTTGGCATTGCAATGAGAGACAGCCATGGAATCGTGAGGATGAGAGCATGCACTGGAAACATCGTGTTGACCCTTTAAAAAAAATAAGTTGGCTTGGGTAGGATACAGCGTTAGGAGGAATGATGGCGAATGGCTGCGACGTTGACTTAGGAATTGCTGTACTAATGCAATTTGAATTCATGTATTTAGTATTTGTGATTTTCTTACCTTTCCTATACTTTGCACTCCGATGCTTTGTTGTTGTTACTTTTTGACCCGCCGCTACTGGACATATGAAAAAGAAGATAACTAAAGATTCTGCTTATGATTCTGAGATAACATCAAGCCCTCGGTGGTTCAGATCAACATTATTACTCTGAACATTAATAGCCTCAACCAGGCGGCAGGGTGGCTTATCTCACCTCAAGAGGCAAAAGGCCGTTTTTGCCTTCCTGCAGGACACCATTCTCTCCCTTCTGGAGGCAGCGAATGAGAGTGACAGCCTGAGAGGCTGACCACCATGGAGATGGAGTGATGAAAATATCTCGCTTGCTGGACCTAGACGGATCGTTCCATCACGGGACGGAAACCACATGGGGAAGCCTACACCTGACTGTGGATAGAGCATGGATGACGATGCTGATTCTAAAGGGGTCACACTTCATCAGTAGTTGCATTTAGCCACTCTTGTTACTTGAAAGTGATGAGAAGCCAACGTGTTGGTTTAATTTCTCATTTTAAAAAATGCCCCAAAAAAAATCTGTGTTTGAGTACTATACAGTTTGACAGTATTTCTAAATATCCTCAGAAAAACTCTTAATCAATGGTATCCAGTAAGGCTTGGCTGTAGCTATATTTCAAATTATCACCACAGCTCTAACAGAAGATATGTACACAATCCAAAATGGCCATAGTCGAAAGGCTTTTTGTTGTTTTCAAATGGCATTGTGTTCAGTTCTTCTACGAAAACCTGGAATTTACCAACCGTTGCATTCAGTGTATCTCTTTTGTATTGTGACTTTACAAAGCACTGTAAAGATGACAATATTATTTAAAAGCAGGATAAATCGAGTGCATGGTCCTAATTCCATTGCCCCATCTCATCAGTGGATGTCCTCTCTCAGGCACGTTTCGCTACCTTGGCTGCCACTCCATCATCATTGTCCACCACTCCATCATCCCTTCCAGAAGCATGTCCTGCCCAAGCACACTCACTTTTGATTTTAAACAAGAGCCCGGTACAGAGCACGAGGGATGGTGGCGAGAGAGGGGGAGAGGGGTGCAGATGTTCCACGGACGACAAGGCCAAGGCCAGTGGCCCACGAAGCAAGAGAAGAGCGATCGAGCTCACTGCCATACTTCTCACGTAGCGGGCAACGTTCGGGAGCGTGGTGTTTTTAGGGGGGAGGGGGAGAAAGTACCCAGACAAAATCACAAAAAAAATAATAACAACGACAGTAAGCCTTGCGTTATTGTGAATACCCTGGGGTAGCGACTACCTCATGCCTATCCATGGAGTGGTTGTGCCAAGGGTTCGTCGCCTTCCTCCAGTACACTTTTCTTAATAGTTAGTGCGACGTCTTTCTCCTGCTGTATACAGTATTATAGAATCCACATGCTCGTCATTCTGTCTTTCAATGCAATTGCTACCGTGCACCTCTCCATGCCTATTTAAACACTTCATTCATTGCACACTGAAGTTTCTTGATGAATGTTTACGTTTTTGATGCACGTGTCATAGCAGGTAGTACACATGCATAACACATTTTCAATACTTTCGAGGATAAATAGATCTTGGAGAGCATTACCGAATTCATGCATATGCTGGATTGTGCTTTCTTGTTCAAAAGCAGCAATATATCAATATTTTTTTCAAATATAATAGTAACATTTGCATTATTATTTACTCATATATTCCCATTATATGTGTATGGAGAGCTGATAAATATTTGCAGACACTCGTTTGACCTGGGCTGAATAATATACAACGTTGTGTTGAATGAAAAATAGATCCCTGTAATTATATGGCCCATGCTGCGCTCATGTTTATTATTCAAATTGGCATGTCAGGCTATTAAAAAATGCACGTGTGATCACCTTTACTAAAATTACTTTCGCATTTATGCTGAAAGAAACATGCTGATTGGCCAGCACTCTACAAGCCAAGAATCGTGGGTGGTCCACACAGGAACTGCATTAATTGTCGCTATCAATATTAATAAATGGCAAAACGGCGAAACTTAAATTGCATGCAGATCATGCAATTTGCATCTCTGTAAACTATGCATAATCGTGAGGTCATGAAAGGGTACCTTTTGTGTGAGACACTGATCTAAATGGCAAGAGCATGGTTAATCCAGGAAAAACTGTCACGGTTATTTTATTTGGCACTAATTCTTGCCAATTAAATGTTTCTAACATGCGTGCTGTTTGAGTATTAACTATGAGCTTTAAATCCTTGCATGCATCCTTGTGTGCAACAGCTAGTTTTAAATACAAACTGCTGATGTCTTTCAAAGCTATATAGCATCTGCTGTTGCTGAGCAAGCATGCAACATTCAGTTGGAGAGCCACAATTACGCATCAGTGATACGACGAGTCAAAGCCCCCGTCTGGCAGCTGGAAGGTACAGTTGTTCGCACACTCTCTGATGAAGCGGCAGATTGTAATAATGTATTTTCACAGCTCAAAAAAAAAGCGTGGTACAATATCGGGGCACGTACTACTTTTGTTGTTGCTATCCCGGTCACGGAGCGGATTGTGCAAATGCCCAAAACACCGTGTGGCCATTGCTGTGGAGTGGACATTAAGTGACCCGGTGAGATGTAGCATTTCGAATTAATGTGCAGTATCCGAAATAGCTAAAATAATGATGTTTAATCAAATTTAATTCTTGGTGGGTGTTAATCGTCAACAATCTGGCTCAAAGGCTCCTGGAACGAGTCTATGTGTCGGTATTTATGATAAACTTATTTCGCACTCTATGTAACCAACCGTGCTAGATGAAACCCACAACATATATGATAAATAACATTGGTCGCGAAAGCATACGTGATAAATTCACTGCAAAATGTTTGATGTACAGATCTTTGACATAGCCCCCCCCCCCCCATAATTACACATACAAACTGCTACCGAGCAATATGAACTGTTTAAAACGCATTACACTCTAACATATTACGATTTAGAAGACTATTAAAGCCAGATTTCTAAGTGTACACACATGCACAAGGACAACAATCTTCCGTAAATGCCTTAACAGACTGTTAGGGCAAGTGCTGTTAGCGAGTAGCACCTATGAAGGCCGGAACGGTACACAAGGGAGTGGGTGGCCAGCACCACACATGCACACACACACACAGTGGAAAATTAAAATTCTTATCTGTATGGAACATATTAGTTCTGACATGTTTCTCACGGGATACAACTTATTATTTATTTGAAATTACTTAGAATGCTCTACCCCAGGAATTAGGGTCATACCTCTTTTCTCTAACCCACGCACTTGAAAACATATGCAAATTACTATTACATTTACATGTCTAAAATGAGTGGTTTCCCAATTCAGACTGCGAGTAAGATAGGACACAATATATACATTTTCATAAAAAGATATTAAATCAATCATAGCCAAGTAAATGTGACATCACTGAATTGTGACGTACAGTGGAGTCATTGCAACATGTTATAGTGCATAAGACTAAGTATCGGTAATGTATAGCCAGCACGTATCCAATCACAATACGTACATTTTAATCATATGCATTCTCCAAAGCGATTAAGTATACTGAAAAATACTTTTATTTTTCTATAAATGGGATTGTATGTAATACCTCGAATCAAACTCCACTCAATAAAAAGTCGGTCCTCTTCATTCCCTCCCAACTGCTAGGAACTTTATCAACTTAGTCATTCATGCCACATCCATTGCGTTATGAATAACAACACACGGATGTGAAGCTTGGAGAGATGACGCACACTTGATTAGTTTAATAGTTTTAGTAATTGCATGTTGATAATTGGTTTTTTACCCTTCTATCTGGCAACAAAACTGACACCTTTTTATTACAAGGAGTCATGTTTACATAGACCGCAATACCAGATGATCTGGTCCAACCCATGTGAGACTAGGCTCTAAGGAAAGCTGTCTCAGGTGTGGACCAATCAACTTCAAGGACAGTGCACATTATCAGAGTTATGTTTTTTGTTTGCCTTATGACTGCAGGTATTGTGGTCTATGTAAACATGACTCCTTGTAAAAAAAGGTGTCAGTTTTGTTGCCAGATAGAAGGGTAAAACCCCAATTATCATATTTTTACTGGCAAATGAGGTTCCAATGGTGTAATTGCATGTTGTAATGAGATAGGGCCCATTCACGCAACTGTCATCACACCACGTTTTGGTAGATTGGCATCCGCTGAGTTAGCGCAGGGTTATGGTTGAGCCAACAAAAGTGGAAAGTTTCCGCAGATTTTTTTTGGCTAAAATGAGGAAACTCTCACTGCCCAGAAAACCGTCCATAATGCTTTGCGGGAAGAGCATGAGTGGGGAGCACTGAGGAGAGGGCATAGCGGCCCATTCTGCACAAACTCATGGACATGTTTTGGTGCCTCCATATCACAACACTTGTTTCTTTGAAACTTTTAAAGCAGGTTTTTGTGCTCCAAATTTTTGCAGGAAGTATCAGAATGAAGGCTTGCTCACACACGAAGATGACAGTGAGGAGGAAGCTGAAGAAAACAAGAGTGCTGATGATGTCCTTGAGTGTTGTCGTTATCGGCTCTACAGCTGCTAATGGCAATGGTGGTGAGGATAGATATGATGCAGTCAATGATGCAAGCGCATTGCCACAATAACTATACATTAAGTTACAATTAACTAAATGTCCTTCTAACTGATCGCTTGAATTGGATCTGAACTCAACAGAACTGAGAGCTAAACAAACCCAAAGGGTTGTATTGCCATTACTTCCACTGAGGGCGTTCCTCCATCGACAATGATCACGTGGGACTGTTCTACTCTCGAAACGTCACGCAACACGTGCAAGATGACGGCACAATAGAACCTTTAGGATTTTACTCGAGAGAAGCACTTCCATCTTAATTGATGCTTTAGACTCATGTCTGACTAGCCCGGCATACTTCTTTGCACACACACATATATATATAAAATCCATATTTATTTTTTGTGCCGAGCTGTTTTTTAAACAAAACAACAACCCCACAATAAATACGTGAATGCATTCTTCTTGATTCAATCACATGCCACCCTTTTGGAATGTATCACGGCTACTGCCTGAGTGAGATCTCTAGCCAGAGTTACATACCATTGTTTTTTCTCATACTTAAGCTTTAATCAATTTCAAACGTGGAATGTGACTTGTAGACTGACAATACGGAGAAACCCCTTAAAGACAGCATATATATGCAGGGCCCATTTTGTAATTCCATATCCTGTGGATAATCAGACATTTTTGACCATACTTCACCACGCTGGTCAGTGCGGGTTGAAGGTGGAGGTAGTGGAGAACAATGATGGATTTTGCTGCACTGGCCTCGACCGCCCACGATGCCGATTACGCTCGTCTTTAATCCATGGTGGTGACCATCCAAGCGTGAGATTTGATGAGATTGGGGGCTTTCTGGGTGATTTGTTCAGTGGCAAAGTCGATGTATAACATGTGTACGTTACTGGTTTACACACCACATTTGTTAAGAAACATAATGATAGCAAAGCATTCAACTATATTTAACCAATAATCAATGATAGAATAAGTATAATAAAATATAAAAAGGCGAAGTACACGCCACTCCATGCAATTGTGAAGGAAGCCAAATTCGCATTCAGATATTCCTATATACAGTGCAGGGTTAGAGGTCTAATTTGGTGGTATGTTGTTAAAATAAACATTACATTTAAATATGATTACGGAAGGTAAACCGTGCATAAATATATCTGCAACTTGTGATACAATTCGAGTAGTAATTGGATTTTGGCATTCTTGATGTTCTGTTTATGCATGCAAACACAGTAGCATACACCACTAGTCCAATTATTTTTCAAGTAACACATATAAATGACTATGTTATGCACAAACATAAATCACCATACTGCATGTTCCCAACCACAATATACTCCCTATGAACGTCACTCTCAAAATGCAATGACAATGTTCTGTATTTCCATTATGCCATCACAAACTATTCAGTCTCACAAAATGCAAGCAACGTGACAAGTTGTTTTTAAAAATATCGAAAACAGACCACAAAAATATCGAAAATAGACCACTATTAAACCACCACTGCTTTATATTCTTGGTTCTTTCGGTAAAATCACGTAGAAGGGAAATAATAGAAGGGAAATAATAAAATAATATTATTAATAAAAAAATATTAATATATAAAATAAAATATTATTAAATAATAACATTATATTGCTTTATTATTTCCCTTTAACGTGACTTTACCGAAAGAACCAAGAATATGAATTCCTGCAGTCACGAAAGCTTTAAATCAAGATTTCATCACTGCTTTATTAAGCATGAGCTTTGATGTATCTTTTTTCAAATCATATAAGTCCATTTAACTCAAATACGTGACCCTTTTCAAAGTACAACATATACTTTTGAAACACTGGCTTTTACAAGTGACGTAAATTGAATCACATGATGTATTTGCCTGGAACAAAGACGTTAGAAAACCTGCATTCAAACAGCATCTAATCTTTGCAGTGGAAAACATGATCATCTGCTCCGAATGTTGCTTTTGCGTTTTCCTACGCAGGGATTTCTATTTAAAATATATTATGATGATTAACATTCACAGTGTAAATTATTGACGTAAACAAGGATGTTTATGTTATGATTGAGTAATAATAGCCACATGATAGGACATGCTTTTTCTAAACACCATTCAACATGGCTTCTATAGCAAATTGTAAGAACACTATCTCGTGATTTAAACCAAAATAGCATTGTCTATTGTTATGTATATTGTAATTAAATGTTGCTTGTCGTCATTGTTGAACCAGACAACACATCGTGTCTCGATGAGGCTCACCGAGGGGCCTCAGTGCGCACATTTAGTACTGAAAGGATCAAGAAAAACCGCGACTTCCGCAGATTTTATTTAGATGCCATCGTTGGCTGATATTTTAGAAGCATATTTTGCTGCAAAGGCCGAATGAAAGTGTTCAGCGTCTTCTGAAGGCGACGAGAAATTCTCATGCAATATGCACCGCACTTAGGCATTGCCTTGCGTCAATGCGAGTGGGTGTTCTATTGTTTTAATAATGCTCGTAAAATACAGAGTGGGAACTGCTTAATTAAAACGGCCTTTTTATTCGGTTGAACTATTTTGCATCCGTAAATTCACACTATTGAACTCACGTCTAATTGATGTTGGCTACGGGTATCGGAATCCCTGATTTAGCTCTCACACACTAGGGCTCCTTAGACCTGCTGTGCTCGATTGAAGAATTTTAATGACCTTGAGATGCACATGGTAAAGAGCAATTAGACGGATTTCCAAAATGTAGAGTGAACGTTCACCCACTGCAAACAGCAACCATCTTCAAAAGCTTAAACTCGATTAAAACAATCAACCCCCCCCCCCCCTTCCCATGTGCAATTGTAAGAGTTAAGCGTCGTTTAAACTCGTGCATTTTAAATGTATTCGTGAATTGTCCAATCACTCTAATGGTCATTCTGCTAACTTGCCGGGAATAGTCGGACGATAATTAACACGAATGTCTGGCAATTTGTTTGGCAGCGATTCGCCACGCAGCTCAGCAATGCTTAAAGAGAACAGACGAGCATCTGTAAGGACAGCGCAACCCGGTCCAGTATCCCACACTGGAATCCCAGTAAGATGTTGGAGAAATAGCTCAGCTTTTTAAAATGAAAATGCATCGACTAGAAGTTGAGCAATTTAACGTTTAAAAAACAGAATTATTCCTCCTTAATGGCTGCCACTGGCATTGTGTGTTGTGATTTATGCATTGATTTGGCACCATCTTCTTCATTAGAGCTGCATGTAATTGGGTAGAATCCATCACGAGCAGCTCATTTGAGATTATAACGTATTCACTGCGTCACACATGCCTTTATTCAACCAAATAAAACGGCGTATGCATTTCATTCAGTGATAAAGCAGGATATGATATGATTTCACCAACACGTGTGTTAATAAATTAAGAGCCTAACACACGCTCACAAGAATTAACACTAAAAACCCCATTAACACTGCAGACCTAGAAAGAAACTCAACAAACCATTAAGTGTTAACTTAGGATATTTGTAAAAAAAATACATTAACACAAAGATCCCTCGTATAGCCTATAACAGACTGTTGGGGTAAGTGCTGTGAGTGACCACCCATGAAGGCCGGCACGGCACACGACGGGGTGGCTGGCCAGCACCACGCCTGGCCGCCTTTGTCTACCCAGTAGCGATGTTTACACATCACACCAAGTACTCAATTTTATTGAGCCTGAGTCGACCTAGGGGAGGCCCAGGACCGGTTCAGATAATAATCACTGGTGGTGTTGGCCGTGAGTGGGAATCGAAATCAGATCGCCAGGTTCGTAGCACGGCGTGTCCTAAACTCTCCCCAAACACACGCACACATTAACGCTCACATTAACACTCACATTAACACTCACGTTAACTCTCACATTAACACTCACATTAACACTCACCCGCTCTCACTCACCCACTCACAAAGGAAACAAGTCAATGGTGCGCAAATGCCACGGGATGTTGAATACGGTTTTGATGAGAGTCTTGGAAGTAGAGAGAGAGACAGAGAGGGGGGAACAGGTGGAGTTGCCTTGTGGGGTGGGCGGCGGGGGTTCTCGAGATTGGAGATGAAAGCTCGCCTGTGAGGTTGCTGAGACGCAGCTCCTTGAGGCCACTGCGCATGCCTCCGTGCTTGCGGTAGTTGAGGAACACGCTGAGCGCGTAGCGGTCTTCGTACAGCTTGGTGCCCCGCACGATGCGTAAGTTCTCAAGTGGCAGGCGCTCAAACTCATTGATGGCCACCAGCACATAACCAGACACTTCCCGGATGGCCTGTTGTAGAAATCATCATCATCACACGGATCATCATTGATCATCGTCATCATCATCACACGGATCATCATTGATCATCGTCATCATCATCATCATCATCCCCTGTATAAATGTTACTTTGTTGAAGATTGGCGAAAATAATTCTCAACTTTTCCTCGATCTGCCAGCTCAGCCAGGTAGCATCTATCACGAGCAAATATTCAATATCGGCTTTGTAAAACCTCACGTCTACTATGCATTATTTTAGGCGTTGTAATTCAACCTGCATCTGACGTTTGTATACCCAAAGAATTATACCGCTTACAAATTGTTATTTAGAAATATGATAAGTAAAATATAGATTTGTCGAGTCTCCAAATATGACCCCATCTCAAAATGATGATTACTTTAGGCAGAATCTGTGCTCAACCAGTTAATTAATAACTCTGGTTCTGCATACAGGTAAAACAATTGCATAAAACATAGCTCTAAGCCTGTTGTGTATTCTGTTCAACGACATACAAGAGTGCAAAACACACAAGTGGACAAGAACTCGACCGTACACAATTCACAACACTGTTGGGCAATTGTAGCGCATTGTTCGCAAGGCCTAAATCGCCAATCAATACACAGATGATAATTCAGGACAATAGTTTGGTACTGTCCTCTCACATGACAGTGGCACACAATCATCATGTGAATGCCTTAGCCAGACCGCCATCAATACACTGCATCTATTCTGCAGGCATTGCAATTCAGAGCCTGATCGGCTCCTGGCTCTAGCATCCCGAACGCTACTTAATAGGGCGGCAGGGGGGGGGAGGGAAATGCCACGCAGGATCTGCATGTTAAGCTGCCCGATCAACAAAAGCAATTTACTTGATTCCCCTCAAACCCAATTATATCCTCTTCTAAGAGCCTGCTATACTACAATTAGCCATTTCCATGCACGGGGAATGCACATTCGTGCTGGTCACTTTGCAGTGAAGCGTTAAGCAACGTGACACAGCTTCCGTCGTGCCTGACAGACACAATGGGATGCGCACACATTATGGCTGGCAACCTGCCGATCCAGGAGGTCGCAACTGATGCTGCAACTGTGACCCGTAGATATGTCAGTGGGTTTATAACAATAGCCATCCATTATCCTGAAACGCATGGCTACATTGTTGCTCTGTGTGTTTGTGCCAATGTTCTTCAAAGCATAAACTTGGCTGGTGGTCCTGCCACAATCATGCAGCCTGGCCATCGAAGCCTGTTGTGGTCTGCCGACAACAACAGCTACCTGCTGTGTATTCTTTCTGAAAACACTCATCCGTCCACAATGAAAACCTCCGTGCCTATTTGGTATGCGACTTGCAATTTCTAAAATGTCTCCACAAGCCTCGTTTCAGGCAATATAATGCACATGCAGTTGTGTGCGCCCGCAATTTCAGAGTTCTTTTGAATGTCCTGGCTCCAACATAACTTGGTGAGAGACAGATTGTTACGCGAGTGCTACATGCCATAAAAATCAAGTGTGGCAATAATAACGTTTTCATAAAAAGATTAACACAGTTATTCAAAACAACACAGTCACGTGCATTTTTTTAAAACTGACATTTAAAAATGGCTCAGGTAAAACTAATATATTACATATATTGTACGAAGTTGTGTTTGTGTATAAAAGCCTCATTATTTCCATGCTAGGAATCTTTAAAAAATCTAAATAAACATCTGTTCGCTCCTACTGTACATATTGTGAGAGTAGCCTGGCAGGCAGTTCAGAAGCAGTCAAGGATAACCTCGCTGTCTAGAGAATGATTGCCGCATGCTGGTCTGTCTTAGTTCCAATGTGCTTGGTTTTTAATTTGATATTGCTGCACGGTGCGTGCTGTATTGGACACCATAATATTTGTCGGTCAATCAATGTCGACATGTCACACACGGAAAGTTCCATGCAGCCATCTACTCAGCTATAGTTTGCAAGGGATATCTATTGGTACATCAGCACAGAGCAAGAAGAACAACGTGAAAGTAATCCGTACGGAAGAACAGGTTGCTTCAGATGTACAGGAGAAAACATAGTGCTTAAATAGCAAAAAAAACAATCACAATGTTGGCAATGTAAACAGGCACATTGCTCCAACAACAGACGTATTACTTGTACAAAAACAAGGAGTGAGGTAATTAATGCTTGGAGAGGATATGTGTGCGAGTCACCAATGAATGTATGATATCGGATTTGGACTGTGAAGGCCAACGTGAAATTTGACCATAAAATCTAAAGAAAGGCAGGTGAAATGCCAGGGTTGAGGTTAGCATTCGAGATGTACAGCCCTTTGTAAACCCAATGCTATGATTCTCTGCGCGTTGGTGTAAAGAAGTATTTTTGTGTGGGGAGTTGTGGGGCAGTGATCTGTGCACCGTGCGACGAACCATGCAACCTGAGTTTGATTCCAGGCCATAGCAACCAAAAGTGAACGCTATTCTGAGCCACCCATAGGCCTTCAATGGGCACTTGGTGTGGTGTGTCGTGCACATTTATAGTCTCGTGTTTTGGTGACAAGGATTAATGGATTGCCATGGGATAGGGATTGGTGTGGGTTGCTGGATTGTGACTTGGTCGATTATAATCAGCTGTTGCAGTATTATTGTCATCATCTTCATTTGTTATCAACTTAAGTTGTCATCATCATAACCCCTATAACCATTGTCAGCATCATCATCATCCTCATCACGATCATCACTTTCATTGTTTTTATATAACGCTAAAGCAAAGAAGGCATCGAGTTACAAATGCACACCACCTCAGTGGAGGGTGAAGCAACTCCCCCTCACACTCATGCCAGTGTGTGTGTGTGAGGTTGCTTCACGTGAGCATTAGAGTGTATGCAAGACGGATGGAGCCTCATTGTATAAGTTGTCGATAGGGAGAGAATTCTGACATCAATAGACACGGCCCTGATTTCCCGCAGCACTCCAATGATGAGTGTGGAATTGGGCTCCACCCTTTCACATGGCCAATCGGGCAAAATACTGTCTCGTCATTTTTGGTGGAATCACGTTTGTCGAATGTCCAGCTCTTTATGGGAATTCTGTTAAGGCTTGAACACGTATTCACATGGCCTTAGGTATCATTGTCAGACATTACAGTCACTTATGATTATATCTGAATTACTGTGATCATTAACACATTTGTTTTTATGTATGCCATGCTAAGAGCACAATATCGAGCATCCATACAAAACAACTTGGTAATTCTCTACAACAATGTTATAAAGTGGCTTGGTGGTAAATTCCTAGCTCATGCAATGTTATATGAACAACAGGCTCAAGAGCAGACGTCTAAAATAAAAACACCTACATTTTTTATGCAACTCAATTGAGCTGTAAAAATGGAATTCCATGCGACACCATCCACTAAAGCACGCAAATATGTCGGTCTATAACATTTTGCATTGTTCATTTAGTGTGTTATAGATGGTGCACGGGCAACCATCTATTTATTTTACGTATTTTTTTGGTTTAGGATTATGTGTCTCTATGTGATACTGGGATTCATTAATAACATCAGAGTGGAAGACATTTTCCCCACGATAACTCAGATTCCCAGCGGTGCTGAGAATAGTTGTATGTTAAAGCAAAAAAGTCACTCTGGCACAGCTTGTTTAATTGAAAATGTTCCCATTGCATTCCAAACTAATTAATGGGGCTTCACATACCCTGCAGAGTTCGGTGACTGCAGGTTATACAAATACCATTTCCATTTGTGGACGTGTTTTTGCATTCCACATAAAGTAAACAAACCGGCACACACGTACAGCCAGAGGTGTTACGTTGCCCGGTCGATGGATACACCATATCGTTCATTATAAACCACAAGCCTTGGCACTTTCTGACGTCAACAATGTTCTTAGACCAGGGTTTTACTACGATTGCATGAAGGTGAGAATTCCCACGTGTTACAATGTCTAAATGGCAATGCTCCAGCACAAATTCAATTGATGTGTTAAATTAACCCATTTAGCGTCAGCGTGCTGTGTGCCATGCTATGCCTGGAAGCACTTCCGTGCCAATAATACATGTGGCCAGAAGGAAAAAAATCATTGAGTTCATGGAACAATGTTATCCACAATTTGCTTATCTGGTTTAAAACCACTGTCCACATTGCTGTGGATTATAGGAGCTCTCTACCCAACATTGATTACAATTGCTTTCATCTCAACATTTTTGTGAAGGATCACTGCCTTGTTGAAATAAGATAAAATGCTTAACAATAATGTGAAGATTCTGACTGGAAAACATCAACCTTTCAAGTTTTATTCCAATGGATGCCTAAAATATGCGCCAAAGCAACTCAAGTGTAATATTTCAAAAATATTGTAATGTACTCAAGGAAAATAATAAAAAACAGTATTTCACCGCTTAACAACTGAGTAAAAAATTGCTATAAACAAAATATAGGTGGGAAATTTTTGTTGTATTTGTCTTCAATGTTTTTTCAAACTTATAGGAGAACAGAGGCAGTGATTAAAGATCAGTGTGACTGGCTTTATCAAAAGTTCCTTCTGTGATGATGAGACATTGCCTGAAACGTCAACTATTATATATTTTAGCTGTTAAGGCGACAGTATTATTGACAAATGTGTTGAGTTTTTTTTTGTTATTTGTGCTTTCGCCCCACTGCCAACAGAGCAGCATCGCCAACTTATTTGGTGAAATGTGTCGGGCTGAACAAATGGATTCTGAGACTGGCAAGTTCTGCTTGAGTTTGCTTCAGGGCTTGAGAATCAGGTGTTTGTGGCCACACACACAGCTTTTTATATAATCCTGTGTATTACGTGAGGTTAATAAAAGTAAGTGGAATTGGGCAAGACATGTCGCTCGAGGACCGATGGCAAAGACAAACGATGGAGCTGCAGCCAGGGGACGGGATGGAGCAGAGAGGACACCCACCAGGGAGATGAAGTTTGTGTGCAGGTCCTCGTTAGATCATTATACCACAGGAGCATGATACATGGTGGCCGCTTGGTGATGCCCACCATCCAGCAGTGGATTAAGCACGGTTGATGTTGATTAGAATGCCAGGTAATGAATCGATTGCAATGGCACCACATTGTCTTTGCAAGAAAGCTATAGTTCAATTAAATGGCTTCTTTAAAAAGGTGTCATACAATTGTGGCAGGCCAGTCGTGACTGCGGTAATCAATGAACCTAAAGTTGACCATCACGGGATTCTTACCCGCAGAAAGGAGAGGTCCTTGTCGGCGCCAATGTTGGTGATCTCCAGATTCCCCAGCACCACCTGGCAATGCTCGTACGTCTTCCGAAGCGCCTGGTACTGGAGGTCCCTCGTCGCACTCAGACTCAGCTTGTTCTCTGTCCCCGAGCAAACTGCAACACAATCGTACAAGCAGTGGCATACCCATCACTATTACGAACGCGCTGTCTGCTGTTTACCTCGTGACACGTGGATGGCAAATCTTGTTGGGGTACGTGCAGGCAATCCAGCACGTCATCGGAATTGAATCCCAACTTTGGATGGTTATCCAGGTTACGTCTCTCTATAGTTTATAAAAGACATAGTGATCCACATTTGTTTTTAGGGAAGGTCAATAGGCTAGGAATATCTACGTTTTAAGGTACGTAATTCACATTCGTTTTTTTTTAAACGTTTCTTGACTCGAATTACAAAAACAAATACTGTGGCAGTCAGGTGGCTAAGTGGCTGAGGTGTTTTTATCTATGATGATATAATAACAGTCATCACTACGTGATTCTAGGATCAAATCCAGGCAGGCTCTAATGTGTAGCGAGTTGATGGCCTCAGTTCAGTGAGGAACAACTTGGAAAGAACACCGCCATACGCAGCTTAACGCCTCACTTAATTCAACCTTATCCCAAACATAACGGTTAAAATGTTAAATGTTTGATTCCTAGCATGCAGTCGTTCTACCTACAATATCAATATCAACCATTGCACTGTATATTAACTGCTGGATGAAAGCCTCATTCACCAATGCTGATGCCTAAATATGAATTAGCGCCATGCATTTAATTTTTTGCTATATGAGGACGATTTAGGAGGCTCCATTTGCATCTTCAGGGTACTATTCTCGAACGGAATGCGAAGCTCTGCTGACTCTAAGAGTTTGGGATGTTCCTTCTCCACACAGCATGACTCCGGGAGCACATTTGCGATGTAATTGATAATAAGTCCGACTCTCTGAGTTGCATTGCCAGGTTGGATGTCTCTGCATTGACAGGCTGGATGTCTCACTAGCACATCCACCGTTTGCGGTGGTTCTCTTATATTGACATGTTAATCTCTTACAATACAATGGTCACATCGACAGCCTCAGAGCGCCCTCCGATCTTACATTTACATGCAAATGCCATCTCTAGCCCGGCCCACTTACCCTTGGGATACACACAATACGATGGTCACCTCCACAGCTTTGGTGGTGCCCTACAGGCTAATTTCTCACAATGCAAATGCCACTGCCCCAGCCTCTGTGGTTGAACCATCTCTAGCCCCACCCACCTACCTTGATGCACCCATCTCAGGCCTATATAAGACCTTGTCTCAGCAGATTGCTCTCTCTCTTACCTGAAGATGATTGCTTGTGTTGCGATCGAAACGTCGTGATATTTTTATTATTTATCTATCTACGTGGCTTTACCGAAAGAGTCAAATAATATGAAATCCTGCAGTTACGAAAGTTTTAAGTAAAAACGTAGACAATACGTATTTGTGTTCTTGCCTTGAAGGGTAATGTGTCACTTGCGAAAAGAAGCGTACATTCCAAAGAGGCAAAACTCATCAAGATTGATTATTAACCAATATTAAAATTACGTAAAATTAACAACTATTTTCATAAGGAGGCCAAATTAATCTTCTCTCGGTACATTTATCTCACAAGGCACAATATTCTGCTGCCATCACGTGTGCATGCTTTGTGTGGGAATATGTGACTCCCACACACAATTGCTATCTTAGCCCTTTTCATGGGGAAGCAGAGAGTAAATTAAATTTCGTGCTCCGTGACATTCTTAATTAACAACTACAGTTTTGTACAACTAATAGTAATGAATAATGAAAGTCTTAAAAGTTACTTATTTTATTATTACCACCCAGGAACTATCTCCCACGAATATTCAGGGTTTGCTGGACTATAGAACGCAGTGTTCTTTTGTTTCACTGGATTTGTTCAAAAGTTGGTTAACACTGGTAAATGAATTGCATTGCAGTATTACCATTAACAGATATGATTGAGGCCAGTCTCTGATGTCCTCCAGTGCCTCCGCTGTCTTTGCATTCCACTTTGTATCAAATACATGTCCCAATCTCGTGTATTATCACAATTTCAAACTTAAAAAAACACTACTTTAATCTAAATGCCCCATGAGTCGCTGCATTATGAGAGATCACCGCATCGCTGCTCTTATAGTGGAAATGAGTTAGACTAGCACATCCGTCTTTTAATAGAACTCTTGGAAATATGATTTATTAAGTAAAATAAATAAATCTCCCTCTGCTCCTCAGCATATCAACTCCTTACCTTGATTCCAACGGATAGCCCATGGCAATGCCGCTATTGAAAATGCATCACCTTAGGAGAGAGTGTTTGTTTTTTCTGAGCTTTAGACATGAACACTGAACTCTAATAGTCCTCAAGGAGCCTTGTACTATCACGCTACACATTAGTCACTGCACCTCTCACACAGCAGTGTCTGCACGAGCCATCACCTCGTACTCCTAACGACATTTAAGCAACGCACTTTAAAAATTACAGCGTGCGTTTGTGCCATCAGGTGTTTATACACATGCAGTGCTGCTGCACAGTGTGCACTTATTTGCCTGTGCATGTTGCCAAAATTGTTCCTAGTTTTTGGTGGCACATGTCATCCGGCCCTTTGGAGACACAGTCGGTGCATCACACGGACTTGCTGTGCCACAAGGTGACCAGCAGAGGAATAGCAGTGTCACAAAGGTTGTTGGTCTCTCTCTGCGCGGAGTTCTAAATTCTTTCCCCTAAAATCTGAGATTTTTTTTGGTGCCAGATGGCTTAGCAGTAATCGCTAAGGTTTGCGAGTTCAAAACCTGGTTGGGATTTGACTCAGTCCATCATCGCTCTGGGGTAGATAAAATTGGTACCACGTAATGGTGCAGTCAACAGTAGTCGTCCGATAGATAAACTTGCCCTTGCCGTAAGCACCTCTGACTCAGGGGACCTCAACGGGTTGAGCACCAATGTCTCCATGCTCATGTTGAGCAGGAAACCACTTTGACTTCTTTATTGCCATGTACTCTGGTTTCTTTTCACATATAAACATTAACAATATATATGTCACACAAAAAGGATTTGGTCAAAATTCCAAAAAATAAATATGCCTCAAAAAAGGACTGAGACTCAATGAAGCTTTTCTGTAGATAAACCGCCCATTATATTCCTATTAAAACCGTGTTATATTTCCCTGTCATGAAGCAATGCCCCTACGTAAAACCCAAAAATGATTGTATAATCAGTTACTTCAATGTTTTATTAAATTAAACCGAGAGGACGTGCACCCAAGTGGCGGGTGCAGGATGAATCCTCCTTGCACCACGTGTCACGAGACATGGCAGCTGCTTTGGGTGACCTTCATCCAGCAGTGGATGCACCATGGCTGATTGCTGTTGATTTCACAAAAACCCAATGAATGGGCAAAGCATTAACTTTACATAATCATTATTGTTTACTTTTGGCAGTATGTTTTTTTTATGTTGCCATTCCATATCCATGCTTTATTACCTTACATTATTTATTTTGTTATGCCTGTCAAGCTGTATAAGCACGGATTTCTGCAACACTACAGTTTATGATTCTGTGAAAATAATGATCATTCGCACCAGATTCATTTAACATTCAGCGGAAATACTTGAGCTCTATTTAAACTGTGCTGTGCCTGACATGGCTGACTGGCTCAGGGGAATGATGCTGAGGTCAGGAGACTGAGCCAGAGCGAGCACCACTGGGATAAGGGGTTCAACCTGTAAATTGACCAACGGAATGAAAAAAAAAGTTCTCAATCGGAGCCAAGCCATGCGGAGCCCCACCATGTGTGCGCGTTTCTTGTGCATGATGTTGTTGACCTATAAAAGTGTCTTGTGGGCTCCGCGGTGAGCACAATGCAAGAGTCCACTAATAATCACGTTGCATATATTACGCCATTTTTGTGATTATAATTATGCTCAATTAAAGTCATTTAGTATCCACGTAAAATTGCGCTAATCGGGAAAGAAATTGAAATGCATGCGATGGCAGCACGACACACGCATTCGTCATTTTCGAATGCACCGAAGCAATATTCTGTGAAGTAAAATGTGTAATCATTTCATAAAGAAGCTTTATGTCTAAGCTGTACATCATGCAGCGCAGAGCATATTATAACCCCATTACACAACATACCGTATATCACCAGACAATCATAATGCAAATAAACATGTCGAAACTGTGATAAATATTTTAATCTATTTTCCATTTGCAGACTCTTAATATAAGTGGAAGCCAATTAATGTTGGGCAGGTGGGGGGTGGTTGAAAATCCTTAACAATAAACAGTGTTAACATTTAAAATCACTAATTTAGAACACATATGGTTTCATTATTACTAGTCGTATGTTCATTGCCAAGTTTTATAAAAGCAATTAATAAAAAATGTGCACCTGGAGATGCAACAGCATTTAAATCAAATTCAGATCAAAAGCAATAATTAGTCAATGAAATAACTAAATACGTGGAGTTATTAAAGACGTGCTTTAAACCAATGTTACGCAAGTTTTTTTTTTCTGTATATCATAATTTGACAGCAGTTTTAGTTGTCAGAATTGGCGGCCTGCAATTTGTCCGTGCAATACCTCCCACAAACGCCTCCAATTACTACCATGGGAAGCTGATTTTTTTTTAAACGGTAAATGTCACATTCACCTTACACAGAACATAAATTAAGACTGCAATGAATTAGTGTTTAGCTGACTAGCATTTAAAAGAAACCCAACATTAGTAATCCCAAAGGTCACTCCTTAACCATTAAATATCCTGCTCTCTGCCATGTCCTCATATATCTCCTGGAATTTTAAATTAACGTGAGTTTGTATTTTTGTTGGTTAAACAACCAATGCAACCTCAAATCACGAGACATATGGAACGTTGTAGTTTTGTTCAATCCCTGTTTTTATGAGGAAGAGCAGGTGACAAGGTTAATCCACCATACATTTCTCTTGTGGCACAAAATAATGAGGCCTGTAAAGCATGGCTGCTGTTTTTATGGGTCCCTGCTGCCGTGGCAAGCATAGCCAGTAAATCCATTATTGATTTTTTGAGTTATTTAACACTGCAGGACATAGTATTATGCACCATCTAATGCAAACTACACCTTGCCATTTGTTTGTCCTGTCAATAGTTTAATTCCTTTTTAAGTGACCTTTCATACTTAATATATATTCCTACCAATTATCCATACGCAAGTTTGTGAGCTCAATAGCAAAACAACTCAACTGAGTTGAATGAAAATTGGTTTAGTTATAAATACCCGCAGGGTGGTATATCTCTGTAGATAAAGTTGTCACCTATGTCTGCGCCAAATTATTGGGGAATTGCTGTATAACGATTACATATTAAAAATACACTCATTGTAAGAATTGTATTATATTCTTTGCGTCTTTCGGTCAAGTCACGTAGATAGATTCAAAGAAAATAACAAAAACTATTACTTTTTATCGCAACACAAGCGGTCGTCAACAGGAAAAGGGGGTTAGCCTCTAAAGGCAAACTGTATTTAAAGGTTTAAAATGGGCGTAGCCCAAGTGTCAGCAGCATGGGCGGGACAGCTGATGTTAATGTGAAGGGTTAAAAGCGGTGTGCCCCAGCATGTAGGGGGGGTGTTAGAAGGTGATGTAGGGAGGTGTAAGAGGTGATGGTACTCGTGGAAGGCGACGACGGAGCTAGTGGTGTGTTTCCGCCAATTAAAGGGTTGCTAAGTAATATTTGCACCTCGCTTTACACAATCATACAGTTGACAGTGGAGGTTGCTGCGAGAGGTGATGTTACTTATATAGGGTTACGATGGCACTGGTGGTGAGCTTCCACTAATAAAGGGCTACTGCTAGTGGTGATGGTAGTAGTGGACAGTGATGGTCCCGGTATAGGGCTTCCACCA
Organism: Lethenteron reissneri; assembly: GCF_015708825.2. Lineage (NCBI taxonomy): Eukaryota > Metazoa > Chordata > Hyperoartia > Petromyzontiformes > Petromyzontidae > Lethenteron > Lethenteron reissneri. Next base: position 2,269,723 of record NC_083798.1, on the reverse strand, counting down.
ATTAAAGAGCTGCCAGGTCTAAAATGGTAACGTTACAGCCAGTTATGACTTCAACTGGTTGATAACATTCTTACAGCTTGTACCCATCTTCTCGGTTGAAATTGTGTCTATGTTTGTATATATGGATGGCTTCATGAACGAATCTTTATTGATAGCCAGTGAGTTTGCAAAGTACTTTCGTCTTTGAGAAATCAATTTCGTGTGAGCCCACTGCATTAAAATAATGAACAGCCACGGCCGAGGTATTGGTCCTACCGTGTTTCAGATCTGCCTTATGTTCACGAACACGGTCCGAGAAATCAGAAACTGACCTACAAAGTTGGCCAGGAAGCGGCAGAAGAACAGATAGGGTTGTTGTTAACCTATGAGTGCAAATTAGCGTTATCTCCCTCGTGTGCATAGGCTTCCTTCAGCTACTCTGGTGTCCCTCCCATTGTTCGAGCTGGCAATTGTACTCAGCCGGCGGCTCTCCACCCGACACATGTCACGTTACAGTTTTGAGGCACACTTACGAACAGGTATGTTCGTAGAGTCATGGTGACGGACAGCATCGCTGCCGGTGTGCTTATCTAAAGGGTTTCGCCATCCCCAATGCACATGCGCGCACGTTACGAGAATTGATGTCGTTGTGGACTCACGAGGTCCGGTGCGACGGCGCCCCTGGCTTCTCGCTTTGAAGGTTTGCGCGTTAACCGAGTGTGACCGAGGAAGGCACCACGGGTCGGAGAAGGCGCAGGACACGGCAGTCTCGCCAGCATCGGCGGAGGCCGAGGTGGCTCAACGCAGCCGCGTCGAGTTGCCCGTGGTGCTCGCCAAGCAGAGAGACCGGTGGCATAAATTGGCATCCTTTGGCTCGGGACACCACAAGGTGTATCTTTGCGTTTACAGAAAGTGGCAGTCGTAGGAGGAGGAGGTCGTACCAGACTGACTACTCCGACTACAGCTGCATTCGTTGTGTTGGCGGTTTGTTTGTTATTGTTCGATGTCAAATCTGAAGTACTGAATGATATGTTGACTTCATTACAAATGCTTAGATCCGAAGGGACTTTTAGTGTGTAGTGTGGTGTATTAGTCCATGTGTTATAATGATTCAATTCGGAGTTTGATTCTGCGGGCGAAGTCTCTTGACTTTGAGAGTTATATTTCATTATTATTTAAGATCTACCTGCCTGTCACACACTTCACCATTCATTAGAGACCAGGTTCGATAACGTCCCATTTGTAGTTAATATAGTTTATGGATGATGGTAAGTTTTGCACGAGTGTACTATGTACGAGATTTACGAAAAAATATGTGGTGTGTGCATATATGTGACGTGTTGGAGGCAGTCGCCCTCCAGCAACAACTTAGGGCAGAGGAGCGACGCTCACAACGAGCGGAGCGCTAAAACACAGCAAGTTGGCACAATAGGGGGCACAGGTGGTGCATCGGCCAGTCATCTCAGTCAGTCAACCCATGGCACCTGCTGGGTCTGTCCCGCGACCTCCTGCCAGCGAGCGTTCGACACTTCACGTGGCCTTAAAATGCACACAGCCTGGCACAAGCCGTCGTGGTGGCATCACCGCCACTTAGTGACGAATAGCGGTTGTTGTTGTTCTTACGCGATGTCTTAATTTGGTACAATTACTGCCGTCTCTTGCGATGTTACAGCCCACTCCTTAAAGCGAGGATGAAAATCAAGTGATTGATGCATTTCTTCACAGAGTGAGCGTTCGCTGTGAGCCACTAAAACATTGTATACTGCCGCCTGATGAATCAGTATTTGCATGAGAACTGGTTTAATAATATGTTGTACTTTAAAAAAACAGATCACCCGTGTGAAACATTAAAAAAAGACAAACTTACCAAGTGTCACCACAGTGGTGCACCCAGCAAAACATTTCAGAGGGGGCAAATATGAGTGTGCAGATGTGCTCGTGTGTGGCACAAGCGTCGTGGTGACGTCACCGCCACTTAGTGGCGAGTGGCGGTTGTTGTTGTTGTTGTTGTCGTGTGTGTTTATTTGTAAATAAATCGCCACACGTGTGTGCAAGCGTGCCCGAGTGTACCGGGGAGCGGTGGCGCAGTGGTTAGCGCTACGCTGCGCTACAAAAACCCGGCGACCCGAGTTCGATTCCCGCTCACACCCAACACCTGTGACGATTATTTGAATCGGTTCTGGGAATCCGCTAGCTCGACTCAGCATCAAATGAGTACCTGGAATTTCTGAATTCAACCAGTCTTACCAGAGGATAATCACTTGTCTGCCGTTGCTCTGGGGAGCGGGAGATGGATGTTCGGTCGCCGCGTTGATGACTTTCGTTGTGATTTCCACTCCACTAACCAGCGCGTTCACGCAACTGTGAGTGTACTGCTGGGGAACATTGCCACCTGGGCAGATATTTTATCAAATTCTGTGTAACACCAGCACAATATAAGCGGAAAGATCCTGCTCAGTGACAAAATATACCTACTTAAATGCTTGCGTCATGGATGAAAGTGAATGTTGTCTGCCCTGCAGTTATCAGTTTTGGCACAGCCTGATATCGGCAAATACAGCACAGCTGGATAAAGAAAAATAACTCAGTGGCTGTTGCTGAGATGTGGCCTTTTATTATCTGAGTGTGGCAACAAGCACCGATTCACGGCATGAAAGGATGACATTTTATTCCTTTTTAAACACATTGTAGAAACACAAACAATTCGTATGCTTTGTGTTCTGAAATCGAATGTCAATAATGTGCCTTTTTCAGAATTTAAAGCTCATTTAACCTCTAGAAGGATAATAGGCAATTGTGTTTTATTTACAGTATATGCGTATTAAATCAAGGTGCATTATTTGTACAGTATAACATTTAACTTTTTTTATTTTATTTATATTTCGTTCCATTACAGTTTCACTTTTTGAAATGGTAAACAATGGCAGATTAGGTGACAGACAACCTGACAATCTGAAAATTGGAGACAGGGCTTGTGGTCTGCCAAATATATGTCTGACTTCTCAGCACGGACTTTGAGTGTTAATACATTTCTATTGATGCTCTCCAAGCACTTTGGTTTCCTCCTATACGTGAAAATAAATAAATATATATATTTTATGGACAAATTTGCAAGGTAGGACACCCTGAAGAGTTTTGACTTAAAACATTCGTGACTGCAGGAATTCATATTCTATGGTTCTTTCGGTAAAGTCACGTAGATAGAAGAAGAAAAAATAATAACAATAAAAATGAAAATAAAGTGAATAAAAAGTTATAAAAAATATCACGACGTTTCGATCGCAACACAAGCGGTCGTGATCAGGAACAGGTAGGTTAGCCTCTGAGGGCAAGCTGTTTATCAAGGTTTAGAGATGGACGGGGCAGCTAATGTTAATGTAAGGGAGGGCTCCGACACCGGCAGTAGGTCTACACCAATCAAAGCAGTGCACCTCACTCCACACACCTACACTGCTGACGGTGGAGGTGAACAAAAAAAACACAAATCAAGTCATGACCCAAAGTAATTGATGACATCTTTCCAATGATTGCTGAGTTTAAAACCGTCGTCTCAGTTGAAATTGTGTCTGTGTCTGTATGTATGGATGGCTGCGTGAACATATCTTTGTTGATAGCCAGTCGGCTTGCAAAGTACCATCGTCTTAGAGAAATCAATTTAATGTGTGCCAGCCGCATTAAAGTAATGATCAGCCATGGCAAAAGTATTGGTCCTGCCGTGTTTCAGATCTGCCTTATGTTCACGAACACGGTCCGAGACATGTCGTTTGGTTTCCCCAATGTAACTGCTGCCGCAGATACAGCTTAGTTTGTAGAGACACCCTGAAGAGTGTCTTGAGATTTGGTGACTAAGTGAGCCTTTGTGTGTAAACAATTTATGTTCATTCTCTGATGCTTGTGTTTGTACCTCGTGTTGTCCGGCCTGATGTGTGATGTTTCGCTTTACATGCTGGGAGCTCCTCCTTCAATTCAGTTATTTCAATTCATGTAAAGGCTCCCAGGATGTGGAGTGAAACGTTGGACATCATGCCGCGAAACACGCGATACAACCCAAAATTACACCATAGCGCTGTACGCCACAACTGCAAAAAAACGTACACAGTAAGGAATTACTATGTATTCCTTAAGTCCACTGGTAGTAACGTGGTGTGTCACCCAGCTGATGAGCCAACTGCAGTGAAGACCATGCAATCAAGCAACACAATATCAGAGGAGGTGAGAATAATATCAAAGTCCTGAGTCAGAGAAAGTAATTTCAAATCACTTTGGTGGAGGCCAGTCTCTCCACAGGACAACCACCGTTCACTTTTTTTTCTAAATGCTGTAATCATTTTTAATAACACCTGAGGGATGATGAGCCGAGTTGATCGAAGACCTACATTAAAACGAACAGCCTTCTCGCTGCGATTCAATCACCCTGCCACAGAGCCACAAGGGCAGACGAGCATTATGTATTGTATCTATACATCTCCATGCAAAGATAAACTTCACCCAAAACTTGAAGGATGGGTACCTCAGTGTATCCAATAGCCCAAAAGTCTTATCGGAGTGCAGCACCTAGAATCTCTTGGTCCCTGTAAAGGCTTTGCCTTGGGACGAACAATCGGAATGTGTTCTGCTCTGGAAGCTATTGAACCTCAACAGCTCCCCGCTGGACAATATAATCACAGTCACCGGTGACCTTTGCAGTAGATCACTGCACACAGACTACTTTTTAGTTGAAAATGCTGCACTTTAAAGGACATTAATGTCTTTAATAGTACATTTGAAGCCATCGAATCGGCTTCAATCTGTGCGGTATGTTAGAGAACCATATAGTTATCGGTTTAAGTATCGTCATGCTCTGATTAGCAAAAGCTATTGCTCATCTCTTTTTGCAGTATTGAACCTTATGTAGACATTTCACATTCCTATGACGGCGACCAGTGTCTCCAAAGGAAAACTGCTTGCAATGTCATCCTACCAAGTGATACCTATTGTATTAGCATTGCAGAGGTGCTGGGCTGAGTTCACCTCAGACTGGATATTTAACTTGAAACCTTTTTATTGTGAATTGAATGTTCTACCAGAGCAACGCCCAGCTAGCTTTTGCCCAATTATTCAGACACATAATTATTTCAATAGTTCGCTGGGTTGCACGGATCATTATCCAGCCATGTCTGGTTTATTGACGCAGGAATGCATTCCGTAATGCCCCGAGACGTTTCACTTTTAGAGCAGCACAAAGGCCAGAGTGTAGCATATTGCTGACGAGGTGCGTTCACTGATATTGCAACTGGTGAAATCAGAGCCGCGACGTTGTCTTGACTCAAAGAGAAATAGAAAACGCCATGAACGTGGATGGCTCCAATTTTCTCCATGCACATTCTAAATCAACTTGACACGTGGAAACAAATGGGGAGTGCATGCCCCTGCACTTCTTTCAAAGCCATTTTCGGGGCTAGGCCACTGCAGGAACATTTTAAATCACAGACATTAACAAATATGTCAGCTGATATTCATGGCTTTGCATAAGTAAGAACGCACATTTGGTGACAACATTAAAGCTATGTCATAGTACTAACGCAGAACATATAAATACCATGCTGAAAAAAAAGATGTCACTCACATCAGCTGATTATTGTCCTCAGCTGTCTGCTTTGATTCCAGTGAGGCTTCCCTTATCTGGCACGACTGATTCATTCATCATACATTTATCTTGGCACGGGCCATCGGCCCTGATCAGCAAAACCCTGCAGCTGCAAGAAATCCCATTGCTGAAGAGGGCCATGAGTGATGGCGAGGGATAGACTGAGCAGAAGGAAGATTCATTCAGAGATGTGTAACGCTTTTCAACTGAGTCATGAATGCACGATACTCGGTCCGTCTGTCTTTCCTCCTGTCTCTATAACAGAGAGGTTACAATAATTATCGTGAACATGAACCAATATAAACAACACTTTAGTGCAACTTCATAACAAAATCAGTCTGATCAGCTGATCAAGGTGTGATGGGTCACATTCCGATCCAACCTCGATCGGTGCAATTCACCGGAACCAATGGCATGTCAATAAGATTATGAACGAAATTGTTAGTGCACCCGTAAAAAATACATTTCTAATTTACCATTACTTGTTGCCTCCAAAGTTCAGTGGGTTTTAGAGGTGGGAGGTCTCATGCCTGGGCTCAAGTACCGACAGGTCCTTCCGTGCTCAGAGGAGCACGCAGTGCCCAGGGAAAGTCTGCGCTGATAGAGTAACACACTCGGTGGGGTGTCAGTTTAACTTGGTTCTGTTTGTACATGCGTATCTTTTGTTGTAGCAGTCGGAATCTTTGTTTTTTTCTGCAGAGAAGGACCAGGCTGTGGAAGGATGCTGTATGTGAAATAGTATTCATTGTCCACGAATGCAGCAGTAGCAGCAGCAGTCTTTACAAGGGAGGACAGATGCTCGCAATCCGTGATGGAACGTGTTAGCTCCCGGAGAGAATGTTAATGCAAAGACCCATGTGGAAACTGCTTTGAATTCCCCATACATGCACACAGATAAATGTGGCATGTTCTTTTTCTCTCTTTTGAGAAGAAAAGGGTACGTGCAATTCTAAAACTGTGATTGTAAATTATTATTTTTCATATACAAACACATTGTGAGCATATATTCAAAACAACGGTGGAGGCTTGCTAGAGTTATAATAATCTTGTGTGCAATTATTTTGTTCAATGGTCCTTCATTTCAAGTATCAAATGATCAAAGCTAAAATGATAGCATACATCGTATTATGCGTTTTCACGGACAGACTATTCACTAACCAGAATGATGAATTTAATCATTTTTTACATATTGCATGCCTTTTTATAATTAGGAAGTTATCATTTATCATAACATATTTATTATAGGCTTTAAAAAAATCAAGCAATGTGGGAAAATACCAAATGTCCTTTATTTTAAAACTGGGTAATATATCCATTGGGTCCGTTATCTCTTTGAATGATACCTTGGAACCCATAGTTATTAAAAAGTTCAAATGTTCCCGTGCTGAAATTAGTGTTTGGATGGCACTCGTATTTTCCAGTCGTCCTGAGCTAGTGGAGCCAAATTCCACACCGTTGCGATCACAGGCGATCTCTCTGCATGACGATCTGTGTCAACTACCTCCAAGCGGAGTTCAGTTTACCAACCCCAGAAGAGCGATGAGCTGAGCCAATCTTGGCAATGGTTTGAGCTTCTGGAATGCCTGCTTCTCCACTCTCTCTCTCTCTGCTCTCAAGGCCATTTCCTAAAATATGCATACCCTTGGTTTATCCGCTGCTGGATGAAGGCCTCCCCATGCCACCACCACCTCTCATGATTCCATGGTATCACCATGCACCCAACACCTACACACAAGCTGGACCTACTCGTGCATGGGTTTCCGTTCCCTGGCTGCCACTCCATTATCATTCAAGAACATCTGCCATCATCTCTTCCAGCAACATGGCCTGCCCAAGTTCACTTTCTGTTCGAATGCACGTGTAAAGACAGTGTGTCGGCAAGCTCCAGGAAGGGTCGGGAACTCGCCAGAAGGTTCGAGATCAAAGGCGAAGGGCGAGGTGAGGGCCACGCTGGGGATACAAAGGGGGCAAGGAGCGAGGTTCGGGGCTGTTTGGTTGTGGTTCGGCTGTCGTCGCCGTCTTCACGTCGTCACCGTCTTCACGTCGTCACCGTCTTCACATCGTCACCATCTTCACGTCGTCACCATCTTCACATCGTCACCATCTTCACATCGTCACCATCTTCACATCGTCACCATCTTCACATCGTCACCGTCTTCACGTCGTCGCTGTCTCCGCGTCGCCGCTATCTCGCCACGCCGCGGTCTTGAAGTCAAGTTAAAGTTTAAATAAAGAAACCCCCAACAGTCCGTGTCCGAAGTCACTACACAAGTATCCATTGCTGCAGCTCTCGTCCTTTAACGCTACTGCTTCGTGAATGGAAATACCGGCGAGCTTGACAAACGAAAAACTGTAACACTTAGAACATCTCTTCAGAACTCCTCACCTACCCACTCACCCACCAATTTCTATTTTACACAAACGCAGGAATCTTCATCGGCAGCTTAGAAGTGATAAAATGCAATTTTGGCAAAACCTGCATATTTAATCTAAGCTGGCACACCACTAGCAGCAACATTGTCTGTCATGTCATTTGAATGTTTGAATAGATTAACTCCACTGTTGCGTGTATTATTCTCAGTTTAAGTAAACAGAACATTTGACAATCTCATTATTTCTCTCTTTTGAGGGAATCGGAAGTCATCCCATTTCTAAAGTATGAGACACACGTCCCACAAACTCTTCCCGAAATAGATGAACCCTGACTGGGTTAGGAGTCATCAAAGTCATCTAAAGTCACTCATGAGGAAATAGTGGGTGGCTTTCTTTAAGAACTAGAGAGCTTTTCATGTAAGCTGAATCTCCCACAAAGTTATATTTTATTAATCGTGATATGGTCCGATCAAATTGTATAAATACATTTTACCCGCGAAATTACTTAATTTTAACCTTAAAGTATAGCTTTGAAACTCAAAACATAATAACTAAAAATCACAAGTTGGTTATTTCAGGAAAATATTAATGTTTGGCGTATCGTTACTGTTCTCGGCCTTGTTATTGTGTGTGTTATGTGTGTAGAGTATGAACACAATGCAACACCATAATATTAAACAACTTCGGTTGTTGACATGGCCTTTGGGCATTTTAACAATTATTTTTAAAGGCGCTGCACATGTAAGATCGAATGGACGCGAATCATGTATTGGCAAAGTGCACGTTTTTAGCGTTACAGTGCTCGGAATTATATTATGCTCTTTCAGTGGACCTGCAAACCAATAGCGTATTGGCTTTTGGACTCAATGAACCCAGAATTACAATTAGGTCATAGAACAATTGATTTTGATGATTGACTTTAATCCACAAATATGTACGAAAATACTTGAGACTAACCAAGTTTATAGATCAACACAGAGCACCTTTTTCCGACCATGCGCAACAGCAATGCATAAGAATAATATTCACCATCACATTCGTGCACGTTACATTGCCTTCAGTGTATGTAAAACACAATTTAACAAAAATATATCTTGCTATTTGGTGAGCTGTGTCAACATTGGTGTTATAATTTACATTTCAGCAAATAATTTGCGTTATGTCTACCCAAGCAGTCGATGAATGTGTAGTCTTCAATTTCTACTAAGTGTGTTACTATCTACTCCTAGGATGTATTTCTTGCTGAAAACATGAAACACGTCTTGTTTCCACAGTAAGTAAAATATACAAAAAGCATATTGGCAGGTATCTTTCAGTTTAGCTCATCCTGTGACCTGTCATGTGAAACTGCCTGAACATCGTGAAATGGAAAAAAAAACAATTCTAACATTTGAATGAGAAGAAAACCAACCAGTGTTGATTGCAATGTTTCAAGTTTACAAACATGGTTATGATAATTGTTTTTTTACCCTTTTATCGGGCAACAAAACAAGGAGTCATGTTTGCATTGACCACAATACCTGCGGTCGGAATGCAAACAAAAAACACAACTCTGAAAATGTATGCACCGTCCTTGTAATTGATTGGTCCACACCCGAGACAGCTTTTCTTAGAGCCTAGTCTCACATGGTGTTGGACCAGATGACGCCAAAAGGCGCACAACTCAAAGACAATGCATCATCAGAGTATGAGAGCTCAGGGTAAGCATTTACACCATTGGAACCTCCTTTGCCAAACATGGTTATGTTCAGCTCACTGAACGTTCAGAAAGTGCCCCTGTATTAAAGTGTGTGTGGGTGTGGGTGTGCCAGATCTTATCTTGACCATTCGCACCACCGGCAACTATTGTCTGTACCTGATACAGAATGTGGGCGTTAGGTGAACTCGTTTTAAATTTCGATTTAAAGCTTTCATGACTGCATGGATTCATATTCTTGGTTATTTCGGTAAAGTCACGTAGAAGGGAAATAATAAAATAATAAAAATATTATATAAAATAAAATTATCACGACGTTTCGGAAACGTCGTGAGAATTTTATCGTTTTAAAATGTGAACTGGAAACTGTTTTCTCGGTTTTTGACACAGGTGAGACATTCATGGGGAGGCTGTGTGCCAGTTCTCCTCCGTGTGACGCTGGCCTTAATAAGTGGCCCTGAATTGAACTTGTCGCAAACTATGAGAGCACTGAGGCTAAAAGATACATCTTGATATGGCTGTTCTTACTCGCACGTGCGTGTAAAAATATATATATATATAAATGTTTAAAATGTAAATGTAACACGTATACAAATTTTATTGGTAAATAAACTAATGATATACAGTTTATGACTAAGTATGGGAACTTAATGGTCTGAATGGTAAACATGTTTTACATCTTCATTTAGCAATACCACTGCCAAAACGTATTATCCTCATCATTTATTTTCTAATGTAATTATTAAGCCAATACTTTATCACAGCACTTTAGATTCATTACTTTTAAATCACCAATAATGGACATATATGCACGTGGACTTAAGAGACTGGAGGCTGCAGAAAATAATGAAGCATCACCATGTATGGACTATGACTGCGTGTTGCCGGGAGCATATTAACTTAATAAAATACCATGTCACATTCTTCTCACTGAATTGCCAGCAATGGTATATCTTCTTTATATTCACACCACGCTACAAAACAACTGGGTCCACCTTTTATGCATTCCCTACAGTGATCCTCCCTGCATTCAAAATTGCAGGTAAGTGGATTTTCACCCAAAGTTTTTATTCGCATAACACCGCTATCATTTGTCATTATTCACACTCGTCTGAATAATAATAACGTGGATTTTGTGTTTCTCTTTCCGCTTGAAATTAAACATAACAGGGAGGCCTCGTGATATAGATTTGTGTTGTCCACTGTTGGTTGCTGGAATCAAAATGCTCGAAAAATTTGTGCCCGACACTCTCTTAGCCTTTTTGCCATTTCTAAAAGTCGGAATAACATGATAAAAAATCACATACTCAATCTCTCCTCATCAAATCGAACTGAAGCCATTCCCATTATCTGTTTAATCTCTGTCCGGTTTCTTCACAACTATCCGCAAATTGATAATGTGACCCGACCCTCCAATAGGCAGTCACAGATGCGAGGTGTGCAGATAAGGCAAGTGACATGTTACATCTTCACAACTATCATCGTGCAGTATTAACAATTTACGAGTACTCTGTTGCCAGCATCGTGAGGATGACACATCCCATCGCTTTATTCCTTGAGCAACTCAGCTCGCAGCCGCTGAGATGTAAGCAGGTGTCGCCATGACTGGTAGGTTTCCCTTGTGTGAAGGACGAACTAAACTCCAAGATTTCCTGAAAACAAAAAAAACTAAGAAGGGGCCTCGTGACAGTCCCCTCGATATTAAAGGGACGTTTGTTGTAGTCGCAACGTGGTCTGAAGTGACGTCTGCTTTATACGGCTGAGACGAGGGGCACCCTGCCAACTGTGTCACACAGAGGACTGCAGCAAAGTCGCGTCTACGGAATGCTGCCGGTTTGCGAGAACACAGCGTCGTACGTCCCTAAGAAAGCCACTTTACCGGTACAGAGACGTTGGTGATTTCTAAATGGATACTTCTTAGCACTTATTTTGCTTACATGCAAGAACATTTGGGCAATTGGAATATAAATTACGTATACAGTACCAAGATTCAGCAAGCATATCATGTGGACTAAAATGACAAGCTTTGGATAGCAGGAGTAGTTGGAGGTTGGTAGACTGACGACTTTGGCAGTCTGTGCGTGAAAAAATAAAAGTTACATTTCCTCCCACTGCCGAGTCATTTTGTAATGATGTACCAGAAAGTACATGCTCAAGACCCTGTGGTATCATACAAGACCCACTGTGGCTAAAGAGATGTTCTAATTGGTTTGAAATTTTTATTTTATTTATTAGTAATTGCGTAGTAAAATAAATGTGATCAAATCGAGTGCACAAACAGAGCATATGGATACCAGAATCTTCCAAGCGCACTGATTCGCAAACGTCCATGCAGAAGTTTTCATAGGCTATAATTGTCTAGCACCAAACCAACGTGTGAAAGTGAAAGACTGTAATACCGAGTCAACAATACGTGGTATTGCCACAACAGAAATTAACATAAATGCAATATAATACGACGCAACAGAAACATCCCCGTGAAGAAGATTTAACTCGACGGTGGCACTGAATATTTGATGTAAGCATTACTTATATAGTCACACAATAATGGTGCCATCAGCATGTCAAAAGACAAAAACAGAACCTTCAAAGCCAGCCGTGCATGACATCATATCAGAGAACTGCTGAATATGCCAAAGTAAGCGCGGGAAAAAAAACCCGATGTAGCATCATTGTGTGTGCGCAGTCAATGACCAGATTGAGACCATATCAACTCACTACATTGGAGAACCTGGTACCATCACAGAATGTCATCAGTGCCAACTCTGTGCTCTTACTCCTTTAAGATGACCCCATCCCCCTCCACCCAGAGCATCCCAACTGCCTCTAAAATCTTCTCAATGATTTAAACAAAGCTGTCCATATTGTAACAAAAACAGGGTACATTTTAAAACGTGTGGATGATTAACAAACCATAAATTGGCTCAGAACGTATTCATGCCAACAAAAGTCGGAGGGACACTTTGTTCCATCACAGCTTATTTTACGGCTTTGTAAAAGTTACTGCCGAATGACATACATTGCCTATTTGTCTGATAAGCAGAGACACTGTTTGTAGACAGACACTCATCATGTGTGTGTCCCATTGCTAATGAGTCACGTTTCTTCATTACACCCATCTGTACCATTTCTTTGTCTCCTTAATTGGGTTCATTAGCCCTAGCATTCAAGCGGTGCCGCACTACCAAATATTCAACGAGGTTAATTAAAGCTGGGCATGCTCTTTGACAGTTTTAATTGATGAGACACTTGGGTGTAATGTTTAGGTTAGCTGGAGACAGAGCAAAACGCACAAGGGAGTGCCATGTCTTGCATCTTATCATGTGCTAACTATGTCTTTAGCAGTGAGTCTATATGAAATGAAGTCCATATATCGAAATGTCCATCAACAAAAAAAACTGTACACAAAGTCCACAGATTTGTATCTGCACAATTAGCGATATTCACGGTTGGCTACGTACAGTGCAAACGAAGTTCAACATGCACACACACACATACATCCAATACTTGTTCTATTATTCAGGTCGCTGCAACAAATACACTGAAAGTGCGTCCTAATAAGATAGAATAAACAATAGCCAAAAAGGAGTATGGGACGGAACCTGAGAACCCATTAAAATTGTGTGTACCATTACATCCATTTCCCCGTCTAGACGAATCTAACAAGAGCAGTAGAAAGGACATTCCTCTTTGTTCGAAGCACTCACAATGGACACGCCAGTGTCTCCTGCCATGATTTTAGTTGACGTCTTCTGAGCCAACAAAAAGCAGACCCCAGAATTCTACCCAATCTCAGTTTTCATTGCGAGGCTAAATTGGCCACGTCTGCAGTGGTATTATTAATCGGCGCTTCCCCTCTACTACTGTGATAAGCACTTTGAACGTTTACATTTACCACCGAGCCGATTGAACATTTAAATATCTTCTTTGTAAATTTTCAAATAGCACATGCATGTTTTGTTTCGTGAAATGCAAGTGCCTAAAAGATTCTGAACAGCTTGGTACCGTTCTTCATTGGCTTTTTGCAGCCATCGAGTGGATAATGACTTCATGCTTCGCAGCCGAGACACAGCATCGACAACTTTGACAATTTCTTCAAACACTGGATAACTGAGGTTTTTTTTGCGCATTTATATTCAACGCGGATTTTATCAGCAACAGTTGCGCAAGAACGACACAATTTACACGACATTTCGTCGGGGTAAATTGTTAGTATCCAGCCACGAAACTTCATGAAGTCGTAATTCATAAAATGGTAATTTCTTGTAATCAATTCAGTTTTAAGTTTCTTTGGAGGGAGGAGAAAAAACAAATAAATCACTTAAATTGACATTTTGATTTGAGCTACAAACCTAAAATCTGTGAAAAATAATTATATTGACGGGCATTCACCATCATAATTTATAAAACTGGAAGGTTCACTTTAATAATTGAGCAAAAAGAGTGGCGCATTTCATTAAGCCTTAAAATAATTCACAATGTTCATTATTATTAAGTCTAAAATGCAAATATGTGTCTGTTTTCTGACTTTGACATCAAAGGAAATCAATCAGACTTATTCATAGGGAATGATACTTAACTACAGTAAGTGAAGACGATCCTGCTACTATTATGTAATTGGTTTCACCTTCATGTCTTTGCTTTGTTTCGTATCTACGCACCAGTTACGTGAATCCCCTGATTATGCCAGATAAAAAACTGAACCCCTAATCGCGACGTTAATCATACAACATGAACGCAGTGTATTCTCACATCAACACCTTTTCAACCCCCATGGCTAACAAAGTGAATTCATAGTCAATCTCTTTTTGTCTGTTTGAATACATCAAACCCTTGCAAGCACTCCAACGTCCCAATTAATAAAAGCTGTCTTCTTGCACCTCTCTGCCAAACCTTTTTGCAAATATGATCAATGAGACAATTGCCCGGAGTGACGTCTATTTGTAACTACTCCCGTTGCACAATGCAGCTTGATGCAAAGTTGACATGTGGACGAGAAATGTGTTCCAGTCACTATGGAGACAATCTGCACAGTCGCCCAATTAGTCACCGCATGATGTGACCATGTGCAGTAAGACAAAAGGGAATCGATGAACAGCCCTGACTGGGAGAGCACGGTAGCCGAGTGTGAGAATCTGGTGACAGAGAAACAAATGTTTAGGGGTGGCTCGAGCATGGGCAGGTAGATGGACGAGCTTCTGAATGATGAGTTCAACATATCAATCCCTGTTTGATCATGCAGCTCATATGCACGTCTTGCCTGGTGAAGAAACTCGTGGCAAGTACAGGCGACTTTTCTTTTTTGGGTTTGCTTCTCTTGATCATCAATTAGTGTAGTTGCCAAGCACTTGGCTATCTTAATCAGTGAGCATGTGTGTGTGGCGCTCATACGTTTAATCAAAATTGTTACAATGCAATCAATAGGGCGCAACATTTCGCGGAGATAAATGACTGAGGCGTGGAGCCAAGTTCGGTGTCGCTCAGGTGTTAAGATGTTAAAACACAAAACGGAGACTTTTTGCAAGGAATAATGTCTACATTAACCACGTATACTTATGATGAGCATGCAAACAAAACATGCTCTGGTAGTATATGAATTGTCTTTGAAACTGATCGGTCCACACCAGAGACGGCTTTCTTTAGAGCCTCGTCTCAAACAGTGTTAGACCAGAGGGCTTCGCCAAAAGGCGAACAGCACAAAGACAATGCCACTGTCAGGACATTGAGAGCTCGGGGTGAGCAGCTACATCATGGGACCTCCCTTGCCACTATCAAAATATAAGAGGAGGTTTTACCCTTCCTATTAGTTTCAAAGACAATACATGTTCACCACAAGTATACGTGGTTAATGCAGTGACATGATTCCTTGCAAAAGGTTTCCAGAAAGTAAAACCTATTCTTATAACAGAAAACCAAATAGCCAACCCACAAACCCACGCTATACCAAACAAAACACTGCGGCACGATAACCAAATGGTTTCAACGAATTGACTACTGTGCGTTCTTTTTAAACCGCACTGTGTCTTGCTGCTGCGTAATTAGACGATTGTAGTGGGCGACATCGCTGTGACCTTTATCGAAGACGCAGTCAACAAGGGGTCGTGCATACGGCCAGGAACGTGCCATGAGTCAACCCTCTAACAATTCAGCACGAACACTGGGAACGTAAACCGCAGGTCTGTCGAGTGAGAATGGATAATGACAGAGCATGAGCCGATTGCCAGTGACAGCTTCATATTTGAGCGGCAATTGGCGCTGGACTGGACATCTCCAGTAAACATGTTTGTTTTAAGTAGTGGACTATGCGGTGTTCGTCATCACTGTTAAACACGAGGCCACATCAAGACTGCCTTGTGCTTTATTGCCTAGTTGAAAGGCAATATTTTTCTCTGTACGGGATGTCACGAGTACGGTATGTGGTTAAATAACAATACCAATCCCATGTTTGGCTGCATTGAAGGAAAACATTCAGCAAGCTCAATTCGAGCACTCTCTCAGATACGTCAGTTTAGGCAAGTGAAATGAATCGAGGTGTTAGATCAGCCTGCCGGTAAAGGCAGTCGAGGGTCGGCACCAGGTGCCACGTTCCAGGGTTATCCACTGCAGTATTCGAGAATCTGCTCCGAGACACCCAGCGTCCAATTGAAGGGCGCGTTGAGCCCACCAATCAGAGCCTCCCGGCACACTTGACTTCCGAGTGACGCTGCTGCGCTCTGCTCGGGGCGTGAGACGGCACCCTGCACGTGCTTTTAAACTCAACGACGTTCCCATTGCTTCGGAAGCCAAACAGCACAGGTTCTATGCCCAATGGTGGGTTGCATCGCCAGAACCAAACCTCAGGCATTGCAGGCCGAAGTTGCATTGTTATAACCACAATAGCAGACGGACATGCACAGTCACAGCTTCGGTATACCAACGGATTTATACCGAGGAATGGAACGAATCGCAATCGATATTCAGATTCAATTCAGTTTTGGTACTTGTCAAGGATTTTCAGAATCTAAACAATGTGGGGCTGAATCAACGGCCGACATTGTGCAATCAGTATCTTCTGGCCAAACGATATGCATACCCATGTGGACCACGTGGGAGCCTCCCCACCAAATTGAGGCAACTGGGTATGTAACGAGAGCACATCGGGGTTGATGAGCGCTATGTTTAATGTATATTAATGCAATATGACGGTTGTAAATAATGTATATTAACTGCAACAGGAGAGCAAACACAGTGGAGTACATTTATATTCAATTCACTTGAATACCATTATATAGTATAGAGTGTACGTTTAAATGCAATCGAACGATGGCAAAATGTGTTAAATGATAGAATTCGATATTGTACAGGGTCGTCAAAAAGTCATGACACTTCGGGTTATATTGGGCACTGTGGCATCTGGCTTGTCCAGTTATTGCATCCTATGGCCCCGATGTCAATGGCATTAGAAAGCCACAGCCTCCAAAAGTAGATTCTGGTAGAAGAAATTAGTAGGCCATGGTTCAAATTTGCCAAATTCATCAAATTGCCTGCACATTACTCAATTATAATAATAGTAATCCTCACCCCTACTGGGAGACTAACGCCTGCGGACCAGGTGATACGTTATCCTGTGCCCACAGGGAAGGCTGCTAGTGCACCACACAGGCACCCTGTATGTGTGTTCACATGTGTGTGTGTGTGCAACTGTGTGTGGGGAGCGATAGTGTAGCAGTTAGCGCCCTGCGCTATGAGCTCAGCGACACGGGTTCGATTCCCGCTCACGGCCAACACTAGCGACGATTATCTGAACCGGTCCCGGGCCTCCCCTAGGTCGACTCAGCCTCAAATGAGTACCTGGTGCAGTGTGCCACTAGGGAGACAAAGGCGGTCGGGTGTGGTGCTGGCCACCCACCCCATCGTGTACCGTTCTGGCCTTCATAGGTGCTCGCTAACAGCACTTGCACCTACAGTCTGTTAAGGCTATAAGGGGGATCTTTATCTTTGTGCAATTGTGTGGAGCAGTAGTGTAGTGGTCAGTGCAACGCTCTGGTATCCCAGAATCTCAATGTCCAGCGTTGAATAGAAGTGGCACGTTGTATCTGAGCCTTACAAGGGTCAACCCGACGTTGACACTGATGCATTCAGTGCCTTGTTGGTGTTACGCATTATTGGCAGTATTATAAGGATGTCAATAAATGATTGCAAATACGTCATTTATTCGCGCTTTAAGCAATACAGTTTACGGTTCATTCAGATGTTTTTTTTCACATTTGGAAGCTTCGCTGAAATTTGTATTCAACTGGATTCACATGTGATGAATGTATCTCCTTCGGACGATAGTTTTTTTTTTATTTTCAAGCCACAGTTGCGAGTGAGAAAAAAACCCCAACATGTAAACATGGTAAGGGGTTGGCAAAGGAAGGGCTATAAAGTTGAGTGAAATAAGCACAGCTCACGTCACCACACCGAGGGTGCACTTTTTTGTTCCCTGAAATAAAATAAAAACCCCATCACACTTTACATTGAGTTACTGCAGCTGCACTTACCACCAATTTTGTGGCGCTCTACAATTTCAGGAAATTGCTGTAAATTAAGGAAAGGGCATTTCAGAGTCGTCGGACAATGTCGTATTTTTCAAAACAAATATCTTTGTGTTCAAGTTTTGAAATATTGAACGCCATCACCGCCAAGACACAACAATAGTGAATGCGCAGCAGTTTTGGCCACAAAAAATGGTATTTTTTTACGAGTTGGGATCAGGTGCTGTTTTGATCCGCACACTTAGAAATCAATGAACGTTCTTTGTGGCTACCTTCTAAGGACACCAGTCACTCCTCGTGTTATTTTGCAAAGATTTATGGCAAAATGTGAAAATGTCTTCCTAAATGTTTCATCAGTTATCTTTTACAATTCCAATGTTTGGGACAGGCTGAGGGTGGCAAGAAGAAGACATTATTTTCCGTCGCCTATAATAATAATCGATGTCTTTTTTATATAATTTGGGATAAAGTATTTTCATCCTTTAAATGTGTGTAAAATGTAAATTATTAATGAAAAAATCAGGAATACCCTATACTCCGTATGGAGGAGCAGTGGTACACTGGGTATCATGTTGCACTATGATCGCTGTGATCCGAGTTAGATTCCCAGCTATGGCTAATCTGAGTTTGCCCCTTCACCAATCCCCACCGACCAGGATAGTGACGTACAGTGAGGGAAAAAAGTATTTGATCCCCTGCTGATTTTGTACGTTTGCCCACTGACAAATAAATAATCAGTCTATAATTTTAATGTTAGGTTTATTTGAACAGTGTGAGACAGAATAACAACAACAAAATCCAGAAAAACGCACGTCAAAAATGTTATATATTTATTTACATGTTAATGAGGGAAATAAGTATTTGACCCCCTCTCAATCAGAACGATTTCTGGCTCCCAGGTGTCTTTTATACAGGTAACGAGCTGAGATTAGGAGCACACTCTTAAAGGGAGTGCTCCTAATCTCAGCTTGTTACCTGTATAAAAGACACCTGTTCACAAAAGCAATCAATCAATCAGATTCCAAACTCTCCACCATGGCCAAGACCAAAGAGCTCTCCAAGGATGTTAGGGACAAGATTGTAGACCTACACAAGGCTGGAATGGGCTACAAGACCATCGCCAAGCAGCTTGGTGAGAGGGTGACAACAGTTGGTGTGATTATCGCAAATGGAAGAAACACAAAATAACTGTCAATTCCCCTCGGCCTGGGGCTCCATGCAAGATCTCACCTCGTGGAGTTGCAATGATCATGAGAACGGTGAGGAATCAGCCCAGAACTCCACGGGAGGATCTTGTCAATGATCTCAAGGCAGTTGGGACCATAGTCACCAAGAAAACAGTTGGTAACACACTACGCCATGAAGGTTTGAAATCCTGCAGCGCCCGCAAGGTCCCCCTGCTCAAGAAAGCACATATACATGCCTGTCTGAAGTTTGCCAATGAACATCTGAATGATTCAGAGGACAACTGGTGAAAGTGTTGTGGTCAGATGAGACCAAAATGGAGCTCTTTGGCATCAACTCAACTCGCCGTGTTTGGAGGAGGAGGAATGCTGCCTATGACCACAAAAACACCATCCCCAACGTCAAACATGGAGGTGGAAACATTATGCTTTGGGGGTGTTTTTCTGCTAAGGGGACAGGACAACTTCACCGCATCAAAGGGACGATGGACGGGGCCATGTACCGTCAAATCTTGGGTGAGAACCTCCTTCCCTCAGCCAGGGCATTGAAAATGGGTCGTGGATGGGTATTCCAGCATGACAATGACCCGAAACACACGGCCAAGGCAACAAAGGAGTGGCTCAAGAAGAAGCACATTAAGGTCCTGGAGTGGCCTATCCAGTCTCCAGACCTTAATCCCATAGAAAATCTGTGTAGGGAGCTGAAAGTTCGAGTTGCCAAACGTCAGCCTCGAAACCTTAATGACTTGGAGAAGATCTGCAAAGAGGAGTGGGACAAAATTACTCCTGAGATGTGTGCAAACCTGGTGGCCAACTACAAGAAACGTCTGACCTCTGTGATTGCCAACAAGGGTTTTGCCACCAAGTACTAAGTCATGTTTTGCAGAGGGGTCAAATACTTATTTCCCTCATTAAAATGCCAATCAATTTATAACATTTTTTACATGCGTTTTTTGGATTTTTTTGTTGTTATTCTGTCTCTCACTGTTCAAATAAACCTACCATTAAAATTATAGACTGATCATTTCTTTGTCAGTGGGCAAACGTACAAAATCAGCAGGGGATCAAACACTTTTTTTCCTCACTGTATAGTCAAAAGAAACTGATAACCGACATGGCATGGGTAGACCTTCATCCAGCTGTGGACTGATAACAGGCTGTAACTGAATTTTGATTTAAAGCTTTCGTGACTGCAGGGATTCATATTCTTGGTTCTTTCGGTAAAGTCACGTAGAAGGGAAATAATAAAATAAAAATATTAAACAATAACATTCTCACGACGTTTCGACTGCAACACAAGCAATCATCATCTTGCTGTGGATTTCACACCTGATGATGATTGCTTGTGTTGCAGTCGAAACTTCGTGAGAATTGTATTGTTTTTTATTTTTATTTTACGATTTCCCTTCTACGTGACTTTACCGAAAGAACCAAGAATAGGCTGTAACTGATTTAATTTATACTCTACAAAGACAAAGATTCCCCGTATAGCCTAAACAGACTGTTGAGGCAAGTGCTGTTAGCGAGCACCTATGAAGGCCAAAACGGCACACGAAGGGGTGGGTGGCCAGCACCACGCCTGACCGCCTTTGTCTCCCTAGTGACGAACTTTACACAGCACCAGGTACTAATGCGAGGCTGAGTCGACCTAGGGGTGGCCCAGGACCGGTTCAGATCATCTTCACTGGTGTTAGCCATGAGCGGGAATCAAACTCGTGTCGCCGGGTTCGCAGCGCAGCACGCTAACCGCTGCACCCACCGCTCCCCACACACGCACCCATGTCAGCCTGGTCGAAAGTAGCAGAGCACCCGACTCGCATAGGAGAGGTTTGAGAACGCATCTCCTCAGTGTTCACGGGGTGATTAAAACAATGACTGCCTTCCCATGAGCTATTGCATAATAAAGACAAAGGTGTGGTCTATGGAGATGAGGTTTATGATCACCTGTGAAGATGACCAAACACCTAAAGAGCGTTTTAGCGTGGGGACATTTTGGCTTGCGGAAAAACCACGAGGTGGTGCATCTTACACATTACTCCACCAGACCGCAACGCACCAAGCAGCTGACTGCATTGTGCCTATGCTAGCTAGCGCTGTGTGGTATTTCATATTTTGCAATGGCGTTATCTCAGGAAGTAAAACGGTATCTACGTGTGAGAAAACGCATTTCGATAGCTTGAACATAGTGTTTTTCATACACGAAAAATTATAAATTCATTACCTGTACCACCAATTGCCAGTTTTAATGAGAAGGCAACTACAAATGATTCAGTGTCTTAGCATTTATACATTACGTGAAACCAATTACATAATAGGCATGACACTGTCATTTATGTAACCGTGCGCTACCTGACACAGTATATGCAGTTTTCCACAAAAGCACCCCATGAATATCCAATTTGAGAATGGCAACCAACACAAATCTTGCCAGAATGGATGCCAAGCTATAGATCTGTTCAGAGCATGTGCAAACTGGTTGTTAAAGAAACAATGTAAGCGTTAATTTCGTTAGAACCTTTCCTTAATTGCGCGTTATTGGCGTCACTTTGCAAGATAAACATTAGAGTATTACGTTAAGTGTTCAGGTGCAAAGCCAAACAGTTAGGCCTGAATGTGGTCATTGCGCACGATGGGGGTTTAATTGAGGTGGAGATTTAATGTTTAAATGTCAGCTGCTAAAAGGAAAAGTGTAAAGCACAAACACATCACGTTGGGAGGGCTGCATTTACTAATTACAGGACTGCGCAATGGAACTCCGCTAAGACATTGTGTAATTGCTATAAAGTTCGGCATCGTAACCGCTTGAATAACGACCCTTGTACAAATACAAAACGTCCATGAAAAACAAATTTAGAAAACAACGAAATACACTTTTCTAATGCTATACAATTCCTTTTGTTGAACGACCATGCCAAGATGTTTAACAATATTCTATCGTAACGTTATTCACACTATGATTAACCGATACCAGATAATTGTGATATTCTGGGTGATAAATTCATATAACACGATCCTAACAAGACAGTGTTCATACAGTACAGTACCGTAGTTACGTAAATAAATGTACTGTTAAATAATAATATACATTAATAGGATATCAGATAAAATAAGAGCAGTGGTTAACACACTGCGCTATGAAAAGGAGCAATACAACATGATTTAAGTTTCTACACTATGGGGACCTCATTTGCCAGTAAAAATATGATAATTGGTTCTTTACCCTTCTATCTGGCAACAAAACTGACACCTTTTTGCAAGGAGTCATGTTTGCATAGACCGCAATACCTGCAGTCATAATACAAACAAAAGAACATAACTCTGATAGCTTGAACATAGTGGGGTAAAGAACCAATTATCATATTTTTACTGGCAAATGAGGTCCCCATAGTGTAGATGCTTGCCCCGAGCTCTCATACTCTGATGGTGCATTGTCCTTGAGTTGTGCGCCTTTTGGCGTCATCTGGTCCAACCCATATGAGACTAGGCTCGAAGGAAAGCTGTCTCGGGTGTGGACCAATCAACTTCAAGGACAGTGCACATTATCAGAGTTATGTTCTTTTGTTTGTATTATGACTGCAGGTATTGCGGTCTATGCAAACATGACTCCTTGCAAAAAGGTGTCAGTTTTGTTGCCAGATAGAAGGGTAAAGAACCAATTATCATGATTTAAGTTGTTAATGGATTTTGCTCACAATGCAACAAAAATGATACGTATCTCTTAGATGCAATGCACGCAACTAGAAAGAAAAACCACAATTACAAATGGCATTGTAACACGTCTTTGTTGAATAGATTTTGTATAATGTGCAACCCACATTATTTTGGACTCTTTCCTT
This sequence comes from Lethenteron reissneri, assembly GCF_015708825.2. Taxonomy (NCBI): domain Eukaryota; kingdom Metazoa; phylum Chordata; class Hyperoartia; order Petromyzontiformes; family Petromyzontidae; genus Lethenteron; species Lethenteron reissneri. The sequence continues at coordinate 2,246,513 of NC_083798.1, read as the reverse complement.
GATGCGACACCAGCTAAAGGGAGAGAAACATTGTCCAGAATTAATGTATGCGCACTAAATTTCCATAAAAATCAGCAGCTTGCGTTGAACTCATATTTCTTGAAGCGACAAGGCATGGCCACCTAACAGAGTGGAGAGAGGCGGTGATGACTGGCAGTGCTGCTCAGCTCACAGAATAAACGATTACATTAAAAAGCTAATTATTGGCGGTGAATGAGTAAATCAAAATGCATCTCAATGCCGATTTTATGCATTATTAAACGTCAGTAAAAAATGTTGATTAAAAAAATTGGGAAACATTACACCTGGTTTCGGATTGTCCGAGTTTGCGATGCACATTCACGACGTCTGAATGAGGCCACCAGGGATCAATTTACGACGCAGACACCTCATTTACGATGCAGGCACTTAATTTACTATGCAGAAACTTCATTTACGACCCATATTCTTCATTTGCGACCTATCTCCAAACTTGACTGTGAGCATGTTCGAACAGCGAATGTTTCTACCGTGAAATTCAGTAGAAGGTCAGTGAGCTTCATTTCCCAAAGGTCAAGTCACTTAAGTAGGGGAAGGAAGACGTACTGTACACTTAACACTCTTGGCATATAAATTTATAGCTCTAGGGGACTGTTTTGTAACAGCATTAAGCATAGTTAATAGGTATTTTTATGAATAAGAAAATATATTCCTTCATGTTATTGTCTATTAACTTTATGTTTACAATAGTTTAGATTTTACTAATTCTAACCTGTGAGGCCTTGCCTTACTTGAGGCTTCACAGGTTCAACTTGAAGCCTGGTGGCATTTGAGGGCCCTTAGGACCCAACATCTTCTTGCATTCATACACTTCAGCACGAAAAAACACGCAGTTTTAACGTTGGATTAAACTTGACTATTTAATGATGAGTGTAAGAAAACATGTTTCCAACTCATCGATGGTCTATTCAATGATGCGTCTGATGATGAATAATCATGATCATTATTTAGTGCAAGAAGCCTTTACAGATGTGTGCACACGAGGTGCTATCAAAAGACTGACAAAAAATGTTCTCACTCCTTAGTTGTGTAGAGCAGCTGAAACAAACTATTGTGTGAGATGTCTTGTGACTGCAAAAGCAGCATTACTGTTCAGTACACAAAGTTGAACGTCCATCTTGTGTTGTTGTGAACTAAAATGCACATTTTTGTAACGTCTTACATTAGATATAGCATCATTCTACTTTCAAAGACGTTATAAATCACGGTGTACAAAGGCGTATCATTCATTTGATCGGTATTATACTACTAAAAACATTTCCAACATTTTGACCCAGTGATGCCCCCATTTAGCAGGAGCTTTGCAAGGTCATATTTAACATTCAGGTGTCAGCCACTCATCTAATAACACCCTCGTGGTTCTTGCCTTGGAAAAAGAGATTGTGGCCAATTCCATTACATATGACGTAGCTTGAACACAATATGTCCAGAGAGCCATACCCAAGCCATTGTTAAAACTTCAGCCAACCAGATATATGAGAACCCTTCTAATCCCCAGCACATTCCTTGTGACTCCTACTATCCACTTGAGCAGTAGGGTCCACAACATCTCCTGTTATCCACACCGATTTTATTTCTGTTATCCAGAATTCATCTTCTTGGTTCTTTCGGTAAAGTCACGTAGAAGAGAAGTAATAAAATAATAAAAATAAAACATAATTATTTTATTATGTTATTATATTATTTTATTGTGTTTTATTTTTATTATTTTATTACTTCCCTTCTACGTGACTTTACCGAAAGAACCAAGAAGATGAATCCCTGCAGTCACGAAAGCTTTAAATCGAAATTTATCCAGAATTGTCCACGTTTTATTATCGGTGGATAAGTGAAGTCTATTCGCAGAAAAAATCGCGGATAATAAGATCCGTCCGTGATCTTTGTCCCCCACATGACCATGGGTAGGAGGATGTCTGCCGTATATACAGAAGTCCTGTCGAAGATAAGCGCACCATGGCATTATTCATGAGGTAACTTCCAGAATGTGTTTTTGCTTTGCATACGCATGGTGCAAACCTCAATAGAACGTGAACCCATTAGTTAAATTTGTTTTTGTTCTAAGGGTACCAGCCCATCCTGTGCAAGGCCATGAAATGACGAATGAATGATTGTTTGTTTTTCTGTAGCAATGGCACACTCCATCAGATGCTCGTGTGGGCTGTCCCTACACATGAGCATACCCATCACTCTGAAACCATGGACCGTGACTCATCTGACCACATCGCAGCATGCCATTGATCTGCTCACCAGACTTTACAGCTCACAATTAATGGATGCCGAGCGGTTCCTTTTCTGCTTTGACACAAATGACTTCCTGAGGTCCGCCCGGCTGTAAAGTCCACGTACGAGAGGTCGCCGGCCACTGTGCCGGATGAAGGGATTCTTGACGACGCGGCGTTGACCTTCATTGTCTGAGCTGCCGTGATTCCTGTTTTTGATCACCCACCTGTCATGTCCCTAACCCAATGCCAGAGGTCAATGATAATACCTGGGTCACGTGACATTTTAGCTAATGCATTCTTTGCTAATATATACAAATAGAAAATGAAACCTTATATCTGGTATTACCTCTGACCTTCTTTAAATGTTCCCTAGCAAGTACATAAATTCCAAATCATCTTGCTGCCTTTTTATAAAAGGACTGGGTCATAGTAAAGCAAGACGCACAGGTAAGCTTCACCCGCCTCACCAAAAATGCAATGCATTGTCATGAACCAGGGACGCGATTTGATTCAGGAATTGACTCAGCAATTGTGGTAAATGTAGCCACTTCTCGCAGCTGCAGGGATCACGTGAACCCTTTATAAAGTAACACGTGCGAATTTAAAACATACATTCATACACACGTGATTGAAAGCAGTTTATCTTAGACATCAATCATAAATCGATTAATCAATGCATATTTACACCCGCAGCAGCTTGGTATGAGCTCCAATAACATCTGAAACGTGTTAAAAGTGAAAACAAAACCTGCAGTAGAGACCGTGGTGGAGCGGTGGTATTGTGGTCGGAGCTGTGCTGCTATAAACCCCATCAACTCGAGTTTGAATCCTGGCCTCCTTGACCAACTCACAGTGGGAAGTGTAATGAAGTATGGTCAACAACAACAACGACGATAAAAAAAACCCATCACCGTCATGGTGTGGTGGATTGATACTTATGATTAATATTTTTTCAGAGATTTCTCGCGTGGACTTTGTCCACTGGACCGCAGACAATGTTGGTGCACACCTCTCTTTCTACATGTAGTGACTGTGTACACACTCTGTATGTAGTAACTGTGTACACACTCTGTATGTAGTAACTGTGTACACTCTACATGTAGTGACTGTGTACACACTCTATATATATCTGTGTGCACACTTTATATGTAACTGTGTGCACACTTTATATGTATTGGTAATCTGGCTTTGTTCCCACAATTAAAGGAAAGGTTTTTTTTTGTGTACGTAAACTTATTTGGTAATGATGTTCAATTTGTAGTGTGGTATGTGTTACGCTGAGTCGCGATCTTAATTGGCTAAACCGCTATACCCCACTGACGTTAATGTGGCGAGGCCACACGAAACTGGTTTATTTGTCGAAGGGTTATTGAGTCATGCTGCAAAACACATTTCTGCGCCCACATCCAGACACGTCTTGTCTGTAACTGATAAAGGTTTAAAGTAACCCTCGCAATGTGTGTGCGTGTCTTTTTTCACGAAACACACTCAATGTGACGTGATTTGCTTGTTTGTAATTTTTTTTTACATATGACGGGCAAGTAACTCTGAAAATCAAAATCCTCCCTGGACATTATATTCAGAGCCCCTGCATTCCAGAACAGATAAACCACGGGGGATAGTTTGGCTCCTTTTTCGGGCAGTTTTTGAACACTTTCAAGGCAAAATCACCGCTATTTAGTGCTACTTTACTGAAGTATCGCACTAAAACGAACATTATCTCGATGGACTCCCCCCTTGCCTTAAGTGATGCTTTGCAGTGTAAACACACTTAAGCGTATTTCAGCATTAAAACCGACTACAGTAATGCCTATTAATAGTATGTTTAAACTTTCTTTCAAAAGCAAGCCGTTCAAGCTTTAATGTTGGTACGCTTGCGTAAAGCTGTGAATTGTAAAAGTGAGAACATCCTTATTTTAGGTAAGACTCGCATTGCAAATCATGTCAGCGAGCGGCTAGTAAGGCCGGAATCGCATGCAAAAGGATCATCAGGCAAGCGTTGAAGCTGATGTTTTACGCCCCACTACCGAGTACTGATTCCGGATTACACAGGAGATACTCAAGGCAGGTTCTGATGAGTATGGCCAAGGATTGAACCTCCATCTCTAGAACTATAGCATCGTGTCCTCACAGGAGTTGCATCACTCCACACAGCGTATTCCGTACATAAATATGAATGCGCATGAACTTGGAAGAATAGCGTACAGTTTTTTTCCCGGATTACATAACCACTTGGCTGTGCAATCTTAAACAGAGTCCAGCTCTATGAGGATAGCCTTTAGCACATTATTATAACTGGGAAATGTATCGGAGCACATATATCAGCGCAAACACGGGTATTCTCTGCAATTTCATGTTTGTATGTAAATCGGAAGTGTCAAAAATGTCTGTTATGCTCGGATACAGACGAAAGGACCCTATTAGCCTCATCACACAGCCAGGCAAAGCAATGACCTTAGGACTTATCTGAGCTTGCAGGCAGCTTAAATGCGGTAACATTAGAAGAGGTTTCATCCTCATACTGCTGGGATATGATCGCGTAAGGAGACTCCCTTCCTTAACAAGGCTCCCTTGCAAGACCAAATGCAACACGAGGGGTATCGCCCTGTCTGAGGAGACGGAGGAGACGGTTCATGAGGCGAAATGGAAGAATTACTAGAATCAGTCATCCATTGGGGACATCAGGATGAAATGTATTTATAATTTAAAGCGGTGATTTACAACTGTTCCAGTTCACTGGACCCTATCAGGGCACAGGAAATAATTGTGACCTATTGACAATGTGACTGATATTAATCTATAACTGTTGATGAAGGACATTCCTCTTAATTGTCAGTAGAGAATGTTTTCCAATTACTGTTTAGCATTTTTTTTCCCTTAACGAATACCATGTACAATTAATTGCTTTATGAAGATAGATGTTAACACCACATTTTGAAGCTGTGTCACTCATGTGCTTATTCTTTGAAGGCTATTTAAAAATAACATTGAAATATACACATTTAGAATGTTGCAAGGTTTGTGAACACAATGCAATTCACATGTATATAAATACATAAACAGACATGCATTGAATTTGGATATAAAGCTTTCGTGACTGCAGGGATTCATATTCTTGGTTCTTTCCCTTCTACGTGACTTTACCGAAAGAACCAAGAATATAGACATGCATTGCTTTATGTAGTCACATGCTTTGCATTCTACTTGTGTTTCCATCCTCATGCCACTGTTCTCACGGTAACTCAAGCTGTTGACGTAATTACTCATTGGGTTTCAGTGAAAGTAATACAAAGTAATCAAGTATATGCTAAGTAACTTTAATCTGACTCACACATTTTAACATTGGTTACCAGTAGCTGTCGGAAACAGATATGCGTTAATGCATTCCTGCCCAACAATGATAGCAGAGACAATCTAGACATTTCCAAATGGGAGGGCAGTCCTGAAATTTCAAGATTTCGAAATAGGGCCTTCTCTATGTCAGCCATGTTCTTTCTCAAATATATCAGCAATTATTTTTTCTATTTAATTTTATCGATGATTATACTAAAAATATTTGTATGTGTTGATCGGCATCATTTTTGTCCTTCCACAGCACCTCCGATTAGCACGGCTGGCTACATACGGTGCAAAATAAACTCAACATACATACATCATATTTAATAGGGCCTTAGATTAAGAATAAAAGTAAAACGTTCAATGTATTTTCTCTGATAAATATGAATGAAACATGGAGGGCAATAACCCCCATTCGCTCCTTCCCCAGATCCACCGCTGAATCAGAGTACGGCGCACAGCAATTTTAGTAGGATGCTCCTTATTGCTCTCATGCAGTATTGATTTAGCAAATTGTTTCCAAAACGACTTTGTCTAGTTTATGTGTGCATGGAACACCACTTAACAAAGGTAGACACAACACGTGCGCCCGTGACAAACAAACAACAAACGACGAAAACTAAAATTGAAAATATGCAACAAAGTGTAACTTGGCACAAAGTAAAGTGATATTTAGCGTTGCCTGTGCTCTGACAACAGCCCACTCGTGGAAAGATTTGGCTGTTGACAGGAGCTCCAGCCACAGCCTCCTGACAATCCCCACAACCCTGGGGGTGAAGTGCATATGTCAAATGATTTCTACGAGGCCATAACACGTGTGCGTGTGAGCTTCCACTCCGACACGAATGACCAAATATTGACAAATGTGACCTCAATAAAACCTGAGGGACAGTCGGAAGGATACGGGACGAATACGTCGGTTGGTCGGTTGCTTGACATTTGCCCATTAAAGAATAAAACGTTTTGTAAGGAGGGGGGAGGGGATGAAATCTACTTCTCGAGCGGATTAATTAAATTAATTTTGCAGTAACACATTGCTAAGTTCCCGAGTGCTGGCCAGTGGAATGGTGTTCTGTGGCTAGAAGGAGCGTGTTGATGACCACCATATGGATGGATGAATGCATGAGATCAGCCGAATATGCCGGTGGGAGATGAAGAACGGCCCACATCGCGACTGTGGCTATCAACATTAAGCCGTGGAACGCATCATCCAGCAATGGCCAATGCTTCACTCGTTGTCTGGCGGCGTCTCAGACATTCACTGCATCACTCCCACAGCCCTCAACTGGCTCACCAACATCCACATCAACAATTAAGGCTGCTGTTCACTCTGCCATTCGGAAGACACAGCTGAATTTTCGAGTTTATAATACTGTAATGCCCTTTAAGCCCATTTGACAATTAACATTTTTACTAATTAACAACTCTGTTTGAGTTTAGCTCTCCTTCGTGAGATAGGCTTTAAGGCTGCAGAAGCCTATTCCAAGTCAGCAGCTATAGCTCGTGCTTGTGCTTAATAAAGTATTCAAGTTCCTCTGATGCAGGTTATTTTCTGGCTCATAAAAGTCGCTTTCATCACTAAGAATCTCAGACGTGCCAGCACAGACAGAAAAGAATATCTCACAACCTTCATTGTCGACGCTGGCCTTCACATGTACGCGTATAAATATGTATATAATTTGCAGCCCTCTGTTAATCCACTGCTTGATGAAAAACTCTCCATGCCATGTCAGTTATGGGGATCATTCATTTGACCATCATTCACCACGCTGGTTCGTGTGTGTTGGAGAATGGGAGGGTCCTGAGAACCGATTCAGACATGACCCAAGCACCGACATTAACCATGGCTGGGAATTAAACTAATCTGAAACAGTAACCCCCGTGCTACCACTCACATATATAAATAAAAAGCTGTGTATATATGCTCGCACATTCAGGCAGGGGTGCTTTTTCAAAAGATTGGAAGGGGCTGTGATTGCCATTCTAGAAGTTGTATTTTAATGGCCTAAAGAGCGTTTCCAAATTTTTATTTCAGTAATTAAGTGCGAGCCTATAAAGCACTGCACGGCAAATGTTTTCAATGGGGAACTAAGTGGCCGGAATGTCCCAATTGTGAGCGAGAACGTTTACAACGATCTTACAGTTCAAATACCATAGCCACTGCACACATCCTGTAGGGAACTGTCACGTGCAAGATAGAGTGGGCATCGTCCTGACATTTATATGAATTGCACAAGGCAATTTATTCCACGTTATGGCCAATCGCAAATTAGGATGTATAAACAAAAGACGAGGCAGATATTTTATTTCAAGATGGAGGAGTTTTGTAATATAAAAAGCAAGTAATCCATTACTTTATAAAATAATTGAGATGAATAAAGCATCAAATTAATCTAATTTGCCCCATCACAGATGACAGGAGTCAGTGGAAATCATGAATGATAGAAGTTCGTTTTGGTATTAACAAGGTATAAGCGTACGTTATGCCATTATTTATTTATCGTACACAGTATTTTTTAATTATAAATGGAATATTTAATGATTGTTTGCATGTATTGCCTCTGCTAAGCTTCATCTAATCCACTTTGTCAGAAATTCTGCTGGCAGAATAGATGTAATTTAACGTGAATTACTTAATATTTGTATTCCATGTGAAGCATTCCTTTAAACGTTGATATATTAACATACGTATCATTGTATAGACTAAAATTCACTAGCATATGTAATATTGCTTCATTCTGAGGTTTTCCCTGTATGAAATGACCGGGAATGGTAATTTAACCCACATAAGCTTAATTGACTTGTGAAATGATCATGGTTGACAAGGTCCTGCATTCATTACCCCCAGCCACTGAACTGCTTCATTAACCTGCTATTTAATTCATGCCTATGAACAAAATCCAGTCAAGCCTAAAAGCCCTGATTTAAGGAATACAGTAGCTCTACGTCATTCGGAACTTGGAGTTGTGCAGTGATACACATATCAATATTTTTTTAAAATATCGTTGATTTCCTAAAGTGATGTACACTGCATTTTTTGTAAATATCACTGGAAAAAAACATCAACGTTTGACAATTTTATTTTTCATTAAGTTTGTGCACTTGCCAATGCCTCACCGAGTCTCACCTCTGTTCAGGAGGGCCCTGCCTGGTTCTCGCAGTTGGGGGTGATGCTGCTCGCTGTGAAGAATCCCCATTGAGTAATTTGCTGATGTGCTTTGATCTGTTTTCAGCTGGTACCGTGCGTTGATCGGCATCATTGTTGCCGATCAACGCACTACGTACGGTGCGAAAGAAGTTCAACGGACGTCGGTACGTGGCGAGTCCCCGCTACATGGAGTAATGCGTTGGGCAGCGCGCTACAACCAGAGAATGATGCCACACAACAGTGAAAGCCTATGCGGCGTTTAAATGTTGTTAGTTAAACCCTAAATGAAATGAATATATTTAAATTCTAATCCATTTTGAAGTTACATTTCGAGGGGGGGGGGCGGGGTGGGAATGATACACGTATTCATACTATGTTTAATATATAATTCATAGATATCATACCATTCGCAAGCTTGTAGATTAAAAGCTTCTCCACAAAAAGCATTCAGGTTATAATGAATTAGGATTTACTTTTCTCCTTTAATAACATCCCACCATGTCCTTCCAAAATGGAATCACATTTTACCCATGCACAATATTCCGAGACTAAGCCATTGGAAATGCCTTCAATTCACAGACACGGGTCCGCATGCCTTATCACGTAAGCTGATTTTTATATTTTAGACAGACAACTCACTCCGGGCTCTGTGCTAAGCACTTGAAACGGTACAGAAATTGTCATAATGTGACTACAACGGAATTGGGAGCCGACATGATACCGACAATGCGCATTTTATGAGGACTCAATAGCAATGCAGGTTGTACCTCTGACGCGGTGCATGAAATGAAATGTCGTATGTGTGTAGATCACATAATCGAGGTGACTGAGGATACATTGCATGTTCTTATAGCAAGGGGGGTGTGACGATGGGATTGAATGGGGGACCCCCATATGGCCTTTAACATGAGAACCACCCTGAAAGTTAATTTTGGTCATATCAATAATAATGGCGCATTAATGCCTTCCACAGAGGTCACTCAACAGCCAACCTCCTCGCTCTATTATCCCATCTGTGGATCTCTGCCCTCAGGTTGCGAGTTGTTACTCTCGATATCCCGAAGGCCTTTGACAGCATCCAGCATGAGGAACTCATCTCAAAGCTTCCATTGTAGTACAGCCAGCTCTTTCCGCTCGGATGGATAGCTTGTTCTCTCTCTGTCTTTCTGACAGTGGCTTCTCTCCATTTACAATCAACGCTCTTGTCCTTGAGGACTCTGATTTGAGATCCACTCTTTTTCTCGCATTAATTATCTCATTTCCACGGCAAGCGACCATATCCGCATTTGTGCTGTCAATGTCTCCCTCTCTTTGCACGGCTCGACATCCACAACCCAGACCAGACGCTCAAGCAAGCTGCTGGCATTGTAGTCAGCATCTGGCCAGGCAGTGCTGCGGCTCTGTGGCAGTGTCTGACTCACAATCAGAGGGCTGCGAGTTACAATTCTGGCCCTGTTGATCAGGGGCCGTCCATAAATGACGTCACGCGATTTTGACCGATTTTATACCCCCCCTCCCCCCCGCTCGTCACGCGGCGTCACAAAAAGTCAGACCCCCCCTCAAATATGACGTCACAAAGCTCTGCCACCCCCCCCCCCCCAAACCATATTTCCATTTTGAAAATAAAACATGCATAAAAATCACTTGAACATATTCAACGTCTAACTAAAACTGCAGATGTTCAGAATATTATATTGAAATTTTCTTATAATTATAAAATATTAAAAGTAATTATAACTATAAAAAAATACTTGAAACTTTGTAGTAGAACGAAGCAAAATGGAGAGTACAATTATATCAATCACATGTTAATTTCACAGAATGAAAGCCCTGGTAGAATCATTAGAATCAAAATGTTCAATAATAATAATTCAAAATTTTTACAAAATGTCTGCTTCTCCATTCTCCCATGAAGAAGAAAAATGCACCTTCATTGAATAAATAAAAGGTGACCTTAGTAAATTTAAATAATCAAATATTTTATAATGAAAATTAATCAAAATTAGTGTTGTTATAACAATTCTATTTAATTAATACTTATCTAAAGTTGCGCATTTTGATGTGACGTCACATTTCTCAAACCCTCCCCCCCCCCTCGGTGCGTGACGTCATTTATGGACGGCCCCTCATCCTTTCCGGGGTCAATAAAATCGCGACCAACTTTGGGAAGTTGACAATCGTTTTCATCTGGAGAAATTGTCCACTGCAACGGGAATGAGGAGTTTCCAACATTTTCCTGGTACTGCTGCCAGAAATGAGCAATGCTTGTTCGAGTATGAAAGTTATAACGTAGATTGTTGTTATATACATATAGAGGCCACAACAAACAGGCTCAGTGATTTTTTTTTTTATAAAATAGATGAAAGAGAACCACTGTATGGGGAAGTGAACAGTGATTGTCCTATGGATGGATAGACTTGCCACCCCACTAAAGGAATGAGGAATTTCCACCGCTGGCTCCACCACTGAGATAAATTAACAGACTGCAGCTTTACAGACGTACCTGCATCATGGTTCGCATTACACGCGGTTCATGAATAATTTCCACAACAGTAAACGATGTACTTGTTGTGCTTTCAAAACATCCTCGACAATTTTAATAGCTTCACTTCGGTGTGCAGGGCGAAGTCGATTCGACGGAAGTGCTTCTTTAAACTCTTTGCGTTTGACTACGTTGTTGGATGATACCGGTGAATTTACTTCAACTAACAGCCTCCGGACCCATCTTCAGCCATGCACGATCCCACAAGCAGCGGAAACTGCCCAGCTTTTCCTCTGCCACTGATTACGTCAAAGCGATGTCTCTGCAATTGTGTTTGCACTTGGGGTCAGAATGTTGGGTCCCTCCGTCCGTTGGTAGCAAGCGGCAACGTGTCCGCTTGCCTCTCTCCTATCCACACCGGATAGTGCACCTCCTCGTGAACCCTTGCTATAGGAATGCGTGCCGCAGTAATCAAACCAGTGTCTTCATACGCAAGGCTCGGACGTGCTGCACTAAGTTAAACATTCGCCTTTTCTGTTGCAAATGGTGAGTGGGCTGAGGACATCAACTTGCTTCCCTTCAGATCTCGGTGTAATCGTTAACAAACCCGGTATTAACCTTCCCGTGATACCTGGCCAGCTTGAGTTAAGTTGACAGTCATGAGTACAACATTGACTGCTCAGTAGGTATAGGCAGATATTGTTTTTAAAAGGGGACATTGACTACAACTGACAATTATGGTTGTTTTCAACACTGCCTCAGCAGCTCGGATAGATGCATCCACATCGATAACAAGATACACAAGTAATTCCATGCCTAATTCACAAATAAGTTGCAAACACGCGTTGTTTACGCCTACAATGGACATAGTACGTTCTCGTGTTTATATAAATATACAAATAAACAATACAGTACATGGAAAAATCTGCAAATATGTAAAAGTGTGTGTAAAATAGCCACACGTAACTTGACCATTGCCAAGCCATACATGTCTTGTCAGCATTCCGGGGGAATAAGCTTTTATTCACGTTAGATTTTCACTCCATTACATCGCTCGCATCGCCCCTGAGGTCCATCGTGCCAGCTGGCTCTTTGAGACACATCGCAGCATTTGTTTTGGAATGTGTTGAGGGCAGATTTGAGCCGGGGATGTCTCCTTTCAATCCATCACAATTGCTTGCACTCTGGTTCTCCTTTGACAAGGAAATTGGGTAATAACTTCTGTGTGTCATGCAGCTCGATTCCCCAGGAAAGCTTTTCCATCAGAGGGAGCATGCCGCATGTTATTACAGGTAACTCAGCACAGCCAATGATCCTTTGCTTTTCGTTGCATGCATCATCGTGTTCCTTTAGAGCAGAGAGGGTCAAATTATTGCTATTATTTACTGCATACTGCATTTTTTATAATCACTCTCCTGGAATGACTCAGATTTAGTTCGTTTTTTTTCAGCGGCAGGGCTCCCAATCATAAGACTGAGGTCAACTCGCGGCCAGGGTTAATTCGGTCCGTCACCAATATCGTCATCATTACCCAACCCCCAGGGCCACAATAACTACACCACCTTTCAAGGCTGCGTGACTGAGTGAGAGGTCAATAGCCACCTTGCTATGTTTACCCTGATCCTTGTCATGTGAATGTGGAATTCACACCAGGAACTTAACATCGCCAACACAATTCAGCACCTTAAGGTGATTAACAAAACATGAATACGCACACTTTTAGCGCGCATAGTTTTCATTAAATTCAGAGGTTATCGATAGGGTTACATAATTGGTCATGATACAATGCGATATCAAACAATTATTTGACAATCACCGCAATAGCAGTTTCCCACGATGTTGTAATTGTATTTCACATTTTTATACTGCTTGTGTGCTTTGCTATACTTCAAGTACAAACAAAGATTACTTAAAGGTTCAAATACAGTTCACTCGACATAGTCCGATGATGTAGGTCTTTCTAATGATAACAATCTATAACACATATATTTTTAAATTTTTGAGTAACGCACGGATATTATTTTAGTCATGATTTATAGTTTTACAGGATGTTAGATATTGAATTATGCCATTCTTTCGAACTCAATTTTATTTGGAGTTTTGGAATTTCTATTTAAAATGTTGATACGCCTTTGTTTATTCAAATGTATGCTTCAAATACGTTTTTTCCATGCCAATGAAAATCATACATATTCATTGATATGCAGAGGTTTGTTTTTTCATGTTAGACGTAACATTCACAAATACAAAAATACCATTCCGACAATTCATTTCCTCGTTTTTATTGTTTGACCTGTGATCTTTTTAGATTTCACCAATTTATACCACTGAAAATAGCTAACCATATTAACAGTTTAAACCCTAATGTCCCAAATGTATTGCTATAATAATACAAGTTTTAAATTACAGTATTGTAATACAACAAACATCCAGTTAATTGGGTATTTGATTGCTTTAATAATGGCAGCTGCATAAACCCATGTAGATGAGGTAGTTTTAATTGAAAACAATGAATTTCCTTTGCATTAGAATGGAAATGAAATCAATGCAGATGAAGATGCGTGCACAATAAGGGGGATCATGTTGACTTGCCTTGCATTTAATATCTAGTTCACTGATACATCAGTCTTCACCAGACTATGAATACACGTTGAAAGAGGCAATTTGTGTGTGCGAATTAGTGCATCTGCTCAAGGTATAAACAGTTCAGTGACTCTCAATATAAATGTTCACCTATATTAGCGACATGTGCACAGACATATGATCTGACTGTGACTTGCATGGGAAATTGAGAGCTCACATTTGCGTGATAATTCTGTGGAACATCATGGTACAGTTTTCTGCGTCCCCTTTGTCAATGCTGTGCAAAATGCTGCAGGACAAACAGCTTGACATGCCGTTATTAATCTCCGTCTCTGTATTCAAAGCGGCACAGGTAAGCGAACCTCTGTTTACTAATGAATTGCTCACACTCGCACTTTCCCTTTCGACCACAATTTCCATATTTTTTTTCAGTGAAGCGGCAAACACAGGTGAGCTAGGTTTGCTGCATTATTCATGCGCCAGTAATGGAACATTTTGTATGAAGTATGTTCCAATAGAGTGGATACACTTTATTCGCAATGATTTTAGTCACCGCATCTTTAAACTAGAGGTCTGTATGCCGACCCACTCATACTGTTAATAGTAGGTAGGCTGTGACTGAATAAGCTAATTACAGTTTAAGATAATTGCTGCTTTGTTCACCCACATTATATTATAGTGTGCTATGAGCTACAAGGCTGATTGGTGTTGAGTAATGCATTAATTGACCAATTCCTTTGTGGCTTCTGTATAAGTTGCAAGTATAATTCTACGATAAAACAATGCCCGTTGTAGAGTAAAAAAAAGTATGTGGTTTCAAAGTGGCACATTTTCCGGGTCACGTAACTCAATAGCTTGTTTTTCATTGGACCGTAAAAGTACTACATTGCAGCTCTAAGGATTTTTTCGAGAAAGTGTGCTTATTATTTAGCATTGCTGCTTTACTGCGCGTTTAAGGCTGTGCTGCCCATGCACCTACGATGGTACACATCATGACCAACGCAGGTATATCATTGTAGTAGCAAGGTGACATCACTGTCATCACATGCATCCTTGTGTGTGCAATGTCATTCGTCTCGAGGATTTTATAGGTGGAGACCAGTCTGTGTGCGTCCTCTCAGAACACGTATGTCCGATGTGACACCAATGAACCGTACAATGTGGGACAGGCTTTAAGCATTCCTACTCGAAGTTGTTAAAGAATAAAATATATATTTACATTTGTAGATGGTAAAGGAGCTCATAATAAACGTGTTTTGGGTTAGATCGCGTTATTTATCAATGTGTCGTAACCCTCCAATCAGCAAAAAAGTGTCACGTTGACAAAAGACAAATAGTTCACTACTTTAGCCCACCGGTGTGTTGAAGAGTGAATCCACAACATTTACAGTTTTTGAGTAGTACGACGTTTCGCTGGTAATTACATCCAGCATCATCGGGCACGTTTGTGAATAACGCGACCTAACCCAAAAACGTTTATTATGAATAATTTTGGTCGCGAAATCCTACGTGGTAAAGGATCTGTATACACATTCATAAATAAATATTTTCAATTACTTCAAAGAGACTAAATTTCGTGTTAAATGTTGAGGCAAACATTATAGATATTTTATAATCTTGCTTAACGAAAATCAACACATTTATTTTGTCCAAACGATATGTTGGGATTTAATATAAAAATTCTCTGTGGCCATTTAATGCACTCAACCTTGAGCCCAAACGACTTTAATATAGACTGCATAAATATGGAACATGAATGGACTTTGATGGATGGCAACACGTATGTCAGCATCGCTAATGTGAATGAGAAAAAGTGAGCTCACATTCCCAATATGTTGTTGACACAATAGTCAATGTGACAGCGAATTAACCAAACTATAAATGTACTTCCTTTCAAATCTAGTCACGTGAGCTACAATACCTCATTCACAAGGGCAACTGCTGGAGGAACTGGTAACTTGCATAAACAATGATTTTTTTCGTCAACCCTAGCAATGGAAAATTAACAACAGTTGTCATGTTCATACTCTTCCCACAATCCTCCACCCCTACGTGGAGCATTCAAGGTAATCTGCTTTTAATGTTATAAATTTCCCAGATTGTTCGTATTGTGACGCGTTTGTTTCATAACCTTTAGGATTTAAAGACTATTGCGGTTAAATAATTACATTAATAGCGGTACATACTGAAAAGTTAGGGCATTAAAAAAATTCACCGTGGACAGTCAATCTGTGTATTCGATGTTCCCCACCTCTTCAGTGCCGATATCCTTCGTCGTCATGATTATGACGACTTCTAAACTTCTTGCGCCATTTCAATCCAACTCAATGTTTATTTGTTAGACGGAAAATCCCGTATAAGCCCCACAGCAGCCAGGAACAACAACAAGAGAGTTACTTTTGGGGTGGAGTGGAGACCAGTCAGCAGCCAGCCAGGAAACCCGAGGGAACGATTATTTTAATCGCGTGATGTTAGTTTGATATAATAATAACAATAGCAGTCTGCTAGCGCTACACTATGGCTGTAGGATTGGAAAAGATATACTTATGTAATTCAACCAGTATGGGATACACAATTGTACTGGAATTTGCATTGTACATGCATCCTTTGCTGTTCACACGTAGTATTAGCACAATAGTCACCCTGTATCCAATTCATGTTTCTGTAACTGACATATTTATTGTATTATGATCTGTCTAAAATCATCTGCCTAAGCTGATTTACGCTACAGGGAATTTAATATTCAACATTGATTTATGTTCGTGCAATATTTTATATTTTCCTAATGTGACAAAGTTGTGTTTGCCATGATTTATATTTGCTTCATTGCTGTGCTCTATTTTATTTGTTGTTGTTATTTGTGGTGACCCAGGTCATCACTCTTGCAATGAGACTATCCTGGTCTCTTGAGTTCTTCCCTGGTGAATCAAAATGAACGTTGGAACAGGACCACACACTTGAAACCGAGTTAGTTTGAAGTGGCCTGTGCAATGTTGTGGTTGTCCAGTGCGCGATGACCCCACCTCAAAATATCTCGGCGTTATCACGGATAGAAGCCTGACCTTCAAGCCCCACATAAACTCGATATTTGCAAAATCAAGAATCGCCCCACTACAGAAACCTACAGGAATCCCCATGGGCCCTCAGTTGGTGTGCTACAAATCTACCGCCCTATCACTGATCTCCATGGTGGCAGAGTACTGCACTCCTGCCTGGTCAGGGAGCTTGTACACCAAACTTCTAGATGCACAAATAACGCAATGTGTACCATAACCAGAACACCGAAATTGAGACCAATCTACTGGCTCCCTGATTTGGTGAATATTCTTCCACCAAAATATATCTGGAGACATGCAAACTGCAAGGGAGTATAGACGTTTTCTTACCAACGACAACCTTCCCTGTACCTCGTCACCGACTCAAGTCCCGATCCCCCTTATGGCATCGCGATGTCACCATCCTAGAATCTCATCCAGATCCGGAACAATTCTGGTGGACCTAGTAAAGCAACGGGGAAGTCCAGAATAGGCCCCTCATTCAAGACCCAAACACTGCACCTCCTGGATGTAACATTCCTCGAAGACACTGGTGTAACCATCAACCACATCAGAAGTCAACAGATCGATGGAAATGTACAGAAAACCCACAGTCCGATTATGGCCATGTAACCCAAACTATGGACCACATAGCAAAACACTCTAGTCTGCATTCGTTCAGAATAAGAATAGCAAAACTACACCAACTTTCTTCTGAAGCCGACCTCGACATTGGGACTAAACATATTGACATACGCAAGACGACCATATAATCCATTCAGGGTCGTTAAAATGAGTGCTACTTTGTAGAACACCATCCCATTGCTTATGTGATGGAGGATACTCTTTCACTTTTGATTCATGACTTATCTGCTCATGGCCCACAGCGCAGTGATTGATCAAGTCTCCATCCGTCACTTTTTGCTGCGACTGCCGTAATATAATTCAGAGATTAAATATTCCCTGCAATTGACAACGAGGGACCTGTCAATAATGTAAAAAAAGGCTTTTGGCAGTGTCAATCATAATACTATATCATAGATGGTTGGTAAGCCTATGGGGGTGATGTCAAAGCACTGAACTAAGAGTGTTGATATTCATAGCGAGGTAGGCACCACACATAATTAAACCAGGTTCTCATGTATCGATAAATAATGCTCTGCAAAATGGATGCACAAAAGCAACACGGTGAATTGTTTGTAATATAGTGGCAGCTTATATGGATTTCATCCCATCATATATGCAGTCGAGTCGAATTCCTCTTAT
Organism: Lethenteron reissneri; assembly: GCF_015708825.2. Taxonomy (NCBI): domain Eukaryota; kingdom Metazoa; phylum Chordata; class Hyperoartia; order Petromyzontiformes; family Petromyzontidae; genus Lethenteron; species Lethenteron reissneri. The sequence goes on along the minus strand of NC_083798.1, from coordinate 2,228,402 downwards.
CCGATGTGAGGTGAGGGCACTTGGGGTGGGTCGGATTATCTGCGTTAACATTCACAAGTCACTCATTTTTGTCCTGAGCAGTTAAGCACAGACACACGTGGGGAATGCAATTGATTTGCCTCCACTTACAAGGTCACTCCTATTGTTTGCGTAAAGAGTCTGATAATGGGATGAGAGTAGCACTTTGGTAGAAACCACTTCCTGGTATCTCTGCATCCACACGGAGGCTTGGACAAGAAGATACATTTCGCGCCACTTCCGGTTCAGTCAGCCGGTATTATCAGTCTATACTTTAAGACCAAATTCGACGAAATGATAGAGAAATGTTTATTTTGTAATAACGGTAAAATGTAGAATAAAAAAAAACCATAAAGTACACAAATCTGGTGTAATTTTTAAAACAGAGCATCCAAAAAAATATTAATGCCATATATACATCATTTACTCTATATGGTAATGTATATAGTGCACATTAAATACCATGCATTGTACATTCGAAAAATCTGTGAAAATATACACATTTGATTATAAACAATTACGCAACAATATGGCTACACGAGTAAATGTGTTTATATATTAAATACAAACAGTAAGCAAAAAGTGTCCGTGAAAAAAAATAAAGATAGTATTTGAAACATCAAAAAAATGCAGTCTCATTCGCAAGTGAAGACAGGCCATCGAAATAAGTCACTGTTATGCTGGTGTACTGCTTTCTTTGAAGCCATGTTCTCAGATTGCTTTGGCTGACCCTCGTGTGTCACGGAGTGAAGATCTGCGGCGCAAGGCAAGCGCAGCATGCAGAGTGCATCACGCCCGTTGCAGCCCGCGAGCCGCAGTTATCTCGTTGAGACTCGTTTTGATTTACAACCATCACGCTGCAATGGTGTTGCCGTAAACAGAGCGCATGAACCGTAAGTACACTGGTGACAGTGCTACCGGTGGCGTGACAACACCGGCAGATCTGCATTGCAGCAGGCTGTTATCACGGCCTTAATGTGTGTGGGCGCTCGCAACCATATCATTTGTCAGTAAATGCATTGAAAATAAACTGTGTTTATTTTATTTGACACCCAGGCATTCGCGACCAATATCATCCATAATATATATGTTTTGAGTTAGATCGCGTCAAAATAAATGTTATTAAACCCGCCACCAGCCGACACAGCCATTTAGTAATGTTTGTCACGTAAACAGAACATGCCAATTCATCACTAGTACAGCACAGCGGTGTGTTCGAGAGCAAAGCCACAACATTTACAATCTTAGTCCGACGTTTCACCAGTAATTACAACGAGCAATATCAGGCGACAGCCAGATTGATGCTAGATGCGTCGGGTAGTGGCGGGTTTAACGACACATTTATATTTACGCAATCTAACCCAAAAAAATACCTCTATTATGGATATTTTATTTGAGTTTACAGGTCATTGGTGGCTCCTGTATCACAGCTGGGATGTGTACACTTTCATGAGTCTCCAATCGTAAGTACTCCAGGATACTTAAGAATATTATACCCACGACACTGTTTTTTTTTATCACATAATGATCCTGTTAAGAGCAATCTGTCAGAGCAAGTGCAAAGTCTTAAATCATATGGGAATTTATTTGCTCGCAACACCTACGGTTAAACGACACGTGTTGATGCACTACCACCAAGTGACACTCCTCATCAGTGCCATTCTTTACCATTGCACTCTCTTGAAACGTAAAAAATATATGTATTTATTGTGTTTTTCTTCTTGGCTCTTTCGGTAAAGTCACGTAGAAGGGAAATAATAAAATAATAAAAATAAAACATAATAGAATAAAATTCTCACGACGTTTCGGCCACAACGCAAGCAGCCGTCCTCAGGTGGAGAACAGGTCTGTCGAGAAGAGTGGCCAATTCTCAAACTGTGTTAACCACTCGTCATAGTCAACACAATTGAAAGAATTCCACATACAGCCTTTAACGGACTGTTGGGGAAAGTGCTATTAGCGGGCACCTAGTAAGGCCACACATCGGAAGTCATGGCCACGCAACGAGGTGCGTGGCCATGACTTGATCTTATCAATGCTGATGCTTGGGCACCGTCCATAAATGACGTCACGCGATTTTGGACGATTTTTTTACCCCCCCCCCCCCCCCCATCGTCACACGGCGTCACAAAAAGTCAGACCCCCCCTCAAATTTACGTCAAAAAGCTCTGCCGCCCCCCCCCCCCAAAAAAAACATGCTTCAAATCGCTTTAAACTATTGTCATTCTAGTGAGTATTTAATGTGCCGCTGCACTCTGATGTTTATTAAAAAGTCTACTTAATTAAGTAGAACGTGTTGTCTATATTTATTTAAAGTTGCACATTTTGATGTGACGTCACATTTCTCAACCCCCCCCCCCCTCGTCACACATCGTCACAAATGTCTGACCCCCCCCCCCCCAGGTGCGTGACGTCATTTATGGACCGCCCCTTACACACCACATTGTTTACTAATTTATGGCCGAGTTGACTGAAGGGAGGCTCAGGACTGGTTCAGATATCCGCCATCGGAGTTGGCTGTGAACAGGAATCGAACTTGGATGGCCAGGTTGGTAGCGCAGTGCACTAACCACGATACCACCGCTTCCCGTAACCCACGACTGCAAACATGAATGTGACGGTCCAGAAACAGACGACGCAATGTTGCGTTTAGAACTCTGATGCCATGAAGATATTCATCAGATAATGTGCAATGGAAGAGCCATGTTTTGACGTCGCGTTTTAAATGTAATATAAGTGATGAATTGACGACGAGACGGTGGGAGCGTGTTCCCCCGAGTGATGAGCGAATGTGACACATCAGCTCTCACAGGCACAAGCAAGGCGCGGGTGGGAGAACATTACCTGGAAGTGGAACTCAGCTTTACAGTAAACAGCACATGCTTCTCGTGCACTTACACCCGGCCAGACAACCCGCTGCTTCCTCCCGGCACATCAACAAGAAGAAGACGGAGGTGCTCCCATTCGCCCCGTCACGTTGCAATGTGGAGTGCCCAGACTAAGCAGTGCTATGGCCATGAAGACAGAGGAAGGGGTGGTCGGGCCAGCATCATACGTGCCACATTTGAGTCTTACAGAATCTGAAGATAATTTTCAGTGGGGTGGAAGTAACTGTGCGTAGACATTGGATCAAGGCATTAATTATGTTAATTTCTAATCGTGTGCTATGAACAAGGGTCATTGCCCGAAACGTCGCCTATTGTATACTCTTCCCTTTAAGGTAGTGTTGTTGACGAATGTGTTCGTTTTTTTTGTTAATTGCTGATACATGATGACCAGGGCTGCATTGCATTTCAGCCGGAGCTGTCTGGGGCTGAGCAACGGAAAATACCCCCCCGCCCCTCGACCGGGAGGAGTTGGGGCTACAGAAGTATTCCATGAGACACGAAGCCTTGATGATAACCATATCATTGTCACTGCACCCAAAGGAGCACACGATATTTAGCTAAGTTTTAGTTGTGCCAGTGCCTCCCCTAGGTCAAGTCACTCTCAAATCAGTACCTGGTGTGGTGTGTAAACATCGCCAATGGGGAGACAAAGGCGGTCGGGCGTGGTCCTGGCCACCCACTCCCTCGTGTGTGTGGCGGCCTTCATAGGTGCTTGCCAACATCACTTGCCCAAACAGTCGGTTAAGGCTACACGGGGGATCTTTGTCTTTGCATACTGGTGAACACACCGAGCACATTGTCTTGCAACTTCAGCCGCGGTAAATGATTTGGACGGGCATGGTGGGTTCACAGCCGTCCTTCTGGTGGGAAACAAACAACAAATACCGTGATGTGTTTCACAGCCGGGGCGTTAATGATTATTGCGTGGTTGGCTTTTGATAAGAATGAGTTGAAAGCAGTAGGACAGTGTCAAAGTAGGTTCATCCGGAGAATACCAGCTGTGCTTTGCTCAATGTTCTGGAAATTACTGTGTGACATTATTGTCACGCAACTGTTTCGTCGTGTTGTGCAGAGATAGCCGCCGCATTCACGTGGCGTAAAGGTGCAGCCCTGCAATTTCTCGATCATGCCACTGCTTTTAGAAGCCCCCCCCCCCCCCCCCCGGTAACGGGAGCTCTAAAGAACGCGTCTCAAGGGATATGTTGGTCAATTTTTCCTCGCATTGTGTAATCTCAATTGAGTCATGTGCAGGTCATTTTTCAACACGGGGATATTTGGCCAGCACCAGTTAAACTGTGTGTGTGTTCACCCTATGGGGGGAAAAAAGAAAACTCTGCAGAAATCCCATACAGATCAGGGGAGAGAATGCAGACTCCTTGCAGAAAGGTGCCCGGGTCGGGAATCAAACGCAGCCTTCTTCCGGTGAGGCACGAGTGTCATCACTGTGCAACTCTGTCGCCAAAACGTAACGAATATCCAAAGGCAAAATATTTCAACTAATAATCAAAACCAAAATGCATGGATCGGTGTATGATTGAGAACAAATGGAAATGATAGCTCTATGAATCATCAACGTACAATAGTGGCCTACAAGTGGGCTTGTGCAGAACACATCGCTGTAGACGGTGATGGGCAGTGGTGAAGAACAACATTGGAGTGGCAGCCAAAGGACGGAGCATGCCTGAAGTCATGGAGAAAAGAGATCCACTCACGTGCAGGAGCTAGATGGATTGTCGCATCACCAGACCGTGAGTGATGGTGGCATCATCCAGCAGTGGATCGGCGATGACCGAATAATGATGACACCGAAAGCAGTTGCTACATATACAAACTGCATAGCTAATGATTTGCTTCAGCTTTCTAGAATTATTTTGCGATACATTAATCACAAACAGCCCTCATTTAGCCTTATATAGATCCCTCATTTATCCTGATGGACTGTGGCAGCGAGTGTGGCAAATGAGCAACTGTTACTATGTCCAGCATGGAACATGTGGCTGTGTTGTGGCCAGCAGCATGCCGGCCGCCTTTGTCTCCCGTGTGCAGAGTTTTACACACCACAGCAGGTGCACATGTGAGGCTAAGTGGACCTCAGTGAGACCCACAGCTGATTAAGGGCACCGCTTTGCTGCTGCTGCTGTTATCCGTGGCTGGGAACTGAACCCAAGTTTTCAGGATTGTAGCACGGAGTGCTAAACACTGCACCATTGCAATCCTGCATACGCAAACAACCATCTCACACACACATACACAGAGAAGCGCATACCGTATACACACAGATCCAAAGATGACTCTTTATAGGCTGTCTCCACTGCTGCCTGCTTGTATGATGGATTTGACACAAAACAGTCCCACCTCAGGACCCCATCCACCACAAAGCGCACTGTGAGCTTTGTTGTGGATGTTTGTTTTCCGAATACAAATACATCATTCATTTTAATAGTTTCGATAGCAATAAATTATTATAACGGTTTAGTCACAGGCATGAGAGTCTAAAATTTACTGCAAAGTCGTCAGACTGTGGCTTCTTGTTTCAGAATCAGAATGTTTTTTTTATACCGGAGGAATCCGATAAGCTATGAAGCTCTGTGTACATATGTCCAGCTGTTTCAGCAGATCCTGCATACTATTTAGCCATTCCGACTGGTCATGTAAACGCTGAATGCCACGGAGTCAACTGAGGTTTCACACGGCAACAGCGCTCCCGACTGGGACATGGCAGCACCCACCTTGAAACTCAGCGAGGCTTTCTGGGTAAACAAGCAGAGTAGTTCTACCTGATGACGGTTGCTTGTGTTGCAATCGAAACGTCGTACTCTATTATTTTATTTATTTTCTTTCTACGTGACTTTACCGAAAGAACCAAAGAGTAACTCCTGCAGTCACGAAAGCTTCAAATCAAGTTTGAACCACCTCTATGGGGAGGATGTAAGTTGTTTAATCTCTCTCTCTGTGTCTCTGTTTGTCAAATTTCACACTTTACTTCCAATTTTAGCAATCTTTGGAGATCGTAATCAACCAGGCTATGCGTTAACTGTGTGTTAGCCGACTCTCTGTGTTGCATTACATTACATTTCCAAAATATTTACTAAATTGTGTTTTCTCAAACTATTTATTTCTCTAAAATTCACCAGGCTCTCATAGGGCCAGTCGATCTTCTTTCCCTCGGTCGCTTCGGGGTGGATTCATTGACATGCAAATTTCTCTGCTCCAGCTGCTGCCCCAGCAGAACCTCCATCTCTCTCCCCCCCCCCCCTCTTTCTATTTAAGGCCTCGACACAGAAGCATTGGGTCTCTGTGTGTCTATGTTGTGTGTCTCTCTCTGTGTGCCTCTGTGTTGTCTCTCTCTGCTTGTGTGTCTGTCTGTGTGTCTGTGTTTTGTCTCTCTCTAAATTTAGTTCTACCTAATGACGGTTGCTTGTGTTGCAATCGAAACGTTGTACTCTATTAATAAATGTATTTTCTTTCTACGTGACTTTACCGAAAGAACCAAAGAGTAAGCAGAGAAATGTTAATACAAAATATAACGGTGAATAGCAACGAAGCGTATAGTGGTCCATCATGAATCGCTGCAGGTGCCACCAAAACCGTCACCGTTGTCAGCACCTCACGAGAAATGTCAGCCGGTCTGATGCACACTTAAGTTCTGGTAAACTTATGCTATCTGTTCTGATTTATCTTCATACAAAATAATGCACGAGTATATAAAATTAGGTCAACTTTCAGTGTGCTGCAGTCCTTGTAGCCAGGACAGAGTGGGACTGAGTGTGAGCGGTGCAGTCGCTCGCGCACTCAGCTACAAACCCAATGACCTGGTCACAGAAAACGTGAGGAGCAGTGGCATCGTAACCCGTCTGAGTCATCCTCTCACGTGACTCAGCCTCAAATGAGTCACTGATGTGGTGTTTAAATATCGGCAAGGAGCAGACAAAGGCGGTCGGGCATTGCCATGGCAATGCCACCTCTTCGTGTACCATGCTGGCCTTAATATATGCTGAGGAATACGATGGTTTATCACACTAAACAGATCACTTTTACGATTTAGCGGGTGTATGCATGGATAGGTATGCAGAGGTGTTAGTGGATAAAAAAATACAACGGCAGCGTCAATTGGCATGTGATCCTCACGTGGACGTCTCAATTGAACATTTTGTCAGCATTAATCCTGGGGAACGTCCGTGACCAGGCTGCCCACGACACCCACTCATTCTGCTGTGCACGCCTTAATAGTCACTTACATCTTGTAGACGCCTCCTCGCCCCACAGTTCACCCCCGTGTGTGTGTGTATATATATTATCATGAATCCTGCAGAGAACATCCATATGCTCGGTGTATAAAATGTAAACTTATGCCCATTTCTGTGGCGAATACTGAAATTAAATCTTCTAGGAAGCACGAAGGCCTTGCAGCGTCGTTCTTCATCGCAAGGCCCGGGGGCCACTGGCGGCCCCTGGTGGCCTTTAGCGGCCCCCTGACGTGCGGCACCCCGACAAGACTCAAATGGTGACAACACCTCCCATCATCATCATCATCGTGCTGCTGTCAAACTTCCAATGGTTTCAAATGTGTGGCCGCCGTCACACTGATGACGTCTTGTCGGATAAAAGTGGCCCCCCTCCGAAAATTAGTGAAGAACACTGATTTATAGGAGAGATGACTCTTGGATTCGCTCAGTTTGAAGCCACAGGGAACACCCCGTATCCTTCTATAAGCGTGGGCGACCATGCACACGACCGGCAGGTAACTTGCAGTTGTATGATTCAGGGGTCACTTCGCGTCTCAGTCAGTGTTTCCCTATAACACTGCTGTTGATGATGGTCTATTTGCGTTTGCCCTTCAGATATCGAGACTCAGGTGTGTGGTGTGACACGCCTGTGAGCCAGGACTCTGTGGCTGAGGTTCGGTGGATTGTGCATTTTGTGAAAATCACAAACCCACTCAGCTGCGAGGTGGCAAAGAGATGGCAGTGGAGCGGTGAGTGTCATCCACTCGTACGTGGGCGATGTATGGATACTCCAGTGTCTGGCCACATGCAAAACACTCCTTGAATGGATTTTTTTCTAAATATCGCAAAGCAGGACCTTCCTGGAGAATAAACTTGTGACTGAATAAATAAGTAAGTAATCGGTGGTCATTCAGATGTTAGGGAAATAACCATCTAAACTAAGGCAATGTATCCAAAATATTAAATGTTTGCCGTTTTGCTCTATTGAAGGTGGCATTGTTTGATGTAAAGGTGCTGACATTTATGGTGCTGAATTTATGAATACAAATACAGGCCATGAGAGAATATTTTAAGTTGTGTTTACACTATAAACATATTTCTCACGTCTGCTCAATAAGTCACCACATACGTAACAATGTATGAAAGCGCTGTCAAGTGTAATTACACTATTCATTCACTCTACCGCTGCTATAGTAGATGCCAGGGAGTGATACCCAACCTTTAATCCAGTGACATGTAAAGGGAATTGTTAGATCACGCAGAGATGTAGCCATCATGTGCGTGATGATGCACGTCGGGGAAATGAGATGTCAATAAAAAGCAGTACAGCAAACAGGTTTCTGACCAAAATGTGCAGAATGTTTTTCCTTTCTCGTAAGGTGTCTGTGGAAGTTCTCCGTACACTCCAGGTTTCAATCACGTGGAAACGCACACAAAGCATAACTTCAACCCAAGCAGGACACTTCTAAGCATGCCTTAAAATGTTATGGTTAAACAAATCCGCTCGTGTAATAGAGAAATATAGCAAACATTTGACATACACCATTTGTTTAAATGTCAGTCAATTCAATGGCATTAAATATGTGGTTATACAGCGAAAATATATATGGAGAATATTTCACAATTTTGCATAAGTTCCCTTTTCGCAACAGTGCTCGGGGCACAGGAAAGAAAACTCCAGCTTGCATCGCACGCAGTGTAGTTTTGCACCAGGAACAACACAACTTATTGCCTGAATTAATTATATTACCAGTGGAGTAAGCCATGTGTGACATTTCCCAAGACAGAACCCGCATATCAAACGCGCGCGCACGAGTGTGCTAGGGAAATGAAGTTGGCTCGCGATTGAGCCCTCGGCTCACCCCTTGCGGTCTGGCTACACCCAACAAAGGTTATCCATAATTACCATCAGTTTTAGAGAGCTTGAAAATATTACCTCTGGAGTGGAATTGGTTATTTATCGAATGCACTTTTAGAAAAGCAAGATAAGACCACGGTGGCATTTCATGTTCTGCACTGCGCCTCTGGGAGCACTCTGGGTTAAATAGTAAACTACTTATTTTTTTTCCGTGCTGTTGGGAATTTCGAATCTCCAGTCACTGCCGGAAGTGTTGCCTCTCTGTGGATGCATTTTTCTCACCATTACAGAATGTGTGCTTTTACATAATAAGTAGGACAGCACATACGTGCCATTTAAGATCTCCATACAATGTTAGGTTTTATAAGAAATTACTTGCTTCGATTACAGCATTGCTGGGTCACAAGAAACGTTCACCAAATGTATTTAATTCGACATCGTGTTTCCCATGAAGACGAGCAAAGGAGCTTTAGTTACATTTAAATATTGTGACAATTGTTCACAACGTCTCACGTGGCATTAATGTCGTTCGCCAGAGGCGGACTGCGCCGTGATGTGGGGGCGGGTCCAGATCGCGGGGCACACATTCAGCGGAGCTTCGTGCCATCGTTTGTCAAAAACACTTTGCGCCAACGCGTCGATCCGCGGATTACGGTGGAGGAATTAGCCTCGCGACTCCATTGATGCGCAAATAAGAATTGATTAGCAGAGAATCACGGGTGCCGCATTACAATATATCAGAATCTTGACTTAAAGCTTTCGCGACTGCAGAAACCAGTATATAGTTTCAAAGAACCTATCTACATGACGTTACCGAAAGACCCAAGAATATATGTCAAAATCTATGCGTTGCATAACATTAGCATTACTCGTTTGTTCATCACATCGTCATAGATGCCACCAAGGGATGGAAATCTGAGGCACAATGTTTCATGGGATGAACCCCGCAATCATGCCCAGACCACCAGAGTCTAACGAATAGTGGCCTCGCTGAGAACCCAGATTGAGATGTCTGTGCCTGCAGCCTCTTTATAGCACAGCAGTAAAGTGACTTGGAAACTGAACTGGTTCTGACTCGCACAACCAAGGTGCAGTATTGGCCTTATTCTACGAATATGCTTATCTACTATTATGTATTCTATGTTTCAGTGGTTCTCGAAATGTTCGCAAATTAGGGCTTCCCCTAAGCTCAAAAAAGTGCATGATACGTGAATATCATTAAGAGTGCATCTTGTTGCCAGAATCATTAAAACTTTCTCTTGCTCAGTATCCATGCCAAAGCCTGCCCCTCCACCCCACCTCCCCCACCCAACTGAAGCAGCACAATGACATGTATCACTGACTTGCATTACGGACTACATGTGGTGAGCGTGCAGCCCTGGAAGAGTGTCTGCTGGCTCGGCGTATGCTCTCTCGTGGCGGTGGCACTGACGGAGTGGGCCTGGGTGAGCATCACTCTCGTTCATTCAAAAACACATTCTAGCGGCCTGCGCGAGAAAAAGACGAATCTGCAATTTAAGAGACACCGTCCGCTAACGTTGTGTTAGCTCCAAAAGTGACAACTATGTTTACAAATTAAAACAAAAATAAAGTTAACTTTCATAGTTGGTTCTCACAGTTGGTGTTTAGACCTTTGACCCTGGAAAGCAATGACCCGCCCCTGGCAGATGATGACATTCAAAGTGTTTCGTCTTCATCATTCACTGTGTGCAGACAGCGGGAGATTTTTTTTGCCAATTGCCATCAAATATTCCACCACGAATGGAAGTTGAACAGTCACCATGCAAACGGGCTCTCGGCCGAGCCCCCCCCCCCCCTACCACCACCAGCGCCAGGGCGGTCATCCATCTCCTTACAAATTGTGGCTCTTCTTTAAGAGAGGAAACGACTGTGAGGATTGCCCCTGGCCACACTTGGAGTCTCCTAACGCCGGTCACTCGATCAGACTGCCGTGTATATTATCTCGTGGAGCTCGCAAGGCATTGGGGGTTATTAACTTGCTGCAACGTGCCTTAATGGTCTCAGCAAAACTCCGAGTGTATGGTGATGTGATGGGGAGGCGTTATATTGGCGAATCCTATTATCTCAGATTATTTGCGAAAATTTTGTGAATAAATGTTGATATTAGATTTCGTGAACAACTCCCCTTATTTGCAGACATTTATTTGATAATCGGATGGATTGGTGCACATCGGGAGGCAATTTCTACGTGGCTCCAAATCGCTTAATAATGGAATTATCTCTCAATTTGGCGATCACAGAGGACAACAGTGAAATGAATAGTGCAATGGTGGCACCGGGATACGCAAAAAATGGAGAAGAAAATAATGCAATATACTAAAAAAACATACGGTGTTGGAGTTGTGCCAACTTGTCTCACGTAAGCTCTGCTCAGAAACCGCGACGGCATTCTGAGTCTCTCGGACATTTCTGCCGTGGCAACTATTTTGAGAGATATTGCCGAGCAAATTAAAAGCCGTTTCCAGATGGCTTCTATGGTGCCAAAGGCATGTTTTTTGGTTTCTGGTGATGAGGGCTGCTCGAACAGCAGGGAGAGAGGCCCACCGCAAAGCGGTGCGACATGAGGGCCCCGGGCGTGCGTTTCGCATCGCGCTTTGCAAATGCACTCAACTTGCACGGAGCGCTGCAATGTCGCCAGCAATAACGATTGCCAATTTGAAATTACTCTTAAGTTGAGTGCGGTGTTTTCAGAGGTTGTTTTGACCGTTGCATACTAATCATACAGGGTAAGATGCACCACTGCAATAATTGTTAAAATGCAAATGTGTAAACCAAACGTTAAATATTTGGTTCGTATAGTTTGTATTATACAAAATCAGTGCCAAACAATCGACCTATTGTACCTAGGTATCCCACAGAGGTGCAGTTAGACACGTAACTTAATTTAAAATGATAGACAAATTGTTCAGTTGTTGAAGAAAAATCATCAACATTGGTGGGGTCAGGGTTTCCTCATGTCTTATGTTGCCTTAACATTACATTCCCTCGTTATATAAGCTGTCCCTTTCAGCGAAACATCCAACTCATGACCAAGCTGCATGTGCATCCCAAGGACAGTGACCAGTTCTCTATGAATGTTGCTATGATGCCGCGCGGTGCCCCACTGGTGTACAATAAACACCAGACTCTATAGGGTGGCACTGACACCACACTAATCCTGGGCCATAAAAACATCATTATTTCAACTCTATTTCAAGGTTCTAAAGTATATGATACTTTTTTCAGTTGGGTTTAAACGTTCAACGAATTTTTTTTATCAGTTTTAGTTCCACACTTTTATCGTCACGTGGAATATTCACCAGTACAGTCTAATAAAGTGCCGGCAATAAAAAAAACTGTTGCTTTAGTGGACTTACACAATAAATAACAGGCTACGTAAAGAAATGTTATTTTTAGTGTCACACAATAATCGGGCAATATAGAATTTGAAAGGTCTCTGTTGAACGGTGAAGCTGCAACCATGAAGCAGGTTCCTACTCATGCCACTGCTGATGGAAGGGCAGGTTCCTACTCATGCCACTGCTGATGGAAGGGCAGGTTCCTACTCATGCCACTGCTGATGGAAGGGCAGGTTCCTACTCATGCCACTGCTGATGGAAGGGCAGGTTCCTACTCATGCCACTGCTGATGGAAGGGCAGGTTCCTACTCATGCCACTGCTGATGGAAGGGCAGGTTCCTACTCATGCCACTGCTGATGGAAGGGCAGGTTCCTACTCATGCCACTGCTGATGGAAGGGCAGGTTCCTACTCATGCCACTGCTGATGGAAGGGCAGGTTCCTACTCATGCCACTGCTGATGGAAGGGCAGGTTCCTACTCATGCCACTGCTGATGGAAGGGCAGGTTCCTACTCATGCCACAGCTGATGGAAGGGCAGGTTTCTACTCATGCCACTGCTGATGGAAGGGCTTACCCTCGGACATATCGTCAGTCAACTCTCCTTATGCTGGGCAGACATTGGTGGTAGCACTCACACCTTACCCCACCCCGTGCGGGTTGCTGATCGACTCACGGTCACGTTACTCATTGACACTGCAGGTGTGGACAGAGGCAGTGAAGGGATTCGTGAAACATGGCCATTGTTTCAACTGCCATGCCTGGAGATCGATTCCGTGACCTCAGGATTGCAGGTCCGGTGTGCCGACCATTACACCCCCCCCCCCTCTCGTGAGTGGAGAGTGAGGGATTAGGAGGATGAAACCAACTTGGGTTGATTTACACACATCTGCGTGAAGCAGTACAGAGTTTCAAAGTGTGAAAGAATTTAAGGGTTCACAGGTCAACATAGGGATTTGTATGCTGTTATATGAAATTTACATGCACAATGGGTGTTTACAATCATGCTTGCACGTATGTACAAATGAAGTTGCAAAATACCAGGTCACGTAAAGACATATAGTTACTTGTAAATTCTAAAAACTCGACCATGAGTAATGCTACCTTCAAAGGAAAAATATACAATAGACAATCTAGTGGGCAATGGCCCTTCTTATACACCATCCAATACTAAAAGTGCAGTGGTCCAAATGAACATGGAAAAGTCCTAATATGAAACGTATTCATGCTGCAGCCATGTTCACTGCCATTTCCCCTGCAGAAACCTGACGACATAGGGATAGGAAACATTCTGAAAAGTGCCAGTTTACGTGTTTGGTGTTCTGAAGTGCCGGCGTGGCAAATGTATGAATTTGATCCCTGACCATGACTAACAAATGTGATGGGTGATACCTGAACTGGCCATGGCCCATCAACCCCTCCACCACCAACCCCTCCACCAACCCACACTGATTGGCATTATACAATCCCCACATCTTTATCTGTGTTGAGCTTCTTTCGCACCGTACGTAGCGACCCGTGCTAATCGCAGATGTATTTACAAATGTCAGTTAACTATTACTTTGATCAACATGATGTCAACAAATGTAACACATGCATGCAATGCACATATGCACTAAATGTCCATTAACCAATCCAATAACTTCTGAGACATATGAGCTGTGACACATCGCCTGCCTGTGCAGTTCTTGTAAGGAATACCAATGTCAATTGCATTCGAAATAAGATCCAGTTCCAGCATCTAGGTGTGCATGCATTGTAGATGTTAGACAAGAGAGCATGGTACCTGGTACGAGCAGAGAGGTTTAACTTCTCAAACTAAAGCTACATCATCAGTGTTTACTTTTTCAGTTATTTTAAATTCACGCAATCTAAACCAAAAAGCCTCTATTATTCATAATATCGGTTGTGAAAGCCTGCGTGTTAAAGTATTTTAAGTTGACAATATTTTTCAACTAAGATTCAGTTCCATTCAGTTCCATTCAAATCAAGAATGTTCACTTTTGTTTTGTTCATTGACTCAGGATTAATCAACTATTTTACCTCACCTATAAAAATTTGAATGTGCAATCAATTATTATTATTCATTTAATAATCAGTCAATATATCAATAATTTTACCGTACTAATTTCAAATGACTATAAATACCACAGCAACATCTTGCCACATTTATGAAAGATAATTGGACTTTGAATATTTCAGAAGATCTTGATTGAAAACGCATTTCTTTAGAACTGATTTTTGTGTTTCGTTTCTTGTCCTTCCTTCCCCCCCGCACCTCCGATTAGCACAGTTGGTTACATACGGTGCGAAAGAAGTTGAACATGCATACAAAAGGGTAGATTTCACATTGAAACAATCATTTTATTTTGTTGATCTCTCCCTTGAACAGATATATTGTATCCTTGCATATAAAAATGTGTTAGCCGTGTGGGAGACCAGAATTGCACAACTTTATTGACACTGGGTACAAGTTTGATTTGAAGCTTTCGTGACTGTCTGTGTGTCTCCGTGTGTGTGTTTTGTCTCTCTCTCTCAAATTTAGTTCTACCTGGTGACGGTTGCTTGTCTTGCAATCAAAACGTCGTACTCTATTATTTAATTTATTTTCTTTCTACGTGACTTTACCGAAAGAACCAAAGAGTATATATTTCTTTATTAATATAGAGTACACTTAATTGTGGAATGGATTAACATGCTTCATTTTCAGGAGCAATTATTTGCTTGAAAATGATCAACATGCAATTGTTGGCTGGATAAAAATAAAATACACAAATCACTACTACCAATAATAAGATGGATAGTTGAGCAGATCAATTGTATGGAATTGGTTGTAAAAATCCTTAAATGCCTTCTGTTTATCCAGGAAATCCTCGCTGAGTCTTAATCATTTTTAAGGCGAAGTTAAGATTGCGGCGTTTGGCCGATTTCATGAATGGGCGGTTTGCTTGTGGGAGCAAACCGGAGTACCTGAACAGAGCCCACACACTCAGAACTCCACACGGATGGATTCAATACACCTGTTGTACTCCCATCTGGTGGCCAGTTTACAGTTCGTAGGTTTGGGATTATCACACATTTGTGTCACCCACAAAATATGAACCTCCAGAGTGCTGGATTACAGGCATGTGCCAACATGCCTGACTTAAAATTCCAAGACATTGACTGGGAATTACCTTAGACTACACCTGTGGCCAAGTGGACATTAAAGACTTTGTGAAACAACTTCCAAAACAAAAGCAACCAATTTTAGTGAGTACTATATCTCGTACTTAAAGGATGAACATCACCAACATCATGTAATGTTGTTAGTAATGATACCATAGGCTCCAATAAATTATGCAGGCTCTTATTTATAATACATGCATCTGTTTGAAACGACAAAGGCAAAGTATGTTTAGCCAGGGATCCTATTAATTTGGACCTAATGTGACTGAATATCTTGTGCACATAACAGTTTACAAATGGAGTTTATAATTCAAACCCAGAGGCAAATCTGTCATGAAATTCCTCTTAGATTCTTTATTTGTCCATCACAACGTACTTCTACCAAAACAATATATCAAAACTGATACATTTGAACTCGGTATATGTGTAGTGCAATGTGCCTTCATTTTCATATTGCAAATTTATATATATATACATGAGAAGCAGAGTAGTGATGGCTCATGTCTCCGTTTTGGAAGGTGACCACAACTACTTTGGTTTTTTACAGTTGCAGGTAGCAACATTGCAGGTGGTTAAATTCATATATTGCTTCACTAGAATTCACGACATCCCACTGAGCACCCCAGTGGAGCGACCGAGCTGATACGTTTAGCAGCAAATCACCTTCTGTTCCACATCTTCATCTTCTGCTTAGCCGAAAGTCCCGTTATTGCATCGGGTCAGTTGTTCGGGTTTTATATCTTTGTTTCTCCCCGCCTGTTCTCTCGTCACATCCACTGTCCTCATGTCTCCTTCCACCACATCGTTCTATCTCGCCATCAATCTTCCTCTTCTGCGTCTGCCCCGAGGCGTTGGCATCTCCATAGGCCTTACAATTCAAGCTTCTATGTCTCTTCTCCACACACACACCCACACAAACCATCTAAGTCCAGCCTCCCTTGCCCTCTATTTCATATAACAATAGGAAACACATATCATAGTCGATTGCACTATCAGCCTCCATACTTATGTTAATCAAACAACAATTTGTTAAAATACTCAGCGTCTAGACTGCTCTTGCCCTTCTGTAGCTTATCTGCAGAGTCAGGCATGCCTCGCCAGATTGATCAGTACCTTCTGTCCACACCTCGGTTTGTCAGTGCACAGCACAACGTTGTGAGCGCTGTCGTGGAGTGCAGCAGTGGAGCATTCTAAGTAATACATTAATTTATTTTTTGTTCGCTATCTCAACATAATTTTTTTAAAGAAATAAAAGATGAATTTCGATTTAAAGCTTTCGTGACTGCAGGGATTCATCTTCTTGGTTCTTTCGGTAAAGTCACGTAGAAGTGACTTTACCGAAAGAACCAAGAAGGAGAAATAAAAGATGGTTTATGTTTACATGGCCATTCGGAATGGAAGGTGTTTTATTTAATGCATGCAGTAGATTTAGAATGTGGCAGCGTTAGCTTCCAGTAAGAGATTTATTTTTAGACTTAAAACTTTCGTGACTGCAGGGATTCATATTCTTGGTTCCAAGAATAAGAGATGTATTTGTTTGTCAAAAACATAGACTAAATTTGGTTTCCCAAGAGACCTACTCTGGTGATTGCCCAGCACTTGCGCGATTATCCAAAGCAACCACCTACACACGCCACTAGAATTGGACAAAATCTGGTTTCCGTCGCCTCTATAAACTACAGCCGGAAGCTACGACGCGAGATTAGGAACCCAAATGGTGAATTCATAGCCTCAGTTTTATCATAAGGAATACTAAGTTCCTTTTTTGTTCTCGAGTGTAAAACTGATCTCTGGCAATGACGCAATGTTGGCCGGACCAGCTCCACACACAGCTCGCTTTTGTCTGGAAGGTGACATTAAGCCTTCTGCCCACTTACAAGCTTGAAAAAAACACACGACACACCACTTGTAACATTGGCCATTGTAGCCATGTCATTTCCAAATTGCCTATCTATAGGAAGCATTTAATATTATCCCGCACTGATTAAACGGGACCTCTTAAAATGCATAACGTACAGCACTGCGGACTATTCCAGTGTCAGGCCGAGTAAATGTGGCAGGGACACGAGCGGCGCACGTCTGTTCCAGCCTGCCGCGTGCATCTTAAATGTGGACGTCTAGCTGGGATTAAAAATACGGTTATTCACAAAATGTATGAAGCAATCACTGATATTTAGTGATTATTTAAAAAAAGCACATTTTACAACTTAATCAGGATTTTAACATATATTTAATTGTGTGGCATTTTTTAATTAAAATAATTGAGTAATACACACCACAGTCTATTAAATAAGTACTAATTTCACATTGCAAGATCACGGTCTGGTCAGCTTGGCAGAAATTACCTACACTGATCCAGCCACACTCCCCTTCCCTTTAAAGCAAAATGAATATCTATTTGATGCATATATATACATATATATGCCCGTGTGAACATTTTATCCTGTGAACCTGTTTTTACAGCAGCATTGCCTGCATTATTCATTTGAATTTCTTATCCATTTTTTCCATCTTCTGTACAACCGCAAAAAAAAAAACCTTTCACAGAATTGTTGACAATGCCGAAGAGTCATTTCAATAAGTTGCCTATCGGGAACCATTTTACGGATGGCACATTCGGCTTATAAAGCAATTTGAATGAGTGAATTATCTTGCATCATATCGTCTTCATCTTGTACTACTCATGAACTGGAAATCAATCCCTAGGGTGGCCAGATTAATATGGTGGTGCACATCGCTTCTCTACAGATTTTAAACGGAAAAAAATCTGAAAGAGTAAACATTGGCAACAGCTCAGCCATTTTTACACAAATTATGGAAAGTTCAGGCAGCCATTTGGCCAACACATTTAACTTAAGTCGCTCAAAGTAAACACCGTGTTGCTATTCTCATAAATTATCATTGACCGTGAATAAAAGTGGTGCTTTGGCAGGACAAGTTGCTTTAAGGGATGGTGACTGGAAGTCACATTTGTGCCAGGGAGTATGCACGTGGAGGAGATAGAGTGATTAAATCATCTTCTTGGTTCTCTCGGTAAAGTCACGTAGAAGGGAAATAATAAAATAATAAAAAGTAAAGCATAATAAAATAATTCTCACGACGTTTCGGCCACAACGCAAGCAGCCGTGATTAAATCAGCTCGAGTGGTGCTGGATGGACTGTTACATTGCAGCATCACGAGGGATGGTTAAGTCCTACGAAGACATTCATCCAGCAATGGATTGATCACGGCTGATGATGATCTCATATTTGATGGAAAAATATTCAATTCGAAATCAATATTTACATTTAACCCTTTGATATTTTAGCACATTACAATAATTTCAAAGAATATGGTAAATTCAAGATTGTTATGTCATTCGAATTATTTCGTATAGAACAGTTTGAACAATGACTTTCTAAATCGACATGAAATGCGGCTGCTCATTTTGGTCAATGTAAATTTCTACACACGGTTTCCTGGACATCAATAAACGTATTTTACGTAAATACCTATGCTAAATTGTCAACATCAAACATTTGTTAATTTAGAGAGATGTCATTTTATAACCAGAGGTGTATTGATTGAGCTAAATTTGTATTCTAAATGGGGTGTGGAATTAATTTGAGGCTTTTTAAAATAAAATTGTCAACTTAAGCCTCACAGATACACTAACCCGCAGTTTCTCCCCCTCTATGGGTCTACCTTTAGGCCAGGGCTCATGTGACTGTGATTAGAGTTGCTCATAAGCAAAGCATTAAAGAGTACAAAAAATAGCATTCATAATCAACGTTTTTGAGTTTAGATCGCTTTATTTATAAATGTGTCGTAACCCTCCACCACCCGACACGGCCAATCAGTAAAAAAAGTGTCACGTTGACAAAAGACAAATAGTTCACTGCTTTAGCCCACTGGTGTGTTGAAGCCACAACATTTACAATTTGAGTACGACGTTTCGCTGGTAATTGCATCCAGCATCATCGGGCAATTCGCCAGATTGGCCGTGTCGGGTGGTGGAGGGTTACGACACATTTATAAATAACGCTATCTAAACCCAAAAACGCTGATTATGAATAACATTGGTCGCGAAAGCCTGCTACATGTTCAACAAAAAAATAGCATTTGAAAAATGTGCCAAAACACAAACACAAGGAATCCACATTGCACCCAATCCTGTTGAGCTCGTTGAACGTCTTAGCAAATTCATTTGTGGACTATCAGAACTTCCTGAATTCATTCCCACGCTGGCAAGACTGCATTGAACTCTGGGATTAAACTGAAGGTTCATGAATTGGAAGCGTGGACATCACTGTGGGGACCGAGCGGGGAGACAGTCACTGAGATGTGTCCGTGAGCCATTTGGAAAATTGCTCTGTGGCTTCACACCACTGCGTACGTAAAATGTGATATAGATTGCCCTAAAATCACCAGTGGCCCCAGGGACTCAGACAATTATTAAGCACCCCAGCTGCTTCTTCTTCTTCTTAGAAACTGCCGCAACAAACCAATAGTTTAGTGTGTGGCTGCTGAATAGTACTAAAATTGTTTGATTTCACAAAGGTAGCACCAATTGCTTTCACTATAATACAATTGTAGAGCAATTTAGCATCTGTATCCCATGTTTTTGTACGATAAGGGAACATATATATGACATATTACAGCCACTTGCATTCAACGGTATTTGTGAAGGACTGTTATATGGAAGTATCCTCTTTACATGAATAATTATTCTAAAGCACATCCTGTTTAGGAGTAGAGAATCCCATAGATTGCTGAATTAGCTTATGGACTAAACTCAATTGTTCTGCATTGTATAATCTGTGAGTTTTATGCCAGATGATAAAACCGAACAGACATTAATGCTGATATCAGTGTCCTCATTTCGCAAGCAGGTCCAATCCATGCAGTAAGATTTCACCGACTATAATGGCTATTGGGGCACTGGCTTTGTGAAAGGGTCTGATATTCATTCCACGTTAATCTAATTACTAAAAGAAGTCATGCGCCTGAGGCCCCAACGGAACGGGCTTCCGTCATTTCCTGCTCAGACTCAATTTGGCGGCGGTATGGCACTGAAATCCCCAGCAGGGAGAACCTCCAGGAACAGCAGAGACAATTGTTACAGCCGGCCATGATTATCAATATGATGCGGAGTCCCCGGCACATCGATGCAAACATTATGGGTCCATACAGAATGCATACTGGGTGCAAGCACAGACACCCGTGCACATTGTTAATACAGTACTCAAAACACGACAGAGCTCTGACGTCTATTATCGTCTTCAGCCGTGATCAAGCCACCGCTGAGAAAGCACTCCCCCAAGCTGTCACCGTCTTCCGATCCTTAGATGAGCTAATTTCATCGCTCCATCTCCTCGGTGGACGAGTTCCTAGGACGTGTTCCAGTCACTGACTGTCACTTCCATCACGAGTCCTGACCATCTGCTAATGCCCTTTACAGCAACGTGGCCTACCCACGCCCACGTAATGTCCTTAACAGTCAGAATTATGTATTTTACGTGCACACGTTCTCAAATTAGAGTGGTCCTCTTTCTGTCCCTCAATGTAATTCCCCGTATGCATCTCTCCATGCTTCGTTAGGCACTTTGCCGTTTCACGTTCATAGTGAATGACCATGCTTCCTATCCACGTGACAGCAATTAGTGTGCACTGATTAAGCACGTTGTTTAGGCACATTGGTGCGATACGTTTCATTATCAGGATCAGATTTCCAAGAGCACTCCACCATGCTGTTACTCGCATGCTTATTTCGCAATTTAGATTCAGGTTCTGCTTTCAATCGCCGTTCTAGGCTTTACATAATCTGATGCGTTTTCCAGCTATACCCCCTCGGACAGATATCTCCAATTATGTATTTTTTAAAAGGTGTCGTGCATAAAGCTTTGGTTTGATCTTCTTTATCCTTAGCCCAACTTTGCAGCCCTCTTTAATAGGTTCTCTCACAATGCTCTCCGGTGTGTGTTTCGGGTTGTACTGCGATATAATATGAAATCACGCTGGTCTTGTGTTGTGAGACCGTGCATATCCATTGTCTTGTGAAGTGTGCATGAGGATTATGTATTTACTGACAATGTATTATCCTTCCATCTACAACGCAAAATGTACATGTTCATACAATAGTGTTGACCTGATCAATGCCTATGATGCACGGCTGGGGGTCACCGCAATCGTTCAACGGCAAATGATGATCCGTCGGGTCCAGAATCTCCACTTTTAGGTTCCAACTGGGTAGGCCATCACTCTCCGGTCTGATTTCCATTTTTATCCTATAGGCCTGCTATAGGCCTGGTACGGGCTGCGTTGGTACACGTAAGATAACTGAGCAAGAAGGGGTCGCTCGTCAATCATTGTGTTACTGACAATTTTCTTGACTTCACTTGTCCAGTTTGAGATCTGGCACTGTCCTTCTGATCACCCTTCACTGATCGAAGGGACCTCATCTGGATCCTCCTCATGGTGGTGGTCTTGTATTAATGTTTGCCCGGTCTGCTACATTGCAGCCACGATCTCCCCCACTGTTCTAATCATTTGAGCACCGCGTGCTGGATTTGAAAACAACACAGCCAACTCTGTCTTATTGCACCGTCCATCAAAGTTGTTTGCCTCATGCCGGACTGATTTTCCTGAACTGCTGTCTGCCTTTTGACCCCATTGTGATCAGATTCTGCTGCTTGGGGATCTAAATATTCAAATTGATGCACCATCGAGTCCTCTGTCTTGGGATGTCTTGTCCATCCTGGATTCATGTATAAACTGTGGTGAAGGCTATGCTCATTAAACGCATCAAGTTCAGAAGATCGGTCGACTGTGTTTATGAGTCAGGGTTCACAATCTGAATAGATCTACTGTACTCAGTTTACATGCATTGAGGTCCTAACATCCCTCGTGACCCCCCCCCCCCCCCCCAGGTGTGGAACTCCCTCCTGGTGGTTCCCCAGATCAGGCTCTCCAACATTGTTGATATTTTTAGGTGTCGACTTAAACCACATCTGTTTAAAGAAGCTGCTAATAGGCTTTGTCTCTCTCTGGCTCTTATTGTTGCCACCCAGTTCTTCGGGCCTTGAGACATTGTCGACAAGGTGGATAATTTGTGCAAATCATTATTATGATGTCATAAAATATAAAAAAGAATAAATTGCATTTGAACTAATGAATAGTTTTACTGTGGCACAGTAACACCAGCATGAAAACACGAGTCATGGATTCCGGGTGCGTGCTCTGTACTACCTGAAGGTCCAGATCTCAGCACCTTGCCATTACTGAAAATGCTTCCGAGGCCTTGAGCAGTAGATCAGTTGCGATGAGCTGTTACAGGTTACTTAAAGTACAAGCCTCGCTCGGTGACTGTTCGCATTAGTCAGGCTACAGTGGCACACGTGGACTTACAAGTTACACAGAGATTGGATTGACGCACGTGTTCCACTTTCCAGGCGTTGTCGATAACGGTGGTTGATCGTTGGACAGGTGCCAGTGAGCGCATTGATTTTGTTGTAGCCGCACTTGACATTGGAAACTTAACATTTTTGTAAAGAGCACTGCGTAAATAATGGTGTGTCGATCTATAACCTCAATAGCTGACGTGTGTATGAGCATTCCACTATATTGGGATGCATCAGATAACAATGCATGCTTTTGATTACTATTCTTTTAGTCGAAAGTTAATATATATATATATGTAGTACCTCGGGCACACATATATGTTTGGTCATGAACTCTTCCCATGGTCCAGATTTTCACTTCAGTCAGTCTCTTCCATACGCATGTCTTCAGCATGTAAAACGCAGAGGTGCAGTCCCGCAACAGCTCGCGTATGCTGCTGCTGGCAGAAGGAGCTGCACCCAAGAAAGCTCGAGAGAGAGAATCCCTCTGGGACAGTGGTGCTTAACCCTTACTGCAGCCTTGCACCCCTTTGGTTCGCAATCGTAAAACAATGTAGAATGCTAATTAATACATAGGTCTGCTGAAACAAAGTAGGTGTACTGACGTACCCATGCTGAATTTGTGTTTCAATTATTTAGCTTCTAAAAAGAATCTGGCCATGTCTCGCACCCCCAGAAAGGGCATCTCACACTCACAAGGGGTGCGTGGACCCCAGGTGAAGAACCAGTGCTCTACAGGGCATTTAGAGCGACGCTTCGACGCCGGTCAGACATTTGTGGAATGGGTGGGAGTACCCACACTCTGCCCCACCGAGCAGCTAACTGCAGTGAACCCATCTCTAGTGCTGGGCGGACAGAAGCCGGGGGCTTTTAGAAGCGTGGCACCCTTGTTTGAAGTCTCAGTGTGTTAACCCATCGCAGCACGGCAGCATCTCCTCCGGCATGCACAATACAGGTTCTGGAAAATATATAGGGCAGCATCACAGTATCTGCTGGAGAAAGTCGTTTTACGACATCAGGGGAACTGCATTTACGTAGATAACAATAACAAGTTTACTAAATTATCCCAGCAGAGGGCACAGTACATCTTTAAAAATTAGATGATAAAACTGAATTCAGTTTCCAGATCTTTTTGCAAATTAGATGACAGCTTCTATAAGTTACTGGAGGCATGCTACAAGTGTGGTTTTCCATATTGCCAATATAGGTGTTGCCAACAGAAAGAGATACGCATTTATAGTGCTTTTATTTAAATTACTGTAATATGTGTAAACCCATTTGGAAAACATTAACATGGATAAACAGACAGCTCTAGATAACAGAATGAGACTTTTATTACATTACTGCAAGCTACTGCTTTAAAAAAAAACCCACAACTTCTCTGTTTCCCTGCTCACCCTGGTGCATGCTGGGCATGTCCGCTCGTGGCTGCGTGTTTCCCTTTTCCTTCGACACACAAAGGTCTGAGTGCTGACCTACACCTTCAGTTTAAGGGCATCAACAATTACGTTACACACAGGGTGAGGGCACTAAGGCTCGCAGCCACGGTGAGTCCGAGAAGGCCAGCAAGACGAAAGTTTCGCGTCTGCCGCGTTTAACTGAGGACAGGATTCATCGCGGTCTTGCAATGGGATCTCTCATTGCCAATTGCCTTCTGAGCTCGGCGTTGCTGGCTGTTGGGTTTTAACATTGTCACCGAGAGGGTGGCATTATGAAAATCTGCTCGAGTCCATAAACATCTTGTTGACATTTTAAAAGAGGAAATTGGAAATCTAAACACCATTTGAGCCATTAATAGATTATAGATTATAATCTATTTATAGATTATAATAGATGATATTAATAGATTTTAATCTATTAATGGCTCAAGTTAATTTATTTTTCTATCTACGTGACTTTACCAAAGAACCCAAAGAGTATAGTTCAAATTTATTTGCCACATAAATTAATTCGCTGAAACATGCTTCTGGACCCATTGATAGATTACATTTGTATTTTATTTCAGTGATTAAACCAATTCCCTTTATCATATTTAAACAAATGAAT
The DNA here is from genome assembly GCF_015708825.2 of Lethenteron reissneri. Taxonomy (NCBI): domain Eukaryota; kingdom Metazoa; phylum Chordata; class Hyperoartia; order Petromyzontiformes; family Petromyzontidae; genus Lethenteron; species Lethenteron reissneri. Next base: position 2,203,461 of record NC_083798.1, on the reverse strand, counting down.
AAATGCTCGTGACACTGGATAGCTAAATTACGGAAGAAGAGACTGACCTGTTTTGAGCAATAAAGTGGTGGCTTTTGTAGCCTACATTGCACAGCGTCGTTCAAACAACATCGAACGAAAAGCTGTGAAACAGCATCTCGATTAGATACAACTACAACAATGCAACGTGATATATATCGGTGTTGCTGTCCAAGCACCGATAGCAGGTACCATTCAAATATCAGCAAACTAGAGTTTCCCTGTATAAGATATACATGTCACTGGGACATTCCAAGGTGTTGATATCCCAGAATCGGTGAGCAGCATCATGGAAATGAGTAATTCAGCACCAACAATCCGCCTTGACCTATTATTTATGTTGTTTTATTCATAATTCACGATGGAAACACTATTTTGAGCCTAATGCTACACTCTTGCACAACAATGGTATAGGCTCTTGCCCACAGCATGAGGTTGGCCAATAACATCCATCTACCAAGCTATGGTGTGCTGATGAGAGTTGGTAAACACATTTAAGAGCGCCTTAGCTGAAACATGCTTCTGGACCCATTGATAGATTACATTTGTGTTTTATTTCAGTGATTAAACAATTCCCTTTATCATATTTATTCATTTTGTATTGCCCATAACTCATCGGGGGGGGGGGGGGGTGCATAATCACTTTTGAATAGCACGGTGATGGCATTGCTATTATATATTAATAAGTCTTCTGGGATTGTGATGATTGTAAACGTGATGTATGCAGCTATTGCCAATCCTGACATCACGGGTATTGGCTACAATTCAGCGCTACTAGTATTCAATATATTTTGAAGAGCTTATTTCAGTGCAGTCAGCCTACATCAGGTATTGCACGCATTCTACTAAAGGTTTATTTAATAGTGCCAGAATGCTGCCGAGAGAGAATTAACATTCGCTGTTACGCCGGATAACCTTGAAAGCAAGTGGCTAGGAGATGTTAACTCCCTCGCCTGGTATGCAGGAGGTTATGGGTTCGATCCCGATCCTGCCGCCTGCTGTATATTTGGAGTTTGCGTGTCTGCCTCCGTGGTTGCGTGGATTTTTCTCTGGGTCCTCCGGGTTTTCTCTCCACATTCATAAACACGCTTTTAGAGTATTTGGTTGCTATACATTTCGCTGAGCCATCATTTGTGGCCGGGTCGCTTTGGGAAAAGAGATAGATAGCTCAGTGGGTCTTTCCATTTAAATATAACATATCTTAGTTTAGTTCACTGATAATTAATTAGCTATGAGGTTTCGTGTGGAATGGGAGAATCAGGCCAAAAACTACCGCTTACATTTCTCAGAAATGTTTTTTTTCCAAAGTCCTGGATATTACTCGAATTACGCAAAAGCCTAAAACCATACTCTATAAAAAATGAGCAGCATTGCATGCTGACATTTGAATGTAACGTGACAATCGTGGGTTTGGCTGCCGTTGAGCCACTCACATCAGGGTGATTTTGATTTCACAATGGCAACTGTCTCTGTCGTGCACTCAGCTAAGTCAATTATAAAATACTTGACTAACACGCATAAAGTGTTATTTCGCTGAGACACCAAAGCAGCTGAAATGTCCAATACCAACGGAGAGGCAATCATTTCTAAAAAAAAAAAGTATCATCAAACTGGTTGAGTAACAAACGTGGGTAGAGCGCTCTAATTGTTATTAGGAGAACAAATCCATCAAAAGTTATCAAGGAGCTCAGAGAGTGCATACAACGCTGACTTTTTTTTAATGGCAATCCAATTTTCCTGAACTGATGCATGACATGAAAACTCTATTGGTGCATGCACAGAGAAAAAATGAGCTGAGACGATGAAAGCCAATTTAGTTTGGCAGATAATACAACCCCGGTCTGATTAGGATCAGACGCTTTGCCTGTTAATTGTTACAGACTAAAATGACTGCAGACTCAATGGGCTGAACGTCCGTGACTGGATAATATACCAGTTCACCAGAGACCATGGAATTAATTCAGCCCAGATATTAATATATGAGAACATACAGGATTCCTAAACTCTGTAGTAATTTCAGGCACATTGATTGACAGCACGGCTGACAGCACATGTACTGTATAGGCCTTGTTATTTGGCAACCTCATTTCCCCAATATACCTTTGGGGTCCATAATGACCAATATTCTGACCAATATTGTGAGATACACCTGCTAAGCTTTGCATGACCAGTTGCAGGCGAGACTATCCCAAATATGAACAGCTCTCAGAGTAATAATGCCTCCGCATAGATTATTGTTTTTCATTGTTAATCAATCATAGCCAGATTATTTCTACGGAATGTATATTGCATATATATTCCAATTAGTGAAGTTGTGTTTCTGAACAAGTTAATACATTAAAACTGAGAAGTGATTTAAAGGTAAGTGACTAAATTGTTTGGAGTGGTCTTCATCAATCATCAATTTGAGAATAGGCAATTACATTTCTCTGACAAAGTACCGTCATGTGCTGCTCATGTGTAAGGATATAATTATTGCCTCGTTAATACAAATTAGTAACCACTCATTGTACATCAATCACACTGAGGATGTGATTTTTTATTTATTTCTGATGCAAGTATGTATATTCAAATGTTTTTATATATATTACTACATATTCTACATATTCATAATGTACATTTTACATGCACCAAAAGCTGCATAATATTTGATTTGTGAATCGTAGCTTAATATGTTGACCGTGTATTAAAAGATTGAGGGGTTGAATTGTAAAATCTCTACAATAAATACTTGAATAATACTACTAAGTGGGGGAAATAGTACCCTGAGATTAATTCCTGGCCATGGCTAACACCAGTGGTGAGTAGTGTCTTATATTGTCCCCCACCCCCTTCACCAACTCGCATTGACCAGCATGGTGAAGTATGGTCAACAACCCCCATTACTGCCAAGGAATTGGGATGCATTCATTCTATCCCAGAATTGGTGAGCAGCATCATGGCAATGAGTAATTCAGTACCAACAATCCACATAGACTTATTATTAATGTTATATTATACATAATTCACAATGGAAACATTTTATTTTGAGCCGAATGCTATACTGTTTCATTCCCAAACTAAAACATCCATCAACCTATAGGCTTCATTGTTTATTCACCTTACTCAAGCGTTGTGTATTGCATCATGGCAATACCACTCTTAAGAGCTCACCATAGCCAAGTGTTGCTGATCAAAGGGAGGACAGAGACATCTCCTTGGAGTCGGAGGAGGCACAGCACTTTAACATGTTCATAGTTTAAAGTTTTGCACAAGATCAACTAGTGAGCTCAAATCCTGGTAGTGGGTTAACACAGAGCCCATTATACTACTGGTATCGATCAAATTAGTGCGATAAAACAAATATCTGTAGCACTTCATGGGAAACCGACAATCGTCATCCCTTTGAGAGATTGGCATCTATCATAGCTCCATGCCAATTTCAACAGGGAGATACTTTGACGTGCATGACGAGGCACTTAAATATGATTAACCACAACAAAGGTTTTAGGAAAATCATATACAAAACAATTGGACTGTTCCATGTGAGACGAACGGACGTATTGGCGATAAACCGGTGCAGCAGAACACACCGGTTCTCATCAAATAGCCCAACGATGTCGCTGTTGCCCTTGAGTGAGCTGCAGGACTTTCCATCAGAAGTTGCGACTCAGATTCAGCGACTGCTTTCCCATTCGAACCTGTGACTCCATGACTCACAATCTGTTGACGTCACCGTCTGCGTGACTCCATGACTCACAATCTGCTGACGTCACTGTCCATGTGACGCCATGACTCACAATCTGTTGACGTCACCCTCCATGTGACTCCATGACTCACAATCCGTTGACGTCACTGTCCATGTGACTCCATGACTCACAATCTGCTGACGTCACTGTCCATGTGACTCCATGACTCACAATCCGTTGACGTCACTGTCCGCGTGACTCCATGACTCACAATCTGCTGACGTCACTGTCCGCGTGACTCCATGACTCACAATCTGCTGACGTCACCGTCCATGTGACTCCATGACTCACAATCTGCTGACGTCACCGTCCATGTGACGCCATGACTCACAATCTGCTGACGTCACTGTCCGCGTGACTCCATGACTCACAATCTGCTGACGTCACCGTCCATGTGACTCCATGACTCACAATCTGCTGACGTCACTGTCCGCGTGACTCCATGACTCACAATCTGCTGACGTCACCGTCCATGTGACTCCATGACTCACAATCTGCTGACGTCACCGTCCATGTGACGCCATGACTCACAATCTGCTGACGTCACTGTCCATGACTCACAATCTGTTGACGTCACTATCCATGTGACTCCATGACTCACAATCTGCTGACGTCACTGTCCATGTGACGCCATGACTCACAATCTGCTGACGTCACTATCCATGTGACGCCATGACTCACAATCTGTTGACGTCACCGTCCATGTGACTCCATGACTCACAATCTGTTGATGTCACTATCCATGTGACTCCATGACTCACAATCTGTTGACGTCACTATCCATGTGACTCCATGACTCACAATCTGTTGACGTCACCGTCCATGTGACTCCATGACTCACAATCTGCTGACGTCACTGTCCATGTGACTCCATGACTCACAATCTGTTGACGTCACTATCCATGTGACTCCATGACTCACAATCTGCTGACGTCACCGTCCATGTGACTCCATGACTCACAATCTGCTGACGTCACCGTCCATGTGACTCCATGACTCACAATCTGCTGACGTCACTATCCATGTGACTCCATGACTCACATTCTGCTGACGTCACTGTCCATGTGACGCCATGACTCACAATCTGCTGACGTCACCGTACATGTGACTCCATGACTCACAATCTGTTGACGTCACTATCCATGTGACTCCATGACTCACAATCTGCTGACGTCACCGTACATGTGACTCCATGACTCACAATCTGCTGACGTCACCGTACATGTGACTCCATGACTCACATTCTGCTGACGTCACTGTCCATGTGACGCCATGACTCACAATCTGCTGACGTCACCGTACATGTGACTCCATGACTCACAATCTGTTGACGTCACCGTCCATGTGACTCCATGACTCACAATCTGCTGACGTCACTGTCCATGTGACTCCATGACTCACAATCTGTTGACGTCACCGTCCATGTGACTCCATGACTCACAATCTGCTGACGTCACCGTCCGCGTGACTCCATGACTCACAATCTGCTGACGTCACCGTCCATGTGACTCCAAGACTCACAATCTGCTGACGTCACTGTCCATGTGACTCCATGACTCACAATCTGTTGACGTCACCGTCCATGTGACTCCATGACTCACAATCTGCTGACGTCACCGTCCGCGTGACTCCATGACTCACAATCTGCTGACGTCACCGTCCATGTGACTCCAAGACTCACAATCTGCTGACGTCACCGTCCATGTGACTCCATGACTCACAATCTGCTGATGTCACTGTCCATGTGACTCCATGACTCACAATCTGCTGACGTCACTATCCATGTGACTCCATGACTCACAATCTGCTGACGTCACTATCCATGTGACTCCATGACTCACAATCTGCTGATGTCACCGTCCATGTGACTCCATGACTCACAATCTGTTGACGTCACTATCCATGTGACTCCATGACTCACAATCTGCTGACGTCACTGTCCATGTGACTCCAAGACTCACAATCTGCTGACGTCACTGTCCATGTGACTCCATGACTCACAATCTGTTGACGTCACTATCCATGTGACGCCATGACTCACAATCTGCTGACGTCACTGTCCATGTGACTCCAAGACTCACAATCTGCTGACGTCACTGTCCATGTGACGCCATGACTCACAATCTGGTGACGTCACTGTCCATGTGACTCCATGACTCACAATCTGCTGACGTCACTGTCCGCGTGACTCCATGACTCACAATCTGTTGACGTCACTGTCCATGTGACTCTATGACTCCCAATCTGTTGACGCCACCATCCGTCGAGGAATGATTCCGGAAATGGACCGAGAACAACCGTCCTACCAGGTCTCGGGCACGAGTCAAAGCACGGATCAGCCAATCGTCATCAGGGCTGGGTGCTGCTATTCGGCAACAGACCGCAAAGCTTCGTGTTGAAGCGCTTGTAACGTTTCATCTTCCTGCCGCTTCGATATCACGAGAACTGATTTTGACACACCGCCACCCCGCAACATTTTCTGACTGGGATTGCGCATTGCGGGAAAATAAAGAATTATTGTGATTTTTTAACACTAATTTTTTTACCACACACCACCAGTCTACTGCCAATACCTTCAAAGTGCAGCCATTGATCCCACTTGGCAGTGCAAGAGATACTTTGATTTCCTTCGTCTTCAAGGGTATCAGATAGTTTATCTATCCTTGCTCAGTCTAACGTCAACACTGCCAGTCTACTTACTCAAGGTTAGCAGCACTGCACTTAGTTCCCCCCTTTGATGAAGTTCACTATGTTCTACACATCGTGAAACGTACTGATAACAGTCAAGTACTATCGCTGCCCTCAGGTGTTGGCATTTAACACAAACATGAGCAACGCGTTTGGGACGTTGTTATCTTATTCCCCGAGTACAGTTTGCCGAAGTGTAATGACCGAAAAATTACCCCAAGCCAATATGCAGCCTAGTAGCTGTTTGAATAAAACAAAGGTCTCCGACTGGAAGAGGCCTCCACGGTGATTGGTCGGGAGTCAGACTTTTAAAGCATTGGGAGGAATAAGGTTTGAACGAGAAAACGGGAAAACAAAAAGGGGAAGGACATGGATTGGTTGAATGAAAAAAAAGATAAGGACAAGAAGGTTTCAGAAATGGGGCTCGAGGAATATAACAGAGGAGAGCACGAGGAGTGGAGACGTTGGGAGGAAGATAGAAGCTGCTGCAAAACATGGCACGAAGCCTAGGGTCCCTTATTGTGGCAGTATCCAAATAACACATTCCTGCGGAGCGAGCTGGTAGGCATGTTGGGTTGCTCGGTCAATGGCCAGGTTAACGGCGGCGTGGTGTATTCCGCAAATATGCCCGACTGTGAGGGCGGGCACAAGCCGGCGTGAGAGGTTAAACGTTACGTTTTATAAGGGCACCACGGGGTGACCAGCCCCTCCCCACCCAGCCCCACCCCTCCCACCCCCCACCCAGCCCCACCCTCTCCACCCAGCCCCTCCCCATCCTCCCCACCCAGCCCCTCTCCACCCTCCCCACCCAGCCCCCCCCCACCCTCCCCTCCCCACCCAGCCCCTCCCTGCACGACGGACGGACACAATAATCCCCTGTGGGCTGGTGTAACCACGAGGTTCCTACCAGTAAAAGTGACTCTTCTTACTACTGCATCGTCCCAGTCGTCACAAAAGCAAAGGAGACTTTTTTTGTGCATCCAGTCCTTTGAAGAATAGCATGACGGTACGTTGCCGGCTCATCACGCACCCATAAGTGGGATATCATGTGACCAGAGGGTATTCTCGTTGCGTGGAGGTCACCGAGCCATCAAATGTCTGCCGCCACTACCATGCTGAACGAGACAGGTGCCACTGGACTTGTGACGGATAAAGCCCGAAGGTAACTCGATGTGTGCACAACACGGCTGACATTGGCAGACAATACAAGTGTCAGCAAGTTCCTTTGCTCTCCACTATTATTTGATGTCTAAAATAGAGCGCAATTTACACCCCATAGAACCCTTCTTTGTTCCCATCAAAATTAGACAATTACTTGATATGACGAAAAGACAATTGCAGCACTGTATTCCACTCCGTTTTCGATCGTTTTGTGTGTTTATTTTTTTCTCCAGTGTCTATTTGTTTCACTTTTCATCAGCTTCTCGTCCAGTGGTTGACTAAGGATGATTGGAAATAAGGAGAAAAACATTCCAATGTAAGCACAAACAATAACCGGTTTAAGCTACGTTGGCCATCAATTATTTGGCTTTGAAAATGAATTTTGGCTTTTTCAGGGTCAAGGGTATATCCTGAGTATTAGGGCACAGCGGTCTAATTTTAGTTAGAGAATGGTCTTCCATACGGGCTATTTTTCATTCAAATTGGTATTGTATTTTGGAGGTAGTAACCTGACACAAGCAAGTATAGGGCATGGACTAACACAATCTAGCATGTCACTGTGAATGGGAATTCCACTTCTACAGGAAATCTGTCCATATTTTGTTTGCACGAATATGATTTATATATTTTTCATAAATACCCAAACCAAACAAGCTTAAAATAACAGAAAAGTATATGATATGACGAACACATTAATCTAATTCATTTCAAAATGTATCTACGTGTAGTACTACCTCTTCTTCCTAGCGTTGTTCCCGCTGTGGCGCAGGGTCCGCTTTTCGGCATTGTCTTCTCCATTTGGCTCGGTCCAGGGCATCTTCAGGGGATGCGTTGACCGTCTTCATGTCTTCCTTTATTCGGTCCATCCATCGCTTCTTCGGACGTCCGCGTGGACGGCGGCCACGCGTACTACATTGCCATGAAACAAAATATACTTTGTTAAATCGCACAACTTGTGAACGGGACGAGCACACGTTCCACACACGGAGTTTCCGAGAATGTCGGGATTGCTGCCGTCATTTTCACCGATTCTTTCCATGCAGTGCCATAGCTCTCTTGGGACAGCAAGTGACAAGTGGAATATCAGGTTGGTGCTCAATAGGGTATGCGTTGGGTATTTGCACCATTCTGTCATGAAGGTGATATGTTTCACGGACGCGCAATAGTATGTTTATAGAGGGCTTTGCTGCGATGTGGTTTCACTTAACAAAGTACAGTCCGGTAGTTCGTGAGTATTTTTTTTTTCCAGGTCCAAACCAAGACGTTGGCGAATATGACCCGCTCTTCTTGCAATGACATAACGGGACCTTTAAAGTCCACTTTGATGCAGACGGTGCATACGTTATGAAGAGTGGATACAGCTGCAGTATTAACCAGGGTGGCCACTGGGCTCAGACAGCAAACATCTGCAACGAGCGGCAGATGCGCTACTGCCATGTCACCACCGAATTACAAACCAAACAAACCTTCAGTTGTGAACTCACGGCATCACATTATTATAATGATATGTAAAGCTCACATAACCGTATTAAATATTCATGTCAAAAGTAAAAGTGTGCCAAATGCTTACTGAGTACGATCATCATTACTACTAGTGGGGACACGAGCCAGCGGTGGGCATTACACGTCCTTCCACAAAGCCAGTATTTTATCGGCCAATTAACACGCAATTAAAAAGTGCACATTTAAAACCAACACACACGCCTCTACCAGTGTAGAATAATTAATAAACAAATATGGCTGTGTCTTTTTGAATTCCGTTGCTTAGGTTTCCATTGCAACTTGCAAAAGATGCAGAGTACTGTAAGACATCTCCAATGCCCGTTATTTGCTTAAAAAGCACCTCTACTGAATCAAATTGACTAGTTTGCATACATAGACACACATGTATGACAACATAGACACGCATGTAACACCACACAGTCATAACGTATTGAATAGACAATGAGTACAGAGGATTTTATAGACATTCACCGAAACAGTGATTGTGTTTTCTCTCTGGTGTATTGTTATGCTTTTGAGATAGCGTTTACGACCATGCACGGCAGCAGTGGCATGCAGACTGTGTGTGTAGTTTCATTTACATGAGAATAGCTTCAACTAAGCAGGCTTCGTGTTGTTTCTGCATGTCGCGCGACGTTTCCTTCTACGAACTGAGAGCTTCTTAAGAAATGCAGCCCTGAAGGAGCTCCCGCCACGTTGGACGAAACGTCTGACGTCATGCCGTGAACACGCTAAAACACATCAGAGCGTCAGACAGAGCAACTGCCACTGTGGTCAAGGGGCGAGGTTTGGTTTAACCTGAAATAATAGCCACCTGTCTAGCTTGGCAAACCACATGTGTGGTGTTTGTAGACCCAATCTCTTACATTTTCCAGTGGGGTTTATGAAATTTCAAACTCTTCATGTCACAGAAGTTAGCCTCTGCAAGTACAAAGTAAAAGCAGGAGTTCACAGCAGGAGTCCATGTTACGGCAATTATATACATGCCACGGCCTACCCTAACACTTCAACAGTCCCCCTTGGCGTGACTGCTCACGTCTTATTCGGGATGCTTGCTTCAGGCTTTTTTGCATCGGTCAGCCCTTTCCAGAGTCAGAGGGTTTTTTTTTTATTAGACAAAGCAGGAAGAAAGATCAATAATACCCGCACGTATGGTTCACTACCTACAATGCAACACGCATGCGGTGCTTAGGAATACTAGGAGTAGCTCTTAAAGCAATACCATGGTACACTTAAAGCAGCTGATTCGTGTTGTATTTCGGGGCTTTTCACGAAGACAGCTCGTACAGAATGTCCCAGTCCAAGGGTCGGCAACTTCCATCTCTCAAAGAGCCGCATGCGGCTCTTTAAGCACTGCATCGTGACCTTATTTATTAAGGACCACACCGTCTCGTATTCAGATGGCACCTCCGATACGCACCCTTGGCTACGTACGGTGCAAGAGAAGTTATTTTGGTGGCTGACCCCTGTTCTCGTGGTTGGCTGTGTCGTTGTTCGTTGACTTTCAACTGGATGTCACGTCGTTTTTGAATTCAATACAATTTTGTTTTCGTTTCAAAATCCAATGGGTGACAGGGCGGTGGAGAGGTAACACTCATGTCTCACAGTAAGAATGACTTAGGTTCGATGCCTGGGTAGGGTGCCTTTCTGTGTGCCGTTGGTATATTCTATCTCACTGTCCATCGTGGATTTCGTCCAGCTTCTCCAGTTTCCTCCCATAGCGGGGAGAACGGCAATGTAACTGGTATGAGCCAAACATGCCAATGTCCTGGAAATTACTCAATTAAGATCACACGCAGAAACATCGCCACCTACTGCGAGAGAGGGTTGAGACTCCATTCGGATTTCCTGGGTAAAGAAGCGTAATAATAAATAATAATTTCCGAAAATCATATTAGGCATCTTAATAATAATAAAACTTTCCACTTGCCTCTGCAAAACTTTACATTGTTTTACTGTTTGTAATTAGGTAACTTCTCAATGGCTCTTAACAGAGAAAACAATGGCAGCCGTTTTGTCTAAGCGCCTTGCACGTAAAACTTTAATAACTGAAATACCCAATACAATGTACGTTTAGAATCCCAAATCAACACATCAAAACATATCTAGCTTGAAAAAAATGTATTTATAACAGAGTAGATGACATGACTGACTTAGTTTGCTTAAGGGCTATGTATCGCTAGAACGCTTTGGCTTTTGCTGCCTAGCTTTTGATCATGCGACCAGTAGGACACACCTGAGCTCATAAGCACAAAGCAATGAGACTCATACTTTCCAGAATGTTCACATTTCTTAAGTCTGCGATTTTCTTTGATGCTGCGAACGTTAGTTATCAAGAACACCTTGTTTGTGTGCCATATATGACCTCCCCAGTGGCAGATCTTTGCCCTGTGGCCATTTGCATAAATCACCCTGAGTAGCATTGCCACTGACTTTGTGATATAAGAGTGTATGCATTGTTTTCTGGAAGTGACGACGAGACCAAAACTTGATGGCTCTTCCTGGTGGACCATACAATGCTATTTTGTAAAGCACCGTGCCACTCCATTGGTGCGATGATTATTTCACTCATGCCATTTATATGACTACATGGTAAGCCTTTAATTTATAGAAAGTGATTACAATTAAAAACAAACTGTGTCGAAATGGTCGGAAACTTTATAAACAATCTACCTTAAATTAAGTGTAAAAAAGTGGCCTCACTTAAACCATATGTGATGGTACATCACTGATGCACAGACACATCAAGAATGAGTGACAATTTACAGCCCTTTGTCAATCCACTGCTGGATGAAAGCCTCCGTCAACCGTGCCGGTTATGGGGTTTGCTTCAATGTACTTCACCGTGTTGGTCAATGCTGGCAAGTTGTATCGATTTTGGATACGACTTGCCACTGATGGTAGCCGTCGCTGACCATCAACGTCAGGGCACCAGGATCACAGTGCAGTGCACTCACCACCGTGCCACGGCTCCAACCCTTTTCACCATCTAAATTAGCTCAGAGTATTGTCTGTCTGACATTATGATTTACTATTTTTTTCATGTTCCGTGTGTAACGAAGTGAGTCACACACGTGGTGGTTAGAGACGAATCTAATCTGTAACAGTGGTCAACTTGCACCGATCAACAATCACATTTTTTAGGTAATAAACTCTACGCGTGGGTGTGTGTATTAATCCAGGAAATCAACGGTTCAGTTGCAATTTGGCTCATTTTCACGTCATAATTACAGGGCAATTACACGCCAAAAACGATTTCTGTTGTGGTGGATTTTGATGCAGCGTAAAGGTCTGTTTAATGCGTTACCGCTGGGAAGCGATAAATGTGTCTCGATACGAAGCGATAACGTTGACTATGGCAGCTTGGCGGTGGCATGGTTGTGCTTACTGGCATCCTGCCTCGCTTCTGGCTCCTGGCACAGCAAAGTGTCGACTGGCAGCAGATGGAAGCTCGACACAAGCCGAGTTGCCACCACATTAAACTGCTGAGAAAAAACAAGCAGCCCATGGCCTTGGGAATTGAAAGTGTTTGTATGTGTGAATGTACTAAGTGTGTTGATTCATGTGGAAGTATTTGTTTGTGGCCATGTGCTTTCTCATCACAGCGTTACATGGAAGGATAATGCAATAGTGTAATGAACCATGTCTGCGTGTATTTTCACGTGCATTTGTGTTCATTGGTATCAATGTGTTTACTTGTAACTTTGTGTGTGCAAAAGATCACCGACGGCATTTCTTAGGAAATTTAACTTCATTTTTTATTGGTATCTAATGGAGACCAATTGCTTTGCAGTTGGAGCACGTGGCTCGCACTCAGAATATTGTGAATACAAATGCTGAATGGGGTCTAACTTAGCCCATTATATCTCTGTCCCATATAACATTATATGCGGCCATCAACAGTGGAGGACTGCTGCTAGAGGTTCGTGGACTCCTCCATGAAGTTGTTGGGCAGGAAAGAAGAGAGCATTTCTGGGGAAGTCAACAGTGACTACTGGACATCTGTGAAAAAGAGCTTAATAGTTAATCGGATTCCTCCAGTATTTATACATATGATGATTCATGGGGAGACTGGCACCCACATTCCGCACCTCCAATTAACACGTTTGGCTACGTACGTGCAAAGGAAGTTCAACGTACATACGTACATACATTAGGAACGTGGAATTCCCACCCCTGGCTCAGGGCTGCCCATGGAGATGAGCAAGGGTGGCACATTTGTTTGAACACGGAGACAGCGGCTTGACTTTTATCTCCGTGCATGCGTACCTTGTGAGTGTGTCACCATACCGTGCACCAGCACCAGTGTACATATGCAAGCGTCTCCAAAGGTATGACTCAACGTGTGCTGACGGTCCTGAGATCGACCATTTGCAGGCCGCATCACTCTGAGATGCACCTAAGCAGTTAAACAAAAATGTTTTTTCATCTTTGATTTAACCTTTCACCTCTGGCTTACAGCTCATGCCTTAAATAATTTTAAGAAATAGAAGTTTAGCTAAAGCTGGCATTCCTGGAAGATGATCACAGCAGTCCTCCACAACGAGCATGGGGTAACTGGGATAAGGATAATAGTTTTTTTTTGTAACAGGTTACGTAAATATGTAGTGTATGTGTTCGAACAGTCTATTATGAAAATAATATGGTTTGCGCTGTGTGTATGTGTGTATGAAAGTGTCTGTTCATTGGGTCTTCCAGACCTCTAACGTTATAAGATCAATTCGTAGCTGGTCACGTGAGCGTGTTGGTACCCGGCCACAGCTTAATCTTACAACCCACATTACAAATACACATATTGGATTATACAAGTAAATCAACAAAAGCAAGGTATTTGTTTTTGTTGCAGCAACCTTTGAAGGTGAGTGGTGTTTGTTGGGACTATATCGGGCACCGCATGTGTGTGAATATACAGTAGACCCTTCATGTTTTGAAATGAGCCAGGTACCCATCTTCGCACCTCCGATTAGCACGGTTGGCTATGTACGGGGCGAAAGAAGTTCAACATACAAACAGAGGGCGTCCAGGGCAAGTTCAGGTACGAATTGCTCTCGATCCTGGTTTCCACGCATGACTGCTAAATAGCACAGTTTCACAGGGACAATCTCGGTTTAAGCAAGGCTATCCCAGCATCATTACGCTTTCGTGAAGAATCTAAAATGTTGTCCCAGTTTTTTTCTGGCCAGATGTTTGACTCATTATACGGGCTAAAGGACGGTGCTACCTGAGTGGTGGGGGTGGTTGGCATAGGAGCCAGTGAGGCCGACATAACGTAACGTTCTTGCCCGCCCCGACTGGAAATCTGTGAAAATGAGCTTTATAGCGCATCGGATTCCTCCAGTATAAATACAGATCCTGATTCTGACACCCCAATGTCAAGGAGGGGAGACTGCTCACTGTATGGGCGGGGCTAGTGGTCAAGTGGGCGTGGCTATGCAGAAGTAGGCGGGGCCAACAGCTCGCCACGTCCCACTGGAATCTCCCAGAAATGTGGCAGCCTCACGTGTATTCTATTAGGGGCAGTCCATACATGACGTCACGCACCTAGGGCGTTGGGGGTCAGACATTTGTGACGATGTGTGACGAGGGGGGGGGGGGGGTTGAGAAATGTGACGTCACATCAAAATGCGCAACTTTAAATCAATATAGACAACACGTTCTACTTTATTAAATAGACTGTTTAATAAATGTTTTCTGCTACAACATCAGAGTGCAGCCGCACATTAAATACGCACTACAATGACAATAGTTTCAAGCGATTTGAAGCATGTTTTTTTTTTTGGGGGGGGGGGGGGGCAGAGCTTTGTGACGTCATATTTGAGGGGGGTCTGACTTTTTGTGACGCCGTGTGACGAAGGGAGGGGGGGTCCAAAATCGTCCAAAATCCCGTGACGTCATTTATGGACGGCCCCTTACCGCTCGCATATGCACGTACACAGATACATACAAATGCCAGTCACGTCTTTATGGTAGTGATGTTGCCATAGCGTCTGTAGTATGCCACGCGCACTTTGAGACAGAGTGGCACAGGCATACAAACGGGCGTAGGATAGACAAAGGTGTTGTGGATTGTCAGGATTGAGTGGCTGGGACTCCACGCTGCACAGTATCAAAGTGTCGCATCCATTTGGTTCACATGCTGCCCTTTAAGCATGTGTGGGCTGTATGACTCATGCGGTGATGATCCAGTTTAGCTTCGCATGCAGGAGAATTTGACTCAACGCCTTGTCAACATTTTTTATTTAGAATGTAAAAGCTCTTCTAACAATTCAACTTTTTATAAAAAATTGAATGGATTTCAGGCAGGGCATCCTGGAAGTTGAAAGCTACGGCAGGTGTACAGTGCTAAAATGAAGTCACCATATCTCAAACAGAGAGGCGAGTATGACCACAGTTGAAGGCACACGGATGCATGCGTATATCGTTTATATTTAACCGTGAAAGAACATACAAATATGTAAGGACACGGTCAATTATGCAGTTGTTCCTCTTCACTGGTGGCACCAAGGTCAAACAATCACAGTTGATGCCACCACACCTCGCTGTATTTGAATGTCTCATACTAGATCCCTCAACTGTAGCCCAGGAGTCAACCTCCCCGGGTTTGCTCTCTGAGATCTTTCCTCAGGCATTCCCCTTGATCCACGTTGTTCAACCACCACACTGCAGGTCATTTCACTTCTCGTTCTGCTTCTTCCCCCATACTTATCGAATGTGAAATTCCATCCCATTATCTTTTTTTTCTCAAGCTCTTATGATAACGGCCTTGCTAAATTCAACAAACGTGTTCATAACTCTTCTCCTTTACAGCATCGACAGTGCTGTTGGTTGCTGGCCGTTTGGCATTTTGTGCATCTGAGCCTGTGCTCAACAAGTGTTTCAAAAAAATATCTCTAGATACCACTCCAAAATCGGTGTCATTGGAACTGTTTGAAAGACAACCAAGACACATGAAAACACAAACCAGCATTGTAGTACAAAGTGATTACAGCTGCTGTGGGCCATTCATCCCACTACCTTCCCTTCGTGCCAGCCCAGAAAGCCAAAGTAAAGCATTAGTTTTGGTTCAATGGGCGCTGCAAGGTACCACAGAAACCACGGGCTCATCCAAATGTCACCACTGCCAACAGTACACGCACACGTGCGCGCGTTACTGCGCCGTTGTGTTTTATGCACTGCCGTTGTGTTGTATGCACTGCTGTTGTGTTGTATGCACTGCTGTTGTGTTGTATGCACTGCTGGATCAAGGCTTCCCGACACCATGCAGGACGTCAGCGTTGGTTGCCGAACATGTGGAAGGATAGAAAACCCGCATAACAATGGATTTTGGTGCACTGCCCTCTTCTGTATCCTATACGTAGACCTGTTGATCTATGGTGCTTACCCAACAAGGTGATATAGTTATAGGCATGTGCTAATACTTTTTTTTTACATTGTAAGTTAATTAGCAGGCAACGCGAAGCGTCAATTGACAAAATAAACATATTTATTTTGCTGAATTAAAAAAATAATACTTATGATGGTATTTATTTTTATAGTGTGGTCATTTCTTACAGTAAATAAAACGAGTAGCACTTCCATTGGAGCATAAAAAGGAATGCATCGAGAAAGTAAAATAAACACCGTGCGTTAAACACGCCGAAAATAATACTCAAAATCCACATTGTGTATGGATACAGATATCTCTTACATCGTAGAACAGAACCGGTTATGAAAACTGTAAAATGCAAACTTCTGACATCAAGCAAAATGCATCACCTTTAATCAGTAGTGTACACACAGTTATGAAAGTGGTAAACACGAGCAGGCAGCCATGCACCGTGACGCAAGACGTTGTCGGCAAAGGGTAAAACGCGAATCAAAACACTCTGCCTTTTGGGTAAACAACACGCATCGATCATATCAAATGATTCATATGAGAAGGCCACGTGGCACGAGCTGACAGCATCCGATGCGGCAACGCACACGCCCGGGCTAACTGGCGCATGCAAAAAAAAGTGAGACCGCGGCAAATTTCTGAGAGAGAGAGAGAAAAACCACCACCGCCCCCAAAATAGTTATGCTTCATTTACTTAAGCAACAAAAAAAATGATTTACAACGCCGCCGCTAGAGAAGGGGAGGCCTGTGCCTTTGCAGGATTTAGAGTCACTCTGGCGCATCCGCACGCTTGCCTGGCCCTAAACCCATCTGCCGCCCCAAAGGGAACCGTGGGGGTGCTCGCATCCATCAATGTCGCGCGTGCCAGCGAGGAGGACTCCTCGGGCGGCGAGGTGCCTCGGAGGCTCCGCGCGACCGAGGAGGGCACCACCGTTTGGGGCACCGCTCCTTCTGCGGCCCTCTTCGTCTGTGTCGTATTCCCTGCCGCCTACCCACCCACTCACCCACCACACACACATACATCCATCGCAGCTGCACTAATGGGAAACTAAAAGATTTATTATACGGGTACAAAAGGCAAACATGCCCCCATTCATCCTTCTAGAATGCAGGGGCAGATGATGTTCGCGAGCGCCTATTGTGGCTAGCACTGCACTTGAAGACGGCAGCGGTGTGATCAGCACCGCAGCTCCTGCTGCTGCTGCTGCCTTTGATTCCCCCTGTGATGATGTTCACATCAGTGGCGTCACTCGGGGGGTGCGGGGGGTGCGGACCGCACCGGTAGACATCATCAGAGGGGGTGACACCTAAATGACTGCCTTTACAATTTGTGTGCGGTGTTTCAGCAGAAATTTATTATTTTTTATGAAAATATCCCCGTAGTTAGTTATAACAAAAAATGCTTCGTAAGCCCAGCTTACATGTACTGTATCAATATACCTACAAGGCTAAAGCTCTATGCAAATTGACATTGTTGCACCTTCTAATGCGCTCCGGCCAGAGCTGTCATTGTTACCCAACTCCAGTGATGCTTTGAGTCACGTGGTTTCGTCTGCGCGCGCTATTGTTTTAGTTGCTGCTCGTGTTTTTATAGTCGCTGACTTTGTCAAATTATCTGGTGTTTTAGCTACAATATTGTGGAAATTAGTATGTGTGAACCTATATCAATCACTTTTTTGAGAATGAAGTAGTAATTAAAAGAAAAAGGAGAAAAAAAGGCTTCTACTCAGTTACTAATAATGTTGTAACAAAAATGTTGTAATTCAATGTAAAAATATTTGACGAAACAATTTTGTTGTAAGTATTCATATAATTTAAGAAATATTACATTTAAGCAATTTACTAAAATATCGCATATTATTCTCCGATTAAAATTGATAATAAATGTATGTGTAGAACAATTATTGATTATCTAACTCTTTGATAACTAAATATAGAAATTGACAATTTTAAACATGAAGTGGGGGGGGGGATGCTATGTTTCTTGATAAAGTTTAGAAATATAACTTAAATATTAAATTAAGTTTTTTCATTTGAGTATTTTTTTTCTTTAAAAACATCACTTTCTTGCAAATATATATCTGATTTAATGTAGTTTTTAAATGTTTTGACGTTTTTTTACTTCGAATTATATTGTTTGCTTACCGAATTTTCACTTTAACCACGTGAAACTATGTTAAAGTAAATTTAGGCTGTACGTATGATATTGTAATTTAAAGGTGTAATTACATTCAGTGATATACGGGGATTACGATTTACGAGTAACATTAGTACAAAAAACATTACTAAGGATTCTGTATGTTCTGGTACGGGAGGAGGTCCGTGGTGGGTGACACCACGAGTTACCGCACTGGGTGACACCCACCCTAGTGACGCCACTGATTTGCATGCCACGCACCTGGTACTCATTTGTGGCTGAGTCAACCTAGGGTAGCCCCATGACAAAACCAGTTGCCATTACTGTTGTCCATGGCCAGGCATCCAACCCAGACTGTCGGGATCAAAGTGCAAGGTACACGAACCATTGCACCACTGCACCGCTGCTCCACACTCATACACACAAAAAACAAATTTCCCCCGTATAGCCTTAAAAGAATAGTGGGGCAAGTGCTGCTAGCGAACACCTATGAAGGCCGGCATGGCACACTAGGGGATGGGTGGCCAGCATCACGCCCGGCCGCCTTTGTCTCCCAAGTAGTGATGTTTTACACACCAGGTACTCATTTGAGGTTGAGTCGACCTAGGCGAGGCCCATGACCGATTCAGATACTCATCACTGGTGTTGGCCATGAGCGGGAATCAAACTCGGTCGCTGGGTTCGTAGTGCAGCACGCTAACCGCTAGACAACCGCTCCCCACCCATACACACCATATCACAACACCCATACACGCACACACCATATCACAACACCCATACACACACCGTATCACAACTGTCCACACTCACTTTAGATCTTGACAGTTTGTGCCCCATGTGGAACTTTTTTTAAAAGTATTTATTGGAAATTCTGAATCTTGAATAACAGCTTTGATTACAAACATAAAGCGACGTGCCTATGTTGGTTGCTCAAGTTGCACATAGCCAACACTGTTGTGGAATAAAATGATTGATATTTTTCTCTCAATGAACCTTCGTAATGTGTGGGTCCTGCTTAAAGAGGGCTTACTGGGAACAATGGCAACCTCAATTTGCGAGTCAAAGTGAAGTGTCTATAATAATTAATACTCAAATGTGGGGGGAAAATAGTGAATATGCAAATGAGGACTCTTTAATATATTTTTAAAGACATCTTCTTGAAAATAACACGTGGCTTACTAATGCATTGCATACAGCACCAGTTAATATTAATCACGATTGTACATTTACTATATTATGAAATTAAAACATTGCTTCCACTTATTTAAGTAATTCTAATTCGATAGGCAGACCAGAATATTTTTTATTTTAAGGACAACATGAAAAACGTCACGTGTGATATTTTAACAGCAAACAAAAACGTACTTTTACATGTTTCTTACCAGCATTTGTTTTTTATTATAATTTCGTCTGTATATTGTAATGTTCAAACGTACATAGTTTAAACATGCGGCTACAAAATAAAAAATGTTTTTTTTCTGCATACGTTTTCTTGCATGCAAACGGACTTAACAACTATTTGTTAATGGATTCAAACTATAATATAACATTTAATATGTGCCAGTGAGGAATATAGCCCTTGCGACCCAAGTGTAAAGTGGGAATTTTACTGGTTTAATGTGTGTGCTTGCATACATGTACACGCTCAAACACACACACACAAATACAATCAAAATCCCGAATTACGAGACATTACAAAGCCTGCCATCAGCTCTCACCTTCGCGCAACACCGTGCGCCAATATAGTGTTGTAGAATCAGTCACCTATCCACTCACGGGCAACTTACCGAGATCCAAGACCACGCATTCATCAATTACAAGTCAAAGAGATCCATCGCCCTTGACGATGTACCGATTGACTCGTTCTCACAGCCAAATGCTCGCGAAGGCTTCGCCAAAGAATAGGAAAGTCGTAATTACTGCCCGCTTGGGAAAAACCAAGAGATCACACTCCAGCCCGAGTATGGAGTTAACAGAAAAGGGCAAATGTTTTCCTCATTACGAAATGTATGAGATCGAGTCATGCCTTCCTGATCTCGAGAGTTGGTATGAATATTAAATACAAATCCATAGTCTTAATAACATTGCAATGGGGCATATTTGAGTAGTCTTATGTGTATTGTATTCAATGCGCAAACACAACAAAAATATCCCCGTGTTTTAGGTGGCTGTTGTGTGGTGTGCAATCATTGCAAGAGTAATCGTGAAAACAGAAAGTGTTATCACTGAGGGTCTCGTCATCGTTTGTAAATTCCTGTGGAAGCAATAATCATCACCAGTTCCCCTAACGAAGTAATCGTTGGGGCATCCCAGACGCCCCAGCAGTGATCATCCTCCACTTAACAGCCAACAGATTGCTGAAGGACACATGTGACCAAGATGAAATGTCCTTGCAAATTCTTCAACTGATTTGCTGTGCCTACTACGGTATTACCATCAACTGTTGGCTTGGCCAGAAGTTCTTATGCCATGGCCATTAAACTACTGATTTGTTTTGAAAAAAGTTACACTTTCATTGGCCATCCTGGTTGATGAAAAAAAAACGCGATTTTAAATGTCCATGTACAAATATACATCATGCTAATACAATGAAACAGTAAACCCGGACCTTGTTCGACAACGTGGCATCGATGCATTATCGCTCAACTGTTTACAATACAACTCAAGCACTCAAAGGGCAGCCTACTATTGAAAGAGAGCACACATGCAGGGTCACAGATGCACTATGCACAGGTTAAGATGTGCAAATATCAGTGCCAACAAGAAATTCTTTAAAAAAAACATACAATGGTGGTCATTTTTATAATCTGTTTGAGCCATTTGTGTACAGTCTTTAATGAAATTCAACACAGATATTAATATGTTAAACTATTGCTCTCATATATACCGACTCCACTCATCTAAAAAAGATAAAATCATTATTGATTGTATAGCACCAATGCTGCTGATAGTACGCACTCACAGAAGGCCTTGTGGTTCGGTGCGGCGTGTAAATAAACACTCGCATTTCTTACGTGGAGGGACAGATATATGTCGGAGACATTGTCTGCTTTAAATCTTTGTAAGTAATTCTAACAGAAACCAGATATCTCAAGAATCAAGAAATGGTTTATAATGGCCATGTTTCCTCAGAAATTAATTGTCATTGCAGCTTTTCATTTCAGATGAAGCAATTGGTGCACGCCACGTATGTTCCAAGGAATGGCCCATTGCCCTAAGAATATTGCAGAGCTTGTCTCGTCAGCAGAAATTATTCCATTTGAGGATGTTTCAATAAGTAAAGAGACTTAATATTTATGTAACCTATGTCAGTGTGATATCAGTTAAGACTGCATAGTGAACGTGGAGGGCATGATCTTGTATTCATGTGCAAATCCCTTTACCATATCATCAGCATGGTCGGCTCCGTACAGTGCGAGATAAGTTCAACATACATACATACATACCCAACGTTTTTTCTTCGATAGCAGATGTATAACATGTTCAGGGATGCAAAGGCAGTGTCCACTAAAAGTGCAGTGAGCTGTAATCAGTCTACGAAGTCTACAGGTCCTGCCACTCAAACAAGCAGCGCAGATGTGCGCGTTTCCCTTGGTGGCCCAGAGCTCGTGCCGAAGACTCCACTCACTCCGCGGAATGATCAGAGTCAGGATAACAATTTTATCGACCCTGGAAGGATTATAGGCTCAGCTTCTGTCCAACTGAGATACAAAATCGTAACCTACGACGTGTGAGTCAAGTGCTCGAACCCGAGTGACATTCGGTGAGATCATTATACCGAATGCAATGTTCGACTGCCAAAATGATGTGTTAATGTTCCCGGGGGCCTCCCCACGCCCTGCTCGTTGCGGGGGTCACTTGACCATACTTCACCACACTGGTCAATGCGGATTGCTGAAGGTGGGGAAGCGTAGACATTGTGGCATGCCAGTACAGTTTTGTACAGCAATGGATTGTGCTCCACCGCTTCATGCTGACAACGTTGTAGCACAGCCCCCGGCAGCCGCCTGTGACAACCTTGCATGCATGGTCACACTTCCCAAGCGCTGGGGATGGGGCACAGTCTGCCAACCTTCGTAGGCACGGTTGGTGCACGGCAAAGACGCATGGGATGTTGAAGCGGCACTGACGGGATGTCACCTGGCACACTCCGGTGGCTGCTCTCGAGATGGTAATGGCCAGACTTAGCACCATATGTGCGCCCGACCATTGCGATGCCCTACGCTCTGGTAAGTTTGAAGTGTGGCTTACTCATTTTAAGGATTAATTTGCGGAGGTCAACTGCTGACGGTTACCCATGGGCATCGCTTGCAAGTTTGCCTTCAGAGGCCAATGCCAATGCAAATTGTTTCAGTCAGCAGCAAGTCCTCTCAGCTCTGCAACATTAGCCCCAATGCTTCTCGATTCCGTGATACACTCGTTCAGCATTTGCAAAACATTCGTGAATTTTATACAGTCAGCAAAATTACGGGTGGCCACTGAATTGCAATGCCACAATAGGGCACTAACTACAAGTGGAGGCGACATGAAATAACAGGCTTGTACGCCAGGAGAATCACAACAAGAACAGCACGTGGCTTGTAAGAGATGTGCTACCCATTCACATTTAAAAATCACTCCAATCTCTCTTGGTCATGCGTGCTTTCCATATGGATATGCAAATGTGTCCGTTGCCCCTGTACAGGCAGACGGCAAGGGGCTCCATTCGCCCGGCATTTTTGCACGACTGCATGTTGCACATCAAAACCAAGCGATTGCCACTTGCTGTGGTATCGCAGTAATCAGACAATAATAATAATATACAATTACGACTCACTGACGATGCGCTGTACTCGAACAACAACAACAACACTAAGCGTGACAAGTCGTCACGTCGAGGGCTAATTGGGAGAACAAAATAACGTCCCGATGACACAGGCTGCTCATTCTTGTAAATTGAGCAGCAAACGACAATGTGTCGCCCCACTACAGCCTCCACCCACTGTTCTCTTACGAGTGCCCACCAAAGCATATGACACTCACAACAATAACAACAACAACAACAAAAACATTCACATTAATTGTAAACATAGTTGGCTAATTGGAAAACACTTCGCGGGATCTCTTCACATGCCACTCTGAGGTGTGACGGCCTTCTGCTCTGAATTTGCTTCCATTGAAAGCGCCTCTTCTGTGCCATGCGTACGGTACAAACACAACAACCCCGCACGGGGTTGTTGTTTTTTTGCCAGCTCTTACTTTGGCAGTGAAAGTGTTTTCTTTCGCCCACAAACATAATTCCCGAGTTACACTGCAGGTGATTGCTGCTCCATTCGTAACCACCCTACTACCACCGCTTTGCAGCCAATGCAGAGTACAGGGTGTTTCAAAAGAATTGGCCCAATTTCAAAGCAGTACATTTCACGATAGCAACATGTTACAATTACACAAAAAGTTACAAACGGTTTAATGAGTTATCACGTTTTACAAACCATTCTATAAATGCTCTGTGTGTCCTCCACCTGCTGTACGGACAACATCGAGACGATAGTTTAATTCGTCCCAAACGCGTCTCTTCTCACGTTGTCCTCTGAGGTGCGTGCTTGCCCCGTGCTCTTCCCCTGACATAAACAGTCTGTTTACTCAAATTGTCGGTACCAACGACGAATGCTCTTTGACATTGGCGGATCAATGTCAAAACGCCGTTGAAACGCACGCCGCACCGCAATTACGGATTCAGTCTCGCTGAACTGCAGAACGCAAAACGCCCCTTGTGAGTTGCGGGGTCGCCGTCTTGCGAATGACTGAGGCCAGGGGCTGTTTGTGCGCTGGGAGAGGCATCTCGCGGTGATCATTTTAAACTTTATGCCCCTCCCTTTCAAGTGGTAAGAGTTTCATTCATGGGCGGTTTGTGGTCGCAGAGATATGGCGATTTCAAATCAGGTCCATCTTTTTAGACCACCCTGTATTGTCCGATCAACATGCAAGACGGTAAATGCTAAATTATTTATATGAACCCGAGTAGCAATCATGGGTCAGTTGATTGTCACTTCCCAATCTGAATAAGGCTTGACCAGCTTCAGTCCACAGGCATGAACGACGTATCCCTTTCTGGGCTTTCCATAGGTGCTGATAAAAGTCTGTACGCAATCAACCACAGACTGCGCTGCGCAAGGAAGGCATGACTTGGCCCTGTCTTGCGCGATGGTGTTTTGCACTTCATACGGTCGATTAGAATCTTGTCAAGGCTCCTGAAGGCCCGATGGTGTGCACAGTGTAAGCGAAACTCGTCACGGCCAATTAAGGCTTGTGATCTGAGGCCAGGCAACGCTCACCAAAACTGCTCCCAGGGTTACAGGTTCTTAAACTTCAGTGCCCAGCCAGTGAATGTTAACATGGGTCGTATATGGAGTATAACGCTGATTCCCGCCCCCCTCTCTTGCTGCAACTCACCACTGCGTGGGATGTTTTAGTGGTTGTGCTGCGCGGCTCTCCGATGTGTTTTCGGGGTTGTCCAACGTTTCGCTCCATGTGCTGGAAGCTTTTTCGGGAACAGCATAATGCAGCAAAACGTCGGACATCGTGTCGAACAACACGAGGTACAACCCCAAAACACATCGGAGGGCTGTAACACAACTTAGCCTGGCAAAATACGAGTGGGAGCGGCCAGTAATGTCAATATTTTGGGAACACCAAGTGATAAAATGCCCGTGTACATGTCATTGGGGCTACAATGCCAAAGTCATATTCAATATCGCAATAAGGCTACAGAAGTTTAACATGTGCACCACCGTACGTTAATCCAAAGTCTTGCATGTTTTAAACGCGAGGCAAGTCACGAGAGGTTGGTGGAGTAGTTGGAGGATGAAGGGAGAACCGGTAGTCACGTGGGAGGGAGTCTTCCCTTTGCTGCTGTTCGCCCCACTGTCAAGGGCAGCAATTATACGTGCAAATGTGTGCATGCAAAATAGCAAACATAGAATGAGCATCCCACCTTCATTTAGGCTCGCCTCCACAGTCGGCTCTACAAATTAAATTATCTTATTATGTTAGGGTGTAGAATAAATGTAGGCCAGTATTATCTTTTGAAGTCACATTCTCGATTGTGAAATCAAATGTTTGACCATTTTCTACACAATTCACACCCTGCCACTGATGAACAAATAAACATAAAAAAAACAACTGTGAACCTTACAACCCAGTCACAAAATTGACCTCCGAGCATTATCACCCACCAGAAAATCTGGTCAAATGAATGATTTTAGTGTATTTTTTTTTACCGGTGCATGAGAATTTATACTAATATTCCATGAATATTAATGAAAAGGAACAGGATCAGTCCGTCCTTGACTGAAACACAGCATACTAAAACATAGGCTGGTTCATAAATCCCCAGATTATAAAGAACCGCCTACATATTTTTCGAATGGAAATGCAGAACTGTAAGTCCAAAGATGATACTCTTAGTCTGAGCCAAACAATGTCTCGCTTAGAAACACATGGGGCTGAGACAGGAGGCCAC
Source organism: Lethenteron reissneri (assembly GCF_015708825.2). Classification (NCBI taxonomy): domain Eukaryota; kingdom Metazoa; phylum Chordata; class Hyperoartia; order Petromyzontiformes; family Petromyzontidae; genus Lethenteron; species Lethenteron reissneri. The sequence continues at coordinate 2,177,350 of NC_083798.1, read as the reverse complement.
TATTTAATGGCTAATTTTAACAGAATATCGGAAGAGCATTCCGCTCATGAAACCTGAGTAAGCATTAACATTACAGCACATGCATTATTGCAAAATTTACAGCCAGGAAACTTCACTTCATAAAATCGTAATGCACCAATTTAAATCACGAGTAACAACTCCTGCGTATGATTCCGTAGTCGTGCTGCGCTGCCCGCCGGCCTCTCCGTGCTGTTACTCTGCTGCACGTGGTCCGGCACAATGGCAGGCATTTCGCTCCACGTGCTGAAAAATCTCCTGGCACGTGCAGCGAAACGTCGGACATCGTACCGAACTCGTGATGCAACCCGAAAAAACACATCAGAGAGCTACACGTGACAAAATGTCTCTTTTACATAATGACTGTACTGTATTTAACATTATGCAATGACATTTTAAAACGTACTGCCACAACGGTATATTTTACTTAACCTATGCAGACATTATTCAACATACATACAGAATTCCTTCCTTTTATTGGTGTGACGTGAGAAAACATATTAGTGTGGAGTGGTTTATTTCTATGCAAATACACGACAGAGATGCTAAACGTTCACGCATTACAACGTCCGCGTCTTTAATTTACCAGCTGAGATATTACTGAGATTAACTATTGCTCTCTTGAAAGGCAGAAATTTTCAAATCCATAATACGGTGTCGAATATTTGTACCTTATTGCAGGACTCACACTGCAACAATAATTAGGCATGCGTTCAAAGATGAAACAAAAACATCGTCAACAACAATGCTGGGTGAGGGCCTATGCCTCGCCGCGTCGACCATGACGTTTGCTTCTCACCATACCTCACCATGCTGCTCAGTACGGGCTGGTGAGTGGGGGGGGGCTAAGGCAGTTTCTCATAATAACATGTTCAGAGGGGCGGGGGGGGGGCACTTTGGCAGACAAGACATCATCGGGTTGAGGACCACGACACATTTGAAACCATTGTGAGATTGCCAGCAGCACGATGATGATGATGATGGGAGGTGTTGTCACCATCTGTGTCTAGTCGGGGTGCCACACGTCAGGGGGCCGCTCTAATTTAGTTTAAATACAACACACGTCACTATATGCTATACAGTATCCATCTTTAAATCAGTCACATCCTTTGACGTGTATGTGCCTGGGTGCATTCACATTCAGTACAATTTGTATGTATGTGTAACGGGTTCCGGAGACACTTGTAGAGGTAACCTCTTTATTACAACACAACACTCTAACAGTCCAACTCTCCAACAGTCCTGATACTCTGTTACAGCCTAGGTACACAGCCTAGCTACACAGCCTAGATACTCTACTATGGCTACGCTCCAGAACTCGCCCTCACAAGGTCGTAGAGTCGGGAGTTCCAGAGTTCCAGCGCTGGCTCTCACAGCATCCCAGGGTCTTCAGATGGCTGGTCGTGGGTCTTGGGTCTTGAGTTACAACTGGGCCCCGATCGTCCAGGGAGCTCTCCTTTTATGCCTGGTCCAACAAGGGGTGGGGCCGTGTGCGCCACCAGACATCCCACAGAGCACACACAGCCCCCCCCCCCCCCCCCCGTTGACGGCGCCCAGAGGCTTAAGCGTCTGGACCCCCTGGGAACCCAACGCCTGGTGCCCAGCACCTGGCGCCCAGAGGCTTAAGCGTCTGGACCCGCCCGGGAACCCAGAGCCCCCAGCAGCCCCTCCCTTCTTATGTCACTACATATGTGTATTGAACTTCTTTTGCACCGTACGTAGTCAACCGTGATAACCGGATGTGCGTTTGCAAGGGTGCTTCGGAAACATAGGGGGCCCCCAAACATGTATGACTATACTCTTTGGGTCTTTCGGTAAAGTCACGTAGATAGAAAAATGATAATAAAAAATCACGACGTTTCTATCGCAACACAAGCAATCGTCCTCAGGTGAAAACATATAGCAAGAGAGCGGCTGAAGCAGGGTGTTATATAGGCCTGAGATGGGTGCAGCCCAAGGGTAAGTGGGCGGGGTTAGAGAAGGAAGATCAAATTCAAGTTCATTTATTAGGTGTAGCCCTGTGAGCCATTCGGCTCTTGAATCGGGTGCAACCGCAACAAACAGAAACAAAAACATGAACAAAAAATATCTTAAAGTGAATATGTGACTGAGTGCAAACAAAAAATCCGAGGGCACCTACGTGACTTTACCGAAAGACCCAAAGAGTATGAATTCCTGCAGTCACGAAAGCTTTAAGTCAAGATGCATGCCTATATTTGAGAGTTGTTTGTCCTGTATCGTCATATCTCAAGTTTGATAAGGTCTCCTAGGTTGCCTGAATGCCCTTTAGATATCGTTGTTTGCTCGTTTTATAAGTTCACCAGGATGAGGTGTTCTCTTCTAGAGTTGCGCGAAACTCCGAACTCCTCTGGGAAGTGCGGAGGAAGTCAGGAAACATCATCAGCGCAGTAGTGCAGCAAGTGTGTTTGTGAACTTGTCTTTGTGGACAATTGAGGAGGTACACAGCAGACCGACAAGGAATATACTCATCATGGTGAGCTCATATCTATGCTGGCAACTATCTGTTTAATATGGGAATAATTATTCTCTCATTTTTCCCACATTTGTTTATGCTCGCAAAGCATCTGTCCATCCCCTGCTATTCATTCATGCTTTACATTAATTGTATCCAGCAGATTGCCATGCCAAAGTATTCCTTATTACTCTTTTGTAATGTATATGTTCTGAGCTTTCAATGTATTCCAATTTCTATTTTCGCAACTCCCTACCTTTCGGAACATGGCATAGAATTACATCTACAGGAGCCAAATGCAAAGATTGTATTATCTTCTGTGTAAATTATTATGTTACTGCATAATGGGGTGTACAATTGGTACTAGTTTGAACCCTCGGAGCTGCAAATGGTCAAATCAATTGGAAATTATAATCATGTAGGATGTGGTTCATGGAGGAATAATCAGTGACCGCACGAAGAACATCCAATTATAGAACAAACAAAAATTAAAAACAAGGGTCACATCCGTGGTCGGAACTGAAGAGCTCACAGATGCTTGCTCAGTACCATGGCATTGGCTCCCTGGTCTGCTTGGAGGTACCATCTCCTTGCTAGTAGATGGCATGTAGGGCAAAAAAGTGACATGTAAATAAAACGGTGAGTCGTATTGTGGTCCCATCCGTGTTGTGGTTTCGTCACCATTTTTCCATAACAGTCCAGTGAATCCCACCACACTGAACACAATACACTTTACAGGCATGTCAAGCTCGTTGGGGACGTCACGGAGCCGAGATGTGAACTCCCACTCCTGGTATACAGGAGAGCTTTTTTGTTGAGTTAGATCTCGTATATTTAAATGTCGTTAAACCCGCCACCACCGGACACAGCTAATTAGTAAGATTTGTCACGTAAACAAAACACGCCAATTCGTTACTAGTACAGCACACTAGTGTGTTAGAGAGTAAACCCACAGCATTTACACATTATACAACACACAAAGCCATTCCCCATGTGTAGTGTACATGCCGTACAACAGGTTTGGAATGGACAGGAGTAAAGTTGGACTTACGAACAGACCTCTGGAACCTAACTCGTTCGTAAGTAGAGGAGTCCCTGTATACAGCTCAATGGGCCTTACCCGCAAAAAAAAACTAATAGTTAAGCGAGAAAAGCCTGTATAGGAAATCGGAGCCCATGCTCTCGGTTATTCACGATGAAGACTAACTCAGGTTCACCAATTTCACACATCCAGTGAAACATTGCATTTGGTGTACTACATTGTACTCGCATATCTCTATTCTCAATACATTAGCTGTTTAGTAAACGCATGCTTAACGAGTAGAAACTATAGAATGTTACAAAAGGCCCCATGCTCTGTATTTGAATGGCTCGTTTAAGTGAACCCCTTAAATAATTATTGTAAATGGTACCACGAGCACTCTTTTTACAATTGCTGCACACTCTGTAACAAAAGAAATCCATGACCACAAAAGATGCGTTTTTTACACTTCACGCAAAATCCTTGCCAGCTGCTTTTTAAGTTAACCTGTCTACAGTGCTTGAAATAAATAAATACAACTTTTAACCAATTGTCAGCTAACCTCTAAGTGTTTGGGTGATGTCCAGCTGGGCATGAATGGAAGCCAGACAACCGTTTTTTTACTTTCAACTATGATTAATTTCCCATGATCTCAAGGTACAAAGTCAACTGGCACAAGTTTAAACTCCTTCCACGCTCTCTTTGGCATGGATAAAATTGAAGTTAGTGACCATCAAGTGCAGTTTCCTCACTTCAGCACTCCTACTTGAATCTCCACTGATCCAAACATGCTGACTCAAAGGGCAGCATGGGTGCAAACATGGTTGGCATGTTGGAGTGAGCTGAATATTAAATCTGTGCAGATCACATCTCTGAACACCATGCGTTTGATAATGTCCATATGCACTAAAGTGGTTCGTGCATAAATGCTCTACTCGATATTGCAATTTAATTGAATAGTTGCTTATCAGCTCATATGCAGCAATATGTCTTCATGAACTTCAATACAACTTGTGTTTTGTATTGTAGTACTATATTTCAAAATATCACTCACGACTACACACACTCGCATGTTTAGTAGTATTATAATTGCTATATAAATTTTTTTCTATACATCGCAAATGAATGCTGCTGCACTTTGAATAACAACAGCTGCAATTGCACATAGCCATGGTGTGACGTAATGAGTTCAGTTTTGTTGTGTTAGCATCTATACGTTTTCATGTTCTGCATTCAATTGATGCCATGTGTGTAAGGAGTGTAGGAACTAAAGTCAAAACACAGAGATATCCTCATTCATCTCTTCGCACTGTTGGGGAAAGTGCAGTTAGCGAGTGCCTATTAAGATCAAGACAGCGCAGGGATGAGTGTTGGGCCACCTTTGTTTCCACACAGCACGCTGTGGAAGAGTAGGCCAAGATATCCCGTAGAGGGGCCCCTCTAGAGCTCCCTCGAGTGGAGGTTCGTCCATGAGCAGTGGCATGAGCAAGGAATTGCGGCGTTGAGTTAACCTGACAACACACCAGGTGCTCAGGTGAGGTACTAGGAGAGCCACAATACCATTATTCTTGATTTACCATTAATCCCATTAAATGTATCCATGGCGGGGAAATGACTCGAAGTCACCGAGACCAGAGTACAGTGCACAAGCACTGCAGCACCATTCTCTATGTAGAAAGTGTCACACAGACACGCAGGGACCTCCACATACCCACACACTATCCAAAATGCCGTGCGTTGAAAAATGTGGCTTAAAAACTCTACAGAATACTCATTTGTAAGGAGTTAAACAATAAAGGTATAGTTTATCACTGTCATATGAATGGGCCAAATGTGCCACATAGAAATCCATAATCAATAAACACTTAAAGAAAATACTGCCCTTGGGATGTAATGTTTTATCATTTTCTTTGAAAAAATCCCTTTGTAGTGTCGTGAGCCTAGTGGCTGTGAAATGGTTTCCGGTAAATTCTGAGCAGTCACTATGCTGCAAAACTATGGACCACAGTTCGCCTCAAAAAAAGTGAAATCAATGTACACTAAACCGAACTTACTCGACAATCACAACAACTGATATGCAGTAAAAAAAACTGCATGGGTATTAATGCGTTGCAGGTTCATAAGCATGTTTTGCAGCTTGCACGTATCATATTTGCGCGATACCATTACAGCAAGCATGTACATGTATATTGCAGAAATTGGCATGCCCGTGCAATGTGCACTGCACTTCTGCAAATATACATGGTAATCATGTGTCTTGTCTAAGTTACGATGCGGGTAATGTGTGGAAGCCAGGGTGCTTGCTGGATAAGACATTGTTGAGTTGGGTAAAACGAAGGAACGGCCATCGTGTTCAACAGTCTCTGCGTGTCGGAGGTGGTGAGCCCATGGCTCATGGGGTGTCACGGTTGGCCTTGGGTGGCATGCGAGGCCAACAACAATTTATACGTTTCTGCCACTGCAAGCATCTTAGCCACACGCATCGGGGAATGGAGGAGGTTGTTCCACTTGGCAGTAGTGTGTTTGTAATTGTAACATGCTCAGTGAAGGTGAACGCTATTCAGTTGTTGCATTATGATTGGATAATGCTAAGGTATGCTAAAAGTGTGGCCTCTAAAGATATTTCAAAGAACGATTTAGCCCTCTGTAGGAAAACGTTTCTAGGCCTTCCTGTATATAGTTAACTTCAAGCCTCCAAAAATGTTAAAGTAATTCCACAATGGGGTGTGTGCTGAAGACTCTTTGGCCAAAACTGTGCTGGTGGAACTCTTTAATTGAACCATTTGTATGACGAAACATAATGCTCAAGGTTAAGTATGACTTTCCATTATAAATAATGGGAAATAATATGTTCCAGTGCCAAAAATGTGTTTGAAATGTTGGATGATACGGGCAAATGTGGCGTTTTATTAAACTGCGGAATATGGGCCTAGGATGATCCATGTGACTTCCTGCTATCCTTGACATAGCTGCCACCAATGAGGATGGACTCCTCTTTGTCTGATGGCGACGACTATCTGTCATTTGACTTATAGCTAGTACTGTCTGTCATTTCACTGATAGATACCATTGGTAGCACAGATTCAAAGTGCTCCACCGACAGAATACATTGCTGTGATAACTATGTTTGTGTCTTAGGCAAAACATCTCACACTCAAATTGAACGTTTAAAATTTTACTCACAAAAATTAATAGTTTTCTCAGAATGAATGAATCCTGTAGTGAGAAAAGGGAAGATGAAGAGGGCTTGGAAGTGGAAGTTGCTGGTGTCTCAGGTTGAGCAAACTACGCATCTCAGTGTCACGTGTGACAATGCAACAATGTCAAATAGAACAGGAACGTTTTTGAGCAACTCTCGTGATTTTGCCTTTCCATATGACCCGTCATTACTCTATTATAGAAACACCCAGAATAGTATTATTACGGTAGATCCAGATAATGCAAATACCGTAGGTTACAGACTTCATACTCATACGGAAACCAACTAAATGATGCAGAGAATATGTGACCAGCATCACAAACTCAGATTACATTGACTAGGTGGTAAAAGATGAATGTACAGCCCTGCCATTCCTGTACTTGCTCATGCCACTCATGATGGATGATGGGCCTCTACGAAAGTTTATTTTGGCCTACTCTTCTCGGCTGGGCATTCCTCCCATTGGAACTGAGGAGAGGTGGAATGCTCTCCTTTCATTCCGTAACTCGAGCCTACAACCTAAACAATATTTACGTTCACTGTACATGTGTTCGAAAAGGCTATGGATGTGTTCCCTACATGTGGATGCATTAAAATTCAGGCCTAAATAAAATATCGACATTTGGACGATTTGTTTCAGATCGACATGAAAGTATGATCTTACAGCAAATTACTTGACTGATTTCGTCACTGCTGCGATTTTTCTCGATAATAATACATTACATCACGCTGTATCGGATGACATCACTTTTGTTTGCATGAAGACAACAATCCAAGTCAACCGTATGAGCAGCAATGTAACTTTGAAATAAAGCTATTTGCAGGTGTTTTTAAGATTAATATGCATTGTATTTCACAGGTTATGCTGCAATTAGGGAGATAATCGGTGGAAATGTTTCTTTCGCCATTCCGTGCCGTCTGTGTTGTACTTCAGGTTGTTTTTTTATCGTGCAATCAAAACCGAGGCAAAAACTAAGGAAACAGCACCTCTAGTGGACACTTAAGGGCATTCACATTGCATGGCCCTGAATGCAAATTACCAGGAACGTCCTTAAAGGCAAATAGTAAATACTCTCTGGTTCTTTCGGTAAAGTCACGTGGGTAGAAAAAATATAATAAATTAACAATCCTGCAGCCACGACTCGACAAACTCCTCCCCCCTCCCCCCCTCCCGTGCCTGTATGAAGCCACAACAGCAAATAATTTTCTCACCTGAAGACGGACGCTTGTGTTGCGACCGAAACGTCGTGTTTTCTTTTGTTATTTTTTTTCTACCCACGTTACTTTACCGAAAGAACCAGAGAGAATGGATTCCTGCAGTCACGAAACCTTCAAATCAAGGCAAATCGTTTTTGAAACTCTTGACAAAAAAATTGTAGTTTGTGCGACTGCACTCATTCTGCTTCCCGTACCGCATGCCAATGATGTCACAGTGTCGAACTTCAGGACAGCGATGTGACCACGTCGTGAATTTCACCGCGCTGTGTGGAAAGGTCACGGCATTTAAGAGGCCATCGTGGCGAGAGCCGTTGATGTCACCCTCGACCAGATCCCACGCAGTCGACACGCAGCGAACTCCAAGATCTGCCCTGACAGCCTCCCATCATCTGGCCTGGATGATGCGAGGACATCTGTGAAAAAGAGCTTCATAGCTCATCGGATTCCTCCAGTATAAATGTTCAGATCCTGATGCTTCTATCCTCAGTTTAACACGTAGGCTTTCGCGACCAATACCATCCACATTAGAGGTTTTTTGGGTTAGATCGCGTAAATTTAGATCGCGTACATTTTACGCGATCCATCCCAAAAAAACCTCTATCCTCGCTCACAGCAGTGCACTTACTTATCCGCGAACAGAGCATGGTGCATTCAGCGTTTCAACGATTGCTTCTCGAACGAGCGTTGCTTCATTGAGCCCAACACCCCCAGATTCGCTTCGCCAAACCTTTAAACATAAACTCGACAAATCCACAATCTGATAACACCAGCAGCACATGTCTGGTCCTCATCCACAATGCAGTTGGTGCACCGGTTGCAGTGCGGGCCTGGTGTGAAGAGGTGGAAATCAACGTTGACGGCAACAGCAACGCAAGGCCACGGCACTCGCAATGGCAGTGCTGCAAGAGGGGGAAGGGTGACATCCATCGCCGGGCGGCTCGTGCCGCCTTCTCTCGACAAGCAGAGAAGATTGCTTGACGGGGCGGCATTGACCTCCTGATGGGACGAAGCAACCCCGCGCTCTGACGTCGACGCCGTCTCGACGAGGAGAGTTCCGTGGGACCGCCGATGGGAGTTTTGTCGACTGCTGTACATCATGCAAAAAGCGCTTCATTTTGGCAACTCGCCGCACGCAATCCCAAGCGATCTTCACTTGTTCCGCGCGTACAGCTTACACTAAATCGAATCGCCGCATGCGGTGAAGGCGTTGGCAATCCACGTGTAGCTTTCGGAAACCCTTCGCGTCCTCGCAACATGGCAATCACGTTTGTTTCTTCTCGGCTGACAATATTCCGACCAGTTGCAATCAGCTGTGATAATTGAAAAGCAGCAGTGGCTCACGACGAGCAATTTGCTGCACTCCACACAGCGGGCCGCTGCTTTAAATGCTGCATGCCACCGTGCAGTGGCAGTCATCCCACGGGGTACATTGAGGTAAAGCTGCACATTTCACAGGGGTGGCAATGCAGTTGCTCCAATAACTTGACGACGAGACAAAAGCACTTTACGAGACAAGAACTTGAAGTGCAATTTGTTGCCACTGAGGGGGGTCGTGTGACAAGAATGATTATGAGCGAATTGCTGTTGGAGGTATGTTGGTGACTGTGGGTGTGAATTCCCTCGTTAGGATACCGAGCCAGCACGAGCGTGTTTATGAAATTCCACCATGTACGGACTGAATGTTGGACTTCTTTCACACCGTATGTAGCCAACCGTGCTAATCGAAGGTCCCAGGGAAGGGCAACAACTAAAGACAAGTTGTGTGGTTAATACATCGATGGGTGTCACTATATAACCGTTTCCACACCAACAACGGCATAAATAAAAAAAACTGGTCACTCAAAGGGCCTGTTGATTCAAAGGGTGAAATGTTTTGCCCATAGTAGCAAAAGTCGCCAAGTCAGGCCAAAAAACAGTTCTAAAGGAAAGGGTTTCCAATCTAGATGAAAAAAATTAACCCGTAAAAACAAAGTTTTCCACTATAAATCCTTTATATGCGTGGCGGCTAGAGTCCTCTCGTCCTCTGGCTTGAGATGGCTGCCACCTTTGGGTCAGATGATTGCCTGCCACCATTAAGCAATTGGTCATTAAATATAATTTATTTTTTCCTAAAAAGTGTAACATTTTGGAAAAAAAAATTCACAAAAATAAATTGTCACGCACAACGAGTCTGTGTGCAAAATGTCAGCTCGATTGGATCACGGGAAGTGGGTTAAAAAACGACCGAAAGATTTGCACGGTCGCAAGCGCGCAAGCAAGCAAGCAAGTGAACATAATATAAAGGATTTAAAAAGGGCATAGATCCAGTGGCTTCCTACTGACTACGCCAGATATCGGGGCACAAGGATGCATTCCAATACTTCAGAAGCAGAGATGGTGGATCTCACCGACCGCATCACGTGTGTGATTCCCACCCTGCAGCAGGACTACGAGGTAGCCAGTGGTTGGGAATGCGGTCCATTTTCAATATAATCAGAGCTGTACCACGATGTTGCCTTTCACTCTGCAGAACTAAAAACATACAGCGACTCATATCGGAGACTTTAATCACTCATTATTAGACAGTGCTCTTATCTGATCTCATATTTCTCACTCTGCCCATTATCCGTTCCCTCTGAATTGCCCATTCATTATTCCCAGTTTCTATGCTTTACTGCTGATTGGACCTAACCCAAATCGACCATAAAGTGGTCTCTGAGAATTACGTAACTTATCCTATTACCCAAGCTCAAGTGCAGATAATACGTGACCCAGAGGGGGGTGGGGAAAAGCATCCTATTATCTGTGTTTATCCGTGCTTCTTCATGCAGATAAGAGGAGGAAAACGCATGCGCGTGCAGATAACATAATCCGCCCATGTATCCCTTCCCTTAATTAATTCTGTGTCCATCAAACCAACTTAGAATTGGTTCTCGTCAGCTGTGCACGGCTCCTCTAACAGAAAATGCCGGAGCAGATGAGGCATCGTCTCCTCTGTACCAGGGAAAGGAAAGTTCCCCACCGCCTTCCCCCCAAATTGTCAGCAGAGAAAAGAGGCGTTGGTTGCACTTTTGTGGATTGCTTGCAATTTGCAGCCAGCCCACACAGTGGTGTGTAAAAACCACGGCATTATATAAACATCAATGATGTACTGTGTGTACCTATATTTGAGAAGAAAAAACATTGCTAATGATCTATACAACCTGTGTATAATACCAAAGGCCCTTCTGTCAGCGGTGGTGTGAGCAAGCCGTTGCCGGGCTGCACCTTTGCCCTGTATACCTTTCTATAATATTTAGGTGAAATTGTGATGTCAAAACATGTCTTTATATTTGCACGACAGAACAGCATTGCATTGTTGAATTATCTATTGTTTTACCCAACGTAGTTTATATAAATCGAGTCTCATTGTTAATATTTGGTTGTTATTAATGTTGATGTGAAACTGGCATGACTAGACTTGCATAGTGTTCAGTATGGTATCTTGTCATGAAAATGTGAATCAGGCTCGCTGTTTGAAATGCAAATACAGATATAATGTTTTAAATTACATTATTTCTGTCAGCCTAATTCCATGTGCCTTTTAATATTATTTGAAATGCCTCCAACAGGATAAGATAAATCAAAATTTCATTAATAAAAAAAATAGGCCTGTTCATCTCTGACAATGCAGTACAGCGGTCGTTGGTGGCAGGGTACGAGATGTTTTTCTTTAATTAACTACAGGAAATGTGTCCGCTTTAAAACACAGGAAAAAAATTAACCATCGAACATGTTTATATGAACGTGCGAAAGCATCGCATGCCAAAGAGTTGTAGCAAATGAGGGAAGAGAGGGCACGCAGGAGAGACTGCCATCGTTGTCATTGGAAGAGCAGGTGATAGGGTCAAGGTCATTTCGATCAAATAAGTGTGATTGGATGAGTGACAGAGGTAAAAAGTTGAGTGAAGAGAGGGCAATGGAACCAAGAAGCCTGTTCGCAATGGTCATCCTCGTGTCAGCAGAAAATCTGAGAGTTCACACGGCATGGAGCGTGTCTTTGAGAGTGGCTCCACGGTAAACAAAGAGCAGCAGCTCGCAATCAGAGGGCTGTGAATTTCATTCCTGGTTAGAATTTTGGTGCACACGACAGACTGGCACCATCCTCCGGGGTCAATAAACGGAGTATCACTTTGTGGGGAAGGAATCAGTGGTGCCCTTGTCATAGAAATGTGAAATTTAGCCGCTGGCTCTCAGGGCTGTAAACAGGGGATGACCTGAATGCTTATTTGAGCAGCAACGACTTTGAAACTCCACAATTACCAGGAAGGCACTTGGTGTACAATTTTTTCTATTTTTAAAATATGGCAAATTGTATTGAGAATGTCAAGGTTTAGTGAAATGGGTACATGATAGTCTATCAGCACGTTGCCTGTGATGGGGTAAAGTATGGGTACTTATACCTCTTTAAAGACATCTGGCCAGCTTAGTAGAGTAAGACAATTGCTCATTATAGGCACTCTCTTAAACTCCCTCTGGTGGATACTTTTCTGCCAGCAGTGCAGTGAGTAAGGTTAATTGCGGGGCTGCACCTTGGTTTTTTTTACCTTTGTAATCATGGTTTAATGGCCCAGAAAATAAACCAGATTGGGTAAGTGCCTTGCATAGCAAGTGGGGGAATTATTCAATACAGAGAATTGCAGAATGTTGCTTCGTGGCTCGCTCCTATTCACCAGAAGTTATGATTTTGTTTTATACAAGCTCTGCAGAAATAATCATATAAATGAAGGAGACAATCGAACTGCCAGCATTAGCAAACTTGTGTAAATAGCTAAACATTAAAAAAGCAGTATCAACGTAGATTAACTGAATACAATTAATTTATGACATAACAATGCAGTTTGGTGCACTTAACCAACATTTAGTTTTCTTCAGCGTGCCAGACGGTAGAATACAAAAAAAAATTGTAAATTGCCTAATAATGATGCTGTCTTTTCTTAAAATACTGCACGTTACAGCAAAAGACTAATGAATAGTCCACAGTATCACTACAGACCTGTGAATCGGCATATCCTAACCATATGGTATTTTTATAAGGGCCACAACATTCGATATCGAATCTTATTTTAAGTAGACACATTCTGCAATCACGTCAACACGGTCAGTTCAGTTATATCCAAAGACAAACGCCGTATTGAGTGTGGATGCTGCAACGGTGTCATGGTTAACACACTGGACTTCTGATTCAATCTCCGAGCGCAGCAGTTGAAACCATTGGGCAATTAGATTACCCCACCCACCCAGCCCGCCTGTGTCCATCCAGCAGTGTCAATGGGTTCACACCACAGATCGTCGATCAGCAAAGTCACGCGTGGTGGGGTAATGGTGGCTACTCCCACCTATTCCCAAATGTTGTCCAGCATGGAAGAGTAGGCCAACACACCCTCTAGTGGGAGATCGAGAGAGCTCCCTCGAGGGGAGGCCCGTCTGCCAGGAGCGGCGTGAGCATCGTTACCCACTACGATGTAAAGTCGCGCATCATTTAATTCCATAAAGAGAACAAAAATAACAATTCGTAACGGGTCTCAATTTCAGCAAAACGAATTTACAAATAATTTATTCTCACAGTCACAAAAACACCACATGTACATTGGACATCCGTTACCTCCCGTGGAGTTCCATGCGTATGTTTAAGGAAGATGAACAAGTTTGGTTTGAAAAATTTATGGAACCATTTTGTGCTGGGGTGAAAATACATAATATTTCTATGGAGGAGGCAAGATCACCCTTAACCTATCCATTCTCGTTGCTTGGCAGTGTTGAGATACGTTCCCTCTATATTCTGGGTCAGGGTTAAGTGCATACACTGCATTATATTATCCAGTGTTTACTACCGACTACCACATATGCTTCTGAAACATGGTCATTAACAAAAACACGTGGAGAACGAAAACGTGTGCAACGAAGTGTGCGGAGCTGCATGCTGGGAATGACAGTGAGAGATGGTGGAGAGGAACCCGTGGATTAGAGAACTTCAAGACGTAACTCTGAAACTAATGCTTGGGCAGAACATGTGGCCAGAAGGGACAAGGCCGATGATGAGTAATCCTGTCGCGACGGAGTGGCAGCCAAGGCATTGGAGGCGTCTGAGAGGACACGCAGTGAGGAAAGGGAGCAATGAAATCGGCTCACGTGCACGTGTCTGGCATGATGAGAGGTGGCGGCAATTTGGAGAGGCCTTCATCAAGCAGCGGACTGATCATGTCTGATAGTGACGACGACGAATGGATGCCACGGGTTGAATGCTCCTCGTGACTTACAATACCCATACCGGACATATGCTAACTTGCTAAGTTGCACCTGACCAGTATCCGTGTAACAAAGCAAATAAACTCAAACTTTCAAAGCAAATATGCTCTTTCCATCCTTACCTATCGCACACCCTAACATCATATGTACTGCATATTCACCCACGTGGGTACACAACTGTACGACACATCCACACAGGGGACGAGCGTGGCTTGCGCTGCAGAAGGAGGGGAGCTCACGGCGTTCAGGGCGACCCAGAGCTGCCCGGACACAAAGTGCTTGTCACAAACGAACCACGGACACCTCGCTGACCTCGTCGGGGAGCGTAGAGCATCACGCGCACTCCGGTGGCGGTCATCCTCGCAGCGGCGAACAAAGGCGGCGGTCACCGCATGGCGCGGCGCTTTCAGACGCGCTTCTGCGTCCGTCTGGAACGCTCTTCCTCCCGATATTAGGCTCCTGGGAGCTGCGCACTTTTAAATCATCGTCTAGATTTGAAAACGCATGTATCTCAGAACTAATTTTTGCGTGTTTAGTTCATTGTCCTTCCCCCCCCCCCCCCCGCACATCCGATTAGCACCGTTGGTTACGTACGGTGCGAAAGAAGTCCAACACAAAGACAAAGATCCCCCGTATAGCCTTAACAGACTGTAGGGGCGAGTGCTGTTAGCGAGCACCTATGAAGGCTGGAACGGTGCACGAAGGGGTGGGTGGCCTGCACCACGCCCGACCGCCTTTGTCTTCCCAGTGGCGATGTTTACTACACACCGCACCAGGTACTCATTTGAGGCTGAGTCAACCTAGGAGAGGCCCAGGATCGGTTCTGATAATCGTCACCGGTGTTGGCCGTGAGCGGGAATCGAACCCGGGTCGCCGGGTTCATAGCGCAGCGTGGCGCTAACCGCTGCACCACCGCTCCCCACCTCATGGCGCGCGCAACCTGACGCAGAGCGCGACGCAGCCTCTCTCGGCGGGCTCCTTCCCATTTGTAGAAGTGAAACAATCGCAGCACGTCCAAAAGGCGACGATGCGTGGCGTCCAGTGCGTTGGCTGTTTGCCCCGCACACGACGAACGGCCGTGAGTTACGCAAGTCAACAGTTGTGCGTGTAGCGCTGTATCGCTGTAGCGCATGCAACGACACTCACATCACACGCTGCCTCCTGCGTGTTCACGCACGTTTACAGAACCCCCCTCCCTCCCTGTCCAACCGCGACCGTAAATCAAAAATAAATAACTGCATCCGTTAATTAACATAGATTTATATTCTTGGTTCTTTCGGTAAAGTCACGTAGATAGAAAACAAAAATCTAAATTTATTTTGTGAAACCCGCTGGGTTTTCTTGCATAGCCCTGGTATTTTGCTCATGCTGCAAGGTGTATCACCTAAAGCTGTATGCAAGTAGACGATTCCCCATCATAACTTCAGCACACTCTGTGGCTAATTGTGATGATGATGAATAACTAAAGCTTGCCCATCCCAAAGCAGTAATACACAGAAGCCATTTGCAGACTGCTGTCTGTTCAGTAAATACTCTGTGAAACGTTAACTTGACGATGCTTCATAGTGGGGATGGTTTGCGTGCACGTAAAGTGGAGTGGGCAACATCAGCCCAGGAGCTTCACCCTGCTGTCACGAGCCCGCTTGCCTCGTCAGGATTGTTGGAATTATTGAGGTTGAATGCAGGGCGAATTCCCTGGGGGCATTCATTGCCAGCGAGCAAACAGACAGCTACTGGCTCTCCGCACCGCGTGCGAGAGAGACGCCTGCCAATTGAAGCCATTTCACGTTGAGTGGCCCAGAAGCGGGGCCATTGAAGAAACCCACCCCCCACATCCCCCCCCCCCCCCCATTGTTTCAGGGACCGCGCCGGTGGATGGAGTCGAACCCTTGCAATGTCTGGAGGTCGCAAGGCCACTGTGTGCTGACCATCGACACCGCTGGTGCCCCGCGTGTGTGTGCCTTTACCCGTGCTCAACATATGACAATAGTTACAGGGTCGGTGTAGGGAGTGCGTGGGGCCAACAGCAATGTTCAGTAGCGTATCTCCGTCATGGAAATGGCCATAAGTAACGTGTTGCTTAACTTGCGTAGGGAACGATGTATGATAACTGACCAGAAGAAATTATAATTGGAATATTGCCACGAGAGCAAATTACGTTTAGGTGCATTACACATCTCGTTAAGATATTAAAAACTAAACTGCGTAAACGTGCGTAAGTGGCTATTACTATGTCCACCAAATGCCACCGATCTCGAGTAGTGTATAGCAATGGGACCCTTTCGTCGGCAGCAAGATATTGAATAATAAATACCTCTACCCTTTGTGGAGTAATGTAGTAGCACTGTATACATAATAGAGTATTAAGAAGCCAACGTCATTAAGACACATCTATAGAGATGATGTATGTTAGGTTCAAGATACCATATTAGCCCTGAAACGCAGAACCCAAAGATGCTAATTAAGAAGCATATGCGCGCCCATATAGCTGAACAATTTGCATTCATACCATACGCGACATGGCGAGGCGATATAGCATGGAGAATGTCGTGATTAAACTTTGTTGTGAAAATCGAGTCCACGATAAATATTGACTCAACCCGTTAATGTGATTGCAGTAATTAGTTTCCTATCACAAGAATGGCGACGGGGATGCAACCCGGTGGGACCCTTCCGCAAACAGCTGGCACGCACACGCACACATCGACTTGTACACACACACATTGACTTGTACACACACATCGACTTGTACACACACACACACATTGACTTGTACACACACACATCGACTTGTACACACACACACAAATCGACTTGTACACACACATTGACTTGTACACACACACATCGACTTGTACACACACACACAAATCGACTTGTACACACACACATTGACTTGTACACACACACATCGACTTGCACACACACACATTGACTTGTACACACACACATCGACTTGTACACTCACACATCGACTTGTACACACACAATGACTTGTACACACACACACATCGACTTGTACACACACACATCGACTTGTACACACACATCGACTTGTACACACACACATCGACTTGTACACACACACATCGACTTGTACACACACACGTCGACTTGTACACACACACATCGACTTGTACACACACACATCGACTTGTACACTCACACATCGACTTGTACACACACACATCGACTTGTACACACACACATTGACTTGTACACACACACATCGACTTGTACACACACACATCGACTTGTACACACACACGCACACACACCGACGTGTACACACACATTGACTTGTACACACACACGCCGACTTGTACACACACACACCGACTTGTACACACACACACATACATCGACTTGTACACACACACACATCGACTTGTACACACACACATCGACTTGTACACACACACATCGACTTGTACACTCACACATCGACTTGTACACACACACATCGACTTGTACACACACACATTGACTTGTACACACACACATCGACTTGTACACACACACATCGACTTGTACACACACACACACATCGACTTGTACACTCACACATCGACTTGTACACACACACACACACACATCGACTTGTACACACACATTGACTTGTACATACACACATTGACTTGTACACACATTGACTTGTACACACACACACCGACTTGTACACACACACATCGACTTGTACACACACACATCGACTTGTACACACACACATCGACTTGTACACACACACATTGACTTGTACACACACACACATTGACTTGTACACACACATCGACTTGTACACACACACACCGACTTGTACACACACACATTGACTTGTACACACACATCGACTTGTACACACACACACATTGACTTGTACACACACATCGACTGCACATCAATTACACGTCGACAATCGGAGTGACGTTTCAATCATAATCGGACCTGACAATTGCAGTATTATCTGCAGAACGTGCCCAAGCAGTCCACCCATATTCACCATGCGCAGGAAAGCCAACAGACGCTGAACCGGTGCCGAGCAGACAACATTGCGTCCCAAAAACTTGCCTCCTGCCTTGCTCGTTAGCCACATTCAAGTTACTTTAGTGCGGTGATTATTTCACCAAAGGCACGGTTCGGGGAACGTTAAAGGCATCTTCGAAAGTTGTATTTCTGCCGTTGATCGCGGGGGGAGACATACGTCCCAAAGCAAATGCGTAGACGATAGTCCAGGCTCTCTGTTAGCGCGCGCCTGTAAATCGGCGTCTTCCATTCAGCACGCCGCCTCTGTGGACAGCAGGCATTGTTGGTGACGCGGTGTGGGCAAAGCCATAACTGCAGCGCGCAGTGTCCACCCATCCACCAGCAGTAGCTCGTGTCTGCTGGCGCGGTTTGTACGAGCCAGTGTTCCTTCACTATTAACTCCAGGAGAAAATATGAGCACGTGTGGAAAAGAAACCCTCTCCACACGGTTGTTCTTGCGATTCAGTTTTGAAAGCGCTTGAATGTTGCGCACACGTATATGTCCGGTGCCGCGAATACGTCTAACAGCAGCTCACAACAACCGCTTCCGAATCCCAGCCGTGTGTCGCTCGCTAATAATCGCAATCGGTAAATATCGGTCGACAGCAATGACTCCAAATCCGAGCTGAGTCTCGCTACTTGCTTGCATAATTCACATCTCACGACAGCAGTGCACGCGCGATCGCCACCAGACGCATCGAGGCGCACGCGCGCAGGGCACGGGAACTCGCGTTACCTTCCTGCTGAGCGCTTCCCGGCAGCAGCAGACAGAGGAGCAGCGATCCAAACGCGTGGACCAACAAAGCCGAGACACCCATTGTCTCCTCTCGGAGTCCACCCGAGGCGATCTCCCTCGCCCCCGGTCACAGGATAGAACCCAGCAGAGGGCACAAGAAGAGGTGGTTCGCTGTCCCGGGTGCAGCTCGCCAGTATTGTATCAGGATGACTCCTGCTGTAAACTTTTCCTCCCCCCTCCTCCTCCTCCTCCCGCCAGCTCTCTCGCGCTCTCTCCGTTCTCTCTCTCTCTCCGTGTAGTGCGCGCGCGTGTGCTGAAGCACTGCACCTCCCACCGCGGTGCCTCCACACTCGATTGGCAATGAGCGCGTGGAGCAGACTCCGGGCTGTGTTCTCTCCCCGATTGTTTGGTGGCGTCTCCGCCGAGCCGCGAACCCAACCCATGCGGCTCTCTACGCTGTGGGCAGGCGGGCAAGGCACCACCCCACTGATGTCCCGCACGCGACACGTACAGCCACGCACGCACGCACACACAACGCACACAGTCACACGCCTATCACACACACACGCGCACATACAACATACACAGTCACACGCAGATCACACACCCACACACTCAAACAGGATACACACAATTCACACACACAAAGATTCCCCTACAGCCTTAACAGACCGTTGGGGCAAGTACAGTTAGCGAGCACCTATGAAGGCCGGCACACACACAATACATACACGGTTACACACAGAAGATACACACACGCAGAATAAACCACAAACACACTGAAAACAGAATACACAAATTTCACACACACTTCACACACAAATGCATAGACAAATAGCAATGCACACATAGTTACACGGACAATAAACTAACCCAGAAAAGCACAATTAATACAGAATGCACAATATTCACAAATATATAAAATGCATGCACACGCAATTCATACACGGATATATAAAAGTCACACATATAATACACAGTCAGGATACACACACGTACACATTACACACACAATATATGCACCTACGTGAACAGTTACTCACATAGAATGCACACTCAAGAGACACACTCGCGCACATTACACACGTACACAACACACGCATAACACACAGCATGCACACATAACGAACACACGCACATTTCACAACTCCCCTCTCCTGTCGCTATCCGATCTGTTACCCCAAGCTCGGGTAGAATTGGGGTTTTTTGGGGTACGAGCTACTTTAACTACTTTTCACGTGAAACTACACAATCCGCTATCAGTAGTGGCTTTGCTATTTCTTTGTTTTCTTGAATAGTGCATTATACAGCATTCGATTAGACTAATGATGCAAATCACACTTCGCTTAATGCAGTCCGCTCAAGATGAGTACAAATGCGCATTTACACATACTTAGCTCTACGATTACGAAAGGAGAGGAACCAGGCCCCTATTGATTATTCCCAAGTCATTATTTTGTCAACGACTATTTGGAAACAATATCTGAGCGCATGTGAAACTCAGCTGCCAGTAAGCGCATAACGATTATCCAATTAGTGCTCATTATTTTTGTTAATTGATTTAGCAGTCCGTGAAATTACCTGTGGTGCGATACAATGACTCGTTTGTGAGTTTTGATGTCAGCCACGTAATCACTACATGCCACATATGAAAGCATGAAGTGATATCTTATTGTGCGAGCATGTTTTTTTGCTATATAAAAGGTGTCATGCACTTGAATGCACTTGATATGCACGACACAGCTTACTGGACAATTATTCGCATTGTCAAACGTAATGTCAACACATTGACGCTTGGACAATGAGCAATGGATGAGCAGTGGCTCTGTAATTGGAAATTAATTCCGAACAGACGTTTGGGAGAATCCTTGACCGATCAAGAAGTTGCTGGCAGTGCGAGAGGATCGAACTGTGAAACGTCTCTCAAAAATTAATATTTGTTTGAAACGTCAAATAGTGTTGCCACCTCATATATATAAAGAACAATTAAAATGGAACATATCATGGCGAAGAAGAGTATCTGACAATACGGGAAGATTGTAAGGGCACATTGCCTTGAGTGACAAAATACGGGACTTTTCATGTCCTGGGAATAGAATGATTTCCAAGGACAGCTTCCTCAACAAGAGGACGATCCCGGGAAAACCTGGACGGGTGGCAACGCGAGTGCCGTTTCTCCGTCGTTACGTTAGTCTCCCTCAACAGTGTTTAATCGGAGTTGGTGCAGATTTATCGGTCAGATGGCACTCAATGGGCGGAGCGCGAGTTCACATTCTTGTTGGGGCTTGACTAAGCCCATCGTACCTCTAGGGTCACTGAATGAGTACCACGTTGTGCTGAAGTGAACAGTGGATGTCCTATGGAAAGACTCACCCCCCACATCCGCCATAGGAATGTGGAATTTCCACCACTGGCTCAAGGCTGTAGACGGGAGCTGGGCACTGCCTCAATGAGCACGAGATCGCGTTCACGTGTGTGGGCTGTAGGCCCACAAGGCAGGAAGACCGACGGTGTTGGACCTTTGCTATTTGTGTTGTAGTCGTGGAGGATATCGGCCGTGTCAGCTCTGAATAGATTCCTGTCAAGTATGGCCAAAAGAACCACGCCATGACTGACGCTGAGTGGGGAGACCTCCATCCAGCAGTGGGTAGACAACGGTATGTAGTTTATGAAAGCACGAACACTGTTGCGTATACGATTGTAATATACTGTATATTGCTCGTTAAATTAACAAACACGCAATGGTATTTCTCACGCAGTCTAGTTTATTCATGCTGAATAAAGAAACTGCATTCAAGAATGCTGACATTGATTGTGGACATTTGACATTGCTATGGTGGAGCAATAATATCAATAACAGCCACTGTTGACCTCAAACCACAGTGTGATACTTAGAGATGATGGCTTTTTTTGAGAGCACATTGTGTTCTATGAGGAAGGGCCATTTCCCGAAACGTCACCGATTATACATTTGTTCCTCCGAGGCATTGTTATTGACGAATGTCTTGTTAATGTCGTGTTGATTGTGGTTGTGCACCACTGGCAATGCAGCATCACGAAATTAGCTGTTAAATTTGAACGATTTTGTGTTTAGGTTAACACCTCACCCGGATTTGAAATCACGAACCGGTTGTGAGTTGAGTACTCTGCCAGTGTGACCAAGCATGACGTCATTCCCCTCCACTTTGAAGACGAATCTACAGCATAGCCTGCACATTCATGCTTTACAGAAGCCTCACTAGATATGTTTGTATTGTAGTAAACATATATATTTTAAAATACAAGTCCAATTACACTTATTTATAGTCCGTCGAAACCATTTTTAGGAGAACTATTTATAAATGCTGAAATGTAGGAAATGAGCACTGGGTGAGTGTACTTTAATAAACAGTGCAATTGTTTAGAACTCGGTGGGCCCAAAAAAGTCCACGGTTCTAATGTGCATCCGATCAGAAAAATGTATATAATTCATGAAAGTCACACACCCATAACCAAATGAAGAATGTGGAAATCGTGTGTAATTCCAATATTGCGTTTCGTGATTAAAAGTTTAAACAAATAAGGTCCTCATTCTCGTCGAATAATCAAATTCTGAAATGAAAACAAACCACAGGGTGAGCAAACACGTCCAGAGGTACACTCCATGACACTTAGAACACAAACTTCTCCTGTGTGGACACTTGGTGCCGAGTTTAAATTCTAGTGGGAGATTGCATGATCCCATCATCCACCTATGGTCAACACCATTTATAGAATTTAGTTTTCAGTCAATTGTGGTTGTCTTTACAAAGAGAATGGTCACGGCGATAATTTTGGCAATTTGCGCCACTGGTAAAGAGATGAGCGCTGCTCCATGTTTCTCTGAGCAAGGAGGAACATTGTGTCTCGCCATGCCAGGGATTTAGAAAGGATTAACTGGCGCTGTAATGAATAAAAATGTTTTAGGCATGGTGGCACGTACGCCTTTGTGGGCGTCTCAATTAGAGCCACTGTTAAATGAGCAGATTTTTCGACTCGGGTGGCCCGAGGCAAATATGCCGCTTCATCGGCTGCTCCGCAATACGCATCCCACACCCTCCCGCGCTCAAGAGCCATCCATCACGTCATCCAACCGACCCGAATTGGATTAGCGGGCAGTTGAGACGGTCCTATGGCCTGATTCCTGCCACTGGGGTTACACAGCATCGTTAGAGCACGAGACGCCGTATTGGTATAGGCAGAACCAGCTGGTATGGTCAAGTGAAACATGCATGAGGATACTCTTGCTTGTGTGCCTTACCAGTCGATGTGGAATGGACCGCTGTGATTTCCCAACAGCTTCTGGCAACATGTTGGAGCAGACGGCTACAGCTATTTCTTTTTATTCAAGAATCCAGAACACGGACACCACAGTTCCACAGCTATTTTAAATAATGTCAAATACAATGAGGATACCTTGGGCAAACTGTCATGAAATGGGTAAACCCTATAGCCACACTCTATGACCAGCTCTATATATACCATACACAATCATCATAAGCAATAGCTTATATATACCACAACTTGATGCAAGCATCCATCCTACCATCCTATTCCAATGTATCTTGATTTCATCACTCCAGCTCCCATTTGGTCAGCCTTATATATATTTCTTTCCCCTGGTTGCCCTCGGTTGTCATTCCTTCCTCTGACACATCCTGAATAATTGGAATCCTACCTCCTTTTTGAGAGCAGACATCATAGATAAAAAGGTACGCACATATATCATATACTCTGGTAGAAAATTCATGACATGCTCCATATTTTGATAGTAGGCAAGCTGCAAGGATGCAATTGAATGATCGCCCCCACAGAAAATAAGAGTGGCTGAAGGCGCACGGGCTGTGACATGAGAATCCGTGGGCTGATTGTCAACATTTCGGAAGCGGTGTGTCCGCACAACCCTCTAGGATCGTGAAGAAATCTGTCGAGAAATCTAAGTTATCGTTCTTATGCTTCTATCGCATAGGCGAGGGGAATGCACGTGTTTTTCCATAGGGATGGAACACATTTATAGATAGGGATGGCCATTGCTTTGTTTTATGGAGCGAAAAATGAAAGCAAGGGAGCTGTTTTATTGCACCCGTGGATGCTCCCCCAACAAGCCAGGCATGATGCACCAGGACATGCTCCACAGACCCCACCAAGTGGATCACCGCCTTGGCCAGCAACTCCTCGACTCCCTCACGGCGTGTCCTACCCCTGCCTAAAGCAGAGAAACAGTCAATAACACGCACTACAAATAACACGCACGGCCACATATCATCATGTGCATAGCTTGCATTTGCTTTTTTTTAAGGTCATCGTTTAAAAAAAAAGGAATATCGTGCATTTCTATTGTAATATTTGACATTGACCCTGAAAGAAATGTGTCTCCTGAGCTCCGAGGAAATTCCTGTACATCAATAAAGTATTTGGGGAAGCCACGTTATTATTATTATTTTATCATCATACTATTCTCACTCGAATGCTGAGTGCAAATGTGCCCCCTATGGGCACACACACACACACGCGTTGCATTGCCTGCACTAGACCTGAGTGGCTGATTCCTACGAAACCTCAATTAATTCAATGCAAAACGGGGTCTAATGTTCTATATGTAGTGCTCTTACCAATAACATCTGGTAATCCAGCAGGATTTGTTTAACAAGACTGACTGCCGATGAGACCCAGAAGGTCAAAACCGGGCCAGGGTTTGCTTGCTTAACAAAGGCTGCTTTGTAGTATTGGTCTGGAAAGCCGATGGACTGACGGATTAAAACTGTTTTAATTACGTGGGGAGACGAAACGAGTTGCGATTGTGGTTTACCCGTGACACGCACCACGTCAACACACCGAGTCTTAGCGCTCTGTTCACACGGTACCTCATTAAGACATCCCGCTTCAGGCGCGCATTTAGAAGATGCGTTACCACCAACATACTTTGTCAACAAAACGCACTCAACAGCAATCTACATTATTAAAGGTCCAATTCGTTAAGTCTCAATTAGCAACGGATTGCTGCTATACCATGATGTTGATTTGGAGTTGAGCAGAATTAAAATGAAATGTGTTATTTATTCAATACGGAATTGTACTTCTGGGTGTCCTCATTTGTGAAGGGGGGGGGGGGCACAGAAGGCCACCCGTTTGTACTTCGAGGTAAATACAGTTATATTCCAGTGATGAATCTCCTTAGTTGCTGTAAAATATAGCTATGTCCTTTACTGCTAATGTGTACAGCCATTGAAAGTCTGAGAGATCAATGGTCTGAGCGGAGATTGTTTTAGTAATTACAGAAGAGGCTCCTTTAATTGAGACCAAACCGATGCACAGCTTTCGTTTGTTGCCAGACGGGGTTTTCGTTACCAATCTTTTTCAAAATATAAATGCAGACGAACCATATAAGTTTCTTAATTAGTGTCGATGATTATGCCTCTCATATGCTATACAATTTAGAACATTGCAAAACAGTATTATTTACAAGAAAGATTACGTTATACTGGATTGTTTTTGTTGCTATTTTTTCATCTTTAAACTATATAGATTTGTTTTTTTTATATAAACAATAATCTTGGGATCATTAATCATAATCAGTTGTGATATATCAACTGCCAGATGAAGGCTTCCTCAAGATATCGCCAACTCGCACGATCTTGCAATGCAACAAAGCCCCCCCCCCCCCCACGCAGACAGTGTGTCTCATCATTTAGAAACACTTCATTGTCCACAAGAAGTAATTATATTAAATTCCCAAAGAATTAAACATTTAACTCACAATTGCGGCTATACCAATACACTTTAAATGCAATTGAATCAACAGTTAAGCACTTTCAGAAGCACATCAAATTAAAGGGACATCGAATTACTTTCTTGCTGTGGGTTTCACACCTGATGATGATTGCTTGTGTTGCAATCGAAACGTCGTGATTTGTTTTATTTTAATTTATTTCTACCTACGTGACTTGACCGAAAGAACCAAAGAGTATGGATTCCTGGAGCCACGAAAATTTTTAATCCAGATTACTTTCACTTTGAAAATATGAGTGGTAGAATTTGTACATGGCTACATGTTACAATACCTTGCTAATACCTTCCGTGATCTGTCATTTTATAGATAATTTAAAATATCAGAACACAACATGAACTCACGACGTTCAAGCTCGACATTGTTGCATTGTAACAGTACATTTACACCATGGAGGCTTCTCTCCAGAGTACCACAAAAGTAATCTCTGACCAAGTGAGATAGACTTGTGCCACCCAGTCAGTGGGAAGGCGGTGTTTGGTAATTAATATTAAAGTCATATTAAAGTACGTATTGCCACAATGTCAAAGCAGTGTTTCACTCATCGCTCGTAAATACGGAAATTTATAAATTCCATGAGAGTTGCATTCACTGCTGTTTAGTAAATCGTCATGTGTGTAACTATACATATAAACACAAACATAATTGTGCTTTCGGTGCACCTCGTGTACCACTGCTTTAATGTCGCGTAATTCTACGTCAATCTAAAAAAGATCTTAAATATGTACAAGTTACACATTTCTTATTTATAGCACATCTGTAGTACGTTCAATTACAATAGATTAATATGCATGATGCAAAATGGAAAAATGTAAACTGAAAATAGAGAAAAAATATTGTAAAATTACCGTAACATGTATTCGATTTGTAAATAAGTAGAGCATTTGATGAGATTGTTTTCTGTCCTCATAATTTTAAGTAATTTGGGCTTTACACTTTTCAGACGAATATTTTAGATGGAGATATATTATTAAGAAACCTCCAAATCAATCTTATATATGGACATGGAAAAATATTGCAGCTTGTCGTACTCGTTACATTATCCATAATCGATCTACTGCTGGATGAAGGCCTTTCCAATCCTGTGATAGTTTATCACAATATAGTAACAGCCATCCCTGATAGTTGGGACACTGTGGATGTCTTTAAGTTGTTCGATAGCGCTTTGGCTTGTCAAGAAGAATAAATGACAGCATAATTACATATTGAGCAATCTGTCATCTCAAGTAAATAATTAAACATGCATTAATTATTTACACAAGTCAATTAAATGCATTTACTGTCTTTGTAACCTGTATGGAGAGGGCCAATTTTGCTGGAGCACTGCACGCAGTTAGTTTTATGTTTGCATCGAAGGCGTTACAACAAAAACAAAACATTGCACATTTCCACGCACAAGTTATCGAAAATCTAGACTCTAAGCTTTTATACGGGTGGTTCCCAGTGAAATCCCTCCTGGTCGTGCGTGCCAATGTATATACTTTGTGAACACAATTACAGCGCTCATCAGCAAAACCATCACAAAACCAACGACGATGCGCTGACCATCATCTCATGAGCTCCTCGCCGCATTCGTGAGTTTGAAACATTCGTTCATATATTTTTTTAAGGTGTTGTGTTTCAGATAGTCAATGGACACGATTTATAAAATATTTAATTTCAGGAATCGGCAAAAAAATGTACTGCACTTTATGACAGGTCGCGTTGCTTGTTGTACGCTGGGTACCAAACAGAGCTTTGCTTCTGGGCGTTGAAAGGGATCCTGCTTTAGCCTTGGCAACGCCTGCCCCCTGTCGACAGCAGTCTAAACCGCAATACATTGCCACGTTACAACAGTGCAAATTCCCACCCAGGTTGAAATGAGTGTTGTGCATTGCTGGCATTAAGCCAAGGGTGTAAAATACAAATGAATGGGAGGGCCGGTGTTACGACTACAAATTGTGTTACAAGCTTCTCTGAAGCCTCGATGGATGATGGGCTGCGCTTCCGATGAGCACGGTTGGCTACGTACGGTGCGAAAGAAGTCCAAAGTACATACATAAGCCACGATTTAAACCCATGGCCCTCCCTATACGATAACTGTTTTAGAGTGCCCTGCCAGCGCCACATCATACGGAATGAACAAAACAAAAACGCACATTCCCATCTTCATGTCGAGCAGTCTACTTTTACACATTCCTGTGGAGGGAGCTGGTAGGAACGTTGGATTGCTCGGTCAATGGCCAGGGTCAACGGCGGCGTGGTGTATTCCGCAAATATGGCCGACTGTGAGGGCGGGCACAAGCCGGCGTGAGTAGGTTAAACGTTGAGTTTTATAAGGGCACCACGGGGTGACCAGCCCCTCCCCACCTAGCTCCACCCCTCCCACCCCCCACCCAGCCCCACCCTCCCCACCCAGCCCCTCCCCACCCTCCCTTCCCCACCCAGCACCTCCCCACCTTCTCCACCCAGCCCCTCCCCACCCTCCCCTCTCCACCCAGCCCCACCCCTCCCATTTTTGGATGCACGACGGACGGACGGACACAATAATCCCCTACCAGTACTAAACATTGCAGACATAATCACCATTTATAACGTCATTAAATACGTGATTGGACACTTTGTGGATACTGCAATTTAACTGCAACAATGGTGCAGCCCATTGATTATAGTCGACAGCTGGATTCCGTACTACTGGCGCTAGAGGGTGCTGTGTGAGTGCTGAGTGACTCGGCACCACGGAATATCCCTTCGGCACCAACCAAGTTCACTCTGCTGCGTGTATGCATGCACCGATGTTGAACTTCTTTCGCACCGTACGTAGCCAACCGTGCTAATCGGCGGTGCGGGAGAAGGACAACAAACGAAACAAATAGACACAGCAACGACCAAGATCGCCTGTGTAGCCTTTAACAGAATGTAGGGGCAAGTGCTGTTAGCGAGCACCTATGAATAAGGCCCGAACGGTGCATGAGGGAGTGGGTGGCCAGCACCACGCCCGACCGCCTTTGTCTTCTCAACACCATCCAAGAGGAGATGAAGCCAGGCGTGCATCAGACCTCCTCACGAAGTGCTGCTGGGCAGTCATTTTTATTCCAAGTTTCCAGTTAACTTTTCCCTCTATCTTTGATCCACACAATCATTCACAAACATATCGATCCAAGTGTATGCACTTTTCTGCATCAAACGTGTCAAATTTGCTGATTGTTACAAGCAGAGGTTCAGTGTCGAGCGAGTAATCAACATCATAATTATCATCATTACATTTTACCATACACAACGAACAAAAGAGATCAACGTGTCCATCACAAATCTAACAAATGCAATTGGTCCAAAACTGTCCAATAACTTTATTATCTCTAAAGTTAGTGAAATGGCCCAGCAGTGGCGCTTTTTAAAGTTGTTGCAGAGGTTTGTGGTCTGATTCCGGCTGGCCACCCTGGTGAATATTACTGGTGGAGTAACCGTCAAAATACAGACCATCTGCTCCACAGCTGACGTTAAAGAACCCGTGACGTAATTCGAAAGGACATGGGCCATTATGTGCTTGCATCATGGTCCCAATTTTCCAAATATAAAATGCGAATTTCCCAACGGGGATGAGACAGAGTAACGCCATCAGCCCCTCCTGTGAACCTACTGCAGACCACGTCCATGAAACAGTGCTCGGTCATTGATTCATTCCAAAAAACACAGAGCCACCAATGGACATGAGCACCTTACACTTCCTTTGTTTACGTTATGAATGAATATACATATAGGGTACACATAAATATAGAAAAAAAATTCTAGATATAAACAGATATACGCAATTCTATATTTCATTTTACACTGTATACGTTTTTTATAAAAATGGCATTTTTTTCACCAACATGCTTTGCAGCCGAGTAATTGCGCGCACAGAGCACGGATCATCTGCAAACATTGGCATGCACGTGAGGAGCGCCAGACGTCATCCTTGGTCACGCTCGCTTACACGGTGCCCGATCGCACATTCCCAGGCGAGCGAGTTTGAAATTGAGAGCTTTTTTCCTCTTCTCGGTGCATCGGCATCGGTTCTGCTGAAGGCCGAGACCCCTTCCTGGCAAAGTGGAACCTTTCTGCTCGGACGAAGCCCACTTAGGGCACCTGCCAAACGGTATCGTCACGCGCTCCCCTCTTCCCTTGCAGTCGCACCAGTGGTGACGAGAAACGTGCAGCCGACGGTCAAAAGGTTGCGAGGTCAAATCCCACCTCAAACGCTCAGCGGTAAGTCTTACGTCACTTTACAGGAAGTTTGCTTGAATAGACTCCACTCGTGTCCGAGTGATGTGGACTTTTCAAATATCGCTTCAGATATTAGTGACAGGAAATCAACGAGATTCCTAATTTAAAATCCGCTGTAATAAAAAAATGTGTTGTGTGTGCGTGTGCTCTACAGTGTTATTATATTCTTATAGGCAATAACATACCAACATTGTCTGACATTTTGGCATTAATTGCCTTTTCCACAACACATCAGTGCAAAAATAAGCACTATTATAGTCATGGCAGCATTGAACATTTCCTGAACTGCCCAAGCATCAAATCACTTTTGTGCAACACATTACCCAGGACTTGTAACTCATTCTACATTCGCTTCGGCATTCTCATGAAGGAACGTGTAGTTGGCAGAAACGAAATTGGATACAATATAAAAATAGATACACGTAAGATATCCGTGTACAGTATGACTCACGATGTGACTACACACACCTGTTACACTGACTCCAAAGACAGTTTGACGATTATAGACAAGGTCACATTTACATAACGAAAAATAGGAATATATTACGATCATGATTTTGTAGGAGTAGGAAGTGTTATAATAAGTGATGCTAATTTCCACAACATCACGCATAAGGGACCGTCCATAAATGACGTCACGCACCTAGGGGGGAGGGGGGTCAGACATTGTGACGATGTGTGACGGGGGGGGGTGAAAAATGTGACGTCACATCAAAATGCGCAACTTTAAATAAATATAGACAACACGTTCTACTTAAGTAAATTGACTTTTTGATAAACGGTTTCTCCTACAACATCAGAGTGCAGCGGCACATTAAATACGCACTACAATGACAATAGTTTGAAGCTATTTGAGGCATGTTTTATTTATTTTTGGGGGGGGCAGAGCTTTGTGACGTAATATTTGAGGAGGGGTCTGACTTTTTGTGACGCCGTGTGACGAGGGGGGGGGGGGTGAAAAATCGTCTAAAATCACGTGACGTCATTTATGGACGCCCCCTAAGGAGAAATTACTAAGGATATCGATTGGTTTATCTTCCATGGCAAGAAGAAGAGCCCAGTCATTTGCATACATCTTCCAACAAACATCTTACATGGCACAGGTTTCAGAAGGGTGATCACCGATGCGACTGACTGGTGCTTTCACGATAATCCAATGACCACCCATTCCTTTGCTTACCTTACTAACAGTGTAACAGGCACAAAGTTGTCCCATGAGACTCGGAAGTGAGATTTAGTCTGCAGACGACATTAAATGGATAGCTCATGGCAAAGGGTGACGCAAAATAACTGTTTTGACCACGAGATTTTCACAATATTTCGATTATCACGATATCTGGTTCCCATCACGTCGTAATTGTGCTTCACGTACATCGTGTTGTTATTGTGCTTAGTTGATCAATAAAAGTAATTAAAATGCAATTCCCTCAGTGCAGCCTGTCTTCTCATCGTTGCGACTTTACAAGCTACTCTATAGGGCCGTAAAACGCACAACCTGCAAGTTTCACAATACATACACACATTCATAACTAATTCTGAAATGTTGGCAACATGAACAGCATGCGATCAATTAATGTGTAGAAGGATTTAATGGATAACAGCTATGTACTTAGAGCTTTAATCGGGATATAACGATATATTTTCAGAAACAGACTTAAAGATTATCATGGCATGTATACCATGCGAAACACTGTAGCATCGCCATATCACGGCAACCCCACACTAATTGCTGTACAAATTATGCAAACATCGTATGTACCCCCACAATTGACAAACGCTGGTGTCACCCCGGTATGATTGACATTTTGCAATTTGCTGTGTGTGCACACCAGACGTGGTCTGCTTGGGAAATCCTGTGCTGGGACGTGCAAGCTGTTTGCCCTGGTGTTGAGGGAGAAGCCCACAATCGTTTGCAACAACACATGTCAATATCGAGTGCTGATTCTCCTGAAGGACGTGCGGTTATTAAGTACGAGTCCCTCTGCACGAATGTAAGTCGGTTTTTGAGTAACCTCAGTGCAGTAAACGTGACCCTGCCTTGCTTGTACACTTGACACTTCATAAGGCTAAGCAAATTGTAGTTCCACCTTTCGTATTGGCTTTGAGCCAAGGTTGCAAACCGGAGACGCCAAGGGCAGTAGGCCATGTCAGTCTTAGGGACGCTCTCATCAGATTCCTTGAGCTGCTGATTGGGTATGGGTACAACTATTCCTGCATGCGCTCACTCTGCCTTCTGCCTCCACAAATATCTCAAGTCCCACTGAAATTATTTATTCCACAAACGAGATACAAAGATAGGGTTCGTCTGGAGCCACAGGACAGTAAATCAGCCCTACAGTTTTGGTGCGCTCTACCGTAGGGGCCGTTCATAAATGACGTCACGCACTTCGGGGGGGCGGTCAGACATTTGTGACGATGTGTGACGAGGGGGGGGGGTTGAGAAATGTGACGTCACATCAAGATGCGCAACTTTAAATAAATATAGACAACACGTTCTACTTAATTAAATATACTTTTAATACATGTTTTCTCCTACAACATCAGAGTGTAGCGCCACATTAAATACGCACTACGATGACAATAGTTTAAAGCGATTTGAAGCATGTTTTATTTGGGGGAGGGGCAGAGCTTTGTGCCGTCATTTTTGAGGGGGGGGGGTCTGACTTTTTGTGACGCCGTGTGACGAAGGAGGGGGGTAAAACATCGTACAAAATCGCGTGACGTCATTTATGGACGGCCCCTCATGCAGTACACTCATGACTATGTTATTACATTAAATATAGACATTGTTCTCGTTTATATAAAACTAAGATCTAAGTGAGACAGCATTCATCGTGCAAAACTTCAGTGCTAGAAAAATCATTTTTTTTTTAAAGCAGAGTATATATAAAATGCAATTCAATACAATTCTAAATTAAAAATACACGACAACCATCGGTGTAAACTTCAAAAGATAAGCCTTGAACATTAACACACGGGAACATATCAACGGAAATATAATTAAACAAATCTGATGTACCCTAGTTCATAACTAGTCGTATTCTATTCTTATTTTTGTTTTTGAATTGTATGGGAGTCGTGTGGTATTTATTGCCCTGTGAACTTGAGTTCATGACTTCGCAGGCACGGCTAACAATCAGTGACGATGGGTTGTCTCAGCCAGTCCCTCGCCCCTCGCTTCAACATCCTGCAGCACGCATCCTGCTGACGTGTCTCAAGCAACCTCTGAGGCCACCGGCACAGTGTGCGGGAAGGCATCGCCAGCGAAACGTCGAACTTACTCAAATTGTAAACGTTGTGGATTTACTCTCCAACACACCGGTGGGCTCAAGTAGTAACTACACTATACACTACACTACTATACACTACACTATACACTACACTACTATACACTACACTACACTACACTATACACTACACTCTACAATACACTATACACTACACTATAGACTACACTACTATACACTACACTCTACACTACACTATACACTACACTATACACTACACTGTACTCGTAACTAATTGGCATTTTGTTTATGTGACAAATCCCTTACTAATTGGCTGTGTCGGGTGGTGGAGGGTTACGACACATTTATACTTACGCGATCCCATCCAAAAACCTTTATTATGAATTTTGTTCGCGAAAGCCGGCCACGTGTTAAACTGATATATACAGGAAACATTTCTTAAGCTGCACACAACGCTCTTCTCACACTCATCCCGTCATATTCCCTTATCCCCGCACAAACTCACCACTTGGTCTACCCCATCATGTTCACCTTACCACCGAATCCTCTTCCATTAAGCCCCGAGACATCCTCTTTATTCTCCCTCCCTCCACGCACTCTAAATCACCACCAACTTGTCTTCCTTTAACAACAACAACATCAAAGCCCTCAGTAACTCGCCGTCATCTCACCCCCGCTGCCTTCCACTCCGTCCCTTGAGCCCCACACCAACTATCACAACACAGCCACTCGCCCTGTTTCTGAAGCTTGGCATCGCATGCACTTTGAATCGTGACTTCACGTGATATATCTCAGCCTTTCAGGGCGGGGGGTGCAGCAATCTAGGAAAAACTGCACTGCATGTGGACACTTCTTATCTGATACATTTTAAAAGTGCACTTTGTAATTATCGTTTATGTATAAAGATACATCCAGCGCGGGCTGGATGTATGGGTATGAAGTGTCACTCGAGTGTTCTCACGATGTGTATCGCTCTAGCCAAGCCTCTGCAGACACACACTCGTGATTTCACGTCGGGTGGATGGAAATGAGTGACATTTTAAAACCGAGTTAGCCGAAACGGCAATGATGTGTTTGGCCTACAATGTACTGTACCAGATTTGTGGTGACCGTCATTTTGACAGGCTAATACATACACCACCAACAGTAATAATGCTCTAAAGCACTGTATACGATGTGGACATCGACAGTGGATGGTGTGTTCGTGCAGGTGAGACCAATGCGCAGAAAGGAATATCCAACTATGGACTTGCAGTGCCCTCTGGCGGTAGAGAGACGACGCCGTTCTTCACGACAGGACCGCCGGACTCTTCGTTCCCCCCCCCATCAAGCGCACGACAGAAACGCGATGTCCACACGTCCTGCACCATCATGGCACAAAATAAATGTGCAGGTGACCTGCGTTGTGCCCAGGTACACTCCTAGCAACAGTGGCAGCGACTGGACACGTGCACCATTCTCGAGTGGCTGTGATGACGATGGACACGACGTTCGAGCACAATGATGTCAGTCGTCGGTTGTCTTTGCTGCCGTCTTCAGGAGCCCACCGATGCCACTGCTGCTGTACGCGTGGCAATTTCATGACGACAGTGATGGATGCGGGTGACGACAAGGCGCTTTGCGTCGAGGTTGTCACAATATGAATCCCCCTTCTGACTTTGCCAGATCTGGTGGCAAGGTTGCAGGTGAAGAGGCACAGGGCTGACGAGCAGAGGGGATAGGGTAGAGGGTGATGCTAAACGAGGTAATGGGTTGGGGAGGCAAGAGGGAGCTCAGGCGAACGGGAGGAGAGATGGCACCAAAGGCTACGGTGAGGAGACGAGGGCAGGATGTGTCTACACGTGTCCGTTGAACTCATTTCGCACCGTGCGTAGCCAACTCCGCGCTAATCGGAGGCGCAATGCAGGATAACGACCGACCGGAGACACACAGGCACGAGAGAGGATTACACTTCTCTGTGGAGTGACGGGCAGAATTGGGTTACGAGGTGGCTGGAGCAGGGGGGGAGGCATCAGAGGTTATGAGGAGGGAAAGAAGTTGGGAGGGGAGCCGAAGAGAAGCGGGGGGCAGCGGAGGAGTTGGAACGACCACGGGACTTGAGGAACACAGCAGAGTGGATTTGGCGGAGAACCGGCCCCGTGAGGAGGGTGCGGGATTGGGGTCGGGAACGTCACGCATACAACACGAAACATGGAATACACGCTTCAGTTAAGAGTGCTTCATTTTATTTTGTATTGCTTATTTGAGGGTACAAAATTTTATTGGAGGTGACTAACACTCCTTTCTGATGCAGATACCGCCGCTCTCAAACACCACTCGCAACTCCCCGCTCCAACTTTAGCAACAGGGTTATTAGCTCAACGTGTAATCACAGCGTTATATGGCCACCGATATTCGAGCAAACAACACTTAACACCCTTCTGGCTGTCACGTCCTTCTCCCTTATCTACGCGGTGACTCCCCTAACTCTGCCCTCTATCTCCGCTGACTCTCCACCCTCTCACACTTCCCCCCTCAAACCCCTTCTCCTTGTATCGGCGTTCTTCATCGCAAGGCCCGGGGGCCACTGGCGGCTCCTGACGCGCGGCACCCCGACAAGACTCGAATTGTGACAACACCTCCCATCATCATCATCGTGCTGCTGTCAAAATCCCGATGGTTTCAAATGTGTGGCGGACCTCACACTGCTGCTGATGATGTCTTATCGGCGAAAGTGGCCCCTCCCCCTTCTGAAATCGAGTGAAGAACGCTGCCCTATATCCTCTGCACAGGCTCCACTCTCCTGCTCGAGCATCCTCTCCCGTTCTCCCAGCTGCCCTCACGTTCACCCTTTGCTTAGCACCTGCCCCTGCACTGCCTGATGTCCCTTCCCCCACTCAGCGCACACCCTCAATGGTCCCGACGTCTGAGATAACAGTCACAACAACAAGAGATGGGTGATACAAGTATTGGGGGAGGGGGGGAGGGGTTGCATGCAGATCATTAAAATATTTTATTTTTAATCGCAATTTAAACAGCTGGTCGCCCAAGACAGCACCAGCTTGCCACACCTTCACCGATCTGCTCAGAATACCCGCTAAATTATCTTTGTATTTTTTTACTAAGGCGATCCAGCACTTTGTTTAGGGTAGTGAGGTGGTAGCAAGTCGCTTTGTTATAATAATAATAAAATTCAGGGTGGCGTGTGGGGATGGGACACGACGACCCCTCACCCGTGGGCCGGGACGAGGGTCCCGTGTGTCTGCGGTGCCGGGCAGAATCACCGCCCACACAGACAAGTCTCATGCCAGCAGAACTTGTTTTTATCTAAACACTCGCGACCTGTAACTTGTTAACGCTGTGCGGCAGCCCCAACTCCAAGCTCTCATCGCGAGCACGGCCCTCACGACGACTCGCCCTCGCGGATCCTTCCACACGTTACCCCCCTCCTCAGGCCAGACGTAGGATCAATTGCAGGCCATTACACATTTACAGAATTATTGTTGAACTGTGACAAGTCAATAAATGTTGAATTGATAAAGACATAATTTGGTTCTGCTCTCGCTCGAGGGTTATTTGCTGACTGCCTTGATTAGACCGTAAATGGAAAGGCCCACTAACGCCCCGATGCCACCAGTTGCTACATTTCCCAGTGCTCCAAGTCCAATGACGCCTGCAGAAGGAAACACAAACACATCAGTGACGCGGTGCATGCCATCGCATTTTCTTGAAGTGACTTTGCCTTTCAAAACACAGCATGAATCATACGCTTAGCCATATGTGATGGTAAACGCATGGCAAATAGGTTCGGAAACGAATGTCCTGATTGGGTAGATGGAAGCCTGCCTGTGTATTGAAACCCATGCAGAACAGGGGGAGAACAGACAAACTCCACACAGAAAGGCACCCGAGTCAGGCATCGAGCCCAGGTCCTTGTTGTTGTTAAGGTACACGTGTTACCACTGCGCCAGCCTGCTCCCCAAGTACCGATATATATGTATCTTCTTGGTTCTTTCGGTAAAGTCACGTAAATAGTATAACAGTGTAATGTTTAATTTAATTCATGAGGTAATATCGTAATTGCATAGTGAATATACAGCAGTGTGGTATACAGTAGGGTTGGTAGAATAATACAAAGTGTAATATTACAATTCTAATATTATTATAGTCTATAGTAACGCAGTGTATAATTCAATGTTGGGGTCTGTCTATGGCAGTTTATAATACGGGGTACAGTCGTGTGATGTAAGAAAAAATATTAGATGGAGGCATATTATAATAATTTTTGCGACATTGAAGTGTAATGTATAATAACTTATTGTTAGTTGCTCAGCTTATTGGAGATTATATTGAGTATATTTATGATATTGATGTAGTTTATATTTAATTTTTTTATAGGTTCACTATATGATAGTCATTATATAGTGTATTGTATACCCAGTTACTTAATGTTAAAAGCTCAGCTTATTGGAGAATATACTGAGTACATTGATTATATTGATGTAGTTTATATTTAGTTCTTTCACATCGGTTTATTGTATGATAGTGGGTGGTTGCAGTTCTTTAGCGTCAATATACTAAATGCCTCTGTTGATATGTTAACTCTGACTTTAACATAGCCACTTCCGTGACCAGTGACATGCTAATTCCTCACATTAACATCATGCTAATCTCCCAGTTACATGCTCATTTCTGACTTTCACATCCTGCTAATTCTCTCACATTAACACAGCTTATTCAATGCTAAATTATTCTGTTGATATGTAAACTCCTTTGTCAAGGCGCTCTTCTCCTCCCACCCAGCTTAAAATACGCTGCCAAGCTTAGCAGTGTTTATTGGAGCCTTGTCTTTCAGACAGCTCTGTCTTCACCTGTGGACGGCTGCTTGTGTTGTGGCCGAAACGTCGTGAGAATTGTATTTTATTCAGTTTTATTTTTATTATTTTATTATTTCCCTTCTACGTAACTTTACCGAAAGAACCAAGAAGATGAATCCCTGCAGTCACGAAAGCTTTAAATGGAAATATATATGTACTAGAACCATTTCTCCCAATCATGGCCCCATTAACCAGCAGCTGGAACCTGCGTGCCAAAGGGGTTCCAAACGACATGCTGGAAGAGCCCGAGCGATGCAATGGTGCAGAACACGTTGGTCTCATCTCGAGCCAAACCCACGATGGCAGTGTTTATAGAGTGCGCGTGAACGTACCGATGGACTGCAGAATAGCCACCGTGCTGCCGGCCGCTACACCGCCACCACCAGCGGTTGCAGCCGCGGCCATCATCGACGCTGCGTAGGAGCCCGCTGTTATCCCTGCCGAGGTGAATCCCGCAGCCGAAACCGCGGTGGTGACTCCGGTGACTACAGTCGCTGCGTACCACGCACACACATCACACAGTACGTTCAACACGTAGGCTTTCGCCACTAATGTTATTCGTAAAAAAAGTTTTTTGTTTTTACATTTGTATTTACGCAATCTAACCCAAAAAACCTCGGTTATGGATATTACAGTAATGTCATGCACTTGCAGTATAAAGCTATCCTTGCACCGAGCCCAATTCATGTGTCAGGGTGACAATGCAGGCTCAACTACATTATATTAGAAAAAATTAAAGTCGGAAGAAAAAAACAACAGTTTTGCCATTTGTTCACAAAGCAATTGTGGATTAGATGGATTGTAACGATTTGGGGGTCACACTTATGGTCAATAATTGTGTTTTAATCGTGGTGAATACACAATATTGACCTCAATTATTTGTTTTGTTCAAAGTTCCGTGTATAAAAACGCAAGTGACTATTGTCACTTGGGGATGCCACCAACCCTGCATTTCCCCATGATTAGGACATTATAAGACCTGGTTTTAAGCAGTTGCATTCTAATACACCACTCAAGACTACGCATTTGCATGCAGTTATTTTATTGGGAGATGTCTTCTTCCCATGATCTGTCCCAGTTCTTTGTAGCTCAGAGGTGGACAACCTTGGTACAACTCAAAACACATTCCTGCGAAGGGAGCTGGTAGGAACGTTGGGTGGCTCGGTCAATGGCCAGGGTCAACGGCGGCGTGGTGTATTCCGCAAATATGGCCGACTGTGAGGGCGGGTACAAGCCCCACCCATCCCACCCTCACCCTCCCCACCCAGCCCCTCCCCACCCAGCCCCTCCCCACCCAGCCCCATCCCTCCCATTTTTATATGCACGACGGACGGACACAATAATCCCCTGTGGGCTGGTGGAACCAAGAGGTTCCTACCAGTAACAGTTGTATACTCAGTAAATAATGTACAGTATATACCAAAAAGAAAATTTAAGTATTATTGTTATTCGAGATACTAACATAAATTTGATAAGAATATATGCATTAGACTTATACCTTTTAGGTTGTTGTGAATATCGATTGGTACTTTCTTTCTGTTTTATGGGAAACCCCCTTTTCTGATATAATGACAAGTCAGCCCGTTCACCCGACTTAGCAGTTAGCACCATTAGATGTTCATCTCTGGGGTTACAAAAAAGTAAAGTCTACATGCACTAGCAGACCAAGGGTACCTTGAAGAACTTAAACATCGTGTTGTTGGTGCTGTGTCATCATCCATCCCTACAGCTGTGTTGGAAAACTTTTCTCAGAGTTTGAACCCCGAATTAGATTGAGCATCGTGAAAGATTGATTCGAGTGAATGATGGACGACATGTAGAAGTTTATTCATAATTCGAGAATATATAATAAATACCATTAAAATGTTAAATACATTTACAATTATAAATCAATGCTATGTATTCACGTGAAATGTATGTCAGTATCTAAAATACAAATAAAAGTAATCAACGTTATTTTTGGTCGACTCACCTGCGCCTGTCGCAGCAGCCGCAACTCCTGTTTTGATGCCGGCTGTGAACAACGACAATTATAGATGTTACAAGAGCAACCAACACAAATGCGAAGCTAATTTATTATTTTCATGTTGGTATAAAGAGCGCTGCGCGAACTCTATTACAGAGGCGACGGAGTGTGTCCCCAGCGCGTGGCATTGAATGGGCGTCGCTCATCGCTCTTGGATGTCCTGAGGCAATGGTCAGAAGTCCATATTTCTATGGCAAGAACCAGTGCGGCTGCCTTCAAAGTATGAGGTTGAAATATTCCGCTTGCGAATTCTCCAAAAGTAATGATCATGTTTGCGCAAATGCCCCGCTCTATATCTCGCACAAGGTTGGTCAGACGAAAAAAAAACAACAACATTGTGTCTCTTGGCGAGGACATTCCTGCGAAATTGTCGCCTTCACCAATTAAAACTTCTAAAAGTAACGTCCGAAAATAAGGTCGAAGACAACGCAACGGGAGTCTTTGTTGGTAGAATCGTCCGCAAAATGGGTTGCCCGTTGTTTTATATTCAAATCGGGTGCTCCTGTTCTTGCGTATTCGTGTGTATGGCAATACAGGAGCTGTTTGCTAATGTCAAAGTCTGTTAGCCACGTGAGAGCTTCAGGCGAAGAGTTTGCGGCGTTTGTCAAATTCCTCCGTTGAAGGAGAGCAGATAATGGTTTACTATATGGCCCTCCATATGTTGGCTTACATGGCCACAATCGCACTGTGGCTTGCCTTTAATTTTTAATTCATGAAGGTTTGTGCATTGGCCTGTTGATGTTTTAATGCTGTTGATGGGACACCAGCGGCTTCAAGCAAGGAATATCAAAGGCAGGAGGCTTTTGGACATTTCAGATACCACGATTTATCCAGTGACTGGGGAATGGAGATAATATTTGGGCGCAGGCCCGGGCGTACATTAAGGTGGTATCAGCCGAATAATGAGTGTTTACATGCGGGGGGGGGGGGGGGGGGACCAAATCGCCTGGGAAAAGATACACGTGCGAGGGCAAAACACTATCCCGTACACATAGAAGTGGTGGAGTCCACATTTTTAATGGCCGCCTTCTCGTGGCAAGCCAGGGCGTGGCACGTCCTCGACGCCCACGGGAAGGGGCTTTCACAATCTTCGTGTGATCTGTCTTCCACAGTGCTGGATTG
The DNA here is from genome assembly GCF_015708825.2 of Lethenteron reissneri. Classification (NCBI taxonomy): domain Eukaryota; kingdom Metazoa; phylum Chordata; class Hyperoartia; order Petromyzontiformes; family Petromyzontidae; genus Lethenteron; species Lethenteron reissneri. The sequence continues at coordinate 2,136,093 of NC_083798.1, read as the reverse complement.
TGGGCGTGCATAGCCACCACCGTCCGGCTAATGCACGCCAAGGCTGCATTAAACAATTTCTAAAGTCTCTATTGTTTCATGCAGCGCATAAACATTGAAAATGTCATGTCAAAATGATAGTTGCATACAGTTACATATCCTGCGCATAGGTACATATACGCCGAACAACACACCGGTTAGTGCTGTACTAGTGACGAATTGGCACGTTCTGTTTATGTGACAACCTTTACGTATTGGTTGTGTCGGGTGGTGGCGGGTTTTAACGACACATTTATATATTTACACGATCTAACCCAAAAACCTCTTTTATGGATATTGGTCGCGAAATCCTGCGTGTTAAACTGACTCTGACACTTAAGCGGTTGTGCTTTCGCTAAGTTGTCCCCACCTGAAGAAGGACGCTTGTGTTATGCTCGAAACGTCGTGATTTAATTTATTTTTAATTTTTTACCTACGTGACTTTACCGAAAAAACCAAAGAGTATGAATCCTTGCAGTCACGAAAACTTCAAATCTCGAATGTTACTTCGCAACATTTACAAACACATGTTTTATTCAACACAACTACAGTATGGCCAAATAGCCATCACGATGGACAGGATGGGGACGCTTCCATCCAGCAGTGCATTGGTGGTAACAACAAGTGCGTTCGGTAGTATTACTGCTAATGGGATTTATCACCCGGCATACACTGAATCTATAAACTATAAACTAAGGCTACAAAGCTGATGTGGTGTGTGCAGTCGTCTCACCGTAACTGCCCGAGATGAATGCGAAGAGAAAAACGGTTGAAAGAAGCAGGGACATTTTCGCTCGTAGCGTTCTCCGCTTGTATGACGACTATGCTCCACGCTATCGCCAAGCGTCCTATCGCCAAGCGTCCTATATATACTCACGCACGCGCACACCCCGCGCGGCGTCAGTAACGAACTGCCGCGACGTTTCTCTGAAGCGCCACGCCAATGGTGAGAAGCGCACGAGCCGGCGTTGTTTCTCGGAATGCGGCGACGTCACACTCGAAGGGGTGGGGCATGAGCTCCAGACCAATCACAGAGATCCCCCAATATGGCCTTGAACGCGCTGTGGTTGTTGTTGGGGCAAGTGCTGTTAGCGAGCAGCACCTATGAAGGTGGCACGGCGCACGAGGGGGTGGGTGGCCAGCACCACGCCCGGCCGTCTTTGTCTCCCCGGTGGCGATGTTTACACACCGCACTCGTTTAAGGCTCAGTCGACCTAGGGGAGTCCCCGGACCGGTTTAGATAATTGTCGCAGAAGTCACGTGATTTATCAATCAAGTCTATTTCCATAACACTATTTCGTGCAAGGGATGCCATTCAAAGTGCCGTAGAGATAAAAAAGAAATACATTGTTAACAGACTAAATCACAGGAAGAATAAAAGCAAAGTCCACATAAAACAAACTTGCATTATAATACATTACTATCGAAGGCATATTAGAAAAGAACACTATAAAATAATCTTACGTTAAAGCAAGTTTAAAAAGGTGAGGTTGAATCGATTTATGGGATGCTTGAGCTGATTTATATATGTGTAAAAAATACTTTTTAGTACATTAGAATTATACACTAAGTGAACATGATATGTGATAATTGTGTATATAGTCTTGTGTACGTTGTGTATAGTGTGTCCGTTGTTTATGTTGTGTACGTTGTGTATATTCATCTCCGTGGCATGGGAATGGGGTGCGAGCTGGAGGCGGCCTTGCATTCTAAATTGTTCAAGTCAAGTTAAAACACGTTGGTACAAGATGTTGATACAAGATGTTGGTACAACACGTTAGTGGCTCGGGGAAACTCCCTTGATGTAATGATTAGCACAGTCCAACCGGCCACAAGTTCAGTCAATTTGCCGAGTGCGCGCTTGAATCGTCATCCCTGCCCTTCCAGCTTGGTTGCGCCTCGCAGCTACAAGTTGGGGTCATTCCCGTGAAGGGAGAGCGATTCCGGACGCTGCCGTGAAATATGCACAGCGCACTTAACGGCGCAAGTAGCATTCGTGTGGAATGCAGTACCGGATTATCCTCGATGCAAAAGTAGCTACACATGTTGCTCCAGGCTTGGCACTTTCAAGGGCGCCGCGCTAAATGCTTTCAAGCTATCAATTCCGGTTCAGTAATTCTGCACATGCTCTATTACTATAGTACTACACTGCCTTGAACTTTTATGAACGATTGGGTGTTTAAGATTAGCGATGTGTCGTATTATCTGGCTTTATAGCACGTGACAAAACTACAATTACTTTACTATGTAAGTTTAAAAATGTATGTGTTTTAATATTTACGTAAAAAAAATAGGGCCCCTTTATAACAAATGCTACAGACACTGCACGAGCTTCATCCGGCACTGGTGGAATGGTGTAGAGCCCCGGGCTTGCAAGGGTTCTATTCCATCTTCTGGCGCGGGAGCAGAAACAATTCACATTTCTTCAACTTCCTCCCCTCTATTGTTTGGGTCTTTCGGTAAAGCCACGTACTGTAGATAGGTTCAAACAAAATAACAAAAATAACAAAAAACTACGACGATTCGATCGCAACGCAAGCGGTCGTCATCAGGCTGAATAGTTGTGTGGAAACCCTCCCCGTAGAGACGGTTAAATCTTGACTTAAAGCTTTTGTGACTGAAGGAATTCATATTCTTGGGTCTTTCGGTAAAGTTACGTGAATTTAGTCAAGATTTGGCCGCCTCTGTCCACTCAGCAGTGGAGATGGGCATACCGCTAGTGGCAGGAAGTGTGCGGTGGGTACAGATGTGGGTGTGCCACCTTGATCAGCGTGCAAGAAGCAGACTCGACATCCTCCACAGCAGAGGTTGTTCTCTCAACCTTTGTCTGCTGCTGCTGCTGCTGTTACCGCCCTTGTGGCATTTATTTTTGTTTCAAACCGAGAACCCCCACCTTTGCCCGACCCAGCACGGGTTCTGAGAGCTAACTGTAAGAATAATTAACATCAATAACTTAACCAACTTTTCGAAGTATCCTTAACTAGCTCGTAACTACAAGCGGACAACACAACATCAACGGACGCTCTGTTGCTTACATTGTTTACGATAAGTGAGTTTATCAAGGTCCATTATATCGTTCTACGTTACCAGATGGATTCAAAATGTATCGTCCTTTGACCTCTCCAGATTTGCACGTGACTTCACCAACGACTCTCGTGCATGATAGAATTGCACGCGTGTACAGACCACCCTCACGTAACCCCCTGGGAAGTGGCCACGTGCTCCCAGGGGTCCACGTAGCCACCCCGGGTGAGAATCACTGCTCCAAAGGGCCATCTCGTGCCGGCAGTGGCATGACTCAACGAGTTTCGGGGTCGCACCTTTAATTTTAGCGATTTTATTGCTCAAGTCTTTACATAGGGCCCGTAAACGGGAGACGAGTGGCCAATGGGCAAACACAAGAGCGTGCGTAGCAAACAACACGCGCACCAAAGTCACTGTTGGGAATCCACGCAGTGATAGCTTCCAAGCGCGTGGTGACGCCGTGACGGCGGATCACTCTTGTGTCGTGGCCATGGCCGTGAAGATGATGGCTCTGGGGTTGGGCACTTTGGAATTTGAGGTGCGATCCGCACACCCAGGATGATTGCTTGGGCAGTGTGGTGACTCCTCCAGGGAGCGAGGCAATTGGGGAACAGCTGGGTTTAATAAAGGAGTCATTGTTAAGGGAGATATCTCCGCCTGTATGAAGGGGGGCTGAGCCAGAGATCGGGAATTCTCTTGGGGTGTGAGTGAGCTGATACCTTGAACGTGGCTGGGTAGTGCGCTGATATAGTTTAAGATGTGTTTAGGATCATTTTTACATTAATAATAAATAAAGAATACCTGTTGGATACCGACCCAGGTGTGGTCACTAAAATGAATCGTGAGTCACCACCTCATAACACTTGGAAACCACGTAATGCCTCTGTTTGCAGTATCTTCTTCCTAGCGTTGTTCCCGCTGTGGCGCAGGGTCCGCTTTTCGGCATTGTCTTCTCCATTTGGCTCGGTCCAGGGCATCTTCGGGGGATGCGTTGACCGTCTTCACGTCTTCCTTTATTCGATCCATCATCCATCGCTTCTTCGGACGTCCGCGTGGACGGCGGCCCTCTGGCTCAATACGCATGGCAGTCTTGGCCACTGATGACTCTTCACTTCGCATCACATGGCCGTACCACCGAAGCCTTGCCTCAAGCATCTTGTCCGCAATGGGGGCCACACCAAGTCGCTTCCGAACGTCTTCGTTCCTGACACGATCCCATCGAGTGAGCCCGAGGCTCCATCTGAGCATCCTCATCTCCATGGTGTGGAGAGCTTGTTCGTGTACAGTTGTGGCTGGCCAGCACTCGGATCCATAGAGTGCCACCGGTCGGACGATGGTCTTGTATATTTTTCCCTTAAGCCTATCCGGCATTTTCCGGTCACAGAGGACTCCGGTGACTTGCCTCCATTTCATCCACGCCGCATTGACTCGTGACCTCACATCAGTCGTGATGCTACCATCTGAGCTGATGGTGGGGCCCAGGTACTTAAAGTCCGTCACTTTCTTCAGATCTTCTCCGTCAATGCTGATGGTGACGTCGGTTTGGGGGCCACACTCCATATACTCCGTCTTTTTGATGTTGAACCTCATCCCGTTTTCGTCCAAACGTTCCTTCCACAGGCGCGTTTGTCTTTCCACTTCTCTTCTCTCTTCATCTGAGAGGAGGACGTCATCCGCGTAGAGAATTGACCATGGAATGGGCGTGTGCAGGTCGGCAGTGATCGTGTCCATGCACAGTATCTATGTTATGCTATTCCAGTAGTGTTCATGCAGACTGCAATTGTGTTTCATAGTTACAGCAAATCCAATATCGATAGAGGGTTCCTGGACGACGTTGTTTGCACGGTGCCACATCTGCAGTTTGAGTCGTCACGGAAACCCCAACGTTGGAGGTTGGCAGCGCAACGGCCTTGCCCTGTGTCCACAACCTGCCAGCAATGCCCCCTGATGGCGTGGCTTGGTGAAGTCGGGTGGACGGACTGGAGGATCCCCGACAAGAAACTAATTCGGTGCTGATTCTCCCCCCCACCCCCCTCATCTCGCCAGCCAGTATCACCCAAGCAGTCCTGACGTGGCTGTCTAGACCGCAGTGGGTGTCTTGATGATGGAAGAACTTTCAGAAGGTGGATTTTGGAGATCTTCGTGCAGCGGTAGACTTGTGTTGTTGTTGATCTTCTCCAGTCATTTGCTAATTGCAGCTTTCCGAACTGCAAGCCATGGCAGAGGCACGGCAGTAACAACAATGGGCACGTTTAATACATCGCCACCGCCTTTGTCCACCCAGCAGTTAGTTGATGGGCAGAGCGCGTCTGGTGGAATAAAGTGCGTAGGTGATCCCACCTCCTCCTCATGTGCCTGGTCATCACTGAGGAGTCCATCCCAATACTCACTAGAGCTCCCTCTAGTGGAGACACTTGATGACGGAGACTTGTGTTGCCTCCGAAACGTCGTGTTTTATTTTATTTTCATTAATTTTGATGTTTTACCTACGTGACTTTACCGAAAAAACCTAAGAATATGAAACCTTGCAGTCACGAAAGCTTCAAATCTAGAAGCAATTGCACGGTTGCACCTTTTTTAGCCTTTCAACTGAGATACGAGGGAACTATTCCCACACGTGAAGTGTGGGAATAGTTCACCCTTCCAGCAGTCAAACACTTGTAGCAATGACACAGAATGCGCATCCATCATCTTACACTGACTTTGTAATCCCTCGTGTTCGCCCAGGGCCCTAGCCCTCGGCAATGCCCTAAGCAATGGCTCTGTGTCTGTGGCGATGTGTGACCGAGGCACCCGAAACGAAGCAGTCAGCTGTGAAGTCCGCCGGCTTAAATGTCTCTGGTTGGAGTAAAATCTCAGCTGTGTCGGAGGACCAGGGTCCATATCACAGGAGATGAGACTGCAATCAGGTTCGGGTGACCGAGGTTCACGGGATGTGGAAAGTTGAAGCGATTCTTCTGACGAAGCTTGTCGCATTTCACGAGCCCTTCGAGCCTCGCTCGATTCAATAAACGTATGAATGACTCTTATCTGTTACTAGCTCACTTGCCGTGCAAAGTATATGCATTATAGCGCCCCCCCCCCCCCCCCCAAAATACAAAAGTCTATTTTTATAATTTTTGCATGGTGTACAGTCTGGAGAGTATCCACATGGCAACTTTCAAGTTTGTTGCATGTTGGGAAGTATGCTCAACATTTTGAACAGACACACATTCAGAAATTTCTTTTTTATATAAATAGAGAAGCGTGTTTGTGCAGTGTGTTGCTGGCCTGTGGAGATTGTGGTCCTTTGGGGGCCGTGTTCAGCAAGCGAGCTACATTGTGTAGGCATGTATTTAGTGTGATCTCTGGCGGAAGGATGTCGTTCAAACGCTGAATCTCCTGAGTTGCAAGCGAACTCGCAGCAAACCAAACACAGCGAACATCAACGGATGCCGAAGGATGACTGATTTCACGTTGGGTGGATGGAAATGAGTGACATTTTAAAACCGCGTTAGCCGAAAAGGCAATGATGTGTTTCGCCTAAAATGTACTGTACCAGATTTGTGGTGACCGTCATTTTGACAGGCTAATACATACAACACGAACATTGATAATGCTCTAAAGCACTGTATACGATGTGGACATCGACAGTGGATGGTGTGTTCTTGCAGGTGAGACCAATGCGCAGAAAGGAAGATCCAATTGTGGACTTGCAGTGCCCTCTGGCGGTAGAGAGACGACGCCGTTCTTCACGACAGGACCGCCGGACTCTTCGTTCCCCCCCCCCCCATCAAGCGCACGACAAAAAGGCGATGTCCACACGCCCCTGTACCATCATGGCACAAAATAAATTCGCAGGTGACCTGCGTTGTGCCCAGGTACACTCCTAGCAACAGTGGCAGCGACTGGACACGTGCACCATTCTAGAGTGGCTGTGATGACGATGACCACGACGTTCGAGCACAATGATGTCAGTCGTCGGTTGTCTTTGCTGCCGTCTTCAGGAGCCCACCGATGCCACTGCTGCTGTACGCGTGGCAATTTCATGACGACAGTGATGGATGCGGGTGACGACAAGGCGCTTTGCGTCGAGGTTGTCACAATATGAATCCCCCTTCTGACTTTGCCAGATCTGGTGGCAAGGTTGCAGGTGAAGAGGAGGCACAGGGCTGACGAGCAGAGGGGATAGGATAGAGGGTGATGTTAAACGAGGTAATGGGTTGGGGAGGCAAGAGGGAGCTCAGGCGAACGGGAGGAGAGATGGCACCAAAGGCTACGGTGAGGAGACGAGGGCAGGAGGTGTCTACACGTGTCCGTTGAACTCATTTCGCACCGTGCGTAGCCAACTCCGCGCTAATCGGAGGCGCAATGCAGGATAACGACCGACCGGAGACACACAGGCACGAGAGAGGATTGCACTTCTCCGTGGAGTGACGGGCAGAATTGGGTTACGAGGTGGCTGGAGCAGGGGGGGAGGCATCAGAGGTTATGAGGAGGGAAAGAAGTTGGGAGGGGAGCCGAAGAGAAGCGGGGGGCAGCGGAGGAGTTGGAACGACCACGGGACTTGAGGAACACAGCAGAATGGATTTGGCGGAGAACCGGCCCCGTGAGGAGGGTGCGGGATTGGGGTCGGGAACGTCACGCATACAACACGAAACATGGAATGCACGCTTCAGTTAAGAGTGCTTCATTTTATTTTTTATTGCTTATTTGAGGGTACAAATTTTTATTGGAGGTGACTGAAAACTCCTCTCTGATGCAGATACCGCCACTCTCAAACGCCACTCGCAACTCCCCGCTCTAACTTTAGCAACAGGGTTATTTGCTCAACGTGTAATAACAGCGTTATATGGCCACCGATATTCGAGCAAACAACACTTAACACCCTTCTGGCTGTCACGTCCTTCTCCGTTATCTACGCGGTGACTCCCCTAACTCTGCCCTCTATCTCCGCTGACTCTCCGCCCTCTCACACTTCCCCCCTCAAACCCCTCTCCTTGTATCGGCGTTCTTCATCGCAAGGCCCGTAGGATCAATTGCAGGCCATTACACATTTAGAGAATGATTGTTGAACTGTGACAAGTCAATACATTTCTATTGCTAAAGACATCATTTGGTTCTGCTCTCGCTCGAGGGTTATATGATGAGAGCGTAAATTAAAAGGCCCCCTGCCGCCCCGATTCCACCAGTTGCTGCAGTTCCCAGTACTCCAAGTCCAATGACGCCTGCAGAAGGAAACACAAACACATCAGTGACGCGGTGCATGCCATCGCATTTTCTTGAAGTGACTTTGCCTTTCAAAACACAGCATGAATCATACGCTTAGCCATATGTGATGGTAAAAGCATTGGCAAATAGGTTCGGAAACGAATGTCCTGATTGGGAAGATGGAAGCCTGCCTGTGTATTGAAACCCATGCAGAACAGGGGGAGAACAGACAAACTCCACACAGAAAGGCACCCGAGTCAGGCATCGAGCCCAGGTCCTTGTTGTTGTGAAGGTACACATGTTACCACTGCGCCAGCCTGCTCCCCAAGTACCGATATATATATGTACTAGAACCATTTCTCCCAATTAACGAGCAGCTAGAACCTGCTTGCCAAAGGGGTTCCAAACGGCATGCTGGAAGACCCCGAGCGATGCAATGGTGCAGAACACGTTGGTCTCATCTCGAGCCAAACCCACGACGGCAGTGTTTATAGAGAGCGCGTGAACGTACCGATGGACTGCAGAATAGCCACCGTGCTGCCGGCCGCTACCCCCCCACCGGCAGCAGTTGCAGCCGCGGACATCATCGACGCTGCGTAGGTGCCCGCTGCTATCCCCCCCGAGGTGAATCCCGCAGTCGAAACCGCGGTGGTGACTCCGGTGACTGCAGTCGCTGCGTACCACGCACACACATCACACAGTACGTTCAACACGTAGGCTTTCGCCACTAATGTTATTCGTAAAAAAGTTTTTTGTTTTTACTAATTGGCTGCGTCTGGTGGTGGCGGGTTTAACTACATTTATATTTACGCAATCTAACCCAAAAAACCTCGATTATGGATATTACAGTAATGTCATGCACTTGCATTATAAAGCTATCCTTGCACCGAGCCCAATTCATGTGTCAGGGTGACAATACAGGCTCAATTACATTATATTAGAACATTTTTAAAGTTGGAAGAGAAAAACAACAGTTTTGCCATTTGTTCACAAAGTAATTGTGGATTAGATTAATTGTTACGATTTGGGGGTCACAGTTCTGGTCAATAATTGTGTTTTAATCTTGGTGAATACACAATATTGACCTCAATTATTTGCTTTATTCAAAGTTCCGTGTATAAAAACGCAAGTGACTATTGTCACTTGGGATTGCCACCTGCCCTGCATTTCCCCATGATTAGGACATTATAAGACCTGGTTTTAAACAGTTGCATTCTAATACACCACTCAAGACTACGCATTTGCATGCAGTTATTTTATTGGGAGATGTCTTCTTCCCATGATCTGTCCCAGTTCTATGTAGCTCAGAGGTGGACAACCTTGGTATAACTCAAAACACATTCCTGCGGAGGGAGCTGGTAGGAACGTTGGGTTGCTCGGTCAATGGCCAGGGTCAACGGCGGCGTGGTGTATTCCGCAAATATGCCCAACTGTGAGGGCGTGCACAAGCCGGCGTGAGTAGGTTAAACGTTGAGTTTTATAAGGGCACCACGGGGTGACCAGCCCCTCCCCACCCAGCCCCACCCCTCCCACCCCCCACCCAGCCCCACCCTCCCCACCTAGCCCCTACCCACCCTCCCCTCTCCACCCAGCCCCACCCCTCCCATTTTTTGATGCACGACGGACGGACACAATAATCCCCTGTGGGCTGGTGGAACCAGGAGGTTCCTACCAATAACAGTTGCATACTCAGTAAATACTGTACAGTACAGGGGCGGTTTCTTCATTAGGGCGATTGGGCGACGCACCACCAATGTCATTCAACCACAGAGTTTCGCGAGCCGTCACTGTGCCTCTGGATATAGTCCAATCAGCGTCATGCTACGTTCTGTGGAGTACCGCCTCTTTTTGGGCGATTTCACTCCGGCTGAGAATCGCCCCGAGTGGCCCCATAGACTTACATTCAAAGATGTTTTTTTTCGAACGGCGGGCGCTGCAATGCATTCTCTATGGCTTCCGGGAGGGCTCGCACTAAAGTGCTTACGTCATCACACGTAAGCACGTTTCATCCAACAATATTTTTTGTCGCCACCTAGTGGAATCTTTAATAAAAGAAACTGAGTGGATTGTAATAATAGTGAGTATAGAAACAAACAAGATGTATTGTAAGAGTCACTTTATTTAGTATTAATATTAAAGAAGTGAAGTTGCCTTTACATGCTTAAGCTGTTAATTTATCCATTGCATGGGTGGACCTTATCCTTATCAATCATCCAGACATTTGCCCCCCCTGAGAGATTTTGCAGGAGCCGCCACTGGTACAGTATATACCATGCATTAGACGTATAGGTTTTAGGTTGTTGTGAATATCGATTGGTACTTTCTTTCTGTTTCGTGGGAAACCCCCTTTTCTGATATAATGACAAGTCAACCCGTTCACCCGACTTAACACCATCATATGTTCATCTCTGGGGTTACAAAAAAGTAAAGTCTACACTAGCAAACCAAGGATACCTTGAAGAACTTAAACATCGTGTTGTTGGTGATGTGTCATCATCCATCCCTACAGCTGTGTTGGAAAACTTTTCTCAGAGTATGAACCCCGAATTAGATTGATCATCGTGAAAGATTGATTCGAGTGAATGATGGACGACATGTAGAAGTTTATTCATAATTCGAGAATATATAATAAATACCATTAAAATGTTAAATACATTTACAATTATAAATCAATGCTATGTATTCACGTGAAATGTATGTCAGTATCTAAAATACAAATAAAAGTAATCAACGTTATTTTTGGTCGACTCACCTGCGCCTGCCGCAGCAGCAGCCACCATTCCTAATATGATCCCGGCTGTGAATGGCAATTATAAATGTTACAAGAGCAACCAACACAAATGCGAAGCAAATTTATTATTTTCATGTTGGTATAAAGAGCGCTGCGCGAACTCTATTAGAGAGGCGACGGAGTGTGTCCCCAGCGCGTGGCATTGAATGGGCGTCGCTCATCGCTCTTGGACGTCCTGACGCAATGAGCAGCAGTTCATATTTCTATGGCAGGAACCAGTTTAACCAGACAAACACCGTATATAGCACACTATGGACTCTATCTGTATATGTGCACGACTGTATTAGGTTTCGTCATGGAATACACAACGTTCAAGATGATTATTTCTGACCAGTTCAGACAAAGTGGCTGCAGCCCAGCCGCTGGCTTAACAGCGCAGCTGCCTTCAAATTATGAGGCTGAAATATTCCGCTTGCGAATTCCCCAAAAGTAATTATCATATTATTGGTTCTTTCGGTAAAGTCACGGAGAAGGGAAATAATACAATAATAAATATTCCCACGACGTTTCGTGAGAATTTAATAGATTTTTATTATTTTATTGTTTCCCTTCTACGTGACTTTACCGAAATAACCAATAATATGAATCCCTGCAGTCACGAAAACTTTAAATCAGCAATTGTCATGTTTGCGAAAATGTCCCGCTCTATATCTCGCACAAGGTTGGTCAGACGAAAAAAAAACAACAACATTGTGTCTCTTGGCGAGGACATTCCTGCGAAATTGTCGCCTTCCCCAATTATAACTTCTAAATGTAACGTCCGAAAATAAGGTCGAATACAACGCAACGGGAGTCTTTGTTGGTAGAATCGTCCGCAAAATGGGTTGCCCGTTGTTTTATATTCAAATCAGTTGCTCCTGTTCTTGCGTATTCGTGTGTATGGCTGTTTGTCAATGTCAAGGTCTGCTAGCCACGAGAGAGCTTCAGGGGAAGAGTTTGCAGAGTTTGTCCAATTCCTCAGTTGAAGGAGAGCAGATAATGGTTTACTATATGGCCCTCCATATGTTGGCTTACATGGCCACAATCGCACTGTAGCTTGCCTTTAATTTTTAATTCATGAAGGTTTGTGCATTGGCCTGTTGATGTTTTAATGCTGTTGATGGGACACCAGCGGCTTCAAGCAAGGAATGTCAAAGGCAGGAGGCTTTTGGACATTTCAGATACCACGATTGATCCAGTGAGTGGGGAATGGAGATAATATTTGGGCGCAGGCACGGGCGTACAGAAATAATAATTCAACTTGCAATGCACACAACATGTACTCACTCTCCAAGCGAGAACTCAGAGGCGCGAGGAGGAACCACAGACAAGCAGACATGCTGTACCCACTCGGTGAGCCGGTGCCAACAATTGCTCAAGCTCTGCAGCCCTCTATACATTAAGGTGGTATCAGCCGAATAATGAGTGTTTACATGCGGGGGGAGGGGACCAAATCGCCTGGGGGTAAGATACACGTGCGAGGGAAAACACTATCCCGTACACATAGAAGTGGTGGAGTCCACATTTTTAATGGCCGCCTTCTCGTGGCAAGGCAGGGCGTGACACGTCCTCGACGCCCACGGGAAGGGGCTTTCACAATCTTCGTGTGATCTGGCTTCCACAGTTCTGGATTGTGGGCGTGCATAGCCACCACCGTCCGGCTAATGCACGCCAAGGCTGCATTAAACAATTTCTAAATTCTCTATTGTTTCATGCAGCGCATAAACATTGATAATGTCATGTCAAAATGATAGTTGCATACAGTTACATATCCTGCGCATAGGTACATATACGCCGAACAACACACCGGTTAGTGCTGTACTAGTGACGAATTGGCACGTTCTGTTTATGTGACAACCTTTACGTGTTGGCCGTGTCGGGTGGTGGCGGGTTTTAACGACACATTTATATATTTACACGATCTAACCCAAAAACCTCTATTATGGATGATATTGGTCGCGAAATCCTGCGTGTTAAACTGACTCTGACACTTAAGCGGTTGTGCTTTCGCTAAGTTGTCCCCACCTGAAGAAGGACGCTTGTGTTACGCCCGAAACGTCGTGATTTCATTTATTTTAATTTTTTACCCACGTGACTTTACCGAAAAAACCAAAGAGTATGAATCCTTGCAGTCACGAAAACTTCAAATCTCGAATGTTACTTCGCAACATTTACAAACACATGTTCTATTCAACACAACTACAGTATGGTCAAATAGCCATCACGATGGACAGGATGGGGACGCTTCCATCCAGCAGTGCATTGGTAACAACAAGTGCGTTAGGTAGTATTACTGCTCATGGGGTTTATCACCCGGCATACACTGAATCTATAAACTATAAACGAAGGCTACAAAGCTGATGTGGTGTGTGCAGTCGTCTCACCGTAACTGCCCGAGATGAATGCGAAGAGAAAAATGGTTGTAAGAAGGCGGTTCATTGTCGATCGTTGGGTTCTCCACCTGTATGATGAAGATGCTCCACGCTATCGCCAAGCGTCCTATATATATACTCACACACGCGCACGCGCACGCCCCGCGCGGCGTCAGAAACAAACTACCGCGACGTTTCTCTGAAGCGCCACGCCAATGGTGAGAAGCGCACGAGACGCACCAGACGACGTTGTTTCTCGGAATGCGGCGACGTCACACTCGAAGGGGTGGGGAGACCAATCACAGAGATCCCCCAATATGGCCTTTAACGCGCTGTGGTTGTTGTTGGAGCAAGCGCTGTTAGCGAGCACCTATGAAGGTAGCACGGCGCACGAGAGGGTGGGTGGCCAGCACCACGCCCGGCGGGCTTTGTCTCCCCAGTGACGATGTTTACACACACCGCACCAGGTACTCGTTTAAGGCTCAGTCGACCTAGGGGAGTCCCCGGACCGGTTTAGATAATAGTCGCAGAAGTCACGTGATTTATCAATCAAGTCTATTTCTATAACACTATTTCGTGCAAGGGATGCCATTCATTGTTAACAGACTAAATCACAAGAAGAATAAAAGCAAAGTGCACATAAAACAAACTTGCATTATAATAAATTACTATCGAAGGCATATTAGAAAAGAACACTATGAAATCTTAAGTTAAAGCAAGTTTAAAAAGGTGAGGTTGATATTCTTAGGTTTTTTTCGGTAAAAGTCACGTGTTCTGAGAGCTAACTGTAAGAATAATTAACATCAATAGCTTAACCAACTTTGCGAAGTATCCTTAACTAGCTCGTAACTGCAAGCGGACAACACAAAATAAACGGACGCTCTGTTGTTTACATTGTTTACGATAAGTGAGTTTATCAAGGTCCATTATATCGTTCTACGTTACCAGATGGATTCAAAATGTAGCGTTATTTGACGTCTCCAGATTTGCACGTGACTTCACCAACGACTCTCGTGCATGATAGAATTGCACGCGTGTACAGACCACCCTCACGTAACCCCCTGGGAAGTGGCCACGTGCTTCCAGGGGTCCGCGTAGCCACCCCGGGTGAGAACCACTGCTCCAAAGGGCCATCTCGTGCCGGCAGTAGCATGAGTCAATGAGTCAATGGTATAGTGTATAGCATATTGTATAATAATAAATAGTATTAAAGTGTAATGTTTAATACAATGTATAAGGGTGGGGGGGGGGGAGTGAAGAGGACGTGAAACTTTGATGAATTTACCTCAGAGTCGCGTGTTAATGCGTGCGCATATTTTTAACGGGAATTAAAAATTAAAAATGTCGTCCATCCCGCAGCGAATGCGTTGCTACCCGTTGCCAGGGGCAACCGCCGTCCAATGAAACTGCGTATGGTCCGGCGACACACACACACACAGACACACAGACAGACAGACAAACAGACAAACAGATTTGCGATTTTATATATATAGACTAGCATAAGTACCCGGCGTTGCCCGGGTGAAAAATATATTTCTTAATAACCTTACATATATACACAGATGGGCTGCTACCCCTGCCCCCCCCCCCCCAGCCACAATCTCCTTGGCCGCTGTGCAGTAATATGTACGGCCTATAGTGTGGTGGGGTGTCGAGGCCTAGTACCGTGCAGAGCCTCCGGCCTTGCCTAAATTGCCCACCCGGCGAGGCTGGCTTTTAAAAATATTTCAAAACTACTCTTAATAATGTAACTGCAGTGCGTACTGACTGTGGTGGTACCTGCTTTCACTGCAGCAGTGCATACTGTGGTGGTACCTGCTATGATTACACCAGTACATGCTGACTCTATAGCAGTATTTATGGACTGTATAGCACAAAGTACTCACCTGTCAGAGTGGCGTGGTGAGGCCTAGTCCCGTGCAGAGCCTCCGGCCTCGCCTAAATTGGCCACCCGGCTGAGGCTGGGTACTGGGGCCGCTACCCACCCCCCCCCCCCCCCGCGCTACAATAATACTGTCTAATCGCTATAATTTTATTATCTACCGACCCTATAATAGTAATTGCACACATTGTGGTGGGGGGGGAGTGAAGAGGACGTGAAACTTTGATGAATTTACCTCAGAGTCGCGTGTTAATGCGTGCGCATATTTTTAACGGGAATTAAAAATGGCGTCCACCCCGCAGCGAATGCGTCGCTACCCGTTGCCAGGGGCAACCGCCGTCCAATGAAACTGCGTATGGTCCGGCGACACACAGACAGACAGACAGATTTGCGATTTTATATATATAGATATACAGCAGTGTGGTATACAATTGGGTGGGTAGAATAATACATAGTGTAATATTACACTATGTATTATTCTAAGACATAGGGTAGTGTATAGTAATACAGTATACAATGTAATACTATGTAGTTTATACTTTAGCTTTTTAAGTTGTTGTCTAGTTACTGCAGCTACATACTATTAACATTCCTTCCCTTTGATGCTGCTAATCCTGCATAATGCATGGGCATTATGCAGAATTAGCATTTCACAAATAGCACATATCGCATTCCTGCATTTCCCATAAATATGCTAAATTCCTCTTGAAATGCAGATTATTTTGTCAATGCGCATCCCAGCATCAATAGTCGCTCCAAGCCTGGGGCGGGCCATTCAGACTCTGTCTACTTGACAGACCTGTTCTCCACCTGAAGACAGCTGCTTGCGTTGTGGCCGAAACGTCGTGAGAATTATTTTATTATGTTTATTTTTATTATTTTATTATTTTCCTTCTACGTGACTTTACCGAAAGAACCAAGAAAATGTATCCCTAACTAGCTCGTAACTGCAAGCAGACAACACAACATCAACAGACGCTCTGTTGTTTACATTGTTTACGATAAGTGAGTTTATCAAGGTCCATTATATCGTTCTACGTTACCAGATGGATTCAAAATGTATCGTCCTTTGACGTCTCCAGATTTGCACGTGACTATTCACCAACGACTCTCGTGCATGATAGAATTGCACGCGTGTACAGACCACCCTCACGTAACCCCCTGGGAAGTGGCCACGTGCCCACAGGGGTCCGCGTAGCCACCCCGGGTGAGAACCACTGCTCCAAAGGGCCATCTCGTGCCGGCAGTAGCATGAGTCAACGAGTCAATGGTATAGTGTATATCATATTGTTTAATAATAAATAGTGTTAAAGTGTAATGTTTAATACAATGTATAAGGTAATATATAGTATCGAAATTGTATAGTGAATATACAGCAGTGTGGTATACAGTTGGGTGGGTAGAATAATACATAGTGTAATATTACACTATGTCTACACTACCCTATGTCTTAGAATAATACATAGTGTAATATTACACAGAATAATACATAGTGTAATATTAGAATAATACATAGTGTAATATTACACTATGTATTATTCTAAGACATAGGGTAGTGTATAGTAATACAGTATACAATTTAATACTATGTAGTTTATACTTTGTAGTTTAGTTACTGCAGCTACATACGATTAACATTCCTTCCCTTTATTAATGCTACCCCTATCCCCTCCCTATGTAGTTTATACTTTAGCTTTTTACGTTGTTGTTTAGTTACTGCAGCTACATACTATTAACATTCATTCCCTTTGATGCTGCTAATCCTGCATAATGCATGGGCATTATGCAGGATTAGCATTTCACAAATAGCACTAATCGCATTCCTGCATTGCTCATAATATGCTAAATTCCTCTTGAAATGCAGATTATTTTGCCAATGCGCAACCCAGCATAAATAGTCGCTCCAAGCCTGGGGCGTGCCATTCAGATTCTGTCTACTTGACAGACCTGTTCTCCACCTGAGCGATTTCATTGCTCAAGTCTTTACATAGCGCCCGTAAACGAGAGTCGAGTGGCCAATGGGCAAATACAAGAGCGTGCGTAGCAAGCAACACGCGCACCAAAGTCACTGTTGGGAATCCACGCAGAGATAGCTTCCAAGCGCGTGGTGACGCCGTGACGGCGGATCACTCTTGTGTCGTGGCCATGGCCGTGAAGATGATGGCTCTGGGGTTGGGCACTTTGGAATTTGAGGTGCGATTCGCACACCCAGGATGATTGCTTGGGCAGTGTGGTGACTCCCTCAGTGAGTGAGGCAATTGAGGGACAGCTGGGTTTAATAAAGGAGTCATTGTTAAGGGAGAGATCTCCGCCTGTATGAAGGGGGGCTGAGCCAGAGATCGGGAATTCTCTTGGGGGGTGAGTGAGCTGATACCTTGAACGTGGCTGGGTAGCGCGCTGATATATTTAAAAATGTATTCTAGATTTGAAGCTTTCGTGACTGCAAGGATTCATATTCTTAGGTTTTTTTTCGGTAAAGTCACGTAGGTAAAACATAAACATTAATAAAATTAATATTTTATATTATTTTATTTTATTTTTATTAATTTTGATGTTTTACCTACGTGACTTTACCGAAAAAAACCTAAGATTAATTAAAAAATGTGTTTAGGATACCTTTAACATTAATAATAAATAAAGAATACCTGTTGGATACCGAACCAGGTGTGGCCCCTAAAATGAATTGTGAGTCACCACCTCATAACACTTGGAAACCACGTAATGCCTTTGTTTGCAGTATCTATGTTATGCTATTCCAGTAGTGTTTATGCAGACTGCAATTGTGTTTCATAGTTACAGCAAATCCAATATCGATAGAGGGTTCCTGGACGACGTTGTTTGCACGGTGCCACATCTGCAGTTTGAGTCGTCACGGAAACCCCAACGTTGGAGGTTGGCAGCGCAACGGCCTTGCCCTGTGTCCACAACCTGCCAGCAATGCCCCCTGATGGCGTGGCTTGGTGAAGTCGGGTGGACGGACTGGAGGATCCCCGTCAAAGAACTGATTCGGTGCTGATTCCCCCCCCCCCCTCATCTCGCCAGCCAGTATCACCCAAGCAGTCCTGACGTGGCTGTCTAGACTGCAGTGGGTGTCTTGATGATGGAAGAACTTTCAGAAGGTGGATTTTGGAGATCTTCGTGCAGCGTTAGACTTGTGTTGTTGTTGATCTTCTCCAGTCACTTGCTAATTGCAGCTTTCCGAACTGCAAGCCATGGCCGAGGTACGGCAGTAACAACAATGGGCACGTTTAATACATCGCCACCGCCTTTGTCCACCCAGCAGTTAGTTGATGGGCAGGGCGCGTCTGGTGGAATAAAGTGCGTAGGTGATCCCACCTCCTCCTCATGTGCCTGGTCATCACTGAGGAGTCCATCCCAATACCCACTAGAGCTCCCTCTAGTGGAGACACTTGGGATAGCAGTGGCGTGAACAAGCAATTGCACGGTTGCACCTTTTTAAATCCTTTATATTAAGTTCGCTTGCTTGCTTGCTTGCGTGCTTGCTTGCTTGCTTGCGTGCTTGCTTGCTTGCTTAGGACCGTGCAAATCTTTCGCACGTTTTTTTAACCCACTTCCCGTGATCCAATCGAGCTGACATTTTGCACACAGACTCGTTGTGCGAGACAATTAATGTTCGTGAAAAATTTGTTTAAAAATGTTACACTGTTTAGGGAAAACAAATTAAATATTTAATTACAAATTGCTTAATACTGGCAGACAATCATCTGACCCATAGGTGGCAGCCATCTCAAGCCAGAGGACGAGAAGACTCTAGCCGCCCGTTTCAAAGACCAATGTGGGCTGGGTTGTGGCCCATTGAACACGCATATAAAGGATTTATAGTGAAAAACTTTGTTTTTACGGGTAAATTTTTAGCCTTTCAACTGAGAAACGAGAGCAAATTTACCACGCAGGGACTTCGTCCGCCATGCCACGTGAAGTGTGGGAATAGTTCACCCTTCCAGGAGTCAAACACTTGTAGCAATGACACAGAATGCGCATCCATCATCTTACACTGACTTTGTAATCCCTCGTGTTCGCCCAGGGCCCTAGCGCTCGGCAATGCCCTAAGCAATGGCTCTGTGGCGATGTGTGACCGAGGCACCCGAAACGAAGCAGTCAGCAGTGAAGTCCGCCGGCTTAAATGTCTCTAGTTGGAGTAAAATCTCAGCTGTGTCGGAGGACCAGGGTCCATATCACAGGAGATGAGACTGCAATCAGGTTCGGGTGACCGAGGTTCACGGGATGTGGAAAGTTGAAGCGATTCTTCTGACGGAGCTTGTCGCATTTCACGAGCCCTTCGAGCCTCGCTCGATTCAAGAAACGTATTAATGACTCTTATCTGTTACCAGCTTTACTACCCGGCTTCGCCCGGGACTTGGATTCACCACGCCCGGCCGCCTTTGTCTCACCAGTGGCGATGTTCACACACCACACCAGTTACTCGTTTGAGGCTGAGTCGACCTAGGGGATGCCCAGGACCGGTTCAAATAATCGTCACCGGAGGTGGCCCTGAGCGGGAATCGAACTCGGGTCGCCGGGTTCGTAGCGCAGCGCAGCACGCTAACCACTACACCACCGCTCCCCTCACGCACACACACGCGCGTCCACAGGTACACACACACGCGCTTGCTGCAGACACACACAACTTTCAGGGTGCGTACGGCAGTAAACGACTCAAATAATAAACCAATGCTTGCGCTTAGAAAGCCGTAGACCTGCAACACATTTGTATGGCACTGTACCCGCTTCAGTATACGGGTCACATGACATGTGCTGTTACAGCTCACATGCCGTGCAAAGTATATGCATTATTGCGCCCCCCCCCCAAAAAAATACTAAAGTCTATTTTTTTACAATTTTTGCATGGTGTATAGTCTGGAAAGTTCCCACATGGCAACTTTCAAGTTTGTTGCATGTCGGGTAGTATGCTAAACATTTTGAACAGACACACATTCACGAATTTCCCTTTTATATATATAGAGAAGCGTGTTTGTGCAGTGTGTTGCTGGCCGGTTGAGGTTGTGTTCCTTTGGGGGTCGTGTTCAGCAAGCGAGCTACATTGTGTAGGCATGTTTTTAGTGCGATCTCTGGCGGAAGGATGTCGTTCAAACGCTCGATCTCGCGAGTTGCAAGCGAACTCGCAGCAAACCAAACACAGCGAACATCAACGGATGCCGAAGCATGACCGACTCCCAATGCCGCAGAGCTCCTCGTCCTTGGTTATGGAGTCACTGATTGCACGATGATATTTCGTCTATTGGTGAAGTGAACGTCAAACAAGTGTACAGCAATGAGAGAAGATGTGGCGCTGCAAAGCGTGGTCGAGCAAGGAGGGATACATTATGATACAGTAATGTAAAGTAGGTATCCACCTCCATATTACACGGACTCATTGAGCTGAATTGGATTCCTCAATTCCATCTGTGCGGCGAAGAATTGATTATCGTCACCGCTCGCCAGCGAGTGGCGGTGACGTCACCACGGCGCTTGTGCCAGGCTAGGTGCACCTCGAGGCCACGTGAAGTGTGGAATGCTCACTGCTGGCAGGAGGTCACGGAACAGACCCAGGTGCCATGGGTTCACTGGCTTGATATTACCGGCAGACGCATCAACCTGTGCTCCCCACTGCGCACAAACACCACACCAGGTGACTTGATTGTTTACGGCGCAGTAATTTATTTAGGCTTTCTCCAAATTCCGGCTGACTCGAGCGCAGTTTTCACAAGTTGTGTTGGCCCTGTCAGCTGGTCGTTGTAAGTGTGCGTGGACATACTGCGGGGTGAAGTTTGTTGTCCTGAGCCAAGTTCACACTCCCACCACTGGGAGGCAGCCTGCAACCGTTGTTTCAAGATTGCAGTGTCGTGTGGATTGCAGCGTCGTGCGGGTTGGAGACTGCCAATTCAGGAAGCCTATACGATGTTTTTTGAGTGCCAATTAGGTGCACCGAATACCACCTGAACCAGTTAGGTTTCAAAGTGGTTTTGAAAAGTTCGGTTCTGGTGAACGATTTGCTAAAATTCCGATTCAACCGGTTCATTTTGCATATTTGCAACAAATGTGTAAACAAAAAAACACCTCCCATGAAGCTTAAACGCAGAGACAAACTGGATTGAAAATGTCCATTGTTATTGTGGACCACAGGAGGTCCCAATGTGATGTCCATGCCACGTGATGGTAGGATCATCGCGTTAGCCACAAAATACTCGACACATTTTGCATCGTCTGTAACTAGAACATATTAAGCCTTGTGGATAGATTCATAATTGTGTATTCAGTGGTATATTTGGGATGGAGTGGTGGTGCAGTGGTTAGGGCACTGTGGTATGAACCCACCAACTGATTCTCAGCCAAAGCTAACATCACTGGTCCTGGGTACCCCCCCCCCATCACAAACGTATCCTGACTGCCCAGCGTGGTGAAGTATGGTCAACAACCCCCATGACGAACCACAATCATAAAATAAGTATTTCACCCGTAATGAGAACAGCTCTCCCTTGCCATGTTTGTCTAGAAAGTCTAGAATTTGCAGTGCAAGTTGCTCGGGGTCTGTCGTCTTGATTTATGTTAGAGACTCGATGTGAGCTATCAAGAAACGAACTATGGATTGCATCCCCTAAAGCAGTTACAGCTCTGCCTCTCAGAAACAGGGAGCACACAATTCATGACTAAGATGCCATGTTAGTGAAATGGTATATGTTCCAGCAGTGGTCATAAAATATAAATGCTCTAGTAATTACACCTTCGCTTGCAATGATTTATTTGTGTCAGTCTCTTTCAACGGTGAAGTGAAACGGCTGATTTACCACATCGGCATGTCTGCACCGTTACCCAGATTCATGTATAGATTTTCTCAAACGCAAGCAATTTCAGCTAATTCAGGAGCCCTTTACCAGCAGCAGAACTGATAATATTTTAATTTCTAAAATCCGAGATAAACGGGCTTGTATTTGTGACGATGAGTAAGCGTGTTCACAGCCAAGTGAGAGCCCAATGAGGCACTGGGCTCGATTCGTGGAACGATTTTGCCGTCGTTTTGCAGACAGCCACGTTCGCGGAAATTCACGCACGGACGATTCCATACAAAACGCGCCTACCTATTCTACCAAGGCCACAACTGTGGAGTGTTCCAAAGAAGCAGTTGGGGGGGGGGGGGGGGGTTAGGGCAAGGTCCGGGCAAAGCCAACGGGTGGTCAAGGATTCTGCACAAGTGCTGAATCGTTGTTCTGTCCCCGTGCGAGAGTCACTCTGATCGCGGTGCGCGTGCGGAGGAGGGCAAAGTGGTGCTCCACTCTGCACGATTCGCGCTCGAGTTGTTCCACCCGTGAGTGTGTGTGGGCACAATGACACGTGAGTGTGTGTGGGCACAATGACACGTGAGTGTGTGTGTGGGCACAATGACACGTGTGTGTGTGTGGGCACAATGACACGTGGGTGTGTGTGTGGCACAATGACACGTGTGTGTGTGTGGGCACAATGACACGTGTGTGTGTGGCACAATGACACGTGAGTGTGTGTGGGCACAATGACACGTGTGTGTGTGTGGGCACAATGACACGTGTGTGTGTGTGGCACAATGACACGTGAGTGTGTGTGGGCACAATGACACGTGGGTGTGTGTGTGGGCACAATGACACATGGGTGTGTGTGGGCACAATAACACGAGTGTGTGTGTGGGCACAATGACACGTGAGTGTGTGTGGGCACAATAACACGTGAGTGTGTGTGTGGGCACAATGACACGAGTGTGTGTGTGGGCACAATAACACGTGAGTGTGTGTGTGGGCACAATGACACGTGAGTGTGTGTGGGCACAATAACACGTGTGTGTGTGTGGGCACAATGACACGTGAGTGTGTGTGGGCACAATAACACGTGTGTGTGTGTGGGCACAATGACACGTGTGTGTGTGTGTGGGCACAATGACACGTGTGTGTGTGTGGGCACAATGACACGTGTGTGTGTGTGGGCACAATGACACGTGTGTGTGTGTGGGCACAATGACACGTGAGTGTGTGTGGGCACAATGACACGTGTGTGTGTGTGGGCACAATGACACGTGAGTGTGTGTGGGCACAATGACACGTGAGTGTGTGTGGGCACAATGACACGTGAGTATGTGTGGGCACAATGACACGTGCGTGTGTGGGGGCACAATGACACGTGAGTGTGTGGCACAATGACACGTGAGTGTGTGTGGGCACAATGACACGTGTGTGTGTGTGGGCACAATGACACGTGTGTGTGTGTGGCACAATGACACGTGAGTGTGTGTGGGCACAATGACACGTGGGTGTGTGTGTGGGCACAATGACACGTGAGTGTGTGTGGGCACAATGACACGTGGGTGTGTGTGTGGGCACAATGACACATGGGTGTGTGTGGGCACAATAACACGAGTGTGTGTGTGGGCACAATGACACGTGAGTGTGTGTGGGCACAATAACACGTGAGTGTGTGTGTGGGCACAATGACACGAGTGTGTGTGTGGGCACAATAACACGTGAGTGTGTGTGTGGGCACAATGACACGTGAGTGTGTGGGCACAATAACACGTGTGTGTGTGTGGGCACAATGACACGTGAGTGTGTGTGGGCACAATAACACGTGTGTGTGTGTGGGCACAATGACACGTGTGTGTGTGTGTGGGCACAATGACACGTGTGTGTGTGTAGGCACAATGACACGTGTGTGTGTGTGGGCACAATGACACGTGTGTGTGTGTGGGCACAATGACACGTGAGTGTGTGTGGGCACAATGACACGTGTGTGTGTGTGGGCACAATGACACGTGAGTGTGTGTGGGCACAATGACACGTGAGTGTGTGTGGGCACAATGACACGTGAATATGTGTGGGCACAATGACACGTGCGTGTGTGGGGGCACAATGACACGTGAGTGTGTGTGGGCACAATGACACGTGAGTGTGTGTGTGGGCACAATGACACGTGGGTGTGTGTGTGGGCACAATGGCACGTGCGTGTGTGTGTGGGCACAATGACACGTGGGTGTGTGTGTGGGCACAATGACACGTGGGTGTGTGTGTGGCACAATGACACGTGGGTGTGTGTGTGGGCACAATGACACGTGGGTGTGTGTGTGGGCACAATGACACGTGGGTGTGTGTGTGGGCACAATGGCACGTGCGTGTGTGTGTGGGCACAATGACACGTGCGTGTGTGTGTGGGCACAATGACACGTGAGTGTGTGTGTGGGCACAATGACACGTGAGTGTGTGTGGGCACAATGACACGTGTGTGTGTGTGTGTGGGCACAATGACACGTGAGTGTGTGTGTGGGCACAATGACACGTGAGTGTGTGTGTGGGCACAGTGACACGTGCGTGTGTGTGTGGGCACAATGACACGTGTGTGTGTGTGTGGGCACAATGACACGTGAGTGTGTGTGGGCACAATGACACGTGCGTGTGTGGGGGCACAATGACACGTGAATGTGTGTGGGCACAATGACACGTGGGTGTGTGTGTGGGCACAATGACACGTGTGTGTGTGTGGGCACAATGACACGTGAGTGTGTGTGTGGGCACAATGACACGTGCGTGTGTGGGGGCACAATGACACGTGAATGTGTGTGGGCACAATGACACGTGGGTGTGTGTGTGGGCACAATGACACGTGTGTGTGTGTGTGGGCACAATGACACGTGCGTGTGTGGGGGCACAATGACACGTGAATGTGTGTGGGCACAATGACACGTGGGTGTGTGTGTGGGCACAATGACACGTGTGTGTGTGTGTGGGCACAATGACACGTGTGTGTGTGTGGGCACAATGACACGTGAGTGTGTGTGTGGGCACAATGACACGTGGGTGTGTGTGTGGGCACAATGACACGTGTGTGTGTGTGTGTGGCACAATGACACGTGTGTGTGTGTGTGTGTGGGCACAATGACACGTGCGTGTGTGTGTGGGCACAATGACACGTGGGTGTGTGTGTGTGGCACAATGACACGTGCGTGTGTGTGTGGGCACAATAACACGTGCGTGTGTGTGGGCACAATGACACGTGAGTGTGTGTGTGGGCACAATGACACGTGTGTGTGTGTGGGCACAATGACACGTGTTTGTGGGCACAATGACACGTGAGTGTTAGCATGGTGACTGCTGCTGCGGCTGCGGCTGACGATGATGACAATGAGGAGGAGGAGATACGCTTTGCCCCGAAGATTCTCGCAGCACCGAGCGCTGCAACATACGGGAGGAAACTCGGTTACCTGGAGGAAAGCCGTGATCATAGAGGGCATGACTCAAACATAGAGGATACGACTCAAACATCAAATTGCCGGTGGGGTATTGTGGCAGGACACCCTGCAGCCCAGTGCATTTGGGATCGACAAACCCACGCCTCAAAGTGATAGAGTACGTGCTCTTGATGCATCGGACACCCATTCAAGCCTGAGTCGACCGAGAAGAGGCTCGCAACAAGTTCTGATACCACTCACCACTTGCGTACGCTCTGACTAACTAAACTCGAGTTTCTGCATTCATATTGTTGTGCACCAACAAATACGCTCCTCACATTATACACAAAACAGCGCCATGTGCACATCTACGTACAAAACAAACAACGATCCCCGTTTCGCCTTAAAAAAACTGTTGGGGCAAGTGCTGTTTGCGAGCACCTATGATGGCCGGGACGGCACACGAGGGGGTGGGTGGCCAGCACCACGCCCGGCCGCATTTGTCTCCCCAGTGGCGATGTTTACACACCGCATATGGTCCTATATTTGAGGCTGAGTCGACCTAGGGAAGGCCCAGGACCGGTTCATATCATCGTCACTGGTATTGGCTGTGAGCGGGAATCGAACTCGGGTCACCGGATTTAGAGTGCAGCGCGCTAACCACTACACTACCGCTCCCCATACATTTAGAAACATACGCATAGAAAGACAGACGCATTCTCACACAATGCACACACACACACGCTTCGTAAGACAACAATATCCGGTGTAGCCTGAATGGCTAATGACATAAGTGGCTGTAGAAAGAGGCGATTCAACAGCCTGGGAACATTCCTTGTTATTAGCAATTTTGTGGTTTTGTTTAATCGCTTGAAGTGTTGCTGTACTTCCTGTGGCGTCGATGTGCCTAGCCTGGTTTGCCAGGAGAAATCTGTACAGCAACTGTACGGACTAACACCACCTGTCCCTTCTGTGTGGGATCGAGCGTTTCCCCCACACACGCGTGGGTTTTATCTGGGTGCTCTGGTTTCCTGCCATGTGTATAATGACTCATTAATTGGCTCGAAACATCTTAGTATACAGAGGACTGCAGGGCGATTATTGGTGCGAGCTCATCGCCGATCTGCTTTCCAGCTTGTCTGCGGTTGTGCGATGCAATTTGCTTGTACTCAACATTATATAAAACTCAACATTATTACATTGTTACTATAATTTATTTCCAGCAGTACAATTGAAAATGGCAAACGTTGAGAAAAAACATTATTTTAATGGTAGATTCTGCTGCCAGAATGGCTGCTGCTCGTGCACTGTCGGGAAATGACACCACTTTGTGGTCATGCTCGGAGCTCGCCAGCCCACTTTTATCCAAACCACCTCGTGGACAGAGGCCCAGTGAAATGTGCTGTGTAGACACACAAAACTCCATGAATCGCAAAGTACAACATCAGGCATAATTTGTACAAAATGTGCTGCCATTATGCCAAAAGCAGGCAGAATGATATAGCCAGACACGTTGATGAATTGCATCCCAAGCCAGCCTAACATTTTTTCGCTTTGAAACATAATTATATTTATTATAACCTCAAAAAAAACTTCAAGTATAGGTAACCATGCACATTGTAAGGGATGGGAGATATATATAATTTACACAAACAGTGCAAATAATTCACAGGCTGGTTTAATTGAGGGTACCATCACATTTAAAGATCAGCAGCTGCTGTGGTAGCAGTAACAATTTGCCTCAATTGAGTGGCAGCTCATGGGGCATTGCCTGACCAGCAGCAGTTTTTTTTCCATAGTTTATTACATTTTTACGAGTCTTTTTTTGTATGTATATATGTGTGCTGCCACCCCAATGCCCCATACAGGTAAACCACTACCTGCTTAAAGTGATAAAGCAGAGTCTACTTGAAGTGAAACATAGTGCAAAATCACAGGCACACAGTAATATAATTTAAATATAGTAATAGGTTGTTACCCTTTCAACTGGTACAAAAACTGACACCTTTATACAAGGCATCATGTTTACAATAACCACAACACAAGCAGTCAAAATGCAAACAAAAAGAAACAACTCTGATAATGATAATGATATGCACTGTCCTTGAAGTTGATTGGTCCACACCGAGACAGCTTTTCTTAGAGCCTAGTCTCCATTGGTGTTGGACCAGATGACGCCAAAAGGCGTACAACTCAAAAACAGCGCACTATCAGAGTGTTGAGAGCTCGGGGTAAGCATTTACACTATGAGACCTCCTTTACCAGTGGCAAAATTTGTATCCTTTCAACTGTACCAGTTGAAAGGGTAAAAACCTATTACTATATTTTGCCACTGGTAAAGGAGGTATCATAGAGTATAATTAAAATACTTTACAATATCACAATGAAACCTCATGTCATGACAAATACGCCAAGAATATCTGCATGATATATACGTATTAAAAACCTCACTATTGTCAATCGCTCATGTCGTTCAAGGGGACGTCAAGAGAGTAACATCTGCAACCATCCTGATAAAAAAAAACACATCACTGTGTTTGGTCTTTCGATGTAACTGTGACATTATTTTAATATCGCACCTCTGAATTTTAACGACCTACAGAAATAATGAAATGCAAGGCGACCTATCAAGAAGGCGACCCAAAGGTTCGCTGTGATTTATTGCCAAATTATTGAAAGTCACAATTTTCAAAAAGAATGTCCGTGGTATAATTGGTTGTGGGACCCAGTATGACAACGTCATTCATCTGTGGATAATTGTCTTGAATAAAAAATAAATGTTATTTATGTTAAACACGATCCACCTCCCATCTGATCCTTCACCCCTCCTCCTCCACCGCAAAAATGTATTATCTATTTCAATATATCTAAACCTTGTACAACAATGGATGCTATGTAAATTGTCTTGTGGCAATGCACTGAATTCATCATTCCATTTGGTCTTGCAATGTCAATTGCATTTGATAAGGCATTAGCAGTGGGATAATACATTATTTTGCGCAGTGTTTATTGTGATTATATTGTCAGAAATGACATTCATTCTGGTACATTCAGAACGCCAGAGCCTTGGTTGTTTTGGATTGGCTCCCAACCTACCGGCTATTCCTTCTGAATTTAGTTTATACAGTGGTCTCTATGGGCTGTATCGCCAATGGTTAACACGATGAATATCACACGTCCATGCAACTAGCCGTTATCTTGCCTTGCCAATGTTCTTTTTGCCTCAGTACGGAATTATTTTTTTCTGTTTTGCATTTTGCTAAAGGAAATTTCGGCGATTTTAGTTTTTTGCGATCAAGGTAGTCCGCGAGAGGAATTTCTATTCCCTCAAAGTTTGCCTGACTTTTTTTTGTTGGTTAGATCTGAATGACTAGCATCTGTTTCGGCCATGATATCCTATTCCCAACGGCATTGTTCACAGTGGCAAGCCTTTCAGCTGAGTTTAGGGTAAAAAAAAATCGTCACTCTCCATGTTGTTGTTGTTGCCAAGGCAATGAGGCGGCGACGAAAATCAAATGCACGCAATGGCAATGTTTTTGGCTCGGTATTTGACAAATCACGAGAAAAAAAATAACGTAATTGTAATGTGGAGGATACAATAATTTCACTTCGTTCTCCATGATTAAAGAGGTGTTGTTATTTCCCTTGCCTGACATGAATAATGTCATGGGTTTGATCCCGACCCTGATGATGTCTGTATATTTGGAATCGAGTGTTCTCTCTTCCCGTGGTGTACGTGTAGATGTTTTTCCTCATCCTCAGTTTCTGCCCTCCACATTTAGGAACATGCGCTCGGATTATTCGGCTGCGACTATAAATTCCCACATATGACAAACCACTTCGATGAGCTATTATGTGTGGCCAGGTCGCCTCTGAAAAATAACTAATAGCTCAGTGGGCTTTACATGGTAAATAAAACATACTTTTAAAATGCCATGAACATTCACACATTCGTCAATGACACTACCTTACAAAGAAATTGTATATAATCGGGATTTTTTTGGGCAATGTCCCTTCTTCAAAGCACATAGAAAGACCAGAGGGGTAAAGTCTTATGTGCACGTGTGAAAACTGTCGTATTTTGATTTCCATTGTAATTTAAATTCTTTGTGTGTAGTATTTGGGCAGACTCTTGCCCACTCTTTGGATAATGCCAATAGATCTCTGGCTTACAGCAATGTTCTCCTGGTATTGCTTTGCAACGTGACCAGGTGGCTCTGGGAATAGACCCAATGACCTCGTGCCAACTGGCTCACTGGCAAAAGCATTAGCAGCTTGGGTATCAGGCGACCCAGCAGAGTCGAACGGAAGCGAATTTTGCCTGAAATGTTTTTGACGGAAATTGTTGGAGCCACAAAAAAGGGAGATATGATTGCCATCTAAAAGGCAATCATAACCTTTGTACAATAAGCTTTACTTTTTATATATATAAATGAGCAAAAATCCTGACAAGACACGGAGTCAGTGTGTACATAATAACATGTTAATTAAAATGTCCAAGATAAAGCGTGTCTCCAAAAGATTGCATATTATTGGTGTTTCTCTGTGAGTGCACATCCATAATACAACAGTTCGTCTTTAATAAGAACACAATCCTACTCTGCAGACTCAATGGTTTGAGCTCCTTTCATTAAGCAGCATAAACCATCATGCGAACTAGACATCCTCGTAGCAGCTTTTGGTTGGCCATCGAGCAAAAACGGTCACTGCATCGCGCACTTTCAGGTGCGCTTCTGCCGCCGTCTGGAATGCTATTCCTTCCGAAATTAGGAAGCCACTGGAGCTATGCACTGTTAATTCGAAATGAAAAAAGAATTTCTTTAGAACTGATTTTCATGTTACGTTTGTGGTCCTTCCCTGCACCTCTGATTAGCACGGTTGACAACGTACTGTGCGAAAGAGGTTCTACATACATACATAGATGGAATAGCTGAGTGGACATAATCAACGAAGCAGAACCAGCTGTTGAAACAAATATGCATACTTATGTAAAAAATACTTACACGAAAATAGAACACCCCAACTGTCGAACGATGCCTCAACCATTCTTCTATTCAAGAATAGAGACGACACCGCCATGAAAAATTACAGAACCATTTGTCTTCTAGTACACTCACGTATCCTGTTCACAAATATCATCAAGTAAAAAAAATTAAGGAATTATCAATTTTTGAGGCCAACCAACCACGATGCCGTGGTGGTTTTAGGAAGGGTTTTCTACCATTGACCACATGTGGCATCGATCAGACCGCAGAGAGTTTGTATGACTGTAATCGATGATGCATACTTAACCCCCTTACAGCATGGGGGCAGCAATTAGGCAGCGGTGCTTGGGGTGCGGAATACTGTTCCCACTGCGAATGAAAATGTAATTATTTTCTACAAGGTACATTAAACATTATTGACCGGGGGAAAGGGAAGCAGACTAGAGTTCCTTCAGGTTTCTTTAGGTTGATGGTAGAAACTGAGAGTTGGACAGTGTCGCTAAAGTAATCCCAAGATTATTACAGCTCGGCATTCATGGCTGAGACAAAGCCCCCCTGGGATTCCCATCGGTACCCGAGATTCATTGAACCAGACTAAATTGATCTCAATATTCTTGAGATTTTGATTTAATTTCTCAGCCTTTGAGAAGCAAAGGCATCCTGACAATTATTACGGACCAGCATTAAGGTTCAAGTCTCGGAGGCATCGAACCACTGCACCGTCCTGCAATTCAATCTTATTTTATTGGTCCCCAATGGGTGGTTTTGTCAGCTTCCTGTACAGGTGATCAGGGTTAAACAATAATGTGTTTGAATGGAGATGTGCACGAAAAACGTGCTTTACCAACTGAGAGATCGGAGTAGTAACGAACCTGCCCACATTAGTTGTATGTATGTTGATCTTTTTTCGCAACCTTATGTAGCCAACCGTGCGAATCGGGGGTACGGGGGAAGGTCAACAAACTTAACACAAAGTTGAGTGGTAACTACATCTATGGATGTCACTAAAGCACCTTTTCCACGCCAACAACAGCAGATATAAAAAAAACTGTTCATTCAAAGTCTCTGCGATTCAAAGGGTCTAATGCTTTGCCCAAAGTAGCAAAATCGCCACGTCTGGCCATTATGGTCGTGCAAAGTACATGATGGCAGACAAGAGTGGTTAACAAATTAACATAGTTTGGCCTAAAGTGTCATTGGATTAAGAAGGCAACCTCATTTGTAGTCGTGTGAAGCGGAGTGAGAGTTGGATGCAAAGGGGTAAAGTCACTCGGGTTTAGTGACTGACAAAGCCCTTGTGGATAGTTCTGAATAGCAACGGCAGAAGCTGGCAGAATACTTGAAGAGCACGGGATGGGATTTTGCAACGAGAATCGATGTGCAGAAAACAAAAGCTGTGACGATCCGTCGGAATAAAATCGCTTGGATTGGAAAAAAGTAAGAAAGGCAGTGCTAGAGTGGGTATAGAAGGACGAATTAGAAGAATTAAGAGGCAAAAGATCTCTACTGGGCAAATTGTAAAGGAGGCTGTATAAAGATGCTCGTGTAAAGACCAAGAGGTAGAAGACGCATAATGATGTTGCGTGACAACTTGAAGAGCATTTATTTCCATTTATTTCTGAGCACATATCAAGACACTACGGGAACAGTGGGCATTTTGATCGTATGGAGATAAAAGCAGTCAGTCATAAGCAGAGTGAAGAATAATGGTCTTGAGCCTGAACTTGCACAAGCGCAAGGAGGTGACAGCACTGATGTCTCGAGAAAGGGAGTTCTAGACTGAGACCAGCAGAAGAGAAAGAGTGACCTCCCACTCAGCAACAACCCAGGGGGGCTTCAATCTAAGACCTCGGTTTGCTCGAGCAGCGAGGATGCGGAGGGGAGTCAAGTGAGATGAGATGAGACGGGCAGACAGGAGTGAACCCATGGAGGGTCTTGTTGACCGATCGTTATCTTGAAATTGATCTGGGATTGGACTTCGAGCCAATGAAGAGATTGGAGTATCGGTTGCGATGTTGGTGATGAGAATGGCGGCAGCATTTTAGTATAATCTGGAGTTTGTAAATAAGGGAGTGATATTGGGGGGGGGGGGTGGGTGGCAAAGGGTAAGAGATGCCGTACTGCAGTTGAGCCAGTGAGTGTTGAAGGCATGAGTGAGGGGTCAACGGGAGGGGTTTCACCAGCAGCTGCGTTCAGAGAGAGAATGAGAGCTCGGAACCGACGATGGCGAATGTCAAAATGAAAAAATCGGACAGGACGGCTGGAACCAGGAACCTGCCCTTGTGCAAATAACTTAAGGGAAAAGACAATTTGCGAAGTATTCATAGCAATTGTTCACTCTATACCCACGCAACAATAACGTTAAAAGAAACCGCAAACTATGGTGTGGTGCAATTTAAACTGCAATACAGCAGGAATCAGTGGTTACAGTCAGCCATCTAATCAGGATGGGAAATATAGCGAATTGTGCGGAGTTAATGGACTTGTTTGGTGCTGCAGTTTTGTATCTGTGGCTGCAAATGCACTGCGTGGCCATCCCAAGAAGAAGAAAGTTGCTACAGTCACTTTGGCAGCCCAGATATCGGAATATGCAGAGCCAATTGGGTGACCCCCAGCTCAGCTAGGGTCCATTAACGTAAACAAACAGACGGGACAGTTGGCTACATGGCAACGCTTGCAGTAATGATAATTAACTCAGTCGCAGAGCATGGCAAGATGTGTCTGCGTTTTTAATTTGAATGCTGAGTTGCTTCCTCCAAATCTGTATCTGAGCCATGAGTCCTCCGTATGAATGTTGAACTTCTTTCGCGCTGTATATTGGGTGCCTATCTGATTCTCTAGTTTAGGTTGCAGCCCTTCGTCAATCCGCTGCTAGATGAATGTCCCTATTTCGCCGTGAAAGTCGTTGAGGTTGTTTGACCATACTTCACCACGCTGGTCAATGTGGGTTGTTGCATGGGGTCATGGATCGACCGTTTCAGATTTCGCTAATCATTTGCATTAGCCATGCTGTCCTCCATGACATCTGTGTGGCTGTCGTGTGCCTTGTTCACTGCTTTCGACATGTGTTCATAGTGTCCCCACACCCATATCTACCTTCATATAATTATACGTAAAAAAAGAACAATCTGATTATCACTTGAACGATTCAATTAACAGATGCATCATTATCTCATTCAGGTTACCTTAACAATATTTCGTGATTCGTGAACTCTGTAACAATGCGTAGTTTCGCTGGTGCAATATAATTACAACGATAAATGTTGTCATTCTATCCTTAATTAGTGGTGCTTGCATATGCAATTTCACGCATCTTGTATCCGTAACATATCTATCCAGGCGGCGCCGTGCTTAGAGTTTGTGATTTACAATCGGGAGGTCACAGAGAAGGTTTGCAGCTGAAATGTTAAGCCAAGGATCCACTAAATTCATAATCCATTCGTGGTTAATAAAATGTGTTCACTTTGTGGGAACGTAACAGTGACTGTTACAGAGACATCAAACGTAGGCCCTAGAGCACTGCCCCATTATTTATCTGGGGAGGGATTACACTTTTTAGTCTTTAGGGTTTGTTGTACAGTACTATGCCTTTAAATCTGGGGTCGCTGTTGTTGTGCAGATCATTGCACAACAGCAGCGTTGTGCAATGCGGGTACTTCGAAGTCATCTATCCTGGCAAATAGGGGCATGGAACGACGTCATCTATTCTCGCCAGCTACTTGGTGGATTGTGGCTGAAAATAGTGCTGAGGAGACCCGTCCAAAATCGGGTTTGTCCACACTCAATATGCACGGTTGACAACCCTGCAGAAAGCAAACCGACATGGAGCACAAACGCTGTTTAGTTATTTTTTTATTATGGACCCTTCAGTCGCCATCGGCAAGGCAAGATTTTTGCGCTTACACAATGCAGCTCTTCAATGACAATATTGCACATTGCAGATGCGATTAATTCACATCGTACAAAAACCAATCACACTCTAGAACTATGCAATCCAGGTGTCTATGAGTCCACATTCTCCGTGACCTGCAAATGATCTCATCGGAGTTAAAGGGAGTGCTCCTGTCCTCTCTACCACCCTCCGTGTGAGAAACGAGCGTGGTTGTGGTGCTCACACGCTCTACACCAGTCGTGCAAACGCCACGTTTCGTTTCACAGCCAACGACTCTCTTACTGGTCCCTTGAGGAGTTTGCCATACCCCTAAACACTGCAAAATCTCAACGTCCATTGTCATGATACATACATTAACTAATTTCTTCAGAACTGATTGTCGTGTTCAGTTTGTTGTCCTTCCCCCGCACCTCCGATTAGCACGGTTGGCTACTTACAGTGCGAAAGAAATTCAACATACATACTGCCAAGTGAAAAGTTTACGTATCTACCCATACTTAATTACATATATATTTTTAAAATAAAAATCATGGTCGCTAAGCACAGGCCCAAAATGCCCAGCGGCCAGCAATAAAGAGCACTAATGAAGGTGTAAGAGAGTTCATAGTTTTTTTTTTTTTAATTGAGCATTGTTGTAAGATTTCGAACCAGTCGTGATGGGAGGGAATGAGGATAGGGTAGGTCTCATCTCTCTTGGCAGTTCTGAGCCAGTGGTGGAAAATTCACATGAAACAGCTGCTGTTGGTGGTACTTGTGTTCATGTGGTAGAGTCACTACCGAACCAGGAATGACACTCATGACCTTCAAATTATGATTCAAGTGACTCGTACAGCAGCACGTACATGATCGTCCTCCGGTGTTGTGGCCGTGCCATATGGAATGGAATATGCAATTCGTCAAATCTCTGCTTTATTTATGAGAGTAGAACAACAGGAGTGAAATTAAACCAAGTGTGCTCTGTATAATACGTGCCAGGCACTGCATGTACTTTCTGGAGGTGGGGCAAGAGCGAGTGTCCTGTTCACTGAACCTGACAACCTGAGTTTGAGTCCCATCTCTAGCGAATATGAGTGGCGAGGGAAGTCTGTACTTGTCCTGGAGACCTCCTTCCACC
The DNA here is from genome assembly GCF_015708825.2 of Lethenteron reissneri. Classification (NCBI taxonomy): domain Eukaryota; kingdom Metazoa; phylum Chordata; class Hyperoartia; order Petromyzontiformes; family Petromyzontidae; genus Lethenteron; species Lethenteron reissneri. The sequence continues at coordinate 2,100,645 of NC_083798.1, read as the reverse complement.
TGCCCTCCTCCCCCTCACCTTCTCGAAACTCACAATCAGATTCAGAATATTTTTATGCTGCAGGAGGAATCCAATCAGCTATGAAGCTCTTTTTTATAGATCTCCAGTAGGGGCGGGTCAGAGAGTTACAACAACAGACAAAACCAAAACACGACAGCAGTGCAAAGTGTAGGAAAGGTAAGCAAGCCACTGAACGTAAATAAACACAAATAAATAAAGAATTTGAGTAAAAAACGCAAAAGCTTCATCAATTTCTGCCAATGTTTCAACAATACAAACAAGCCTGGGCAAGGCCGCATCACAACAACAGTGTCAGACCATAGCAAGGCAACACACGGTCCCTCAATAAAAATGCACGTGATAAATGAACTATCGATACACGGGTAAGGCGACTGACCAGCATAGTGAAGTATGGTAAAAACAACCAACATGACCAACCTAGCAAGGCCTTCATCCAGCAGTGGACTGGCAAAGGGCTGCACATTTACTCGAATATGCATTTGTGAAAGAAAACAATTACAAGGATGAACATAACTTCTTTATATGCACTGTACTTTAGAATGTTAGACGTGTTTTACCTCAGCAGACTCGAAGGAGTGAATAGGAAACACCATTTGCAATGCAAGTTCTGTATAATAAAGTCCAAGAAAAGCATTATTTGTCAAGACAACTCAAGATATTTGTCACTTGAGCACGTATGAAAGGAGACTGAACCTACACATCAACACTGAACATGATAATGGAAAGAAAGTAATATTCCACATCGAATGTATCGGGCCTACAATGATTCAGCACTCGCACATTACTCCAAATGGGATGACAGGTTTTAGATTGCAATTGAAATTGGGGAGGAAAGTGTAGCAGGCAAGTTAAGGGATTTTTCCCCACATAATTTGTAATTATTTCTGTTGTGGCTCAGATAGCTAATGCCGATATCAGAGTACTGAGGAAGCACTACTCATATCTTAGATTGTAATCCTTGAAGATATCTAACACAGTCGAGTATGAAAGATAAGTGTCCAGTGCTCCGTTAATAAATCATGTCCCAAGCCCCATTATTAATGCATGCAAACATAAACTAAATAATGTTTTCTATTAATTTCCTAGCTCAGCACTATGGGATTACATTCGTAAATATGTTTACACATTTTTATTACTTAAAAGTTTAACATACAAAAAACACATACAGACAAAATTATTTAATACCATAAACAATAGATGGCTGGCATACAGCATACTGCACTTTATATGGCATGAAAGAGAAACTGTTTAGTGCAGGCAAAAGGAAATTGCACCCAAAGTGGTTTGTGATGTTGCCTTTTGAGGCCATTACTCAATGTGACATAAGGCTTCGCTGACGCTAGGAGTCCCAGAAGGACATGTCTTTGCATCATGCATTGCATGGTAATGCAGCTGGCAACCCATTGGTGATAGAAATAAAACAAAGATGGAAAGAAATCATCATCGAGAGTATCTTTCGCCAATGCAATGTTATTTTATATTTTCTTCTATTTAATATGTACAAAATATCTTGGCAAAATGTTCTGGCAATATGTGTAGCATGTCAGTGGGTGACCTGAATTCAGCGTTGGTTTATGGTGCGTTTGAGAACACATTAAACCTTTAGGATTTGGGTCACCAGTGAACTCAGACCTAAAGGCATAACATTGACCCCTGTGTCCTGAAATAATTCACTTCAATTTAGCTCTGCAGTATACAATCAGCAATGCATCACCTCGATACAAAGAGGTGACAAGGTGCCAAGGAAGAGTGATGGAGACAACATAGGCGACGATGTGAAGTTTCCCACTTATAGCATGTAAATTACCTGGCTTATTTCGTGCCCCAAGGTGCATGTCATATACTCTATTGGCATATATTTAAATGGTCATGAGTTGGTTTTAACGGTTGTTTTTGTGCCAGATATGATGAGACCCTGAGAATAGTTTGTCATTTGTAATGTATATAAACTAACAAAAATAAATAAAAATTACAAACAATATTCCAGCAATGTTTGACTTTTATCATATTGAAAATTAAATATTACATCTTGAAATCAATTTAAGATGGGATTAAATATACACATTCATATTCCACGTGTATTATACATCAGTTATCTGTTCATTTATCATGTCTGGTATCTTGCTTTCGTGAATTGTGTAAGCCTGAAAGCGTTGTCTGAAGTTTGTGTTTTTCTATTAAGAGCGATCAAGGGAGGTACTCCAAATGAGCACACAACAACACGTGCCAAGCGGCCTCCAGTCACCCCACACTGATAAGAATCTCTTAGGCCTCTAGAAAGCAGATTACATTCAACTGGAATAGAAACAAAACACCTCGGCAAAAACCAACCTCAATCACCACTTACATCCAAACCTCTCTTCCAAACAAGGTTGGCAAGAGATAACGAGCCAGATGTTAGGAGAGGGGAGGGGGGTATAGAGGAGGCTCGGGGGGGGGGGGGAGAGAGGAAGATGAAGAAAGACCAGCGGGGTAATAAGGAAAGAAGGGAAAGAGGGATCACCAACAGCTGACCGACCTCTCAAATACCAACCATTTAAAATCCGGAAAAGCCACGACCCCATATCATTGCAATTACTGCATAATAATCAATAATCCAGACACCAACATTCACTTGAAAATAAATTCAATGTTTAGAACCCCGAAACGCAAAAAAACTAATTTATACGTTTAAAAAAAGACAATAATGATATGCCAAATAGTTTTAGCTATTTAAAGAAGAAAAACCCCAATTGGTTTGCAGCAGATACACAATATTCTCCAATCTGACACGTAGTATTGTTGTTGTCTTGAGAGCTGCAGGCTATACCGCACTAATTTGTCCTCTGCCTGCACCGTTTTCGCGTTGTGTTTTTAGCGAAATGTCATGAAAGAAAAGAAAAACACATTTTGGATGCTGATTTGAATATAATAGAGCAATTGCAAGTTGTCGTGTTTAGTTCCTACTGCACCGCTTTACTATTGGCTTTCCCTTGCCACTCACCCCAGGTCTTTTTAATAAGAAACGTGGCTGCACGTATCCTTACAACAGGCCCTATTGTGTGTATACACGCATTTATACAGGCAGACCTCGCTTAACGCATTCCCGTAGAACGCTGATCCGTTCCAGGGCTTTTTTTCCCTGAATAATTTGTGTTACTATCACAAAAAGCGCTTACAAGTTATGGCCCGCAGCAATGAGAGCGACGCACGCCGAGCCGACCACACAGAGGCCGCTCGCCGCAATTCGAATCGTTCAGTTCACTTTCAGTTCAGTTTTATTTTGAAGTATCCTGTGAGCTAAGGAACTCTTAAGCCGGCGTTTCATCAATAAAAAAAACCACACACCGTTTCCGTGACAGGCACAACCCGTCAGAGAAAAATAAATCAATAATACAACATAATTAATACAAAGGTAATAAATAATATACTTTCTCATGTATGTTTTGTTTAAAATGTTATTACAATTAATTTAGCCAGGTGAGAACTCACGAGAGACCAGGCTAGAGTATCGCGCTCCACCTGAAAGTAGCCTCACCACAGACATGTTGACATGTTGACATGTTGACTTATTGACATGTTGACTTATTGACATGTTGACTAAGGGCACCATCACTGAGACCCGCCCTGCGAGCACAGCAGCTCCAACCGAGTCTCCCACCGCCGCCTTGCAGGAGTACAGTCACATTATACTGATAGGAACCACCTGGCTCCACCAGCCCACAGGGATTATTGTGTCCGTCCGTCCGTCGTGCATCCAAAAATTGGAGGAGTGGGGCTGGGTGGAGAGGGGAGGGTGGGGAGGGGCTGGGTGGGGAGGGAGGGTGGGGAGGGGCTGGGTAGGGGGTGGGAGGGTTGGGGCTGAGTGGGGAGGGAGGGGCTGGTCACCCCGTGGTGCCCTTATAAAACTCAACGTTTAACCTACTCACGCCGGCTTGTGCCCGCCCTCACAGTCGGCCATATTTGCGGAATACACCACGCCGCCGTTGACCCTGACCATTGACCGAGCAACCCAACGTTCCTACCAGCTCCCTCCGCAGGAATGTGTTTTAAGGGATAATGCATTCCCACCTGTATTAGTATTAGCGTTATGACCGATACACCCAAATGAAGACCCCATATATTTCTCGTATGAAATAAATAACGCCGTCGGCAATGCATCCTCTCATGTATACAATGGTATCATACCCCGTTTAGCGCCGATTCGATTAGCGCTCACTTACTCCCGGAACGTATCTGGAGTGGTAAGTGAGGTCTGCCTGTATACACTTTTTTATTTCTATATTCAATGATACATTTTCAGGTGGAGCTGTTTGGGACCATGAGCTCCAAAAAATATGCCATTTGTCTATTTCTACAACATGAAGTGGTGTTTTGCCGCTCTTTTAGACGAAAGGTGCTTGGCCAGTGAATCTGATAATACGTGCAGGAATGTGTATCAATTACCGGTTGTTTGCGGTATTTTCTGTGAGCATTTTTTCATGGCATTGAGAAATAGCTTCCTGTCAAGCTGTATACTAACACATGTCCATGCGAAGGCAGGCATGGCTGCCTGACAAATGATCGTTAGCCCTGGATAGCTATTGAGTATCCACCATTGCTCTCTAATGGACTCAGTCAGGCAGGATGCCAACCCATTCTTTATTTCCTCAACATCAATATGCCCACAGGGCAAGCGAGCCAGTAATAGTTGTAAATAGCATTTGGATGTCCAGTACAGAACATTAAATAGTCTGCAGGGTGGTAGGATTTGGGTGTGGGAGTCTTGAGCCGGCAGCCAGATGGAATAGAAAGCTTTTCTGCGAATAAAACTTGTTTTAATATTCTACTTATCAGAAGTCAATTGGACTGTTTAAATCTAATTACAGAATGAAGCAACTTCCTTTTTGTAACTCCTTAGAAGCAGAGCTCCGTTCTATAGTAACCAGCCTGGAAGTGAGTTCAAAATAATAGTTTATGCATATTTCAAAGGCTAATACATGTCAACCTCTATACCATAGCCTATAGCAGAGCAGTGGATTATGCGGTTCATTCGGTTCCTATTTGCTGAATACACATTCAGGGTTGCTGTTCTAAAGCTGCAAGTCCATGTTGCAGTGAAGAGTCTACGAAGCTGTCATCGTCTGGGATCCGTAATCAACGTTGGGCGAGGTACTCCGAGTTGCAATGTAAAATCGACAACACTGTATCAAGCAGCCGGAGATGAGAAATTATCTTTCTAAGAAAAAACTAATTCTATACATTTTTTTGTGGTTAAAAATAAACATTTAAATATAATGATTCTTTCAACGTGAATTGCCGAATGAAGATAACATTTTAAGTTGTTCATATGAGAAACCGTTGCACCACCACGGTCTGAAGTGTGCCTCGGGAGAGGTCTCGGGGCGGCTGCGGAGGCGTTCGAGTGAGCGATTTCCCTTGATTCGTTGCGATTCGCAGCTTCGCATTGGAGCCACGCCGTTTGAGAGTGAGTGGCGGTGAAGAAAGCGCACATGGCTGAAATGACGACGTCGCGACGCGAGGTTGCACTGCGCAAATACAGCCCCAGGTCGCGGCTTTAGGGGCCGTCCATAAATGACGTCACGCGATTTTGGACGATTTTTTTTACCCCATCCCCTCGTCACATGGCGTCACAAAAAGTCAGACCCTCCCTAAATATGACGTCACGAAGCTGTGCCCCCCCCCCCGCCAAAATAAAATATGCTTCAAATCGCTTTAAACTATTGTCATTGTAGTGCGTATTTAATGTGGCGCTGCACTCTGATGTTGTAGGAGAAAAGATTTATTTAAAAGTATATTTAATTAAGTAGAACGTGTTATCTATATTTATTTAAAGTTGCGCATTTTGATGTGACGTCAAATTTCTCAACCCCACCTCCCCCTCGTCACACATCGTCACAAATGTCTGACCCCCCCACCCCCCAGGTGCGTGACGTCATTTATGGACGGCCCCTTAGGCAGTGTCAAAGGGGGACAGCATTTGAGTGCTTTGTTGTTTCGTTCCGTATTGTTTATAAATGCCTACCGTTGATAGAAAAGACAGTTTTATCACTGTCACGGGAAGGCCAATACCATGACGAGCTGTTTTTCTGAATGAGAACGCCGTCTTTTCAGAGGTCACTCACAACAGCCCCACCTCGTGGAAATGTCACGAGCCGCCACCGCTTGCAACAAAGAGTTGACTCCTCATTAGATGGGGTTCGTTTTACTGACCAGCGAGGGATAATAATTCGAGTCAACCCTGGCCTGGGATTACATTCGCAATCCTCATCAGCACAGAGTGAGCCGCAACATCACAGGGCACACAGATCTCGCCGCGACATCACTGCACAGTTCGCCATGACGTCACACTGCACAGTTCGCTATGACGTCACAAAGCACAGTTCGCTGTGACGTCACGGTGTACAGGGCGCACTGCTCCGACCAGCACAGAACGCGCTGTGATGTCACAGTGCACGTGTAAGAGGGTTGCGGTTAAGAGTTCTGCAAATTATAAATACGGGATTTCATACATTCTTTCAATGCTTATTAAATAGCGTGGCCATTGGGAGTAATCACGTGTTTTTTAAGCAGACCTTAGATATGTTTAGTCTCTGCTTATCCTTACCAGGAAATGTTCAGGAGAAAATTAACCTGTGCTCACATCATATCGCCCGAGCATGGATGGCTTTTCATGCATCTGGTTTAAGTAATGTTAGGTCAGAGATGTCCCTTGTCGCAATTAAAATGGCGCGTGTGCATACGACATGCATAACGCTTTGTGTTCAACTTCTACGAGCCCCGATTCAAATTCTATCCATGATGCACATCAGTGACAATTCATACCTGTTGCAGAGTCCTTGGCCTCCCGTACACCAGCGCTGCTGAGGATACAAAAGCAGATCCCTGGCACGACAATGCCAACCTTAATAGGGGCTCGCCAACAGCGCTGCCTTCAACAATGCCTGTAACGGTTCTTCGTCATCCGTCTGTGCTCGCGTGCAATATGAGATGCGGCATGCGGCAATGATGCGGGGTGATTTTGGAAACTCCTCAGGGTTTACAATGTTGTGTCATTGCTTGATGTAGTCATTCGACAGCCAAATCGTATCAGGCTCAGCACGACGATGCTGTGTTGTATTATTATTATTGTACAATACAGTACTGCATAGCAGAATTTTTTTTTAATTACATACGTCTTTTATAGCTCATCCTTTATTGAAGTTGCTAATTTTCTTCATGGAAATATCACAGTCATTTTGAGTTATTTCCTTGCCACGAGAGGTGGAAATGTGGTCTCGTGATCTGTGTTGTGTATGTTGGCATTTATACGCATTTTATGAATATATAAACTCCGCGTGAAACCTGAACGTGTTGTAACTTGTTCCACGTGTACGGTTGATTAAAACACCCACGTATATTTGTTCAAGGTTCACTTTAGTGTGGAGTAAAAACAACAATAAATGCGTGATACATTCATTCTGTAATGGATTATTTTTCAAGGTAATGTTTCTGGGAAATCATGCAGCACGTAATTCCCCTCTGAGCGCTATTAACACGAAGCAAATATTTGAAAGATTTTCAGAGTTAAGTTCCTTCTGTGTGTGCACATTGCACTATGTGCCCATTGAATCGTGAGTCAAACTGGGAGAGGATCAGAATTGATTCTGATACCACTCATCTCTCATAGTAGCCAGGGATCAAAATCAAAATAAAATTGCCGGGGTTGTCGCACAGAGCACATTACACAACACACAAGCACCCAGGCAAAACACACGTATCAAAATCATAAGCCATGGTCAATCTACTGCTGGATGAAGGCCCCCTAAGCCACATGCGATCTCACGACCCACCTAGCACCTGTACACAAGGCTGATTCACCGATCCATCTTCCTGAAACTCAAAAGACATATACACGTGCACATTTACTTGTGCACGCGTTCACACGCGACGATTAAGATCCCCGTATAGCCATAACAGACGTTTGAGTCACGTGCTGTTAGCGAACAGCACCTGTGAAGGCCAGCACGGCACACGAGGGGTAGGTGGCCAGCACCACGCGCGGTGGCCTTTGTCTCCCTAGTGGCGATGATTACACACCGCACCAGGTACTCGTTTGAGGCTGAGTCAACACACAAAGATATCCACATATTCAATATATGCGTCCATCTAATCACAAATTCAAAGGTTTAGATCGCCTGCGTGGTGTTAGAGGCTAATCCTAACCGCTGGTGCTTGGGATATTGATGCCATGCTCCTCTCTGGGTCTTTAGACTTGAGGATCAATAGATATAAATTATAGAAATAATTTGAGATTTATTTTGTTCATTGAAGGCCAGTATACCCCAGACAACTCTTATATGGACATTCTAAACTCTCATCAGCGACGTGTTATTTTTGTAAAATCCAGTATCAGAGTGCTCACATTATCTCACCTATGCTGACATCTCTGAGCCAGTAGTGCGACTTCCACATTCATATGACTGAGGCCAGTCCATCTGCAAGACAACCAGAGATCGCTCTTCACAAAGAGGCGGCCACGTGTTCACCGCCGGAGGCGGTGGCAGCACTTGAGATGAGCCGAGCAAGAGCTCAGCTCGTCCCAAGCAACGGGCCCGAGGATTTATGAACCAATATAGCGGTGCCCCACAAACAAGCTGGAAATCGGAGCCTCATTAAAGACTCATATTTCTAATCACATTATTAAAAGCAATTGAAATTACCGGAGTCCCATTACCTTAATGGTTTCACGCGTCTATAATTGCGCAGCCTCTGTTTCGTAGTCACGTGACACAGCAAAAGTGCATTTCTGCTTTGGGCTCCCAATGGGCGAACACCGTCACCGCCGAGAGAGATGTTTCAGTTAATCAGCCTCTCACTGCGATTTGAGCCCTCAAGCTTACGATTTTGAATCAAACTCTTTACCTTTAGCATCACCTCAATGGATACTGATGCATACTAAGTAGTGCTTGGTACGTGTTAAAAGCCTACACTTGTGTTTGTGCTGTTGTTGTGCCTTCTTCTTAGTTCTTACGTATTAATGCTGCTAGCAAAACAAAACAATGTACTGTACACTATAACTAACAACATGTACTGTACACGCAAACTGTGATGAACAATTTAAGGACCAATGTTCTGATGTGTCTTGGAGGCCATGTCCAACGGTCCCTCTTCATTGATCCGGATGTCTGTTATATTATGCTTGACAGACATCCCAGGTATAGTTAGTGTGCTGTGAATCGTTGATGGCTTTCTGTTGACACAACACCGGTATCCTTGGGGAGCACTCAGAATACGCTCTACAGCTCCCACATGAAAGTGCAGCATTGCATTTATTTTTGCATCAAGCCTTTAAACTTAAAAGCATTACATAAAGTAGTTTAAGTTAATTAACAAGCTACTTCATTGGAATTATTTTAAGCCTGTGAAATAAGTGTATATTATAGAGCGTTCCTGGCAGAGAGGGAGAGAGAAATTATACAAACTGTGTGTATGAAATAGTATTGATGTATCCATATTCATGAGCAAAAAGCTTGGTTCAAACTCATTTTGGCTGCTATTGCGCTGCGTTTTGAACAGTTTAAACGGCCTGGTATTTGATTTCAGTACAAGCTCGTACGAGGCTTCACATGGAGAAGACAAATTGACTTATGCACTTTGCACTTCAGTCGCTGTGACATTTCCTCCGTGCCAGGAGGATGTCACCAGGATCAGAATCTTTATTAAGACTGCAGGAGGAATCCGATGCCCAAAAGGGAGCGGGTTGGAAAGTTAGTGGCACGCTCCGATCGCTCCCATCGCTGCGATATCCAAATCTTCTCCGGCTGGGAGGCCTCACATCAACTGAGGACTACTATCCTGTGTTTGTACTGTTTGTTGTTGTAACTTTCTAACCCGCCGCTACTGGACATCTGTGAAAATGAGCTTTATAGCTCATCGGATTCCTCTATAAATAAAGATTTTGATTTGACCTCCATTCCCCTGGCGTGAGTCGAGGAGTGAGGCACGGTGTGACCTCGCCCTACGACTCTGGTGCCACCAAGACTCCCACCACACAATGCAAACTCAACAATATACACTCTTCTATCAACTCGTGAAATGTTAAAACATAATTAATGACTACGATTGCATGAAAATAATGATAATAATAAAACATCGTATTCAGTAAGGCCTCATTTAGTCTGAATAAATGTGATAATCGGGCCTAGATGAGAAACCGTGACACCAAAGGATTGATGTCAATTCCATGGCATAAGTGGCCGCGCTTTTTCTGCCAAGAGTACAGCACGTCATTTTGGTGACACCCAATGTCACATTTGCTCAATAATTAAAATGTAAAGGTGTTTGCATTTAATATATTGTTTTACTGTGGGAACTTTGTGTAAAATATATATTTTTTATTCGATACAAATAGAATAATATACAGTACAGTAGTACGATATGTACCACTGTAGCAATACTGCAGCTAGGTGAGAACTGGCTGAGTGCTCGAATAGCAATCAAAAGGTTTTAAGTTCAAATAATGCCATGCGGAGGTCAACTCAACCAATCATGTTTAATAGGCCGATAAAATGAGTACTACCTGGAGTGAATGGTCCTGCTGCCAGATGTTTCCATAGCAAGCGAAGCATTCCACTATTGGCTTAGGGCTCCAAACTGAGAAGACAAATCATCCAGCGCTGATTTTAGTTTGAAGATGCCTTGACTTGACTTGCATATAGCAGCGCGGTATTAACAGCAAAAACATTTTTTTCGTAAGGCCTATTCAAAGCGACCATTACAGATCCAGATCTCAGTTATTCAGCCATTCAATAGCTTTTGCGAGGGTTGGAGAATTGCAGATGCACTACTTTCAAATTAACATTTCAACGACTTAAAGCAACAGTTAAAAGACTGCGTCCTCAAAAAATAATAAGCATTGGCAACCATATTTGTCGCACATTCCACAGTAACCCGGAGAAAGTACGAAAATGTATATATTCAAACTGTTAAATTCACAGCACAAGACTGAAGTAACTAGAGGCTTTAACGCTTCGATTTCACAATAATTATATTTAATGATCTCTCATAATATAATAAAGCATGTTCAAGTTTCCCTTCACAAGCTGTCATTATGAAAAAAAATCTAATTATTTGTAAAAACTATATGTAACGTTTACAATAAGGTAATTGCCCAAGAGCGATCGTGTGACCAAGCAAGCATACAAATGCTGTTCTTTTGGTTGAGAACGGCTTTGCTGTCCTGTATTTATAGCGACAATTAAAACAGTCTCACCCACAACCGTCGAGAACCATCAGCCACCACTGGTGCACACAACCGCAGCAACCCAGGGAAATGCTCTGCATCTCAAAAAACAGGCGCAATCACTCCAGCACAAGATTGACTGAAATTAGAGGGTTGTACACACATTTAATAAATTATATGGCATGACCTCCCACAATCTAATACATGTCCAATATTCCTCTCACGAGATGTCATTAATGCAAATCTTTTAATCCATTTACGATTTATTTAAACTAATATTTACAATATTTCCATCATTATTTATTTGGTACATACATACACACTCACCACTCCCGTCTCACGCGGGCATGATTGGTAAAGCTACCATGGTCTTTGGTGGGTAAGTCTTGAGAAATGTGTACGTTTTATGACATCACCAAGCTATCTCACACTATAAAAGGGATCACTTTCACCACCACTGGCCCTGTATATTGTAAATATGCAAATCACCTCAAGGAGCACAAACTGACGTTATGGAATATACCTACCATTAATCATTTAAGGCTTCGTCGGTGAAGCGCACAAATAAAGACGTTAAACCCTGCAGATTGATGAAAACACGATATAAAATGGACGAAATTGTCAGTGAGGCTACAGTGACTGCTTCGTGTACTGTATTCATAATATGATTTTCTGGGACGTCAGAAATGTGAAGCCCATTGAGAATTCCAAGGTGGTTATTTGCATGACTATATCTCACCAAAATAAAAATCGACACGTGTATTATTTATGACGAATACACGCAATGCGCATAGAGCATTCTTTCATCCACATTCGCGGCCATGCCGTGGATCGACAAGGTGAACGTTAACAAATAAAAGGGAACAATCGCTGAACAGTCCCCGAAGAAGCGTGGCGAGGAACGTGCTTGGCATTACGCCGAGAGACAGAAAGAGGAGCACGAGGATTGGAGGACGAACGCAGGTCGTAGATGTCACATTGACCGCGAAGATACAAAGGAACGCAGTCCTTGGCAGCAAACATCTCCAGAAGGAATGATGGCCGCTAGTCAAGACGGACAGCGGTGTCGCAACTCAAGGGGGGTCCATGCCCCAGAGAGATTGTTCACTTAAGAGGTGGCGTGATGGAACAAGATTATTTGCGCTGCAGCACTCTGAGCGATGTTTTGGGAAGCCTTTACCCAAGCAGTCGATTGATCATTGTCGATGCCAATAAATCTACGCCTGATAACTACCAAGTCACCTGGAATGTGCCCAATCTCGTTAAGATCTCAGAAGCTAAGTAGGCTTGAACTTGAATCGTGCTGCAGTGCATCTCTGCAGTGCGGTATACAATGAGCAATACTGTAAATCCCTCTTACAAGACAACGTAACAAGATGTCAGGGCACATTATTGGAGACAGCGAATCACATTTTTTGCATTTAAATCATAGGCTTACCCCAAGCCCCAAGGTGAATGCTATCGACTCTTTCCATGCATTTTATTAGTAATGAGTAGGTTTTGTCAGTAATTTTTGTGTCAGATATGTTGAGGACCTGAGAACATGTTACCATTCTAAAGTATTATCGTCATTGTGATAATGCTAGCTTGAGGGGTCATGGGAGTGTGCTTCTCCAGTCTACCTCTGCTTTGTAGGCTTGGTAAGGGCATTTCACCGTGTTCCTCGGAATGGTGCTGCAGGAGTTTGATGTACCAGTGCCACTTGTGTGTGCTCTCTGGTCACTCAATTCCCGTATTCTTGGTATTAAATCAAAGTCGTTCACTGTGGGTGTTGGACTTCGCCAAGGGTGCGTCTTGTCTCCACTCCAGTTTGTGATTCTCATGGACTGGATATGAAGGCGCAGCCGAGGCATGGAGAGTGTCCGGTACGGGGGCGTGGAGGTGACATCGCCGGTTTTTGCAGATGACGTTTGTGCTCGCTGCCTCGTGAGTCTGCGAGCTCCAGCGGCCACTCGAGCGGTGTGATGCCGAGTGTCAAGCGGCTGGGATGAGGATCGGCACCTCCGAGTCTGAGGTCAAGGTTCACTCCCGTGAGACGGTGGAGTGTGCTCTCCATGTGAGGGGGGAACGGCTGCCCTTAGTGGAGGAGTTTAAGTACCTCGGGGTCTCTTTCTCGAGTGATGGTGAGTGCGAGCAGGAGATCGGCCAGTAGATCGGTACGGCGTCTGCAGTGATGCGAGCGTTGCACCGTTCCGTGGAAGTGAAGCGGGAGCTGAGTTCTCGAACAAAGTTCGCGGTTTACAGGTCGACCTAGGATACCACCCTCACCTCTTGTCATGAGCTCTGTGTAATGACCGGAAGGATGAGATCGCGGATACAATGAGCCGAAATGAGGTTTCTCCACAGGTTTGCTAGGCTCACTCTCTGTGATCGGGTGAGGAGCTCGGTATTCTGGGAGAGCCTCAGAGTCGAGCCGCTGCTCCTCCGGATCGAGAGGATCCAGTTGAGGTGGTTCGGGCACCCGGTAAGGATGCCCCACGGGTGGACTTCCCCTGAAACTCTACCGGGCAGCAGCAGCAATGTCCCACTGGGCGAAGACCCCGAGGCCGGCCCAGGACACGCTGCTGCTGGCGGGACGACGTCGCTCGGCTGGCCTGGGAACGCCTGGGAATTCCCCAGGAAGAGCTCGAGTCTGTCGCCAGGGAAAGGGAGGTCTGGACTGCCCTACTCAGCATGCTGCTGCCACGACCCTCACCAGGACAAGCGGATTGAGAGACGAACGAATGATGTTTGTTGACCCAGGAAAGCCTCATTGAGTCTCATGGCCGTTTTCAAAAGGCTTGTGTCAAGCTTTTTCAGTCGGTGGTGATGATTGCCACGTGGAATTCTAATTGAGTAATTTGTAGGTCATTTTTCAAATTGGCAAATTGTTCAACTAACATACAAGAAATGTTTGGCTAAGGTTAACCAAAGTTTGTTTGAAAACTTCCATTTGTAGAATGTAATGGTGTATTTTACAAACAGGTTGAGATATTACTAGAACGTTCTGTTTCATGTTCCATGTCTATCTACCTGTGCGCTATCTGGCCAAATATCATATAGGTGTGACACGTCAGTAATATGGAGTGATATTGCATGTGCTCTTCAATATTTCGTTTTCAACTTCGTTCCTGGCCATGTATTTTTAGAATGTAAAATTCCAGTACATTATTACGTAATATTGTCCCCGATGCCATTTAGAATTCACAATACGTTTGTATATAATGTTCTTTTGCTATGCATTTGTGGATGTCTACAATAGAGTACCTTCGTACAGTAAGTGGGTATGTCTGTGTGTATGTGTGAGTGGTTAGAAAATTGCACCAAGCCACGCTGGTCATTGTGGTGAAGTGTCGTCACAAACTGCCATGGCCACCACAGCAGGGAGACATTCTTAAAAAGGGCATGAAATTTAAACTACAATATGTAATTTTTTACGAGTACAGAATGTGCAAATTTTTTCATACGTAAAATGTCACTAGACAGTTTGATTATATATACTTTATGGGGAAAAAGTACGGTATTGAAGCCCATATGATATTAAAGAGCTGTTCCTATTATTGGATAATTTACGTATGACAAATTAAATATTTCAGAATGATATGTGACAGTGTCTCCTAGATTACCTCCGTTTTGGTAGTGTATAAATTAAAATTTTAATGTAAATTAAAAGCAAATGACTGCTTTTAATTTACGATTGCTGGAATAAAAAGCAGGCGAACATCTCAATATTAAAAAGGTATTTTTTTGCTATTGAGGCCCAAAGCACCATTTCTCCAGGAATCGGGGGAAATTATTTCTTGCCTGAGCTTAGATGAAAGCGATCCTCCCAGTGCCGCAACTACAATCGCCACGTTGCATTCACTCAGCCGGGACGCCGGTGTGAGACCAAGGGGACTCGGAGTCTATACAAGGAAATCAAATAGATGAGTAAATCTGGCACAGACGTGGCCCTGGTGCCAATAGGGGCCTTAACAAAGTGATATCAGGAGTCATTAATTTCAAGAGGGGTCATTCACCACATTTTGGCAGGTCCTAGGGCTTTGCTAAAGTCTTTGTGGAATCTCTCATGTGTCCTTTGAAACGCATTTCAGATTCTACTGTCCGCGTGAGGATAGTGATTTTGTGGCATTTTTGTTGTTGTTGCGCGGTTCCCCATTCCTAAATGCATTCCACCGTCTTCATGTGGCACGACGTAGTCGGCCAGTGTGGCGGAAGAAGCGATGGTGTGACATGCAAGGGCGGTGGGTTGGAGCTGAGGCGCGAGAGATACGATGGGAGGACAGAACAGTCACGTGGGTTTGAAGTGACGCATGAATTGTGGGTAAAGATGGGTAGTGCTGGGAAACACTTGTCTGCTTTATCAGCTGAACATTAATTTGAATATCAGCCCGAGTTTTTGCACCAATGTTATGCTTGTTATGAAGCAATTGTGTTCTGTGGAGGGCATTTTATATCACTGTCACGTAGACATTTCGAATAGACCCATTAATTGGACATTTACCACAATTTTAACAGGCATATTTCCTGGAACCTATTACATGTGAATAAAACTCGTCGGGTTTGTGTTTTTACACATGAAAGAAAAGTTGTTTGTTATTTGCTGTGAACTTCATGCTCGTCATGCAGGAAAAAGTATTTAGTTTTTTTACTGTAAATATTTATATATTCAGTCATGAACACCTTGAATGTGAAGCCTCACATTCAGGAAGGTTCGGCTGTGGGGTGTTTTGTTAAATATTTGTTTGGCCTCGCGTATGGATAGGGGATTGGGTGGGGGGGGGACCCAAAGAGATCCATATTGGAGGAGGGAAAAGGGGGCAGGGTATAGAAGGAGGTGGGGGACAAAGCAGAGGGGCTGGGAGACAGCAACAGGTGGTTTGTGTTTAATTCTAGATTTGAAGCTTTCGTGACTGCAATGATTCATATCCTTAGGTTTTTTTTTCGGTAAAGTCACGTAGGTAAAAACATTAAAAAGTAAAATAAAATAAAAATCACGACGTTTCGGAGGCAACACAGGCTTCCGTCTTCAGGTGGTACCGTCACAGCCACGACAGCTGTATCAAGTAAATGAGAGATTTCAGGAGTTACCACTGCGTTTATATAATGGTTGGAGAAGGTGGTGGGGCATGGGCCGCATCTTTATTATTAATATGGTAAGGTGAGGCTTGAGACTAAGAATAGACTGCATAACAAAGGCTGAGCCTTATGGAGAGGTGCGGTTTGTGACTCAACCTGTAACAGGGAGACCACCACTAAACATGTGTTGTTGGAACAATAAAGTTGCCTTACCAGGACGGCTCGCGTGGACTCCATTTCATAAGTACCACGGGTACATGTGGTATTGGTTGTATATTGCCGTATCGTGCGAGGGTTGGTTGATCTTGGACCTAAAACAAATCCTTCTCTTGTAGTCCACTCACCCGCCCTCGCAGGCAAAAGCCACCTCCGACACAAACTCACCTGCTCAACAGTCGGGCAGAGATGATGTTTTTTCCTCAACAAAATTGAAAAACCTCGCAGCGCCAAAATAATGGTTACTTGAAAGGCGCTCATAACAGACCAATGAAGCATCAACAAAACTCGTGCGTGTCTCGTTCCAGTAGTTGAGAAGAGACGCCGGAATTCCAGGTCAGAAGCACACCTACCCCCCACCACCCAAAGAGGGTTCAACGTAGTTGTTTTTTACAAAACGTCGACCGCTAATCATGAGCCTGACTCGGTGAACTGCCACAGTAACTCACCCCGGAAAACCCATAGCCCCCAATGCCTCCCCCCCCCCCCCCCCCGATGTCTCCAAGGTCTTTGAAACGAAATAAAAAAATTGCTTTCTGGGTGGCGTCTCCCCGGACTCTCCCAGAGGCCTCTCCGGGCCAGGGGTCAGTGGCGTCGTCTCCGGAGGCTCTTCGAGTTCTGCCTCGGCGAGACGCGCTGCACCTCACGACAGCGCCGGAAAAGGTCGATCACGGTCGTTCGGAATTGTCCTCACGTACGACTGCGAGATATTGAGTCGATACGAATCATCGGGTTAAATGGTAATGTTGCCCCTATTAGGACCTCTGTAATTGTGGTATTGCAATATTCAGCAGGGTTTTTTGTCAAAACCGCCGGTGCCGATTCCTTGTGGGCGTCAGGAATGGAGATAAAATTTGCACTTAAACAATGGATAAAACACACAGAGCACATGGGTCCTCAAAGAGTCAATTCGTTTGTTTGGGGTCAGAGTTAAACACATTTTAGAAGATATGTTTTAAAGAAATATTCTCCAATTATTAATAATGAGGCACAAGAAAACCGTAAAAATATTAATTTATTTTTACCCCGTGTCATTTCTCTTTGCTTAAATATTTGACAATCATAGTACTGTACTGTGCAAACTATTTACTTCAGCCATGTTCTATCCACTGTTATAGGCAATACAACTACAAGGGTATGAGTGTTCTGCATTTAACATATACAAAACATGTTTTCATTCAATATCGTCTCATCTGCTATAATAGCTGCCCATATTGGTTGTAAATATTAGACATTTCAGAAACTATCAGGTGCATTAATTTCCTTTGTGACACACGTCATTTTATACGGGATATCCACCTCAGAATTAGTCTCTGACATTTATCTGTTTCTGTCTCAGAGGGATCCATTTATTTCTGGTAGATCTAAAGACACCTTGAGCAATGCAGCACGGAGGACCTCTTGGGGCCTAAGCATCACGACATTTATAATTGCAATTATTATGTATTCTTGGAGGGATTGTGCAAATTACCCTTGAGACTGGCATCGGCCGTTTACGATGTTAAAACACCAGGAAAATAATTGCACAACATAATCATGAGCCATTGGTTTCAATGTCACTGCCAGTTATAATCTGGCAGATAATGTAATTCATTTTCACAGTGTGTAAACGAATGAAGCAATAACGTTCATGTTTTTAGATCTCACTTGGAAAGTAATCATCTAATTCTGATTGCTTCCAATGTACTGTACGCGTAAGAAATGTATTTCCTTCGAAATTGACTAAAGATAGCATCGTCTTCAGTAGCAATGTTCTGCTTTGCCGCAGTCCATCTCGTCGCTGCACATGGCTCGATTTCATCGCTCCATCTCTGCGATGGCCATCCTCACGGGCATTGCTCCCTCCTTTGACTGCCATTCCATCGCCAGTCTCTTCCATCAAGCATCCATTCCAACAATGTGCCCTGCCAATCCCACTAATTTTATATTAACAATGTAATGTCTCTAATTAGCAGTTGTTCTCCGATTCATGTGTTCCTCTAATTTTAATCCCCCACATGAACCTTGCAACTTTTGCTCCATGTGCAGCAGTTCATCATCATATATGTGTCCAGTTCATATCGTTGCAGGTAATATGCACTGAATGAAAACGTTCTTAGTTTGTCACATGTTATTTCAGTACATTTACAAAGAAACAAAATACAGATCACAGGAGGTGTCTGGCACAAATATACATTGACCAAGGTGACACGAAATAATATGTTCTAACATTTTGGAGAAATAAAGGTGTAAATATAGATGGTGAATATGGTGATCATCTTCAATTCACTGATGACCTAGTTACGAAAAAACTAATTGTATAGAACGACAGAGTACTGCAATGTGTGGCTAATAAAGAATATAAGCAAAATTTGTGTCATGCACATTACGTGTTGTGTACTTGAAGTAATTGTTGTAAGGACACGATTGAAAAAAGCCCACAAATGGAGTAATTGTATCTCGAACAGCTATTGAAGGCAGACTGGAATTAAAATGCTAAAAATGTAGTGGTACACTTGAAGTGAGAACCGAATGGAGTGCTTTTGGAAAATAAATATTTCAATGAAAGACTTGAAAAGAGATACACGAATATATTATTTTAATCAAGCATATGTTGTACTTTCATTCGTGGTGAGTGCATGTCACTGACATCAATGAGACGCCCACTTGCAGAAGCAGTGAGGTACCTGTGGGATCCACGAGCGGTGAAAGGTTGCTTACCTGTCTGGGTGGTGTCTGAGCGCGCTTCCCTCTTGCGCGTGGGTTTACCTCAAGGCTCTCTCTGTAAGGGTCTCCCACATGCAAACATCCTCCAGAAGGAATCGGTCAAACACCAAAGTAAAATCTGTATGGAAAAAAGTGATGTGAGGCTGTTGCGGAAAAAAATGCAAAGTAAAACGTCCACCCACTCCAGGCACCACGAGGATGTGTGATCTTCATTACCGTAGTAGAGAAATTCACCATATTCGCAACAGTATTGGAGTTCAAACAATATCCACAAGTGTTCTCAACCTCAAACATTGTACATTCATGATTGTTAATATTCATTACCTTTGGAATTCGCACCTGTCCTATGAGGCAGGGCTAGCAAGAAGGTGATATCATTCACAATGCGTCCACGATGCCAGCACCCACTGGCCTACTCACTCCGAATGACATCGGAGGGATCTTTGAGGTTTAAACCATTGGAACTTTTCCAGGAGCAAAATATGATAATTGGTTTTTTACCCTTTTATCTGGCAACAAAACTGACACCTTTTTTTACAAGGCGTCATGTTTGCATTGACCACCATAACTGCGGGTGGATTGCAAAAAAAAAGGCGCACGCCTTTTGGCGTCATCTGGTCCAACACCATGTGAGACTAGGCTCTAAGAAAAGCTGTCTCGGGTGTGGACCAATCAATTTCAAGGACAGTGCATATATTATCAGAGTTGTGTTTTTTTGTTTGCATTCCGACCGCAGATATGGTGGTCAATGCAAACATGACGCCTTGTAAAAAAGGTGTCAGTTTTGTTGCCAGATAAAAGGGTAAAAAAACAATTATCATCTTTGAGGTTCACTGTGAAGTAGACGATGTGTGGTCAATACACCTGTCGTTATAACCAGGGCTGCCTGGCATATTCGAACCACGAACCTCTGCAATAAGTGGCGAACGCGTTACCACTGGGCCTTGGTGTGGCTCCGAAGTTTGCTACATTTTCATTGTGATGCGTGGTACATTCCTCCTGTTATCTACAGTTTTAATGGACAATTGTCACGAGTAATAGGCAGTGTGTTCAGTAAACCTTAGGCATAACCATACAATACACACATTTGATTAGCAGCGACAGGATTCATTTAATCCATTGATAAGGCAAATTATTCTGTTCAAATATAAGTTGTCCGCATGCCTGTTTAAGCAATTGTGTTTTAGAAACGTTGCTTGAATCCTACGTGGCACTCGACTATAACTGCAGCATTCTCTCAGAGGTCTCCGTGTCTTAGGCAATTAAAATATGCCGTGCAAGTAGCAGCATGCACGCACGCTGGGCATGGGCATGGCTGTGCACGCGCTTGCAAGATTGCTCTTCTATTATTGTAATGAGCTTCTCATACCACGCCGCTGATTGAAGGAGGTTAATAGTGTTAATAAGTGCAATCCAGGGACATCACGAAGCAAGGAATGTCTGTTAACTACAGCCTAATATGCATTAATTATCAATGTTAAGCCGATGTATGCATTCGCTTTGATAATACATTGTATCATTTATTAGGGAGGGCTTCAGCATCAAATGGAGTGGATGTACAGGCATCTTACCCCTCCAAGGTTATGGCTCTGGCGCTTGTTGTATGAATGTTGATGTCCCGACAACACCTTGGATTATGATTTGCTGACGATGTCCAACAGCGGCTGTGCCAACTGTAAACATTTAAAGACTCTTCACAGTCATGTTTTTCTTTCCCTGATTTGTCCCCTGTGAAGGAGAGTTTCTCGTTTTTATTCTTTGCTACATGTAGTGTTAACACTTGCAACATGTGTGTGTGTGTGCATGTGCACACATACACTCCCAATGGCATGTATGAAACATGTTACCACGAGTCATGGCCACTACCTCTAAAGGAACAATTAATCTGAATGTGGTGATGTTTCATATTTGCTTCCACACCGCTGCCAATGCAATGGTTTCATTCTTTGTTCATGGTGTATTCATTCTAATATCTCACCTAGGTTTGATGTATGGCTAAAGGCAAAACAACAAATGGCTAACTTGACCTAATGCATTTATAATACTGATGAACACAATTGATCGTGGCAATGTTAATGGTAACATTGTCTACATTTGCATTTGAATGAGTCTGTATGTGTAGCCTGTGCCCACTGTGCCTCGCTCTTCCTGCCCGTTATCTTCATCGAGCCCATCGCGATGGTTATCATGAAATTACATTTATTTTTAGGTAGTCGTAGTAGTAGTAGTACCCTTGCAATGTGTCTTCATATTTCTCCTCCGTCTCTTACCACCTCTGTAGCTCACGCACAACCAAGGGTGGCACAGTCGGGGTTTTTACAATCGGGTTTAATTGTCTATTTCTATTAAACCCGATCATCTGAGATTGGGAGAAATCCGGTTTAATTGGTTCTAATTGCAGAACCGAACTTATCAACAATGGGCTTCATCCATTCCAAACGAAGGAACTCACTGACGGCGCCCACGATTGTGGAGGAGAAGCTCGTGTTCATCACGACCAACCTGCCCGCCGCATTCTACGACTACCCCGTGCCCGACGGCCCCCCCGAGTACGACAGCAGCACCGACGAGGAAGCAGCCTAAGCCTATCAGAGTTTGTATTCATTAAACCAGGTTTTAATTCCCCGAAATCGGGTTTAATTGTATTAAAGAAAAAAACCCGATGCCTGCCGCTGGAAAAATCGGGGTTTTTTCCACCCATGCGCACAACAGAGGGGACCCCCGACGCAAGCACGGGTGTACACCTGGCAGCAGGCTGCCTTTGTTCGCACACCAGTAGGTCGCCAACAGCATCGGCAACTCCGTCGGAGCCTGGCGCGTGAGTTTTCTCACTTCGCGGATCGGCCTCGCGTAACTCCCAGACGATGGAACAACGCGCCTGCCTTTTGGCAATTAGACACTCAGAGTCGTGAGAGCGGTTTACGTTTTTCGTGAAACCTAACCGACTCGGTTACATATGGTCCACATGCTGCGCATGGCGAAATTGCTCGTGAGAATGTAGCATGATTAAGATATTACACACTTGCCTCGGCATACTGTAGAATGGTTTTCATATTCGCACCAGGCAAACGCAGTTGTGGAACATGTGAAAGCTCATTATGTGTACTGATTCTTCCCGATCTTAATCACCTGCTCCACATGGCTCTGTGCGTTAGTCTATTTCTAAATCCCATTTCCTGCTATTTCAGCCTCGTGCGAGCTGTGTTAAATTTGTTTGCTGACTCACCCCTGCTGGACATCTGCGAAAAAGAGCTTCATAGCTCATCGGATTCCTCCGGTCTAAATAAAGAGTGTGATTTTGAAAACGTATTCATATCAAATTTCAAATCATGATTTAACATTCCCGAAATGCTAATTTCACGTGTCTTGCAAAAGTGATGTAAGCTGAGGAGGCCTTCGGTCTTGAAATGTACATGTTTTCGTTAATTTACACTGCTTGTGCAACTACATATATAAATAGATCACTTGAATAGAAGCAATTAGACCTTTTCATACGTGAACCCGCTGTCTCGTCCGCCAGCGCATGTGAAAGTGTTCATGACACTTTGCAAGAGCGGGTGATTGTGCAAAGGTCTAATTTCCATATGATAGATTCTACAATGATGCTGTGCTGAGGCATTTCCTGTGGTAGTAGATTCTAAAATAATTAAATATATTAGGCCAATTCTCCTGAATTAATATGCATGTGAATATTTGTTAAGTGAGCCATTCTGTAATAAACAATATCCTACACGGTTTACAACATCAACTTTTTGTTTACATAAAAAAACACCGGAATTTCGTCCAATTTTATCCCAATTGTCCTATCGGCAAAGCATCGTGGGACAAAGTATCCATTCAGAAATCTCGCAGAGGAGTGCAACCTTTCATGTTATAGAACGGTCCGCGGAAGTGGATATCACCGGGCTACCTCGCAGATCCCTTCAAGTGACCTCTGGTCAGCACAGTCAAGGGCGGGACTTCCCTCGTGCAGAATCAGAAGTTCAGGAAAGCATTCCCCACTGAATTAAAGCCCATTGAGCTCAGAAGCTCTCTTTCAAGGGCAAACGACATTCCATGTTCTGACAGTCAAACCACCACCGCTGGACCGTGGTGGTTGCTTTGTCCGCCAATAATCCAGCAATGTGGCGACGAGGATCGGTGGATCACACAGATATCATGAAACCCTCTTCCCGTGGGTGTCAGAATCAGATCATACCCTGGTTTGCCAGGAGGCGGTACAGTATGTATGCACTGATCTCTCTACAGCTGTATGGGATGGAGTGTTGCCCCCTTGCACGTGTGGGGTTTCTCCAGGTGCTCCAGCTTCCTCCTGCATGTAGACACACATTGATTGGCTGATGACGCCCTGGCTGCTGCCTTCCCAGCTTGTCTGTGGTCCCCGTCACGTCTGAGTCGTTCTCTCTATTCCAGTGAGCGAATACTGCGGAGGTTAAAATCTGAAACTATTATTACTATTATTAGTATACAAATACTAAATATTAAATGCCATGGTTAAACGTCTTGAATTGGTTCCATTACAATCATTTTGGCCAGTCAGCGATGCAGTGTATGACTCAATATTTAATCCGGCAGGCATGAAGAATAGAGGCGAAACGAGAGATGACTGGAGAGCTCCAGAGACTAATCCCCATGATGGGGCACTGAGCTGACCTGCTGAGATACTTTCTTTGAATCGAGGCAGCTACCCATGAATAAAATGTTATTGCAACGTAGTTGCAAACACGGGCTCAGCATGGTCACGAAATTACTGCACAAAAAAAATATTAAACAGTTTTTTTCCTTTACATTTCACCTCGAGGTGCAAAAAATATCAAATATTACTATTCAGCATGTTTTTATATTTTTATTCAATGAACTGGAAAATCTCTCTTCATGTCTTCCTCTCCCCCTCTCTGTTTCTCCCTCCCTCCCCCCCCAAGTGACGAGATGTTAACTTCCTCGCCTCGCATGCAGGAGGTCGTGGGACACTGACCTCTTTATATTTGAAACTTGTACGTCTTCCTCCCCGTGGTCGTGTGGATTTTATTTTCTCCGCGTCCTCCGGTTTTACCCTACACATTTCAAATCAACATCACGCGATTAGAGCATTTGGCTGCTATACATTTCCACACGATGATGAGCCACTTCGTTGAGCAATCATTTGTGGCCAGGTCGCTTAAGAAAAAGAGCTACATAGCTCAGTGGGCCTTACAAGGTAAAATAAAATGTAATTCGTTTAGTCTTTGTGTTCATGGTGAGAGCAGCTCCTATCCCGTGCCCCCCCCCCCTCCTGCCCTGCCCCCCCCTCACTGTGGGCCGTAATGGTCACGTGAGCACATCGGACTTGTTTCTGTTCTTCGGGAGGGTCCGACAAAGTGTTTTTTTGCAGGAGGAGGCGATGCTTCTCTGTGCGATCCCAATTGAGAAAAATTGCCGGTAGCTTGTCGACACTGAGGTGTTTGGCCGATATTAATTTGCTATGTTTTTGTTTGACTTTTGGGAGGAAAACGGAGAACTTGGAGGAGACCCGTGAAGAAGAGGGGAGAACATGGCAGACAGAACACGCGGAAGAACATACTGCACTCAGAAAGGCACCGGAGTCAGACATCAAACCCAGGCCCTACTTGCTGTGAGGCACGAGTGTTTACCACTGTTCCGCATTACCGTTTAAAAGTATTCGTGAAAAAGCATTTTAAGCGTTAATCTCATAAATGGCTTGAAAGCATTGTTGTATTTCAGCTTAAGGGCTGCCAAGTTAAACCTTGTAAATGTAAAATCTTACGTAACGTCAGGAGAATTAGTAGGAGGCTTGTTTTTTTCTGAATAAAATCAACAGACACAGTACCACTTTCTCTACCTGGGCATATTATTTGCAGCTATATAAATATATTTACTCTACAAAGTATGAAAGACAGCATCAAACATAACAGCTACCACAGCAAGGGTCAAAATCAAGCCTCCCTAGATGCTAAAACATGCGCATTACATCTCTGGCTATCTTGGAATTCTACAGTCATGGACGAAAATATACCCGCCGCTGAAAACTGCTGGTGGTCACTGTGCAACATCTAATATACACCCAATAGTAACTCGTCTCAATTCCCGTGCTGAGAATCACTGCCCCAAGCAGTTTTTACTTGTCGCCTGCCATGTGCTCATCGGGTGATTTATTTCATTTGCTGACATTTCACAGATGCTTTTTGGAGGTGTTTAAATCTCCCACTCGGTTCAGGAAGAAATTTTCCATTATCATTACCGAGCCATATATCAGCGCTTTTATACGTTTGATGGAAAGCTGTGCAGCTTAGGAAATCAAATCTGGCTGCTTGATAAGAAAAAAAAGTAATTATATGAAAATGGTTGTCTACTACACTTTATAGATGTGTACAGGAACCAAAAGCAAACTGGCAAAGCTTCAAGTTTCACATTTAATTTCTATTTTAAATGAATGCACGTAGGGCAGCTGAGGATATGAATGCTCGCGACAAGCTGAGACACACCAGCCATTTATTCAGTCGACATGTATAGTCTGACTGAGACAATCGGCTGAAGGAGACCACGATGAGGTGATGGGTGATGGTGGTGGACAGTCCTGTACACGATTCATCATCCACAACCCGCTATTCCCCACTCCTATCTCCAGATAGTCCAGTTACACGTACATATATATGCTTGCTTTTTTAATGAAGACGTGTTTTATTATGTGTTTTTATCATACACTAGCAAACCACTAGTGGATGGATGATCACGTTCTTTGGATGTGACCATCCACCCATCCCTCCCAGCCAGTTAGCCAGCCAAACTTGTACTCGTATATAGCCCTGGCTCTCTTCGCCTTTATGTTGCCTGCTCTGTGCAGTATATCCCACTCAATATCGATGTGTCGCTTTGTCTCTGGGTCTCTATTCAACGTCCCCCCCCACTCCATCTGTATTCCCCTCCTCCCTCCACTGTATATCACCCAATCCCCTCTCACCCTCGCTCTCCTTATTCCCACCTCTCCCGTCTCGATATCTCTCGCCTCTCCCGAATCCTCCCTCCCACCGCGTGTCCCTTTCCCCCGCTCTCCTCTTTCCGTTTTGCTCCGTTTACTCCCAGTCTGACGCCCTTTCACGCTCTCCCCGGCCCTTCACTCTCCGTCCCTCTCCGACTCTTCTCCCCCTCCTCCATCTCGCTCCATCTACCTCCCTCCCTCCATCACCTTCATCCCTTATCTCCCTCCATCTCTCATCGATCGCATTTGCGTGGGATATATATGGCCAGGGGTGGAAAGGTGGGGTGGGGGATGGTCGTGACATCATAACACATGGGAAGTGGCTTGACGTTGTGGGATGTGGGTGACGTCATCACGCACATGTGCGCGGTGACATCACCACTACGTACGGCCACTTGGCCGCGCGCCAGCCATGAATCCAGCCAGCAAAACTTTTTTAGTTGTTCCCAAAATCGTAGGAAAGTGAAATCATTTGGAAGGGAGGGGCGTGGTTGCTGATCGGAGGGGTTGGTTTGACTATCCCTTGATGGAGTGTCACCTCAGAAAATAATTCACATTCCTCTCCTTCCCACCACCTTAAGTGTGTGTTCAAACACGCCGATTCACTTGGCTACCTTACACAGGTGTAAAGATGACTACCCAGTCGAACAGAGAATATCCTGGCCCCCGAACATTGGGAAGTTCACCACCATTACTTCAAGCGAGCCTGATCGCAAAATAAGACATTGAATGTCAAAACGGTCTCGACAAAACATTTCTTTCTTTTTTACAGCAATGCTGCTAAATATACGCACTCACAGAATGCTATGGCTGATGGGATGTGTAAAAAAAGGAGTTATACATTTATTTCTGTGAAGGGCCTGGTATGGGAAGGAGGCATGTTGTCCACGTGTTTACTTTGCACTCGTCACTGTCTAGCCCATCTCCCCCCCCCCCAACCTCTCACCTCTGAGCTGTCCACATGAGTGGACGACGATTGCGTGAACATTTCAGGCTGACGACCATTACGATCATTCATAGCGGATTTTTGGGTTTGTCCACTTAATAATCTGACCAAATTTGTGTCATGAAGACCCTTCACCACCCAACACTTGACTTCTGTGAAACTATTGGACATCTGTGATATTACTGGGCATCTGTGAAACAGAGCTTTATAGCTCATCAGATTCCTCCACTATAAATACATGTATTCTGATTCTGAACAAATGATTTGTCATGTGCAGAAGCGCTTAAAATACCAATAATTTTTTGTTTCAGATCAACGGCAAATTGAAGAACAATTATCAACCAATTTGACCAATTAGTATCTAATTGTAAAGTGTAGTCGTGAGAAGTGTCCACGTGACAGTTCATATTATTGGGTGTGTCAGGTGATGGAGATTGTTTATCGACACAAATTTGGTCAGATCACTGCATGGCCTAACCCAATAATAAATTATGAATCACGATGTTGCCTGTGAAAACCTTGCACGTGTTATGATTACGGCATCCTTGCTGTAGATAAAATGTTTCGCGTGTTAAATTAAAAATGCTCTTGTTCTCGGGGTAATTTTAAAGTATAATAGTACCATCGTTATTTTTCAGGGCATGGTCACACGCAATGTTATAAAATGTTAAATACTAAATTCAAGTTTGAACATTGTAATCGGCAGTATCTTGAAAAAAGAAAATCAACACCCAGATAAAAATAGCGACATGTGGCAACAATCTAACTCAGTATGCTGAGTGTGGGCTCTGAATGTGTAACATATTCATGAAATTCTAACCACGCATTACCCCTTGACAAAGGTAAGTGGGTAAGGGTGCAGATTCTGCGCGTCGATCACCGGACTCGGGAGGCAATAGCAGGAAGGCAGATTCAGACGCATCTCGATTGAATGTCAACTTTTAATCTAAACACGAGCAGAAAGTATATAAAACACATTTATAGTACACCTTGTTGCAGTAAATCAGCTTCGCAAACAATCCAATGGAAAATATCTGCACTCCACAAAACAACTGAAAACAACGCTAGCGCTTGTTTTTTTTTCTTCATAAAGATGTACACAACTGTGCATGATGTACAAATGCATATCGAATTCACTTAACCATTTACCCCGAGGTGGAGCAGCATGATGGATTATTGGCAAGAGAATGGACGACTATAGATACGTTTTGGCACGAAAATTGCATTAGTTTACAAGAGAAGCACACAACAATAGGAATCACACAACACATTGAAACTTGGTGGAATCACTGAACGATCCACTTTGTGGGAACTCGATTATGGTCATTATATCACCCCATGGGAATACAGAATTTCTATCACTGCACCACCAATGATTATAAGGACCTTTAATGTTCTATTAAAACAGGATTAATGATGCGTTAATGTTGTGAACTCTTAATTTATGCCGGAATTACTGTATATTCTGTGATAAGTGTGCATTACGGTTCATTTAAGTCTCCTATTCCTCGTGTGAGAGAGAGTGCTTAAACTATGGCTGTATTGACCAGTACGTAAATAAGTAAGAAGAGACAGATCCATGCCGGCCACCCAGCAGGTGATTGCTCTGAGCACATGGACAGTGCAATCTGGTGGATTTGACCTGGCCTTAGAACATCTGAGTTTGACAGTGTTCAACGTGTATTGTATATTAAATACAACAAACTACACACTACCCCCCCCCCCCCCCCCGTTATATGCACAGTGCTCGGGAAATGTTTTGCCACGCAAAATAATATAAAAAGGCAATTCTGAAAACGATGCAAAAATGTTGTCATTCTTTGGTCGTTTGTCCAAATTGTGCTCCACGGGAGCAATCAGGGCTGGGGGGGGGAGGCGTCTCGACCATCCGCCGCGTGTGTGTGTGCGGTCACGAGACGTGTGTGTGTGCGGTCACGAGACGTGTGTGTGTGTGCGGTCACGAGACGTGTGTGTGTGTGCGGTCACGAGACGTGTGTGTGTGCGGTCACGAGACGTGTGTGTGTGTGCGGTCACGAGACGTGTGTGCGTGCGGTCACGAGACGTGTGTGCGTGCGGTCACGAGACGTGTGTGTGTGTGCGGTCACGAGACGTGTGTGTGTGCGGTCACGAGACGTGCGTGTGTGCGGTCACGAGACGTGTGTGCGTGCGGTCACGAGACGTGTGTGCGTGCGGTCACGAGACGTGTGTGTGTGCGGTCATGAGACGTGCGTGTGTGCGGTCACGAGATGTGCGTGTGTGCGGTCACTAGACGTGTGTGTGTGCGGTCACGAGACGTGTGTGTGTGCGGTCACGAGACGTGTGTGTGTGCGGTCACGAGACGTGTGTGTGTGCGGTCACGAGACGTGTGTGTGTGCGGTCACGAGACGTGTGTGAGTGCGGTCACGAGACGTGTGTGTGTGCGGTCACGAGACGTGTGTGTGTGTGCGGTCACGAGACGTGTGTGTGTGCGGTCACGAGACGTGTGTGTGTGCGGTCACGAGACGTGTGTGCGTGCGGTCACGAGACGTGTGTGCGTGCGGTCACGAGACGTGTGTGTGTGCGGTCACGAGACGTGTGTGTGTGCGGTCACGAGACGTGTGTGTGTGCGGTCACGAGACGTATGTGCGTGCGGTCACGAGACGTGTGTGTGTGCGGTCACGAGACGCTCTGGGACGTAAGATGCACTCAAAACGTGTGTCCGGAGTCAATAGAGTTGCACAGATCTCATGGCACACAAACGAATCGTAATGTGCACAACCTTGGCTTTCAAATGCAGGGTAACAAAAAAAAGTGGGTCTTGTCTGGAGAATACGAGTGATGTTGTCAATCGTTCTTGGGCACATCTCCACACCCCTTTGTTAATATGCACTGACCAGTGAGGTGAAGTATGGTCAAACAACACCCCCACCACCATAACTTTGTGGGGAGGCCTTCATCTATTCAAAAGACAATACATCGTCGTTTCCGTTTGTATTACTAAAAAGGGCAAGCAGCCTTTGGCTGTCAGTGATTTGATCAGTGACCTAGGATTGCTGTTATCCAGGCAGGCTGTTTTTTTATTTTAAACACAGCCTTTATCGTTGCGTCTTATTCTGTTTTCTTTGATTTTGAATAATAAAATATTTAATTTACAACCCTTGCAACGGAGCGCTACTTCATTCCACATTGGGCAGAAAATTGGGCCAAAAAATGTATTTGGCAGATTTGCGAAACTTTTGGTTAACCGTTATTCCACAAAATTGTATAAAAATAAACTTGAATTGGACCCACTGGCCTACAACCAAAATATATGTTACCTTTAATGCGACTGCCTGCTAAGTCGTTTTCTTTATTAATTCCAGATAGAGATGATGACTAGATGTGTGATTTAAAATAATGATTAAACAGCACGTTTGGTTTGAGAAAATTCCTTTAATTGAGATGAACACGTCACTGTCAGTGATGCATGCCGCAGTGGAGGACGTTCAGGATTCCACGATGCTCGAAAAAGAGTGGGACCCCGCGTCATGGTCCAAATTTGCCCCCCCAAAAAAATTGCCTAAAGCCACGTGCCAACCATTGCTCCTTCCTGTGAAGCTACGGCAGAATGTGGTTTGTGTGAGGGCCTTGCGCGACAACAATGGTGCAAACACCACATGTACTCATAATTTGACATGCCAGTAGACCTGTAAAATACTGTTCAACAGGAAATATAAAATACTAGCACTTTCACGTCTCACCTAACTTCAAATGTAAATTTGCGAAATGTGCATTAGGAAGGTTTGTGTGTAACAAATGCAGTTATATCGGACAAACACCAGCAATGGTGCGGCACACATCCACCACATGTTGAGCGTGTTTAATTATTAACTACAACTGTTTGGAAAATATGAAAAGCCAAGAGGGCGTGAATATTCCTCAAAGATGGAACACGGCTTGGTGTACTAAATTTAAATTAGCCATCTGAGTTTATGGTGTATGGCAGGTTAGTTTGCTACGTTACGCATTCTGCACAGTTATGGGGCTTCATGTACACGCAATCACATTCAATCCTTTAGAAATCATGAGCACACATGGGCACGTGCAGTGTCTGAGTTTGGTCTTCTATGGTGTGGATCGATGGTACGTTATGTTCCGTGTGAGTGTAAATCCACCGATGTAATTCCAAATATGCCGTATCATCATGCAGGGCATTTGTGTTGTTAAAGTATCACAATAAACACGTGTTCCATCGCGGCATCGCGGTATTTCCAACCCCACAAATCCATAAAACAAGGCTCAGAAAACGCTGACACTGAACGCATAAAATCAATTCAATTTGCTGTGATAACGAGGAATATCAGCACAAAAGGGAAATAAAAATCAATGAATCTTTGTTTTACACAAAGGCCCCATTTTAAATCACATTTTAAGCGCAGTAATAGAGTACAGCTGATTTGTACATGCCTCACGTTATGTCATGAAAGACAAAGTCTACTCCTGACCTTCGCTGTTGGCAGGCTCGGCATGAGCAAGCCGCTGAGTGCTGTGCCCCATCAGCACACACCACGTGACATCTGGGACAAATGCTTCTCTTCCGTCGTTCCACAGTCGTGAAACATTCTCCTTTTGGAGCCATGAAATTCCAATTCCTCTTTTGCCTTCATATAAAGTTAAAAACAGATGCATTTATGCAACCTCATGGCCGATATTTTAGTCAGTAACAAGATTTTGTTTTGAAATTAAAACACGTTTGATTGCTGTTTTGAAGGTCTCAATTTGTTCTTTAAAATAGAATATTATTTTGCAGTTTGTCTTTCCTTTAATACCTTTTCCATAATTGTTTTGGCACCGTAAATGATTTACTTAGAGGGTTTGAACTAACTGCATGTTATCTTTAAAATGCATTACTGCTTAAGAGCACACATACATCTTATACGACAGGGTGATCGGTTCAAGAAGAAAGTTAGGAACAAAAACATTGAAATTCAAATCCTCTCCACGTCTCCCACCAATCTCCATACAAGTATTACAATACTCGCCTCTCTAAGATATGGAGACGCTGTTGTCACAACATCCAGTTCCTTGTTGAAACTAGTGTCATTACAAATCCATTGGGTATCTATCTCTGGATCATCATGTGGGTCTTGGAGGTTGCATATCGAGACCTGTGCTGTGAATTACAGTCCTAGGGCTCATTCTCTTCACCTACCTGCAGTGACTGCCATGGTGAAGTATGGTGGTCAAACAGTCCCAATGGATGACACGGAGTAAGGAGGCCTCCATCCAGCAGTGGATTGACAAATGGATTTAAGTTGAAATTTTATATATTCAGTATTATCATTATTTCATAATTTTAGCTAAGAATAGGGGTTTTCCCCTTTTTTCTGGCAACAAAACTGAAACCTTTTTACAAGGAATCATGTCTGCATTAACGACAATACTTGTGGTCAAAATGCAAACAGAAAACAAACTGATAATATATGCATTGTCCTTGAAACTGATTGGTCCACACCAGAGACAGCTTTTTTTTTAGCCTCGTCTCAAATGGTGCTAGCTTGCCAGACTTTCAATTATTTTAATTGGGTACTTAAACTAGTTTTTAATGGGTAAAACATTGCAGAACTTAAAAACAATTGAATTAAAGCGGTAAATGCCTTCATTTAAATTGTATGTTTATCTGAAAAGCCGAACTGAATCTTGGAGGCAATTTCGCAAGAATTGAAAATGATATTCTGCCAATTCCCGTGGTCAGCATTTTAGCACTTGGAAGGAAATTAGTCCTGCAGGGAAAAGTATAAACGTACAAGGTGAACACTCAAAATCCACATATGCTCGATAGACCTGAAACAGATATTAAACTTGTCAATACCACCTGAGGTGACAAGATCTCGTTGTGTTTTCGAGAAGTGTATATTTTGGGATGTTATAATCATGAAAACATCCAAAATTATTCCACTTTTATTGGCGATGGAGAGAAATCGCTCCCATTAAAGTTTTGCCGCTTAAAATGCACCTCATTAGTATCCCTAAAGTATTGGCCCCTGGAGGCCACTGAATTGCACACAAATCACCCCCCACCCACCGAAACAGAAATATTCCATTAAATTTCAATGCAAATGCAAAGCATGGGGGATGTTATTCTTTGCAGCATCTACTGTTGGCAACGGGCAGCCAGCCAGGGCTAGCTGCGTTGACACTCGCGCTTGACACACGTGGCTTGGCGGTCCGAGTGGCCCCCTCCGCCAGGACTCGGACATATGCACACGGTGCACGAGTCGACCTTCACCTCGCGGCCGGCTGGGATGATGCGCGTGCCGGCGTAGCAGTTCCCACCTTCACAACGCGCAGACGAAGCAGCGGGTCGGGAAACATGGAGAACACACAAAAACAGCACAATGCCTTTCATGACGCAATACTGTGCACGGTAAGTGACTCTCTTGGCTGAAAGAAGTCGTGTGAACGTTGGTACAACGTTCTTTGTAAGGAATGTGGTGTTATCCCATCTCAACAAGTCTGCAAGTCGGTTTATAAATAAAAATTTAATTTATATATTGGAACAAAATGTATTTCACAAGTGATATGAACATGGAAACAATTTTCTTTTGAGCATGATTTCAAATACTGTCTCAAAAATAGATAATTTTTTTACTAAATAGATACATTATATTCTGAATTTATTAGGGCTTAACTGTGAAAGGTGAGCAATATGTGTATATGATTTTTGGTTCATCTCATCATAACATGTATGTCCCATCTAGTTATGTTGCCTTTCCTGCTGCACGTTCTAAAAGAGACACACTGTGGAGGTGTGCGGTTAACTGAAAGGTGAAGCTGCTCTCGGCTGCAATGTTGGGAAAATCGAAACTTATACCAAGCTCGCAAGAAAGCGGAAGATATCCATTGGTGGTACACAACTAGAGAGCACATCAGCATGTTTATGCCTCGGGAAATTTTTGAAAGCACACCAGGATGATAAGAAAACAGAATGATTTATAGGATTTGATATCCAAATATCTATTGGTACTGTATATCATAGGAATGTACTCGCAACTCTGTTCACTTTGTTAAAAAGTTTCAATATAAATTCTGAAAAAATGTACAGGTAAAAAACAACCTAAAATACAGCAACATAATAGTATAGAGTATAAATGCACGAAAAAAATAACTACACTATAAAGATAAATTTTACACTTGAAAGCACATACTATATACACATTTAAGAATCAATATATTGGCTGTCTTGTCACCAACTTCCACTTCTAGGTTATTATTTAATTCAATTCTGACTTCATGCATTGATCATATCTGGTCCGGTGCTTCAAGGTGTATGGTTAATAGGTCAAAAGATCCACTGCTGTGTATCAAGTGTATTTTGTGAACGCATACACCTGACTCCACGAGGATGGTTATACGTAGAAAATTGCATCATGTAAACGGCATATTTTTCGCGTGTGCCTGGCAAATGTGTCTGTACCACGTGTCAGGTCTGTCCGGTTCGCGTACAGCATTTGGCGACGAAAACATTAAACGAAACCTCCTGTTTTCAGCAGCGTTGCTCCGGACTGCCAAGCCACGTTCTCCCTCCATTTGCTGATTCTCGTGCCTCGCCTGCTTAACGGCGAGCAATGGGCCAGTTCCTGCCTTCCTGTGTTGTTGTTGTGCAGCGGTGTTCAGCGATGTTAGGTTGAATTGCCCGATGATGCTGGATGTAATTAGCAGCGAAACGTCGTACTAAAAAATTGTAAATGTTGTGTATTCACTCTTCAACACACCGGTGGGCTAAAGTAGTGTGAACTATTTGTCTTTTGTCAACGTGACACTTTTTTGCTGATTGGCCGTGTCGGGTGGTGGAGGGTTACAACACATTTATAAATAACGCGATCTAACCCAAAAACGTTTATTATGAATAATATTGGTCGCGAAAGCCTACGTGTTAATCTGCATTAGCTTTGTCTATCTGTACGTCTGTGTCTATAAATATGGCAGGGTCATGATAACTTGACCCAGTATGAGTGAAACTCGAGTATGAAGTTGTGTTTTTGTTATGGACTTTCCCAGTAGAAAATTGGGCACATTGAAAAAAGTGATGTTCAAAATCTGGTGATTAAAAAAAACCTGCGCTAAACGTGTTGCGTTTACAGCCAATCGGATGATGTCATTAAGTGTGACATCATGCAATGGTGTCATCATGTGTGATGTGATCCCGCTTGGAACGTAATCTTATTGTTAGTTAATACTTCTGAGTAAGTATTGGAAAACATTACAGAATGTATGCATGCGTGATTGTTCTTCTTTTCTTTAAAACATTATGTATCTCGGTAGACTCTATTGGTGATGGAAATTAGCATGGAAGCAGATGTACACTTCTGCATGTCAGAAGGCTGGCTTCGAATGGTGTTGGTGGCATGCAACCAAGCAATTAAACTGCAGTAATTTAGTACCAACTGTCTCTCTGCATGTCTCTTGGCATTGCACGAGCGGCAGTTTGCTGAAGGGCCTCCGTAATGCGTGTGCCACCTGCACCGTGGGGACTTCAAGCATTGGAATTTAGCACACTATTAAACTGGGAGTGGGAACATGAGAAGCATTTGTGCAGTGGGCAGTTGAGTACACATAATTGTCCCATTTACATTGTTAATTAAGGCAACTTAGTGAAAGTAATTACCAGTAAAGACTCTGTAAAAATTTATTAAAATAATGGTTTGAAAAAATTGAGTAGTGTGTAAAGCGTGTGGATGCATTGCATCCATTACACCACCAAACAAAACCACTCGACGATCCACGGAGGTGGAACTCAATCGCCACCACTCACGAGGGGTCGGTGGAAATTTGGCTTTTATAGAAGACCACCTGTTCATTGTGCTGTATTCGAGGTAAGCATTTCTGTTGAACTTCCTCCGCACCGTACATACCTAACCGTGCTAATCGGAGGTGCAGGGGAAAGCACAAGAAACTAAACACAGGTACAGTAATCCTTTGTAAAGTTCGTGATTTCGATACGAATCAGACATTTGCCCAACCCTCTTGCTGCCTTAAATCATAAAGGAATAGTGAGAAGACGACATAGTTGAGATGTGGTTCAGCTATTGGTGCACTGTTCATCGATTATATGCACTTTTATTATAGAAAGCAAACTGTTAAACCTCAACGTACTTCAACAGATTAAACATCTGTAGAACATTTGCGTGTAACGTTACAGGGAGTGAATCTCGGTAGCCCACGCTCTTAGTGTAAACATGGCCAGTATAGAGTGAGAAACGGTTATAATGTTACTGGCAACATCTTACTTCCCCGTGCCTCTATCACACGTAGTGGGGTAAAGTGTGGTTACTCCGACTCGTGAATTAGAGTCTCACAGCATTTCGGGCTCTTCCTGCTGAAATAGAAAATGTGTGTTCCAAGTTGTCAGGCCGCTGTGGAAGAATCGGCCCAAGACGCCTCTGGAAGAGTTCTGGAGAAATCCCTCAAAGTGAGGCTCTTCCATCAGCAGCGGCATGAGCGCCGCGGTGGTGAGATGTTAATTCACTCGCCTGCCATGCAGGAGGGCATGGGTTCGATTCCAACCGTGTACACCTGCTGTATATTTGGAGTTTGCATGTTCTCCCCGTGGTCGTGTGGAATTTTTTCTGGGTCCTCGGATTTTCCCCTCCAAATGTAGTATTTGCCTGCTACGCATTTGCACGTGGTAAGCCACTTCGTTGGGCTATCATTTGTGATAGCCAAGTTGCTTCTGAAATAGAGCTATATAGCTCAGTGGGCCTTACATGGTAAAATAAAAATGGTTTAAGAGTTTCTTTTTTTCACGAGAAAGCAATTGCAGGCCTGCACTCTTCAACCTCCTTACCATTTTTGCAGATGGGGCAGCACTGCTCGGGCTCGTACAGGGGGTTCACGCACTCCGGGTCGGAGCACTCGGCCACCACGCACGCCACTTCCCCGTTGGACTCGCAGCGGCAACGCTCGCACGGGGACGGCTGGCACGAGGACAAGAGGCAGGAGCATCGTTACATCGTTGGGTGTTACAACGTTGGGTGTTACATCGGCAGCTTTCCAATGTTCACGGTCCTAGTGGATTTTTTGCCAGTAGTCGCACGCTTTCAGATGCGCTCCTGCGGTACCTCCAATTCGCACCGTTGGGTGTGTACGGTGTGAAAGAAGTTCAACATACGTGCATAACATACTGTATTACTGCTTTGCAGCTGTGCTGCCAGACCAGGCCAACAGCTATTTGCTTGTCTGTGTTAGTGTTTGATTATTGTAGATATAATCATCCATCGCAAGCCAACGTCACAGTTGATGTGGCATGGAAATTGCGTGCAATGTCCAGGACTTGCTGCCATCGCGTGTTTGAGGCAGTGGTGGGGGCTGGCGGTGGCGGTAAGCGTGTGTGTGAATGCTACACTTTTTTCACACCGTACATATCCAACCATGGTAATCGGAGGTGGGGGGGGGGGACAACAAACTAAATACAAAAAGCAGTTCTAAATAAATTGTTTTTAAATGTAGATCATATAAAAGCGCATAGCTCCAGTGGCTTCCGACTATCGGAGGGAAGAGCGTTCCAGACGGCCACAGAAGTGCATCTGAAAGAGTACAATAAAAAAAACTCGTCCATGAATAACACCAGAAACCACCGCTCCCCCTTCTGCGAGCAACACCCGAGTGGGCATCGAGTTGGCAATCCAAACACAAGTGATCAAGGATAGGCATACAGCCAACGGTGGGGGGACATCGTCAGAGTATGCTGGTGCCAACTGACAGATTAACGAGATAGTGAGGCGTGGATGACAAACGGCATGCACCATCATCATGTTAATGTCAACGTTGACTCGAGCCAAAACTACAGCCACAAAACTGACGGTAGTAATGGTATGTTTTGCTATGTTAAATTGCGCTATGCGATGCCCATCGGCCCACAGTGCTAGATTTGTGTTGCATTAACCTCGCATCAGCAGCACTGTTCTATACGCCCTCTTACTGTACACCATTACCGTGAATTCAAATAGGGTGCATTAGCAAAGTAGATGAAACTTCGCTCAGAGCCACAGAGCAGCAGAGGTTAATGTGATGCATGCTATTCCATGTCAAGCACGCCGCGTTTCATGTACTTTGCTCGGCTCTCAAAAGCGCAGTGTTCTGACAAGTCAATGCACATGCTATTTATTGGCGTAACATCGCTTAATGGCTGAACTTTTTACATTAGCCAACAGTTTGACTCCATCACCATAATGATGGTGCGATCGTGCACATGTTGTCGTCAACGTCGATCTACCCCACAACAACAACAGCAACAACAACAACAACACACTTCTTTGGAAATCACGAAAGTTGTCGCACCGGAGGCTCTCGCACCGGCACGCGTTGTGTGCGCTCTGGACCCACACATTTTGTGCCGCTGCTGCTGTTGTTGTTGTTCAGATTTCTCTAACTCCGTTAATCACGCGAACGCCCTTTGCACGATTCTTTTTTATTCTTTCGAAAAGTTGCACAGCGCCATGAGATACGTGGGCATTTACCAACAGTTCCGCAGACATCGAAATCGCAAATCAATCTGAAAACGGGCCTTGAAATGCGGTAAATACACTCACAAGTGAACAAAGCATGTACAGTACCATTTGCCTTGACTGATACATCTCACTTGGC
The DNA here is from genome assembly GCF_015708825.2 of Lethenteron reissneri. Taxonomy (NCBI): domain Eukaryota; kingdom Metazoa; phylum Chordata; class Hyperoartia; order Petromyzontiformes; family Petromyzontidae; genus Lethenteron; species Lethenteron reissneri. Next base: position 2,061,915 of record NC_083798.1, on the reverse strand, counting down.
TCAATCTATAGCCGCATGTCACCTCCCCCCCCCCACTTAAGCTCCGCAAATGCGAATTTTGAACGCCCATCTGCACGGCTATCTGAAATGCGGTGGGTTCGTTGGGTCAGATTGGAAATTGAGCTCCACGCATAACTGTCCCCCGACTCCCCTCGACGGGAGATGTCCGCTTAAACCAAATGTGACGGTGGAGATGGCTCAGACTGATAATGACGTGATCTCGCTGTGGTTTAAATGACATGTTAAGATGCTGGTGTGCTCCGGCTTGACTTTCCTGAACACTGTGATTGTTCATAGCAGTCTGCAGCTATGCAATACACCACCATAAGCTGCTTGAGTGTTGTCCCTGTTCTGATTAGACCCGGGACAATTTTTGCAAAAATTTGCATTAAATTCCTATGATCCTGTCCTGGACGATTCTTGCGTAAATTACGATTATTTCCATGGTGATTTCCACGTTAAAATCTCAATCCATTTTGCATTGAATTTTAATGGAGTATCTGCCATAGACAACGTCTTTAACAGAAGAGGCGGTACGGACGAAACCAACATTGCAGACAATGCAAATGCGATGATAAAAAGGAGACAAAAAAGAAAGAACAGATTCTTCAATAATTGAGAATCAAGAATGGATTTCAGGATATGTGTGAGTGCATTCACCACCTTTGTATGAATGCATTAATATATATCGAGAGCATCCTTTCATTTTATAATTCAAAAAGCATATTTTTCCCAAAACATCACGCGGTATTTAAACCGCGATAAGATGATTTTTTACGAGAAACTGACGAATGCTAGAAATAAATAATGATGCTCCTGACCATTGGAAAACTGAATAAGTTTGATGGAGGCAACCTTTAAAGTAGCCACTCATGATTCAGCATGCACATTACTCTCAGAAAATTACTTCTTGAATCCCATCGCCTGCGCGCAACCATTTGTAAACTTACGCGTGTACCATATAGCGGCACAGACGCTGATTGATGGAAACTATTCAGACAGCAAAGTTTGGTTTGCTGACATTTAGTGCGAAATGGAACAATTTCATGAACTACATAACAAAGTATGGCCCCAAGCCACGGCTTTTCCAAACGTGGCATGATCTCACTCAATTATTGAACGCGCAATGCAGTCGCATGCAGAGCACACTCGCTCGCCTACAATAATACCACACTCGAAACGCGCACGACTGTGGGCGATGCGGTGGCACAACGGCTAAGCAGCTGAGTTCGAGTCCAGGCCGTGGTTTACATTAGTGGTGAGTCGTGACGGAATCAGTTCTGCGATATCCCGTGCACCAACCCGCACTGACCAGCATGGCCACAAACAATGGGCAGACAACCCCGTGGCACCAAACGGAAGCCAGAGGAGAGGATTTACGTTGAGGAGGGAGGCCGCCACAGAGATGGGACGATGGCAGCAGTTCCCGTGGCACGAGTGTGCGGTGAGTGGAAGCAACACTGAACCGTGAGGGAAAGCCTTCATCGAAGCCATTATTCACAATGCCTTGTATTATTTATTTTAAACATCTGTTATGTATTGCAAACGCGCTATATATTCAATTCAGTAGAATTTAAAGTGGTTTATAAATGTCCGTATGTGCATTATAAAGTATTAAATGCACTCAACTGGAAGCACTTATATGAAAAAAATGGGTGTAGCACTTTAAATTACGAGGCGAAAATATCTTCACGCGATGTAATTATTTATCACATTATAGATGACCTTCGCTGAAGACAGATATCTCCGTACCAGAGGGTGTTTATTGAAATTAGGTAAGTTGTGAAACTAATTATTTATGAGAGATGTATGCTTATTCGTGATGGCGATTATTATACATGTTATGTTTGTACGGTAATGATGATAAAAAAAAATCCAAAGTAAAATCATAAATTAGCACAGGTATAATTATGCACAAAGCCACACATTGAAATGCTGCGATTTGAAGGTTGTTCATGCAGTTACAATGAATAGTCATGAGCAGCAATGTTAACTCTCGTCACGCTGCTTTTATCACGAGCTGGTTTCCAAGAGGTGAGAGTGGGGTAAAAAATAAAATCACTATTTGAATAATAAATATCTCCATGTGTAATAGAATTAGCATAATGGTTGCAATGCTATTAGCACATAAATAATTAAAAATGTAAAGAACAAATAGATCATTTATAATTGTCGTAATTACGTGAGCACTTTCTAAATGTTTAATATTAACGTGCACCATGAATAAATAAATGCTGTGTGGAATTGCTTCGACATCCCGTGCACATTGTTGATGCGTAGATTTTAATTACCTGGGAAAGTTTCAGAAGTAACGTCAAACGTTAACTAAATTCAGGAAAGCACAACACGAGAAAAGATGCTCATATTAAAGTTCACATGAGCATTGACGCTGCAGTGGCTGTAATTGTTTGCACGCTGGATTGACAATGCAGCGATGGCTGCTTCGATTTGATCTCTGGGCAAGGCAGTTTATAACCCACGCACACATTTATTAAAACCGCCGCCTCTGTGCTCCCAGCAGTACAGCAAAAACCTCCCCGCGGTGTCGAGGCATATCTGGAGTTTGCGTGTCTCTCTCACCGTAGTCGCGTGGATATTCATATAAACACGCGTTTAGAGTATTTGGCTGCTATACGTTTCCACGTGATAAGCCACTTCGTTGAGCAATCATTTGTGGCCGGGTCGCCTCTGGATTTACATCCAAGTGTGCATTCGGCGATGGGTACAGGGGCAGCCCCACAATTGCTTACTCACACCACTGCTGGGAGAAGGGCACCCATTAAAGGGAGTTCTAGAAAGCTTCTCTATAGGTGGTTGGCCTCCTCTTCGACGCATTCTGGCCAGACGTCTGGGAAGAGGAGTGAGTACCCACCACACTTGTTGCCACTTGCGTGCGATCTGCCGATCGACTCTCGTGTGCCTCGAACGAAACGGTTTCTATTCCACCGGGTAAGGGGCCACCGGAGCAGCTGGGTGGGCAGGTGAAAGCGACAGCAACGCAAGGAGGGTGATGACACGCAATTAGTTCAGAATTGCAGGATTCTACTGCAGGGACATTTATTTAGACAGACAATTCACAAAATGCCCCCCCCCCCCCCCCCGTGACATCCAGTCGAGTGAATAGTTCCTCTCTGTGACGTCACAGGCTACCAATCACACGTGGCGGGGGGGGGTGTGGAGCCCCATGGCCCCGCGCTCACTGATGCGATGACATGGGGGGGTGGGTGGGAGGGTGGATGGGTGGGGGGGTGGCAGGTTGGGGGGTGGATGGCAGGTTGGGGGGTGGATGGCTGGGTGGATGGGGGGTGGGGGGGGGGTGGATGGCTGGGTGGGGGGGTGGATGGCAGGTTGGGGGGTGGATGGCAGGTTGGGGGGTGGATGGGAGGTGGATGGGAGGTGGATGGCTGGGTGGGGGGTGGATGGCTGTACAACAATGCTGCCTCTCGTCATTGTGGCAGCAGCTCACTCCTTGTCGTGCCCCGGCTGGCGACGCCGTTTCAGAAGCAGCGACCGGCTGCGGGAGCCCGGGAGGGCGCGGGTGGGGGAGGCAGTGGATCCAGGGACGGCGGCGATCGTGAACGCAAGCTCGGAGCGTGTCCATGGAACGCTCACGTGTTGCCCACACCGCTTGTGCCACCACCCCTCTCTTGCGCCCTGGCCGGTGCTGACTGGCGGTGTGAAGTCCTCGTGGCAGCTAAGCCGGTGGGGATGCAGCTAGCCCCGGGGATTTGTACAGGCGCAGGGAGGCGTTGCCGGTGTATCTGGGAAATGTATGAGATCCACATCACCCTGGCAACGCCCGCCTTACCAGCCCAGGGGCTGGTAATTCCTGGCAATTTCGTGATTATTGAACGGCAGTGTTTGGTGCGAACTCGTGGCAAACCCCGTAAATCATTGGCTTCTAGTTCACACAAAAAACTGCTGTAAATAGCCATGCTAGGGATATGCAAAATGTGCCCTCAATGTATCATTTGGGGGCAACAGTGAAATTAGGGATTGCCTTATCTGTGTAGTGTCGTGTAAGAATCACTCAGTGGGACACGTTGTTCCAGGTCACCTGCTTACACTTTATTACTCTCTCTTGCACCAGTTGTAGGCACTCCTATCTCTATACTCTTAGGTTTTTTCGGTAAAGTCACGTAGGTAAAAAATGAAATATTTTTTTTATAAAAGTAATAATAGAAATAAGATAATAAATCACGACGTTTCGGAGGCAACACAAGTCTCCATCATCAGGTGGGACCGTCACAGCTAGATTTACTGTATCAAGTGAGGCAAAGATTCCAAGATACAAGTTCTTAAATACAAGTTAAGGGGAGAGGAGGGGGGGAGGAGCTTATCTGAGTGTGGTAGCCAATGAATGGAACGTATTGGGGGAGGCGGGGCTAAAAGGTGCACATGGTGCTAGAAGAGAACGACAATGCACATGTTGTTGTTTTACCCAGTGTTGGTGGCCATCCAAATACAAAAAAGGAGAGTGCTGTTAAACGCTGGGGATGTTAACACTCGGTAAAGTAGAATAGTACCTGTCAAATAAGATGGTCCAAAAATGTGTAGTTAAATCTTTTATGCATGGTTAATAACATCTTTTCAATAATTACTCAGTTTGTACCCATCATCACGGTTGAAATTATGTCTGTATTTGTATATTTGGATAGCTTCGTGTACAAACCTTTGATGGTAGCCAGAGGGTTTGCAGAGCACCTTGGTCTCGGAAAAAAACAATATCATGAGAGCCCATAGCGTTGTATTTAAGAACTTGTATCTTGGAATCTTTGCCTCACTTGATACAGTAAATCTAGCTGTGACGGTCCCACTTGATGACGGAGACTTGTGTTGCCTCCGAAACGTCGTGATTTATTATTTTATTTTATTTCTATTATTACTTTCATTAATTTTTAATTACATTTTTTACCTACGTGACTTTACCGAAAAAACCTGAGAGTATGAATCCTTGCAGTCACGAAAGCTTCAAATCTAGAACTCCTATCTCTGTCTATACGGTCACTTTGTTAACCAACTTCGCCCATCTACTTTACACCTCGCTGACCTGCCTGCAGCAGCTCTTCCTGTCAGCAGCTCCGCACTCAAAGCTCCGCACACAAACAGCAGCTCACACAGAGCTCGCACCCAGCAGCGCTCACACAGAGGCTTGCACACAGACAACAGCTCGCACAGAGCTCGCACCCAGCAGCGCTCACACAGAGGCTTGCACACAGACAACAGCTCGCACAGAGCTCGCACCCAGCAGCGCTCACACAGAGGCTTGCACACAGACAACAGCTCGCACAGAGCTCGCACCCAGCAGCGCTCACACAGAGGCTTGCACACAGACAACAGCTCGCACAGAGCTCGCACCCAGCAGCGCTCACACAGAGGCTTGCACACAGACAGCAGCTCGCACAGAGCTCGCACCCAGCAGCGCTCACACAGAGGCTTGCACACAGACAACAGCTGGCATAGAGCTTGCACACAGTCGTGCTCACACAGAGCTTGCACACAGACAACAGCTCGCACAAAGCTCGCAAAAAGCTGCTCTTCTTCTGCGCCGCTGCCCCCGCTTATGTTCCCTCAGACCCATTCGCTCGTCCGATCCGGGCGGGAGGATCAACCATCACCCGCCCGGCGACTCGTGAGGGTTGAGGTCCGTCCCTGGCTTGAGCGGCAGCGGCGAGATGTCTTCACCTTGGTCCCAGAACCCGAACTCTCGCTCCGCTCTCACGCACCCACTTACATCCTCCTCCCAATTATCCAGCTCCTCCCTTGTGTCTCTTTAGGGCCCGACAGGCCGGCGCCTGTCAGGCCATCAATCACTCCTCATCGCACGTCTCCAAAGCAACACCTCCGGTGCCAGCGTACGACCCCGGACCGACCCCGCCTGCAACCAAATCTCCAATTAAAGAGGTGGCGGGTTGCACGTGCAACCTTACGTTGCACACGCACACCTGCCTGCCCTCGGTTGCCCTCGGGTAGCAGTGCGCACCGTGTATTTTACCACACTACATCTGTAACATAATTGTTAGAAATGAATTTGCGCGTATTGTGTTTTTTTAATATAAGTGTTAGTTATGCAAAACAACTGTTAGGTAGATTTGCTTGACTTGTATTAAATCACAATGCCATTGACATGTGTTAGAGTAGAGGAGTGGCAGTGTGACGGATGCACAGAGGCACAGCCCAGCTGTTCACGCTCCATCACAGCCTCGGCCCTCCTGCACCACTTCCAGCTGACAGCTTAACCCTGACATTACGGGATGCCGCTTGCTGGAGCGAGGGAGGAGAATTCACAGGTGCCACAGAGTTCTCCAAAAACTGCTGCCGCTCGTAATTAAATCAGCGAGCAGCAGGAGTGAACGACTGGTCCAATTCGAAATTGGATCAGGCAAATTTACTGTAAAGCGTCATAAAGTGACCTGCTTTTGATGAGGTCAGGCGCTGACTGGATTAGCCGATAGGTAAGAGGCGATCTCCTTGATTTTAACAGTGAAATAAATGGCATTAATCATATTCTTGACTGTAGAAAATAAGCATAAAGCAGTACAGGGTGCTTAAAAATAATGTTAACACTTATATGGGACTATCGTTTTTAAAGAACGGATAAAACACTGTAACATGATAACAAATGTATGTTAAAACTAGATTCGAAGCTTTCGTGACTGCCGGAATTACTCTTTGGTTATTTCGGTAAAGTTACGTAGAAATAAATTAAATTTAATAATAATAGAATACGACGTTTCGATTGCAACACAAGCAACCATCATCAGGTACAAATGAATGAGAAAACAAACATAGTAAACTTAGAAATATAATGCAATACAACACAGAGAGTCGGCCAACACAACAGTTCATCCAAAGATTGCTAAATTTGAGAGACAAAACATAGACACGGAGAAACACACACAGACACACAAGTAGAGAGACACTCACACAGAGACAAACAGAGAGAGACACACAACATAGGCACAGAGAAAGACAACGTCTCTGTGTCGAGGCCTTAAATAGATAGAGAGGGGGGTGGGACAGAGGGGGAGTTGTGTGGAATTACTGCCCATAGCGGCCGGAGGAGAGAATGGACTTATAAACACGCACGATAGAAAGCAAATTGAGTAAAATTAGGAAGTGTAATGCAATGCAACACGTGTTAATAGCTTCAAATAGTCAAAGTCTCCACTTGTTTGCCACGATTGGCGACACGTGCCTGGAATCTTCTCCAGGTGTTCCCCAGAGCCCAGAGGCAGCACATTTCTCGTGGCGTTGTTGCAAATTCTCAGAAGTGTTCACATTGTTTTGAAGCACCCTCTACAATGAAAGTGGACTTACGGAGTGTGTAAACAAGGTAGCAACAGGGTGGCCGAGTGACTCGTCTAATGCCGTGCTAAATCACCGAGCCTTCACTGTTGAGACCATGGTTTTTGTGGTTTGGCCATGTTTGTTTGTTGTAGTACGGAGTTAGACTGGTGGCCTTAATCTAAGTTGTCTTGTGGTTGTTGTTTGACTTGCATCCCACTGGGATGTTTGCACACTGCGTTGGTGTACGGTGCTTTTTGTGGAATATTTAGTGTCTTTTCCTGGATTTTCTATTTGCACATAGTCACATAGACACTTTAAGATGTTTTCTTGTTCATGTTTTTGCTTCATGTTTTGTTTTTGTTTGTTGCGGTTGCACCCGATTCAAGAGCCGAATGGCTCACAGGGCTATACCTAATAAATGAAACTGAGAAACAGAGAAAACGAATTGGGACGACCACCATGGACCCGAGCTCTCACGCGCTGCGAGTTGATGCTATCAGTTACCAATGATGACAGAGTCCAACACTGAAGATGATGTGTTCACGGCACGTGCAGAGAGGTTCTCCGCCTGCTGTCGGTAAAGGGTGTAGCAGTGCATGGACTTCAGAACTCGGTCTGTGACTTAATCTCGGAGCCGTTCTCTGACAGAATGGGTCTCTTTAAAACGTATTTGGCTTGACACCAATTGTACGATTAAAATGTAATCGGGGGGGAATTTTTTTCTTATGAAGTATATAGCTACGCGGGTGGAATGTTAAGGCACCCTTGATGGGCATGCAAACGTGAGGGATATTAAACTTGTTTTCGGGAGACTTCATACACTCAACCACATTTGCAGTTTTCACCTTGAAGTTCATTGCAAATACTGTAAGAGCATTTTGTCGAAGTCAACCTTGCTTTGTTTTTCTATTTAACTACTTTTCTGTTGTTCGTTTTTATTCAAGTCATACAGTACAATAACTCTTCACCGAACACGGGGGTGACATTTCTTGGGAAATGCTGCGTTGGGGAAAACCCGCATGTGACCAATAAAAGACATTATAGGAAATAAATAATCACCCCCTCCCTCTTTGTTTAACTTATAATTCTACATGATTTCTTACACATACAAAAAACATACATATAACATACATGGTAAACAAAATAAAATTGGGACATGAAATTAAATAGCAAAGTGAAACTGACATTTTTTCTTTGACTTAAAATCAACGACGATGGTGAAGGTGATGGTGACGGCGGTTTTTGAACACGCAGGCTTTCGCGACCAATATCATCTATAATAGAGGCTTTTGGGTTAGAACGCGTAAATATATAAATGTGTCATTAAAACCCGCCACCACCCGACACAACCAACTAGGAAGGGTTGTCACGTAAACAGAACGTGCCAATTCGTCACTAGTACAGCACACCGGTGTGTTAGAGAGCCAAGCCACAACATTGACAATCCGAGTATGATGTTTTCCCAGTAATTACAACTAGCTTCATCAGGCGACAGCCAGATTTGTGAAGAAGTCTTACTGTTTCGTTCCTATATAGATTGCAAATGTTGTGGCTTGGCTCTCCAACACACCGGTAAGTGCTGTACTGGTGACGAATTGGCACGTTCGGTTTTCGTGACAACCCTTCCTAGTTGGCTGTGTCGGGTGGTGATGGGTTTTAACGACACATTTATATATTTACGCGATCGAACCCAAACACCTCTATTATGGGTGACGGTGATGTTGGCGGGGTGCGAGACCGCATGAGAGTGTTGGGGAGGGAAGCTGGGGATGAGATCATCATCGGCAGAATCTACAAGCGAACTGCTTGTCGACGCGGAGATGAGACTCTGAGCAGCGTCAAGCCGCGTAGAGCCCAAGCATCACGCTCCGTGTTCTGGACAACATATCTCTCTAGGTAAACCGTGTGTATCCGAAACGCACGTTCCATAAAACAGCGCTGGGGAAGGTATGACTGTTACTGCACGGTTGGTAGAGCGCGCTTAGTGCAGTGCACTTTGAACCCGGCAATCTGAATTTGATTCTTGACTTAGCATTAGGAGTAAGTAGTATCTGAACCATTCACGGACACTCCCTTCACAGACCTGCACAGCATATGTGAAGTACTGTGTGGCCCCATGACTGAGTTTCTCCAATAGGTACTACATCTTCCCTTCTTCAGGTTTTAGTCTGTCTACTGGAAAATACCTCAGTGCTTTTGGACAGCCATCTGAGAGTTGTGTAAATATAATCACGTGCAGCATTTCACAGACTTCGTATCATTCCAGCATCAGTAGTCCACGGCAGCATGCTGGTATACAAAAGAGGCATTTATAGCCATCATCATATTCCACAAGTGAATAAACAGTACTGATTGGAAGCAATTGAAAATGTTCATAATTAGGCATGCGCAGGGCCATGGCATAATGCTCCACTGCGTTCTAATGAACGGGATGGGTGTTTTTTTTTTCTCTCCGATGGAAACAGCCACGTTGGCAGCAACGCTTGTATTGTATTGCATTGCTCCACTGGGAGTGATGTGGTTGCTTATGATAGCAATGAGAATATTTCATTGAAGTTCATTTCAGTTCCTTTACTTCAACGATTTTAGAAGCCATTGACACTATTCATGTGTTGCAGAAACGCAGCTAAGTAACTGGTTCCTTACAATGTGGCTGTTTTGCCTAACCGATCATTCTGGCCCGATATTTCTCATGTGCATGGGAGAGAATAAGTTAATATCAAAATGTAAAATTTTAAGGAGACAAGCAAAGAGGCGGTGATTATCTCCACTGGTGTCCCTGAATCGGCCCTGCAATTCCACATTCCAGTGGCGGGGACCAGAGTATGTAGACAGGAAAACACCAGGGTTTAAAAATATATATTAAGCAAATGGTTTCAACGAAAGCAAATAATTAAATAGAGATATATATATATACTCTTAACAATAAATATCATTATAATTAAATGAAACTGTACAATTTAGGGATCCAACATTATTCCAATGGTTCCCTCTCGTTATACTCGTTATGGAAACTGTGTCGTTCAGTGGTTACCTAAATGTTTAATAAAAAAACATACACAGTCCAGTTTGTGAATCAATGGCTCGTCTAAATGGAATAGTGCGTGATTCAAATATTAGATGTGCGGTAGATTAAATTGCGGCAACAGAAATGTATGGCTGCAAGATGGTAGGATAAAAGTTAAAGAGGGAGTGTCTGCATGATCATCTCCACTCATAATCCCCGGTATTTTAACCACTGACCTGCTGGTGAAAAAACATAAGCTGCTCAGCAATATAAATAGAAAAAAATACAAGGACTCTAGTTAGTAGCTAATCTAAACAAAAAACAGACAGACTAAACAATGTCATAATTTATTACAATGCTGACACAACTGCTGGTGGAAGGGCCTCATGTAGAGGGGGGGCTCTAAAGATTTACTCGGGAAGGTATTTCATCTATAACTCGGCGGGAGTAACCACATTTCACCCCACCAAACATGACCTGCCGATTGACTAACTGTGGTGCATTTACACCGCTGGGTGGACACTGGAGGGTTTCATAAACATGCCCATGTTATTTCAGCTGCCGCATCGAGAGAATTAACAGAATAAGTTCAGTGTGCTAACTGTTGCACCATGGCAGCACCCCTCAGAATACTAATTATGCTAAATGTGCATTGTTATTGTAACGGTTGCATACATGTTGCCAAACACTTACAGGTTTGCCAATCGTTCAATAAAGTTTGTTCAAATAACAGACACGCGTCGCTTATGAAATGTTTCATTTAATGAAAGCGTCATATGTTTAAAGGCAAAACAATTGTTCGAACATGTGGGAAATATGAGACTTGTTTAAAGCTAATATAATCTTAGAGAAGTCTGTGGATTTATCAATGTTGTTAATTGCATTAGTACAGATTTATGATAAGCTGAATACACAAAGATTGACTGGTGCAATTTTGTACACAATCAATCAGGAAAATATCTAAAATGAGAAAAAAATATGATGATGGAGAGAGCAATTTAGAGAGAGCAATACGACTAAAATATAATATAACGGTGAGTGGTAAATTGGGTCTAAGCTATTAAGAGTTGAAGTTGGATAGATCAATATATGTTAACTTGGTAATCGTGAAGCAGTGTTATGATTGAGGAGATATGCTGTTGGTGGATAATTAGAAAAATATGATTTATTTCAAGAACGCATAATTTATCATTACACTTTTTGAGACGTTAAAGTAAATATATTTCGCGATATAGGACTGTCCAAAAAAAGATTACAAGACGTAACCGAAATGTGAAATTGCTTTTTTTAAAGGTTATTTGGCCAGGTGGTGCCGCGGCAGATAGGAGGCCTCGTAATTGGAGTGTCAGGATTTCAAATTCTACCCGTGAGCCCACTCTGCTCATCATCTCGCGAGAGTGCCACTTTGTGGGAGGTGAGCACTGCAAACTTCATGGAGAGATTGGCCCCAAACACAAGGATGCAGAATGGTACCGCTGACTCAGGGCCACCAGTGAATATTGCCCACCACTATGCTGCGCGTTTTATTGCAGCATGGTGCTACTCTGAATTTTTACTCCCATCAAGGTATACCCAAGAATGTATCATGAAAGTACCATATGAACAATGATGCCTGTATTAATGTCAACAGTTGTAATGAAAACAATGATCGTAGTTGATTCAACAGTACATTTGGTTTAAATATAGTTCCAAAGAGTATCACCTTATTACATTTATATACAGTATATTCTGCAGCAGCACAAAAAAACACACCATGCACAAATATTACATCTTTATATGTTGGGTTGCATCATCCTCTCAGGAACTTAGATTCCATGTGCAGTGCATAATTTATCGACTTCAAGGCAAGCGGTGAAGGCACACACCTTTTGTAATCCAGCACTGCGGAGGTAGCGAGGTGCCATAACCGACGTGGCATACCCTCAGTTGTCAGAAGGCAGGAGAGAAACAAATAAAGACTCCACCTGTTCCAGCTGTTTGGGATAGAGTGTTTCCCCCTCGCACGTGTGGGTTTGCTGCCGGTGCAACGGTTTCCTCCTCACATGTAAAAACTCACGAATTGGCCGATAGCACCCTAATATACATAGAGGGCCGCCGCATCTTGGGTGATTGTTTGACGCCGGCTGACCGCATGGCTGCCTTGCCACTTCTCCGTGGTTCCTGCTCTCGCCTGTCGAGTCATTCTCTGTCTCTCTGTGAGTGTGAGCGAATACGGTGTGCGTTACAATGTGACATTATTATTATTATTATATTCTCGTTACTAGCCGGAGGTTGGCAGCGGGAGTGTTACGGACGGTCGCTGAAGAGACATGCAACCTAATTGGTAAAGACTTGAGCCCTCAGGGGATAGGGTGCATTCTTATCAGACACAAGATACCCCAATCATATCATTTTTGGCAGGAAATCTGCCACATTCAATTTCTTTTAATTCATCTGTGGCAGATAATACAATCAGTCAGCATTGCTTAACCATGACTATTCCGGCAAGAAACTGAATGTCAAAACTGGTCCAAAGTTTTTTATTTTAAACAATGCTTTTGAAAAAAAAAATTACACCTCGAAGGCTGTGGGGCCAATGGCATGTGTAAAAAACACATACTCTTGTTGTTTATGCGGTGACATGGATATGGAAAGGAGGCGCATTGTCTGAGTATTTATTTGGTTACATATGTACTCCACTAATGGTAATTGTGGACTCATGCATTGACAGAAGCTACCCGCCAATGAAAGAATCACGTCAATATGTTGAGACCGCTGAGGGGAGCACCGAGTGGGTCTGGTAAACCCATTTCACCCATATCCTGTAGACATTCTTGACCTATATTCAGAAGATTTTTTGGTCGAAAGTCCACCATAAACTTTGAGTAGATATTTGCTCATGAATCGCGATCATTTGTGACCAAACGGGCGCATACACACAACACGTGTTATGATGCAAAGGTCGAAGATGATTATGATGAAGGCATAGATGAAGAATGATGACAATGATTAAGAGTGTGCTGACAATGATGACGATCATCGTGGTGTACTGATGGCAACACGTGTGGTTGATTCTCCTTGCTCCACCTCCAGCTACTGATTGGCTCTTGCGTCTGGCGTGGAATGATGACTCCGCCCATTATGTCGGACCAATTGGTGACAATCGCTGTACATCATCAGAATATTACTGGTAGGAACCTCCTGGTTACACCAGCCCACAGGGGATTATTGTGTCCGTCCGTCCATGCGTCGTGCATCCAAAAATGGAAGGGGTGGGGCTGGGTGGAGAGGGGCTGGGTGAGGAGGTTGGGGAGGGTGGGGAGGGGCTGGTCACCCCGTGGTGCCCTTATAAAACTCAACGTTTAACCTACTCACGCCGGCTTGTGCCCGCCCTCACAGTCGCCCATATTTGCACAATACACCACGCCGCCGTTGACCCTGGCCATTGACCGAGCAACCCAACGTTCCTACCAGCTCCCTCCGCAGGAATGTGTTTTATACTGCAGGAGGAATCACAGTAGGGGCGGATTAGACTGTTACAATAACAAGAAAAAACACAATGCAAAAGCACGATAGTAGTGCAAAGTACAAGAGAGGTAAGCAAATTACCCAAACACGTAAATATGAAACTAAACCATCCCCATCTTGCGAGGCAAAGCCCACTGGGGCCTTAACTCATTTATCAAAAGCAACCTGGCTACCACAAATGAGAGCTCAACAAAGTGGCTTATCATTTGCATACGTGCGAAAGGGCAGCACCAAAGTGTACATAAATTTGAGACAGAGCCTCCCAATCATTATCGTTAAGCTCCGGGGATTTGGTTTTGTGGCTTCAAAACCTGAGCCTGTCCATGCTTTTACAAAGTCTCACCAGAAGAAGAACCCTTTCCTCTTTCATGACCACCCGGGATGTGCACCGATTGCATTCCATTGTTCGCCCTGCGTTAGATTCACGTCCAAGATGTGCCAAACCTGTTTAATCACTCTCACATTCTCAGCCCTATTCTTTGGGTCTTTCGGTAAAGTCACGTAGATAGGTTGAAATTAAATAACCAAAAACTACGACGTCTTTTTCCCTCCTAATGACGACCACTTGTGTTGCGATCGAAACGTCGTAGTTTTTTTGTTATTTTCTTTCAACCTATCAACGCGACTTTACCGAAAGACCCAAAGAATATGAATTCTTACAGTCACGAAAGCTTTAAGTTAAGTTCTCAGCCCTGTTCACATGCAATATAAGAAAAGCCTTCATGGTCGGCTATGAAAGCCAAACTCCTGAAAATGTATAATCATACCGTACGGCTCTATCCTTCTGCTGCTGCTCTGAGGGAATGTTACATTGGAAGGCGATGAAGGAACCGTGGTTTTCTATACGCAGGGTGATGAGCTGCAAGTCTTGTGCGTATCTTCTGGCACGAAGAGTCGTTGCGCCACTTGCAATTTAGCCTTGAAGAAAAGTGACAAGGCACTGCTCTGCGTATTCACCAATGAGTTTTAAAACATGTCAATTCCCCCTGAAGCAAAGCTGCTGCTTCTGTGATATTTTTTCCTTATTCTTCAAATACTGTAATAATTTGCTGGCAAAGCCTAGCTGAATGTTCAGACTAGTTTAGTTATCAGTAGTACTGCATTCCGCTTGAAATAGTTCGCTAACCACTGCAATATTTTTTGCCACCATTAAAAAAAACTGCCATCGCCCTCAAATACAAAGTGTTGAATCTTTCCCCGCTGTTATGTTTTCCATTTTTTCTATGCTTTTATTTAAATCAGACGTCCGTAGTTCACAACTTTATCTCAATTTAACTAATTGCATTGTCCAAACCGGTGCAGTAAACACTGCACCGAGTGTAACAAACCGTAGACGGAGCCTCGGGTAATAATCTTTCTCCATTAGTAGACAAATTGCAAGTGCATGAATCTGCCGTTTGAAAGTGTGCATTTAATCCATATTTAGGTATTGTTAGATCCATAGTCGCATTGCAATGTCCGACTCATTCGCTCTCATGGAGATAAATGACCCAAACCTGCCCGTTTACATCTCCACAGACGAAACGTGTCGTGTGGTCCCCGCTGCCAGGTTCAACCACGATCCAAAGCAGCAACGGGGGGAAATGTAAATAAATATATATAGGCAAGTGAGAACAACGTCTGTATGTGCTTGTGTACTTAAGTCGATTACATTGTAACATATTTCAATAAAAATCGTGCAAAAATGAATAAAATGGCATGAAAAAATATTATATCCCGCCAAAAAAATGTCATCCAAATCTCATCCCTTGTGTGTGTGTATATATATATATATACAAATATTAGGTACAATGCAGTGTTACTATCGAGTATAGTGTATAGTAGTGTGGCTTGTGTACCGGCGTTGAGATGTATATCATAAGAAATGTAGGATTATCATGTGCCACTGGTTCACCCTCACAGTGTTTGTGAACTTTACATCTTTTTAAGCAGTAAGACAAATTCAAGTTCTTAAATTGAGGGTTCTGAGCAACGCAGTTTAGAACTGCAGAGCATTTCCCGACAATCGTGATATTTTAGTGTTGTGCGTTTTGTTGGCTAACACGTCGCATTTGTTACGCGCATAAGCCTGTCTTCGCCAGGCAAACGTTTACAATAAATATAATGAACATGATATGATTTTTTACACATTTTTTTTAATCTACGATCAGACACTAACTATTAAAAAATGAGTATTTTTCCACAAAAAACTACAATTGTTGACGGCTTGATTCAACTTGTTATAATTAAAGACGTACCCATCGGAAACCGCTCAATTTAAAGATTCCGATTATTTATGAGAAAATGCAACAATTAATTAACGTGTTGCTCTGTGAGGGGAAGCTTTTACCGTTTTTAATTAAAAAAACACTTTCATCCCAAAAATATTTTTAAAAATAAACGATGGTTCTCGCTTTTATTTTATTTTCTGTTTAACGCTCTATCAAACTAAACAACCCGCAGTCTTATATTTTTTTACGATTTCTGAATGATATACGCACATACATGCTTATGGGGCACTTAATTTCAAGATTCGGGGACTTAAAATAAAATAAATCTTAGATTTGTTTTATTTTTCCTGTTGTTGTGTCATAAAAGCTACCAATGTACCAAGCCTCGGCTTTCTAACTTGTCGGGAAGTACCCTAGAGGCTTTTGAGACATTCAGATGAAGGTCTTTATTTATATAGATGCTAAAACAGCTCATGCAATATTTCTGTTTGCTCTTCGTTTTTTACTATTTGTCTCTTTGCAATTCCACCAAGACCCGTAACGTCACCGGCATTGCCCGATACTTTGACAAAAATCGCATGCAAACTCCTGTTACTGCTGCCACCGTCTTGGTTGCATGAAGCGTATTTACTGCTCTGGATGACAAACTCGGGGATCACGACCATCGACTGAGGTTCGTCTGAAATCACCGCCCAACCGGCTCAACCACCGGTTGTCCCCATGTGTAGAAATGCATGCAGGACAGAGGTCGCAACCGGGTACCCGATACCCGTACCCTACCCGATACCCGGCTACCCAAACCCGGCCGGGAACGGGTACCCGTTTGCGACCCTGGTGCGGCCGGGTACTGGTAAGGAATCAAACCCCGTTTGTGACCTCTGATGCAGGACTCTCTATCGGGTGTAGTGGAGACACCGTGAGACGTCGTCCCATTTGCTTAGAGCACAAATACAACCCAGGCGCGAGGAGGCCGAACAGAGCAATGTGAGCACAGTGTTTGTGATTGATAAACGCACGCGTGCAATTGCCAGCAGTGAGTTCTTATGACGTGTACAGACTGTGCACGTGCACAGCGGCCCGTGTGGCAACCCACTGCTGGATGAGGGACTCCGCAGGCTCTGCAGGGGTCGTCGTCGTCGTAATTACACCATACTTCACCACGCCAGTCTTTGCGGGTTGAAGGCGAGGAGCAGAGAAGTGGTAGCATATAAGTACCGTACAACCCTCTACTGCTCACCACGTGGTCCCACAGCATGTTTGTGTCCAATGGTCACTCGGGTTGTTAAAATAGATTTTTGTTTTTGCATTACCGGTAACCGCATGCGAAAATAACTGGTGGGTGGCAAGAACCCCGCGCGGCCGCCTTTGTCTCCCTCGTGGCGAGATTCACACACCGCACCATTTTAAGGCTGAGTCGACCTAGGGGAGGCCCGAGACCGGTTAAAAAATAATCATCACTGATGTTGGCCGTGAGCGGGAATCGAACTCGGGTGGCTGGTTTCGTAGCGCAGCGCGTTAACCACTACACTATCACCCCCTGCACACACAAGACAAAGACAAAGATCCCCCGTATAGCTTGTAACAGACTGTTTGGGGCAAGTGCTGGTAGCCAGCACCTATGAAGGCCGGAACGGCACACGAGGGGGTGGGTGGCCAACGCCACACCCGACCGCCTTTGTCTCCCTAGTAGCGATGTTTACACACCGCACCAGGTGCTCATTTGAGGCCGAGTCGACCTAGGGGAGGCCCACGATCGGTTCAGATAATCGTCACCGGTGTTGGCTGTGAACGGGAATCGAACTCGGGTGGCCGGTTCCGTAGCGCAGCGTGGCGCTAACCGCTACACTCCCGCTCCCCACCACACACACCACACACACACACCACACACACCACCACACACATCACACACACACCACCACACACATCACACACACACCACCACACACATCACACACACACCACACACACATAACACACACACCACCACACACATCACACACATACCACCACACACATCACACACACACCACACACACACCACCACACACACACCACACACACACCACACACACACCACACACACACCACACACACCAAACCACACACACCACACACACACACCACACACACCACACACCACGTGCTCCAGGTGACAGGCACGTGCGCGCGCTTGGGAGTGAGGCACAAAGCGTGCCCAGAGCCAGCGAGAGAGACACGACTGTTGCTATTGTTTAACTCATTTACAACAACAAGACCCCTATACATTATTATTAACTCGTTGAAACGAGAAAATAAATTGCAAAAAAACGGCGAATACAAAGCAAAGCGACAGTTGAGATTGGATATCTGTTCCAAACCTCAACACTAGCTCCAACTTGAGCTCTATTCTTAGACTGACCTCATCATTCACCTCTAACGTAACGCTTGACGAAATAACGAAAACGAATCCTATTTTAAATACTAACCCTATAAGTAACGTTTATCCGAATGCAGTGGAAAAAAAACCTGCACATAACAGTAACCTAACGAGTCACCGTCCATCATTAGCCCTGTAAACATAACCCTATCCACAACCCATGAAACATACATTAACTCTAACCTCAACAATAAACACGAAAACTGTTTAGAAGCGTAATGACCGCATCCATTATTCTAACGCTGCCCCGAACACGAACTCTATCTATAATGCTAACCCGATCTTGAAAACTCGCCCTTTTTGTATCAGTACAATGGCTGTATGTATACTGTATGTTGGACTTCTTTGGTACCGTACGTAGCCAACCGTGCTAATCGGAGGTGCGGGGGGGGGGTACCGACAGCAAACAGCTATAATCCTTTCCCTGACACTGACTCTATATTCTGACACGAGCCCAATCACATCATCCCGGGCCGTACTCCCAGCTCATCCTGGTTCTCATATCCCGCAGCTGGCAACTGTCACAAATGCGGCGTGTGCCTCGGTGTCCCACCCTCTCATTGTCCCCCCCACCCTGCCCTTCTCCCCACGCATCTCTCATCACCCCGCTGCTAGGCAATCCCACTGCACCGGCGGCTCTGTCGTTTTAACCATGGCTCATCCTCAGGCTGAGCGGGACCTGCCATACACAAGGCACCCCACGTCGCCATCGCCCCCTTCCTTTGGCTAGATTTCGTATTTGATGTACAGTCAACGTCCGTTCTTGCACTGTCGCACTATCGGGCTAAATGTCTTCCTTCCCCTCGGACTCAAACCTCTCAAAAGGGTCGTCCGTAACGTTCCATCCAACACACGCGTCCCACCGCACACCGCCTCGGTGTGCACATTCAGAGCCTCCAAGTTGCTGATGGTGGTGAACAAGTGGCGCCGTGGTTCTCTCGCTGCTCGGTGGACCCGGAGACCTGCCACTCACGGTGACGTCTGATCCATCCCTCCACGTCCATCCCAGCGCCAAGGGTCGTCACGCGACCCCCGCAACTGATGCGGCCTGGGAGATGCCCTCATCCAGCATGGGAGTAGCACACTTCAGCAGCGAATGACTTCGATTGTCTACACATTCAAATTACACGCGCTTCTTTCTTTTGATTGTCCGATAAACTCGTTGACCCGTTTCAGCAACACATTCCAGACTCTACTCACCAAAGATAAATACAAAGATCCCCCGTATCGCCTTGTTGGGGCAAGTTAGAACAGACTGTTGTTAGCGAGCACTTATGAGGACCAGCACGGCCGCCTTCGCCTCCCCGGTGGCGATGGAAACTACACGGACACATTGCCACGGGGAGATTCATTTGAGGCTGAGTCGACCCAGGACCGGTTCAGAAAATTGGCACGAGTGTTGGTGGCCCTGAGCGGGAGTCGAACTTTGGTCACAGGAGTTCGTAGCGCAGCGCAATAACCGCTACACTACCGCTACCCCACACAAAAACAAAGATCGTCCGTCTAGCCTTAACAGACTGTTGGGGCAAGTGCTCTTAGAGAGCACCTATGAAGGCCGGAACGGCACACGAGGGCAACACGCCTGCCCGTCTTTGTCTTCCTCGTGGCGACTTTTTACGCACCGCATCAGGTACTTATTTGAGGCTGAGTCGACCTAGGGGAGGCCCAGGACCGGTTCAAACAATCGTCACCGGTGTTGTCCGTAAGCGGGAATCGAACTCGGGTCGCCGGGTCTGTAGCGCAGCATAGCGCTTACCGCTCCACCACCGCTCCCCACACACAGAGATAGACACAGAGACAGACACGACTCCCAGCAGCACCTGCTCCGCAAGAGCCACCCACCGTGAACTCCTGCAGGATCGCGTAGGCGCGTCCCTGGTGTTCGCACTCGCTGCGGGTCTCCGCGCACTGCGGGCAGCAGCCGCTGCGCTCCACGCGGGCGCAGCGCGCCTCGGCGAATCGCGGACACTCGGGCTTGGGGCACACGGGGCCGTCGGGCGTGCAGCGGCACGGGCACGGCGAGCGCCCCGGCCAGAACTCCTCGCCGAGTCCGTACACGAAGCCCGTCTCGTCCAGGCAGCCCTTGCCGCGGTAGTCCTCCATCTCGTAGTCCTGCGGCGTGCCGGCCGCCGGGGGCGACGGGGAGGGTGGCCACGCCTGGTAGCCGGGCTCTGCCGGGTACGCGAGGCTCGATAGAGGCCCCTGCGGCAGCAGCAGCAGCAGCGGCAACAGCAGCAGCAGCAGTCGCGCGGCCAGGCGTGGTGCAAGCGTGGGTGTCATCGTTGTACTGCGCTCTCGTCTGCTGCTCCTGCCTGTGGCCGTGGCCACGTGAGATGCGCACGCCGCTTTAAGTCACTTTTGTGGGTAGCGGAGCAGCCGCGTGGAGGAGGAGGAGTGAGTTCTTCTGCCCGAGGGCTTGGGACCCCCTCGCGATACAAATGCCCGAGTGCTCCTCTTTAGTATTCCGTCCTGCTGCAACTCGAGCAAGCCCGCTTGCGCTCTCGCTCGCTCGGGTTTTATGTGTAGGGTGTGCTGTGTGTGTGTGCGGTGGGCTGTGTGTGTGGTGTGAGTGTGTGGTGCGTCTCCTCCGTCCACTTCTTTCTTCCCTCTTTCGGAAGCCCAGTTATTTATTCTTCGCACAGAACGAGGAGAACGGGTGACACTTTGCCGCAATTAGGTGCGCGCGATTGCTTAAGCGGCGGCAGCGGCGGAATTGATGATATCGGCCCGAATGGACGGCGCCTCGAACAAGGGGGTGCGCTCAGTGTTGTGGCGTGTCCCGCTTTTCGTGATTATCCTGATTGCCACTCGCAGCGTGTAACCTGCCACGGGAGCACAGGGTGGTAGCATCGAGTCAGATGTCAACGCGCCAAACAGTCGTCTATGTGAATAGACCACGTTCTTTACAGAAATAGTTTTACGTTTTAAATAATAATAAAACGTGTTTTCCAAGTTGTACGCTATCATTTCAATACGCATCGATTGAAATAGCAATTTCGGAAGGATGTAATAAGTCAAGAGACCCTTGATGCGATGTGTGATTCGTTTTAGTAATGTACTGTAATATTTCAGACCACACTAGTTGTATTTTATTAAATTGTCACATGACACGGTAGTCTTGCTGCTGTTGCTTATAGCGAAGATTTAAAGCACACGACAGCCCTCGAAATCCATTGATGCGAAGTCACGTGGTGTCACTCACCGCTTCGTGAGATTTTTGTGTTCGAGATTGCTACAAAATATCTCTCACGCCATAACATGGGAAACTTATTTTTTAAATCCTTTATATTAAGTTCACTTGCTTGCTTACGACCGTGCAAATCTTTCGGTCGTTTTTTAACCCACTTCCCGTGATCCAATCGAGCTGACATTTTGCACACATACTCGTTGTGCGTGACAATGTATTTTCGTGAAAACAAATTCCAAAATTTTACACTTTTTAGGAAAAAATAAATTATATTTAATTACCAATTGCTTAATGGTGGCAGGCAATCATCTGACCCATAGGTGGCAGCCATCTCAAGCCAGAGGACGAGAGGACTCCAGCCGCCACGCATATAAAGGATTTATAGTGAAAAACTTTGTTTTTACGGGTTAATTTTTTCTCTTTTTGTGCATTACCAGAGATAATTCATCACGTGCGTCCACGTGATTAGTGAAATATAAATGAAGGCAAAGAGCAGCTTTCACGTGTGTTATTGTACCTCCGGTTAGCACGGTTGGCTACGACCAAAGAAGTTGAACAAACATACATTTACACAAAGGTTGACGAGTCTACTGCACATCTGTTAAAAAAGACCAGTTTCATGGCTCGTCAGATTTTCATTCTGATTCTGAGTTAAAGTATGTACAATTGTGTTCGCAGTCTGGGAAATCTGCGCTTGGGTTAAAATCAGTTATGCATTTGATTAGTCCATCGAGATGGGTCTTCATTATAAACAGTTTGTGCGAATAAAACAGGATATCTTAAGTTGTACTCAAATTACCAAGTTAAATAATGTTAAACGTTTGATTTTGACCCACACCCCTGATGGAATCATCGTCTGTAAGTGCTTTATGATAGTGTATTTAGCTCTCCTGTGTACATTATTAAAGCTGCAATCTTATGATTGTTAAATAAGGAATTTCATTATGGCCTCCGCTCTAGTTATCTGAGGTGCATATTGACGTGCGACCTCAATGGCCCAGCCACGTGGCTTTGGAGACAGTCAATTGTAGGAACGTTAATTCCATATTTCTTGTGTGTAAATAGGGATGAGGGAACAATGTATGCACAGACTCGTGTGTTGTGTAGTAATGTGTATTGTGTAGTAATGTGTGTTGTGTAGTAATGTGTGTTGTGTAGTCACGTGTGTCCAGCTTGTAACTTGATGAGAGTTATGAGGAATATGATAGTCATGCAGCAACCTTTGTTGTCATTCACTGGTTGCGATGCATCAGTCCATAAAACTTTATCCATAATAGAGGTTGTTTTGGGTTAGATCGCGTAAATATATCAATGTGTCGTTAAACCCGCCACCACCCGACACAGCCAACTAGTAAGGGTTGCCACGTAAACAGAACGTGCCAATTCGTCACTAGTACAGCACTAACCGGTGTGTTGGAGAGCAAAGCCACAACATTTACAATCTGAGTGCGACGTTTCGCCAGTAATTACAACCAGCTTCATCAGGCGACAGCCATATTTGTGAGGAAGTCCTCCTGTTTCATCCTCAAATAGAGGCGTAGATGTGTATTGTTATTGTGTTCTCTATTCCATGTCTCAGTGTTAATGTTGTACTGCAGTCTGTTCTACAGTTTTACCACGAGCGTATGTGCACGCATACAGTATGCACGTATGTGTTCTTCAATAAAAGCACTGGAATTATAAGATTAGCCTGGCTTTGCATGTGTCATTGGAGGCGCTAGGTTGACTTACCTGGATAGCTGTGCAACGCAGCACAGAGAGAGGCCCGGATAACATTGTTTTAAGACACATTGGTTCTTCATTCCAAGTCTGCCATTTACTTTCTGTAAACAGTTGATGAATTTCTGATTCTGGATAATTTTTTTTATCCTTTATAGAATGTCACAAGCGACCATGTCTGGCTGCTCAACTTAAACATTAAGCAGCTTGTAGTCGGTACAGTCACCTTCAAATAAAAAGTGTCCTTGTACAAATATGTATGTTGTCGGTGCTCTGTTAGCAGCTATGAGCCAGTGGTTGAAATTCCACATTCTCATGGCAGGAGCCATCAAACGGCAGTACTTAATTACATGACTCCAATATATTGATAGGCTTGGGACGACCCTGACATACTATTAATTACAGTCATTAAATGTGTTTAGGCTATTTAGACTTCAATTAAGGTATTAAATAATCCAAATCGCCTGTAATCATCCATATATTCTGACACGGTTAGAGATTAAGCTTCTTAATAGTGTCAATATTGTTTTTTTTCATTATGTTGGAAGTTAAACAATTATGAGCACATCTGATCACCACTTTGGCAGGTGGACCGGTACCAGCGGTGTCAAGATCGGGCCCTGGAGGAGGCATGTGAAGGACGCGACTGTGGCAATTGGAGGCAGTCGCCCTCCAACAACAGAGTGCTGGATGGATAAAACTCAGCAAGTTGGCACATTGGGGAGAACATGTGGTGCATCTGCCAGTCATCTCAGTCATTCAGTCCGTGACACCTGCTAGCTCGGTTTTGTGATCTCCTGCCAGCGAGCCTTCGGCACTTCACGTGATGGCCTCAAGGTGCACCTAGCCTGGCAAAAGCGGGCATGTTGAAATCACCATCACTTAGTGGCGACCCGCGTTTGTTGTTTTTGTCAAAAATAGTGTCATGAGTTCATATATGCAAAAATGCAGGTGGAATTTAAGGTGCAAAGGAGAATAATGTGCTCCAGTCAGAGTTACTGCAGATATCGTGCTGGATTTACAGCGGAGTGGAGTAGACATTTGCTCCAGTGCTTAAGCGATTGTTGTTGCCCTCTAGGGCACTTTTGCTGTCACTGGGCACACACATCACGAGTACGCGTGTGCTTAATATTGGCAGGCAGCAGGAGCCTATCAACACCTTTGGTTTCACAAAGGAGAGATAAACACATGTTAGCCGATCATTGAAATTTCAGTTAGAAATCTGCTTCTCACATCGGTCTCTGAGGAATGACTTCTGAATATGAGAGGAGGCAATGCATTGTGAAGTTTCCTAAGTAGACAATGCAATCAGCGTTGCTATTGAGTTGTGATTGTGAATTGTCTACCGTGTGGAATTGCTTTTGTTTCTAAAATATTAATTTTCAAGAGTGACGGAATGCAATAATTCATTTTTTTAATTATCTTTCCTCAGAACTAAAAGTTAAAATAATTTTAAGTTAATTAAGCGCTAAAGTATTGCATCGCTTATCCTACTCAAATCAAGATCGCTTATCCTTTTATTCATTATTTTCTATGCAGTCGAACGCTATAGGAGAGTTTTTAAATTCACCGTTTGTCCATCAGGTATCCGCATCTGCCATGGTGTGTGCAGTGGATGCAGTTCAGGGCGGACCATGAGCTTCGTGGAAGATCAAAGCCGGGGATGTTCTGCGTTGGGTCTTTCACAACAAGGTGCTTGCGAGTTCTTTTGAACGCCATGCAGCTCTCCAAGCTTCATTACCTGCAATGTTATGCGCACATTCACTCAATTTATCCAGCAACAAAGTGGGCGGGTGACAGTGGATGGGTAGAAGGGAGATTTGATAGTCACTATAATGAGTGGCTTTGAAAGCAGATATTGTTTCTTAATGAGAATTTCATTGTTACTGGATTTTCACATTGTGTATAAAGCAAATATGTTGTGAGTACCATGCTTTTTAATGTGACCTTCAAAGTAAATGTCTTCTGGAAACATAACCTTTGGAGAACATCTAAGCATGTGATAAATCACATTATCTGGTTGGAACAACAGTGCGGTTGCATTGCTAGCCTTTCTATTCCGTGATGTGACAGTGTTGTAAGTGCTCATGCCCATGGTAATGGGAATCGGTGATTTGTTTATCTCTTATCGCAGTGCCAATGCCATTACCAACACGACTGTGGATTTACTGTAATTTAGTACAGTGCAATAACACACTGTTAGTTTAATTCTTTACACATCACATTTCCTGCATTTGGCATTGCAGCCCTTTTTTACAATGCATTTTGTTTATTATAAACATTGCAGTGTTTAATAAGCTGCAGGGCTCAGCTGGAGACTAGAAGGTCAATCCTATTTTTTGTAATGACATGGAGGCATTTTTGTCGTGATTTGGACATTAGACTCTAAAGTTCCCAACTGCTGCCTTTCATGCATGTTCCAAATGAGATAAATTGACCTGTGTTATGAATGGAAATAATTGCTTCAGAATATCTAACAGCATGTCTGATGCAGAGGAATACAATGTTGATGAGCATTTCGTGTGCACATAATGATTTGTTTTTGATTGAGGCCAGGGCGTCTTGAGAGTGCTTTACACGTGACTGAGTGTTTGTGTGCACGTTGAACTTCTTTCGCATCCGTACGTAGCCAACCACGATTATCGGAGGTGCGGTGGAAGGACAACAAACTAAACACAGAAACACTTTTCGATTTAAAGCTTTCGTGACTGCAGGGATTCATCTTCTTGGTTCTTTCGGTAAAGTCAAGTAGAAGGGAAATAATATATATTATTTTGTTATGTTTAATTTTTATTGCTTTATTATTTCCCTTTTATGTGACCTAAGAATATACTTCTAAATAAATTAGTTTTCAATTGAAATTATTTAAAAGTGCATTGCTCTAGTGGCTGACTAATATCGGAAGGAAGAGCATTCCAGGTGGCCGCAGAAACACGGTATCTGAAAGCGCGCGATGCAGTGACCGTCTTTGTTCGATGCCATTAGCACCTAAACTCAACACATTTGAAACTACTCGCCACTCGGCCTCCGAGTCGGCATTAGTCTGCCAGTAGGGGGCTATGATTTCTACTTGCAATCCGAATTGAAGAATTTGCGGGAAACTTTGGAATGTAGACAAATTAGGACTGCTGATGCCGGCAGGCAATGGCCTACTCGTTGTGAAAGAAGTTAGGGGAATGTTAACAACCACTGTGAAGCATAGAACACAGATTAATACAGTTAAAACACACCGCAGTAATAACCAGGGAGGCCTGCCAGATTCTAACAAGTGGCCATGCCACGGCCGCAAGCAAGTGACGTATCAATCACATATCTACTTCATGGTATAGACAACCAACAGTGATTTTGGTTGGCCATATGAATGTAATGCGAGTATTTTAAATGGTGAACATTGTTCTGTGATTGGGGCCCAGTTTCGTTTTTATCACCACTAAACTCGCGAGAATGCACTCGCAGATACAACACTGAAAGCCAATTAACAGTTCTAAGCCTTTAATCGTCATGCCACGCACGAATGCAGACCTATGAACTGCTTGGCCTAGTTTGAGTGTACATCTCTGGTGCACAAACACACGATGTTTAAGAGAATATGTTCATAGCAACGCTGACAGTTACATTTTTTTTAATTAACGAGCATACTTGTTATTTAAGAAAACTTCTGTTAAGCCTGGATTCAACATGAGTAAAGCTAGGTGGTATTGATGAAAACATTGGTGTATGTACAATTTTCTTGAAGCACAGCTAAGCATTGATAATTCACTGTGTAACAAACACTAATTTTTTTGTTCCTGGATAGTAAGTGTTATTTAAGAATTGCATGTGACTCAAAGGTACAGAAAATGGCTATTATTCCCCACAAACTTTAGGTTTTGTGACCAGGACAGTGATATTTAGAAATGTACCTATTTTCAATGAGAAAACGAGGTGTGCATTTGTGTCTTTCGTTCACATGAAGTCCTGGTCACAAAAGCTACGTTATTGGGGAATAATATCCATTTTCTATACTTTTTAGGCATAAGCAATTTAAAAACAACACTTAGTACCCAGGAACAAAAATTGTGTTACATAGTGTAATGCACCAAAAGCTGGGGAAAACTTCCACCCGGGGACAATGCATGAACATGTGAGAACAGTCGTCAAGTCTACTCGCCTATACACAACTTCGAATCAGATAACGCAACGGCAAACCCCGTGGAGATGTGCTTCTACCAAAGCTTTCATTCATAAAAAAAGAAAATATGTATCTTATCGCTCGTACCAAATCCAACACGTTGATTTCGTAAAAGAAAGCTGAAAAGTAAGTACACGTGCTCCGGGCCAGGTACGCGCATGTGCTTGCAAATGTCCTGGAATTGATGCTACGGCTGCATTTTGATCACAACGCCGAGTTACTTGTATGCCACTGCTGCTCCAGGACACGGTTTTCAAGTCCTCCCCCCCCCACAATGAAGTCCAAGCTGGCATGGAGCTCATTTTGCAAGCGCCCAATGATAACGCCTCTCATTATTTTGAACCCTATAACCACCCCACAACCACCGTGCCTTCTGTGTTTTTGATAGCGTATGTGTGCTATCGTACAGCATTGAACGAGAAGAAAAAAGTCTGCGTGCTCTTTTCACAATGTCTTGGGAATATTTCCAATACAGTTTGAGAAGAATAATATTGGTCTACACTATGGGGACCTCATTTGCCAGTAAAAATATGATAATTGGTTCTTTACCCTTCTATCTGACTCCTTGCAAAAAGGTGTCAGTTTTGTTGCCAGATAGAAGGGTAAAGAACCAATTATAATAATATTGGTGTTTCTTTAGAAAATAATCACATTCTGCAGTTTACTCGGGTTCATTTCACGTGGGGAAATTGTGGGGGCGAACTTGACCGCTCTTCTAAATTGAATTCAAGTTTTGTGTTTACCCGTTCCAGCCTCAAAAGCACGAGAGCTTGCTTGGGTTCACTTTGCCTATAAGCACGTGGACCTAGCCGGTCTACACGTGTTCAAACACATTACCCAGATGTTGCTCCCAATTATGGTGATGCATACACGGATACGCGCTTGCTGCTTTCCCAAACAAAGCAGTAAAAGGCCTTGTTTTTATGTCACGTGATTGTACACCAACCAGAGCAGGGGTCAGGAACCAAACTAACAAGAAGAAGAGGAGGTTGTTTTTATTTCGAATGCGGTAAAATAAAACTTCATATTTTAAGAGCCGCAATGCGTGTGGAATACTAGACGGTGGTGGTCCCTGAAAAATAACGTGTCACGAAGCAGCAATCCTTGAAGAGCAGTACGCAGCTGCAGAGCCGCAGCTTGCCGACCTCTGACCCTCAGGATCGAACGTGGCTGGCAAAAGCACAGACGGAGTGGGGAATTAATAGTGGGCTGTCGAGCTGGTAGCAAATTTGTAATGCATTAAAAATACCAAATCTGAAAAAGTGAAGGAACACTGTTGGGCAATGTTGTGCCTGCCGAGCGAGTTGAGCAGTGGGTTGTGTCATGGCGTCGCATAGCGTGGCTGTGACAAGCACGGACCGTGCTGAGAAACTCGGCGGATTCGTATCCGCTTCAGTGCCAGGACACGAGTTGCGATAAAGCAAGCCACATGGGCAATCTTAAACCTTTTACTTGAGTCATATTTATGCCACAATAACGGTACAACAGGTCATTCATATTTACGAACAGATGACTGACCTTTTTTTCCCTTCGTGATATTAATTGGCACTAGATAATGTCTTTATTTTATGTGTACAGTGATCCGTTTTACAGCAAAGGTTACACTTTACAAACAATCTTGGAATAGGTAAGTTTTCATTAGTGAAGTAATTAAAACATGGAAGATGCATTTTTTATATGATAACCCGAGCATTGCACGTGCTTCTAACACTGGCGACACACATTATATACAATTTATGAGGGGTTCTTTAAATTTCCCTGGAATGACATATAAACGGTTCTGCAAGAAAAGGGGGGGTATTCTGTTAATAGTAGATTGTGTTTTAAAAGATTTATGACGAAATTTTATAATAATAAACTGAAAATGTAATTTAACATTCATTTTAAATCATCCTGTGTGTGTATATTTTTTTAAAAACACGCATGATTGCACTAGAAATTCATCCTGACAGAGAACACACATCAAATTTCGATTTAAAGCTTTCATGACTGCAGGGATTCATATTCTTGGTTCTTTAGGTAAGTTACGTAGAAGGGAAATAATAAAATAATGAAATAAAATTATAAAATACAACTATACAATTCTCACGACTTTTCGATTGCAACACAAGCAATCATGATCAGGTGTGAAAACCACAGGAAGTAAATATTCCCCACCACATTCGTTGGTTAAAAAGCAGTGAGCATATCATAAACAGAAGAGTGTCATGTGAAAATCGTGCATAGTTCGTGCAATCTTAAACTTCCACGACTCAGAAACATGATAATCTCAAATAAGGACCATCTATATGACAGCAATCGTGATCTCTGAGACCCTTAGGTCGTTTGGATGCCGCCAGAAGTAAAAGCGGAGCCTGGAAACACGGCTTCTGACAAAATTCGATGAAGAACCAAAAAATTGCTCTTTAACATTTGCATGACAATGTATGAAACAGGTCATTAACTCCATGCTCAAAACATTTTCAGTTCAAGGACACAATGAAATTTGGATGGCTTCAGATTTATGAATCGTACTAACTAATCATTTGGAAACTGGAGGCATCAATATAGAGCCGTATTATGCACACTTAATGTAGAAAATGTAGCAAGGCAAGGACAAAAGGTTAGCAAAGTTAAGACGTGTTGTGTGGTTTTACCAGAACGGCAATCCAGCTCACATGCCATTCGCTGATTTGGCTGCTAAGTTTTCATGGGAGATTTCACTTGCTCAGTTTCCTCCCCACACACACCAGACCTGACTCCCGGTGACTTTTACATGTTTACACAATTAAAACATTACTTGTTAGAAAAGCACAATTTTGAGTGACAATGAAGTGGTGTGATGTGATTGGATGGCTTAAGGAAGAAGGCCAAGCAAGCTTTTTCTAGGTTGAGAATTAATCGTTGTGATATTGATGCATCAAAGTCATTCTCCTTGAAGTTTGTGCTCTATACATCTTTTCTTCGAAGTTTCATAAAGGTCAGCAAGTGTTTCCTGTTGCTAGACTGGACTTTTTGATCGAACAAATTCACTCCTCAAATATGCGGCATGCCGCTGTTTCGTCACGACCCGTGCACTGGACTTGACATCCAGCGACTGCCGATGGAATTCGATCTCTTGGCGTGGTGGCAGTTGAAACAATGGTGCAAACTTGATTTGAAGCTTTCGTGACTGCAGGAATCCATACTCTTTGGTTATTTCGGTAAAGTCACGTAGTTAGAAAAATAATAGATCACGACGTTTCGATCGCAACACAAGCAATCGTCATCAGATGGGACAACCACAGCAAGTAAACACTGCTGAAGTAGGCGAGAGATCTGCCGTGGCACGAGGTTGTATAGTAGTGTATAGTGTAGTGTATAGTGTAGTGTATAGTGTAGTGTATATGTATACTGTAGTGTATAATGTAGTGTATAGTGTAGTGTATAGTGTAGTGTATAGTGTAGTGTATAGTGTAGTGTATATGTATACTGTAGTGTATAATGTAGTGTATAGTGTAGTGTATAGTGTAGTGTATAGTGTAGTGTATAGTAGGCCTCGGCAGTAGGGGGAGAGAGACGTGGGGGAGAGGAGGCAGGGCAGAAAGTGGACCCCGCAACGGTGGTTGTCCCACCTGATGACGATTGCCTGTGTTGCGATCGAAATGTCGTGATCTATTATTTTCTACCTACGTGACTTTACCAAAATAACCAAAGAGAATGGTGCAAACATTCCACAAAATCCCATCGCCTCTGTCCAGCCAGCGGTATAAATGTGTCCACCACGGTCAATGTGACAGGTCTGTGTGCGGCGTCACGAAGTTTAGGTACTCCCACCTCTGGCGAGCTCGGAAGGGTAGGCCAAATACCTCAATTTCGGAACTCTCGAGCTGCCTCTCGTGGAGGCTTCCGCCATCCGTGGCGTGAGTATATAATTCCAGTGCTGCCCCTTTAGCTTTTATCTCAAACATATCGGCTTAATTCACAGAAAGGAAGCATCTGTGAAAATATGTGGTGTAAAAATTACAATGAAATATATTATTATTTTGATGCGGTCTTTTTTCTCACACAAAAAATATAGAAAAAGTGTGTTCTGCTCGTGCATGGAAGAAGACTTGCGAATTATGTTTCTACCCCAACCTACAGAATGTAGTCGTGAGGCAGTGGATGCACAAATCCCAAAGGGAAGGATCACATCATCACACACACCGCCAAGATGGTTAATGAGTGGGATAACGGTGTTGGTCAAGGCTCACCTACAGATTGGGTAGTCATCACCCTTTCTGCTGGTGTCGGTATCTATTTGGTGTTTAAACATCTTAACACCTGTTTTATTGCCAGAAAGGGTAAAATACCTTGTTTTTTATACTGTGATACTGCCAAAAAAGCCCCATGATATAATATATCTTATAATATAATCATAATACTCATTTTCTACCAGAAACGAGTATGTAATTTAGAGCAAAATACAAACTCGGTTTAAACCATGTTGGGTGTTATTATTGGTCACATTTGGAGCAGTTGTTCACCCCATGGTCGCTCAGAATATAGCCCAACTGGATTCAACAACAATGGATCGATATGCAGCTTGACGCTGGCACCATCGTGATGCAAGTGGTAGGATAATACAGCAAATGCAGCAGGCCTAACACACTTGAAGCACTGGGAGCTCATTTTGAACGTTACTAATTTAATGCGCATTGCAATGTTGCACAACAATGCAGCGCCGCGTGCCTCTTGCCACAGTTGACATTCCCAAGTAGGAGGACGCGACCCCATTCTGCCTTTTTGTAGCCCTGTCGTCATGAGCGCAACTCTTGCTGCAGCGCAGTGCGTGATGTCGTCTCTCTCTCATTCTGCTACCGCTTGCCTCCAACACTTTGCGCGTCTATTTAGAAAACGCCACTGACCCTTAGTCGTTTGTTCCCAACGATTTGTCCGGCAAGAACATTTCTCCTGAAACGTCTACTCAGCTCATCATGAATTCAACCTGGACATGCTAGAAATGTACTTGTTTGGTCAAAAAAATAATGCTGCGGTCTTTCAGAATTTGTAACCAAAGAACTTGCTGCATTTTCCGACAATAGGCACATTTTCTGTTAAACAATTACAGTCTTTGCTGGAATGATTGTATGAAACATATGCACATGACAGCAAAATTGCCTATTAATGTGTGGCCCTGTTTGCCAACGAATTTTACAAGACACTCTGCTGTTCACCTGGTTTCTGACTTAGACCCCCTAAATACTGTTTGAGTTGGACTATTAAGATGACATGTATAAACGACAAAAAAAACATGTGCACATAGAAAGTTAAATCTGCTTTCCAAGTGTAGATTTTTGCAGTCAAAAATATATGAAATGTGTTCGTGTTTTTTGTATTCAAGAATGTTGTCTATAGTGTGCAAATATTGTTATATCATGAGTCAATATTTAAGTTTCAATTGCATACATACGTGTAAATGTAAAACAAAAACCCGTGCATTTACACGTGTTATTTACATGTGTCATTTACATGTGCAATTTGAGCGTATCAGCAACGGATTGGACTTCATTTAATCGCCAGTTCAGGCTGATAATGGGAGTCAAAAAAACGATCATCACTGGTGGTGCTAGGCCAAAGCAAAGTAAAACTTTCAGAACCCAAGCAGCTCAAGGGACTCCGGATTCATGAAATATATGTGCGAACCAAATATCAACTCCAATTAAAATTAGAATACACATTCTTTGGTTTTTTCGGTAAAGTCACGTATAAAAATAAAATAATAAATTAAATAATAGCATACGACGTTTCGATTGCAACACAAGCAATCATCATCAGGTATAATGAAATAGCGACATAGAATATAACCAGAAAACTATAGACAGACATATAAGCAGACATATATCTGCTTATATGTCTGTCTATAGTTTTCTGGTTATATTCTATGTCGCTATTTCATTATACCTGATGATGATTGCTTGTGTTGCAATCGAAACGTCGTATGCTATTATTTAATTTATTATTTTATTTTTATACGTGACTTTACCGAAAAAACCAAAGAATAATTCCTGCAGTCACGAAAGCTCCAAAATTAAGATAGAATACACATAGCAAGCTTTTTAACATAAACATCTCAATGATTTCAAGCTAGTTTGCATCTATCGTCTCTCATCTCACTCAGTTTCTGTCTCGTGTAGACACACTTCATTTCAGTAATGTGCATCTGTCTCATCCGTATCTCGCCTCTCTCATCTCGATATTTCTTTATCGCCATCTCTTGTGATCTCTCTCGCATAGCACCACAACCAGCGCTAGCAATTTATAATCAGTTAATAATTCAGCGATCCACAGCAGGGAAGAGAATTTATCTTCTAAATGTGAGTGCCATTCACCGATAAGCAGTCAACTGCCACTGGCAATGGATAAAAGTAGATTCGAGAGACATGAAAAACTGTAAATGACATTTTTACAAAGTAATTAACTTTTTGTAATAATTATTTTGCAAGTGATAAAAAAGCTACTTTCATTTTTTTTAACGAATCTTGACAGATGTAACATCGCAGCAAAGTGTGAATTGTGATGATGCGAACACAGTTGCCACTGCAGGCGAGAGGCCGCGTGTGGAGCTCACCGTCACCTGCCATCGGGTTCGCGACGAGGCAACGATGCGTGTCGCTCGTGGACGAGAACGCGCCACTCAGGTGTGACGGAAGTGAGTCCGAGAGAGACTTGACTTTTAAACAACTTTTATTGCCGCCAGCAGCAAAAGCACTGGAGGCGATTTCGATATGAAATACACAGTCACCAGCAAACAAATGAAAATAAACGCTACAAATCCACGCGCTGTGGCGCTAAAAGCACCGCGCACAACACGAAAGAAAATCCACGTGGTGCTGGTGGTGGTGGTCATCGCGCACGCCACGGTGACGAGCGAGCACTTCAGAAGGTGAACACGAGGGTGCCGTCCACGCTGGTGCAGAGAGGGCTTTTCCAGCTCGCCAGCGTTCGAAGAAGACGTGCACATCACCGACATGTGTGTGGTACATGGCGTGCTCCAGCCGGAGCCACGCCTTAAGCAGGCCTCTGAACACTGGAAGCACAGAGCAGCCGTCAGTGTCACCCTCCAGCATCTTTTTTCTCGTTCTGTACACCGCCATCTTCGCCTGAGCACAGGCGAAGTTGGCGAGGTCATGAGAGAGATAGAGAGAGAGAACGCCAACAAGTCGTTATCAATGTGGTCAACATTCGTTGTGCTCTCGCATGGGGAGACCACGACCAAGTTCTCCCCCACCCAACCTTCGGTGGAGTATAACAAATGCCGCATTTGAAAATCACATACAATACTGACGTATGTTTAAACAACATTTTACGAGGTCAACACTGTTAAATAAACGAATCTGGTCACCAACCGTTGCAATATTTATTAGTAACTTAAAGCTACAAAGGGGCCGTCCATAAATGACGTCACGCACCTAGGGGGGGGGGGTCAGACGTTTGTGACGATGTGTGACGAGGGGGGGGGGTGAGAAATATGACGTCACATCAAAATGCGCAACTTTAAATAAATATAGACAACACGTTCTACTTAATGAAATATAATTTTTAATAAATGTTTACGCCTACAACATCAGAGTGCAGCGCCACATTAAATAGTACAATGACAATAGTTTAAAGCAATTTAAAGCATGTTTAATTTTTTTGGGGGGTGGGGTAGAGCTTTATGACGTCATATTTGAGGGGGGGGGTCTGACTTTTTGTGACGCCATGTGACGACGGGGGGGGGGTCGTCAAAAATCGTCCAAAATCGCGTGACGTCATTTATGGACGGCCCCAAAGGCAAAACAAAACATGTCGATAAGCGCGAAACCCTTAGAGCATTTGTGAGTACCATCTAGTTTCCACAAATACACCGTCGCAATCCCAGCTGTAAATATATATTTGGCCTTAAAAAGTGTATTGTTGATAAGAAGGTGAATGTTGCATGTGAGCCGCTATTGGCAGGTTTGCTGTAGGTTTGAAAACCCGAACCAATTTGGGAACACAAGATGTTAGCTAAAGGTTGCTCAGTTACTATATTGATTATGTTGGACAGCTAAAACTTCAACACAGCACAAGCGGCCCACGTGTGTGAATTGAATGTGAAATGAGCACTCGGAAAGCTGTCAACTGTTTATTCAATCAATACGGTAGCCAGCATCTGGATATGACATGGGGAAATGTCAAGGACAATGCATTCCTGTAAATTGGCTCTACAGCTTTCATTCCAGTTCTCTCTCTCTTGATTAACACACCAAATACAGTCCACTTGTGTCGAACACTAGAGGATACAACAGACGTCTCGCCGACATGTTTTGTAAAATCGTACTGTTGTTAACACCTTAGAGGTTGT
The DNA here is from genome assembly GCF_015708825.2 of Lethenteron reissneri. Classification (NCBI taxonomy): domain Eukaryota; kingdom Metazoa; phylum Chordata; class Hyperoartia; order Petromyzontiformes; family Petromyzontidae; genus Lethenteron; species Lethenteron reissneri. The sequence continues at coordinate 2,026,079 of NC_083798.1, read as the reverse complement.
ATTAAAAAAACTGAGATTTACATCACACTCAAAACACATCCGCATACATTTGCATTTCAGATGTAATATTTCATATTGCCGATGCCACTATAGTCAGTATTCGTACATATTCCATCATCAACAGCGTTAAATACAAGTCTAACAACATCCATTAAGCAGTGACGTTTGCTTTTTTGTTATAATACAGCACAGTCCACCATCACCTTGCTCGTCACGGATTTGACCCCGTTCGGGGCCAAATTCATCGAGGCACGGGTCTCAACCGCGAGGCTCCCGTCCGAGTCTACAGGTCGCGAGGGATCTGCGTCGTCCTGGACCCCCTCGAGTGCCCTCCGCTCGCCACGAGAACAACGCGCATCGCTCGTCTGCGGTGGTCAGGCGACGTCGGCCACAGCCATCGCGCGATGTGTCTACTCTGCCAGCGCCCTTGTTGACCACGCTGCATTGTCCCCCTTCAAAGCAAATCGAGGCGGCAGTGGATGTCGCGAAAAGAGGCAGCGCACGGTGACGTCTCTGAGCGAGAAGGTTCAATCGCCCGGTAGACTTGTGATGGGTGCGCGTGTTACATCATTAAGCTTCATTTCAAGGTTTACTTTTCCGTGGACAGTACAATTGTGGACACTTTGTATTTTTACGTTATTTTATACATTTGCTGTACGAGTTGTATTTCACAACGATGGAAAGTATATTAGTTTCCATTGAATTATACTTCCTGTTGCTTGTTTGGGTGAATGTAAAACAAGATAAAGAAGGGAGAGTGACTCATGAACAGGAAACCAGACCCTCGCTAACATTAGCCTTTAAGTTCGCGGACGGCGAATTTGCCGATAGCAGCTCCTTTGAAGAATGTTCCCGCCGCGATGGGCAAGGTTTGGGTGAACCTTCGTGTTTTTATATTCCTCACCAGTCTTGTCATTACTGATTTACATGTGCACAGAACTCCTCTTATAAACGCCGCGGTGGCGAGATGTTATCTGCCTCGCCAGGTATGCAGGAGGTCATGGTTTCAATCCCGAGCCTGACACCTTTACTTAAGGAGTCTGCGTGTTCTCCCTGTGGTCGCGTGGATTTTTCTCCAGGTCCTCGGGTTTTTTCCTCCACATTTAGAGAAACACGCGTTTCGAGTATTTGGCTGCTATCAATGTCCACGTGATGAGCCACTTCGTGGAGCTATCATTTGTGGCCAGGTCGCCTCTGAAAAAGTGCTCACGGCTCGATGGGCTTTCCCTGATAAAATACGAAATGTCTTTTAGTTTAACGTTTACATTTATAAATCAAAACGTGTTCTTAAAGAAACAAATCAATCAGCTGTGTTCTTTGAGTCCACTTGTGCGTTACTCCAATCTGCAACCCATTTCATGATGCACAATACACTCCAGCATGTCGAAAGGCACAGCCCATTCTCAAAATGCATCTATAATTCAAGCGCTATCAAGGGGAGATACTTGAAGGAGTACCAGCATACTAGCACACGAGAAATTATATGTGGCTTGTACTCGAGTTTCCGGTTCATATCTTGATTGGAGGTTAACTCGGGCCTTCTTCACTCTTCTGCTGATCAATACAATGAGTACCAGTTTGTGGCAAGTCGGTAGAGGTTGTTCTACGGAAATCGGTGGCCCCCATCATAGCACTGTGGAATTACCACCACCGATGTATGACTCTCAGCAGAAGGTGAACCCCTATCTATGCTGTTTGGTCGTAAGGCTGATGTTGTGATATTTCGACTTTTTCAGTAAACGGCTGATGAATATATTTAGCAGATTATAGTTACGCGTGACAAATTAAGCAAGCCAGCACGGATGTAATGGTGACATAGCAAGGCATGTTTGCATTTATCAATGTATTGACAAGAATCCTGATTGCTGTGGGCACTTCATTAGAGAGATTATAAATAATTGTTTGAAGAGTGTGATCATTGTAATCAAATTCAAAAGAATCCTGTATGGCAACCTATTCATGTAACTCAATGAAATGTGCATGCGAAGGTTAACCTAGCAGAAACATTTGCAGCTTAGCAAACCATTCTGTTGCTTCTACATATACCACGTTTATGAAACTAAGTGACACAATTTGTAATTAATTAGATTAAATTAGAAACCAAAGTAAAAAGAACGTGGTTGATTAACTTCAATGGTGTATATTCACTAGTTTCCAATTATTTTATTGATAGATGTCAAATTTTATCAAGTCTGATGCGTGCCTTAATTTGATGCAAGCAAGCCAATACATGATCTGCCATTTTAATAATTAAAATTATATTACTACCATCATCAAATTGCCTTTGTTCTTCTGCAGGGTGCATACGGCACACACACACATAGCTCGAAGGATGCTGAGATGTAATTATAATTCGATTTGGACGTTTTCAATGCAGTGTATGCAATTGAAAAAGGGAAACTGTTGGAACATGTGACCACAACTCTATAGATCACCAGGTTATAATCTGCATATAACGTTATTGTAAGTAAATAAAAATAAAAAGCTTCTTTTGACATTTCCTTACATAGGGCATATTGCTAAAGTAATTTTAATTGAAAAGATAGCTGTTTGAGACGGGAATAATAATATAGCGGTCACACATCAGATAGTGGAACTTTAACAAAGCAAAGAGGAAAGAAGCCTTTGTAATCAGCTCCATTTTACCGATACTAGGAACATTTTTTTATGTTTTGCAGAGTAAGTAACTTAAACATTGCGACTCGAATATGTAAATATGTTGTAGAAAAAGGGGATGCAAAAAATGGAACATGTGGAGGATTGAGGAATGCAGGTTGCCCATACACGTGTAGTAGTGTATCAGCGACGGCTGTTGGGCAGTGGCTGTGGTGGACAGACAAGCGTGAGCACGGGGTGTTGGCAGAGCGGAGGAACCAGGGTAAGGGTCACGGAGGACCCCGTCTGGAGGCCCATGGAACCTGCTGGCGGGTTCGAGAAGGGAGGCGCGGTCAGGGCGGAGCCAGGCCGCGCTGGGAGCATAAAAGGAGCCGAGAGCGGGAGGCTCGAGGCTGCCGGTTCTGGGAGTGGACTCGTCTCGTCGTCGCTGTCGTCTCGTCGCCGTTGTCGCTCAACGTCTCCGCTAGACACTGCGCTATGAAAGATAATAGTTGGCTATCTCAGTCAGTGCCGTCAGTGCTAGATGGCTAGTGTTGTGTACAGGCTAAGCTAAGCTACTGTGGAGAGTGTGTGGACGAGACCGTGAAAGTTATTAATAAATAAAGTGACTATTAGAAACTCTGTCTCTGAATCGTTGACACTACACAGACATTGGGCTGACACCAAGGAGTTGGCGACCAAGCAAAAGGCCCTATGCCAGATGGCGGCATGCTCTCGGAGCAGACCTTGGAGGATGGGTATGAAATTAGAAGCAACTATGAATGCTTAACAGAAGGAAGTGATGAGGTATTTCCACTGTATTGGCCGTGATAAATGCTTCACTAATTTAAATGTTAAAATGTTCCCTTCTAGCTCAATGGATTGGCTCTTTCTATTCACAGGAGAACGACGGGTGCTAAAGCAGCTGCAACTGGAGGTGGTGGGTCCTCTAAATGAGGGGTAGTGGTGGAGCTTTAACACAAAAGTGATGTGAAGATAACGAATGAAGATGAATGTGGGAAAAAAATGATGTCATATTTCCCGTGTTTTATTTTTCTGAAGCTACCTCATGTGTAGGATTATACAGTGCAATGTCTAAATGTTTCTGTTACCCCTAAGTTACCGAATGTGGGAGAGTAGGCAAAATATTTTCTGCAGTCTCGGAGATACCATGCATATACAAGTAAAATGTCACGGTGTGACATTGGATTGTCCTTTTTCATGACAATGATGGTGACACACGACTTCTCAGTACAAGTCACAGCAAAAAATGATCATTGTAAATACTGTGACAGTCTGACATAAATAATTTTGTGGCTAAACATGAACACATTACGATTATGACATCGTTATACGTGACTTGCCATTTATATATAATCATATTTTACGAGAAGGGGGTGACATGGGGATTGTTAGACACCCTGAACATTACCACATGCCAAAGACTTATGCATGGGGATTGATGCTTTTGAACATGATGTGTGATAATGATTGACATGGGGATATCGCCTTCTCTGCCACGTTCAGTTACCGCCACTGCCATGAGGCACAGCGCACAACACATCAGTACATTACCTCACAATTAATCCCGTTATCTGTTCCACTGGAAACACCTCCGTGATTCTGCTCGAAATTTATGCCGTATAAAAAGAGCGATTTTTTCAAGGATAACTGAACTAAAACTTTTTGTCCATTATTTGTTGGATATCCGTGATGTCAGCAGCCATCTTGGAATAGAGCTCCACTGCAACTAGTAAACAGAACGATGTCTGTTTAATTGCCAAAACTAATTAAAATGTACGGCCTTAATTTATTTTATTGGCATGTATTTTAACTTGTGCGAGTCCCACACATTCCTGAGATCTTGCTGAGTGACCTTTTTCGGAAAAAAGCACAGATGCAACACAGTCGTACGATTTGGCCAATACATAATCAAGTGACCACCTAGTACTGTTGAAGATACAGCTGGAACATCTCACTTTGGAGCGTCTGCCGAGTAGGCAGAGTCTAACAACAGCGGGGAAGAACATTGCTTTCTGAGAAAATAGATTTTAGGAACTGTGGAAATCCACCCGTCCTTCAGTTCCACTCTTTATATTGACCAATGAGTTGTTACAGTGACTGGGCCGGACCCATTCACACACAAGAACATTATTTCATTTTTGCCTGATGATAATTGTTTGTGTTGCAATCGAAACGTCGTATGCTATTATTTAATTGATTTTCTTTATACGTGACATTACCGAAAGAACCAAAGAGTTTGAAATCTTACAGTTTACAGAGTCTTGTACTACCCTTTACTGAGGGAATTACCAATAAAACCAGTTATTTAGAATTATGCCTTATTCATAATTATGAAATTGTATGGATTTCCTTTTATTGTTTGTAAAAACAATTGTTAATCAAATGGATACCATGTTTGGCCTGTAAAAGCAAAAATCGATATAACCGCAGATATATATTTATAAATACAACCTATATTGCCGTGTCGACTGTATTAGAGTATACACAGCATTACGTCATGCATTCATATTTTCCTCTTTACATTTAAAAGAGGTAGTAGAGATTGGCAGATTATAGTCAACTCACACTTCAAATGCTCGATCCCCACACCACAACGCTGATGAAGCTGCAGCCCCTAGGCATCTGTTGACATGACTGAGTAGTCCAAGTCATGCTTCTCTTTCAGAATGCCAAAAAGTCGTGCGTAAGCCCGAGCACCAGGAGACATGTGTGATCAGACCCCCGGGGAGTCGTCACATGACTAATGAATGCCAGACGCTAATTTGTTATACAAGAGGTTGGCATCGTCACCATTTGTCAATGTTGTCGTGAGACAGACACATGGGGTTACAGTCCAATTCTCTATGTATGTACTGAACGTAGAACTTCTTTCGCACCCTACGTAGGCAACAATGTTAATCGGAGGTGCAAGGAAAGGACAACAAAATGCAGTCCTGTCCAATCTCAAAGTGTTTTTAATAACAGTGAAAATACAGTAAATGAGACAGGTGTGATTGTTTACCTTTGTAGGGACTACTGCGAATGTCTAAGGCTCTTAATAGCACATTATTGTTTTTTCTGGCACATTCTTACCCATACGCCATATCTGACTACTGGTTAGTTTATTGCCTTAAGGCAGTGCAGTACAGTGTGCTAATGTGGTTATCAAATTAATAGTTTTAGTGGCGAAAAATGCTGCATATTTACAACTTGTCACAGCCATTAATATAGAAAAGATGTACACAAAATGTTATTGCCAATGCCTAATTGTAGCATCTTAGGTATATTACCATACATAGCAGTTTGATCTCCATGTGATTTGTTTTTGTAAAGTGCGAGCAGAGTAAAATCACCAAGGCCCCTCGTGTATGTAATGTGTGAAGAAGGTCCACCGCTTGAAACATCACCTCTTATATATTTTTCTAAGACAGTCTTAATAATGAATTCGCTTTTTTGTTAATTCTGCTCATGCACCTACTGCCAATGGCAGCTTCACTATATTGTTTAAATATTGCAACAGCCTGCGGTATAATGTTTAGAATCCAGAACCGATTGAATTATGCAAAAGACACGGCACAAAAATATACAAAAATGTTCTTTTCACTCACAATTCACCAGCATTTTGATTTAATTTAGAAAAAAATTCTGCTCTGGCCACTTCTGCAAGTCTTTGATGTGTGACAAGCAGGACACGTGGCCCGCGCTGTTGAAAGCTTGCAAACAGCGGTGGCTATGGAATGGACTAAAAGCATGGAGCATTTTAATGGAAATTATGACATTTTAATTTTACAGTCTACATATGTACATTGCATGACATGCATCACGTTGTGTTGAGAATCCTCTTTCGGAAACATTAAATAATATACACCGATGGAAAGCCGATTCATGCTTGTGGGGTGTGCAAAACATCTCAGTTGGGGGCCCAAATCAGTGAATGTTAAACTTTTAACAAATGTCAACAACACTCAACAGAATGTGAAACAATACAATCCACGCTTTATGCATTCCGGTCTAGCGCTCACCACCTGCGGAGCCCATCAATTAATGTATCTGGCGTGGGGCAGTGCCCGCACCACCATCATTATGGATAACAGTCGTTAGACTACTATAGAAGCGTTCTGTGTTGAGAAGGGTAATATGCACAACAATACCCCGACATTTGCAAATAAAGCAGGTTACACTTATTTGTGTCAGTTATTTAACAACTCTGTCCCAGCTAACAGGATCAATAGACACTGTACAACAAAAACATGGTAATTGTGCATGACAGGTACAGGTGACCTATCCCGCTGATCACTGGGCTCAAGGATGTGCAGTCGAGCCTGGCAGATATCGCAATATTCTTTGGCCAATAAAGTCTGTTGTGTACAAAGGGTTCACCGGCTGTTTACCTTTGGCTATCCCAATCCGTGCATGCTGCATGAAAAACAAGAGACTCGCACAGATGTGAGGATAACATTTGCTCTTCAGAAGTCTGGATCACGCCTTGGGAGGTATTTTGATCAACACGAATTATCCCTGCACAGCGGATGTCTAAATATTGTTTTATAATGTCAATCCACTGACAAGCCTTTGTCAATCCACTGCTGGATGAATGCCTCCTCACACCGCGTCAGTCGTGAAAGCTCGACTATACTTCACCATGCTGGTCAGTGGATATGTGTGAATTGGGGTTCAGACTGGTTCAAATATCGCTCACTGCGGATCTTAGCCATGGCCAAGCTACCACTGCCGGCCACCACGTCTGCAGTGCAGTTGTGCTAACTCGTGAACCACAGCTCAAACCATTTACAGCATGATAGTACTTTATACGATGTTGGCTGATGTCGTTAAACGATGGGTTATATCCTGTAGTTGGACATAGACTGTGAATGGTAAAATTCAATTTGGCTAAACTGATTTCACTGCACAGCAGATGCTATAAAACTCATAAAAAATAACTAGACAACAGAATAATGTAGCTGTGAGACTCACATTCCATCAACAATGAACTTGATAAATAGTATTCTCCTCCGACTGAACTTGATAAATGACGAGAGACGCGCATGATGTCTGAAGAGTACTGCAGGTTGTAAAACTGTACGTTTCAAACTAGACGCAAAATTTGGTTTAAAAAAAAGCACACAGTCATTTGTGCACCGTGGACAAAAAAAAACCTCATCAGGAATTAGATGTTTTTTTATTGAACAAGAGCCCGGCGATAAGCGGGGAGGGGGGTGCAGATATTCTGCGGACGACAGCCCGAGGCCAGGCGCTCACAGGGCACGAGGAAGATAACAATGGTGGGCTCTCTGACCATCAGCATTTCTTGAAGAAGTACAATGTGGTCCTCTCGTCTCAGATCGCCTTGAAAAAATATGAGTACATGTGACTGTACCGATGAGTCCTAATAAGGAGAAAATAGTCCACATTTGTCTATCTCCGTATCGCTGCTGCTGCTGTCGGCTGATCACATTTAGTCAACTTTATTTTGATAGTGACCTCAGACAAAACGTCCACAATGCACTTCATTGGGAGCTACTGATCTAATCTTGGTTTGAAGCTTTCGTGACTGCAGGAATCCATACTCTGTGGTTCTTTCGGTAAAGTAACGTAGGTATAAAATAAAATAAATCACGACGTTTCGGGCACAACACAAGCATCCGTCATCAGGTGGGAAAGCTAATGACGGACGCTTATGTTGCGCCCGAAACGTCGTTATTTATTTTATTTTATACCTACATGACGTTACCGAAAGAACCAAAGAGTATAGCTCCTAATCTGGGTTTTTTTCACACAATGCACATAGACTGAGTGCTTTTACATGTTTCTGGAGTGTTGCGTGAAATTCATGGTTTACCAGAGTGCACTATTGTGTTATGATGATAGGGTTTTAACCTCATTCACGCATTTCAGAAAGCTGTGAGCATGGCAGAAAACTTGAGTTTAGCATTGCTGAACCAATGCTGCTGCTCAATGGGAAAGGGTTAGGAACTCATGCATGTATTTGCATATTCACTAACATGGCTTTATTCCACTGTTTTTGACGTTTATGCTAATGTGCAATCCTAGCATACAAACGAGCAAACCACTCAGGCTTTCCGTCCTATTCAGCACCTGAAATAAAATCAGCAGACTATTGAGAAGGCTGTTCATGACAGGTCCAACCACTGCATGCAGCATTAATTAACAGGGATAATCCCTGCAGCACAACACTCTGCACGTACTAACCTTAACTCTAATGGCTACAATTATAGTGCAACATTTTGTCTTTTTATACAGTTTCCTACAATGTTATTCTGGAATTAATATTACACGAATGTATAATTTTGCATTTTGTTGAAATAATTGCAGTGTGTTAAAATTGCATAAGGTAAACTTCAATTAGAAAGGTTGCACACAATAGCACAAGCAAATCATAAGCTTGAATTAATACACAAAGTCCCTTTGCACGAAAGCCAACAGCACCTCTGTTTTAAACAGCTCCGTGTGCTGTCCTCCACTCTCAGCGTACAGCTGGATTTGTGCCCAAAGTTATCCTTGACAATAATTTTTCCCAGTATATCTTCAGTGTGCAAAGCATTCTAAATGATCCAGAAAAGGTGTGATTCATCAAGGTATAACGTCGTGATATGTCCCCACCCAACACTTTTCGAAATCACCAAAATAAAGCCATGCTCAAGTCCATGGAAATAGAGGAAGGCCAAAGATGTGCTGCATTGACAGTTGGAGACGTTCCATTCGACCTCATCACCTCTACAAGTCGACGGAATAGAGCTAAAGAAGAGAATGCTGGAATGGATTTCTGTTTGTTGCAATTATGGCAGTGAAATCCTTTATTATTTATGGACGCGTGAGTCATTTGTACTACAGATGCGGGCCTGGTTGCCTCTCAATAACCTCACGAAAAGTGATGGTTTTACTTTCTGTATGACTAATTATTATAACCGCGCGTAGAGCGAATTCATTACCACGCAAGCACTAGTCGAAGAAATGGAATACAGGACTCCGAAAGAGAAAAAAAGTCGCATGAGAATGATCCACAAAATGTACAAAATGTAAAAAAAGTCAATAACCGTGAGTGACTGGACAGGTGACTTGTGTAATTACATTTTTGTCAATCTCAGCATCAGAGTGTTGTGACAACAAATATTTACTGGCTTTCTCATTTTGAGTAAAGAGCATATTAAGTACTGCAATATCGTGTCAGTTTGCTGTCAATGGTGCATATACACGTAAACAAATTATGAAAACGGCTGCCTTTTTTGTTAAGACTGATTATATTTTGTGTAAGTGGATTCAATATAAGCCTAATCGTGATCATTGGTATAAAATCAGCACTGGGGACCCAAAGGTGGCCAGGCAAGATATCGGCTTCACCCAACCCCGTGTGTGCTGGTTGGTATGCAATAGTAATAGCAATTAAAATTCTTAAATGAACGATTTTAGCATTGTATAAGATTCTTACAAACTAAGGAGTTAATAGCCACGACGTTTTACAATGAAGAGACACTGCAATAATGCACGGTGTGAAGACAATTCCAGTAGAATGTCAATTTAAAACAAGCTGTTTTGGCTTCTGCTTTGGAACATGTTTATTAGTACTACATAGATAATAATCTGAATTAAGTGAGAACGCACTGGAAATTGTATGCCAAACTAAGTAAAAGTATTTAGAGGCATCAGTAGAATTCTACAGAGTGCCACGGTGGCGAGCTGTTAACTACCTCGCCTGGTGTGCAGGAGGTCGTAGGTTCGATCTCCCCCCCTGACGCCTGCTGTATATTTGGAGTTTGCACGTTCTCCCCGTGGCCGTGTGGATTTTTCTCCGGGTCCTCCGGGTTTTCCCTCCACATTAGAAACACGCGTTTAGAGTATTTTGGCTGCTGTACATTTCCATATGCTGATAATCCACTTCGATGAACTATCATGTGTGGCCAGGTCGCTTCTGAAAAAGAGCTACATAGCTCAGTGAGCCTTACCTGGTAAAATAAAAACAGAATGGAAAGAAATATATGGACACTTGAATTAAGCGTTTGTCTTGGTATTCCCCAGCTCACTATGTCGTGAGTATAATGCAATTTTGATTTCATTTTACCTAATATCTTATAATATTAATGAACATATGCATATATGTGCTATCACCAGTAACTGCGCAAATGAGTCATTATGCATAATCCACTCTCGCTATTTACATAATCTAATTATGGATGAGCAATTTTGTGTTAATACTAAACTAAATCAATATAATACAAACCACTTTAAAATTGTTTAGCTTCCATTGTTGTTTTTTTCCCTTGGCAAAAACATATTTCAAGACCTTCATTTATCTTTTTTTGGCACAAATGCTGCACCCTCCTTTGTGCCTTATACAATGAAATGCCCCTGTAATCAAGCGAAATACCCGCCCGTGCAAAGAGTCGCTCTCGCTGTCGGAGCTTGCGGGATCAGTCGGCCGAACTGATCTGGCATTATCCAGAGCTGAAACCCCGATGCTGTGCTCGAGGCACGCGTAGCCGGTGTGGTCTTTGTTTGGTTTCCTCTTGGAACTCATTGGGGCTGTGGAGGCGAAGCTGAGTGCCTGCCTTCATACCTTCGATTCACGGCTGTCAAGAGAAGGGGGTTAGCTCCCAAGCTCTCCCCGCGTGTGAAGGTGGGTGCAGTGACAACCGAGATGAAGACCAAAAGCCTGCTCGTATGTGAGCAGAGCAAGGAAACCGCCTCTCATTTAGAATCGTTCCCCAAACTCCTGCCATTGGTATGAAGCCACCACCTTTATGACGACTAAGCTGTACACGGCAAAGTGGTCAATACACACAATCACCATACAGCTGCGGCACAGCTGCCCATGAATTTAAATGCAATTGTAATAAAACTGCGACATAAGCCGCTTGGTACGATACAAAAGCGCCGTGGCTTTCGGGCACTGTCAGGGTGTTTTAAAGAACTTTCACAAAGTCTTCTATTATTTACAACACTTGCGATTGCAGGCAGTTTTGTGCAAAGTCAATGAATTATATAATACCCCCCAAAAAATAAGTTTTCAAAATCTTCTAACTGTGCTACGTATTTTTCTCCTTGGTTATCTTTTGTAAAGTGTAAAACAGTACAGTGCTAAGTAAATGTGCAGCTCGGAACATTCCCTTCTCGGTGACGAATGCCACTTTTTGCTGTTTACGGATGAAATGTCAAACTAGGCCTGAAGAGCAAATACAATGCGAGATAATTCATCTGAACAACCAACGCGATTCAAATACGGATTCCCCCTCGCCTCTTAATATCCGCGATCTTTTGCGGATAAAAGGAGTCGCGCGGAAAATCCATCCTATTGGTGGTCATCCGCTTCGTTTCTTTTTTACCCCACGGGTAAGAGTAGTAAGATCGCAGATAAGGGGCCGTCCATAAATGACGTCACGCACCTAGGGGGTGGTGGGGGTCAGACATTTGTGACGATGTGTGACGAGGGGGGGGGGGTGAGAAATGTGACGTCACATCAAAATGCGCAACTTTAAAACATATATAGAATTGTTATAACAACACTCCTACAACATCAGAGTGCAGCGCCGCATTAAATACGCACCACGATGACAATAGTTTAAAGCGATTTGAAGCATGCTTTATTTTCAAAATGGAAATATGGTTTTTGGGGGGGGGGCAGAGCTTTGTGACGCCGTGTGACGAGGGGGGGGGGGTCAAAATCGTCCAAACCACGTGACGTCATTTATGGACGGCCCCGAACCCCGTGGATAATAGGAAGTGTGGTGTGGGTGCCCATTACCAAGGTGGATGAGAGGAGTTATTCTGCAGTCGTGATCGCCGTTGCTGTTGGTGCCACCACAACTCTCACCGTGGCTTGCCTCGGCCAGATTGCACATCGCGAGCAGAGTTGATGATACTTGACCCTCCCCGTCAACTGTTACATCGTTCTACCGTCTGCTTTCGCTCTTCCCTTTGGTCAACAATCTCTGCATTCGCATGTAATTCCTGTCTTGGTAGCCTGACCTCATCCTTCTCCCTTTGCGTGTCCTACTTAATTGGGTCTACAATGCTTTATTGCCGCATTTAATCCATGACTTCCAAGTTAACTTTCCACTGGGGTAATAATAGGAGTGGTGATAGGGGTAGTGATAGAGTTGGTGAGAGGGGTTGGCGTAGTGGTAGGGGTGGTGATAGGAGTAGTCACAGAAGTTAGTGATAGGGGTAGTGGTAGGAGTAGTGATATGGGTTAGTGGTAGGGGTAGTGATAGGAGTAGTCATAGAAGTTAGTCTGTTAGTGATAGGGGTAATGGTAGGAGTAGTGATATGGGTTAGTGATAGGGGTAGTGATAGGGGTAGTCATAGAAGTTAGTGATAGGGGTAGTGGTAGGGGTAGTGATATGGGTTAGTGGTAGGGGTCGTGATAGGGGTAGTGATAGGGGTAGTGATAGGGGTAGTGATAGGGGTAGTGGTAGGGGTTAGTGGTAGGGGTCGTGATAGGGTCGTACCCGGAATGCCGGGGCAGGGAGGAGCAGCAGCAGGATGCGCTCGGGAGAAGAGGGCAGTTTTAATCGACATACCACAAGTCTCATGAATTCAAATAACCCATCGTGATGGAGACCACAACTTTTCGATTTAAAGCTTTCGTGACTGCAGGGATTCATCTTCTTGGTTCTTTCGGTAAAGTCTCCCTCGTGTCGATGCTTACACATAGCACCAGTTACTCATTTGAGGCTGAGTTGACCTAGAGGAGGCCCAGTACCGGTTCAGATAATCGTCACCGGTGTTGGCCGTGAGCGTGAATCAAACTCCAATCACGGGTTCGTAGCGCAGCGCGCTAACCACTGTTCCACCACTCCCCATCAAACACGGACGCCGCCAAACACACACACACGTGCCCACACACACGAGAAGGCAAAGACCACCCATCTAGCCGTGTGGGCTGTTGACGCAGCTCACGGGATGCGGGCCCATGGCAGCGCTGCACTGTGGACCTTTCGGCCTCACAGTCGATTGCTGACCGTGGCCAAATATCAGCGGCACCTCCTCAGGGGCGATTCAGACCTTCGCGTGCACGTCTCTAATCCAGGGCTTTTGAGGCAGAGGTGTGTGGATGTTGTGGATCATCAGCAAATGAGTATGCCCGTAGCGGTGTGTAAACATCGCCACTAGGGAGACAAAGGCGACCGGGGGTGGTGTTGGCCACCCACCCCCTCGTGTACTGTGCCGGCCTTCATAGGTGCTCGCTAACAGCACTTGCCCCAACGGCCTGTGAAGGCGACATGGGGGAGCTTTGTCTCTGTCCATGTGTGAGACAGACGTAACTATGTGGGTTGGTTCAGAACATTGGCAAGGTGTGTGTTGACATCTGAGCACACGGCCATGGTTCATCTTGGCAGTGACCCTGCTACACTCGGTGGCGAGAGGTTTTCAAGGCGAAATGTGTTGCATGCATTTGGCACAATGGCATTTCCGGAAATTCCAGCGAATGTCATTTAATTAAAGGGTAAACCAATATTTTTGGTTCTTTCGGTAAAGTAACGTAGAAGGGAAATAATAAAATTCTCACGACGTTTCGAAAATTTTTTTGCTGTGGTTTTCACACCTGATGATGATTGCTTGTGTTGGAATCGAAACGTCGTGAGAATTTTATTGTTTTATTTTAATTATTTTATTATTTCCCTTCTCCATGACTTTACCGAAAGAACCAATAATATATGAATCCCTGCAGTCACGAAAGCTTTAAATCGAAATGTAAACCAATAGTTTCTTTCGTCTGAAAGAGTTGTATGGAACATGTTTAAAGTTTTTCCGCGTGAATCCAGTCTGTTGTTTGGCTGACTTCATGTAGGAGCCAAAAATAATAATTCCAGCAGTGGGAAGAAGGTGGTAATATTAGATTTAACGAGCTCACCTGATCATCGTAACTTCTACGAAATATTAAAAAGTGCTTTAAAAATGCAGTGCTACATTAATGTAAGATGATTTGCATATAGAGCGAAGACAGTGGGTGCAGACAACTTTGGAAAATGTAATCCGATGGTAATAATAACTTTCTCATCATTATCATCAGCCACGATCAATTTACTGCTGACGACCTCTCCATGCCAATGCCACCTCGTATGATCATTTGATGCAACGATCCACCTCCACACACGAACTTGAAGTGATTTGACCGTTATATTTCTTCAGTGGATGTCCTGTTGGATGCGTTCTGTTCAGATGGCCGTCTAGCGATTTTAAATTAACTTGGAGACAATATGTTTTTCAGTTTTGGCTGGTTGCATAACAGCGCTAACTGTTTAATGAAATGCGAGCGTTTGGGTATAGCAAGTGTTCTCGTCACTGAGGCCCAAGATCCCAGAATGCCTTTTTGAGCTCTGTCATGTATGATTTACATTATTGTAGCTGTGTGGTAACATAATTTGACGTAATGCACACATATTATAAATACATAATTTACATATACCCAGTTTACGTAAACCTTTTTATCATAGTATTCGTATAAAATGATAACAACAAGTCTTACAAATATATAACTGCCAAATAGATTGCACATTTTTCTTGTTCAAGATCTTGTTCAAGATATTACAAACATTGTTAAAATTCTGAAATGCACCGACTGTATTGCAGTAATTGTGATATGTGATGAGCGTTGGAGTCACAGTAGACCACTTTTCAATTGCTAATTGGTCTTGCTTCCACTCCGCGGGTCGTATTACTTCACATGCTCTTGTTTCATTTACAGGTTAGTGAACAGTGAATAAGTGACATTGATTAATTAAAATCAGTTACTGATCAATTTTACGTTTACATTTTTTACTACCATATCAGGTGGGACGTTTTTTTCCCAGCAGAAAGCACTTTAATGATTGAGCAAATATTGTTTTGTGAGCAATAGTTAACCTCTCGATTTTCACTTGCGTGTCATACATTGTGTTATGTATCACAGGTACGGGGTACAGGTCATTTAAAATATCCATAATCTATAAAGGAAACTTTAAGTCTCAATAATCTTTTTTACAGTAGAGTATTGCATTGGGATTAGTTTCACGTGGGAGTACCAAAAGAGAATCCATGAACAGAATGGGAAGTTGCTGAAAGGTCTGCACAGATGGGATGACAGGCCCATTTGCTGTGTTTCAGCCTTCAGACCATCACAGCGTCCAATGGATTTGGGAGTTTCACAAAAACGCGTGACCCACGTGTCTTTGCAGGAATTCATACTCTTTGGGTCTTTCGGTAGTCACGAAAGCTTTAAGTCAAGATTTAACCGCCTCTACGGGGAGGGTTTCCACACAACTATTAAATATTTTAACAAACTTCGAGACAAGAAGGCTCATCTGATCGAGTCGCTCACATTTCTGAAGAGATGCCGCTCTGAACCTATCTACGTGACTTTACCGAAAGACCCAAAGAATTTGTGTTTTCTTGTCAATCAACCTCCACCGTCAGCAGTGTGGTGTGTGGAGTGGGGTGCAGGGATTTCCTGGTGGGCCTTTGCTGCATTGGCATTGCTGCTGCATTGGCATTGTTGCTGCATTGGCATTGTTGCTGCATTGGCAATGCTGCTGCATTGGCATTGCTGCTGCATTGGCATTGCTGCTGCATTGACATTGTTGCTGCATTGGCACTTTTGCTGCATTGACATTGTTGCTACATTGGCATTGCTGCTGCATTGGCATTGCTGCTGCATTGGCATTGCTGCTGCATTGACATTGTTGCTGCATTGGCATTGCTGCTGCATTGGCACTTTTGCTGCATTGACATTGTTGCTACATTGGCATTGCTGCTGCATTGGCATTGCTGCTGCATTGGCATTGCTGCTGCATTGACATTGTTGCTGCATTGGCATTGCTGCTGCATTGGCATTGCTGCTGCATTGGCATTGCTGCTGCATTGACATTGCTGCTGCATTGGCATTGCTGCTGCATTGGCATTGCTGTACCACCCATGATGCTGGTGATGCTGATACACTTGGGCTACGCCCGTCCCCAAACCTTATAAACAGTTTGCCTTGAGAGGCTGACTCCTTTGCCTGATGACGACCGCTTGTATTGCGATCGAAACGTCGTGATATTTTTATTCACTTTATCTTTATTTTTTCTATCTAAGTGACTTTACCGAAAGAACCAAAGAATATGAATTCCTGCAGTCACGAAAGTTTTAAGTCAGGAATTTCCTTATCTTGAGTCGAATTCAGTGTATAAAATCAGGGCATGCTTGGTAGTACGTATAGAAGTTGTGTTTCCATGGTCATTACAGCAGCATGATGAAAAAAAATCCATCAGATCCAGTTCTACCACACGTAATTTACATGTCACATAGCAGCACCATCCAAGCATCGCATTGAAATGTATGCGCGCTGTTGGACAGCGGAATAATAGCACAGCATCGTTCATCACTCCGCCGTTCAGGTATTGTAATTTGAGTTAATTTGGTCACGGTCATTAAGGAGGAGTCATCTTGAGGGGGGATGTTATAAAGCTATCATCATCATCATTACCATAAGCATCTCATTACAACACATAGGCCGCTTGGGGCCTATAAGTCCGTATCTCCTCAACTGAGTGTTTCTTAATGAAGGAGCTCACTTCAATGTCATTCAAACCGACATATGCTCTCCATCTTATGATTAAAAGGCAAATGTAAAATATTGATTGTATTATTGTCAATACATTTACATTACCATTTTTTCTTTATTTTACCAGGTAAGGCCCACTGAACCATATAGCTCTATTTCAGAGGTGACCTGGCCTATGTAGTGGTTTATCACGTCGAAATGTATAGCAGCCAAATACTCTAAACGCATGTTTCTAAATGTGGAGGAAAAAACTGGAGGAGCCGGAGAAAAATCCACGCGCCCACGGGGAGAGAGACACGCAAACTCCAAATATACAGCAGCAGGCGTCAGGGTCGGGATCAAACCCTCGACCTCCTACATAGCAGGCGAGGGGAATAACATCTCGCCACTTGTTGAACCAGTGCCCCTGGAAGCCTCGTTAATGTGCACTGCTCGTGCTCTCTCGCTTTAAACACTAATTTTCAATTTATTTCACGGATACATTTGTCAAGCCTCTCAGAATATTTCTTCAGACTTTGACATCCAGTGCACCTCAAACGTCTACATCTGCTTCATTTATAACAGCTCATTCAGATTCAACTATCATGTGCAATTCTGATGTTTTAAAAGTATTGCTCCGTTGCAAATGCGAAATAGTAAACATTTATGTCATTGTTACATTATTATGTGTTGCAGTGTTAATTTAATTGTATTCGGTGTTAATTACGTCAAAATATAATTTCAATGGAGTAATTTTGCACGGAGTATTTGCAGAATTTTGGAAATCTCTGCCCTCATAACTGCAAGGTTTATCCCCACATTAGTCCGGTTTCAAGAGGCTTTCCTGCAGTAAGAGTCAAAGACAAAGAGACACGGCAAGACAGGCAGATGAGAGACGATAACAATGCACAACATTACTGCTGTTGATAATTGTTTTTTTACCCTTCTATCTGGCAACAAAACTGACACCTTTTTTACAAGGAGTCATGTTTGCATAGACCACAATACCTGCAGTAATAATGCAAACAAAAAACATAACTCTGATAATGTGTGCACTGTCCTTGAAGTTGATTGGTCCACACTCGAGACAGCTTTCCTTAGAGCCTAGTCTCACATGGGTTGGACCAGATGACGCCAAAAGGCGCACAACTCAAAGACAATCCACCATCAGAGTATGAGAGCTCGGGGTACGCATTTACACCATTGGAACCTCATTTGCCAGTAAAAAAATATTTTTTACTATTATTTTTTACTGGCAAATGAGGTTCCAATGGTGTAAATTACTGCTATTGTTTAATGTTTTCCTCAGATCTATGGAGGGCAGTGCCCGGGATAAAGACGACTGAGGTGGGGGGAACCTTCCCAGACTTTAGTACAAGTTCTGCTGCCACTGATGCGAGCAGATGATTCACCGATCACCATGCTTTGATTAAGGGAATACTTTTTTCCCCTCCCAAACTCAACTTCCAACGTATATAGATATTTAAAAAATGTAAGATTATGTTCAGCCATACTCTATACTGAAAAACTGCCTGTGCCTTTTGCCTAAAAGCATTACAAGAGCTTGGATTATTTCCAGCGATGAGTCAAGCCCCTGTGGTAGCATTGCAAATGACACATCACTGTCTTATCACACATTGTCTCATAGGCATGCATCCATCCTGCCTCCATGAACCTAGATTTATAAACTTTTGTTAAATCGGTGTGGTAGTGCCATGAAAATAGACCAACGTATTCAATTTATCGCAAATGCACTGCAAGTTTACTTCAGAGGGAGACTATGTTCACTAACAACTTCAAAAATGACAACATTACAAAATAACAGTACATATTTGTGATCCTTTGAAGTGCGCCATATTGATCAGCTCAGCTCCAAACATCAAAGAGCCAGCAACATTAAAGAATAATCGTGTTACACCAATGTACCACTGTTTCAAGTGCACAATGTACGGGAGATTTGATTACATTTCATTGTGGGCATCCCTTGAGAATCCAACGTTATACAACGTTGTACATCGATATACAAGTCAGCCATGGAATGTTAGCGAGGTTAACGTGTGTACATCTGCAAGGAAGGTTTAATATAAAACTAAATCTTAGCAAATGTGCACCTTATATTTCACACGTGTTCCACTTTAAAAACAAAGTATGTGATATAAAAACAGCGAACAACTAAGAACCGTGAATTGGTTAAGATTATCATCTCTGACAACATGCGGAAGTATGAACATGTATTTTTACCCATAATTAGATGGAAATGTAGTTGGGCCTCATTAATGTCTTAGCCAAAATGGTCTCCAAAGTGTAAATAGTAGAGCAGTGGAATAATAGCAGTGCCTGGACACTGTCAACATGTTCTGATGTTCTCATTCTTTGAGAAGACAATCTGATTGTTGATCTTTAAGTTAGAGCAAGGTTCCTTCCAAATCATTATCTAATGGACTGCGCAAATGGAGATCGTTTGCTCATTTTAGGATTGTAAAACTCGGTGCAAGGTTTTTACTTCGTAATTTTTGTGCATTTAATTAGGGATGCCTGAATGATGTCTGTTGGATCCGACAAAACATAATTAAATCAGACCTGAAATAGATTCTTGCTTGAATTAAAAAAAACAGAATTAAGTAGCAAATGTAAGGGACCGTCCATAAATGACGTCACGCACCTAAGGGGGGGGGGATCAGACATTTGTGCAACTTTAAATAAATATAGACAACACGTTCTACTTAATTAAATAGACGTTTTACTAAATGTTTTCTCCTACAACATCAGAGTGCAGCGGTACATTTAAATACGCACTACAATGACAACAATTTAAAGCGATTTGAATCATGCATTAGTTATTTATTTTTGGGGGGTCTGACTTTTTGTGACGCCGTGTGACGATGGGGGGGGGTAAAAAATTGTCCAAAATCGCGTGACGTCATTTATGGACGGCCCCTAAAACATAAATAACAAATTGGTACCTGTATCTGTACTCAAATATTTAACTAAAAGTCTATCTCATACTGTACAATATATACTATAGCATATGCCACAGCAGCATATTGCCACAATGAACACGTAACACAATTGGTCGTTGTTCGATTTAGCAATCAAGTCCTGTAAAATAAAAGTACATGCATAATTTATGCAAACTAAATGCATCGTGTAGTGTGTGACATTGCCTAGGTAACTGGGAAGAAACTGAGGGGGGAGTTGAAAATGCTAAATGAAAGCTTGAGGTCCCTTGGCACTTTAAAACATGACTGTTTGTCAGAGGTCCGGGGAGTCAGCCGTTGCCACGTCAGTTTCCAGGATGGGGCTGTCACCCTCGCTTGAGATTAAGTGATGGCGTAATATCTTTCGAGACCCTGTTTGACCTTTGCTGCAGGATGTAGTGGATGGATGGGGGTTGTTCACGATAGGCAGGGATAACTACAGGTAAGATTTCCCAAGATTATTCGAGACTGCTAGAAAATGTATAAACTGAAAATCAAATACCACATTGCCAAAACAAATCTATTTTACATGCACATTGTATTGTACGTGCGAGAATCGATGAGTAAACAGCGTGGTGTGTAAACTGTTCCTTGTAACCGGTTCACGAATACCCTGTAGTCACCACAACGGCAAAGCAATGCACATCTCTTCAGGAATCAAATTGTAACTAAAATCGTAACCATTGAATCGCTCCTGTTAACCCACCAGTAAAAACTGGGTTCAGTCTCCATCGGCAGGTCACATGTTAGTGAAGTAAAGTGTGGCTCCTCTAACCAACGTGAAAGGGTAGGCAACATTTCCTTTTGAGAGCTCCATCGAGTGGAGTCCCCTTCTGCCAGCAGTGACACGAGCACGCAATTGCATTGCCGCACCTTATGCAAGACCGCAGTGGCAAGGAATTGAGTCTGATTTGTCTCAGAAGGCGATCAGAGTTGAAGGCCATGTCATCTTGCATGAGCACCCTTTGACGACGTTGATGAAACAGTGCACGGGGAATTAGCCAATAATGTTGATAATGTGTCTGCTTGAATCAGAGCCCATGGTTTAATTGCCCTCTTGGCTAAGGTTTACGTCGGCATATTTTAATGACGTAAGCCACTCGGAGGACATCGCTGAAGGGAATGGGAGTGCTTATTGTAACAGCTGTCCAAGGGCACATTTGGGAACTCAAAATGAGGATCCATTTGGTGGGAAAGTGAAAATGCACCATGGGAATGGTATTTGGGTTGAACTGCAATTTAAGGAAATGAGTTTGTATATTTCCCCATCCTCAATCTTGCTTATAAACAGCTCATTAAATGTATTAATTGTATAATGCAAGCGTACTCCTTGCCTGCACGGCACATATTCGAACTGCATTCTTAGCCGTGAGATGTTCCCACCAGAGGTACTAACAGGCTCATCTGCAGCTCCCTGTCCGGCATGCTGATTACCTCCCTTGTGGTGTATGTTCCACGTGGGAATAAATCAGTGTTCAGTATACACACACACACACATACAAAAGTATGTTGCTCAGCAATATAGATACGTTAGCCACCTATTTGCTGTACTGCTACAACCCAGCTTGTCCTGCTCGTCTCACGATCATTGTAATCCATTGGATTACAACTGGATTGCAATGGATACGTTTATATTTCCTGTCTACATTTTGTACACATTCGTTATGTAACATGATACAAATATAAAACTGATTTTTTTAAATGTATATGCTGATTAAAATGCATGACTTTAGATGCCTGTTTTAAGGTACGTGCTTCAAATAATAGACAAAAAAATATTCTCAATGTTTTTTCGTGTTAGCCCCAGTGATGTTTGTGTTTAATCTCGTATTCTGAAAGCATATTAAGATAAATTAGAAATAATTTAGAGAAGGAATACACAGCAAATATAAAATACATTCTCGTTATAGTTCGTATGTATTACATATATACAGTAGGGCGGTATTTTTTTTATTGCATTTAAGTTTTGGATTTGCAGCTCACTAAGGCATGAAACCTATTTTTGCTGATAAGTGCCAAAGTCCGGTTAATACATTAATCGCAGTGAGTCTGCAAATAACTGTACATACACGGATAGTATCCGTGTTATGTGTGCAAGCTGTAGCTGTTTATGAATCACGCAGCGAATATCTAATGATGACTTTTAGTTGTGCAAACGACCGCGCGGTTTTCTCAAAATGTGTTTAAGAAGCCGCTTTTCTGAATACATAAAGACGCGTTGAAGGTATAGCGGGCAGCAAAAACATATATCAAAAAGTAGCAATGTCCATTGCTGATGAAAGCATAACTGCTCAAAAGTTGATCGCCTTCATATAATGTATCTTCTTGAATGGAGAAAAAAAAAGCTTCCAATCATTAATACATGCAAATCATTTCAGCAAATTATAACGGGGCAGCCCTGCAATTGCTTGCTCATTCCACCGCTGGCAGACGGACTTCCACACAAGGGGCTTCTAGAGGCCCTCGATTATATTTGGCCAACTCTTCCACATTCTACTAAATTACTCGTCTTCAAATGGGGTTTCTGCTTAAATAATTTCGTAAAAAAATTCTATTCCATTACCGTGGATTGGCAAGGTAAGGTAGGAATCGTGGAGAGATATATTAAATTGTCAAAAGAAAACAACTTTGCAATATCTACTTGAGGTTTCATAGATATATACACAACAAAATATTACTTTTTTACGTAAGTTGTAGACAGTCTGTAGAGGAAATGTATAAATTATCATTCATTATAAAAGTTATAGTTGCCCTGCTAACATGAAGACTAAAACTACAACAAGAAAGACATGTAAACATGTCCCAACAACGCGCGATGAACTGTATGTTGATAAGGCAGTTCCATCTTTTAATAGGAACCCCCAGTGGCAGCTGTCTCTGTGCAGCACACGGTGACTTAGCACCCGGCCTCCAACTTGGCATCAGTCTGCCAGTAGTGAGCATCGATTGCTGCCATGTGTAATCCCAATGAAGCAATTTGCAGTGTGATTTTTTACATTTGGTAAATTTGGACCGTGACGATGGCACACAATGTCCTCGTCATTTGGAATGATGTTACGGGATATTTATTGTTCACTCTGAAGCTGACGGTGGGTATTTTAAATGAGGTAATGAAAATAGTTCTCAAACATAGAATGCACAGAACAAAACACAAAAGTAATTTGAGATGTCATCATAATAAATCATGGGAGCATGACAGAAGCAAACAGGATATTGATTACTATTACTTTACAAACCGTGGCCATTAGAGTGGTCCTGAGAGAGTAAGATGGAACAAATAATGCATGGTAGAGAAAACATTATACAATTAGCGGGGTAATTGTATGTAGATTTATACAAAACTAGTTTAACTTGGGAAAAAAATATTGTTCAGATGACACGTTCCAGATGTCACACTTCATGAAATAACCACACTGCATGTCTCAGCCTGAAGGTGGGAAACTCCTGCAGAAGATGGTATAACTGTGGCAGTCATAAAATAAATGGAACCACCTGGAAAAACTAAAATAGCGTAGAAATTGTCTAAACGTTTACAGGCATAAAACGCACAAAGTGTGGAATTATGTAAACATTCTTCTTGAGATTAAACGAGGGAATGATTTGACGAATTCAAGACCCATTATCCTCCACTGGTAAATAAATTGTCCACGGAGATCATAGACAGCCATATCATGGCCAATTTATAAGCCAACCAACCCTATGAGCACAATCTATAATACGTTATACTATTTACCATACATATACTATCAATCAGTCCTAGGAAAGACAATTTAATTTCAAGTAGCATTATGCCCGCCTTTCTAGATTGTTAAAATGCATTGACAACATATTTGAGTCCAGAAGCAATGAAATACAGGAAGTTAACAAAGAAGGCTGCCGGTTTGGACTCAAGATTAAAGTTGTCGGGAAGCCACAGAAACACACACAGCAAAACAACAGAGACAGCCACGGTTGTTGTTTTATGTAGATCGACAAGCGAGACCAGGATGAAGTGCCTTTGGGGAACTGAATACGGCCATGGGAATCTGCAAAGCAATGAGCTTAAAAAAGAAAGCTGTCAATATCAATTGGTGCACATTACATTACCTGCTATAGTGACACATGCGTCAAAAACATGGACAGTGAGAGACAGGTAATGGAACACATGGATCTGACATAAAAAAATAACATAATTTCGTGGCATCGTATTGACTGTTCGGGAAAGTATGCTGGGGCAGGTTGATGGCCAAGAGACGAGACTGGTGACAGAATGGCAGCCAAAGGATGAAACATATTGAAGAATGAAATAGCGCCTTGGTAGGACTGCCTGGAATGGTGATGCTGTGGGGATGCCTTCATCCAGCAGTGGATTAAACATGGCTGATGATGATTAATGTTTGCATTGCTTTCACACAATGGTGGTCATGAAACATGGAAAAGATTAATTACATACCTTAGTGTTTGTTTGTTTGTTTCATTTGGCCGTGTGGCCAGTTGTCCGGCTATTTTACACGGGAGATCCGTGGTGCGTGATCACAGCAACAACGAAATAAGGGAAATGAATAAGTACAGCGATATACTTCGGTAATGATATGGTTTGAAAGTAGTGCAGTCCTCTACAAAGCAATCGCTTAAAATAATTGCCATTAGCTAAGGATGCGTGCACATATACCGTAAATGGAGAATTCAGCAGCAGAACATTAATAGCAGCGGTGTACACACATCTCCTGGCAGATTACCAGATGCCACACTGGCGGTGACATTAAAAACACATTCATCTCTCGATTTAAAGCTTTCGTGACTGCAGGGATTCATCTTCTTGGTTCTTTCGGTAAAGTCACGTAGAAGGGAAGTAATACAATAATAAAAATAAAACATAACAAAATAATTCTCACGACGTTTCGGCCACAACGCAAGCAGCCGTCTTCAGGTGGAAAACAGGTCTGACTGCCTTCTCGACAGACCTGTTTTCCACCTGAAGACGGCTGCTTGCGTTGTGGCCGAAACGTCGTGAGAATTATTTAATGTTTTATTTTTATTATTTTATTACTTCCCTTCTACGTGAATAAAATAATTATATTATTATATTATTTTATAATGTTTTATTTTTATTATTTTATTATTTCCCTTCTACGTGAATAAAATAATTATATTATTATATTATTGTATAATGTTTTATTTTTATTATTTTATTATTTCCCTTCTACGCGACTTTACCGAAAGAACCAAGAAGACATTCATCTCATCGTGCTGCATGTTACGCCGCGATGACACGTGCGTCGAACTTCCCCAGCAGCCCGACACCAGCGCCCAGCACTTGGCGAGACGCGGCAGGGAGAGGGCGAGTGTTGGAGGTGAACGACGCGGCTTGACATTCGTCCGCAGTGCTGCCAGGAGCGATCACAGAAGAGTTGGCGAAGCCACATTCATAGCCGTGTTCCAGACTCAGTCGCGCATTGCCGTCAAAGTCAAGTGCGTGGTATATGCGCACTTTTTGTATTTTAAGTCGGATCTTGATATTCTATGTTGAGCACATTGAGGAATGGTGTTTTGGCTCTTGGTATTTTGATATGTTTTAATTACTGTTGAATTAGTGTATGCTGCATACGTGATGTAGTTTACTTATATTCAACAGCACACATATTCTTGGTTCTTTCGGTAAAGTCACGTAGAAGGGAAATAATAAAATAATAAAAATTTAATTCTCACGACGTTTCGATTGCAACACAAGCAATCATCATCAGGTGTGAAAACCATAGCAAGAACATTTGAAACAAGTGGCGTTTTTTTCTTAACGTTAGCACACACATGTTGATGATTGTGAATGTTTAAAAAGAAATAGAGGGATGTAACCTAAACAAGTTTTAGTTTGTTTCACGAGGATTATTCTTTTATAATACAGAATCATACGTGGGCTAAAAAGCCCACGAAATACTAAAAATGATTGATTCATATTTTTTTGTGACTGCATATCCCTTGAAATTTCACATTTCCTCTTGCGTATTGATAAATATGCTTTGTAAAATGAATGCTATATCTCAGTGTCTTCTTGTTCCGTCTAAAATATTCAGCGAGGGTTACTTTACCCTCAGAGATGTTGACCACATTACCATTACAATTTAAAATAAGTTGTGAGAGCTCCTAAACACTTGCGAAAAATAGTTTGATCTCAAGAATAACATCAAGTGTGTTATTTCAAAGAGTTATCAAATGTCTCCAATAAGCACACGGATAACGTTTTGGAAAAAATGCACTATTCGTAGAAACTTTACAAGCACGCATCTCGCCACGCTTCTTGGCAAAGATTTTCATTCATGACACTGTTTCTGAACCATACCGGTAATAATAATGATAAAATACAACTTGTAAAACGCACACAATTTCACAGACATAAATGGCCGTAACTCTTCAGGCACGGAAAAAGAATTAGAGAGCGCCTGGTTGTAACAACGCGAGCGTGAAACTGCGTCGATGCTTTGAAGACACTAAGTAGTGACCACTCGGCCATTCTGCCACCCAAAAACCTCACCATGTTTTTTTTTGTCTGGCACAGACAGTAGTGGAATCCTCAACGTTTTGCCCACGTAGGACATCCTTCAAGAGCCAAACAGATGAACAAGTGCTGCCCAGTCAGTCCACCTCATCTGAACTGAGCCTTTGATGTTCCAAAAATATTATTTGAAAGGTTTTCGGGATAAAAATAGGGCACTTGATTGTTTGGGGGTATTCCTCATGCGTATGACAGAGTACAACATTCCAAGGACCAATAACGAAATGTGTTCACATACCACCAATTTTTTTTTGCAACGATTGCTTATTAAATTATTTATTTTAAAATATACACAACATAATTGTTTATTTCTATGTATTTTACTTTCTATTACTCTCTCACAACAATGTTCCATTATTGCATTTCTTTACATTGCATTGCATTCGCCATTAACCCACAAAGCTTAATTCATTGAAAATAAAACCTGGAGTTCACATAAAGATGGCATTATTGAAAACTTGTGATAAAAAGTTACTCTTAAAACAATCCAGTATATAACTGCTTTGGCATTTAAGTACATTCAAATTCGAGTGCTTAGCTGTAAGAAATAAACGCATGTATGTTTTCCTAACAATTCCCCTGAAACAGGAGATGGGTGCTCGACCCAGGCGTTATCTGTAGATTGAATGCATTACACATTGGCTCTGTATAACAAGAATCTTTGAATGCTTGTAACAACTATCAAAGTAAACTCCCAAGGCAAAAGAAGCACTGAACCGGTGCATACGTGTACCAATTAAGTCGCGATGTTAAGCAAGGTGCATGTAATTATGCTGATGGACAAAGTGATCGTCAATTCTTCTTGCTTTACATTACATCAGATATTTCAATTGTCAAGAGAAACATTCAAATTTCTGAATCTGCATCCCAGAGCTACAAACTGTAGCTGAGACTATGTCACACATCTTGTCATTAGGCTCGCAGTATAATTTTACTTCATTAAGAAACATTTCCATAGTGATACAATTCAATGACTGAAAGCCGCTTCTACAACATATATAATTATTGTTCGACGCTAAAGAGTACTTCATTATTTGGCAAAGCAATGTAATATATCTGCAGCGTGAAGTGCTATTTTATAGCGTGTATGCATTATCTGTATATCCGTATGTACAGTGTAATCACTGGCTAGCTTATACCTTAATTGATCAATACACATTTGCAATTTAAAAAAAACCAATAAAAACAAATTTCAATACGATCTTTGAGGTAAATACAATCCACAAAAATGTTAAATTACAAATAGTGTGCATAGTTATTAACTTTCTTTCGAATTTATAGACAATATCCCAGTTGATAACATTTAAAACGTCACTGGTTTAGAAGGGGGGGGGTGTCTCGAAATGATGCCAAATGCAAGGAAATCATTCGGCTCTCAAGCACTTGGCCCGGGCCTGGGACGGCTGTGGCGTGTGCGTGGTGGCGGCGGTGGCGGTGGTGCAAGTGGTGCAAGTGGTGGTGGCGGTGGTGGTGGTGGTGCAAGTGGTGCTGGTGGTGGTGCAAGTGGTGCTGGTGGCGGTGGTGGTGGTGGTGGTGCAAGTGGTGGTGGTGGTGCAAGTGGTGCTGGTGCTGGTGGTGGTGCAAGTGGTGCTGGTGGCGGTGGTGGTGGCGGCACGGCAACGCTTCCTACACGGTCGGCACAGGCGGACGAGCGTCTGCGTTGCTGGATTCCTCCTCCATATCAATCTGCTGCCGGGCAAAGTTGATGAACACCTGCCACGTGCCAGAGAGAGAGAGAGAGCGATGAGAGGGAGCCATCATGAGCACTCGGCGAAGGGTAACAGCAGGTGGCAGATTAAGTACCTAAGAAGCCCTGTGCTGGCCAATGATTGTAGAGAACGGGGCAAAGCCAGATTGACAAATGCAGTAAATTGTGAGCACGAAATGCAGGAAATGTGAACCCCCATGCATAATTCATAATGCCCCATAACATATGTGCATGTTTTATGAACAGCCTTTAGCAGACCGCATACCGATAGAGCTAAAAGAATGGCCATTATTTGTTTGTCACAAAGGCATTTAGGCATTTGTGTCACAGTTAAATGCCTCATTAAGGGTTTTCATTAGAACAAAACTGCTCCATTGTTGGTACATCTGTTTGCAACCTGCTACGCTCCGGCTATACGATGTTGTTGTCCTGGCCTTTCTCATTCATTTTGAGTCAATGGGTTCAATCTTGTTAGGCGTGGGTATTTACGTCGCAGCCTCGAGCCTGTGTGTGTCTCTCCCATTCATTCTATGGGTGAAAGAGTAAAAGGCTATTTTCTATACTTGGGCCCTCAGGCACAATGCAGCAGCAGCAGCAGTAAAGAATTGTCTACGCTCTACTGATGAACGCTAATGAGGTGGAGACCATTAAAGATCCGTACGTGATCTGATTTGAGATGCACAAGCTGGCGGGTGTACAGGCGATGTGCAAAATTGTGTACACTTTCTGCAGGGTAAGCAAATGCTCTGTAGATGTCACGGACTGCACACGTTTTGTGTGGCTTAACGCCAGTTGCATTAATCATGTTCTTAACATTGTCTGGCAAGGTTCAACATTCATGCAGGCAATGCATTGCAAGCAAATAAGCGACTTTCAATGAGTAACTGTTTAAAGAGAAAGTCATCAAAATCAGATTTTATGACAAAGGCAGATTGAGACACGGCTTATAATTCCAGCGATTGCTGCCGTGGTGCAACGGTTCGCCGGTCCGGTTCAGAGGTCGCCGGTTCAGTTCGACCTCTCGGCGCTGCAGTTTCTCACGCAATGGGGAGAGTTTCTTCAACTCTCACCCGCCTCTGTCCACCCAGCACTAAAAGTGGGTTCACTGCAGCGAGTCAATCAGCAGGTCACGTGTGTGGTGGTGGTGGGGTAAAGTGTGGGTACTCCCACCTCTCCCAAGACGTCTGGTCACTGTGAAAGAGTAGGCCAAATACACTGCTTTTTGTGTTTATTTTGCTGTACTTCTCCTGCACCTTTGATTACCACAGTTGGCTACGTACGGTGCAAAAGAACTTCAACATACGTACATACAAATACCCCATAGAGGAGCTCTCTAGAACTCCCTTCAGAGGTGACCACACGCAGTGGCATGAGCAAGTGATTTCAAGGATGCACCTTGACCTCTAAATCTGTTGCGTCATATTACCTGGTCCAGTGTTGTCTGGCTGATGGAGTAATGCTGGATACTCAGAGATTCCTTCTCTTTCTCCAAGGCAATGAAAATTTCAGAGAGTTTTGCTGCATTGCTAGGAACTTGGAACTCCAGTTGGCTGATGTGCTGTTCCTAAAAAGTCAAATGTCACAATGCACAGCGATAAACCACATATTCAACTTAGAATAACATAGCATAATCTGCCAGATAGCACTACAAAACGGCAACTTTATAGCTTAGCTTGTGTTGCTGCTGTATGAAATCAGAAGTGAAATTTAAAGTGTGAAAATGGTTAATCTGTGGACCTTTAGAATTCACACACTCGCTAAGTAGGATTACATTCTGTTCAAGTACTCTATTCAAGCATTCTATTCCTGCCGCTTTATGCGAGTATAATTTTTTTTTTACAAAATTAATGCGGTCAAATATAATGAGATCTTGTCGATTATTTGTGTACACTACATCCCACTTTCTGCACACCAACTATGAAAGTGGTGTAAACATTTGCAATTTGGATGCATAAACCCACAATGCTGTGTGTGTACACATAGGCAGTAAAGCAGTGGGTATTATTCACTTCGCGCATCGAGAATAATGCTGTCATTGCACTCAATCAACAGAAAATATATCGATTTTGTTAATTTGATTTTGAGGTTGTAAATAACCTTACAAGTAAATGGAAAAAATATATACAATTATTACAATTGTATTTAACTTTAAGGTTGGAAGTTCAAATTCGGGTTGGGCATCAAATGTGGCCCATCTATGTTGATGGAATGAAGACCACTTATTGACAAGTTGCTTCTGGACCAGGATATACATTTAGAAATTGTAACCTTAGTGTCCACCTGGCCTTTCGGTGCCTGAAGGCACACTGTAGAATGGTAGATATCCACATCATGGTGATATCGCTTTGATGGTTTCATAAACTTAAGCTTCCTTCGCTACAAAGCAGCTTAAAGTAGATAATTACCAAATGTATCTATTAATGGCAGCATGTTTCATTGATGCCGGTTTATATATATTACACAATTTAGATTTCATAAGTTGGTAATACATTATTCAAGCACCACCTCCGAAGTGTCATCGTATAACCGTGACAAGTGTAATACACAATATGGTGAGTATTAGTATTACACATTGTGCCCAATCACATGAAACCAGTGTTGGAGATTCATATATATCAGCAGTATATACTGTATGTATGTGTATTTTTATACAGTTAAGTTCTGGAGATAAACTGATCATGAAGTGAGAATCAACCATATCAGCAGCTTTCGTCTGCCCAAGTATCCGAACAATATTTGTACTTGTATCTCGTGCATCAATGTAAGGGATGTTGCTGTGATGCAATGATTAGTTCACTGGCCACTAATTCGGTCTCCTGGCAATGGAGTTGAAAGAACGGGTAAGTTTTTGTTGTTATGAATTTATTTAGTTTTCTTTCAGCAGGTTTCTTAAATCTACCCACCTGTTGTCCACGCCCCAGTATAAATGGGTAACACCACAGTTAGTAGACCATCAGGTAGCATGCCATGGGCTCAAGTGTGGGAACTCCCCCACCTCTATCAAGACGTCTTGGCCAGTGCGGATGAGAAGGCTAGAAATAATCTCGATAAGGGGCTCTCCAGAACTTCATATAGTATAGGGCCTTTTGCCAACAGTAGTATGGGAAGGTTAGTCCATGGCCGCACCTTTATATATTTTTATAAAGGTAGAATTATTCTTAAATCTTCTCTAAAGTACATAGATTCCCTTTAAGCATATTGAACTATGAGAATAGGTTTTCCCATTTTTTTCTGGCAACAAAACAGGTGTTAAGATTTTAAAACACCAAACTGAAACCTTTTACAATACTTGTGGTCAGAATGCAAACAAAAAACATACTCTGATAATATATGCATTGTCTTTGAAACTGATTGGTCCACACCAGACAGCTTTCTTTTGAGCCTATTATCAAAAGGTGTTAGATCAGAGGATGCCACAAGGCATATTGAACTAGTTTTGTATATACACATTTTTAATCCAAGTTGTATTGTAACACTCGGCATCATTCTGGCCATATCCAGCCCTCTGCTTGATTTAATGGCTAGAGGTTTTTGCAAAGCTGGTAATGGCTTGGTGCAATGCCTCATACCTTTAAGTAGGCGCCAGGGAAGTGAGATGTGATGAACTCTGTAACTTCTGTGACTTTGGAATTACCGCTGCTCAACCGCAGCTTGATCATATGCCCATTGCCAAACCTGTTGCAGGTAAACAGACAGAAACAGACGATGCAGGTCACTGTGCCAGATAAGTGTGTACACCATGGGGAGTGGCAGCCAGCTGGTAGGCACACTCCGAGCAGTAGGAACCCAGTCACCTGGGTTCGGTTTCCAGACATGGATGGATCGTGTCACTGGAAATTAGTACATCGTGTGGTGCGTGTAACACTTTGCATTAGCAAAGCACCTCTTTGTGTGCAACGGTGTTGTATTATTTCTCATCATTAATATTTCATCATTCCTTCCTAATCCTATCCTGATAGCGTTGGCAGTGTAATTTCATGAGATTAAGACTCCATTTAGATCTCTCGCAGAGCAGATTTTTCAGAACTGCTTCTGAGATCCCTGACAGTGATATATCTCTGATCACAAGGGCAGTGTAAGGAAACACTTTCCTGCCCACCCTACCAGAGATTAATTCAGCCATGCTGTTCCTAACAAGGAGCTCGCTAACAGCACTTGCTACGCTACACAGCACAGACAAAGGATATTGGCATATTGGTTAGTTTTGCAGTCACAGTGTGAGGTTTCATGCGTATGAGCACATCAGGCTTACAACTTGATAGCAAGAAGATGGCCACATAAATAACAACCACAGCTAATTCGCCAATTGACATAGCAATTATTCAGATTATGTTAGATGTTCGTGCTGATTTATAAACTTTATTTTGAGAAGCTGTAACAGTTTGCTGTGAAAGTGTATAGTGACGTCCTTCTTTATGACTACGTCGCTAGGAATACCCATTAAACATACACATTATTTTTAGCAACAATCAATGTATTAATGCCACGTGATTCAATTGACACACGTGACAATGCTACATTAGAGGAATGGAATATCTGAACAATCATTCATAGTCAGCTCATGTCAGGGAAGGCCCGTTGAGCCAATAAGCAATTTTTCAATGGTGAGAACTTATGATTTACTAAAATTGTCCTCATTATTATTTCGACATCTACATGTTTTGCCTTTATTTGTTGTTTCTGTGCTCATGCACCGGAACCTAGCTACACGGGATGACTCGTGTAACAAATCAAATGAACGTAAACTCGCGTATTAATATTTGTATTCCATGAAGCAGTGGTTTCATGTGGGGAACTGTACCGGTTCTTGAGATGCTGCAAAGTGCCCAAGCACTTGAACTGTCCGTTCACCATGATGGCCAGCTTGTCACAAAGGGCCTCACACTCTTCCATGCTGCGTACACAAACACACGCCGCACACACACAACGGCAGTGTCACACGGGCAACCCATGGGCTATTTGGTCCCAGAGGGAGCCACTTATTGGACCCCCAAGGAATACCTGAAAACATTATTATTGTTTCATATTTTTATTATTTTATTATTTCCCTTCTCCGTGACTTTACCGAAAGAACCAAGAATATAACATTATTATTATTATTGTTTATGGCCCAAAGCATTATTCTAGAGCTCTGCCATGGCTGGCCATGGTGTTCTGTCGTGGCAGCTTGTCTTACAAGAAATGATCACCACTTGTGCTATAAGGGTCGCCAATGCCTAACATGCTTTTTTTCTCAATCACCGGCATCAATGTATACACTCACTCCTGGTCTACGTTGGTTTAATTCGGATAAAATACACTTTAGGTGTATAATTTGAAGTATTAGCCAACCATTTGTGTACTCGTTTGACCGTGATTAACTCGTATTGCCATTGTTTCAGGGAGGTGGTTGTAGTATGACGGTTAGCAGACCGTGCTATGAACCGGCCAACCAAAGTTGAATTCCTGGCCACGGCTAACACGAGCGGTGTGTGATATTTTAATTAGGGCCCTTCAACAACCTGCGCTGACCATTGTGGTGAAGTGTGGTCAGACAGCCTTCATGATTGACATGTTATGTGGAAACCTTAATTCAACATTGGATTCAAGAATCTGCCACATATGAAAGAACACGTCTCCCTCCATCACACTACCTCAGGTTGGATCGTCATATTACGAATCTGGATTTGCACCAGTAAACAATGACCTGAAAGACAAGCCACTAATCATTAGCATGCATCGCTGCCCAGATGAATATTAATGATCATGGGGAAATGAAAAGTGTTTATTTGCCAAAATGAGCTTTGGGCACTACATCCCTCTCGATACAGGTTTTAACCAGAGGTGGATATTTCACATTCCTATGGTCAGTGCCACTGTCTCAATGGACAAGCAGTGTTGAAGTGGTATATATTTTGTTATCCTCAATTGACAACAAATCACGATTTTATCTCATTACTACTCTATTCTTACTCAAATATTAGGCCAAAGCACCACCTCACTGATACGATGTTGATAATCACAATGTAATGTGCTCATGGTAATGATAATATTACACGTTCAACACGATCAACACCATTCCCTTTGATGGTACAGTCAAGGAATGTTATCAAATCAGTGCACCGTATCCTAATTGTGGGCTACATTGGTGCCAATGTAATGGCCGAATTA
This sequence comes from Lethenteron reissneri, assembly GCF_015708825.2. Lineage (NCBI taxonomy): Eukaryota > Metazoa > Chordata > Hyperoartia > Petromyzontiformes > Petromyzontidae > Lethenteron > Lethenteron reissneri. The sequence continues at coordinate 1,991,598 of NC_083798.1, read as the reverse complement.
TGATCCCATCTTGCAATTTCATTACGATGGCGCTCGAATTGCTCTCCGCGGCTAAACGGCCACTTTGCCGATTTGGGAGGAATTCCTGTGGACAGAACCATCGGCAGGCAATGTGAGGGATGTTGCTACCGTCCGTACCTGTGTGAGGTGAGAACAACAGAGCAGCCCTGGCGGACCTCCCTTGTGATTGTCTTCCAGAGGTAGCGCTTGGATTTGGGGTCCATTCCAGAGCTGGGCTCATCCTGTGAACATAGCAAAGCCCAATTTGTTGGACCACAGCAATGACGACAGGTAAGGTCCTGGAAAAAATGTCCCTTCATGCAAAGAAAATTTTGTTCTGGAAATTGTAAATGTAAGCTTTGGACATTGTCAAAAGGTTAAATTCTGCACCACCAGGCTCTCATGGCAAATGGATATTCTGACTACACAATCCGCAAAGCCATCACCCCTAACCGTGAGGAAGGAGCCATCTGAAGATCCAATCAAAACCATCACCTCACCTTACATAGCAGGGATAACCAAAAATATTTCCCGAATCTTGAACAAACACAAGATCCAGGTCCGATTTAACACAGTGCACAAAATTCGTGACCTGATCCCATCTGTGAAGGAACAAGATTCCTGACATGCAATATCCCAGCGTCTACAAACTAAGCTGTATCTGCGGCAGCAGTTACATTGGGGAAACCAAATGACATGTCTCGGACCGTGTTCGTGAACATAAGGCAAATCTGAAACACGGCATGACCAATACTTCTGCCGTGGCTGATCATTACTTTAATGCGGCTGGCTCACACGAAATTGATTTTTCTAAGACGATGGTCCTTTGCAAGCCGACTGGCTATCAACAAAGATTCGTTCATGAAGCCATCCATATATACAGACACAGACACAATTTCCACCGAGACGACGGTTTTAAACTCAGCAATCACTTTTGGTCATGACTTGATTTGTGTTTACTTGTCAACCTCTACCGTCAGCAGTGTGGATGGGTGTAGCGAGGTGCAATGCCCCCCCCCCCCTCATCTCTGTGATTAAACAACACAAACACCACAAGCCTATAATTATAAAGTGACCAAAAAGGACAAAAGAGTACGTTTGACCTGTCAACTGATATAAATTCCACATTTATATGGCGGAGGCCAGTCTCTCCATTGGATGACTCCTGTTAACCTCACACAGAGTAGTACTCAATTTATTGAGCTCAGATGCCCAAACTGTATTTTGAAATTGCAACCTTTAAAACTGCGAGACAAACGTTTTATCCACAGCACTATGCAGCCAGATATCTCTGCCCAAGTTGGAGCGCTCTACCAATTAATCCAGTCATCTGAAATTAACATTATTGTAACATGCATTCGGAATCATTTGGTCACCCAAATGAGCCTCCACACCTTGGCATGGATAACGTCAGAAGCAATAACGTCCAGCTATTTTATTTCAGCATGGCAGATTTTAAGCCACGTTGACTTGGGATAAACCTCCCCAGGTACTTGGTCCGATTGAAACTGTAAAAAAAAAATGTTGTACCCTTAGGGGTTAGCCTGAATTGAACCCATGAGATAGGATCCAAGCGCAATGCATCAAAGCAGTCACTCCCATCGCACTGGGTTTATACAAAATATCTGTGCTATACACCATACTACTTTACAGTAATATACTACTATACTTTAGTTGGAATGTAGCATGTTTATGGTAGAGTGGTTTATTTGTACATTTTTATTGAAAATCCTAAGTATCTTCAGTTATATCACTCTGTCATTCTTTAAGCTGCATACCAATTTTGAACAAACATTTACATTGCTAAAGGACATTTGCAGATGATACATTATTAATGTTTGAGACAGAGGTATATGCCAGTGCACTTGAATGTTTCTCAATAAAACATATCAAAACTATACAGTTGCAATGATATGAAAATTAAATCCAGGCAACATTACTATTTTCCTTGCTCCTTGAGTTTGTCCTCAATACTTTAACATGTACAGCGCCATGGTAGACACACACACACAATATATCTTACTAGCCTTTTGGCCATCCAAGGACGGGTGTATTGCAATAATTCTGAAACTTGCAAGCGAAAAGCAGACCGCGGCGTGATATTCATTCATCAATTCGTGTGCAATTTGTAAGGGCGCGGTGGCACAGACTTATTTCATTTAACTGTTATAATCCCTTGTTCATCATTACGTCCTTTTTACTTCTATGTCTCAATAGCGTTACGGAGATCGCGTGACGTGAGGGTTCAGCCTTTGTAGTGAGGGCTGTGAGTTGACGCCTGAGGAGGGGGGAGGAGGCGCCTCCCCCCCCCCCCCCCATGTGGAGTGACGTCACCCGCTAATTATTAATGGAGGGGGGGCGTCCATTTGGAAGATGTCACCTCTTCACGATTATTAATGTGGGGGGCTGTTCGATGTGGAGTGACGTCACCTGCTCATGATTATTAATGAGGGGGGGGGGGTGCATGTGTAGGACGTCACCTGTTCATGAGTATTAATGAGGGGGGCTGGCCGACTTGGAATGACGTCACGTGCGGGACACACAGACATTCGTCTCATTGTCGTAGTACATATACACACAGGTCTGTGGTCTGTGTGTAAACCCTGTTATTAAATGAGACCAAAAATAACATCTGTGCGGAAAATCCCTTGACCTCTTGTTTGTTCTTGCGCTTTGTGTGTATTATGTATGTTGTGCTGCTGGATGAGCTCAGAACAATTTAAAATAAAACCTTTCCACTTGTGGCCAGCCCTTTCCTCCCTAAAACTCTCTATTTTTCATTTTTACTGACACAAATTGCTCATCTCTCTCTCTCTCTCTCCCGAGGAACATCAATCTTGGAATATTTGTTGACCAAAGGGTTGAATGTTGTTTCCCAATTGGGAATTTTCAAGCCCCCATTATTTGCTTTCATAAAGGACTTGAAACATTCTGCCACCATGTAGGTACTTGAAGCGAGCGTGCGAGTGTGTCCAATGTCACCGAGTCACCGTTTTATATTCAAAGGCAGCCGTCCCTGTGCTCAGCATCATAGCGGCTCACACTGCAGTACCGTGCAAGTCACCGGTTATCGTTTGACGGTGGAAAACAAAACGTCCCATTAAGGCCAAGGAAAATGCTCCATCACTAATGTTCTACCTCCTGCATTTATATGACTAAGATGAAATATGTTAGCAACAAACTAATGGACCCTTGCAGGAATTGATGGGACACCGTGGAATGGTATGCTAAACACCTTTCAAGTCGCTTTGTTTTTATACTTTACAAATATAAAATAGGTAATAAGGGAGACTTATAAGGATACTGCAAAATAGCTTGATCGTGCTTGAAGATACTTCTGGATATTAAAAATGTTTGATAACTAGAATCATAAATCCCACCAAAGGCAATGGGCTATAAAATCAAGAATGCAATCCAAGCAATAGCACACACAATGATAAACTAATTCAATTCAAGTCGTTTTCGATGCTGTTCTGGACATAAACATGTTTTATGTGAACATGGGGAATGTTGGAGGTGGTTGGATAATGTTGCTGTAATATCTAATGTAACATTTTTACTTGGTTTGAAGGTAAATGCTTGTATTCAGCCCCGAATAAGCAATATTGTTTATAATAAGCCGCAGGCAGTATTATGGAAAAGACTGAGACATGGGTTCAGTAAAATATCCATAACAGATTGTAGAAAAAGCATCTTTCACCTTTGCAAAAAATATACAAAGGACTGAGAGCTGTTCAGACACTGCCTACATCAAAAGAACATTTCTGTGAAATATCAAACTCCAGCAATGGAAATTAAAGTGAATCCTTCAGGTATTGCATGAAAAGGAAACTCAACAATCACGCGTACTCTTCACAGCACGCACAGCGTTAAAACTGTTTATCTAGTATGACAAGTAATTCAGCTGTGCATGCTAATTTACACTAAATTTCTTGTTTGTTCTGTGTCAGAATGGCTGCATAATAAGCAAGCGCATGGGACAAATGGCAAAGGAAATATCAAATGTATGTTGTATGTCGAACTTCTGTCACACCGTACGTAGCCAACCGTGCTCATCGGAAGTATGGTTGCTAAAGTATAGAATAGGTGACCTTTTTGTGAATAGGCCTTCTATTACATTATTAGAGAGGCCAGACAGATGGCCTGGATAATGCCAGTTTGAGACTGCCCCATTGGGGGCCTGATGAAAATTACATTATTTTGAATGTTTCCGGATGAACAGGTTTTACATTTGCATATGCATAGTTACACTCATAGTCGCTTTTAAGCAACAGACAAATATGAGTGTTTGTTGTTATTTTTGCTTGAACATCACTGCCAACACAGTATCACGAAATAACAGAAAGCAGCACAGTGAGAAGCATAATGTGTGTAACTCTAAAATATAACGTGAAACACACACAGATTAAACCAGGATACATCACAGACATTTCCACTCATGATCACAAATATAAAAGAACACGGGAAAAATATCAACCACAATAATAACAATTGATGGACAAAATAATAGTAGTGATAGAGAGGGAATACATATGTAGACCAAGATGACTGAAGGAGGAGGATAGTGCATTACACGTCGTAGTGAGATAGATAGGAAGCATCATAACATAGGAGGCAGTATCATTGCCAAGGACAGACATTCATCGAATCGGGCATGAGCAATGTTATTGAAGATAATAGTGATAGCACATTTAGCCACAAATATAAATAACCGAAAGCTTATGATGTGATGATGGTAGCAATCTATTTCTTCAGTTCGGATATTTGTGCACGTATGTTACAAGATCACACAGCTGAAAAGTGAAATGCCACTCGCAATACGATCTTGGTCAACCGTGGGTTTCCTGCCACATGTGGAATTTTCACAATTGGCTCACGGCGGTATGTGGCAGGTGTTTTCATGGGGAACTACTTTGACTTTCCAATGTGTATATATGTCGTGAAACAATGTACGTGTGTGCACATGATATCATACAACCACGTCTGAGATCCATTCATATGCCCTTTGTATCCACAATTTAGGGGGCGTACTTTCTCACACCCTCTGCTACTACAAAGGAACGTTCATTCTACAGCATTTCCCATGACGTGGTTTTTAGCCAAATTAAGTGAACAACCAAATTAGATGCTTTTTTTCTGCACGGTCGGTGGTGACAATGCTGAGGCTATTAACGCTTTACACTTGAAAACCACGTTGTGTCATGGGGGGCTGCCTCGATTTGCCCCTGAACTGTCCAGCCACCTCATTATGACTTTACATGATGAAGCTGCTGATGATGATGATGATGGGGATATTCATTCAACACGATGTGGTGCATGGCGGTTACCAGCAGCAGCAGCTGGGGCTTCCCGATGAGCGCCAGCGCAGTGGAGAGCTTCCTCTTGGTGCCACCGCTGTAGGTTTTCACCAGCTTATCGGCATGCAGACTCAGGTGCAGCCGCGTCACCAGCTCCTGTGACACCTGTACACCACAAGCCCCATCACTGATCTGGCTTCACCGCAATTGTTACCTTAAATGCTGTAAAACTCCCGGCTCATAATAGATGTTTTTTACTCTTTGGTTCTTTCGGTAAAGTCACGTAGAAAGAAAGTAATTTAAATTATAATAGAATACGACGTTCTGATTGCAACACAAGCAACCATCATTAGGTACGAATGAATGAGAAAAAAAACTGTGTTTGATACTTGGCCATGGCCAAGACAACAGGAAATGGTGTCTGCACCTGGCCCAGGTCTCTTCTTGGTTGACTCAATGTTAATGAAGTAGCCGATGCAGTTTGTTAATATCAGAAAGATAGACGCAAGGCAGACGGTCATGTGCCGCAAGCAACACCAACTTCTTGTGCACCACTGTTGGCCTTCATGGATGCTCGCAAACAGCACTTTCCCCAAAAACCTGTGTAGCCCATGCAATATATATTTGTCATTGTGTGCATGTACACATGTATATATGCACGCGTGTTTTGTAATAAATAATTACTGTAAATAGTTCGGTCTAATATTTCATGTCTAGGGAATTGAATGGTGTCTCTCGTCACTCTGCATGTGTATCTGTAAAATGTACGTATGTTGTATTAATGTACAGTAGATCATCGATTTTCCGGCGGCTTCGAGGGTAAGGGGATGCTGGATTTTCAAAAACGTTGAATAATCACGAAATAATTATTTTCAATAGCTCATTTGCCCATTCTTGCATAAGATGATATTTTTAGGTGTTTTCAATTAGTTTACTATGTGAAATTGGCCTAAATAAACATACCAATAAACACGAATAAATATCCTAGTGTAAACAGTCACTGTATTTACTGTACTGCACTTTCAACTGTGCTAATCGGAGGTGCGGGAAAAAAGTGTGCACGCTCACCTGCTCGATGTGATGCGAGGGGATTCCGCGGATCCGCGCGTAGCAGTACAGGTGCTCCCAGCCCGTGAGAAGGTCATCCAGAGCGTCGAACTGCGGGCAGTATCCGATCAGCGTGCCCGTCCTCCGCGCCTTGTCCATTCTCAGCAAGGCGCTGTGAGGTGGACAAATTGGCAGTGAGCGCGGTAATTCGTCCCGACTTTAATCATGCGTCATTCAGCACGTCACAGATTCGCGCCATTCGTATTGAGCAGGGGTGGCCAACCTGTCACAGACCGAGAGCCAAAAAGTACCCCATGAGTTCTGCAAAGAGCCAAGTGATTATATATATGTGTATATATATGTGTGTATATATAAGTGTATATATATCGACATTTTTCAGCACAGCATGGGAGACATTCATTATTCTTTGCTGCTACTGTGATAGTACGTTCTACGTAATGCCCCTTCGATAGAGCTCCGCGTGGCGGATTGAAGAGCCAAATGCGGCTTGTGAGATGCCGGTTGGCCACCGCTGGTCTCGAGAAAGTCTGTCGCGAAGGCATTATGTTTCACGCACACAGACTGCTTGAGCTTGACAGTAAGGGGGCCATGTTGCTGTACGTAACCCCGAATGAGTTTGGGCAACTCTGGTGGCAAAACACTTTGATTAAGCATGGATTTTTCTACGTGATTGTATCGAGGGTGATTCTGATTCATGACAGTTCAGTAAAAACATTTGGAAATGCTTTTTTCTTGGGCTTTGAAGCTTCATAAAGTCAACGTTCGTAAGTGAAAAAATATCACTTCAGTCTGTTAAAATCCAATGGAACATATACCACTGAGACTAAAAATGTATTTTACTTATGAGAATTACAAGCAAAGGCTAAATTATAAACTGAGATAAATAGAACTAAAAACTTAAGCCAAGCACAGCACTCACGTGCAAACACAAAATGAAGCCTAAATACCACAGCGGGGGTTGCCCATTGGTTCTCACTGTTCTAGAAGATAAAGGTGCAGCCCTGCAATTGCTTTCTCACGCCACTGCTGGCAGGACGGCTTCCGCTAGAGGGATATCTTGAGAGCGCTGTCAAGAGAGCTCCCTCCTCCAGATGGTATTTGTCCTACTCTTCCATGCTGGCCAAATCTCATGGCAGAGGTCAGAGTACTCACACTTTTCCCCACCACAGGTGATCTGCCAACTGTACCCACTGATTCTGTTGGGAAGATAGAGGTCACACTGGGGGTGCTGGGGAAGGGAAGTTAATTTAATAAATAATCTCGCACCATTGTTTCAACTGCCGTGCCGGGAAATGGAATTGAGCCAACAGGCTCTGGATTGCAATTCCAGCGTGCTAACCATTACACGGTGGCCGTGAGGTGCTTACCCATTCTGTGTCCGTATTATGGCATCTCCTCCCGACGGTTGGATGTCCCCTGTCAACATCTTGAACGTCGTCGTCTTTCCAGCTCCATTAACTCCGAGCAGCCCAAAGCACTGCAAAAAAACACAATGTCCTTTCAGCCTCGGAAAATGAGCCAAGAAAACCTATTCAGTAATGGGCTTCTGCAATGAGTACCTGTAATGTGTTGGCTCTGGTCAAGAAACCCATCACAAACACACAGCACGTGTAAAAAAATATATCAAAGTAGTAAATAAATAATAGCATTTTATTATCTCACCTGTCCTAAGGAGAGACTACTGCCCTTTACAATATAAGCATCAGATAAACAAAATAACAATCATTCTAAATTACAAATTATAATAATTTTAAGTGCTTTGTAAATCGACTGCTGTATGAAGGCCTCCACACACTGTAGTAATCATTGGGATTTTTTCGAATATACTTCACCATGTGGGTCATTGCGTGTTGGTGAAAGGGCGGGCAGTATTATAAAAAAAAATTGTGTTTACCCAGCAGGGCCTCGTTGCATCTCTACAGAAGGATCTTGCTCTGTGCATGTTTGGCTGGTGACTCCCCGTGTATGGGAGTACACCGGAGTGCCAGTAAAAACACGTTCACATGTGACAGCAGAAAACTGAAAACGCTACACAAACAGGTCAGAAACGTACTTGCTGTACGTCCTCCTGGAGTTATTATCCTGCTCGTGGCTTTTGGCTGTCTCAAGCCTACAAGGCAAGGCTGCTGAAATACCCGCCTGTGCCACCACTCCGTAGAAACACTGTGCCAGTATCAGACCGGTGATGACGCCAATTGTAAGAATAAGTGGTGTAGCTATAGAGGGTTCAGGCACTGCAACTGCACCAGGCCCACAGGATGGATGGGGTCCAGGCACCAGGTTACAGAGAGAGGAGAAATTGGCATATGGGCAGCAGAATGCATTTCTCTTTAGAGCCCCTCAATTGGCCACCAGCACCACCACCATGCGTGCCCCCTATTGGGCCGGGACCAACAACAACAGCAACCGCCATTCTCCACTAAGTGGCGGTGAGGTCACCACGGCGCCTGTGCCAGGCCAGGTGCACTTTGAGTCAACGTGAAGTGTGGAAGGCTTGCTGCTGGCAGGAGGTTAAAGGCACAGATCCAGGTGCTCTGTGCCAACTTGCTGCATTTTAGCCACCCGGCTGGCACCGCCATCACCGCCACCGGAGCCGCACCCCCTCCCCCGCTGCCCCCACCTGGTTGGGAGAGACGCCCAGGTGCAGGCCGTCGACGGCCGTGAAGCTGCGGTTCAGCAGGCGGTAGCGCTTGCGGAGCCCCACGAGCTGCAGCGCGTCGTCGGGGGTGGCCGCGTCCTCCACGCGGCTCTGCTCCTCCACGCGGCTGCGCTCCGCCTGCACGTCCGTGTCCAGCTCGGGCTGCCCGGGCTCCACCGCCTTGCGCTGCCACCACCGCCTTTAGAAGTGAAAACATTTTATTGTTGTTTAATTTGACAGGATCAGCACGAGGGTTGCCACCTGGCGTAATTTTCCCAGGATCGTCCTCGATTTGAGGGAGCCATCCTTCACATCTGTAAGTCTTCCCAGGATGTTAAAAGTCCCGGTTTTTGTACCTCCGAGGTAGCAACCATCACCAACAACAAACATTACATGAACGTCATACACCGCATCCTACGATGGTACTTTTAAAATTGTATACAAAACAAATTTGCCTTGGAAAGCTTCACTATTTGGTTAAGGCCCGTAAAATCCTGCATTCCAATGTTTGGCCAATTTCATGAGGAAATTGGACTGCAGAGTGAACAACCGCAACCATGATGGAGCAACACTTCACGCTACGCGTGGGTTAAATAATCCACTGCTGTTCCATCATTCACTAGCCATGGCACATCCCCTCCCTGGGCCGCCCTTCAAAAAGAGGCTTATTTTTGGGGGTCATCTGCATAAAATAACTTAAGTGAAACTTTTAACTTAGCTCAGATTTAAATTCGTGTCAATTAAGGTGGTTGATGCAACTGGGCGCTGGTCTCAACGGACTCTGCTGGGCATTGGCCAGTGTAATGGGTCAACAATTTTCTACAATGGGCCCACAACGGTGTTTTATCTGCACAATTCCACGTGGGAGACATGCCACCTCCGAATGATTCAAGTTTAAGGGAGTGATACAAGTTTAAGGGAGTGATACAAGTTTAAGGGAGTGATACATTATATTAGAGTCAATCACAAACATGAGTCACCCTTCATACAGAATACCAAGCCAGGCAGGTGAGACGACTGGTCACAATGCAGGTAGGAGTACGATTCCAGATGCCATCAAACGTAGAAGCCAGACATTTGTTATCTATCCATGCGCGTGGAATAATGATTTATTTTACTCTTGGTTAAATATAGCACAGTAAACGGCCCTTAACTTACCTGTTTTTACATCTGATAATGCCGTGCAAGAACAGAAAGAGAAGTGGTATGACATTTAATTGTGATCACGAATTTCTCGGCAGCGTTTGGTCAATGTTAGTTAAGTTGAGATTACATCCACACTCATTATAGTTTTCCATATATAAACTCCATTATCTCAAGTGGTGTTATTCCAGAAGTTTCAAAAAATTGTTTTTATATATGACCAACAATACAGAGTCTATTCTCAAAAAAGTAAACATGTAATTAAAAGTGTTAGATGCTTAACATCAACTGTGCATGGTCACATGATCAGACACAAGCTTAAATGTGACAGCAAAGTGAAACGTGCCATCATTTCCAAACAAAAAATAACATTCATTGCAGATATGCCACATTTACCGGACAAATAAATGTGGCATATGAAAAGGCGATACTGAATGTTCACTGTCGGGAGGCAGACGTGGTGAGTGGGGGGGTAATGGTTTTGGTGATTTATGAGACTGGAACGTAAAGGTGAACACACATCGGAAATCCAACGCCTGTGAACAGTGGGTGGGGTGTTTTCACAGAGTGTATTAGTGACAATTTAGCTGTTTATTTGCAGCTGTGGTAGAGGTAATGGCCCTGCAGTGCACGTGTTTCTGCATACTCATGCGTATCTGTATACGGGGTATAGGTCTACACACATCACACGAGGTGTTTTAAAGCACAACAATGCAGATAATTGCATGGTGTACAAATGACCTGTGCATGTAAAGTAATATACATGCATATACCCACACACACAAACGTGTGTGGGTAGATGGATAGAAAGATAATTAGACAAACTCACACATGCAAAAATAAGCAATGACAGCATATAATTGACCATATTTATCCACGTATAATTTTGCAAAGAAATGCATGTGCAGATAGACATTCAGGCTTGAGCAAACACAGACTACGATTCACAACTGTGTTTCAGCCCACTACTGGCAAAAGGCCTCCCCACACCCCATTGCGTATGGGGGTTTTTGACCATACTTCACCACGTTGGTCAGTGTAGGATGGTGAAAGGGGAGAGCGAGGCCAAGGACCAGTTGAGATATCGCTCGCCATTGATGTTAGCCATGGCTCGAGGTTAAACTCAGGTCACCGGCTTCATGACGAGGTGCGCTAACAACTGCGCTACCTCTCACGTGTTTTGCGCACTCCGCTTCCCGGGAGCTGCACGTTGTGCCACCAATCCACACACTGCAGAGGGAACTCTCAACACCGCGCTGTTCAAAACGTTATACAACTGTTGGCCGCAATCTGGTCTCATTTTATGCAAGGCTTATTCACGAGACCACGGCGCGCCACCCAACATTGAGGGTGACGATAGATGAGTGGCCACGGCTCATCGAGGGCGTTTTGCTGCTGCTGCTGCTTCGTGTACCCCACATTCGTCACGGGGTCACTGAAACTCAGTTCCGCCGCATGACGCCCAAATGCATTTGTGCCCTGGTTGTGGTATTGACACGAGGGGTGGACGAAGAACGGCCGTGATTTGAGTGATAAGGGAGGAGAACACCGGTAAGCATCGAAGTTGCCGACTGCAGAGAGGATAACATTCATAGCTTGAGTCCCACTGTTACCTTACGGTCTTAGCTTTTACTTTATACAAGAGGTGTATGCAAAGCTCAGTGTAATACTTAATTAATCATAAATACTTGTGGTAAATGAGCCCAAAACAATAGAATGACGTAATTGTGTTAAACTACACACATCACAAAAAGTAACAATCCCCTCATTAATGTTGTTATTTGGTGTGCCACCCAGGTTATATGCATGTGGAATACAATAAAATTGGTAGATTACAGTCAGTGGATGCACAAGTGTGACGAGGAACACAAACCTGAGTTTCCAGATGAGTTCATCTGTGAGCACCAGCCGGAGAGTAAAGCAAACAATGCCATTAACTGCCAGGGCCACGAAGGGCCAGCCGGTAATGTCCATGGCAAACGATGAACTTTCCTGCGGGTCTGACCCCAGCAATGTCATGATGTCCTCCATGAGCCTCTGCTTGGAGAGGGAAACTAGCCCCCAGCCCAGGCAGAACTGGGGGAAGACGAGGAAAAGCCATCGCATGACATTGTAGGCGTTGTAGAGGCTCTGTGGGTGGGATAAGAGAGCAACACACACACACACACACAAACTTAGTATTGTATCGAGAAAATACAAGGATCCCCCCCGTATAGCCTTAACAGATTGCTGAAAGCCCACTTCTTCAGAAAGCGACCTCACCACAAATGAGAGCTCAAAGAAATGGCTTATCACGTGAAAATTTACAGCAGCCAAATACTCTAAACTCATTTTTCTAAATGTGGAGGGAAAAAACCTGAGGACCCAGAAAACAAAAATCTACGCGACCATGGGGATAACGTATAAACTCCAAATAAACAGGCATCAGGGTCGGGATTGAACCACCGACCTCCTGTGTTCTAGACGAGGTAGTTAACATCTCGCCGCCGTGGCCCCTCATGAAGGCCGGCACTGCATGCGAGGGGGCGGGTGGCCAGCACCGCATGCCCAGCACCTTTGACTCCCAAGTGGCGATATTTACACAACACACCAGGTACTCATTTGAGGTTGAGTCGATCTAGGGGAGGCCAAGGACCGGTTCAAATAATCATCACTGGCGTTGGCCGTGAGCGAGACTCGAACTTGGGTCGCCAGGTTTATAGTGCAGCGTGTGAACCGCTACATTACCACTCCCCACATTATATAGAGCACAATCGCATACACAAACAACGGTATGCTATGTACATGCAGATTGTTAGCTCTTGCCAGATATATAAAGCATGTATATTTGAAAGAAAAAAAAACAACTCGGAGATTAAGCTAAGAATATGAATTCCTGCAGTCACGAAAGCTTTAAGTCAAGATCTAAGAGTTAGTGTTAAGTCGTATCGGCAACCATATTGGTGTCCCTTTAAAAATGAGTGTGGTGTGTTTTGATATACTGCGGTTATGCCAGGGTGAAATATAGCATTAAGCCGACGGAGGTATAAATAGTAGGAAATAAAACCCACGTCCAAGCTTCGAGTTTATTTTGTTTAACCAGGTAAGAACCCAAAAAACTAGACCAGTCTCATATTCAACAGCGACGTGGGCTGTCAGCAAAATGATGCAAGCAACACAAATAAAATTAAGTTCAGCAACGATGCACAATATACACTTGCAAGACATTCCTGGGATTATAAAAAGGTAAAGCTATGTTTTCACATTGCTAGACTAAAATAGCAAACATGTCGAGAAGTAATCAAGATAAATATGACGACAAAATTAATTGTTGTTATGCCGATAATAGTCAAATGAATCCAAAAGGCGTGTTATGGGGGTAGATTCAGCCCTTTATCCCTCTGAAGTGAAGCAAAACAATTACTAACACATTCAACCGTGGTTCTAAAGTTAAACTGGCTCCCACTATAGAAACGTGGAATTTCCACCTGTGGCTCAGCACCAGTGGAGATACACATTTCCTAATTGTTTATTTGAGCTTAAAGCCACTTGGGACTGTGCTTTAACACGGCGTTTACTTTGGCAATAATGACCTGGGGCAATGTTGCAAGATGCTGCGAGCACTCGAACACAAAATCGCGGAATGAAACAAACGGCAGGAAAAACTCACCTCTGAGTCAGAACTCATGTAGAGGAAGTTCACGAGGAAGGTGGAGATGATTGTGGTGACGCCCAAAATGATGTTGATGGAGATGTAGGTGACGAAGGCCATCTCCTCCTCAGAGAAGATGCCGGAGAGTAGGTACATCCACGGGAGGGACGCGAAGCTGCTCACGCCGACACAACGGAGCCGACGCCGGAGGGTTCACACTTTACACATCACGCAGCTTGTACAAACAACTACGAATCCACTGCAGCCAAGGTGTAAACTGTGTATGAATTCAACTTTGTGGAAGGTGATTAGACGTGCATCAGATGAGGTTCCCAGACAGTTTTGAATCATACAGGAAAGGGACAGCACTCGCAGTGATGAACAAGCATAATGAAAACAAAAAATAACTGAAGACTCAAGAAGGGCCATTGTCCATACACTGCTGGTCGATTGCATGCCTGTGTTTCTATGGCATAAGGCAGTGTTCATGGTGAATGGTGGCGAGCTCTAACCTGGATCAGCTACCGGTAGCCACATTGGTTTCCCACCAGCTGAAACCCTGTCCCAAGGAACTGAGGAGCCACAGCCATAGCTGGCCGTTTGGACACGAAGCTCCGACTTCAGTGGGGCCGGGACAACGTGGCGCTGCCACGTCACCGTCTTCACATCGATAGCGAGGGACGCAAGCTACGAGCATTGCACGGAACTTCCATGTATTCAGAACTAAATTTCATTTAATTGGCAGACACTAAAATAAAGGCCGGAATGAATTCATCTCATATCAACAGATGGGGGTGATATTTGTAAAAAAATGTCTTTCAAGATTCATGGTATGAGAGCATTGCTGTTTTATGCAATCAGTTTGGGAGGCATTGCATGGAATTTGCAAGGCACGGGAGAATGAAGAAGTGTTCACTTTCCAGTCAGCATTCTTGAAACATTTCAACTTTCATGCCCTTACCCGAAGAGAATGAGTAGGAGAGAGACAGCTCCCAGGTTGCTGTTGTCCGTGTAGGCAGGAAGATTGAAGGCTGCTATCACTGCGATGCACAGGCCTGTGGTCACTGAGTAGCTCAGCTGTCAGCACAGAGACAAACCCGGGGTAAATCTCACATCTCGATCTGTTATTAATTATGTAAGTGTTGATCTTAATTGAATTACGCAAGTGTTGATCGTAATTTAGATAATTTGACTGCTATAAATGGCTACGTGATGGGCCACTTCATCTTCTTGGTTCTTTCGGTAAAGTCACGTAGAAGGGAAGTAATAAAATAATAAAAATAAAACATAATAAAACAATTCTCACGACGTTTCGGCCACAACGCAAGCAGCCGTCCTCAGGTGAAAACCAGGTCCGTCGAGGCGACAGAGTCTGAAGACTCTGTCGCCTCGACAGAGTCTTCAGACTCTGTCGCCTCGACGGACCTGGTTTTCACCTGAGGACGGCTGCTTGCGTTGTGGCCGAAACGTCGTGAGAATTGTTTTATTATGTTTTATTTTTATTATTTTATTACTTCCCTTCTACGTGACTTTACCGAAAGAACCAAGAAGATGAATCCCTGCAGTCACGAAAGCTTTAAATCGAAAAATGGGCCACTTCGTTGAGCTATCATTTGTGGCCAGGTGTCAGCAATGCCAGCTCCGCACTACTGGCCTCCGCAGGCACCAGCCCACCTCCACAGAGACGCGCATATTGCGAGCAAAGCGACACACGCCGGGTCTGGAATCGCGGGCCCCGAGTGACGAGTACTCGAGACCCGTTTAAGCGAGTTGAGGCGACTCGGTTTACGCACGCACCATGTCGTAAGCGAAGTTGACGGCCCAGTAGTATGTCGGGGATACACCGGAAATCTGCTGCAGGCGCTTGGAGCCCGTGATGCGCTCGCGCACGACGGCCGTGGCGAAGCTGCCCGTGATGATGGAGAAGCCCAGCAGGATGCAGATGGCCACACCCGTGTCGCCCAGGTTCTGCAGACTGAAGGGACGCGATCGCACGTCGGCAACCGTTAGAGTGTGGCTTGTGACTTTCCATTGCCCAAAGTCAAACGACGTCAGTCACCGATTCACGAACGTTCACTTTCATCCCATTTTTGGTGCTCAGTTTGACCAGACCCTGTCCTTCGAGGCACGTGTGTCTTGGGGTGGTTAGAACTTAATTATTCCACCTTAGAAATATTGCCCAGCTGCGTTGATTCCTGCCACCTAATGACTTAAGAGAGACTGATCCATGCTTTTGTGTTCACTCAACTTGACAATGCAACGCACTACTGTTCGGGATTCCTTAAACTCATCTCATCTGGTTGCCTTGTGTAAATTGTGGAAACTCCACAGTTTTATGGCCGGGACCATTATAACCAAAGGAATCACTCCGCTGGATTTCCCACAAATCTTATCGCTTGTTTTTTTAAGTATTATTTTCACAACTATGCAATTTTATAGATATGCCTGTCAAGACAAAAATAGGTGGCCTTGACATTGGTCACACAATCATCTCATAAAGGATTTGCCATTTTTTATTCTTAAGACGTAGGTGCCTGCTTAAAATTAGACTTGGCCCAAACAGGCGTTATGGAAAGTCGAATGTGTGGTGTGTGTTTCTCGCATGTGACATTTTTTTTTTCAAATGGGCAACTTACATCATATCCTGACCGAGTTGTTGGCCCGCATATGGTTTGCTGTTCACAGATATCCCTTCAACAAGAAACATGCAATGTTAGCTTTCTAGCCACTCTCAGTTGACAATTGTATTCATAAAAATCACGCCATTTTTTATTAATAGCTTGTGGTATAATTTGTGAATGTCGACTTGAAGAATTGCTTTTGAAACCAAAGTGTGTTTTTGTTTTACAAACATTTAATAAAGTGTAGTTCCTGCTGCTTCGTGTAAGTGACAATGTGTTTATTGTTTTACATTCAAATCCAATCAACACTTTTAACAGTGCCAACACATACACATTACTACAGTGTTTCTTCGTGAATTAAGGCTGCAGCAGAGGCCCTCACTAAGAGTCGGTATGATGCCTCTAGACCAAACTACTAAAATGCAAAGGAGGTGATCATAGCAACATCAGTGACTGTTTGATGATGATGATGAATGAAGATGTAATAAGCATAATGTTGAATTGTAGGCTAAATGCACAGATAATTTGACCAAATTGTACAATGATTATCCCCTACCTCAGACAGCAGTCAGTAGCCTCCTCATCACTCACTCTTCTATCGCTAACACATTGGTTACCGTTCTTATGAACTTCACCCCTTAATTCACTCATGTTGAGGACTGACTGTCTCATGTAATTCATCCTGTGTTCAGAGTGCAGCAAAACCACCCGCCCATCAACCCACCCACTAACCCACCCACCGACCCACTAACCCACCCACGGACCCACTAACCCCCCCACTGAGCCACCCACTAACCCACGAACCCACCCACGGACCCATAACCCACCCACGGATCCATAACCCACCTACGGACCCACTAACACACCCACTGACCCACTAACCCACCCACGGACCCACCCTAACCATCACGCTGCTAGTCAAAACAGTTATCTTTCTGCTTTGTTTGACTTTGAAATCCCCTTCGATCGTCGATACTTTCTACAACCGTGCTCAAGGCAAGAAACATATTTAATCTTATCCATTAAACCTTTACGATGCCACTGTTTGTTGCTGGTCGCCAGGCCTTTTTGACCTTACAAAGAAAAAGAGTGTGAGTGGGAAGTGAACCGCACTGTAATCGCCGGGGTGCTCTCCTTCGGGAAGGTTGTCCCACAGAAGGAGGTTGTTGAGGCTGTTCACGTAGGCCGGGAGGGCATGGTAGCCCTCGGGATTGTACCACACCTGGACGACAGCGCACAAAAACATTGGACTCTTGAAATTATGTGCAACTGCAAAAGAGTACGCAACAATGCTTTTCATTTATAAGCAAGCAGAACTTAAAGATAAAGGTGTAGATCTGCAATTTATTCCTCACACTGCCCCTTTAGAGGGTATTAGGTCTCTGCTTTCACGGTGGCCAGATGTCTCGCAAGAGATGAGAGTACCCACACTTTACGCCACCGCACGTGACATGCTGATCGACTGAGTATCAATTTATAGCACGGGATGGACTGTGGCGGAGGGATTTAAAAAACGTGCCCAAGGCAGCATCCTTATATGCATGTATATATTTTTTACATTTAGTTTTCCTACAAACGAGATTTTGTTAAATATAAATGCTGTGTTAATAACACTGACAAAATAGTTTGCTTGTAATTAACCTTCATACGGTTTCGCCGTACTTGAAGGAATAATCTATGATTTTATTCAATTTGAATTGGCAGCTGTGAGTCCCTGCACTCACCTTGGTGAGGGTCCTGTTATCTGGCACAACTTCAAGATCAGATGATGCAGTGTGAGGCAATCCAAAGCTCCAGCCGCCATATCTGTGAAAAGGCAATAATTTGTTTTGCTTAATTAAATGGTGATATGTTATCACAAATAATGTGGATGACTTGTCCAGTAATTTATCTTATTTGTTTGGTTGAATGATTAATTTTTCAACAAAGCATTTTTACCTGAGAGGGACATCAATTTGGCAGGGGGTAATAAATAGCACAATGTTCTTGAGCTATCGTAAAATGTAAATGATTGAAAATCATTAATTATAATGAATTATGAGCTAGATAATAACGTTTCAGTTTTTTTTTTTAATTCCCAGTGGAATCGGACAGGTCATCTGCAGCAGAGAACCGTTCCGGAGGTTGATGCCAAGACAGAAATACTTCTGATTATTTTTTTATTTAGCTGCTGGACACCAATCTATATTAAGACTACGGTCAATGTGTGGGTCTTTGAGTCAAGGGTGTGCAGGTTGGAGAGGCTCCACGATTGTAAATCGAGCTGAACTCGGGTCCAGTGCTCGTGTTAACACGACGGGAGCACTCAATGTGAAGGGGCACACTTGACTCGTTTCTCACCGTTTTTTCTGGATTTTAGCAAAAAAGCCTCTTGGCTTACAATACACTACACGTGTGTAATATTTCGTTCAATAAAAACACTCCCGTATTAATAATGGCAGCTTCAATTTCCTGTAAGCACAAATTGAGGCTGCTTGCGACAG
The DNA here is from genome assembly GCF_015708825.2 of Lethenteron reissneri. Lineage (NCBI taxonomy): Eukaryota > Metazoa > Chordata > Hyperoartia > Petromyzontiformes > Petromyzontidae > Lethenteron > Lethenteron reissneri. The sequence continues at coordinate 1,972,717 of NC_083798.1, read as the reverse complement.
GTGATTGTTATTTTGCTGGAATGTACAACTCCAGTGGACACAGACACGCACACGGATCCAGCCGTGCATGACTAAGCTGCAAATGTAGACCTCATTGGTATGACACTGACAAGAAGCAGGTGCCACAATCTATCTCACGACGTCACAGATAAGCTTGGTAAGCAATGCTTTTAGACCAAATTGTATGTTTTAGATGCCCTTAAGAAATTGCAACAGCACATCACATACATTTCAACTCAAAACGACACGTTTTTTTACCATAATCAAAAAACTGTTTCCTAATCGACCAAAACATTAACCACAATCTTTTTACACACTGTTCTAAATAAGGGCCATTGTTCAAAATGTTATGTTATTGCACGTTTGTTTTATTTTAGCTATAAGATAAATGATGACGGCGGTAAAGTATGTAAATTTAAGATGTGTTTGCAACAATATTAAAATGGTGCATCGTTGCTCACAGACGCACCTAAAAGCTATTCAAGGTACACGGGAAACGAAGATCTCCATCTGCGTGTCCCTCTACATGTGCACAAGAATATACAGCGAATACATGTGTGTGTGTAGATGAAAGTGCACACTTCAGTGCCTGAGTATGTACGCTTGCATGAGCATGGGTGCACAGGTATGATTCCCGGTGTGATCACTGGGTGGTATGTGAGTAAATGCGCGCGTGGTGATGTTTTGCACTGTATTGGAGTGTGTATATGTGGCCACATTGCACTGGTTAAAGTGCTCAACGAAGAGACGGAAAATTGCGCTGAGTTCACATTGTGATCAGAGGGCGGCTCATCTTGCCGGGGTAGCGCAAACAAGATCCACTTTGTAGGATGTCAAAAGTGTTCGTCAAATGGATACACTCTGCCCTGCCAGTGTAACGTGGAATTTCCACCACTAGCTCAGGGCTGCCAACAGACGTGAGTGCCACCACTATTACTCGCCGGCTCTTTTGAGCAGCAGCAGCAGCACGAGACTTGTACTCGACTTGCACACACATAAGCACACGGCACGTGCGCACGAACCAATACATACTTTACTTGTGACACTCCACCTATGGGACCACAGCTATTACCAAGACTATAACTCACTCTCTGCCTCGATTTACACCCAACGATATCATAGATCGTCCTTGAGGGAGAGCTGTATGGCTCAATGGGCTTTACTTGGAAAATAAGCTCCTAAATAATGACAAGAGGGACGTATAATCTGTTACACAATGGCAATAAACACCGCTTCACCTCTTGAGCAAGTATTGGCAGGTGGTACCCATCAGGTATTCCTCCACGTCGTAGCCACTAAGGTTGAACATCTGCAATTGTGGGTTGACGTTGGTGTAGGATGGCATATCCTGCACAGCTGAGCACAACTGTTGGGTACAAACATGAAAAATGTTAGATTGAAAAAAATGGCATCCTTCATGGCACTCCATTTCTTAAAGGAACTCGTTGTTTAACTTGAAATAATTAAGCATTATTCATGTACAGTATCTACAAAGCATCTTTATCAAACCCTCCTAAGAGAGCTGCTTAATTTTTTCCATCGTACTTTGTACATTGCCACATATACATTCATGCTACTTTATAAGCATTTTTCTTTCACATACATGTTATTTTTTTAATTTGAATATTCCTCTCTTCAATCTCTCTATACCTTTTACTCGTGCCATTGTCTCTGTGGGATCAGCCCACTTAATCGATTGCTCAGGTTCATCTTATTCATATCTCTCACCTCTAACCTTATCCAAGACTCACCTCCACTGAGAACTCACGATGCCTGCAATACACCTCACCTCACCTGGCGTACCACATCTCTAAAGATAGTGAGGCTTCATGTTTAATTTTTTTGAGGCAGTGACATGGCCCAGCAGTAGGTGCATTCCCCGCTTGTGGCAGAGGTTCACAGCTCGAAATGGGCAGGCCTCCCTGATCATTACTGCGGCGTGTTCACCATAAAGGGGGCTATTAAATATCCCCGGACATCTAGAATGAGTCGGTCATTGTGTGCCGGCATCATGGTTCAACCTTGATAAGTTATTTTTTTTAAATGTCCCGCAAAATACTCAATTGAGATTACACACAACAATTATCTCCAGCTCCTGGTGTACTAATGCCTGCTCACAGGCCAGGCACCAACTCACCTTGTGCCACGCAGGGACAGCTGCCACTGGGGGGTGCCCTTTCAAATGTCTGAGATGTGATGTAAGTTTCTCACTGGGTGTACAGTACTCTGAGATGCCCTGGCATGAACGGTGTTCTATCAAAAACTAATTATTTTGTTGATGTGGGTGCTTTATTTTAACGCTGCACTCCACACAGTGGTCAGAATACATAATACACTCGTGTCAAAGCACATCAGAGCACCTACCTCTTTGCAGGACGTGCAGCTGCAGGAGGATTCATCACCTTTGGCAGAAGGAAGCCAAGATGTGGGAGGCCTATTCGCCCAGCAGGAGTTGTTCCTAAAAATATAAATGTGCATACATCACATACTCCGTGACAGTCATAGCTATATAACCCCGTCTAGATGCAGGAGCATCTGCTGATGCTGCAAAGAAACACCGGGGATATTGATTTTACAGAGAAGAGGCACTTGGCCATAGGCAGATGCAAAAAGAAGGTCTTGAACCTGGACTTGAACTGGGGGTAAGGGGGGGGGGGAGTTCCAGACAGTGGGGGCAGCAGAGGAGAATGAGCGACCTCCCACTGACAAAGCCTTGGCTGCCCAAGCATAGAATGAGATGAGAGGCGGGGGGGGGGGGGATCTCATGAAGCAACTTGAAGATGTTGAACTTCTTTCGCACTGTACGTAGATGGTGTCATCTTGAAATTGATCTGGGATTATAATTGGAGCCAATGGAGAATGTAAAGTATTGGGGAGATGTGATCTCCCCAATCCTTTACAGAGGCTGTAGATGAGACAGATGTGATTGTTGTGTTGGAGTGTGATCAATGCATGAAGGTCTCAGCAGCAGCTGAGGGAAATTGTGGATGCAGGAGATGTGGCAGATATGGAGATACGCCGTCCTAAAGATTTGAGATATATGTCACAAATTCGTGTATAAAGTGGTTCGTTCACAAACAATTAAACTGTTAAGCTATCTGGATGGGTACAAACTGTTGGCACTTGAATTCCTCATCATTTCCTCTGGATCGCAAGAAGCTCACGCAAGTGCGACCAAGAAGTTAAACTACCGAGCAAGAGAAGCACAAAAGACGACATTTCGGCTCGGACTGCTATCTCACCTGGACGGAGGCTGGTCCAGACACGCGGCATGCTTCATGAGCGTCGAGGTGAGAGAGCTGGCCGACGCACTTGAGCTGTTGTGCAAGCTGTGATGCACGAGAGAAAAAAGAAAAGAAACACTCATTAGACACATACACATCACGCAGAGTTTAATTCAATATTTACAGGGTATGTTCCTGCGGGGGGAGGGAATAGGAAAAGAATGGGCAATGGAGAAGAGGTATAATAATAATTATTAGATTCTGATACTGTAACTGCTGTCACTGCTGATAATGATTATAATGAGAGTAATACTGGTAGGAACCTCCTAGTTACACCAGCCCACAGGGGATTATTGCGTCCGTCCGTCGTGCAGGGAGGGGCTGGGTGGGGAGGGTGGGGCTGGGTGGGGAGGGGAGGGTGGGGAGGGGCTGGGTGGGGAGGGTGGGGAGGGGCTGGGTGGGGAGAGTGGGGCTGGGTGGGAAGGGGCTGGTCACCCCGTGGTGCCCTTATAAAACTCAACGTTTAACCTACTCACGCCGGCTTGTGCCCGCCCTCACAGTCGGCAATATTTGCGGAATACACCACGCCACTATTGACCCTGGCCATTGACCAAGCAACCCAACGTTCCTACAAGCTCCCTTCGCAGGAATGTGTTATGGTATCGCCGCTGCTGATGATGCCGATTATGCCGCTGCTGACGACAACGACGACGACGATGTCGTCGTCGTTTGGCGCAAGCGACAGGCGCGCACCTGAAGAAGGAAGCACTGCTGTAGAGGCTCGGCTGGAGATGGAGGCTCGGATATTCCGGGACGCCGGGTTCCATGCTGGCAAACGCCATGGCGAGCGCCACGAGGATCACGGGCAGCACGATTTGAGCAGCTGCCCCTTTGACGTCGCGCCTCCAGTGGTGAAAGCGCTTGTAGATCAGGGCCTGGGTCTTGTGCACCAAGAGGTGGATGCCAGTCACCCGCTCCTTCTTCACCAGGTGCTTCTCTGTGCGCCAAAGAGAAGAGAGGCAGAGGATCAAAGCGCTTTCCGGTGCGCTTCCGCGGCCGTCCGGAACGCTCTCTTACCTTCCAATATTTAGGAAGCCACTGGAGCTGTGAACTTTTATGTCTCGATTGAAAATACTATTTTCTTTAGAAGTTATTTTTAGTGTTTAGTTTGTTGTTTTTTCCCCCGCACCTCCGATGAGCACGGTTGGCTAAGTACGGTTTGAAAGAAGTTCAACAAACACACATATGTCCTTACCGAAGCTGTCTTGACTGCTTCCTTCGCTCTCCAGGCTGACAGTGTCACTGGTGTCAGAGGCGGCCGGGCTCGTGTGATCAGGCGGAGCAGCTGTCTCGGAGTTTATGGAGCCGGATTCGGCCTCGGGAAATTTGTTGGTGATGTCCTTCAGACTTTGGTCTTCAGCCTCCTGCACCAGCTTGAGGAAGACCTGCAAGAACCCACAAGAAGCAAGCAGAAGCAGTTATAGATAATATTGAAATGTGTAGCTTAAGAGTGAATAACAATAATAATGACAAATAGAGTACATTTGGTATTCACGTCAGACTTATAAGCGCAGGGCTATCACAAATGCACCGTATTTCATAGTCTGCGGTAGCGTCACACTCGGGTCGATGTTGTGATGTGTAAACCAAATTGAGTCATTTGTCGGCCATTTTTGGAATTTGCCAAATTTTGTCCATGAGGCTAACACAAAATGGCCGACACATTTCAAATGACGTCAGTGGAGCCTTAACATCGACTATGCAGCCAAATGGCGTGTTTATTTTTTATGGTTAATACACCCACAGCGATAACCAGGATGGCATGCTGTTTGCGAGCAACTGGAAAGACCAGGACCACACTGGGTTGCCTTTGTCAGCAGAGACACTGCCGTGGTCGGAGTGCAGTATTGAGCTGAGCCTGAGCAACCTAGGGCAGGTTCAGACATCACTTCGCTGCTGACGCACGCACGTGCACGCATTCACACACCTCCTCAAGCGTGGTGTCAGAGATGGCATAGCCAGAGAGTCCCAACTCCTCCATGTTCTCCTCCAGTGTGGCGAGGAAGCTCTGGCCGAGCACGTTCTGCGAGTGTGCGGGAAGCAGGAACACCATGTCCGCGTTGCGGTTGCCTGAGCTGTCCTCGCCGCTCTTGAGCACGGCTCCCTCCACGCCCGAGCGCACCAGCGACACCACGCGCTCCGGGTCGAAGGGGGACCTCGAGCCCAGCGCGGCGCTCTGCGAAAGGAAGACGGCAAGAGGTGTGAGACACTGAGCTGGAAGACGCGTGACGGTGGGGTCAACCCAGCCATCATTGTGATCACCACCACCACCACCACTATCGCTTGATCCGTACAAAGTGGGGTCGTGTCACCCAATTCATGAGTGCTACACACTCAGCCTCTATCTATGGTGAGTTTAACACGTAGGCTTTCGCGACCAACATTATCCTGCAAAGATGCAGAGATTCAAAGGTTTCAGTTTTCAGTTTCATTTATTAGGTATAGCCCTGTGAGCCATTCGGCTCTTGAATCGGGTGCAACCGCAACAAACAAAAAGGTAATACCAAACACTGTTAAACTAATCCATTGTAATTCATACGACTACATTATTACCCCCCCCCCCCCCTCTGGTCTTTGCACCTGATAGACTCACAGTGATGACATCACCTTTACTTCATTTAAGACAGAAACAGGAAGACTTCTTCACAATTCTGGCTATCGCCTGATGAAGCTGGTTGTAATCACCAGCGAAACGTCGTGCTCAAATTGTAAACGTTGCTGGTTTAACTCTCCAACACAGCGGTGTGCTGAAGTAGTAACTAACTGCTGGCACGTTGTATTTACTTGACAAAGCCTTACTAATTGGCTGTGTTGGGTGGCGGTGGGTTAATGATGGACATGTACTCTCTATCTATGGTGGCTTTAATCTGTGACCTAGCGATTTAGAGACAGGGTCACGCAGACATAATCATCATAATCATCCACTTGCATTGCCAGATTATGAATTAATCAGCTTCATGTGGATGTATGACATCGCAGGAATGTAAGCGATGGTGGTAGTATGAGGAGGCCTTCATCCAGCAGTGGATTGGCCACAGCTGATGATGACAAAATATTGATCTTCATGTACAGGAAGAAAGATGCTCATACATGCGTGTGTGGGTTTTCTCATTTCTCACATAGTCGAGGCATACAGTGTATACTCTGTGAGTAAAATAGGATTTATATTTTATACTGTGCATAATCGGAGTAATGATTTTATGCAAGTAGAGACATCGATCTTGATATCTCTAATTACCAGCACATTGTCACTGCACAAGCCGACAAAACAGGACAAGTTTAGATTTTTCAAACTTCTCCTGTCAACTATGGTTTCTCCTCATTTGTCTCTTGCACGCTATAACAGACTTTCATGCCCCTCAAATTCTCATTTACACCAGTTTTAGCTTGCGAATACAATGACGGCACGAATAATATTCTTTTAATATTGTGGAATCCAAGTTCAATTGATATTGTGGTGCACGTAGAAAATGTTGCCATTTATTTTACTCTAATTCTAGAAAATCAGCAGTGAGCTGCTGTTGAAGAACTTTTGAGCAATATTTATTCGTATTTGAAGTACATCAAAGCACAACGAAATGCTAACCATAGGAAGTATAATTAAAATGTTAAGGGAAACATATTGTGAAGACCATCATTTCAGAAAACTTAAATTAACATTGTATCTTATTGTGAAAAATAAAACCTCGTACCAAGCCTCAAGTTATTATTGTTATTGTTATTATCGTTATGCTTGTTTACCAAGGAACGCCTCGTTGAGTCTCAATTCTCTTTTTCGGGAGGGTCCTGCCAAATTATGTCAGAGTAGTGGGACAATTCTGCTGCTGCGTGTGATCCCTATTGAGTCATGTGCAGGTGATCTTTCAGCATTGGGATTGAACTCGAACCTTCTTGGTGAGGGTCAGCGTCAGGCCCTGCCCATAAATCTCCTTCAGGTACTGGGGACTCCCGCAGCAGCGCAGCTTGCCGTGCTCCAGCACGGCGATGCGGTCGCTCAGCACCTCCGCCTCGTCCAGGTGATGCGTGGACAGGATGATGGTGCGGCCTGCACGTTCACACACACGCGCACGCAAACACCGACACGAGGATCCGCCCGTTAGCCTCGTGGACCGTGACGGTGATTGCTGTCGGCGAGGACATATTAACCCGTTCCCGTTCCGATGACGTACGCGTGCGTCATCAGTTTTTCATCCGACGTACGATTAACACGTTTGGCAATTCACGGTGCGAAATAATTTCAACAAACATACATGAAAATTAATTATCATAGAGAGTAGGCTACAGAGAAAGGTGCAATCATCCACGCTGAGCCTCCACATTTTGTGATTGTTAATGTGGTCGAGATGTTTGAATCGAGTATATTACCAATTTCATGCCATCATGGAATTAAAAGTAACCTCAAGCCCTGCCAATACCTTCCACAGTTGGCGACATATTTCGCGAAAGAAGTTCAACATACGTACATACATACGGCTCAGAAGCCGTTAAGTTGTTATATCGGCGCGTGACCCCCACGCTCTGCGTTGGGCTTGCCAGCAGCAACCCACCCCCCTCTCCATGCTCATCGCAGATCCGCACTCGTATCTGAGCGGCAAACCCTGCATTCTCCCCTGGCTCATGCCCGCTCTGCTCACGGTGTGGCGGCGCTAAGGTGCACGTGAGCGCGCGAGTACGCCCGTGGCGCATCGTCCCTCACCAGCCCTGTGCTTGAGGATGAGGTTCCAGATGCTGCGCCGAGAGCAGGGGTCCACGCCGCTCGTGGGCTCGTCCAGAATGACCGTGGTCGAGCCTCCGATGAAGGCGATGGCGATGGAAAGCTTGCGCTTCATGCCTCCCGACAGTGTCCCCACGAGCTTGTCTTTGTGGTTGTAGAGACCGAGGTCATTCAAGAAGCTGTACACAAGAACAAATATTATTTCACCCGCATGAGAATTAACTGCGCACCGTGTCGTGTGGGTTTTAATGTTGATGAAGTCTTGCCTTTTCTGTAGTGACAATTTAAGGGTGCCCTTAGAATTTCTGCACGGAATAAAGTCATTGATATGCTCTGACTGTTCCACCTTCAGGAGAGTGTTGAGATTAAGTGATGATAACAATTACAAATAATTCACAGCCCTTTGTCAATCCACTGCTGGCTGAAGATACCCCCATGCTGTGTAAGTTTGGTGTTGCAATAATTCAACATGCTGGTCAATGTGGTCTACTGGCCGTCGCTATAAATTGAACCCAGGCTGCCAGGCCCACACGCCCTACTTGCCAGCCATGGCAACACTGGCTCCCATACATGGTATAAAGCAAGAATTAAGTCAGTCGACCAATTGGTATTTTCAAGCGATGTATTCCAGCACTATGTGTTTAAGCATGCTTTGTATTGCTTAAATAATGCCAGAACGTACATTGATAGATGGATATTAATGTTATTATAAATGCTGTTGGCGACGGTTCATTGTTAATTTATTGCCCATAATCCACCAGCTTTGTTGTATGGATCCACTGCTGGATGAATGCTGTTGAGAAAAAATGATATCCGTTTGCATTTTTAAATGTTCTCAACTTAACAAGAACTGCATGGGTCCTGGTAACAACAATATGTATTGGTATTGTTTCCAATTTCTGAAGTGTGTTATGAATTGAACAGCGTTGTAGTATGGCAAGCATTAATATATGAGGGGTGTGTACATTCTATAAATACCAAAGAAAGATGTACAGAACAAAAATATGATTTTGGTTGTGTTGAAACGAGGTCATATGCTATCCATCCGATGAGAATTCGCATCAACTGCAAGAGTTCTCTAAACAGATTAATGCTGAGGAACTCATCATAGGCTGTAGCACTGTGGATAATAAATACATAAACTGACACAAGTTAATCTCTGCACATTAAAAAGATAGTTTTGGATGTAAGTATTAAGCCACACGCACTTGTCAAGTGAACAGCACTGGCTCTTCTGCAAGGCTGCCGTGTAAAATAGATTTGGGACCAAATTCATGCTTTAGTCAAAATCTACTTTTCAGCAGAATTATGACAGAAAAACAGCCAAAGTTGTAGAAAATATCAGCGATGGCAAAAATCACTGCAAATAAACGACTAACACATGACCTAAGGCCATTTATTGCTTTTGAACATTGTTTCAATACTGATATTAGATGATTGACAAGATTACACTATTGCTTTATAAAGAAAAATCCCAACAAAACGAAGCGAATTATAACTTAGGCGATTGTCGCAGGGGTTGCGCAAAGTGAAATCGGCTTCACTGCAGGATCACGACGGTGCCAATGTGCGCACGGCCCAGCTCGCCGGCACCGCATCCACATTCACGCTCGTTCACACGGCGGGCGACGGCTCGGCGCGACGACTCACGTGTCCACCTCCTGCTGCAGCCGCTGCCGTGACCAGCCGAGCGCCTTGAGGCGTCCGTAGAGGAAGCAGATGCTCGTGCACGTTGAGGGCCGGGAAGAGGACGTCACGCTGCAGGCACACCCCCAGCTGGCGCCGCACCTCCGCCATGTCCGTGCGCGCGTCGCGCCCGCCCACGTGCACGGAGCCGCTGCTCGGCTCGTACAGGCCCATCAGCAGCGACCTGCGGCGAGCCGCGTGGTGGTGATTGTGTTAACCATCTCGCCTGGTGTGCAGAATCTGGCATAAAATGTACCCCCCGTGAGAGACTTGGCACTAGGCAATTCTGGGGTGGGCACTGCTCTACTAAAGTCCCTTAGGCCCATCCAGGTTCACCCTCCACGGTGGCGAGATGTTTTCTCCCTTGCCTGGTATACACGAGGTCGTGGGTTCGATCCTGAACCTGACGCCTGCTGTTTATTAGTAGTGTGCGTGTCTCTCCTTCCCCTTGATCACTTTGCATTTTTCTCCGGGTCCTCCAGTTTTTCCCTCCACATTTGGAAACGTGCGTTTATAGTATTTGGCTGCTATAAATGTCCACGTGAAAAGCCACTTTCTTCGCGCTGTCATTTGTGGCCCCGTGGCTTCAGAAAATGAGCTATATATCTCAGTTGGTCTTACCCGGTAAACTAAAAAAATAAGTTTTTTTTAGCCATCGTTTGTGCTCAGACATTGCGTTTCTCCACTGATCTGTGCCGGAGTTCCAACTCCCATAGCTTGCACACTACCATGGTGCAGATTTACACTTGATCTTTTTCATTATTTTTCAAATGTTCCTCCAGTTTTATCTTTGGTGCGCACAGTAGGGGGTAACGTGTGTCACATGACAGTAAAAACTATATTTCATTCTCAGGAAATTAAGTGCTGAACCAAATGTAATGTGATTTATTCCAGCACCCTTATAATGCTTTGCAATATTCCAGTGCTCTAGAATGTTCTATTATTATTATTGAGATCATTGGTGACCAGGCTGTGATTGACTCACTACCTTTGAGAACCCAGTTTAATCACAGCCAACTGCCTGGATTCAAACCCAGATCTCCACTTGTATCAATAATCGAATGCTTGCATTTCCTAATGAACAATTGCATGTATATGTTTTAATCGCTAAGCAGAGACCCCAATACCCTCATTGCAAAGTCACCAGAATAACAACCTCTTTGCAAGAATCATTTGCCAAAGGATTTTCAGAGGCCCCTCCGAGAATGGGAACTGGGAAGCTCTCCAGGGGCGACAGACAAATGGAAATGACAATTGAACGGGAAGAATGGAGAGTGTGGAGTTGAAGAATGGAGCTTAGAAAGCCCTGAGCTGAGGAATTACACGCTGAAAACATTCGTTTACAGGCAATGCATCTTTCTAGAAATGCCATTTCACCAATAACATTACAATGCACTTACAATAACAATAAACATGCCTGAACATAGTTTCCCTAAAAACGTCACCTTATAAAACGTGAGCTTACATTTTATAAACATAGTTTTGCTAATCAAATATCAGTATACATATATGAAGTTACGTGATATTCATAACTAAAATGTCCATCTGAAAATACTCAAAACAACCTTGACTTGTTCAGATGTCCCCTGTTGAATACAACAATGTGTTTGATTGGCAATCAAACCAATTATTATTCCCACTTTAAATACAGAACTTTTCATATAATTATAACGCAGATTCACACGTTTTTGTTGTTGTTAAACAATTCACACTCACATGGGATGTATTTATTGTGTGCAAGTATGAACTCAGCACTCATTGCAGGCCTGACATTGGTGGCACGCATGTTAAAATGGCATTCTTAGTGGAGGTGAAATGCTTAACATAGGCGGCAAACGTATCACGTCGAGAGAAACCGCAACAAAATACAACAAATCCAGGCCTTGAAGGTCTACTACTGGCCAGCTCGCACCAGTGAGAAGGCTTGCGGTTTGCAATCGGAACGTTACGAGAGTTCGAACCCCAGCTGAGGGTCCACTCGAGCCTTCATGGGATGAACTACATGAGTGTCAACTTTGGGGCAAATTCAACAGCGGGTGTCCTGTGGGAAGACTCACGTTCGCCAAAGGATTGTGGAATTCATACTCTTAGTTCTTTCGGTAAAGTCACGTAGGTTAAAAATTAAATTAAAATTAATAAAAATAAAAATAAAAACAATAAAATCACGACGTTTCGGAGGCAACACAAGCTTCCGTCTTCAGGTGAAACTGTCACAGCAAAATATCTGTATCAATGCTGTATCAATACAGATATTTTGCTGTGACAGTTTCACCTGAAGACGGAAGCTTGTGTTGCCTCCGAAACGTCGTGATTTTATTGTTTTTATTTTATTTTTTTATTAATTTTAATTTCATTTTTTACCTACGTGACTTTACCGAAAGAACTAAGAGTATGAATCCTTGCAGTCACGAAAGCTTCAAATCTAGAATGTGGAATTCACACACTGGCTCGGGGCTGTAAAGGGGCAATGAACGTCACGCCATACTCAATTGAGCGGGAAACCAATTTGACTTTGACTAATCGAGTGGTTATCAACCAGCGTATCAACTAAAGAGTGACCCCTTCTTGCGTACTACTCTGCCCGCATCTTGCCACCCCTCTTCAGAAGTGTTGTAAGCCCTAAGCATGCTCTGGATGATGCCTCGTGAGAAGCAAAACTCCTCTTAACTCACATGGTTGTGGTCTTGCCAGCTCCGTTATGGCCCAGTAGGGTGGTGATCTGATCCTCATAAAAGTCCAAGCTCAGGTCCTGGAGAGCAGCCTTCTTGCCCTTGCTGTACTGCTTGGTGAGGGAGCGCAGCGACACGCCGGCTGTCAAGCCCGCTGGAACCGCCTCCAGTTGCGGCCTCATGCTGCCATCTGGTGCGCCAAGCGGAGACGTACGCGGGCATTCCGTCATCCCCCGAAGCACGGTCTACTCTGACCGGTCACAACTACTTCTCACGTTGTGCGAACGTGAAGTTATGATAATAATCATTACATTCACATAGCACCTTTCATCACGGATCTCAAAGCGCTGTACAGAAAAGCAGCAGCAGACACTCGGCATAAATAATAATATAAATATGTTTTAAGAATAATTTACTAAATTAACTAAGAGTTTAATAAGTGGAAACATATAAATAGGTTTTAAGGCGCATTTAAAAAAATGTCCACAGACTCAGAGATCCTGATGTCTCGTGGAAAAGCGTTCCATAGCCTGGGAGCTACATGGGGAAAATCTGGGTCAGCCATAGAGCAAAATCTCGACCTGGGAATGCATAGAAGATCTGCATCCCACATCCCCACACCAATGAGTGCAGCATGTCAATGATCTAGGCTGGGGCAAGATGGTTCAATGCTTTGTAGCAGTTTAAAGTCACAATGATGGATATACAAGAGCAGTTAATGAACAGGCGGTCTGTTTTGGCGATGTACGGTTGAGAGTGGCCTGCTCATCGATTGTAACTTGACGTCAAAAATAACTTTGCCAAACACAGATTCAGTCAACACTGCCCACACTTTAGGGCCTGACTCTAGAGAAAACACGTCACTGTGACGCGTGGCACATCTGATCAATGGTCTCACCACTTATGAATCGCTCTCACCTTGCCAACTGAACAATCAGCGTGTTTGAGGCTGTGAATTGCCCTTCAGATGCAGTAGGAGTCACATTCAGCGATACCAACACCATGCAGACATGACATAAGCACAAATGCTTAACTATTTGCAAAAAAAAAACATTAAAAGCAAGTTTAAACATTCTGCGGCAGAGCGCTGGTACAGCGCTCAGTGCTCTGTGCTATAAACCACGTGATCTGAGTGTGATTCCTGGCCATGGTTGAGATCAGCGGTGAGTGATATACAACAAATGTGGTGAAGTATGGTCAAACGACTCCCACGACTGACACAGTATGGGGAGGCCTTCACCCATCAGGAGATGGACAAGAGGCTATGATTTGATACATTCAGTCAATTAACTAAATCAATGACCTCCGTTCAAAACATGTGAGAGCACATTAAGACTGCAAGTCTCTTTTTGAAGGTTGAGACCTGGAAATGGAAATCCGCAAATGCATAAGGCAGGTTATAATTTGACACATCAGGAGTCAATGGCCGAACAAACACATATCAACTGGAGAATCACGGCAGACCCAGTCTAACATTTATGATCTTCACGACAGTCTTCAAGCACCGTAAGTATTCTCTTACCCTTGGCGTCCGTCTTGGAGTCAGCGGGTGACTCGTGAGCCATGTTTCTGGCCAGGTATCCCATGGGCCTCCGACGAGATCCGCAGCAACACACCTGCTGCCAATAGCTCACCGTGAAGAGGAAGTAGAACGGCCGGGCCAGCCCATACGTCCCTGGAAAACACAAAAGGTGCCACGGTGACGAGATGTTAACTACCTCGCCTGGTACGCAGGAGGTCGTGGGTTCCATCCAGACCATGACGCCTGCTGTATATTTGGAGTTGGCGTGTCTCTCTCCCCGTGGTTGTGTGGATTTTTCTCCGGGTCCTTCGGTTATGCCCTCCATATTTGGAAACTTGCGTTTTAGGGTATTTGGCTGCTATAATTTTCCACGTGATAAGCCACTTCGTTGAGCTATCATTTGTGGCCAGATCGCTTCTGAAAAAGAGCTATATAGCTCAGTGGACCTTACCTGGTATTGCGTGCACTATAATATTACTGTATTTGATTTGTTTCGTTATGAAACATTAATGTTGAATTTAGAGTTGCTACGTGCAGTGCACATTTGTGATGGACTGGATTCATAACAGTGTGCGGTAACAAACGATCAGACTCAGGTGCTTTTCAAATTGGAATTGTATTTACGTGTTACATTTCAGCCTGTTTTACATCAATTTATTAATTTCACTGTGCTAAAATCTGTTATATGTGTTTGCTGTAATGGTGTGCTTTATTCCGCAATAATTGAAACTTCATTTTTTCCTACACTGTGTTGTCCATGCTGTATTTTCCAAATGCTCGATATTGCTATGCTCATTGTATTTCTTGCAATAGATTGTTTTGCAATGCGTATGCAATAAACTATGCTGAATATACACTGTGGGGTGCTGCACCTGCCGTGTTACGTTTGTTTGGAGTTCCTAGCATGTCACAATCTCGTGGTATGCACACTACTGTTGTACACAGTTTTGTTGCAAAGTTTCAGCATAGGTGCGTGATATTACCGAACGTACCAATTATAAAAGGCCTAGTTTTAGTCGATCACGCGGTCTAAATATTATACAGCAACAGAACGTGGTAATATAATTTGGACAGGTGGACCAATCTAAAAAGCCAACGACACCGTTCAGAGGGTGGAGGCCTGTACGCTCTGCCGCTCACAGTGTCACACTGACCTGGGTAGACGTTGCGGATGTACCAGCCCACGATGAAGTATATGGCCGTGTCAATTATCAGCATCCAGCACAGGTAGGCGAACGAAATGTCATCCCCATACAAGGGTGACTGGTACATGTTGCTCCACTGGGCGCCTGCGTGCACACACACGCAAACACACCACACACACACGCAAACACCCCACACACACACACACACAAACACACCACACACACACCACACACACGCAAACACACCACACACACCACACACACACGCAAACACACCACACACACCACACACACACGCAAACACACCACACACACCACACACACACGCAAACACACCACACACACGAAAACACACCACACACACATGTGGGTAGAGTTCTCATGGCAATACAGGTGCAGCGCTGGGTAATCAGGTTTGCTGACAAACTAAAGTGCAGTCAGAGCATAGGCATACTTACACAGGCAAAGGTTATGCAGCATGATCTCTTTGTTTCCTGGATATTTTTTTAGCGACATATACTCTTCTCTCACATAAATCATATGTGTCCCAGCATTTTGTTTGATATTTGGACATAATACACTAGAACCTCTAGAAAGTACCTTGTGAGTTTAATTTTAGTTTTCCCCTTTTTTTAAACGAAACTTTTTTGACCATCTCTTGAAGGTGCGACGAATTAAAACAGGCACCGCCTGGGGAACTGTCAAGCAATCCCTCGGGGGGTCAAGGGTCACTCACCGATACCCTGATCTTCAAAGTGACCCATCAGCTGACTTGCATAGCTGAACGCCGTGGGTGATAGCAGGCACTGCAGAGCAAGGAAAACGTGATTAGCGTCTTGAGATGTGCCGGCAGTCATGTCTTGAGATATAGTTGCGTATAAGATGCTCTATGAATCCAAATGCTATTGTTTTGTATAATTACTGGCCATGGTCAAGTCATTGCCCTAACTGTGGCTGGTTAATGAGCCTGACATTGAGGCTGTGTTTATCTTATTAGATGAGTACCGCTCCATCTTCATGGTCCAGCGTGCTGGGCTAGTTCCCCACTACTGTAACTCACGGAGTACGGTAGTGTCATTCTGATTCGGGTGCGGGGGGGAGTGGCGGTGCAATGTTTATCAAGCTGCGCAGTGAGCGGACTTAAGATTGAATCTTCACCTTGGCTAATGTCAGCGGTGAGTGATATTTGAACCAGTTCCAGACCCAACCCACTATGACCAGCAAAGTAAGCTACTATGATCAAACAAACTATCAAGAATTATGTGGCATGGGTAAGCCTTCATCCAGCAGTGGTTTGAGAAAGGGTAGCAAATGTTGATTTTATGTGAATCACAAAATATGGAAAATGTCTCTGTGCCTATTGGTTGTTGTTTTCATGTTTTCTGGTGAATGCGCAAGCAAAGCCATTTACAGCACAGCATGCTACTGCTAATAATGCACAACACAGGTGTAATTCATTACTAGAAAAATGTGTGTTTTGATAAGTGATAGCTCACTATGTGCATATCCTAGTGCAGAGGTTCTCACTGTTATTGCTGGTCTGAGGAACCCATACATACGATCACTACAGTGGGTAGGGTTCTGTGCTTGTAAACGCTGAAGGGCAATATTAATACTGGCACTGGATGAAGTCAGACCAGCGGGTGTGGGTAGGTGCCAGTTTTCAGGTCTGTTACGTGTCATACTGACAGAGAGTATTTGACATTTCACTTGGCCTCCAATTGTAGCTAGTCTAGAACACGCAGTGATGGATGTTGGCTGGTATTGTATGCAGACGGGACGCAATGTTCTATCCCTTTATGGAGCGTGAATCTCGTGGCACTCTGTGGACCGTGCGTAGACTCCGAAGTCCTGTCGGAACCCCGTAACAACGCACAGGGGACCCTGAAAAGGCCACACGTGATGCTGGGAACAATTTGCAAGGGATATTTTCGGCTTCAGTCGAATATCGTTCACAGGTCGATTTAGACCACAACCACTAATCTGCTCTCTAGCTGAGCAGGTGATTGTGGCTAAATTGGCACATGTTTTCTGATTAACTATCTTGATAGAATTATGTGCAGTCGATCGATTCAACGTGCAGCCTTTTGTGACTTGGCAGGGAGTGCAAAACTAGCCACACTGCCTAGAGCTTGAACGTCTAGAAGCCGGGACCTTCAGCAGCGCCGCCTCAACACACGAGCACGACCGCCGCCCCTCTTTACCCCGTGAGTGGCAGTGCAACGCGCGCGCTCTCGTCACCGCGGGCGTGTACTCACGATGAGCGACTTCTGCCACCGCGTGAGCGTCAGCGTGAGGCTCGAGAGGGCCAGGAACGGGAAGAAGCTGAGCAGGTAGATGAAGCAGGCGGTGAGGGAGGCGACGTTGGTGTGCGTGAAGCACGCGCTCAGCATGTACCCCATCGCCAGCACGGAAATGCCGAAGCACAGGAAGAGGGCGAGGAGAAGTGCCCAGTTGGTGCTGGGCAGCGTCCCGCTCGCTTTCAGGATGACCGTGAGCAGGATCACCATGAGCAGCAGCAGGGCGCAGCTCTGGAGCAGCCACGACAGGAAGTGGCTCGCAGGCCGCACGCCCATGATGTTCATGTACTGTGACGGACGCGGGGCGAGGTGTGGGGTTAGCACAGACGGCGTGGACGATTGGCCGCGTCACCGCTTGTTCACTCGCTGGTAGTCGTCAAGAGAGGCGTCACGTGACGCAGGGTCAACGCCGCTGACCCAAACATTCTATTGCTACATCCCAAGATTGTTACAAGCATTGGTAATGATACAATGACAATAAACGTGCTAAGATAATTATACAAATTGTGATATTATTTTGTTTTACATGCTGATGGCCACCATTTAAGTGCCTACTCTAGACAAACTATGTTTACAGCGTACCCTGCTCGCGAAACGATTGCTCTGAAGCGAAGAGGGAGCAGCCATTGGTGAGGGACACCAATGGCTGCCACCGCGGCGTAAACGAAACCAGCCGATTCGTGAACCGGACCACAGCCCGGAATCGTGACATTAATCCGCATGCCGACGATTAATCGCCTGACAATTTCATAGGTTGTTGTTTGGTCTTGTTTGTACTCTCTCGTTTGTGTTACTTATCTGGTATTCTGTTTTTTTGTTTCTGCCATAAGCCTAAAGGTAACATTTTCGTGTTAGAAACTGTAATTAATTCGCCATGCACAATGTAATGCATTTAACATTTAAACAATCGACACTTTGTTTCACCCGTAGCCATCAATGTAACAGTATTGCATAGTTAGGTGATGAAGCACAGTTATTTTTTTTATTATAATAATTATAAGTGCCTACCTCCTGCTGGCAGAGTTCCTTTTCTTGAACCAGAAACTTGACAGTGCTTGCAATTGTGAGGATCCATGCGATCATGAACAGGATGGGAAACATCAAACCAACGCTGTGCAGGAACCTGCGCGTCATCCACAAGCACACGGCCAAGCACATGGCGATGATCACTCAACGTGCAGTCACAAAGTGTGGACGCATGAGCCATTACGGCAAAGGAACTTAAACAAAAAAAACGATTAGCCGATCTTGACGTGGATCGGCAACTCTGCAGTTATAGACTAGTGGCGTTCTTGGCAATTTGTCAATCGAGCATGCTTGACATTGGAAGTTGAAGACCCAGTATGACTTAAAATAAAATAAAATACACCAATACACGGGAAGTTTGATGACCTCAGCAAATGTGCCAATTAAAATGATGACGTAAGGTAGCAGAGACACATTGGAGTACTTGCTGTAGAGTCTTAACCCAGGGCTCTACCCGATTCAACTGTGCAGCCTCGCATGCAGTATGTGCTACTGAAAATGAAAGTATTAGGCTTTGACCTACAACTGATCTCGGTTCAAGCTAGCCTTACTGCTGATGTAGATCATAAATGTTGAAACCGGTCCAGAGTTTGCATGCATTGAAATAGTTTACTCCCAGAAGTGCCCTGTGATTGACTGGAAGTGTTGTAAAGACTTTAAAATGTGTACGCGGGCTAACAGATTTTTTTACGAAGGATACTTATCCTTTGATTGTTTATTTCGTTCCCCACGGCAATGCTCATGATGGTTTTGCATCGGCCTACGAGAGGCACGCGCCATGCGTTCCACTCACGAGTCGTCCGTGTAGCAGGGGTACGGCATGGGCTGCACCTGCAGCGCCGGCTCACTGACATCCCGCCCGATGTACAGGGAGATGGCGGCGCGCTCCAGCATGTCCTGGATGGGCAGGAAGGCGTGCGTGTAGTACATGTAATTCTGGTTGGTGTGCGGACCCGGCACCCAGACCAGGTCTCGGAGGTAGTCTGTGCGCATCACGTTCTGAATGCTCAGCCGCAGCGTGTAGTTGAGGTGGGTGGCCAGCGGGAGGTTTGAGACGGCACGACGGGAGCGGTTCTGTGCCTCAGGGAGGTGGAAGATAACACCTGCGGAGCAACAACGTAAGAGATTAATGTTTGAAGTGCAGGGCCGCACGGCAGTTCCAGCTCCTTTCGGATGGGCGGACCGCAGTCAAACCGCTGTGCGGTCGCCACCGTGGAACTGACATAGACTATTAAAATAAATTATATATTATATTTTACCAGGTAAGGCCCACTGAGCTGTATAGATATTTTTTCAGAAGTGACCTGGGCCACAATGATAGCTCTACGAAGTGGCTTATGATCACGTGGAAACTTATCGCAGCCATTACATTAAAAAATGTGGAGGGAAAAACCAAAGGCACCCGAAGAAAAATCCATACGACTTGTGTAGATTCGAAAGACACACGATGGCTTTCCCGTTAGTCTGTAATTATTTGTGCTATGTATTGGTGACTGAAATTTCTGACACTCATTTCGCAGTAGTAATAATAATGATAAAGAACAATTAATTACCCTGGAAGCTTCAATGAGTCTGACAACTTTTTACGGGAGATAAGCTTTATCAGTTTTTGGCACATGTGATCATTACAGTACTTAAAGAAAGTGCCTGATGTTTGAGATTTATTACAATGTCCACATGGAGACCAGTCAGTATGCAAAATTGCACCATAATAATCATCATGTGACATGTTATTACTGTAACCGTAGTGGAGTATAATTTATCATCAGTACCCGTTGACCATATAACTGGTATGAGTGCCACAAGTGAGTTAGTGTTCATAAAACTCCACTGTACAATTGAGCACTGAGATTGTTTTCTTGGGTACTGTATTTGTGACCAGCAATAATTCATTAAGTAGCATTATTGCAGTGAAAACAACAGCGACTAAGTGAGTTGTACCGTGCGTATTTGCTTTATTTATTGAGTGGAGCGACACATTCACGTTTGCTGACAATGTTGTTGCATTACCATAGTAATTCAGTAAATGAAAGTGCGAATTGTGTCACCCTAAAAGTATCACTTGTGTGAATTCGAAAGGCAAACAGCATGACTGGCGAACTTTTAGCTGAAGCATATGGCAAGAAAATCCCACACAATGTGCCGTTTTAGCAACGAGAATAGTGCTTCGTCATGTAGCTCCGGGTTAAAGAGGTGGTGTTGACTCAGGAGAGCATCTCCCCGAAGAGTGTGCAGACTTACTGGCCATGAGATTGTTCTCCTTGTTGAGTCCAATGGCCCTCTTGTTGAGCTCCTCCACAGAATCGCTCGGCACAAAGCGGTTGAGCTCCACGCACGATGAGATGTTCACCATGAGCGTGGAAAGCGTTTTCAAGTTATCCATTGTAGTGTCAGTGAGTTGAACTCCAAGCTCCTCTGCGATACAAGGACAACGATTCCCTGTTTAGCCTTAATACTGTTAGGGCAAGTGCTGTTCAGCAAAGCACATATGAAGGCCGGCACAGTACTCACGAGGGGGTGGGTGACCAACACCATGCCCACACACCACACCAGATTCTCATTTGAGGCTGAGTCAACCGAGAGGCAGCCCAGGAGTGGTTCAGATAATCGTCACTGGTGTTGGCTGTGAGTGGGAATCGAACTCGGGTCACTGGATTCGTAGCGCACACAGGCAAACTGATTGCTAACACATTCACCATCATCTTAATGGAATGTTCCAAAGGAAAGTGCTACTATGGGTGTTAGAAAGGATAAAGAGTCCATGCAAGGCGTGTGGTCTTTGCTTTAGTGTTTAAAATTAGATATACTGGGGTTCCAACTGAAAGGAGGGAAAATTATTCCACTTGTACAAAGCAACAAACAACCTCTCCTTACATCCACTGTATCCTAAATTTATTTATTCAGTACATTGCAATATCTTCCTGCTCTTAAGTGGTAAGCAATGTTTGAAATAAAGCATAATTATTTTTTAATTATGATTTACATTTTCCTCTCCTTTTCACTTTAAAAAACAGTACTTATTTGGTAAAATGTTTGCATTTTATAATAATTGTAACCAAGTGAATCGTAATGAAAACGGAATTAGCGATTCATGACATGCATATAAATGGTTCATCGCAATGAGACATTTCAAAATGTTGTATCCATATTTTAAAACCTGTACCTAACACTTTACTTCTTTATAATATACTAAAACAAAATAATACAGTAAAGTACGGATTAAAATACATGTAAAGCTTTTCAGACCGTTTGAGAAAATCTTACCAAAAGATTTTAAGTTTTGCATGAAGCTTGTCATGTTTATGTTCATTTGACTTCTGATGAAGCCTTGTACGAAGGGATTTGCCAGGGCATTCTGACACGGAAGAGAAGAAAACCACACTCAGGAAATCACATCTACAATAGCTGGACACATTTGATCATCAAAACCACATTTACCTCAACATAATTGTCATAAAATGTATCACAACTAAACAATACTCTACGATTACCTTTCGTATACTTCATGAATGCATATATTTCAGCACATTTTCTTCAGAATAATAATTTAGTTCAGCGTTTTACTTTGCTTATGCACCGAGATCAAATTAAACTTACCTTCAGTATTCCCAATTGTTGGATCTGCAAGTTGGCATTTTGGTTACCCATGGCATGCAACCATTCTTGGGCATAGCTGCTTAATTCCCCCATTTTCTGGAATGTTGAATTGGCCTGCACATGACAAAACATTGAAACTATACATCAGTACACATGTTTAGGTACACGTGTTTAGGGACAAAGAATAACAAAACAAATGGTTTGATACATTAGTTTATTAACTATTACTGCAGCTGCATAAAACAGGATATGATTAAATGTTTACTTCTTTCACTACATAATAAATTCGAGATTTATTTAAAGGTGCAGCCCTACAATTGCTCGCTCACTGCTGGCAGAAGGCCGTCCACTAGAGAGAGAGCTTCTCTCGCTAGCTCTCTCTCTTTCTCTCGCTAGAGAGCGCTTCTCTCGCTAGTAAGAGCTCTTCTCTAGAGCATCTCTGCAGGGTATTTTGAGTCCTACTCTTCCAAGCTGGCCAGACGTCATCGAACAGTTTGGAGTACCCACACTTTACCCCACCACCACGTGACCTGCAAAATCAAATGTCGGGTGCCCATTTAAACTGCCGGGAGGACAGAGGTGGGGAGATTTGAGACACTTGCCCATTCTTCCAACTGCCAGCAGATCGAACGGGTGAACCTCTGGATTGCAAGTCCAGCATGATAACCGTTACATCACTGCAAGGAAGTTAATTTAATATTGATTTCATTCACATAATTTTGAACACTTCTTTGGCGAAGGCGACAGGCGTGGTGTGCTGCAGCGCCCGGGGGGATGCAGCCTCACCGTGCGGATGAGCAGTTCGGTCGCTGCACTCCTGGGCGTGTACAGAATTTTCCCCAACATCAGCGGCTTCAAGAAACGCCAAATCACTTCGCCGTTTTTGCCATGAATGATGTCCGTGTACACATCGAGACAGTAGGGGCCTTGGGAGGGGGGGGGGGGGTAGAACACGTCACGAGGTAATCACTGAGGGCCGAACATTGAACAAGAGACGAGATGAAAGCTGTCTCGGTTGAAAGATGCAGCAATGGACAGAGAGGAGTCAGGCCCCGATGCCCCAAAAGGCAACGGGCTCGACGAGGAAGGCTGTCAGGCTGCTTTAAAAGTTAATCTTCTCGTTCTTGATTCATCTTAGTCCGATCACTATTGCTCTTGTGACAACATGAGGTAAGGTGTGGTAATGTTCGGGTTAGGGCTAGGTCCTTCAAGTAGCAGGGCAAACGAAACTAAACTCTGATACCATTTAATGCACTTCTAGTTGCATGTAAATAATGTATCGTGGCCAATGCGATTGACACCTCCACATGCGCTCACAAAGACCAAAAGTGCCAATATTCCATAGAGATAAGGGAGATGTATGCTCAATAAAATACATATACATAAATAATAAATCAACTACTCATAGCCACATGAGCGCTGAGCTTCTGTTAACACCCAATGATGTTGGGTGTATTCTCCAGCGCAACGCTGTATAAAATTGTCAACATTTTTCTTTTCAACACTCCCTTTTTGCTGAAAAACCAAATCAATTGGCGTATTTGCCCACGTGACAACGTGAATTGATTGGTTCTGTTGCGTGGTGCGGGATTATCGTAACAATACACTCTACCTCCACGATTCACATAGTTGAGAATCATATAGCCATTTATATCCCATTTGTTACGTAACCTCCGCCAAACGTCCCCCAACTCACTTGTGCCGTAGGGGATGTTATATTTAGCCTTGAAGTCTTCAGGGGAGAGCGATGATGATGGTAATGGGGTGGGAAGATTGGCCATCCTCACGTCTGCCAACATCCTCTGGGTGGTCCCAGCGCAGAAGGTCTTTGAGAGTTTACTCAGGGACTGAGTGTTTGTGCTTCTCGCCTGCCGTGCACCTGGGGACTGGACAGAGAACCGCGCAGCGCTCGGTGAAGCGGGAGCCCTGTTTGCCCCGTGGGTAGAAGTACGTTACGGTTACACTCACAAATCATGGATCCTTATTATTCCCTCCAATTATAGTACCCCTTTCAAATGCGTATTTAATTGATTCACTCGCTTTATTATTCTTTTCAGTCTGGTGCCACCGTTGCAGAGTGGCTCGACTCACAAATCCAAGATTGCGAATTCAATTCCAGGTGAGGGGTAAAATTAAAATCCTCTGTCCATCCAGGGTTGACGGAATATAAAAAACGGCGTCGTGTGGAGGCATCTGCCCACCACAGTGCCACTGTGCGATGTTTGCCATTCTAGAACATCATTATAAGTTACATCACTCGTGGCCATCCATATTTAGTTGATATAATACCTGAATGAGGCGATTGTTCTATTGAAACACTCGTCTCCGCCATAGAAATGAGGAATTTCCAGCCAGCTCACGGCCATAAAAGTATGGAACCATTGTCAGCGTTGGGACTCTGCACTGCCTGTAAAATATGCTATTCACAATAAGCTTGACCTGTGATATTTTTTTACTTGATAATGCAATACATTTCTAACGTATACATTCTCATTTACCGTTGGAGAAGGGTCTGTTATAGATAGAATCAATTAACTAAACTCGAATTAAATAAGCCACACATCTTTACAATACATAGATATTGAAGGGAAAGATGCCATGTGTAGTGAGGAACAATTCTCTTCGAGTAAGCGTGTGTATTTGTTGAGAGCGGGCCACAGAGGCTGTTGCAGTGTGAGCGAGGCGTTACCTGGGATGACTGCATTATGTCGCTGATGTTCAATTGCCTCACCGCATCCAGCAGTTGTGGCAAGGTCGTCATGAATGGCTCTACCTTTTGCATTATCATTAGCAGCCTGTCAACCACTATTAACAGGAGGTTCTCAAAGTCCTTCAGTATCTGGGGAGTCAGCATCTGTAAAATGTACATGATGCATGAACACACGCAATTACATACAACAAACACATCTATTGTGCATGCACGCAAAACACAAAACACGCGTGTATAAGATACTAAAGTTATCGATGAATGCCTCTTCATGTCGACAGCATTGCACAGTCTTGTTTTGCTGACATTCACTCACTCGAGCACAGGCCATGAATTTCATCAACATCAATTTTCAATAATCTTTCATGCATCTTTCCTCTCTGGCCTGACATTGTTTTACAATTTGTCCAAGAATGATAATGTAATCTCTAGCCCTGCCCACTTACCCTTGGGTTGTACCCATCTCAAACATTTCTAACCTTTGGCTGCAGCAGCTCTCTCGCCATATTTCTTCCTGCCTCAGCAGTCCACCTGCTGTATTTTTTCACCTGAAGACGATTGCTTGTGTTGCGATCGAAACGTCGTGATTTTATTTTATTATTTTTCTATCTACGTGACTTTACTGAAAGACCCAAAGAGAATGATAATTTACCTTTTTTTTCCATGAGTGCCACTACCGCTTAGACAGGCAGGTGTTCAAGTTTATTCTGGATACAAATGCTGACCAGATATTCCCTTCTCGAACTCATGAGAATATCCCACGAAATAATGTCTCACCCATCCTTTACATATTACAGTATCCTTAATAACTTCCACTATTAAATGCGTCCACTCTTCCCATCATCCACGTGTTTTCACGGATAAGAGGGGCTTATCCAGAAGCAGAGGTGATTTTGTTCTAATATCCAAGTTTATCCTGAGATGAGTCGACTAGCAGTGGCTTCCCACACACGTTTGTATTTTTTCACAGAGAAGCCGAGTCAGCCATATAAATAGTACTGCATTAACCCTCTTAGCCACGTTTGTGTCCAGACAACTGCGTGGATAAAACGAGTAATGAGAGAAGCAATTTCCTCAGGTAAATGCGGATAATAGGATCCGTCCAATACCGCCCTCGACATGATCACAGATACGGGGAGTTTGTGAGTGCGTGCTGTACCTTGCAGACAAAAGCCTGCGGCCTACCTTGTAAATGACGTTGCGGATATTGATGTGCTCCAACAGAGTAATGACCATCTTGACGGAGGCAAGTGGGCTCAGGGAGCAGAGATCACGGCTGACGTTGCCGCTTGTGCCCTCCGGGAACTTGAGAAGCAGCGTGAGGGTCTCTTCAGTTGCACGTTTGGCTCACGCTTTGCATCATCAGTGGCGTCAGGTCATAAACCTTGCCAAGAAGAACACGCACGTGGAAGAAATAAATTTGTGCATTCGTTCATTACAACATTTATAAGGTGTGCAAGTCGAACTTAAAAGGTCATTCAGAGGTGCGGGAAAAACAACACTGAAGCCGATGCGTGTTTACGTATATGTTGAACTTATTTCGCACCTACGTAGCCAAACATGCTACTCGGAGGTGTGATGTTCAAACATGATGTTCAAGTACCAAATGGACGCCTATTGCAAGGGCGTTGCCTATGTGTTGTCTTTTGTACGTTCTCTGGTCTAACACTGGTGAGAGAAGGCCATAAAAAGGCTGTCTCTTGTGTAGGTCAATCAGTTGCAAAGACAATGTATATATTACCAAAACATTTGTGGTTAATGCAGACTTTATTCCTTGAAATAGGTGTCTATTTGGTGTTTGAATATCATAACAACTGTTTTATTGCCGGATAGTGTTAAGCCTATTTTTTTTTCATTAATATTCGTTGGTCTTTGTATACGAATGAGACTTTCCCATATTGTTGGTTGCCACCAACATTAGGTTACCGTTTTAACCTTATGACTGGACATCTGTGAAAAAGGGCTTTAAAGCTCGTCGGATTCCTCCTGTATAAATAAATATTATGCAAAAAATTATATATATTTTGAATGGAGCACGATTAAGTTGAAGTCAATAAACTACAATGTCAAAAGGTAAATTTCCCCAGATTCACATTTATCGAACTGACTTTGTAAGGCAATACACGGAATAACTCACGATTCCATATACCTTTTTGTGGCCCCCCTTCACTGAAACAAACTTCCCCTCCACATTCACCTCATCTCCACCATCACATGCCACGTTGTACCGTTCTTAATTATTTGTAAAGTGCCTTGGTTAAGGTGCTATATAAATTCCGTTAAGATAAGATACTGTACCTACACAATGTAATCCCAAATAAACGAATTATGAATCAATACTGTGTATACCCATTGTCTTTTATACGCATTCATAATCCCCCCCTCCTCCCATTTCGCCCAAGAAGAGACACAAGTGATGTCATCGCATCTACGCCTCTATTTAAGGAGCGAAGCAGGAGGACTTCTCCACAAATCTGGCTGTCACCTGATGAAGCTGGTTGTAATTACTGGCGAAACGTCGCGGTACTCAGACTGTAAATGTTGTTAATTGCTCTCCAAACCTTACTAATTTGCTGTGTCGGGTGGTGGCGGCTTCAACGACACATTTATATATTTACCCGATCTAACCCAAAAAAACTCTATTATGGATATTGGTCGCGAAAGCCTACGTGTTAAACTTATAATACCGTGTGGTTTGTAAGTAATGGGGGGTTTGTGAGGGTCGCGTTGCCTGCAGTGCTCTTGTTTCTTTTGGGCGGGTACCTGGGATGTTGTGAATTTAGCTCCGAGAAATGCCGCGATGGTTCCCTCTGAGAGGCCAGTCAGCTGCCGGAGCTGCTCCACCAGGCTGCCGGTATCTTTGAGCAGATCCCGCACCAGCACCTCTGCAGGTCACACCAAACGTCTCGTCACACAGCAGCTCAACCGCAGCACGCGCACCTTGTCACACAGCATGCCCTCACAAACGTGAAGCAGAATGACGTCGCATGCTTCCGTGGACAAAAAAATCCCACAATGCCACGAAAGTGTGTACATACAGACGAGCATCATCTAGCCTTTAAAGAACAGACGTAGGCATCTTTTTTTAAAGACGTAACAGTAAAGTAGCAGAACTGTTTGTTAGTCTCCCATTATACAGGGAGGAACAATGTTCCACACTGCCCACCAGGGAATATTTAGCTGTCTGTCTGTCTGACTGTCTGTATGTCTGTCGTGCATAAATAAATATATAATACACACAGCTCTTTGATTGGTGGAGACCTTACAAACAGCTCTTTGATTGGTGGAGACCTACTGCCGGGTACGGAGAGGGGAGGTGCCTAAGGGAGGAGGGTCAGGGGAGGGGCCTAAGGAAGGGGGGAGTCAGGAGAGGGGCCTGAGGGGGGGGGTTCAGGGGAGGGGCCTGAGGGGGGCTGTCAGCGGAGCGGCCTGAGGGAGGGGGGGTCAGGGGAGGGGCCTAAGGATATGGGGGGGGGGGGGTGCTCAGGGGAGGGGCCTAACAGAAAGGGGGTCAGGGGAGGGGCCTAAGGGAAGGGGGATCAGGGGAGGGGCCTGAGGATATGGGGGGGGGGGGTGCTCAGGGGAGGGGCCTAACAGAAGGGGGGTCAGGGGAGGGGTCTAAGGGAAGGGGGGTCAGGGGAGGGGCCTGAGGATATGGGGGGTGGTCAGGGGAGGGGCCTAAGGGGGCTACCTAAAGTCAAGTTATCTTTTACACACACAGGTACGAACAACAAGTTCCACACTGCCCACCAGGGATTATTTGTCTGTCTGTCGTGCACGAATGCGCTGTCCAACCAAGTTCCTTCCTGCCCACTCCGAAGGAACGTGTTTAGGGATATGTATAAGCTCATTTGTTTCTACAGGAATAGTGCCATGGATTTCTATGGGGATAACCAATGTCTAATAGCCAGGTGTGTTTGATGACGGAAAGGATGTGGCTCATTTAATACAATGGCATATGCGGCACTAGTTTTTGTCCTTGAACATTTCTGTTCGAAATACTCGAAAAACTTCAATTGATGACAGCGCTTTCGCTAAGCTCCGGGCTATTTATGCTTGGACTTTTTGTAGCACCTCCGGTGAGCACAGTTGACTACGTACGGTGTGAATGAAATTCAACATACGTAAATATACGGCGCGTTATCCTCACCAAGCCACACTTCGCAGCTCCGTGGAGTTGCGGTGGATTAACCCTCATGGCCAACATGGCACAGTCAATCCCGTGTCGCATAGCCAGTTGATTCATGGCTGTACATTGCTATTACATGTTCATAGCAATGCACTCGACTACAATGCCATCGCAACAAATTATGTACAGGGATTTGCCATTGAATATGATCTAACCGTGATTTAATTAATTTACGACAACTGCAAACACACTCCACAGCTGTGCCAAACATTTCTGCTGCTTTAATGTTATGTCATTTTATAAGACCACATTTTTCATAGTTTGTATATTGCTGTTGAGGTGAAGATAATCCTTTAGCAATATTTATGCTTATATATTTAAATATAATGGTTGCCTTGACAATCAGGTGCTACAGCAAAAACTTAATTGTACATATTTCTGATCGTGAACTTACGGTTAAATGCATTCATTTCGTTCGTAGGTATGTCCAGGGAACTAAAGACTCCTAAAGTATTATTAGATGCTTGATTCATCAGCGCCAAAGTCCTGAAAATAAAAAGAGCAATCAATGAGTTAATAACAATACCACCAACACATCTACAGTTAATAACAATACCGCCAACACATCTACAGTTAATAACAATACCACCAACACATCTACAGTTAAGAACAATACCACCAACACATCTACAGTTAAGAACAATACCACCAACACATCTACAGTTAATAACAATACCACCAACACATCTACAGTTAACAACAATACCACCAACACATCTACAGTTAACAACAATACCACCAACACATCTACAGTTAAGAACAATACCACCAACACATCTACAGTTAAGAACAATACCACCAACACATCTACAGTTAAGAACAATACCACCAACACATCTACAGTTAACAACAATACCATCATCCCATCTACAATGGTCAATAATATTTGATTTCCTCATCATAAGATGAAATAACATGAGCCAATTACAAATATTTAAGCACATATGAGAATGGATCTAAATCTTGCATCATCACGTGCCCATTATCTATGTATGTTGAACTTCTTTTGCACCGTACGTAGCCAACCGTGCTAATTGGAGATGTGGGGTGAAAGACAACACACAACACAAAAAGCCGCTCAATTTAGATGGCTTGAAAGTGCGTAGCTCTCCAGCGGCTTCCCAACATTGAAAAGAAGAGCGTTCCAGACGGCCGCAGCACCCACGCGATATGCTCCTGTTACTGAACGTTATCCTGAACTAGTGCCAGCACCTGTTGAGAAGTTGAATCCGCTCGGTGGCGTCACCGACCAGAAGGAAGAGCACCGCCTCCCCGAAAACCGTCAGCTCCCCAACGGGATCCTTCGCCGCCCTCAGCACCATCTGAAGCGCCAGCAGCTGCGTCTCGAGCGCCGAGCGGGGAAACAGCTCTCCCGTACGAGCCACCACCAGCGCGAGCTAAGACAGCGCCACAAAGGTTAGTCAGCTGGGCCGCGGCGTTCTGCTTCTTCGCTTCATCGAGATGACAACGCGCGACTTTGGATCGGTAACTGTCGTTTGGTAACACTGGATAACGATGGGTTGGTTTCCGTCACTGGAAGTCACCTGCTCACGTTAGCAAGAAACACGTGACGTTTTTGATGCAATGAGCGATGACAATTTTTTTAATAATGCATAGCACTTGCAGGTGTTCTTCTGTTGTGATTTAAGATTATTTTGAAGACTAATTCAGATTTTAATTAGTAGTCCAGTGAAGTTGGTGGCGTCCACACTTTTGATGTCCTGTTACCAAAGGATGTTTGTCCCCTTCTCCCAAAAAAGGTTATTTTATAAAAAGGAATGTGAATAAAATGTACTTTATTTGACCAGGTGATATTCTGTTGAGTTTTATAGTTTCTTGCTAAACACAGTAACAATTGACAAATATCAATCTCAATGCTGCACAGTAACCCATCTCATCGCTCCATCTCTGCGGTTGTCACCCTCGTGAACACGCTCGCTCCTTCGGCTGCTGGTCCCCTGTTTGTCTCAACCACTGGCCCACCATCCCTTCGAGTACCACTAACTTTTATTGACAGCTAATGGGGAGGTTTTTGACATGCATATCTTTCTTTAATCCACACGTTCCTCTTTCTGGTTTGAACTGTCAAAAATGAGTCAATTGAAAAAGCACTGCATTATTGAACTGCCTTTAATTAAGACGTGGTTAACTATTGAGTTATTCATATCATGCAACTGCTGTCATTATGCGCAAAGGTGGGTTTGCACTCCTGAAAGTGATGTTAGACATATGGTGGGATGAATTAAATTTAAAGACATTATTTTGCCCAGCAAAGACATTTAAAGAGAGACATGCTTTTCCCCCATGTCTGTCTATTGTGAATTGAAAGCGTTTGCGATTTCATTGAACTGCTATTGAAAAGCTGGAATATGGTAAATCATTATTACGTTTCGATATATTTGTTACACACACCTTCTCATCAGTGGTCGCATTTCCTTCTTCTGTTAAAACATCAATGAGAGTTTTAATCCATTCTTCTGAAAAATACAAAGGATGCAGAAAATGTCAACAGAAAATGAAAATCTCATGACCAAGAATCCACGCACATTGCACGCTGTAGACCGACACTGCCCCGAACCTTGCAGCCCCTACTGGAGACATTGACCAGAGATATTTAAAACCCAGTTTTTTACGCAGGCAGTGAAGACGTACTCTGGTGTACTGACTTGACTACAATGCCAAATGCAGACAAATACAGTTGCTTTTTTATGACATGATTATTTTAAAATACTTGAAATGATTTAACACAAAGTACGGTGACTTTGTGTCTGCAATAAATAAAGTACAATACTCCAGAAAAATGCCCTGCAGTAAGATGAACTCATTGAGCCTTCGGCAATGTGTGGCTTTGTGATGATGAACGACTTTTGACAGTGAGTTTAGAAAGAGCTCAGTGAGAGTATTTTACGTAGAATGTTGTGTTATCCCCCCCCCACACATGTAATCCCAGCCATTATCTCATGAGTTGGAAAATCCATTCGAAAATCTGGCAGAGCAGTGTGCCCCGTGTCTGAGAACACAGCAGAGGGCGAACTTCCCCATACAATCTGCCATTAGTTTAACACGGAGTAGGCTTTCGCGACCAATTTCATCCACAATACAGGTTTTTTTGGGTTAGATCGTGTAAATATGTAAATGTGTCGTTAAACCTGCCACCACTCGACACAGCCAATTAGTAAGATTTGTCACGTAGACAGAGCATGCCAATTCGTTTCTAGTACAGCACATACAATGGACAGGATGTACAAGAACAATGGGCTCGCATAATGTGCATGCATCATGTACATTTATTACCATATAAATAACTCGAACGGCAATGGATGCCCATAGTCATTTATATGCATTCATGAATGCTCTCCCTCCCCCCCACTTCGCGCAAGAAGAGCACACAAGTGTTGTCATCGCATCTACGCCTCTATTTCAGGACGAAACAGGTGGACTCCTCCACAAATCTGGCTGTCGTCTGATGAAGCTGGTCGTAATTACTGGCGAAACGTCGTACTCAGATTGTAAATGTTGTGGCTTGGCTCTCCAACACACCGGTGTGCTGTACTAGTGACGAATTGGCACGTTCTGTTTACGTGACAACCCTTACTAGTTGGCTGTGTCGGGTGGTGGCGGATTTAACGACACATTTATATATTTACAGGATCTAACCCCAAAAAACCTCTATTATGAATCTGCAATTCGATTGCCACGTGTCATAGTATTAAATACTTATTCAGCCAGGAGAGCAACTGAGTCTAATGACTTTTTTTCAGGAGGGTACTGCATTGGGATTTAGTTTTTTTTTAATTTCCAGCCAATTAACGGATATTTATACGTGAAAATAACCTATGGTGATTGTGGATAAAAATTATCCGGCACCACTTCAAGTAACTTTTTACCTGTGGCTTGATCTGATAGAGAGAGAGGAGTGATAAAACTTGAAATCTGCTCCACCACAGCAGCGGAAAGATTCTTCGTCACGATACTCAAGAGTCTGGATAGTACAGCAACAAGTCAGTTACCACCATACACAACCACACAGCAGATGTTGTCCATACAAGTTTAAACCGTGAAATAAGATGCGGCAGCTTTAACAGCGACATTCACACAATACAAGTTGTGATTTCTCACCACGTGAAATAAAACATATTTTAACACGAAGTAAATATATTTTAAAAGCCTAAAAATTACGAGAAATTTACTCAATTACTTGTGGGGTACCAATTTTTTTTATTTCGACGTGAAGATTTCGTCGCCAGTCTTCACAAGTTTAAATCACATTTATACCAAAGTACAAAAATGAAAATCAGGCCTACCATGGCTCAAAACGGAGAATAAACTTAACACGTGATACTGACAACTAATCGCGTCAGAAATATTCAAATAACCGGTGGAAAAAAATATTTAACACGGTGCTTCTGTCCGGAGAATGGACTGCGTGCATCAATGACCTCATGATGAGGTGCACGGTGGAGCTGCTGTTGTGGGACTGGCAGCGGCAGGAGTTGAGTGCAAACGCCTGGAGGCCGTCGGATGTTTGCGCCGCAATGTCCTCCAGCTCTCTGGAGGCCAACTCGACGTCGGCACAGCTCGCATTGCCTCGCACCACCTGCAGCTCGGCAGAGACGACGCAGGGCGAGGGTGTCTCTGAACACAGCGCGTTGACTTCTGAGGCAGTGTGATTACCGTACACTCGGAACACTCGGCAAACAGCAATTGCGAGCAAAGAGTGCGTGGACGATAAGTTGTGCTCACACCGGGAAACGCAGCACTGCTGATGAGCCTCACAAAGCTGATTGAACCGAATTGTGTGGTTTTTTTTCTTCGAAATAACGAAGCTCTTAGCTCTTTAGTTATTGTTTTATCACCCACAGTTTTGTCAAGAGAGTAGATTTTGTAGAACGAAATAGTTGTATTGTATTTGCAGTCGTAAATACACTGCATCGTGCATAAACCAATGTAAAGCCCTCTCAAACAAAGTGTCCTCTATGGAGCTGAATAGTTGTCAATTCAGGGAGCTTTGTTTATTTTGTTAATTACATCTTTTGAGAGAATCTTTCACGTACTCATCATCATCGTTACCCATGATAAATATATTTCTGGATGGGGGTCTTCCAAAGCCACCACCATCTCCCACAATCCTGCAGTGTTTCATAATTACCTGCTGAGAATCTGCCACCAAAATCGACAGTGGAAACTGCCATTTGGAGGAGGTCGTGGAACATCCCTTGTGTGTTCCCACATGCAAGGAAGTTACAAACGCTGCTTTGCACATCTGGAATGTGGAGGAGGGGAGAGATGTTAGAGAACAAAAGAGCTATCTAATCTCAACAAGATTACTTTCATATTTACGAACAAGGCAGTTTGCTGAATCGTCAAATACTGTCAGCTGTTATATAAATGACACACGTGGAAACACATTTCAAACGATATTGTGACGTCTTAATACTTGTTTGTCTGGGGAAAAACACACCAAACACTATTGACATTTACAAAGCATACGAATGTGACAGTGTCAAGATGTGGGACTTTACAGTGCAACACAAAAACCAGGAGAGGTGAGTCCACACGGGGAAGCTCATGTAGGTCATGAGGTCAAAACTATCCTCTGGATTTCTTTACTTCTTGTGAAATGGTAACAATAATTCACGCGTAGCAGCATTGTTTATCGTATACGCGAAGCGTTGAGGGGTGTCGAGGTGCATGGAGATGGGTGGGTGAGGGTCTGTATATGGAGTAACACGTTGCATCTGTGTTCTATTCTCAGTTTGGGGTGGCGTTTTAAGACAGATTGGACGGTTTTGTGAGGTTTGATAAAAATCGTTTCCATATTTGTTAGAATTCTGAAGTCTGTTTGCTTAACTTGCAGCTTCGGTGCCCGAATGCTGCTCGGTGGAACAGTGCAATCGCCCAACGTGTCTGCTTTGTGACGATGTTTGTTTAGAAAGGTATTTGGTGTCATGTTCAGCCTGGAATTGCCATGCCTAGGACTAGGCACATTTCTCATGTACGATTGAGCGGTGAATTTTGTTTGACTCACAGTACAAGAGTTCAACATTAATTGCGTTCATCAATGTAACAACACACTCACCGTTAAAGTTCAGGAGTAGTCCATGGAGTACTTTCTCAATCTGCCAGAGCAATTGTGGTTGGAATTGTGATGGGAAAGTCTCACTGAGATGAAGGCAGACTTTAGTTATGCTGTGGATATACAATGACATTAAGGATGAAAAGAAAATCATTTCAAGTAACAATACACAATGCAGCCATGTACATACTCCATAATTCTTACAAAACAACATGCTTTACCACATCATCACCAAGCAGAACTAGCTCATGCCTTCGTGAATATTATGGAGAGGTTTTATGAATGCTGGGAAAACATGAAGAGTGCAAACCGAAAACACAGTTTTGTGTTCGTTTTGTGTGCAGCTTCTGTTAACCAAATTGGCCACATAATGATGCATGCTTAAGCACCTGCTATACGCCTGTGGCTGCTTAGATAATGAACACAGCATAATAGGGAAAGGGCCTTCACTGGAGGGAGATATCTCGAGGGCCCCTCTCGATATATCCCTCGAGAGAGGATCATATTTTGTCCTGCTTTTACAAACTGGCCAGACCTCTGGCAACAGGGAGAAGTATCCACACATTACACCCACCCATATTATAGCCTGCTGATCAATTAACTGTCATGTAATCATTTATACTCCTGGGTGGACAGAGGTGGGAAGATTACAATAAAATCGGGCCATTTCAACTGTTACACTGGGGGAATTAACTGAACGCACCCACGACCTCTGGATTGCAACAAATAGTGTGCTGTCCATATTATTGAGAATGTATAGTCACCTAATTCAGCCTTATTAACTTTTTTGAGGGCTAATTGGCGTGTTTTTTTTGGTAAAAATGTTGAATTCAAATTCAGTGACCCGATGGTTAATAAACGCATGGAAAATACACATTGGTGTGTAGATTTTCACTCCCATATGAAATCAGTATCTGGTCAAGTCTTGAGCCAGGTTCATCATTGGAAGGAAATCCTTACCTGGAGATAGCAGGCTTGCTGCGTCGTGCCACCAGCCATGAGGAAGGCCACCCTTGCACTTTCCAACAATGGAGCTAAAACATTGAGAGCAGGAACCTCTCCTGCGAGCACTTGCAGCAGCTCAATCATCGCAACCGAGGAGTTCACGACGTCACCTGCGCTGAAGCCGTCATTCGCGACTAGGTGGAGAACTTGAAAGTACACACTTAGAATGCCTTCAGCCGTGTCCGCTGTAAGAGTCCCATTGTAAATCCGCTCTTCTCCAAACACCCTCAGCAGTGAAAGGACGGCCTTGATGAGCGCTACTTCACCATCGGTGGTTGAGTTACTCGTTGAGAGGGCGATGTTCAAGACACCACTGATACTCTTTAGAATGTTCAGTGTATTATTCAGGCTCATTCTGCTCTCCGCGCTTGCAAAGGGTATAATCTCAAATACGAGTTGTTCAATCTCACCGACTTTGGTCATTATTGATTCAGCCCCAGTGCTAAATGACAAGTTGTACATTGTTGATATTATTTTTCTCACCATCAATGTGTATGCATTTACTTCTGGAAAGTTGATGTCTGTGCTATTCAACAAGTTTGTAATTATTTGCAGTAATTCTGGCAAAGATACATTAGTGTTACTGCTCACATCAATTAGGTTTTGATGCACGGTTCTGAGAATGTTCACAATGTTCAACAATTCTACGCGATCTTGGACTGAGGAGGTGTTTAGCTTTTTTAGTGCAGTTATCAGTTTGGCATAGTCCTCATCAGATGATCCATTCAGGTTTGTTATTATCGTTGACGTTTGCATTAACAAATCGGCCACGTTTGTTATCAGCTGATTATTGGTGATATTTCCTACAGCTCTAAGGGTGCCAATAAGCAAGTGCTCAGTCACATTGAGCCAGTCTCGCTCGCTCGTTATCGACAACAGTTGTATGAAGTTTAAGTACGATGCCATCTGAGACTCCACATTGAAAGAGAAACTTCTCTGCAGCAATTCTATAATCCTGATTATTTCTTTGGCTCCGGTAAACGAATCCTGATTTGTCGTACTGTTAAAGTCGCTCAGCAAAGCAAACACATTTTTGATGAAGGCTATGATGTTTTCAGTCTGTGTATTATTATCAGGAAAGCCCAAGTCTTTCATAGCACTGAAAGCAACCATAATTGTGTCTATTGCTTTGATAGCATCATTGAAGTTGTGCATGGATGTGGTGTTGGAAAATAGTGTAAGAAAATTTGAAATTGAAACTAATATTGGGTCATCTTCAATTAGACAAACGCTCGTGTTTACGGTGCCAATGATGCTTTCGGAAAGGTTAGTCATACCACTGTCTAGCTAAGCAAAAATGGGCAAGGGAGATTCAAAGTCTCAGAAATTTTCAACAGAATCTTAGTCCACTCATTAATCCACTGCAGGTGACAATAAAACATCTCTGAGAGCTGTGGTAAACTGTCCGTGACATTTTTCTGGCTTTCATATAAAAGTGGCTGAAATATATTCAAAATATCTACGGCTATAAACGCTGCACAGGATGTGGTTTCATTCGAATGCATTGAACACGCTTTCTCTATATTCCCTGTCATGTCCGCTATTTTACAGCCAATGTCGAACATAAAATCCATGGGAGTTACCTGATTGGAAACATTCTGTTGCAGCAAATGTTGGATAACGGCCTTTGTAGAGCAATTGTGTCCGCCAAATTCATGCAAAGATGAGTTGCTTATCTCCAGCATGTGAAGTCTAACCAATTGGAGAAACTGTTCAGTTAGTGTGCTCACGTTCATGCCTTGTACGTCATAAACATGAGGGGGTAAGATGGCTTCCAAGAAGCTAAATATAGTTTCCATATTCGATGCATTATGTATGTTTGCTTTTGTAATTTCCTGAACAAGGTTTATTCCTTCAATTAGTTTAAAGATGGTTGATTGAATATCTTGCCAGTCATTGTTTACCAGTTCGTTGTAGAGTTTGTCTGTGAAATTAACGAGGGAAGTTATATTGACATTTGATAAGTTCTTTATCAGATGGTTCATGAGATTAAAGAAATCTTTAGCAACATTAAGGTCATCTGTTGCAGGAAATGTTTGCATAATCTGTATCAAATTATAGAATGTTGCATTCGCTATCTGTACCCATTCATTAAATGCCTCCTCACTCAAGGTTGATGAAACTGATGAATGATTTCTGATGAGCTGTAGTAAACTAAATGCTATTTTGGTGTCGTGGCCAAAAACATACTTAGATAATGCTGTGATGTCATCTTGAAGCTCTTGCATAGAAGTCACTGTCAGGAATGTTTGTACAAGTTTTAGAAGGTATGTAATATTCTCATTCAGTAGGCCTGAAGCCTGTATTTCAGCAAGTACATTGGTAATGACGTTGGATGTAAATGGTGTAAAAACACTTCCATAAAACGTTTGTGCATCAAACTTATTTGAACTGTTCATTGAAAGTGATTGTTCAATCAAATGCTGAAATGCATTGCGGAAAGTGTCAAATATTGCAAGGGTCAGGTTTTGAGTTTCATTTGTCAGTGACATATGTAACAAATTTGTAAATGCTATGAACACATTTTCACTGGAGTTTATGTCAATAGATTTCAATGCAGCATCTAAAATGGCCATACTGCTCTCATCAAGAAGTCCTAAAACTTTCATTTGAGACAGAATTTCAGCTACTACATTTGCATTCATGAGATTGACTAACAGTTTTTGAAACACATCTGAATTCGTGATGTTTTCCCATTCATCTGGAGAAAGTTTGGGTAGAATGACATGATCATGGATACTAAAGAGTGTCAAAAGAATGTTGAAAGTGAGGTTTTGAGATGGATCTGCAGGGCCTTGCTTTAACAAGTGTTTGAGCTGTAGGTAAATATCTTCTGAGGTGTTCAATCTGAGGAAAATCTGCACTGTGTCAAGGATGTTTGCACTTTGTTGATCAAGAAGTCCTGAAGATCGAATTTCACGAAAGATATCAGCAACGACATTTGCACTCATGAGATTGACTATGAGTTTTTGGAAAATATCTGGATCCAAGAGGTTTGCCCATTCTTCTGGCAAAAGTTTGGGTAGAATTACATGATCATAGATATTAAAGAGTGTCAGAAAAATGTTGAAAGTGAGGTTTTGAGATGGATCTGCAGGGCCTTGCTCTAACAAGTGTTTGAGCTGCAGGTAAATATCTTCTGAGGTGTTTAACTGAAGGAAAATCTGCACTGTGCCAAGGATGTTTGCACTTTGTTGATCGAGAAGTCCTGAAGATCGAATTTCACCAAGGATATCAGCAGCAACATTTGCACTCATGAGATTGACTATGAGTTTATGGAAAATATCTGGATTCGAGATGTTTGCCCATTCTTCTGGCGAAAGT
Organism: Lethenteron reissneri; assembly: GCF_015708825.2. Taxonomy (NCBI): domain Eukaryota; kingdom Metazoa; phylum Chordata; class Hyperoartia; order Petromyzontiformes; family Petromyzontidae; genus Lethenteron; species Lethenteron reissneri. The sequence goes on along the minus strand of NC_083798.1, from coordinate 1,933,473 downwards.
TTGGGTTGAATGACATGATCATGCATATTAACGAGTGCCAGAACAATGTTGAAAGTGATGATTTGAGATGGATCTGTAGAGCCTTGTTGTAACAGATGTTTGAGCTGCTGGTAAATATCTTCTGAGGTGTTTAACTGAAGGAAAATCTGCACTGTGCCAAGGATGTTTGCACTTTGTTGATCGAGAAGTCCTGAAGATCGAATTTCACCAAGAATATCAGCAGCAACATTTGCACTCATGAGATTGACTATGAGTTTTTGGAAAATATCTGGATTCGAGAGGTTTGCCCATTCTTCTGGCGAAAGTTTGGCTAGAATTACATGATCATAAATATTAAAGAGTGTCAGAAAAATGTTGAAAGTGAGGCTTTGGGATGGATCTGTAGAACCTTGCTTTAAAAGAGTTTAAGCTGCTGGTAAATATCTTCTGAGGTGTTTAACCGAAGGAAAGTCTGCACTGTGTCAAGGATGTTGGCACTTTCTTGATCAATAAATCCGGAAGATCGAATTTCACCAAGGATATCAGCAACTACATTTGCATTCATGAGATTGACTATGAGTTTTTGGAAAACATCTGGATTCGAGAGGTTTGCCCATTCTTCTGGCGAAAGTTTGGGTTGAATGACATGATAATGCAAATTAACGAGTGCCAGAACAATGTTGAAAGTGATGATTTGAGATGGATCTGTAGAACCTTGTTGTAACAGATGTTTGAGCTGCTGGTAAATATCTTCTGAGGTGTTTAACTGAAGGAAAATCTGCACTGTGCCAAGGATGTTTGCACTTTGTTGATCGAGAAGTCCTGAAGATCGAATTTCACCAAGGATATCAGCAGCAACATTTGCACTCATGAAATTGACTATGAGTTTTTGGAAAATATCTGGATTCGAGAGGTTTGCCCATTCTTCTGGCGAAAGTTTGGGTAAAATGACATGATCATAGATATTAAAGAGTGTCAGAAAAATGTTGAAAGTGAGGCTTTGAGATGAATCTGTAGACCCTTGCTCTAACATGTGTTTGAGCTGCAGGTAAATATCTTCTGTGGAGTTTAACTGAAGAAAAGTCTGCACTGTGTCAAGGATGTTTGCACTTTGTTGATCAAGAAGTCCTGAAGATCGAATTTCACCAAGGATATCAGCAGCAACATTTGGACTCATGAGATTGACTATGAGTTTTTGGAAAACATCTGGATTCGAGATGTTTGCCCATTCTTCTGGCGAAAGTTTGGGTAGAATGACATGATCATAGATATTAAAGAGTGTCAGAAAAATGTTGAAAGTGAGGCTTTGAGATGGATCTGCAGAGCCTTGCTGTAGCAGGAGTTTGAGCTGCTGGTAACCATCTTCGGATGTGTTTAACTGAAAGAAAGACTGCACTGTGTCAAGGATGCTTGCACTTTGTTGATCAATAAATCCTGAAGATCGAATTTCACCAAGGATATCAGCAACTACATTTGCATTCATGAGATTGACTATGAGTTTTTGGAAAACATCTGGATTCCAGAGGTTTGCCCATTCTTCTGGCGAGAGTTTGGTTATAATTACATGATCATAAATATTAAAGAGTGTCAGAAAAATGTTGAAAGTGAGGCTTTGAGATGGATCTGTAGAGCCTTGCTCTAACAAGTGTTTGAGCTGCTGATAAATATCTTCTGAGGTGTTTAACCGAAGGAAAGTCTGCACTATGTCAAGGATGCTGGCACTTTGTTGATCAATACATCCGGAAGATCGAATTTCACCAAGGATATCAGCAACTACATTTGCATTCATGAGATTGACTATGAGTTTTTGGAAAACATCTGGATTCGAGAGGTTTGCCCATTCTTCAGGCGAAAGTTTGGGTTGAATGACATGATAATGCATATTAACGAGTGCCAGAACAATGTTGAAAGTGATGATTTGAGATGGATCTGTAGAGCCTTGTTGTAACAGATGTTTGAGCTGCTGGTAAATATCTTCTGAGGTGTTTAACTGAAGGAAAATCTGCACTGTGCCAAGGATGTTTGCACTTTGTTGATCGAGAAGTCCTGAAGATCGAATTTCACCAAGGATATCAGCAGCAACATTTGCACTCATGAGATTGACTATAAGTTTTTGGAAAATATCTGGATTTGAGAGGTTTGCCAATTCTTCTGGCGCAAGTTTGGTTATAATTACATGATCATAAATATTAAAGAGTGTCAGAAAAATGTTGAAAGTGAGGCTTTGAGATGGATCTGTAGAGCCTTGTTGTAACAGATGTTTGAGCTGCTGGTAAATGTCTTCTGGGGAGTTTAACTGAAGGAAAATCTGCACTGTGCCAAGGATGTTTGCACTTTGTTGATCAAGAAGTCCTGAAGATCGAATTTCACCAAGGATATCAGCAGCAACATTTGCACTCATGAAATTGACTATGAGTTTTTGGAAAATATCTGGATTCGAGAGGTTTGCCCATTCTTCTGGCGAAAGCTTGGGTTGAATGACATGATCATAAATATTAAAGAGTGTCAGAAAAATGTTGAAAGTGAGGCTTTGAGATGGATCTGTAGAGCCTTGCTTTAACAGGAGTTTGAGCTGCTGGTAAATATCTTCTGAGGTGTTTAACCGAAGGAAAGTCTGCACTGTGTCAAGGATGTTGGCACTTTGTTGATCAATAAATCCGGAAGATTTAATTTCACCAAGGATATCAGCAACTACATTTGCATTCATGAGATTGACTATGAGTTTTTGGAAAACATCTGGATTCGAGAGGTTTGCCCATTCTTCTGGAGAAAGCTTTGGTTGAATGACATGATAATGCATATTAACGAGTGCTAGAACAATGTTGAAAGTGATGATTTGAGATGGATCTGTAGAGCCTTGTTGTAACAGATGTTTGAGCTGCTGGTAAATATCTTCTGAGGTGTTTAACTGAAGGAAAATCTGCACTGTGCCAAGGATGTTTGCACTTTGTTGATCGAGAAGTCCTGAAGATCGAATTTCACCAAGGATATCAGCAGCAATATTTGCACTCATAAGATTGACTATGAGTTTTTGGAAAATATCTGGATTCGAGAGGTTTGCCCATTCTTCTGGCGAAAGTTTGGGTAGAATTACATGATCATAGATATTAAAGAGTGTCAGAAAAATGTTGAAAGTGAGGCTTTGAGATGGATCTGTAGGCCCTTGCTGTAACATGTGTTTGAGCTGCTGATAAATCTCTTCTGAGGTGTTTAACTGAAGAATAGTCTGCACTGTGTCAAGGATGTTTGCACTTTGTTGATCAAGAAGTCCTGAAGATCGAATTTCACCAAGGATATCAGTAACGACATTTGCACTCATGAGATTGAGTATGAGTTTTTGGAAAACATCTGGATTCGAGATGTTTGCCCATTCTTCTGGAGAAAGATTGGGTAGAATTACATGCTCGTGGATATTAAAAAGCGTCAGAAGAATGTTGAACGTGAGGTTTTGAGATGGATCTGTAGAGTCCTTGTTGTAACAGATATTTGAGTTGCTGGTAAATATCTTCTGAGGTGTTTAACCTGAGGAAAGTCTGCACTGTGTCAAGGATGTTTGTACTTTGTTGATCAAGAAGTCCTGAAGATAGAATTTCACCAAGGATATGAGGAACTTACATTTGCATTTATGAGATTGACTATGAGTTTTTGGAAAACATCTGGATTCGAGAGGTTTGCCCATTCTTCTGGAGAAAGATTGGGTAGAATTACATGCTCGTGGATATTAAAAAGCGTCAGAAGAATGTTGAATGTGAGGTTTTGAGATGGATCTGTAGAGCCTAATTGTAACAGGTGTTTGAGCTGGCGGTAAATGTCTTCTGAGGTGTTTAAACTGTGGAAATGCTGCACTGTGTCAAGGATGTTGGCACTTTGTTCATCAAGAAGTCCTGAAGATATAATTTCACCAAGGATATCAGGAAATACTTTTGAATTCATGATATTGACTATCAGCTTTTGGAAAACTTCTGGATTCGAAAGATTTGCCCATTCTTCTGGCGAAAGTTTGGGTAGAATGACATGCTCGTGGATTTTAAAGAGGGTCATAAGAATGTTGAACGTGAGGTTTTGAGATGGATCTGTAGAACCTTGCTGTAACAGATGTTTGAGCTGCACGTAAATATCTTCTGAGGTGTTAAATTTGAGGGAAGTTAATATCAAATTGACTATCTTTGCATTTCGCTCATCAAGGAACCCAGATATCTCTATCTCATTAAGAATATCAGACAAATTGTCTACTTTCAATAGATTTAAAACTATATTCCTAAAAATATCTTTACTTGAAATATTCCCTAATTCGCCTACATAAATTCTTGGCGTAACAACATGATCAAATACGTTAAGCATCAGTCGTGCAATATTCGTAGTCAAGTTGTATGACTCAACAAATTCCCCTCGATGCAAATGATTCAGCTGCCAATAAAGATATTCGGTGGTATTTTTCTTTAACAGGTTCCGTATGATATTGAGAATATACGAACTCTGTTCATCCAAAATTCCTGAAATCTTCATCTTTGTGAGAAAATCATCAAGGGTGTCCACTTTAAAGAGAGACTGCACTGTTTGGAAGATAACAGCGGTGTCTGAATCCAATAGGCCTGAGTGCTGGAGCTCGGTCATGAAACTAGAAATAGCCTTTGACATGATTTCATGTTTTAGCAGCCATGTCTGGTTATTTTCTATTCTCATGAGGTTTTTCCAATCATCTTTTGTTGTCATGTTAGCAATTACCTGCACAAGTATTTTCATTGTATTTAGATGCCTTATATTGTCAGCCATTGTTTTACTGTTATTTCTGAGACCCTCAATTAATGGTATCATCCCATCAACAATTTCTGTAGCATTGAAATAAGTTTCATCAAAATTTTGCTTTTCAATAACTTTGAAGAAGTGAAGCACAACGGTTCCGATGTCAAGTGGAAACGTTGTGAGGAACATGTCCATCACCTCCTTTACAATGACATCTGAGGAATTTGAACTTCCCATATTCATAGCAAATTCTTTTATGTCCAGGCATAGACTAAAAACGTTGTGCAACATTTCTGCTTCAATGCTATTGTTCAAAATTTGCATTGTGTCCAGCAAGTTGGATAGATGTTTTAAACTGTCTAACATTAGCCCGTTTTCAAAAGTCATATTACCAGAATTAAAGATTTGGCCAATTGCTTCCTCAAACACAGTAATTGACTGTAGTAGACGTTCAACTTCCACACTTGAGTGTTCTGGTGTTAAATGTTGAAGTTGTCTGATTATCGCTTCCAGAGATCTGGATGTGGAGACAATGAACAACAATGGATTTCCAAATGACATGTTCATTTCTTTTAATGATCCAATTGTTTTCGCCACCTCTTCTAAAAGCATGTAATGATTCTCGACAGTAAAGTTCTTCATGGCACTCGCAATATGAGGATGGGCAATTTCTAAAGCATGGACAAAAGAGTTTATATTCCTAATAAAGTTTAGTTTTTTCAATGGTTGAGATGCATTCGAACTTACTAGTAGTTGTCCCAAGTCTGCGAATAACTGTTTTGCTGAAAAGTTACCATCATCTCTGACACTGTTGTAAATGAAAACAATAAATTCTTGAATTTCTGTTGTAAAATTATTGATGTTCAAGTTATTTGAATACCAGTTCAAATCTGTTGGAAAAGGATAGGCTGTGGTGTTACTCCAGTTTTCTTGCATTGTCAGCATGTTAATGAAATAGGTGAACATTGAGAGGTTTGGCTTCGGATGAATGCTGAGATTTTCCATTAAAGTATTTAGTGCCTCAAGGGTACTGTTAGCTATCAACAGCAGATCGGTTTCATGAATATCAATGGATCCAAGTTGCATCAAGAAATCGAGGACCTTTTGAAAGTCTGACATTGCATTTTCTAAGAATTTGTCATTTACAGGCACATTTGCTGTTTTAATAAAGTAAACAATATCCGTCATTATGTCCACCAGTGTTTCAGATTTAAAGGTGTGTGGGCACTGTAGATCACTGATGTAGTTCAGTGTCAGGATAAGACTTACAGCCAGTGGGTTACTATGATCATCGCAGATGTCAAGTTGAGTCTCGGCAATGTGGTCTAGAAGCCTCATGGTCTTTGCATTGAGATCAACCAAAAGTGAGTTTGAAAAATCGAAAACTTGAGCCATTTTTAGAAGCACCACAGTCCATTCTTGCATTTGTCTCAAATTACACGAGAAGATGTATGCCAATTCTTGGAACTTATCTTCTGGGAAAACTATTTGATTAGGAAAAGAAATTAACTCTGAAAAGTCCGTCACAATTTCTGCTGCAAGGGTAGCAGCACAGTACACAATGTTGCGCGATGGAAGTGAACAGTCAGCATTGAGTTCTTCTTCTGATACATTGCATTTAGCTGTATTTAATAAACCCATTGCTGTTGGCACCATTTTCAGATTTGTTGATAAGATTTGGTCAATAATAGCCAGAACTGTACACTGAGTGTCCACCATATTTGGTACCGAGTAGTTTTGTTCGATCATAAACATACCGACCAGTCGGACAACTTTACTTCCAAGATGAATGGACTTTTCCTCAACAAGTGGATCAGTGAAAAATGTTAGAGTGGATTGTGAATAGCTGAAAATGCTCTGTATCTCAGCCATGCCAAACACATCGCGAGAAGAAAGTTGATGAATGAGCTGAATTCCTTCTATGGCTTTCATTAGAATATCTGTCAGGTTATTAAGTCCATGAAATTCAAAAATGGAGCCAAGTTCTTCAGTGAATGATGTGGAGATGTTATAGGAAACGAAAGTATCAAGCTGACTTTGCAACTGCAGGAAGTGACCCATGATGCTGAGTGCAGAGGTCAAACTGGACAGAGTCTGTGTGTCGTTCAATGTTACCACCTGTGAAAGGAAGTCTGCAAAATAGAACGTTGAATTCTGGAGCCAATAAACCAGCTTGTCTACATCCTGAATGGCTATCATGGTTTCAGCACTGTGCAGCAAGTTAAGTATTGCTCCCGTTTGCTGCAGAGACAACAGTCCGTTTTCAGGTAATATATCTCCGACAATGATCTTCAAAAACTGAAAAATCACGGAGATATTCTGAAGATTCCTTGGGTACATTATGATTGCCATTATTTCATGAGTTTGTCTGTTGATGGGAAGTGATGCGTTGGATCCATGGTTCATTTGCAGCAGCAATTCTGTCAGTCGAGCGGCAGTAACTAGTATTTCAAATTGATGCATTGCTGGCTCAACGATGACGTTGTAGATGTTTTCAACATACATCCCAATTGTCATCATGATAGCTTGAATTTCCAATATGTCAACTGCAGTAATTCCACGTGAGCCAAAAGTTCTCCAAAAGTCTTCCAAAGTGTAAGTCGATATGTCTGTCATGTTGGTAATTAGATGGAAAACTATGTTCAGCTTGTCATAAAGGGGTGTACCATCTGCATTGGCCTCTGAAACCGACTCCATTAAAGGCCCTATTGAGCGAAGCAGAGACTGAACTGCTCTGACTTCATTCTCAATTGGAATCAATGTGTCCATGTTAGCCACCACATACACGATGAATGCTTTAAATACGTTAAGCTGGGTATGCGCACTGCCATAATCAACCACAGAGAGATCTTGAATCCAAATGTCTGATAGGGAGTTGAGTATGTGAAAAACCTCCTTTGCTGCTGGGTCAATGTGCAGATGCTCTAGAAACACTCCACACTGGTCCATTATCCCTGATATAGACCTCAGAGTCAACAGTAACGAATCATTGTGCAATGAAGCCTGAAGATCCTGCAAATGATGGAGAAGGCTTTCAATATTCTGCAGAACGTCAAGAAGTGTGCTACTGTTTGCGATTTCCAGAAATATGCCAATATCTCTTATTGTAATGTCTGAGTTGTTGGTGAACAGAGCATCTGGTGTGCTGTTTTCAGCAGTCACCATATCTACCAGAAAAAGCAAGCTTGAAAATGAAGGGATTGATTGGAAATGTTCAGATGTATTTAAAATGTAGCCAATTTCCATCAGTAATTGTGCTGATAGTTCTAAGAAAGTGTTCAGACTCTCGTTAGACATCCTTGCCTCAGACACCATGAGTTTTACTTTGCTTGCATCGGATTTGAGTGCCTGCAGTGTGTCATTGTCTGTTTTTTTTAGAAAGTCTGATAGTTGTTTTATGAGCTGGTAATTTTCCTTGTAAAACGATATGAAAAAATCCATAGGCATATCTCTGTTCTGTATGAAAGCTTGCAGAGCATCTGTGTAGTGGAGAATTAGGGACGTCATGTTTTTGAATTCTTCAGATATCTTGTCTGGCATCAGATTACTCAATTGTTCAGCCACAAACATTCCAAGCTCGGTTAAGTTGTTTTCACAGACACTTGCGGATGTTGGCATTAACGGATTGGATTTTGTCACGATGTGTCTTAAGTTGTGCACCAATGAAATAATGGCCTCGAGTGATGTACTAATGGCTTCTTCAGATGTAGCATTATCCAACAATTTTGCTGCTGTATTCGAAGCCTTCATTATGAATGGCATGAATTCTCTTAGGTCAGGGAAACTTTGCAAGTAGGCACTGATTTCACTGCTCAACCCATTTACAAGACTATGCATTGTGTTGTTTGTGTTATTCAAATTAAAGTAATTTGGTTCAAAAACAAATGTAAGCACCTTTATGAATGTGACAATCGCATCTGTTGCACCTGGAGGTATAAAATTTGATCGTGTGATCTGTTTTAGTGAATACTCTATGACAGACATCCACTTGACATCAACAGTGTCTGGTTGATCAGTCATCTCAGCGACGCTCAGCAAGACTTTTAGCATGCCAATAGAAAAACTGACAGGATCGCTTTCATTAGGGTACGTAGGTTGCCACTGATCCAACAGAAGCCTCAGATGTGTAAAAAGATCTTGGGTGGTATTTGCTGTTATCAGGCCTTGCAACGTGTGGAGCATTCCTGTCACGTCTGGATTGAGGAGCCCTGCATTTTCAATCTCAGACATTATTTCAGCAAAAACACCTGGAGATAGGAGAGTCGAAATCAGCTTCTCAAAATGTCCTGGGACAAAAAGAGCTGTCCAATCGTCTACTGGAAATTGTGGAATGATGTGTTTCTGATAAATGTTGTACAGGACATGTAAGACACTTACGGTCAAGTTTCCATATGTATCTGGCTGACCATGAGAAAGCACGTAATTTAGCTGTGAAAAAAGTTGCTGGCTGTTGTTCAAATTCAGGAACGTTTGTGCGATACGGATTATTTCTGCAGTCTGTGCATCAAGAAAATCTGAGGATTCAATCTCGGCAAGTGTGTCAGCAAGAACTTTTGGGGACATGAGTTGCAAAATCAGCTTTTGAAATGTGTCCGGTTGGAAAATACCTATCCAGTCATTTTCAGGAAATGCTGGTATAATTTGTTCCTGGTATAATTTAAACAGGACACGCACGATTTTGATAGACAAATCACGCACTTCATCTGGTTGAGCTTGATGTAACAGGACCATCACATGTGATAGGATTTGCTGGGTGCTGTTCATCATGAGGAATGTTTGAGCAATATTTAGGTTTTCTGTAACTTGCCTATCTACAAGATGTGATGATTGAATTTCTGATAAAATCCTTGCTACAACTTTGGGGTTCATGAAGTTCATCATCAACTGTTGGGATATTTCTGGTTGAAGAATAGTGGCCCAATCATGTGCAGGTAATACAGGCACTATTATGTTTTCAAACACATTCATCAGGAACTCCATTACTCGTCGGCTGCTATTTTGAGCACTGTCTTGTGGCACCCAAGAGAGAAGCTGTTTGATCTCAGCAAGAAGCTGCTCAGAATTGTTAACTTTGAGAAAAGTCTGAACAGTGTTAAGGATATCTGCAGTTTGATTGTCAAGCAATCCTGAGGCCTGGATCTCTGTGAGGACACCGTACACGAGTGGTAAAATAGCATTGTCAATGCCGGTTGTGTTCGCAACCTCAATTACGTGATTTAAAATATCTAACTCTTTAGTGACATTGATCCTGTTAAGAATAGCAGAGACATCATCGTAAAGTTGGCGATCTACTGGGGGAGAATTCTGCGACCACAGCCGAATGTTATTGTACAACAAGGCAATTGCGTGCGTCACACTTTTGTCGTGTAAAATGCCCTGAATGAGGTTTGCTGTAGCCGAGGTGGTTGAATTGGATTGTTGAAAACTGGCAATGAGGCTACTTAGGTTCTTGTCTGAGCAGAACATGGTGTTCAGAGCGTCGCGGTCAACATTGACGATGTTCAATTGATTTAAGAGGTCCATAGATGCGTGGAGTGCTCTGAAAGAGAACGTATAGTTTAAGATGTTTCGTTACAATGTTGCATTACAGTATGTGATGCGATTGTTGCACAGTGTACACACATTCTAGCACTTTTGCTTTAATTCGCAGCAAGTGAATGTAGTGTGATTTGATGTTCCACGTCACAGTATTATCACATAGGAAGCCAGGACAAGGCAGAAGGACCAGGCATCTGGTGGCCAGTTCAAGCCTCGTCCATGGGCCAAAGCAGAAATTGGTACCACCTGAAGTGGCAAAACTGTCATTTTAAGATTGCATGCTATGATAACCCACTCACTTCAAATTATTATCACGTGATACCGCTGTTATTGGCCGCGTACAGAAATTGGAACCGTGAAAGTTGTGCCACTTCAGGTGGTACCAACAAGTAAAATATAATCAGCACCCCGCCGACACAAGTGACATTTATTCCAGCCTAAAAGGCACGGGTACATTTTTTGTCACATTTTTTTCTGGCTGTTGAATTGCGTCTTTCGTCACAACAATTGCGCGATTGTAATATTGGCAAGACGAGTGAGTGACGTTGAGCGTGTACCTTGGTATGAGCTCGTCGTTGGTCATGGCGTTGTTTTTGAACACGATCATCTCGCTGATGAGGCCCCTCCACGGCACGGGAGCGTTCGCCCACAGCGTTACATTTGGGACGGAGAAAATATCTGTTGGGCAATAAACAGACGGCCGCATTTTGATTCCGGCACATTTATACAACACGTACGCAGCGACCACCACATCACCCGCATCGCGTCAAAATGCGTTCACACTTCTTATGAATTGCGGCGCATCGCATTTTTTGTTGCTTTTCCATAAGTGACTTTAGTCATTTGTGTGATATTTATTCAATGTGATACAATGTATACAGTGCTAGAGCCTGTTAGTTGTTTTATTATATGTAACACATAGCCTTATTAACCTGTGTGGGCACGATAGTTTCCCTATGCCATTACATATGCAATGCTATTAACGATCAAGATTCCTGCAGAAATCTCCCAGCTCTCCTGCTATACCCAAGTGCAAGCAGACAGGCCAGGATTCCAATTCATTTCACGAACATTTTAGCACATTGCATGTTACGGAACAAATACAGCTCTCCATTATAAGCACAGGCATTCATTAACTTTGTAAAATTGGGAATACGTCAAATGTAACACAGCTAAGACACAGCTCTGCAGAGGTTAAAGCCATAACTAACATGTAGCATGTCGGCAATTCTCTGGGCGTGCCCTGCGGAAATGTGTTATGAAACAATGTTTTGTTGCTTATAATGTGCATCTTCTGCGATATTATAGTATCACAGTTTGTAGTATTGGCGGCTGCAAAAAATAATAACCTGGGGTTATTCAGAATAATGACTCAGCATTCGTGGGGAAATTAAAAGCCAGATCAGCATGGGGAAATCAGCAGGAAAAGCTGCTTCTCGATGAAGGGAATGTTGACCTCTTCCATACTGGCCAGATGCCTTGACAGAGTTGAAAGTACCCATGCTTACTCCACCACAATCGACCTGAAGATCGACTAACTGTGGTGAAACAATTCCCACTGCAGGGTGGACAGAGGGCAAGACATTACAAAACGTGCTCCATTATTTAAACTGCAGCGCTGGGAAACCGAACTGCCAACCATCGCACCACGGCAGTAGCCCATACATATACAGATATATTTTTCGAAACATTAATAACACATTATAACGCTTGCCTTCGCATTTGCTCGTAAAGCTGGTGGTATTTTGCTGGTTTATTGTGGAGATGATCCAATGCAAGCCATTGACAAGCTGGTCCATGCTGGGCCATCCCAGTGTCTGCTGCACCGTCATGCCCACAACATCGGTGACGTCCAACATCCTGCAGACAATCGAGAGGTACGACGGGAAGCAATGTTGTAGATTTAATAAAAAAATTAAACATACAGAGTGAAATCCATGATAATCTTTCAGTACGTGATGTAATTCAATTCGTCAGTCAGGAAGCGAGTTGCTGCGCTATATATATATTGTTAGACATCCAAAAGTACATGAGCTTTTATACAAAGTTTTCAAGACAAAATTATTCATTGAACTGCAAATGCCAACTCGTTCACAACAAATTTTTCATCACCACTGATAAATAAACGACTCCATTACCAGATAATTGTGGCATTCATATGAAAATTGATTTCCATCTATTTCATTTACTCATACACTCAGTAACTTAAAGGTGCTCCACGTCTCCACGGCCTACATGGTAAAGGTGCAGCCCTGCAATAACTTGTGCATGCCAGTGCAAGTACCCACACTTTACCCCACCACTGCGGTATACCCCTCCGCAGTATGCTGCTGTGGAGTGCGAGGCTAGTGGATTCAAACAAACTTACACCATTGTTTCACTTGCCATGTCAGGAGTCCAAATTAAACCGGCGTCCTCTGGTTTGCAAGTTCGGTCCCAAAACACAACGTCATCATCCCCAATGTTTACAATACCAGCTACAGAAAGCGACTCCCACTACTCCTACCAACTGTGCAAGTAACGAGTGTAAAATTGTTGAAATCTACTGTTTTTTAAAGCCTGACGGTTATGGTTTATTGCGATTTATATTTCCACGATATATGAGCGTGTTGAAACGGCCCATCTTGGGGCTGTTAGATGCAGTCTGATGTCCATGGGCACCACCAGCATTCAGTTGCACATTTTTACGGGCGCATGCTGTTCGCATTTCTTTAAAATCTTTCTGGTATATCGCAACTGAATGTGCTTTTGGCATTAAGTCACGAGACAGAATAATGTTGGTAATCTCACACTCGAGTCTGCCCCGTGTCAGAGATTGGCAGAGATTTGTCACGCGACTTTTTCCTGAAAAATCCTTCAAGTGGCCTATTAATCCTTGACATGGGGCCCATTGTAGAATCATTGTAACAAATATGGCGACTTGCTTACTATAATAAACCCAAGTTACTGAAAGGAGGAACACCCCTCACTGACCTGCCCATGGGGTCACATTCCCATGTGCCATCCATGCAGCTTTCATAAAACACTTTACACGCACATCCATTGTATTTGAAATGCGCATTCAGCAAGCGAGCAGACGCAATTTGTGGAAGGTTGCTTTCTGTAGCGTTCTCCTGCACTCCAAAGAATGCCGCATATCATATTATTCAAGAGCATTTCATTTATTATCCAAAATTAAAAGACTTTACTGTTGGAAAAGTTCATTGTAATTTTATAAGATGCTGAGGGCATCTCAGCATCTTATAAAAGACTTTCCATTGCTGTGGAGTCAATTTACAAATGTCATTCTCGAGATGTGTGCAGTAACATAGCGACTTTATCGCAGGCACACAGTTCAAATTGTGGTGTAGAAAATGGCAATAACATTACAATAAAACTGCTAACTACGGTTGTCCTAAGTGCCATGACCTTGGGTTGCGTGGTTTATTTGCACGTATTGACTCAAGTGCTGCACTCTAATTGTCTCTCTCTTCATCTCCCATCGTCCCTCTGTCATTCACCCCACTTTCTTGCCTCCCAACAACGATAGTTTTCCTCCTCGGCTTTAAGCATTCAACTTAAATATTATTTCATCCTTCCATGTCAGCGTGGGAGACTGCTTCTATTTCCACTTAATCAAATGCCTAAACATGGTCGATAAAAGCTTGGCATAATGGTATTTCACGTAAATGTATCTTTCCTATACATTTTTTGACGGTGTGTATGTTATAAATGGTGGAATAACCTTTACTAAATCCGGGTTTCTAATGTGGTTGACTATCATGATGATTTCACGTGGACAATGAATTCAGTTATAAGTGATTTAGCCATTCAGTTGCTTTTTCTAGGAGTTGGTGAATTATAAGAACTTAATAAATAAAGATGCGTAGAAAGTTGGGTTCAGGATAAATATGAACAAAACAAACATCATGGACAACAAGTTTGCTAAACGATTGCATATATCTGTGTGGGGGAACACAATTGTATACACAGCACAATTTGTATATCTGGGTGAGAGCTATTAAAGGTCGACCAGAATCAAAGTAATGAAACAAAGAAGAGGATGAGAACAGGTCGGAGTTCTTTAGGAAATATGAACTTTATACTTGAAGGTAAAATACCAATATGCTTCAACAATTCAACAAGGTTTTTGTTTGTTAAATTTGTGTGTACTACCTGCCATAACATACGGTACAGAAACATGGTCACGATGACAAAAACGTAAAAGTGTGCATAGAAGCGTGGAGACATGCATTCTTGGAATTACACTGAGAGACAGAAAAAAGAACAGATGCAGGTGAATGACATCAAACTGTGGGCTTGGGCAGGCCCAGAAGAAGAGGTGGTGCCTGATGGTCAAGAGCCATTACGGGGCACATTCGAGAGGACATCCACCGAGGAGATGGAGCGATGAAATCAGCCCATGTGCAGGTGCTGGATTAATTATTATTAGATCTAAGATCATGCGAGGTTGTGACTTGGATGATGAATAAAGTATAGGATACAATAAATAATGTATGAATTACAATTTCAGTCACACTTGTAGTTCTTGGTGTGTTTATCGTATATCTGATACGAAAGGGACCTACCGATGTGACAGTAGACATGTGGCAATGCACGTGATTGGTTTCATAAATATATTACACGTGTATTTTTCAAAGAACCTTTATGACCAATCACAGCATATCAATAAAACCTTAAGGGCCCTCGGAGAAACTTTCCCATGGTACTTGGCAATAAGGCGTCTTATTGCATCAATCGTGCGGAAATGGTGATTGCTCAACGAATGCAAAAAGCTGCCACATACAAGGCAGATCGTTTGTGCCAATGCAACAGAACGATTGTTGTCAAGAATCTCCCCCCTTCGTTCGTACGGCGTACGAGTCGGCTTGTTCCACTAGAATATGAATGTGTTGGGCAGTCGTGGGTTGTCAATAATGAATCATTGTGTTGAACCTGTCACGTGAAATTCCGTTGCCAGTCTAATGCATGAGTCATCACTGTTTGACAGACGCAGCGACGTTATTGCTGCCTAAAGTGCACCTTTAGGCCATGAACCCAGTTCAGTCTTTACTCGCACAACTTTTTTTCTCGACTGATATATTCTTACGCAAGTTTTGGATCACACATAAAACCACCAATATTGTATAATTATCGTTAAAATTATGATCCCTTTGGCATGTTGCTCATTGTGTGCTTGTCTTTTTCATTTCTCTATATTTTTAACCTCTACCCGATGTTACTGAACATTTATGATGTGATATAAGGATGTGAAGCTTTCGTGACTGCAATGATTCATATTCTTAGGTTTTTTTCGGTAAAGTCACGTAAGGTAAAAAATTTAAATTAATAAAAGTAAAATAAAAAAAATAAAAAAAATACAAATGTATTTTTCTTTTATTTTCCTTTTATTAATTTTAATTTCAATTTTTAACCTACGTGACTTTACCGAAAAAACCTAAGAATATATAAGGATGTATTATTGTCATTTATGCATTTCTTTTAAAGAGGAAAATATTTTCCAAATAACTATTTTCATATTAAAAAGTTGGCTATCTGAACCGATTAAACAGAAAGAACAGGATCTACAACAACACATACCACCATCAATTATTACCACACAATTCTATACAATTATCGTTAGCATAAGGATACATTTTAATCAATGCATTTGTAGTGTTCAACAGGGAGGCACACACTCTGGACTGGGAGGCAACACTTTTACAACTTCCCTAGCGGGTAACACTGAACGTAACTCGGGTTCTATAGCAGGCGATGTGGCTCACGAAGTGAGTAGCGAGTTCACTTCGAGACGAAGACCCAGAGACGACGAGACGCGGGACCCCGACTTGACTCCACAGACGAGCCAAGAACTGATAATTGGTTCTTTACCCTTCTATCTGTCAACAAAACTGACACCTTTTTACAAGGAGTCATGTTTGCATAGACCGCAATACCTGCAGTCATAATACAAACAAAAGACATAACTCTGATGATTGTATTATGACTGCAGGTATTGCAGTCTATGCAAACATGATTCCTTGTAAAAAGGTGTCAGTTTTGTTGCCATGGTAAAAAACTAATTATCATATTTTTACTGGCAAATGAGGTTCCCATAGTGTGAGCCAAGAGCTCTCTCGCGACTGCCCCGTGATGCTCCTGGGCGTGGCCTCGCTCCGCCTTTGGCCACGCCCCTTTCGAGACCTTTCCCGAAGGATCGTGAGCGAGCATCACGTGCCCCACTCAGGCCACCACGACCTCCCCTCTCTCTCAGGCCATCACCGGGACTATGCCCCCCGGGGCTGGCTGACATGCCGCACTTACTCTGGTGCTGGAGAGAGGCTCCAGACGCACAGTTGCACTACGCGAACACCCGAGTGACACCATTTACGTCACTACACATTTACGGATCATTATACCCTTAATAAACACCATATATCATGATTGTAATAATCACCATATACGAGGTCAAAATATAACGGGTGGTTTTACTTTGTAGCTTTTGCATTACTTACTTGCTACCTGTTGTATATGGAACATGTTTTTTTTCCACTATTTAAACAGATGGGAAGGTACAATAACGAAAAAAACCCACTGGCTTCTTTGCAAAACATCTCTTATGGGCATATACATTCAAATAACTCACAGGTTGATGAGTAGGTGTTCCAAAAAGGAGTCCAGCAGTGCCGTGCTGCTGGGTGGTGATGGCATCACACCAAACACTTGCTGCAGGAAGCTGTAGAATTTCGCCTGGGCGTCCACATTCTCTCCGGCAGCATCCACCACGCTCTGCCAGTTTGCGTACAGCTCGGAGACCCTTGGCGGCTGTCCGCTGGGTGCCACTTGGCTCCCGTTCACCAGGATCGCCAGCGTGGTGCTCTGGGAGACGCGCGCGGACAGGCAAAGGATTATATTTATCAGTGCCGGATAATAGGTCCGAAGTTGCGTGTACCTTCAACACTTTTATCGAAGTGTTGTGCATTTACTGGTGACGTGTTTCTTTTGCGACAGGGATATGTCTGGTGTAAAAGGTACAGGGAAAAATGCAGGAGCATATATGATAGTTTCGATATATATACAGAACAATACAATTGATAGTATATTGCTTCTAAGTACAAATTAAGCTCAATATACTGCAATAAAAATGCATGATATATGCACATGGTGTCTTGTTTATAATATACGATATTATATTATGTAAATTTGCATATTATTTGTACGATAACCTATGACTTGTAATTAATTTTGATTTAAATTAGTGTATTTGGTAAAATAAATACCCTAACATGTTACGCGAATTACTTCTCTGCACTTAAATTCCTTCTCTGCACTTAAAGCCCCATGACATGGGTTGCAGATCGTAAACAGATTGTCAGAATTCCTTCTACATGACAAATCTGTTCAGTTGTTGTTGACATGGGCTGCCAGCAGTATATCATGGGGGGGAGGGAGGTGCTTTAACAATGGTCGAAGAATGCTACACGGTTGTGAATGCCACCGCACTCGTATTTCAAGCAGGGGTGCCCTTGACAATTAGGCTTGAGCCTTAGCGCAGCTTTTTACAAAGTATAATAAATGCGCGCGTGTGTGACAACTGCGGAGTTGGTGGCACGTCGCTGGCGTTGCACGTACAGCCCGCTGCAGAGCCTCGTAGTGACCGAGCGCCGCTGTCAAGTTGCCGAGGGACCCGCTCGTGTTCGCTTGACACACGGCAGAGAGCACGGTCTGGCGGTCGGTCAGGATGTCCGCGGGCAGCATGTCCCACAGCACCATCAGGTCCATGCAACTCAGCGACCGATTTTGCTGCAGTTTCTGCAGATGCGGGCAAAACCACAAGATCGCGACGGGTTGGTGCAGGGTTGGTGCAGGCGTCCAATGGAGAGCGAGATGGCAGCAGTCTCCACGTTCAGCGAGAAATCACGACTCACATCGATCAGCGGTCTCCCGGTCTCCATAGCAACAACTCAAGGCTTCCAAAACAGGGTTGTTCTTTTTGTGAGAATCAAAATACACGGCTGCTCTAATGACAAGTACCTGCCGCTGCTGCTGAAATTGAAGCACGTTGTGAGTTATGTGTCTTGGTGATAATTAATGTCACTGAACACTTAAGTGGTCATAAGATCCTTCTGTACATCATCAGTATTTAACCTCAGGGTACCTGGCTCAAATTGCCACGGGGATAATGCTACCTGTCAACAATATGACGTCTACGTGGTGGATTGACAAATCAGACCCAATAAACCTGTCCTGTATACCAGAGTACCCGAGGCACGCATGTCAGAAGGCTCCAAGGCTGAAGGGATGTGCAGAAAGACAAACTTGAGTTGTATATGTGGCGCGGGAGAGATATGGATGTGCAGGAGGCGTATCGTCTACTTATTTCATGTGCTACTCCACAACGACGCTCATGATTAGTTTGCACTTATCAAGTAAGCACGAGAATACTCAAGCCTGTGACACCAAGTGCACTTGGCCTGTGGTGCAATAGCTACTGCTAGTGTCCGTGCACTTTGCTTGCCATGTGTATAGATGAAATACACCCTGGCCCAACACTTAAAATATGAGCAACTTACAAAAAGAATACATACTAACTTTGAAATCTGATTAAGAGAACACAGCATGGAATAATAAAAACACATATATAATAATTGTACGTCATAAAGGTTCCTGGGTTAGATCGTGTAAGTATAAATGTGTCGTAACCCTCCACCACCCGACACAGCCAGTGAGGTTTGTCACGTGAACAACGCGACGATTAGTTTACTGCTTCAGCCCACCGGTGTGTTGGAGAATAAAATCCACAACATTTACAATTTGTAGTCACTCATTATATATGACAGCTACTGCCAAACCGCCTTCTAGTGTCTTAATGAGGGTTTGAAAATGTTCACGAATATAAACGTGATTTTATGTCGGTTCAAAAATGTTAATTTGTTAACTTTATTTAAACCCTCACTCTCTATGCCCCAAAGTCCACTACCCAAAATACAACAACATCCATTTACATATATGATATGTAACATGGCATATATAATTGTGGCACGTGTGTGTGTGTGTCTTTGTGCTCGAGTAAAGCAGATAACATGCAGGACTCTAGTTATAAATGCAGTGTTCATGGTTAACGTGGTGAGCTTCTTTGAGTTGTTTTAGCAGTCAATGTGAATGGTAATGCGTGGCCGCAGATATTCCTCTATCCTTGATCATAAAGCAATGACTCTATGGAGAGTCCATGGCCAGCCACTTTATTCAAATGTAGAATTAACTTAATGACTGAAATGTCTGGATTACAAATGTGACCAATCGCTTGGCTGTGAGTGGATAGCTTGCACACAGATTAAACGCTTTGAAGTTAATGTCAATGCATTACAGGTGAGTAAAACACACCTGTATTGCACGAGCTATCAGCACAAGCAATATGTTTGATATTGATATATGATGACATCATTAGAACTATATTCTGGTTGTGCGCAAACACGTGTGAATTGGATATGCTAATGAGGTCATGATAATAATAAACAATTCATCGAGGGATCTCGTGTAGGCCTGCAGAACAAACAGGTAAAGTGTTTAGAGAAGACCAAAGCATGGCGAGTGACACGCCTTGTCTCACCTGCTTCACTTCAGTGACGAAGACGTCAACGTCGGCAATCATTTGCCCAAGGAGGTCAACCCGCCGGTTGGCGTCCGAGGCCATCAAGTCGATGTTTTCGGCGATGACGGTCACCACTTGCCTGACCAGAACAAGCAGCTCTGGACAAAGACAAACACACACGTGCACACGTGTAAAGACAGTGCGGAGCGATAGAGGGACAGTATGGTTCCCCGGGACCATGGTTACTAATGGACATGCCGATGATGATTGGTGGGACGAGCGTTGACAGGGTCACGTGAGGGGGAGCACGGGATCCAATGGTGAGAAAGTGTAATCAGGGCGGAGATTGACAGAGGCAGGTGCGGCGAGGAAAGTTCGAGAATGGGGGCGTGGTCGGACCGGACGAGGCATAAGAACCGGCGCGAGCCGGACCTGGGGGCTGTTGGTGTGGGGAATCGTCGGTGGATCTGGTCGTCCCCATCATCTGCGAGTTGTCTCGAGACTAGAATCTACGTTGTCTCTGAATAGGGTTGTCTCACTACCCAAATGTACAGAGTCACTCGCGGTTACTCGTTGAGTTGTCAGTGGACTTTCTTCATACAGAAGACAAGACGATGTCTCTGAGAGCTACATTAAATACGGACACACGCAAGCACCGTCACAACTGTCACGGTGAAATTACCATACAGCGCAATTTGGATTGATATCGCGGCGTCTAATTGTGCCCACATATCATGACACTGCACGGAAATGGCGAGCGTCTTTATTTTTTTTCGACGTGCGGAGGAATGTGCGCTTGGAATGTTGTACGCTTGGTTGAAATTGCTGGCGATTTTCTACTAAATATCCATAGAAAACAGCTTTATACAATATGCAAATTTAGCCCATAATATGTAGTTTCACGCATGCAATTTCAAATCAGTGAACAGGAACGTTCTTACCACAAAGACTATCGAAAAAACAAATGTTTACTTACTGGGGGTAGGGAAATAATGCACGAAGCCACAGAGTGTGGAAACGAGACCGGATCAGTCACGTGACATTTTACCTGTATTCAATTTGGTTGCGTGCAGAATCACATCTCTGACTGCTTGCACAGCCTGCAGGACCTTTGAAATCTCCGCGCCGAACTGAAGGCCATCCAACGCCTGTTCTGCCACGCCCAGCGCCCAGGCATAGCCCTCGCTGTAAGAAAACAACAACAACAGCAACAGCAGCAGCAGCACAGTCACGACTCATGAGCAGGGTGCGACGAAATGCAGTTGCACGCAATGCCCACTCTGGTGACTTTGGCGTGACCCAGCCGGTCCACGTCTTCTCATCATCGGGCACGATTGCAGTGGCTGGGTAGCAAAAACCACAGCCCTGATGCAATAGTATAGCCCAACTCCAAACTCTAAAGCTGGATACGCAGCGACAAGTTAATTCACGCAAATCACTTGATTGGCGTGTGTCAATCAATGCTTGATTTGGAATGCTCTCTGCCTTGCAAATCTGGTCACGAGGAGAACTGGAGAAGAGAGCCTCTCTTGAGATGCACCGCACGCATGTATCTATAGCATTGTCAAAGAAGTCACTTGTACTCCCAAGAACTTACTTCTGCGGAAGTCCCAAGACAAAGTACCTTAGGACGTAAAGTTAAAACGTCCTATGTTATTTTCACGCCGGTGCCAACCAGCTTCCTCCTCTTACACAATGGCAGCTCAGGCGGCGGATAGGCAACGGCTATCCACGCATGTCGAGGTTGACGAGCCACGTGATGCTGCGGATGTCTGTGACGTTGGCGGGGGAACAGTCGGAGTGGACCGAGTGGGATGGCATGCTGGAGGTCACGGCCACAACGGGGGCCACTGCGCCTTCCTGGCCGCCAGGCAGGGGGCCGCAGCTACCGTGAGATTTCGATTTAAAGCTTTCGTGACTGCAGGGATTCATCTTCTTGGTTCTTTCGGTAAAGTCACGTAGAAGGGAAATAATAAAATAATAAAAAATAAAACATAATAAAATAATTCTCACGACGTTTCGGCCACAACGCAAGCAGCTGTCCTTAGGTGAAGAACAGGTCTGTCAGACGCTGTCTTCCCGACAGCCCTGTTCTTGACCTGAGGACGGCTGCTTGCGTTGTTGCCGAAACGTCGTGAGAATTATTTTATTATGTTTTATTTTTTATTATTTTATTATTTCCCTTCTACGTGACTTTACTTACCGTGAAATGTTTGGCTGCAGCCTTCATCCAGGAATGGAATTATCATAGGTGGAGATGATGATTTTTTTAAGGGGATTGTTTACACGTGACTACTATTACAAAATTCGTATGAATGAGAGGAAAACTAATTTATTTTATTCTATGGGTCTTTCGGTAAAGCCACGTAGGGAGAAAAAAAATATCATATCACGACGTTTCGATCGCAACACAAGCAATCGTCTTTTGGTGAGAAGACGATTGCTTGTGTTGCGATCAAAACGTCGTGATTTTATTTTGTTCTATCTACGTGGCTTTACCGAAAGACCCATAGAATATATATTCCTGCAGTCACGAAAGCTTTAAGTCAATATTGAATTTATTTTACAATTTGGCCAAAGGGTTATTGTACCAAACGTATGCAATTCTGGTGGATATCAACTACCATTCAGATTTTGCTGAGTTGCAGTTGTTCATTCCAAAATATTACATTCTCCATGACTGCCATTACAGCAAAAAAGACGTGAATGGAATGTGGAATAACGAGATGCCATAAATAACTTTCAGGGTCAAAGCTTTCAAATAGACGGTCTTGAAACGTTTGACTGAAAAAAACTTGCATCAGCTATAATCTTGTAAATAACTGCATTAAGGTACAACAAAATAACTTAAAATAAGACTGCAATACAAAACATTGCACGCAGGATAACTCCAAAAGAGAGTCTTGGGAAATAGACATGACACATGATAACCAAAACAAATCAAAGAGCTCTGTTTATAAAATAAAAATAGACATTTATATTCGCGATGTACTGATCTTTCCTATACTTTGCACTCCTATTGTGTTTTCGTATTATTTGTTGTTATGACTTTTTGACCCCGTGGCCTCCTACTGGACATTTGTGAAAAGGGACTCCGTGACTCATCGGATTCCTCCTGCAGTACACAGAAAAACACACCGATTCTGATCTTTACTTGTGCGCTCAACCGACGCGAGAGGTGACCGACCTGCTCCAGTCGTACACCCGCGCCGACTGACGCAGCAGGGGCAGCCAGAGGCGGGCCTGACGCAGCGCCACTCGCACGCTGCTGACGTCCGTGCTGCCCAGACCCCAAAAGGTGCCGCTGCTGCCGCTGCTGTTGCCCTGCAGCTCTTTCTCGAGCCACGTGAGCACCGTCTGCAGGGTGTAAGGCGAGCGGCCACGTGTGCGAGAGTGAACGTAACGCTGCTGCGTGGTTTCCCACGGTCGCTCCGTGGCACTCGGCGGTGTGTTCGGGTCGCCGCGTGCCGTTCGGAACGACGTCGGGGCGTTTCGCTCGAGGTGCTGGGAGATTCTTGGGGAAAAATCTGAACTGTTCCCCGAAGGGATGGGATTTGTTCCTGAAGGAGCTTCCAGCACGTGGAGCAAAAGCGTTGGACACCAAGTCGAACGGCATGTCCCGAACTCGAAAACACATCGGAGAGTCGTTGAGAACATTGTCATCATAAAGTCATACATACATACAGCTATTCCATTAATGTTCGTATACTTCATTGTAATTTTTCTTTAGAACAAATTTCGTTTTAGCGACGTGTCTTTTTATTATTTCATTTGAACAATGTCGAATACATTCGGAGCAAAAAGGTACCTAATACGTCTCCTCGAAAGAATGTCTCTGTAGTGCCGATTTTGCGAATATCGACAGCCACTCATGATAGTTCAACTAATTTTAGCAAAGCACATGAATGCCATCGTACGCCTACTCTGTAAAACTCCCTGAGTTAGTAACGTCATGTATAACTTAGCCTCCTGAATAGGTCTCAACCAATAGTCCTGCATGATGCAAGTGGGTATTGTGAATTGTAAAGAAAAGCAACTCCACACCTCAAAGAACTTATCTCAAAAATGAAATAATTTTTTTTTATATCTCAATACTACTACCACGACTACTACCTCTTTGCACCTCCGATTAGCACGGTTGGCTACGTACGGTGTGCGAAAGAAGTTCAACATACTTTACCTTAACAACCAAATCATCGTAGCTGATGAGATTAAATACGCCTTCAAAATAATCATAATGACCATAATGTTAAGCCCTCTGCCAAACTTACGGCTACGTGGTTGCTGCCCCACGCCACGGTCGCCATGGGGGTTGTTTGACCTTACTTGACCCCCACATTGTTGAAGCGGGTTCAGATGCAGTCCTTCCACCGGAAGCGGCACGTTAAATGGCACGTCGATTATTGCACGAGACTCAAGATCCTTTGCTTTCCGGACCCACACCTACGTTGTCCGTGCGTGTCATCTTGCTCAATAGAGCGTGATGATGACAAAGTCACAGTTGCAGAGGTGCAGATTTGGAAAAAGTAACGCCAATTAAAGGCATAAATCCGTTATTTAAGTGAAGCACCGAATACAAGGATGGGGGGAGGGGTTACATTTTTCCTAGGATTTTAATTTTTGTCATAAGTTCAGAATTGTTTTTCCTTGGCAAAGACCATTGAGCTAAGGAGCTCTTCTTCAAGGGTGCGACGCTACCACAAAAGTCACGTGACTACGGTGATCGTTGGTTTCCACTTTCTGTGCCCTCAGGCGATATCTGCCCCGTGACCTGTAAAATGTTAACTGCCTCAGCAAAGTTACGGCGTCCGATCATTTCTGTCAGTGACACACATCACGTTTGCCCCAGTACAGCATGTACTCGCGTATGAAGGCGTGTTTCCACCAAACAAGGAGTGGCTCGTGAAATGTGTACAAACCCATGCCATTGGAAACTCATGCCATACTGTCAACAAGAGTACATTATTCATAGTTATTATACCGTTCACCAAACTTACTGTGATATTGAAATTCGTTTGCAGCCTCCACCTTCAATAATTGCCCTCGACATACACACACACATTACCGAGTATTCTCCAGTTGTGAACTGCATTTTACTTCGTTTTGTTTGCACACAATTTAGCCAAGTTGTGAGAGATGGCTGTGAGTTGATGCACCCTTCATCCCGCAATGGATTGACAACTGCTGATCCTGATGATGTATTTCAATTTGCCGTGTTCTATATCCGCATGATGCAGCTTTGGCGTCTCTTTTGTTTACACACGCGTGTGTGTGTGTGTATATCTGTTAGTGAATGGCAACTTACCTCAAAGAGTGAAAGGCTGATGTTAAAAGAATCTCCATTTGTGCTTTTGTTAAAACCTTTCTGTATTCCTTGGTCCAGCCAGTCCCTCCAAGCTGCAATCAACACAGCAATCATGAGGACAGTGCTCTGTCTAATATTTGATTGTTATTACTTGGCTTCACTTAATCGCAATACATCTTTAAAAATATGAGTTTAATAAAATTACATTTTCTTAATACCAACTTTATTCTGCAGATAAAAAGAGCAATTCGATGTTTTCATTCGGGAGAAACAATTCAAAATGTTGTCTCCAAATTAAAAATGCAATTATATCATCTGGCTGCCGCCTGATGATGCCGGTTGTAATTACTGCGAAACGTCGTACTCCGATTGTAAATGTTGTGCCTTTGCTCTCCAACACACCGGTGTACTGTACTCACAAACAATTGGCATGTTATGTTTACGTGACAACCCTTACTAATTGGCTGTGTTGGGTGGTGGAAGGTTTAACGACACATTTATATGTAAGTGATCTAACCCAAAAAAACGGTACTATGGATTTCATTCAAAGGTGTTTAAAAAATCAAACTCATGACAAAGCAGGGCTCATAACCATGAAAACACCCAAAGCCTAAATATATTATCAACGTGTGATTATGAGTTTCATCAAGCATAATATAGATTTTATTTGGAGCTTTCGTGACTGGCAATTATATACCAGGAATGAGAAACATTAAGAATTAAGAGCCAGACACAGTGCAAATTTATGTCGTCATATCCAGCCACCATTGTGGCCAGAGTAAAATTTCTGCTTGCGGCCACAACCAGTGATGAATATCTGAACTGGTCCTGGGCCTCTCTCAAGGCGACTCCCTCATAATTGAGTACCTGGTACAGTGTGTAAACATCAGCATTGGACGTGGCGCTGGCCGCCTACCCCCTCGTGTGCTGTGCTGACCTTAATAGGTGCTCTCTAAAAGCAACCTCCCGAAGAGTCTATTCAGACTGTACGGGAGATCTTGTCAGTCCACATCTGAGTCCAGTACCTGTATTATCCGGGTTTGCTGGCTGCTCAAGGATGCTGATGGCTGCTTGCAGGATGAGTTCTATGAGCTCCATAGGTGGCTGGAGTTCAGCGTAGCTTGAAGTCAACTCCTTGCTCACATTCACCAACCTGTGCATAATAAATTCGACGACGAGTCAACAAAAGCTGTTTCACACTTAGGTGAATTCACAGTAGGTGTTGCATGAGTGTCTGTAGAATAACATCCTTGTAAACAGATCTGTTAGAGGACCTGGATTTTGTTCCGAATTTTAAGAAGATTACTGTCTGGGGTGGAATTAAATTTAGAGCTAGAGTGAATTTGAGGTTACGGTTAGTGCAAAGGTTAATGCTTACATTTGTATGAATGTAATTGTCGGTATAGCATTAACAGTTGTGTACAGTATTAACTTTCTGGTTGTCAAAGTTGCATTGTGGGCATCCTGAACTGCAGAAATCATAACAATTGTCGATATGCATCTGCCCCAGCATTCTTGTGAGTGCAAGAATGCATTTCTTTCAAATACTTTGGTGAAAATATAAATATGTTGTTAAACCCAACACCATCCGATGCAGTCGATTACTAAGGTTAGTCACATAAATAAAACATGCCAATTAGTTACTAGTTCAGCACACCGGTGTGTTGGAGAGTAACTCCACAACATTTACAAATCGATTCCTGTGACGTTTCACCGGTAATTGCAACCAGCATCATCAGGCGACAGTCAAAATTGTGGCTAAATTCTCCTGTTTCGATCTGAAGTAGAGGTGGGGATGAATGTGATGTCATCACTTATGAGCCAATCAGGTGCGATGACCGGGGGGGGGGGGGGTGAGGGGGGGGTTAAAGTAGTATTATGCATGGGGGGACCCCATTGACACTCTGGCATGGAGGGGACCCCGACCTTGTGTTGGCTGCAAGCCCTCGATTGTCTCTTCCTGGAGAACGAGCGGCGCTAATGAAGAGTTGTGCGAGGTTCGGGCCCTACCAAGAGAACGGACACCTGGTGACCTCCGGGAGCGAGTGCGTGTGGGGGTGCGTCAGTGATGGGTCCGGGGTGAAATTGCACGGCTCCTAAATAAGAACTATTCGTATGTTTGGGTAGCATCTATGAGTGCATGTAGCATTCACGCCGGCCACTTTAAAGGTTACAATCAGCGGTGGAATGTTAATGTTACGTTCTGAGACACAAAAAATGGCACGGAATTTAGCACAACTTTATTTTTAATTTACGTGGGTAACCAAAGTATTGAACAAACACGTCTAATTTATTCATTTTGAGAATGCTTGCAGCGTGATGGATTGATATTTACATTCCAGTTATGAAGCTATTTACAATACTTGTTTTTTTATTTATATAGTTCATGATTTTCATAATGCAGCTGTCGTTCAAAAAAAACATGAAAAAGATATCACGATATGTGGCACACCTTTGTGGCATTGGGGGAAAAGGGGAGTGCGCAGCGTCATCACACACGGAGGAGACCAATTATGTAATGCATTTCATTTGACCTGATTGACCCAGGATAAGTTTGTTCCTGTCACTTACTATAAAATGAACTAGCCTCATCTACAGTGTGCACTGTATACTTTAAGCTGCAACCACGTCTCCACGCTGCCCCCCCATTGTCAACGTCAATTCGAGCCGAACAGCTCGGCACGATGCTGATGCAACGTGAGTTGAGAAACACTCCTCGGTGGCTCGTGGGGGAAACAAATAATGAATCGCTACGTAAATACCAAGCCCAACCCAAAAGTCAGGGTAACTGTAGGTCAGATATCGAGGGGTACTGCAAAAAAACAAGAAGCGCAAATTGTTGCCCTCAAAGCTGTGCTTGCAGGTGTAGAGGAGACTTACGTATTAATGATCATCTGCTATGTTCCGGTTATTCAAGTCACAGGTGGCAGGGAGAGGCATTTCTACTCTAGAGTACAATGAACTTTACAGCAGCCTGGGTGAGGTTACATTTTTTTCTTTTTGAGTACTGCTATAGGAATTACGCAAAGGTCTGGATATTTCATCCTCGTGACCCGAACGAAGAGGTTCGCTTTAATACCGCACCTCTCTGTGAGTGTAAGCGAGTCGCTAGCAGCGCGTGAGAGGCTTGTGATTTTACTGGGACCTCCATACAAAAATATTCCAGTCCAAGAAAAAAAAAGTAAACCTCAAGTTAGCCAGAAGTTATGAAAAAAATCATCATTCAAAATGTTTTATTATTATTGCATTTACTGCATTGGCATTTCATGTATACATTGCTGTGCATGTATTTGAACTATAAAACATACTTGTACAATTACATCTGAAAGCTAGTCTGTGTGAGAAATACAACGCATTATTTCGTGTTTTTAAAGGAGTCACGGGAAAGGATTCGGGACTCTAAATGAGATGCGAGTGGCAATGGTTTCACAAGAACAATTTCCAAGCAACCATTTAGAATTCATGTAGCCAACATCTCAAGTAGCCTTGCATGTTAACACGGCATATCCCCCATTACATCTGGACAGCGGTTTTAAAACGCCTCTCACGTCCTTCCTTTGACATCGTCATCATCATCACCACCTCGGGTGTGCTCAAGAGTTGAACAAAGTCACCATTGCTAGTCATAATTTCAGCTTCTATGTCCTTTATAGCTGTTCTCTCTTGGAACGGGATCATGTTGCTACTGATTTGGCACCTCTGGCAAACATTTTGACAGCCATATCATGTCAAAAATAAGATTAATGGTAGGTGTATAATATAGCAAAGATAGGAATTTATAGCAGTGTAATTATGCCGTAAGACTGGCCTCTACTAGTCTCATGTAATAACTTGAAAGGTTACATTTCATACTCGTAAGAAGCTAAAAAGCTCAAACGTATCACCGACTCGTGACATTGCTCATTGCGTCGTGGTTCGTGTTTGACGTTATCCTGGAGTGGAGCGGTGCCGCAATGCCTCCCGCAGGGGTAACATCCGTGGTTCGTGTTTGACGTTATCCTGGAGTGGAGCGGTGCCGCAATGCCTCCCGCAGGGGTAACATCCGTGGTTCGTGTTTGACGTTATCCTGGAGTGGAGCGGTGCCGCAATGCCTCCCGCAGGGGTAACATCCGTGGTTCGTGTTTGACGTTATCCTGGAGTGGAGCGGTGCCGCAATGCCTCCTGCACTGAACTCTGAATCTGGCCACGTGAGTTCCATCTCTGGCCATGGGTAACATCCGTGGTGAGTGATACCTCAAATGATCTCTGCCCCTCCACCCCATTTCCAACTTTTACTGACCGGCATGATGAAGTATGGTCAAACGATCCCCATGACTCACATGGCATGGATATGTCTTCATACAGCAATAGTTTTGCAAAAGGCTTTTATATTATTAGCACAAGTGTGTTGGAAGTCAATGGGAGTCATTTTGTGTAAAGAGTGGCAACCAACAAAGAGGAGCAAACGCCCCATTCTCGTTTGAGAGAGAAGGCCAAATTGAGTTTTGAAGAGCCGATGGAATAAAAACGAAGCATTGCTTGTTTGATGAAGAAAGTATTGGTTGTATAGCAAGATTCAGAGTTCGACATTGTCGATAAAAAAAATGTGAAGTTACCTGACAACAAAGATCTTATCGACACATGCCATTCCCCGTCGCTGTTTACCCAGCGACTGGTCATTGCCTTGAAGACATTTTAAAAGCATGGGAATGTGGCGCCACATTCCAGACGGTAAGACAACAACGATGGAACGCACAAAAAACGGCCTGAGGGTTCGGCCCTGAGAGCGAGTTGACAAGTTTCTCCGTAACATGAGTGGACTCATCATTGAACAAATCCTATTCGCACAGTCTCAACATGTATACGGTTCGTTACAGCATGCATCGGGGTATCGGTGAAGCAGTGGATAGAGTACTGCGCGCGATGAACCCAATTAATTCATCTGAGTTCAATTCCCAGGCACGGCGAATACCAGTGGCGAGTGATCGCTAAATTGATTCCCGGCCTGCCCTTCCCCGACCCCTCGTGACCAACGTGGCGAGGTGTCAGACGACCTTCATCGAGCAATGGATTTTGAAAAAAGGCTGTAACAAAATATCACGCAGTAATTTTATTTTCCAGGCCACGTCAATGCACTGTGTATGTAGGGATGTTGAACTTCTGGCACACTGTACGTAGCCAATCGTGCCAATTGGAGGTGCGGTGCGTAGGTTTCGTGTGGAGTGCATGCAAAAAGTCATACAACGATCTGTAACTTCTCTATTGTAACACAGCATTAGATAAAGTAGAGTAGTATTGGACTTGGATGTGGCACGGAAGTCACATGAGCTCGTCCTAATCAAGGATTAACTCAGTTCAATCACTCCAGGGATGGTAACGTTCATTTTGAACGCTGTAAATGAGACCTCCTCCGGGCAAAATACCCAGAGGCAGCCCATGATCGCGTTAGAAAGACCAGGTGGTGGTGGTGCGCCTGTCTGTGGAGAGACCGGCGATCCGGGAGCCACAGTTGATGCCACTGGCGGAGGACAGAGTAGGATGGAAACCCTTGGCAGGAGTCGCTGCCCCCCACGACCCGATTCAGTTTGGAAAAGCTGGCAGAATTGATTGATTGATTTAAATGAGACCCAATTTGTAGAACATTATCAGATCCTTTGAAGAGGCATGGGGAGGTGGAGTTCCAACAGCTGGCTCCACATCAACCATCGCCATGAGCACTGGCTCTCTTAAGCAGGGCGACACATTGATTGATTGATGACGTTTTTTGACCGTACAGTTTTTGGAGCAATTAAAAAACATGACAAAGGTGGACCCCTGCGATTTCTCCATTAAGACGCAGCTGGTGGAAGGACCCTCGCCAGAGGCAGCCGTAGAAAGCTCATCGAGGGTTTGTATTGGCCTACTCTTCCAAGCTGGCCAGAGTCCCTAGGTTATGCCTAAATCACCCTTCGATGTATCCGGTGCTGTCAAGATAATAGATAGGGCCTGCTTTAAAATCCATTTGATAATCTACTTACATAACTCGTGTTTACGCAATGCTCCCTTGCTTGTATATGCCGCCAAACATTGTGGGAACCATCGGCATATGCCCATGGTAACTGTTTAATTCCGTGGCTTTCTTTCAAATGTCTCAGATTTGCCACGTGACAAGTAGCCACACCTGGGCTTTTGTCACGTACCTTTAACCCTTTTCTGTTACCCAACATCCCATTGTTAACTTGCAGCTTCCGTCAGTGCCTTTGAACAATATTTATTTTTTATGCAACCTCACTGCATTTCCACTTAAAGTATACTGTAACTCACAATCTAACTTAAAACGACAAGTAAAATAATTTGAAGAAAACTCCACAGGAACATTATTGTTATGCTTGTTTACAGCGCTTTGTCAATCCACTGCTGGATGAAGGTCTCCCCATGCTGTGTCGTGGGGGTTGTTTGACCACACTTCACCACACTAGGCATTGCGACTTAGTGATGTCAGCCCTGGCTGGGAATCAAACGCGGGTGACCAGGTTCAAAGTGATGCGCGCTATCCACTGTGCCACTGCTCCATTTCCAGCTTAATATCATGGTATTAGTACTAAGGGCTAAGGTGTTCATTCATCGTATATATGTTTACTAAACTTATAATAAATCATTCCGGAAATTTTTATTTGCATATGTACACAAAGGGCAGGGCTGGCTAGGCCTGTCCCCTCAGGCTTTCTGGCACATGCTTACTTAGATCATTCCCTCTTGAGAACATTTGGTCATGAAACTAAACCATGTTTATTTTAGCAGGTAAGGCCCACTGAGCTATGTGACTCTCTTTCAGAAGCGACCTGGCCAAAAATAATATCCTGATGAAGTTAATTTATTAGGTATAGCCCTGTGAGCCATTCGGCTCTTGACTCGGGTGCAACCGCAACAAACAAAAACATGAACAAGAAACATCTTAAAGTGACTACACGCAACAGAAAAATCCAGGAAAAAACAGCAAAGTCTTCCAGAAAAAGCACCGTATATCAATGCTGTGTGCAAAAATCCCAGTGGGATGCAAGTCCAACAATAACAACCACAAGACAGTCTAACTCTATACTACAACAAACAAATATGGCTAAATTTCGATTTAAATTTCGATTTAAAGCTTTCGTGACTGCAGGGATTCATGGCTAAACCAAAACGTTTTGGAAATCACTAAAATAAAGCTATAAAAACAATGTAACAGTGGTCATAGGAACTGTGGCATATGTAGAAATGTATAGCAGCCAAAAACTCTAAACGTGCGATGTTGATTCTAAATGTGGAGAGGAAAACCGCAGGACCCGGAAAAAAATCCACACGTCGACGAGGAGTGAGACACGCAGACTCCAAATATAGAGACGTCAGGGTCGCGATCGAACCCACGACCTCCTGTATACCAGGTGAGGTAGCTAACATAACGCCACATCAGTTAAACAACCCCATGATCAACAAGGCGTGGGGAAGCCTTCATCAAGCATCAAATTAATAAAGGGTTTTCAATCATGTATTCTTATTTTAATTTTAAATTCTACTGTAGTCCATGCATATAGTATTGTAAAAGTACCGAACCAACATATATTAAGTTCGCAGAGGCAGACTTGGCAGCAGTGAGCATCTGTGACTGTACTGCACTGATGAGTCCTAATAATGACGATGCCAGTTCACGGCTACCTGTTGGTTGATCACATTTGCTCAATATATTGATGGCAAAATATGACAAGATGACCACAATGCAGTTCTTCAGGAAGTCGTAGGCTTGCCCAATCCATAGCTTGAGAGCGTTTGTATATTACGTGCACGTTTTTGTGTGTTATTGAAACTATTCGTTCTACTTTGCCAATAATTTACTCAACTTTATATGAGACCGGGACTGCGCTATGAACCAATAAGTAATAAAACCACTCACAAGAGCACTTGGAATTACAATAGAAAGATTTCCGAAAGGAATTTTTGATGATGGATGGTCAGGAAATGCATGTGAGAAGATATTACACAACTACAGTAAGCTAGCAACTGGCAATAAAAAAATTGGTCATTTAATGGAGAGTCTAAGGATCAGTGAAGGAGAGCGGCTTCTCATCGCTGTCTCTCAGCAAGTCAAGCTGGCAGTCCTCCATGCTCTCTGCCATAATAATAATATCTCCCTTTATTAACGTATTAAAATAATATACGACTGACAGAGGAATTGAAATAAAACTTTAACGGGAATAAATGCCTTCATAAAAATGACAAGTGCGATGTTACTCGTGCCGTCCCAAACAATCGCCGTTCAGCATTTCACCCTCGGCGGGCATGATCGATCTGCTGCTGGATGAGGCCTCCTCCCCAAGCCGCACGGTCGTGCGACGCACCAATCCGTTGCGCTTGAAATGCCACACGCCTTCAATTAGCTTGTAAAAGTACCAGCGTTTATGATCTACGTTCTAGCCGATTCAATTTCGTATACTACAGTAAAACACTGCTAAATATTCAATCTTTGTGCCTGATTGAAGGCCAATTTTATTTAAAACTTTTTCAGAATTTCACCAATAAATGGGAAAATCCACGAAGCAGGAGTTAGCCTGAATCAAGACGATTTCACGTGTCAAATGGACTGACTCCCATCTTCATACATATGTTGGGGCTTTCTTCGTGTGGCAGTTTTGTTTTGGTAAATAGTTTTTATTATTAAAAACATTTGTAAATATTTTTTTAGGCCTTGGTTTGTGAGAGTTTGGATGACTGCATCAAATGTCTACCAAATCGAATGCAGATGTAATTGTCTACAAAAGCCAGACATAATGGTAATTAATATCCTTTGGTCTTTTCCAGAACCTGATCAAGAAGTTTGCATGCAGCCAAACATAGAGAAACATTTCCCTAACCTTAATATTTTGTTATTCGCTTCCCAATGATCTTCGTAAACAATGCATACGCATTTGATTAAAATCAAACCCTATGTAGTTCCTCGCTACGCCAATGTGTCAACATTCACGTGAAAACATTCTAATAATTTTCCAATAATTGGTGCCATTTCTTTAATCAAGCGTCGCCCTATAAGCAAGTGTTTCTTAACCAAACCAGTGGGACCAAAAGGTTACGGCCCCTTTTTTAACACACCTTCGGTAAATGGTGTTGCACCACACACACACACACGGCACTTGGATAGCTATCACAACTGCGAAAATACACTCTGTCCGTTTGCTAGGTCAACAGTATCACTCTTGCTCAAAGAAAAGAAAACCCGCAACTAACCCCTCCAGAAACACGGAGCGACGACTTTGTGCCTTGAGAATCAAGTGTCAGGTGACCTGAGTTCACATCACATGTAAAGGCACTTGAAACGTGTTTTCATAACATATGATCTATAGAATTGTTTAATTTTAATATAGATGTTTTTCCCCCTCCAAATATATTGCAAGTGTGCTATCACACCGTGCTACATCCCAAAGAATACATTTACAAATCTTGAGGAGGAATGAGCAGTGTTTGAGAATGGCTCTTCCAAAACATATATTCGAGTGGCCTTTTCTATCCTTTCCATAGTAGGGGTCATTGTTTTACACATGCTCTGCCAAACTGAGACAGTATTTTATATTCTCAGGGCTGGAAAGCAGCCACATTACCACTGAATTAAATACAATGGGGGTTTTTCCTGTCATACTGCATTTTAAAACCTTGCCCAGATTCAAACCCAAGATCTCAGCAATCGTAGCTCAGCACTCTGACCTCAGAGCCACATGAGGTAGAGAAGACAACTAAGGGGACATCATTACACGCCTTGTATATACACTCAGTCTACGTGAACATGTTCGGCACATTTGTCAACCCACTGCTGGATGAGAGCCTCCCCCACGCTGTGCAGGTCGTAGGGGTTACTTTCAGCGAAAGTTCCCCGAAGTGGTCAGAGCGGGTTAGTGGACGCAGGCAGCTGGGATGCGGTTGAGTAGAACTAAAGTACAACAATAGAGTACGTTACCCTTCACGACCCTGTACTGGTTCTCTGCAATCGTTGCTGCTGTGGTCACTTCACTACGGAACCTTCCAATGTAAAATAGTCGAGAAACTGGATAAACGGGATCCTCCGTAGAAGACAAAAAAAACGTCAAACATCACTTCGCCCCACAGCCTATAACAACCTGACCAGCCTTGGTCACCCATCCAAGCGCTATACAGGCACTATCCAGGCTTAAGCCTGCATATCTTCCGATATCGGATTCCTTTCAGGGTGATTTGGTCATAGGCGCGCAGTACAAATGATGTCTAGCTTGGGAGAGGGGGGTAATGTCTAGGTGGGATAGAATAGAGAGAAGTTCAACGGAGCCGGAGAGACTCATAAAGCAGAAGTCTCTTGCGAGGTGAGCAGTAAGCAGAGTGTTAGGTAAGGAAGGAAAGAGCAGTATTGTCGTGAAACCCCAAATGTAATATACTTGCAGTCCCCGACTTATGAACGGGTTCTGTTCCTGAGACCTGCTCGTAAGTGGGGAACGGTTCGTGCGTCAGACCACGATAACGCAGTGCTGCATTTATTTGGCCATACGGCCAGTGTCATAAAATGTGTCGCAGCTCAACAAAAAGGGAAGCATTGCTAATTTAATAAATAATGCGAAATATCGTACACTCACATGTAACACCGTGATAAATACTGTATAGACAGCAAGTCGATGGTTTAAAATAAATGCTGCCTAGCTTGTCAGTAGGGGCAAAATGAGTCACCACAATTACACATAACAACAAACTGGTGGGGCAAGTCCTGTTTGCGAAAACCGTCACGGCACACAAGGGGGTGGGTGACCATCACCACGCCTGTGACTGCCTTTGACTCCCCAGTGGCGATGATTACACACCGCACCAGGTACGTACTCATTTGAGGCCGAGTCGACCTAAGGGAGGCCCAGGTACCCATTTGACCACAGCGCCGCTAACTGCTGCACTATGCACACACACGCACACTCACTTCACACACACACGCACTCACTTCACACACGCACACGCACTCACTTCACACACGCACACACACACGCACTCACTTCACACACGCACACGCACACTCACTTCACACACACGCACTCACTTCACACACGCACACACACACTCACTTCACACACACGCACTCACTTCACACACGCACACACACACTCACTTCACACATGCACACATACACTCACTTCACACACACACGCACACTTCACACACGCACACTCACTTCACACACGCACACACACACTCACTTCACACATGCACACACACTCACTTCACACACACACGTACTCACTCACTTCACACACGCACACACACACACTCACTTCACACACGCACACACACACTCACTTCACACACGCACACACACGCACGCACTCACTTTACACATGCACACACACGCACGCACTCACTTCACACACGCACACACACACGCACTCACTTCACACACGCACGCACTCACTTCACACACGCACACACACTCACTTCACACATGCACACACACACTCACTTCACACATGCACACACACGCACGCACTCACTTCACACACGCACACTCACTTCATACACACACGTACTCACTTCACACAAGCACACACACACTCACTTCACACACGCACACACACACTCACTTCACACACGCACACACACGCACGCACTCACTTTACACATGCACACACACGCACGCACTCACTTCACACACGCACACACACACACGCACTCACTTCACACACGCACACACACTCACTTCACACATGCACACACACACTCACTTCACACATGCACACACACGCACTCACTTCACACACGTGGGAAGCTGGGACTCATTCCATCTCGCAGAGGATCGTTCCACTGAAAAAAATAGTTCTGCGGTTCGGTTCGCACGTGCGAGTTCACTTTCGCAAGTCGATGGTAAAAAAAAACTAAACATCTCATGGAAGCTCGTTCGTTTGTAAGTCGACGACTTCCTGTAACGGGATCTTTTGTGCAATCATTTCAGATCACTACACGAAAGAGAAGCTACATCCATGAATCGAACCTATGCTCTCGGCGGTAATGGCTCAGCACAGTGACCTCTGAGTCCCTGTACCACCTCCCTTGCTGTTACGTTTTTTTCAATGGTATATTGTTCCCATGTTCTAAGTTCGTTTTGCACAAAGTCACACGCTTACACTTATTCTGAATTAACACGGTCGATTTAGAAATTAACGTTAACATGATTTACTCACGCTTTGATGTCCTTGAGGCTTGCAGTCACACTGTCCAGGCTGCTCCATGCTTTAGCGTCAGTCAGTGCCATCAGAATGGACGATGCATCCTTAACACCTTGCCAGCTGTATTCACTCTGCTTCTGAACTCCCTCCAGCATCAATATGCCGTCCTCTATCTTCGTGAGCATTGACGAGTTCACATTTAACAGCAGATCCATTATCTAGACACAAGAGAAGCGCTCTCAGATTAAATTGTGCGTGAGGCATTACGCTCTAAGGACACAGAATCGGCGACTCAAATTCGTTTCAAGAGAGAGGCAGGGGCACAACCACTGCGTGGATGACATTCATGATAATTGTGTTCATGACGAAACCCGTGTACGTACAGCAGCGCACAGATGATGGTTCAGTACTCGGTCAATAGCCAGTAGCTGTGTAAATGTGATACAAGTTATAGTTTGGTAGAAGTCTTATTCCTGATGGAGTGGGGCAGAGTGTGGGTTGGAGAAGCGAGCCAATCCCTGTAACGCATGGAGCCATGAGCCATGAGACGCTGAGAGGACTTCAAAATGCCCACAATGCAACAGTGGCCCTGCCGTCGGCGATAACTTATCAGGTCTATTTCGTAGATTCATAAGAGCCAATGACATCAACTGGTGAATTGCATGGTTCGGCAACGTTT
The DNA here is from genome assembly GCF_015708825.2 of Lethenteron reissneri. NCBI lineage: Eukaryota > Metazoa > Chordata > Hyperoartia > Petromyzontiformes > Petromyzontidae > Lethenteron > Lethenteron reissneri. The sequence continues at coordinate 1,895,503 of NC_083798.1, read as the reverse complement.
ATACCAAAGGCAACGTGTATATTTCAAAACGGATGGGTAATGCTGTGATACAAATATTCGTGAAACTGTTACAAACATTTGGAATTGATATGGATAAGGTGATGAGTCTCTGTGCCGAAGAAAACCAGCTCCACACGTCCATGGGTTTCAGTTGTCAGACAGAGAAAACCTATTTGCTACATTAGAATGCAGACAGTCCACTGTTAAAGTAATTGCAAAGAGACCTTCAGTGCCAAATATAACAAAATGGGAAAAACAAAGTCTCGCATCATTCCTGCTGTTTTGCACATGCGCGCATTGCAGCACAATTATACAATTAATTACCTTGGTGACGTTGAGGGCTGTAACTGTCTGGTTTAATGTGTTCAGTGCTTCCACCAACAGGGACTGATCGCTATTGCACCAACTTTGCATGGTGCTGTTGAAGGTTGGCAGCGAATTGGCGATGAAGTACTTCAGCTCATAAATGCTGAGCTGGGACGACAGGGCTGTCGTAATGTTCTCAGCCATCCCAGTCAGCTGAGAGCACCAAAGCATCTTCATATTCTGTGCAAAAATCATCCCATCCTGCCCCGTGTATAAAAAAACACCGTTTTAGAAATCAACGAAGGTACATTGTTTAGCTGTGTACGTGGAGATTGGCCAACGCTTGACATCATGGGCTAGACAGCAAATTAAGAAAATGCAAGCCCAATGCAAGTAACCAACTGGCGTAAAAGGAACGACTTGATGCTTGGCATGACCTATATCAGGTGAATGTGCTACTCATACAGCTTGTAACGGATGGACAAAAGTACTGGCAATGGATTATGGATGCCATGTCACAGATAAACATGGCAAGTGTACTTCACAGCCCTGCCAATCAATTGCTGAAGCTCCACGCCCCCAGCCCTGTCAGTGAGTGTGGGGTTATTTCTATACACTTTAAACAACGCTCGTGAGTGCAAGTTGATGAGGTGAGGGGGAAAGGGGTTAGAATCAGTTCAAATAGCAATCGCCACTGATGCAATTAGGGAGGCATTCATCCAGCAGTGGATAGCCAATAGCTGCTGATGATTATGATTTTGCAGAACAATCCTACTGGGTTCTTATACTACCTATAAAACTCCAGTCACGTGTTCTGGTTTTGGTAGTGTTATTATTATTATGATGATGATTAAAATGAATCGATGTTTTGCTTACCATGTTGAAGCCGGTGGATGACAACACGCGTCCAAGGAGAGTGTGAGACAGGTTTCTCCACAGAGCTGGGTATTCACCCAGCTCACCCAGCTCTGTGCCATTGGTGGCATCCCACACTTGGGTGAAATTCACCTCTACGGGAGCAAGGCCACGTGAGAGAGAGAAGGCATCAATCGTCGGTGTTCAACATTCACAGTATGCACGTCTACAGAGCGCGCACGCAATGCACTCGCGATGGTATTGCAATCTAACGTGACGACGACGCGCCAAATGGCAACGGTTTCAAAGAGCAACTCTGCAATGTTCACACGGAGAGCCGGCAATAACCCTCCTTTAGCTTCGATAAGCGCTATTAATGTCACAAATACAGGCGACGCGGCACCTGCAGAAAAATGGTGGAGTCAGCGTCACATCTTGGCACGCGCGCCTCGCTGTATTCGTACCAATGCATTAAGAATGTTGGAATAGAGTATTTACAATGTATTAACATTCTACACGAATGTTACATTTAGGGTAATCGAACAATGCATATACCACTAAATCAGGGCCTAGTCCTCTTGTGCTTGACGGAAGATAATAGTATGAATAATCTACTTCAAGAACCTGCTCCTTGGTCACCTGAGGTTAGGTAAATTCCACAGATAATGACCACAGATGATAACCACAGAATTGTACAAAAATTCCGTGGTGTTTCCTCTTATCCATCCACAATCTATAATAATATGAGCCAAGAATGTCTGTGTGTCCCGCTCGTGACGTCACTCCACGTCGACCAGCCCCCCTCATTAATAATCATGAACAGGTGACGTCCTCCAAATGGACACCCCCCTCATTAATAATAATTAGCGGGTAACGTCACTCCACATGGGGGGGCGAGGCGCCTCCTCCCCCCTCCTCGGCGTCAACTCACAACCCTCACTACAAAGGCAGAACCCTCACGTCACGTGATCTCCGTGACGCTGTTGAGACATCGAAGTAAAAAGGACGTCATGATGAACAAGGGATTATAACCTTAAAATGAAATAGGTCTGTGTCACTGAACCCTTACAAATTGCACACGAATGGATGCAATGGATATCACGTCGCGGTCTGCTTTTCGCTTGCAAGTTTCAGATTTACTGCAATACACCCGTCCTTGGATGGGCAAAAGGCTAGTCTATAATAACTTGACACATTTGGCATACTCGTGTGAGACCACTGCCAGGTTAATTTGGGTTGGGTAAATCCTGTGAATAGACGCAGATAATATGATGACTTTGCCGAGACTTCGGGGTTACTTCTCTTGCCTACGCTTTTGCACGGAAAAGCGGAAAAATACACACGGATATCACTGTGTCACAATTCTTTTTTGTTCATGGGTAGTAAGTGTTATTTCTTAATTGCTTATGCCTAAAAAGTGCAGAAAATGGCTATTATACCCCACAAACTTTGCTTTTGTGACCAGGTCAGTGATATTTTGAAATGTACCTATTTTCAATTAAAAAACTTATGCATTTGTGTCATTCCTTCACGTAAAGTCCTGGTCACAAAAGCTAAGTTTGTGGGGAATAATAGCCAATTTCTATACTTTTGAGGCATAAGCAATTGTAAAATAACACTTACTAACCAGGAACAAAAATCGTGTTACATAGTGTAATGAGACGGATCCAATGGATTACTTAAAGGATACAGATAATATAATAAATCGGTATAGGATTGTGGATCAGAAGAGTTTCACTGTCATAAATTACTTTCTTCGCAAACCCATTCCAGTGATTCATAGTTTCACAAAAAGGCAAATTCTGTTCCTTTGTTTGTTTGAAACCTTCTACAGATAACATCCAAATTGAACAACATTGCACAGTAGAGAACAACGCACCGAGTTGTCTTAAGATGCGGTCCACGTCCTGCTGCAGCCTCGGCATTTCTGCGTCCACCGTTTGCCTGTGCAGCCGCACTAGCTTCATCGTCTGAAACACCATGGCCTCGTCCGGCCCCGTGCCTTGGTACAGTAAAGACCTGCGCGTGGGCAAAGAGGGCAAATGTCCCGCTGTGTAAGTGCCACACGGAGTGGGAGGGGGGGCATCGTGCGTGCGTGCGTGCATTAGGGGGTACAACTTGCGCATCTACCAGTCATCTCAGTCAACCAACCCATGGCACCTGCTGGGTCTGTCCCGAGGCCTCCTGTCAGCGAACCTCCGACACTTCACGTGGCCTCAAAGTGCACCTGGCCTGGCACAGGCGCCGTGGTGACGTCACCGTCACTTAGTGGCGACTGGTGGTTATTGGCAGAGCTGCCCACGTGGAATTCGAGGCGCCGTTACCTCAACCGCTGTCCATCCCTCATTATACGGCAACTCGATATACGGAATTTCGCTATTACGTAACTTGTAAGTTAGGGAACTCATTCGATATGCGTTATGTTAAATTCGCATTTAGGGAATTTTTTTATCTTTGAATTATATACAAAAAATTATTGTGGAATAAAAATTGAACAATGCACCCTGTCTGTCGTTTGTCCAAATGTGCATTTCACCAAAGTTTCGACTGGTTTGGACCTTTAAAGTCAGATTTGTTAAACAAATGCTCTATAAAAACAAATCAATAGTATACACATACTTAATTTGTGGTGCTCATTTATAGTCAAGGTGTGGTGTCCCTTTGGCATCGGACCACCAATCCCAGTTGTGTGGGTGTTTGGTGTGTGAAACTCGAGTACCCATGGATTACCCACGCATGTGACGGGTAATACAGCTCCTCAAAGATATATTTAACAATCTATTGTGATGCAGCATTGCCATGGCAACCTTGCAAGCCAAGCCGACATCACCTCGTATTCCCATAGCAGTATACCATTCGAGTACTCACCAGACTCAAACCTGTGTAGCTTCCAAGGTAGGATGAGGTCAGTTTTTGGTGTGAAGATGTAATGGAAATATATGGCAGCATATTATCTGAAAGCCCCACTGCGGTAACATATCAATGTTGATTCGTTGTCTTGTTGGGATTTAACGCTGTTTCTATTGTATTTCTACAGCATTTATTTGAATATATCGAATAATTACAGCTTAAAAGTATGTCCTTATACTCAAATGATTGTGGGGCAGTGACCACATCGTAGTCCTGAGCCGGTGGTGTAGCCAGTGGTGGAAATATGACATTCCTATGGCAACCCTTGGTCTCTCTAAAGGACACCCACAGTTCATCCTCCACAACCCTGGCAGGGATTTCAACTCAAACGTGAGTAAAGGCATTCCACGTCAAAGCACCACCGGGACGTATAATAAATAAATAAATATGCATACTCTTTGGTTCTTTCGGTAAAGTCACGTAGGTAGAAAAATCGAATAAAAAATAATATATTACGACGTTTCGATCGCAACACAAGCGGTTGTCCTCAGGCGGAAAAAAATAATCCAGCAGTGGAACTGCTGAACCAGCGAGAGAGCTGTTACAACAAGAGGTTAAATATGTGGCGAAGGGCAAGCAGGCCGGGTCTGAGCTGGAAAGGAATTCCATCCCCGGACGCAAGCACGTCATTAGTGTTAATGGGGGAGCTACACACAGATATTAAAATTGTCCAATTACATTTTCCTAAGTTGCACATCACCCTGGTCTCATGCACTGACCTTGACCTTGAAGTGCTTGAGTGCAGATAGCTGGTGTTCTTGCACTCTGGGGCGGAGTCACAAACCAATGACTGCAGGAAAGGGAAAAAGCCTCCGCTTGGCAGTGTCTGCGCTGGCAGGTAACCTGCCGGAGGGAGAGAGGTGGACAGCCGAAAGTTGACATTGCGGAACACGTGGCCGCATGTGTAGACAGCCTCCGAGTGCATTCTCAGCACAGTTTTTATTCTTCATGATTTCAAGCAATTTTTTTTCTCCTGGAAGCAGCTTTCAAATATAGAGGCATGTTGTTATTAAATATTGTTCTGTGTGATGAGGTTTCAAATGCTTGCTTGACTTGTTATATGGTTGCCTCAGCTGCAGTCATGCAAAGTCGAGCAGTTAAATCTTACGCGGCAGGTAACATACCGTGATAAAAAAGCCTCTTATTCAGAGGCATCATTATGTTCGGGACTAACGACGGAGTGACAGCCAAATGAGTGCACACGGCCGACAGGACATTCACCGCAGAGATGGACCGGTTCAGATATCACATTGACATTGATGTTAGCCATGGCTGGGATTCAAAGTCAGGTGGCCTGATTCATACTGGAGAGCAATAACCACTGCACCACCACTTCTTCCACCAGTTAATAAAGAATAATTAATACATTTCAGTCCCATTATCAAATGATCAAATTCACTGTGGGGAAACCAAAAATAAGTTTTGAGAAGCCTCATTAAGTTTTTTTCCGGAGCAGAGACAATAAATGTTTTCTTCCCAACTTGAGCCAAGGAATCATGGAACTCAAAAGCAGTTTCTGATCCAGTCTCACATAAATACCCTGTGCTTGAATAGTTGACCCTATATAAGGTAAGGTTCACCTGTTTATGTAAAAACTATATTTTGAGAAGTAACCCTGCTATTATGTTTTAATGTAATTGTAGGTATTTGTTACATGTATCCAAATTATTGTCATTTCCAATCGCAGGCTTACTCAATAGGCATGATTCACTTGCACCTCAATCATTGACCTCTCACAACTCAGGGTTACAAGTCACAACTCAGGGTTTACGATTCAAGTCAAGAAATATTTGTTTTATCTGTAATTTCACTTGTGTCGTTGTATAATTTCTCAAATGTTCTGCCTTATTTGCAATGTCGTATTCACTCATTTGGCCTCGATGCAAGGTTGGTATCTCTCGTGCACATGATATGCATACATCATAATACTATTGTCTGATAATGTCCTGTACAAACTATTTAAAGTGTGCCTTGTGAGCATAAGAATTGATTTCAAGCAATGAATGAAAAAAAATGTACATTCATAGTACTCAAGATAACATCAATTTTAGTTCTGTGGTCCATCAGTATAGTTTGCAGGGCACTTACATGCAGATCTTTGTTGAGGGGGGCTTTGAATTCGCAGGATGGCGATGATGATGAATAGGATACATGGCCACACCACGACTGATATTGGCAGAAACTGCACACACAAAAAAACACAAACGCAGTATCGACTATTCGTACAAATGTATACATTGATTTCTCACACTTAAAATAACCAAATAATAACAAGTCGAGAAGTGAAGCTATCAGATCTGAAAGGTGTACGTTTGTAAAATGATGGTTTGTTATTTAATTGATACATTTTGAGGAAGAGGTGTGAATACTCACACTTTACTCCACCACAAGTTCCGTGACGATTTACGAATTGTCACTGACTTCATGAGATAGTTAATGCAATAACTGCAAAAATCCGGTGTGAAGAACTACGCATGTTAGAACCATCAATATCAGAGAAACGTGCGGTGTGAATTTCAGTAAATACGCACGTAAACACCCATTAAAGCAATGCAATTTAAAGGCACATGCTGGACCAAAAAAAAAATAAGACCTCAGTATACCACCAAATGCTTGCTAAATTATTTCCACAGAGACAAGATATTGCACAATCGAGGTTTTTATGGGGCCCAGCTATTTCAGTATCCCAATGAGTGGGTCTCGAATCCAGGAAGGGCGTAATCTTGCTGCGATAGGGAGTGTACAAAGTGCCGCTGGCAACAATGTCGGTTCACAGTAGTCACAACATCTGGCTGACGGCAGTCATCATTCAAGGTTCAGAAATTTTTATCAAAAAATATTTCACAAATGATGACAGTCTCATCTATTATTTCAAGCCCGATCTGGCGGTGTAAATTTCAGATTCCTATGGCAAGGGTGAGCCATTTTTAAATCCTTTATATTAAGTTAACTTGCTTGCTTGCGTGCTTGCGTGCTTGCGTGCTTGCGTGCTTGCTTGCTTGCTTAAGACCGTGCAAATCTTTCGGTCGTTTTTTAACCCACTTCCCGTGATCCAATCGAGCTGACATTTTGCACATAATTAATTTTCGTGAAAATTTTTTCCCAAAATTTTACACTGTTTAGGGAAAATTTTTTACATATTTATTTACCAATTGCTTAATGGTGGCAGACAATCATCTGACCCAATAGGTGGCAGCCATCTCAAGCCAGAGGACGAGAGGACTCTAGCCGCCCGTTTCAAAGACCAATGTGGGCTGGGTTGTGGCCCATTGAACACGCATATAAAGGATTTATAGTGAAAAACTTTGTTTTTACGGGTACATTTTTCGTGTTTGCTTTTGTTGTCCTTCCCCCCGCATCTCCGATTAGCACGGTTAGCTACGTACGGTGCAAAAAAAATTGCAGGAAGTCAATAATGCATAACAAGCACTATTGACTTCCTGCAAAGTGGTACTCATTTTATGAGCCATTTTAAGGGTAAGTCAAAGCCAGAACAAAGCCAGAACAGTATTTAAACGTTCAGCCTTCCCATGCTACTTGTACAGCAACTGCAACACCCATTTGAACAATATAACTGCAATGCAGTAATATTAAACCAACACAAAGAGAGAGACTAATTTTCACAGTAACTTTAAACAAGAACTATTATCTTAGATTTGAATTATTTTAGCCCATTATAAGTCACGACGGCACTTTCAAAGTGAATATTGCACTGTGGTTCCCTGTAATTGGTAACTGCCATGCGTATGCATCTGGTTACTCTCCAAGTGAATTGAACGCTCTTCAAACGTGCGCCGTCATTGAACAACTGCACGTTGAAACGCCGCCCTTGCTGGCACTTGTGAACGGATAAAGGTCGCACAGCGGGCCGAGGGGGGCGAGGACTGGGCAGCATCCACGCGAGTTGGCACCTCCTCGTCCGGGCACCGGGAACCGTGCCACGTGGCGCGCCGCGCGGCACGCGCTCGGATGAGTGAGCGTCATGCCACAGGACAAGCCCTGGAACCCGAGTCAACTCGTCTGTGGAGCTCGGCAAGGACTACAATGGCCTTTTCATTTAACTGTACGCTAGCGATGGAATTAGTTGTCTTCTGATTGTTTGTTTTTCACAGAGCACGCAGAAACACAGTTAAATTATTCATAAATTAAAGTACATACATCAACAAACGTCATTATTATACTGCTGCTAATCCTGCATAATGCACGGGCATAAGTAGTACTAATCACATACCTGCATTTCCCATAAATATGCTAAATTCGTCTTGATTTGCAAATTTCTTTGTCAAGGCGCTCTTCCCCCTCCAACCCAGCTAAAATATACGCTGCCAAGCCTGGTGGTGTTCATTCAGACGCTGTCTTTCTGACAGACCTGTTCTTCACCTGAGGACGGCTGCTTGCGTTGTGGCCGAAACGTCGTGAGAATAATTTTGTTGTTTTATTTTTATTATTTTATTATTTCCATTCTACGTGACTTTACCGAAAGAACCAAGAAGATATATAAGGGACTTTCGATTTTTTATAATTTTTTTGCAATTTCACATGTTTTAATGAAAAGTAGATCCAGATGTTGGGATCTTTTACAATATTTATCTATACTGGAGTTCTTTTCTTTTACAGATGTCCAGTAATTATGTAACAATTGAATGTGTCGTTGTGCTGGAAAACAACTGATCTCAACGGCAGTCGCAGTAGTATCCATGGAGACAAGCCTATTGTTTACGTGTGTGGATTCCCCTTGCAGGCACCACCAGCTCGCCGCATGCTTTGTAACCGCTGTCTTTGCACTGCGCATACCGGGGTCCGCAGGAGCGTCCACCCGTTCTTCCAGCTCAGGAGGCGGATCTGTTGAAGCAGCGCCATTGCTCCCCTGGCACAATGAACACACACGTTTACACAGTAGACCACAAACAACAAAAGGTTAAGTGTGTGTCTATACGTTGAACTTCTTCCGCACCGTACGTAGCCAACCGTGCTAATCGGAGGTGCGGGGAAGGGCAACGAACTAAATACAAAAAAGGTTAAGGTGCAGCCCTGCAATAACTTGTTCATGCCACCGCTGACAGAAGGGCCTTCAAGAAAGGGAACTCTAGAGGGCCTGTCTAGAGGTAATTTTGGCCTACTCTTCCACGTTGGCCCGACAACTTTAGAAGAGGTGTGAATACCCACACTTTATCCCACCACACGTGACCTACCCATCCACTCGGTTTGGTGGACCCATTGACATCGCTGGGCTGATCGAGGCAGTGGAGTGGTGGCTAATACATGTGCTCAATATGTCAACTGCGGCACCAGGAGGATCAGATCAAACCAGCGACTATCTGGATTGGAAATAGAATGCACTCACCATTACACTTTGACAGCATTCCATAATATGTGGCACTCTATGTTAAGGAAACAATCACATTTTACTTGTATAATTATCATTATAAGTACACCGTGATCTTCATTGACGTATGCAATGTCAGTACGCCACATCCACATAGCTTGACTGTGGAACACTGTTGACGAATGTCACGGCGGGCAATTATTTTTTTTTAAACATTCTTAAGGTTATGTGACCACTCTCATTATCTCAGTTACAGAATACCAAATGACAATGGATATGAAAATATACAAACAGAGCATACGTCTCCTTCATTATTTTGTCTCTCCGTGTAACAAAAACACGTACACAACCCATCAGCCCGCCGGGAGTTCATACTTTTGGAGAGCATCATTTAATAAGCGTTGAGTCAAAACTCTGGACAGTTTGACATCGAGTGTCTCATCAGCAGAGGCAGACATGCTTGAGGCAATGCTCGACAAAAACGCTTCATAAATCTACATGATTAGATCAAAAATAGATGTGATAGGCAATTACTCTGTCATGAAGGTATGGGTCCTATTTCGATGCAAAGTTAAAGAGTGCATAACAAAACATATTGATGATCGACATCCTCGTAGAGAACATATGCAACAATTCACCAGCTTCTAAAAAACATTCTTATATTACGCAGAGAGACAGACATATAAAGGAAGGTATATTTTCTGATTATCAATGTTGCCACATTCTACACGACGACGAGATAGTAATGGGTGGAGGGGCGAGGGGAGGGAAGAGGAAGGGAATGAGTGATGGAGAAGAGGTGAGGATTTGTGAGAGGAACAGAAGGAGGTTACGGAAGGGGGCTGCTTAATGTACAGGGGCAGTGCTGAGTATGGGCAGTGTTGAGTCTATGGGCAGTGTTGAATATGTGGGCAATGTTGAGTCTGTGGGTAGTGCTGAGTATGTGCAGTGTTGAGTCTATGGGCAGTGCTGAGTCTATAGGCAGTGTTGAGTCTGTGGGTAGTGCTGAGTATGTGCAGTGTTGAGTCTGTGGGCAGTGTTGAGTCTGTGGGCAGTGTTGAGTCTGTGGGCAGTGTTGAGTCTGTGGGTAGTGTTGAGTCTGTGGGTAGTGCTGAGTATGTGCAGTGTTGAGTCTGTGGGTAGTGCTGAGTCTATGGGCAGTGTTGAGTCTGTGGGTAGTGCTGAGTCTATGGGCAGTGTTGAGTCTGTGGGCAGTGTTGAGTCTGTGGGCAGTGTTGAGTCTATGGGCAGTGTTGAGTCTGTGGGCAGTGTTGAGTCTGTGGGGAGTGCTGAGTCTATGGGCAGTGCTGAGTCTATGGGCAGTGTTGAGTCTGTGGGCAGTGTTGAGTTTGTGGGCAGTGTTGAGTCTATGGGCAGTGTTGAGTTTGTGGGCAGTGCTGAGTCTATATGCAGTGTTGAGTCTATGGGCAGTGTTGAGTCTATGGGCAGTGCTGAGTCTATAGGCAGTGTTGAGTCTATCGGCAGTGTTGAGTCTGTGGGCAGTGCTGTTCAATGTACAAGGGAAGTTGATTCTAGTGGAAGGGGACACGAGAAGAAGAAGAGAACAACAGGAGTCCAGACGGGTAAAGATCAGGGCTTGATTTAGAAGTTTGGCAGAAATTAAAATGAGAGGCCGGATCGTCCTGATGTCGAACAGACGAAGGCAGCAGATACGAGTAGTAGAGGCGATGTGGGTGGAAAGAGTGAGGGAAGGGTTAAAGGTGACACCAAGTGTGAGGGCAGAGGAAGCAGGAGTATAAGAGAGAGAAAGGAGGAGATGGTGGGAACGGGAGGAGGATAGCGAGAGGCAGGGAACAAAATGTTGGTGAGGCGATGTAAATGATATCGTTCACTTTTACAACTAAATGTTGACTGAATCAGAATTGATAAAAATGACCCAAAATCAACTACGTTTATATTTTAATCCTATACCACTCTGCTGCAAACAAGTCGGGTAGGATAGTCATCAAGTCAGGCTATCGATTAGGATAGTGATTGGGCAGGATAGTGATAAGGCATGGTAGTGATAGGGCAAGATAGTGATCAGGGACTTGACCCACAACCGAAAGCTTGTAAGTTCAAATCCTCGTCAGAGGGTTGATCCAGCATATCATATATCTGGGATCGATACATATGCAGTGACATCGCGGGATGTCAACGTGCAGTGCCCTAGAGGGGCCCGGTGAGCGCTGATTTATAGCGCTCGATGGCACCACGCTTTGCGTGCAGTGCCGACCCTACAGGACAGGGTGTGTGGGTGCGGCCGTGGATAAGGTTACTCGAGGCCATGGCACTCTGGTTGATCCGGGAGGACACGTGACCAGTTAAGTCTACAAAGGGGCCCCAGGTGGGGGCTAGGGGTGGTCACGTGATTGAGACCCAGATCCTTCCCGAGGATTCTGGAAGGTGGTCGTGGCCAAGGGCGGAGCCGGCCACACCGCAGAGAATATAAGCCGCGTCCCGAGAGGGACCGGGATTGTTGTTCATCCTGGAAGAAACCTTCGCCTACATTCTCCGTTCAACGAGTCTCCAACACGTGGACCCAGACCCAAGCTGTTGGTCCCGGTCCGTAGTAGCAGTTACGTTGTAATTAGTGTAGTTCGCCTGGTGATCACCACCATAGGTTGTTATTCTCTTAAGGGGAAGTTCTAGATTTGAAACTT